>NC_091843.1:40785000-42035000 GCF_037783145.1 Equus przewalskii
ACAAATCTTTTGGGGACACACTATTCAATCCACTACACACATAAAGTAGATTTCGAATTGCTGACCCATACTCTTCTGAAGAAGAAATTACAAACTAAAATAGATGTGTATAGTGCTTTTTTGTCTTCTGTCTTACAATGTATGGTCAAAATAACGTTTTTAAAGTTACTTAGATTAGCTTTTTTCTTCCTCACTCCTTTGGTGTGGCTGGTTCTGTTATTTATTTCTAATATAGTTAAATTCATTTATTGCTATTTTTATTCCATTTGAGGCCTCCCCACATCCTGCTTGATTTTAATTAATTTTTTTTGGTATGTGAAATTTTACCATGGTTTAAGACCCAGAACTATATAAAAAGATACACTCAGAGAAGTGGCGCTCCCCAGGCACTCCTTCTACCTTTCCGTCCCTCTTCCTACACCCCCTTCCCTCCCTCCCTGTAGGTAAGGAAGCTCATTAATTAATAGTTTCTCCTACCTGAATTACTTTGTGCACAATGAGCAGATACATGCATATTTTCTTAAATCTCCTTTTTTTTTTTTACCCAAAAAATAGCATAAAATGGATACTCTTTTGCATTTTCTTCCACTTAATACCTCTTGGGAATCAATTTGTATTAGTTTCTTCATTTTGATTTACAGCTGCATGCTACTCCGTTATATGGTCATACCATAGTTTATTCAACTACTCTCCTATGCATAGACATTTATAGGCTTTTTTTTTTTTTTTTTTTTTTTTGGTGAGGAGATCGGCCCTGAGCTAACATCTGTTGCCAATATTCCTGTTTTTTTTTTTCCCTCCCCAAAGCCCCAGTACATAGTTGTATATCCTAGCTGTAGGTCATTCTAGTTCCTCTATGTGGGATGTCGCCACACCATGGATTGGTGAGCAGTGTATAGGTCCGTGCCCAGGATCTGAACTGGCGACCCCAGGCCGCTGAAGCAGAGTGTGTGAATTTAAGCACTTGGCCATGGGGCAGGCCCCTGCATGGACATTTAGGTGGTTTCCTTTATTTTGCAATTGCGAACAATTCTGCAATGAATAACCTTGAGCATGCATATTTTGTATTGTTGGAGGTGTATATTTTGAGAAGTGGGTTGCTGGGTCAAAAAGTAAGTGTAGGTGTAGTTTTATTAGCCAATATATTAATTTCCTAATGCCGCTGTAACAAATTACCGCAAATTCCATGACTTAAAACAGCATGATTTATTGTCTTCCATTTCTGGAGGCCAGAAGTCTGAATGGTTTCACTGGACCAAAACCAAGGGATTGCCAGGCCCGTGCTCCCTCAAGGCCCTAGGACAGAGGCTGTTTCCTTGCCTTTTCCACCTTATAGAGCTACATTCTTTGGCTCATGGCCTCTTCCTCCATCTTCAAAGCCAGCAGTATAGCATCTTACTTCTTTCTTGCATTGCTTTCTCCTTCTGTATAAAATCTCCCTTTGCCTCTCGTAAAAACACTTGTGACTGCATTTAGGATCCATCCGGATAATCCAGGATAATCTCCCCATCTCAAGATCCTTAATTTAATTACCTCTGCAAAGTCCCTTTTGCCACATAGGATAACATTCACAGATTCTAGGGTTAGGACCTAGATATTTTTGGGGGAACATTATTCAGTCTACCACAGGTAATACATTTTTTTTAAGTGAAGTGAATTTAATTCCTATAGATTTACTCCAAGTCTTTATTTTCCCATCTATAAAAGGCAGAGATAAAACCAGGAGGACTGGAAGATTCCTCACTGTCTAAAATCCTATGCCTGGGTTTAGTTCTCTCTTGATCAGCTGGATTGGTCAGCAAATGGCTGCTTTTAAAGCTGACTTGATGCCCACCCAAGGTGGTCATCCAGAGTTGCCTGGGGGCAAAAGGTTGTGGTCTGTCTCATGAATGACAAGTGATGGTAATGGAGGTGGCAGCTGGACCATTTTTCTGTTGGGTCCCTTGGGTGCCCCGGGGAAGAGGCCTTGTTCCAGCAAATCTGGGCCTAATTCATGATTCTAGCACAATGGAGATCTGAAGGGAAAGCTTTTCTACCTGCTGGTTTCAACCTGCGAGTCTGAGCTTACTTAACCTTGAGAGGTGGTGAGTCTGCTGTCACTAGAAGTTCTGAACAGACGCTCAATGACCAGAAGATACTGCAGGGGGATCTGTGAATTATTTAGGACCTCACTGTCCAAGGTGGTAGGCACTAGTGACATGTGCTATTTGGTGCTTTATGCTCATTTCATATTTAAAAATATTTTATTTATTGTAAAATAATTATAGATTTCCAGGAAGTGGCAAAAATAGTACAGTGAGGTCCTATGTACCCTTCACCTGTTTCCCCCAGTGGTTACGTTTTACATCACTGCACAATATCAACACCAGGAAACTGATGTTGGTACAATGTGTGTATAGTGCTATGTCATTTTCTCACATATGTAGATATGTGTAACCACCACCATAATCAAGACACGGAACTATTCCATTGCCACAAAGATCTCCCACCTGCTACCCTTTTACAATCAGCCACCACCCTCTCCCCCACCATCCCTAACCCCTGTAAACCACTAATCTGTTTTCCATCTCTATAATTTTGTCATTTTCACAATGTTATGTAAATGGAATCATACATGTGTGCTATTTAGATTTAAAGTTTAATTTATTAAAATTAAAATCAAATAGAAAATTCAGATCCTCAGTTATACCAGCCACATTTCTAAGGCTCAGGAGCCACAGTTGGCTATGGACTATCACATTGGATAGCACAGATATATGGCCGTTCCATCATTGCAGAAATTTCTATTGGAAAGTGCTACTTTGGGGAATGAGACCAGATCCGTGGTTCACATCTGCTGATTCATAGACCAAATTATCCAGGAATGTGATGAAATATAGAGTCCTGGGTATATTACTGATCTATTGCTGCATATTAAGTTATCCCCAAATATGGTGGCTTAAACAACAATTAACCTTTATTATCTCACATACTTTCTGTAGGTCAGGAGTTTGAGTGACTTGGCTGTGTTATTAGGCTCAGAGTCTCTCATGAAGTTGCGGTCAGGGCTGCGGTCATCTGAAGGCTTGGCTGGGGCTGGAGGTTCTGCTTCCAAGGTGGCTCACTCACATGGCTGGAAGGTTGGTGCTGGCTGTTAGGGTGACCACTTGTTTCCATTTGCCTAGGACTAAAAGGTTTCATGGGATGTGGGACTTTGAGTGCAAAACTAGGACTGTCCCGGACAAACTGGAACAGTTGTTGGCAGGAGAACTTGGCTCCTCCCAACATGGGCCTCTTCCAGGGCTGCTCGAGTGTCCTTATGACATGGCCACCAGCTTCTTCAGAGTGAGTAATCCTAGAGAGAGCAAGGCAGAAGCTCCAATGTCTTTTCTGACTTGCCTTGGAAGTCACATGGCATCATTTTTGCTGCATGTTTTCCTTAGAAGCAAGTCACTAAACCCTCTGGTCCACATTCAAGGAGAGGGGAATTAGGAGCCATCTATTGAAGGGAGGATTGTGAAAGAATTAGTGGACATACTTGAAACCCTCCACACTGGCCTACGCCTGAGATCCTGATGGGGCATATGGGGCGGGGCCTAGGAATCCATACTGTATCGAGGTTCCCTGATGACCCCTGATGTGCAGTCAGGTTTGCCCACCACCAGGTTGACTGACCTCGGTGGTCCCTTCCCACCATGAGAGGGTGGCCATCCCACCTACCTCAGTAGACACTCACAGGATGGAAGTGGGAAAAGGGCAAGTCCAGGCCAGAGAAATTGTTGAGCTGAGCATGATTCCTGAAGCTCTATTAGATTACATGGATGTCCCTTCTCGCCTATAAATGAACAACTGGGGTACTGCTTAGAAAATCCTGGCCATACTGAAACATTGAACACTGTTAGAAATGATCATAACCAAACTGCATAGCAACACGGGAGAAAAAACTCGTGATACAATATATCTACTTGAGGGATGGTTGAAATGCTGTAGCAATGCATGGACAAGGTCTGGAGATTAATTATTACACAAAAAGAACAGAGTTGCAGTTATGGCAGGTGGGCGGGGAGAGGATTATGAGCAATTTAAAGAAATGCTAGTGTTGTTATGTATTAGTGTTGGTTATATTGTCTTTTCAGTAAAAAGAGGGCCACTCCTTCTTCAGATCTTAGCTTAACTGATGCCTTTTCAGAGCCCTTTCCAACCTTCTTGGTTAAAGCTTAGCACCTTGGTTGTGCCCACATAGCACATGTCACATCTGCAAATGCGTTGTCTCTCCCTGTAGCCTATGAGCTCCATGAAGAAAGGCAGGGATGTGTCTGCTTTTGTTGCCCAGAGTCTACCCAGGGCCAGCCCAGTGCCTTGCACATGCATGCTGCCCAGGAACTGTTAACTGAGGCACGAATGAGGCGAGGTCTGAGGGAAGGAGGAGGGAGATGCTGCCAGTAAAGGAGGCAACGGGAAGCCTTCTGTGGCTGGTGGTAGAGAGGGGAGGCCGGGGATCAGCCTGGTCCAGTGGCCCCTGATCTAGAGATGTCTAAGACTTCATGGGCCTTCACCTCTTGAGAATCTGATTAAATCAGCATTTCTCTACTTCAGCATTGTTGATATTTTGGGCTAGATAATTGTCTGTTGTGGGGGGCTGTCCTGTGTATGATGTTTAGCAGCATCCCTGGCCTCTAACCAGTAGATGCCAATAGCACATCCTCCCCTGTTATGATGATTAAGAACATCTCCAGGGGCCTGCTCAGTGGCCTAGTGGTTAAGTTCATGTGCTCTGCTTTCGCGGCCCAGGGTTTCTGGGTTTGGATTCTGGGTGTGGACCTACACACTGTTCATCAAGCCATGCTGTGGTGGCATCTCACATACAAAATAGAAGAAGATTGGCACAGATGTTAGCTCAGGAACAATCTTCCTCAAGCAAAAAGAGGAAGATTGGCGACAGAGGTTAGCTCAAAAAAAACCCACACAAAACCCTCCAGATGTTGCCAAATGCCCCCTGGGGATTGCCCCAGGAGCTGAGTTAGAAAACCAGCCCAGCACTCTAGTGGGCCTGAAATATTTGCATGAAGATGAGCCGAGGATGTAAATGAGGGAGACTGATGCCTGTCTTACACCCAGGAAAAGCTCTGCGAATTTGTTATTCAGAGCCTGTGGGGCACAGGCTCAGGGTGTGCTGCCACCTGTTGGTGAGTGAGTGGGAGTGCGCCCCGGGCTCAACCAGCCCAGGGACAGCAAAGCAACTTGGCTGGCAAGTGGGCTGCAGTTGGCCTGGCCTTAAGGGCCTCTCCCCAAGACTGGGCCAGGGAAGCCCCAAATAAAACCAGTCAGGGTGTTCAGCAAGCAGGAGGGTCAGTGGGAAGGGACATTTTCCTATCTTTTGGTCAAATGTTTAATGACGTACTTGTTAAAGAAGACATCAAGTCAACTTCATTTATTTCCTTTCCCTTTTTCCTACAGACACCATGGCCCCTCTTTAAACTCTCTCCGATTTGGGGCTTGGCCCTCAAAGATTTGTGTCAGGGCAGGGACCCTGCGAGTTGGAGTCATGCCCAGCTTCTCACTCTTCAGCCACTCACCTTGGCCAGACTGGTGGTGATCCCAGAGGCAACCCCCTCCCCCAGGCTGGGGTGTGGGAAAAGGCAGGGGGTTGGCACCTCCAATGGCTAAACCCAAACTCACGGTCTTTCCCTACGCCTCCCCCTCCTCAGTGCACCCAGCTCAGTAGGGACAGCACCAACCCCTAGTTATCTGGACGGAAACATCGCCTCCATGGCTGAGTCTTACAGGCTCTACTTCCTCAGTCTACTTTATCCTCTCCTCACCTCCACTGCACTCCCACCAGTGTCTGAGCCACCCTCATTCCAAGCCTGGTCCAGCACAAAGGCTCAGCTAGACGGTTCTCCCGTTCCATGTGGTGTTGCCTGGGGTCACGCTTGGAGGTGCATTTAGCTGGGAGCTTGGCCAGGACTGGAATGTTCTAAATGGCTTCATTCACATATCTGGTACCTTGGCTGCTGGGGGTAGGGGTGGGGGTGGCAGGGCAGCTGGATCTCTCTCTCCAGCAGGGTAGTTGAATTTCTTATTTGAGGGGACCAGGGCTACGAAAGAGAGAATGGAAGCTGCCTGGCCTCTAGGGTCTAGGCCCAGAATGGGCACAGTGTCCCTTCTACCACATTCTGTTGGTCAGAGCAAGCCCTGAGGCCAACCCAGTCTTAATAGGAGGAGTGGTTGGGAGGAATTTGCCATCATATTTGCAGACAATACACTGTGCCCACCTTTCTCAGGGCAGGTCAAGCCGTCCATTAAATATTCACTTGCTCACATCATTTTCTTCATTTGTTTCTCCTCAAAAGTCATCTGCAAGGAGAGGCCTCCCTGACTGTCCTGAGGAGACCCCCTGTTGCTCTCTACCCCTGCCCCGCCTTAATTTCCTACAGTTGCTGACCAGTGCTTGACAGGGCAGTCCATGTTTATTTGCTAGTTGTCAGTCTTGCCCTCTAGCCAGTAAGCACCAAGAAGGGAGGCACTGTGTCTGCTTAGTTCACTGCTGAGTCCTCAACAGCTAGAAGAGTAGCTGGCCCACTGTAGGAGCCCAATACCTATTTGTTGAATGAATGAGTGTTTCTAAGAAACTTTCTTCCATAACACTTATCAAAGTTCATCATTCCTTGTTTATTTGTATGATGATTTAGCAAAGTCTATCTTTTCCACAAGGGAAGAGACAGTGTCTGTTTCTGCTCGCCATTATATTATATCCCCAGTTCTTCAGGCAGCATCTGGAAACAGCAACCTGCAGTGAACACTGGCTGGATGAATGAACTCTGAGTGGGAGCGACAGGATGTGGGGCAAAAAGTGAATCATCTTCCAATAGAATCACCCTTTTTACAACACGCAGATGCTGGATCCTGAAGAAGAGGGATGTAAATAAAAATATTCTGAACTGCTTTTCTTTAACCCCCTCAGGGAGCTGGTGTTCAGAGCAGCCACACCCTGAATTTCTTTCTGTGAGGTTATGTAATGTCACAGCATTTCTCTGAGCGAGCTGTTCCAGGATCACTCAGGGTGCTTGTGAAAAATGCACCTGCTGGCCCCACCCCAGAAATATTAATGGAGAACCCTGAGGGGTGAGGCCCCACCACCTGCAGGGTCCCCAGCAGTCCAGGTGATTCTCCTGTGCACTACATTTAGAAACATCGCCTAGGCGCCAGCCTGGTGGTGCAGCGGTTAAGTACGCACGTTCCACTTTGGTGGCCTGGGGTTCGCCAGTTCGGCAAGCTATGCTGTGGTAGGCGTCCCACATATAAAGTAGAGGAAGATGGGCATGGATCTTAGCTCAGGGCCAGTCTTCCTCAGCAAAAAGAGGAGGATTGGCAGATGTTAACTCAGGGCTAGTCTTCCTCAAAAAAAAAAGAAAAAGAAACATTGCCTAGGGCCAGCCCTGGTGGCCTAGTGGTTGAGTCTGGTGCACTCTGCTTAGGTGGCCTGGGTTTGGTTCCTGGGTGTGGACCTACACCACTTGTCTGTCAGTGGCCATGTTGTGGTGGCAGCTCATATACAAAATAGAGGAAGATTGGCAACAAATGTTAGCTCAGGGCGAATCTTCCTCACCAAAAACAAAAAACATCGCCTTTGCATTTCTGTGTCAGATGTTTGGATTTTCTTGGGCTGGTTTTTCCTTTAGACCACCTTGTGTCTCTTAAGACCTTGGCAGCTGTATTTCTTTATTTCTCCCAGAAGGCTTTGTAAACAAGCAGCCTGGCCCATAATCCCTGAAAAATGAGGTATATTTCCTTACCTTCCTCAGGATCATGGAGAGGTCAGATGGTCTGATCCCCTGTGGTTGGGCAGGATCATGCTTAAACCACAGCAGGTAGAGAGGAAGCAAAACTGGGTTCTCTCCTTCTTCAGATTTCCTGTGTGTGGAATTACGAGGTTTGTGTCTGGCGCTAGGGAGAGAAGAGGTGGGTCCTCGATATGGGGCCCTTTTAGCACAGTTAGGGAGCAGCAAGCATTTCCCCAGGGGTGAAGAGGAGCTGGGGACAGGGGAGGGAGGGAGAAGGGGCCTAATCTTCTTATGTAAGAGTCATGGAAGAACCTGTTTTGTAATCCCAGAGCAGCAGGGCTGCTAAGTTTAGATTTGAACCTGAAACTTCTCGACTTCGAGAGGCATGTGAGGCTGCTGCTGACTTGGGCCAGGCTGGCTGTGGCAGGAAGGGCTGCGTCTGTGGCTCCACTGTCTCCACTCGGCAGCTGTGGGAGATGGTGGGTGTCAGAGGAAGGAGGGACCTAACAAGTTTTAGGAAAGCTATGGCATTTCCAGAGAAAACCCTGATGGTCAGCCTACCCCCCACAATCTCTCCTCTAGCAAAGACCAGAGTAAGTCAAGGGGGTGGAGGGGGGCATGAGAGGCTGTGGTGGAGACAGTGGGAGGGACACTCGAGCTCAGTAGCCAGTGTGGCTACTAATTTTTTGTCTGTCTGTCTGTCACTGTCCACGTTGGAAAGAAAGTCCTTCCCACTGGCCAGGACAGAGGAAGAGGCACTGATGGTGGGGCCAGTGAGGAAGCAACTTCTCTCCAGTTCCTGGAGGAGGCCTTCGGGGAATAAGAACCTGTAGGCAGTGCCATCTCAGCCAGGGCAGATGCTTGGCCTGACAGCAGACCTTGGGCAGCCAGGAGAAGCCAGTCCTCTTTGTACAGAGTGTACATGTGTGTACGTGTATGGGGGGGTGGGTGTAGAGGAAGCACGCTGTGAGAGGGAGCACAGTCCACAAGACCTCCCCCACTGCTGACACCAACTCAAGTGTGAGGGTCTCCAAGACCACTCTTACGTTTGATAATTCACTAGAAGGACTCGCAGAACTCACTGAGGGCGGTTACACTCACAATTGCGAATTATTACAGGGAAAAAGCAGAGACTAAATTCAGCCAAGAGATGGGGCCGGCCGGTGGCGTAGGAGTTAATTTTGCAGGCTCTTTGGTGGCCCAGGGTTCGCCGGTTGGGATCTTGGGCGTGGACCTGTGCACCGCTTATCAAGCCATGTTGTGGTGGCATCGCACATATAAAATAGAGGAAGGTGGGCACAGATGTTAGCTCAGGGCCAATCTTCCTCAGCAAAAAGAGGAGGATTGGCAGCAGATGTTAGCTCAGGGCTGATCTTCCTCAAAAAAAAAAAAAAAAATCAGGGGGCTGGCCCCATGGCCGAGTGGTTAAGTTCACGTGCTCCCCTCCGGTGGCCCAGGGTTTCGCCAGTTGGAATCCTGGGCGTAGACATGGCACATCTCATCAGGCTACACTGAGGCGGCATCCCACATGCCACAACTGGAAGGACCCACAACTAAAAATACACAACTGTGTACCAAGCGGCTTTGGGGAGAAAAAGGAAAAATAAAATCTTAAAAAAAAAAAAAAATCAGCCAAGCGATGAGATGCATGGGGCAGAGTCCAGGAAAATCCAAACCTGGAGCTTCCAGCTGTCTTCTCTCAGTGGAGTCCCAGACAGTGTTAACTGCTCTAGCAACGATGTGTGACAATACATGTGGAATACTGCCCACCAGGAAAGTTCACCCGAACCTTGATGTCCAGAGATTTATCACGGCTCTGTAGTCAACTGTCCAGTAGCTCTGGAGGTCCTGCTGATACTGTGTGACTTCAAGCCCTCACCCTAAATGACATTGTTAGTTTGTCCAGTGTGGCCAGTCCCTACCCTAAATAAAGATACTCCTATCTGGCAGGACATTGCCAGGGCTTAGAGAGTACTTTCCAGAAGCCAAGGGCAAAGGCTGGACCTCTCTTTGGGTGAGGTTAAACTCTTTACTACACAGGCAGATTAAACAGTGCCCAGCCCACAGCAAGACCATTCTTCCTGGAGGTTTGGCAAGCCGTGAAGCACAATTCCTAGATGTCTGGGCTGTAGGACAGAGAACACTTGTTCCCAAGGTGTGTAACCAGCATAGAGGAGCGTGAGCCACTTCGTCAGCTGCCTCCCTTTATGCTGGGCATCACTCACCATCTCTTCAGTCATTCATTTGTTCACCGTTTACTGAACACCTGTGACGTGATCAGCACTCATTCTAGTCGGGGAGACAGATAATAAAGACCAAGCCAACTATTAAGTAATGTTTAAGGCTGCTGCATGGTATGGAGGAAACAAAAGGCTGAGCTCAGAGTAAGGACGGAGGGGAGAAAAGAACTTGCCTTAGATGTGCAACAGGGAAGGCAGCTTTGAGAAGGTCCCATTTAAGCTGAGCCTAGAGAATGAGAGGCACCAGCTGTGGGAAAAATCGGTGGAAGAGTGTGCCTGGCAGAGGAGCACATGGGCCTCGGCTGGCAGTTGACACCTCTATACAGACTGTGAAAAGGTGCCCAGAAGCAGAAACACAGTCCCATCCTTGTGGCTGACACAGTCTTGTCAGGACCCAAGGCTTCGTGAGCCATGCATGGACAGGATCTCAGCCCCACACATGCCCTTGGCCTGTGCTTGTGCAGTGTGTAAACCATGCCACCCTACATGGCAGGCTTGGACACACAGTGCCTGGAAGGCAGCATCCCTGGGTAGCCCTACCAGGTTGGCACCACACACTACGCCATTTTAACTCCATCTGACTTCACCTACATTTTAAAAAATAAAAAACCAAGTTGTGCCTGTTAGCAGAGGCCCTGGTCCCAGATCCTTGGGCAGTGAATGCAAATCAAAGGGGAGAGGCAGCTCCATATGTGTCTTCAGGGCAAACTGCATGTGTCCACTCACTGGCGGGGGGTGGGCTGGAAAATGGGTTCCCTGTCCCTTGCAATAAAAGGAGATCCTAGCTGAATTTTCCCCTGGTTTTCTTCATCTTTCTCAGGAGCCGGCACATGCTGAGCAAAGGAAAAACTCTTGCCTTCTCTTGGTTCCGAGGTCTCTGAAGGATTCCAGCCCAGGTCATTTCTACTGCCACCCTCACCTACACACACCCACACCCAGGTGCACGTGCGCACACACTGGTGTCCCTTCCAGGGGACCTTACAAGAACCAGAGCTGGACCTGGGTTGGCCACAAGACAACAGGAAGGTGCACAATCCAAATCGCAGGTGGTTTTCTACAGCAGAAATCCCTGCCTCTTTTCTTCAATGATTTTAGTATGATCTCTCTCTCTGTCCCTCGTCACCGGCCCCCCCCCACCCCCACCCCCACCCCCCCCACCCCGCCCAGCACACACCAAGGAAGACCCTGAGGCCATAACCTGGAAGAAAGCTCTTACAAGAAGCTGACCATGCTGGCACTCTGACCTCGGATTTCCAGCCTCCAGAACCGTGAGGAACAAATGTCTGCTGTTTAAGCCGCCCGGTCTGTGGTATTTTGCTATAGCAGCCCAAGCTGACTTAGACACCGTTCTAACAAATCGTTTATAGCAATGTCTATTATAACAAACTACCACAGACTTAGTGGCTTAAATTTAAATTTATTATTTTACAGTTCTGGAGGTCAGAAGTCCAAAATCAGTCTCATTGGGCCAAAGTGAAGGCATCAGCAAGGCTGGTTCCTTCTAGAGGTCCTGAGGAGAGAAATCAGGTTCCTCGCCTTTTCCAGCGTCTATAGGCTGCCTGCATCACGTGGCTCGTGGCCCCTTCTTGCATCTTCAAAGCCAGCAGTGGAGTATCTTCCAATCTCTCATCTCTGCTGCTGTTCTATCACCTCTCTCACTCTGACTCTGGTCTTCCTCTTTGAAAGATCCTTGTGATTACATTGGGTCCTCCTGGACCATCCAGGTTAATCTCTCCATCTCAAGATCCTTAACATAATCACGTCTGTAAAGTTCCTTTTGACATGTAAGGTAACATCTGTATAGGATTGGGTGATCAGGACGTGGGCATCTTTGGGAGGTCATTGTTCTTTCTACCATAGTGTGTCTCTATAGTTTTTAAAGTTATATTTGCAGTGATACGGAATATATGATTGCCTTCAGTTAGCATTGTGGCAGAAATGGTCCCCTCAGGAAGTCTTTGTAACCTTCTTTCCTCAAGGCTGTCAATGCTCCATAGAGGGGATGTGCTTCAATTTGCTCAAGCTGGAAACCAGGCTGCATTCCACTCTGGGCTGCTGTACAGCTTCCTGAAGCCAGTGTTCCCCACCCCGTGCTCGGGACGATTGCCTTAGCATAGGTCCCAGGAACAGGTCAAAGGGAGCAGGTTTATGATTCTTTCTACACATTGCCTAATTGCTTTCCAGATTGTGTCAGTTTACACAACCTCTCCTGATCCACCTCATTTGGCTCTCATAAAAAGAAAAAAAAAAAGGTTGTCTCTTTTTATATTAAAGGTATGGGAAATATAAAAAGAACTGAAGGAAAAAAATCGCTCATCATTCCATAAATTGAAATACCACTTTCATTACTACTTAATACATTTCTTTCCAATATTTCTCTCTGGGTGTATGTATATATAATTTTTAAAAAACATGGATAGGATATTGGAACTTCTTGGGACTATTTTAGATCTAGGACAACTCATGTGTTTGGATATGCAGGAGAAAAATTTTTATTGTGTTTATCTTGGGATGGTTTCCATCCTGTTGACTTCTGCTCTCCATGTCACGCACAACCTGGAGGCCTGGCCAGGTCCTTCCCTGGATGATGAATGTCAGGGTACAACGTGAGGAGAGTGGCTGAGATTCTTGACTATGAACCCTCATTACTGACTCCCGTTACCCAGGCTTTAGTCTGGAAAATGGTTAGAAAGGTTAGGTTTTATGAAAATTCAGCTTTATAATCCCATTCATTCATGCTGGTTACAAGCAGAATATTTTTCTCTTTAAAAATTAATTTATATAAATTACATCTTCCATTTCTACTTTCACAGACCTCATCTTCAGGTTCTGGTTATTTGGCAAAGACAATAAAGACGTACAGGGACCTCTGGCCCTGAAAAGAGAAGGGCGGGAAGTGTTTCAACATAGGTTCTTAGGAAGGATTGGCTGCTTTTCATCTTGCTAAATATAGTAGAAGAGCTACGGCTGTAAGTTAGACATAAGAAAGAACTTCTCTAAATGAAATATTCTTACACTGGTCACCCATTCCAATACTAAAAATAAAACAAGAATCTCATTTCCCCTGGATGTTGTACCTTGTTCTGCTTGAAGAGAGAAGGTGAACTGAGTTAGGACCTGGAAGGAAACCTAATCCAAACTGGAGCAAGCAAAAAGTGAATATTTCAGCACAGATGGCTGGAAAGCACAGGGGGTAGGCTGAGATATGGATAGATCCCAGGGCATGATGTCCGAGGAATCCGGTCTCTGACTTTCTTTTGTGGGCTGGCTTCGCTTTTAGAAAAAGGAGGTATTTCAATACCCCGCCACCCCAAGAACAGCCCTTGAGTCAGGGACGGAGTCAGCTCCATCGAACCTTGTGCACAAGAGGAGGCGGCGGCGAAGACTCATTCCCCCAAAGAAAAACCATTGGACCCGGCCTGGGTTTCTTCAAATTTGCAAGAGAGGACCTGATTGGCTGGGCTTGGGTCAGGTGTCCGCCCCAGCCCAATCAGCGGTGGCAGACAGAGTGGAGGCGGGGCTTGGGGGTGGGGTTGGTAAGCCGGGTGTGACAAGCAGTCTTTGCTCAGCTCTCGCCTCAGGGCTGTGGTGGGGAGGGGTCAACACCAGGGCCTGAGGGCTCCCTTGTCCCGCCTGATTTCTTCACTGTTTTCTGAGTGCTTATTTGTTAAGTGTCCCATTTTTAACTCACAGTAATCCTCCCAAGTTGAAGCCGAGAGGTTAGGCCCGTTGCTCAGGATCACAGCCAGTAAAAGGCGTTCAGGTGATTAATCTGAACGCAGCACCTGGGTGAGCCCCAGAAGGGACTCAGAGCAGATGGGGCATGGGGAACTCTCAGGCCCAGGTTAAGGGTCATGAAAAGGGGGGGGGGGGAGGGTGAGGTGGCAGGGAGGGGTGGAGGGGAGGGAGCACTCTGGGCATCACTGACCCTGGACGCAGCGTCGGCTCCTAGGTTGTGGGAGGTTTCCGGAGCCCCATCTTCCCGCAGAGGCACCTGGTCCTGCCCTGCCTCCCTGAGGTCCTGTCCTCCCAACTCTGCCTCACTGCACTCATGGGTGACTCAGTGGCTTTCCCTGCCCGACCCTCTCCAGGAGTGGACTGGGACCTCTGCGGGGTGGGGACGGCCAGGTGGGGAAGTCTCGAGTCCCCAGTAAGCCATGGAGCAGCTTAGGAGCCTGGGGAGAATTCTAGCATCGGTCCTCCCCTCTCCGGGACCTCAAGGAGTTTAGGGACTACTCCTCACATTTTCAGTCAGACCTGAGCCCCCTACAGGGCCCAGGGCACCCTGTCCGCACTCCGC
This sequence comes from Equus przewalskii, assembly GCF_037783145.1. NCBI lineage: Eukaryota > Metazoa > Chordata > Mammalia > Perissodactyla > Equidae > Equus > Equus przewalskii. The sequence goes on from NC_091843.1 coordinate 40,799,304, forward strand.
CCGTAAGCCCCCTCCTTCTCAGCACCCCGCCCCCACTGAAACACCAGTTGCCACTTTCCCATTTAAGCTGCCGCCTCTTTCCAGCAGCCTGTCTGATTGCCTCTTCGCTCGCCCCAGCTGCCTCTTTCTTTAATTTGCGCCACAGGTGGTTGTGAGGGAGCATCCTGGCGCCTCCTCCACGGGGTCTTAGCCGCCTTAAGTCTTGGAGCAAGTTTGCTGGCCGAAGGCGAAGGATGTGCAGAATCTGCATCCAGCCACGAATTCATTCATCCTCCAAGTCGGCTTGGGGTGGGCCTCGCCCGGGATGCCGGAGACACGCAGTGGTGAAGGAGATCACCGCTTAGGGCTAGCGGGGAGTCTCCACGCGCCTTCCCCGAGCTCCGCGGGAAGCAGACCGCGGCAGGGCGCGGGTTCCCGGAGCGGCCCCCGGCTAGTCCGAACCTGCGTTACCTCGGCGCGCCGTAAGACCCAGCAGAGGACGTTCTTGCAAAACGCAATTTACTTTCTTCGCTTCTCAAAAACTCCGAAAATGGCTGCTTGCAGCTTCGCTACAGGGGAAAACTGCTAATTGGAACGCAAACTCAGCGCACAGTGGGGTTTCTCGGCGCTTCGCCCCGGCCACCGCCGGGCCCGGCGTGAGGAAGGGTCTGAGGCGCCGGAACACCGAATCGGGAGCCAGGAGCCGAGGAGCAACAGTCGTGGCTGCTGCCCTGTGTCCGAGCCGCCTCCGGCGCCCAGGCCCCCAGCCGCGCCTGGGACTGCCCCAGGGGCTCGGAGCCCGATTTGACACCCCGCGCGGGCTTTGCTGGGGGACTCCGGGATCACCTCGTCCACCCAGGCTTAGGCCTTGGTCCAGCGCCACCCGCCACATCAACTCCCGGAGGAGGGGAGGGTTGTCTCCTACCCCGAGGCCGAGCCAGGAGGCCCAGGACCCCGCCCGTCTTCTCTGAGTGCAGGGGACCCCGGGCCACCGCTCAGCTAACCGGAAGACCCCCCTCCTCGAAAGCTTCCACCAGGCGGGATTTCCAGCAAAGGCTGGACACACGTGTCCCTGCGCACGCACGCATCGTGCGCACGTCAGCGCCCCGTGCCCGGGCGCACGCAGGCACTCCCTCGTGCCCGCACACGCCCGTGGGTACACGCGTCCACTGCGGGATCCGGGAAGGTAAGAGGGCGACTCGGGAGCTGGAAGGGACCCAGGGCCCGGCCGGGGCTGCGTCCAGGGCGGGCCGTGGGGGCGGAGCTCTTGGAGCCGGCGCGCTGGGTCGGGGCGGGTCCGCGCCGCCGCCGTCCGCGCCGCCCCGCCCTCGGCCCCAGTGCTCGCTCCGAGCTCCGCGCCCCGCGTTGCACCCCCGCCGCAGCCGCCGCCGAGCCCGCCGCCACCGCCTCTAAGGTAGGCGCAGGAGAGGGGCCTGGGCTCTGCCTGCGTCCCGGCCGCGGGCCGGGCTCCTGGGGAGTTGAGGGGGAGGAGTAGCGGGGAACGGGCGAGGGTCCCCGGGCCGGGCCCGAGGGCGAGCGGGAGCGGGCGCGGCTCGTGCAGGGCTGGCTGGTCAGCGGCTGGCCGAGCAGGCCGCGCGGGCGGGCGGCGAGCGGGCCCGGGCAGGGGAGCGGGAGGCCGCACATCCGGAGGCGCCTGCGGCTGGGGGCCAGAGCCCGCGGGGACCTGCGGGCGGAAGGGCACAGGCGGCCGCGTGGAGGCTGGGCCGCCTGCAGATTAGGTGACCTTCCCCGGCGGCGCCCTCAGGCCCTCGATGCCGCCAGCGCCGGTCAGGCAGGGACTTGCCCACTACCCACGCTCGCCGGGCCCGGCCCGACCCGGCCCTCGGACCTCTGCGGGACACAGCGTCCCCGTGGGGATGAGCCCATGTGACGACCGTGGCCCCGCACGTCCTGTCCGGTCCACGCCCGGGGCAGCTGGTGCCCAGCACTGTCCGCGCGTGCCAGCGCCTTCCGGGGCGGAACGGGAGGCCGAGAGTCGACTTAGGCCGCAGGGGCTGGGGCTGGGGCCTGGGCAGGAGGTTAGGCCTTGGCAGAGGAGGCCCCGCGGGGAGGGACTTGGCCTCCTTGGCCTTGAGATGGATTTCTGATTTGATCGTTCATTCATTTACTAAATGCGGCAGTGCATTCACGAAACTGGTTCAGAGCCAGTTTCAGAGCCGTCTGGATTGGAGGCCTGCAGCCCTAGTGACTGTCCAAGGTCACACAGCTCCGAAGATGCCAAGCCTCAGTTTTCTCATCTGTAGAACGGGAGCAATTATACCTCTCCTTCATTGGGTTTTAGGAAGAGTAAAATGAGTGGATTAACTCGAAGTCTTTAGAACAGGGTCTGGCAACGAGAAGGCCTCTGTAGAAACCTTGGAACATACCCTTGAGAGTTTGGGAAGGGTCAAGCCCATCCCCCGCAGACAGTTTTGCTCCACGGTGGTGTTCTGGAAAGAGTTCAGTAAATGCAGCCCCTGTTATTTTACGCATTCTTATTAAGCATTTGTGTGCCAGGCATTGAGTTACTTTCAGATAATTCATGAGAAATCCTTTATGATTATGGACAGACAAGGTGAGGCTGGAGCAGGAAGTTGAGTGTGGGTGCAGACCTGGGCTAAGCCTGGGCCTGTGCCGCCCGAGTCCCCATCCCCTTGACCAGCCTCCCCTCTCCAGAGGAAATAGGGAAATGATTTCCTCCTTGGCCTAATGTGCTGTTGACAGGGCCAGGGCACATGGCCCAGGGCCTGCCTCCTGTCTCTCCAGTCAGCTCTGAACTGAGTTCCTCCAGGGTCAGGCTTAAGCCCTCTGCAGCTTTGTTTTCAGTGCCTCGGGTAGTGCCACCTGGCACACAGTAGGTCCTGGAGAAGGGTCTGGGGGCGGAAGTGCACTCCTGCTTTTTGTCTGAGAGTCACCTTGCCCTTATTGACAGAGGGTGGTTTTACCATTCCAGCATGTGACTGATAGGAGGTGCCCATTAGGTATTTGTGGAATTATTGGATGGGCATATATAGTGGCTGCAGGCCTGGGCCACGGTCCCTTCATCCTGGACATCCTTTTTGAGGGACGCACACATCTCACTCATTTCCAAAAAATAGCCTTGCCTAGCGGAGAATCACAGATATCTGAGAGCTGCAACTGTATGTACATCCCTGGAGCAGTGAGAGGCAGACTGTTTCCTGATTTTGAAATAGCTGCTTTAAACACGTTATCTTCATTCTATGACTCTCCAGGTCCTGTGGGGAACTTGTGGAACTGGTGTTTCTGGGCTTGCAGGGGAGGTGACCTGGGTGAATGGGATTCTCCTAAAGGCCTTGGGCCTGGTGCCTTTTCCCTCTCTGCAGGTGGCTGGGTCGATGGCTTCTGCTGGAGTTGTCCTCAGTAAAGTGCTTTCCCTGGGCACGGGGGCTGCTCTCTCAGTTGGTTACTTGGTTTTATTTCTGCTATTCTGTAGGTACGGGCTGTTTGTAGACACAAACCCAGGGGCGCAGGGGGACCATATGGTGAGGAATTGCTGTGAGCCTCTGGTCCTGCTGGACACTAGGCAGATGTGGACAGTGACCTCCAAGCTGGTGGTAATGAGGGACATTCACCCCCACCTTTACCAGTTAGATGCTCCTGAGGCACTGAAGTCCACTTCACCCTTGATGGCGTTTCTCACAGTGTGACGTCCTTGGGGATCGTCACTGAGAGAGGTGTGTGTGTGGCTGCGAGCTAACCAAAGCCTGCAGGCAGCCCCTCCGGGTGCTCAGGGGGTCTGTGGCCTTGGGCTCCCCACAGACTCCTCTGGTAGCCCCTGAGGAAAGGTGAGCATTGGGATCCTTGGCTGGCGGGGCGCACTCCTGCATTTCACTGCTTGCTCTCAGGGAGTGGGGGGTTGGCGGGAATCCACACCCTTTACCCAGAACCATGCTGGAAAGAGTCCTGGAGAGCAGATGGCGCTCACAACACAGCTCTGACATGAGCCACAGGGTCTAGTACAGGTCATGTCACTTTCTTGTTCCTTAGTTTCTCCCCTATAAAAATGTGATCGTCATCCTGACAGTCATTCTTTATTGAGGGCCTTCGCAGCACCCTCCTGGGGGCTTGACATGTCTTCTGTGACATTGAATCCACTTTCCTACAAGCCCTGGAAGGGAGGTGCTGTTTCCATTTCAGGGGTCAGGAGGCTTGAGCACAGAGAGGTGAAGTCAGCACCCCAAGGTCACATAGCTCAGCAGGGGTGGAGTTGGGATTCAGGGCTAGGTCTGGCTTTCTCCAGTTCTGGTGCTTTCACACTGCAGTCGCCACTCCCAAGGGCCACGGTGAGGAGCTAATAGATGTGAATGCCTTTTGAAAAGTAGAATTTGCTATTCAGAGGGGAAGCATTACTCTTTCACACTGAGCAGAGTGAGCATGTGCGTGGCTGGGTGTGGACCGGCTATCAGTGGACGGCGGTCAGTGGAGTCACCCCTATTTGTTGCAAGGACAGTGGCGCTGGGTGTCTTATCAGGAGAAGGGTCAGTTTTCCCTGGAACAAGGTGGGAGGCCGTCTTCCAGGACCTGGCTGGACAATATTCAGCTAAACAATACCTCATTATGGTCAGGGAGGACTCTGGACCCTGTGGTTCAGAGTGACCTTTTGACAACCAGCACGGCAGCCATAATTATAATAAATATATAAAATGAAAGACTGTAATAAAATACTGTGTTTATTGCGTGCTTACTGGGTACCAGCCACTGTACTACACGTTTTATGTTAACAATCTAATTCAGCCCTCGTGGTGGTGCTGAGTCAGGTACTCTTTCCCCTTATTAGAGCTGAAGAAAAATGAGGTGCAGGTAGGTTGTGACTTGCCCAAAGTCACATGTCCAGAGAGTGGCGGAGTAGGATTGGAACTCGAGTCTGCTTGACTTCCGAGTCTACCTGTCTAAGTACTGTTTATTTTAAGCCCCCCGGGTCAAGCCAGGCAGCGAGGCTCAGGGAATGTGAGTGAGGTGCCTGAGGTCGGACAGGAGCCCTGCATGTGCCTGGGACCTGGACCTTGGCATGCTACCTGCCAGCCCAGGCCTTCCCCCTTGATGGGTGGTGGGCAGGCTGCCCCCAAGTCAACTACATTCTTTTGAGGCTTGTGGAAGGCTGTAATGGTGGTGGCCCAGCTTCCAGGGTGTTTTAAAATAGAAGCAACGCCTGGAAAGCTCGGCTACCCCGTGTGAGACTGTCCTGGCAGGGGGGAGGGGAGCAGTGGGGAACAGCTGCACTGGGAACACAGACCTACTAGCAGAGCGTGGGCATTGGCTTTGCCAGCATCCTGGAGACCCAACCAGGGGCTGTTCTCCTGGGCTGCCTCTTCCTGGTGAGAAGGTGTGCAGTGGGGGTGTGTGGGGAGGCTCCTGATGTGTTGGCCCCACACACTGGCTTGTAGAGCTGGGCTGGCTCCCTGCTGGGGAAGTTGCTTTTCCTGGTCCCTGGAGTTAGGGCGGGTACTTTTGCTCTAGTCTCTGACTGGTCTGATGCTCCTCCTAAGGGCTGGCCCAGTTCTGCCCTGACAAACCACCTAGAATGGTGTTAGAAAAACAGCACAGCCAAAGGCTTCCCTGCATTCTTCCTTCCTAAGGGGAATCCAGGGTGGCGATGGTGATGATTGCTGTGTTGGTTGGGGTCGTTGCAGGAATCAGATGCACTCTCCTGCAGGGTAATCAAAGAAAGCATAATGAAGGGATCATTCGCAAAGGTGTGGGCAGGGTGTGGGGCACCTTACAAGGGGTGTGGTCAGGGTGTGGGGCACCTTACAAGGGGTGTGGTCCCTGGGTCCTTTGGAACCGAGAGGAGACCCCTTGGCATGAGCTGTGGCCTTGGGTAGAGGAAAATAGTCACTGCCCACCTGAGGCCCAGCAGAGAGGGGGCCTGGGGCATGAGTACTCCAACCTCACTCTCCCATCTTCTGCTGGTACGTCCTGTTGGCTGAGCCCAACCGTAGCCCACTGATAACAGTCCATAATGATCAGCTCTTGGGATTCAGAGCAGGGTGGAGGAGGAAAGTGGATCTGGAGGGGCAAACCAAGAATATCCAGAATCATGTGGTTACCACTGCCACTTATTGAGCACTAACTGAGTGCCAGACATTTCTACATGCTTTACCTGTTTAACTTACTTAGTCCTTTCACTATCTTTGATAGAAAGGCACTGTTGGTAGCTGCATTTTATAGATGAGCAAAATGAGGCCCTGGAAGCATAAGTTTTAAGTGCTGTGTCCAAAGACACACAGCTGGTAAGGGCTGGCATTGGATAGAACCTCTGCCAGGCTTGTAGCCCCACCCAGTGCCTGCTGCCTGAGCACCGGATGGGCTGGGAGATGCTGTGGCAGGTGGCTCCTGGTGTTTAGGTCCTGACCCTGTTATACCCTTCCCTTGAAGATGTTGTCTCTCGACCCACTGGAGGTTACCTGTGTTCAGATGACTTTTCCTCTTAGCTGTTCCTAACTGAGCCTTGGGGACCCGTAGCCACCCTGCTACCTGTGTCAACCATCGCAGTGATTGTTGGCTCTCTAGGGGCATCAAGCCTCTCCTGTCTGGATCCTTCTGAGGGAGCCTCTGCAGAGAAAACAGCCTGCTTCAAAGTGGGGGTTCTGGTAGGTGCCTGATGCGGGGAGCGAGCCCACTCTTCTCAGTGGCATCTGAGGACTGCCCAGCCTGTTAGGTGACAAAAGGCTGAGAGGGAGGGAAGGAGGCCTTTGAACAAGTGCCTCAGGTGATTTCAGGAGCTCTGCCCAGCTCCTGCCTTCTGGGCAGGGTTGCCAAAGCCATAGCTGGTCACCTGGGAGTAGAATGTGCCCCCCACAGGCCCTGCCTGTTAACCCTGTCATCTCAGTGTAGTTTGAATCTGCTCTTGGAACCGGTGCAGTCACATGCCACATAGTGATGTCCTGGTCAAGGATGAACTGTGTATACGACTGTGGTCCCATAAGATTAGCACTAGAGAGCCCAGGTGTGCAGTAGGCTGTGCCGCCTAGGTTTGTGAGCACGCTCGCTGATGTTCGCACAGGGACGAAACTGCTTAATGACACATTTCTCTGAATGTATGCCCATCATTAAGGGATGTGTGACTGTACAGAAACATTGTAGATAGCTTTTCCTTCTGCCACCTCTACTGCAACAGCGGTTTAAAATGTGACTTGTTGCAGCATCACAAAGGCGATATGACTCAATTTGAGACATATGGGTTGGATTTTTAAAGTTTCTGTTCTTAAAAAAAAGATTATTGTGTACAAACAACTTAAAGAATGGAGTAGAATACAACATGAGAAGCCTATTCTAACTCCACTCCTTCCCTAGACCCCGTTTCCTTTCTAGAAGCAGCTCCGAGGCAGCCACAGTTTGCTGATTGGCTCGTATCCTTCCACATGCTTTGCCATCCATTCACAAATGTGTGAACATATGAAGATGTGTATTTAAAAAAGTTTTCCTCTAATTACTTGGAATTGCAAATTTTCTCTGACTTGCTTTTTTCGTTTCACGCTGTCATAGGTAGCTTTCTATGCCACTTCATATAAATCCACCTCATTCTTTTTGATTGCCACGTGGTACTCCTTAGTTTGCAAGTACCTTAATTCTTATTCATTTCCCTATTGTTGGACCTTTAGGTTGCTTCTGGGTTTTGTGTTGCAAATAACACTGCAGTGAGCATCCTTGTATACATGTCTTGGGGTGCCTTGGGTGCTGTTGTCGAGTGGGTTCCTAGCTTTAGAATTGCCCCACTGGGGTTAATGCGTGCCCACTTAGATGCTGCCCAGCTATTGGCTCCAAAAGGGCTGTACTTTATATAGTACTCCCACTTAGCGTGAACGGGAGTGGCCGTTTTCCACACCAACGGTAGATATTGCCGTTTACATTCTTGCCAATCTGTTGGTTGAGTGAGCTTCCCAAACACAGATGTGTCAGTACTCTCAAATGGCTCCCTAAGGCCCTTAGAATAAAGTCCCGGCTTGGTTCTGAGGTCAGGGGTGACGGTGCTCACTTCTGAAGGCACTGGGTCTCCTCAGCCTGAGTTCAGCTCCCCTTAGGCCGAGGTGTGGGTGGGGGGTGCTAGTCATGGGTCTCCCTGCCCCCATCCCTGGTGGTGCTGCAGCCTCCCTGCCCAGGGAGCTCCTGCTTCCTGGTTACATTGTCATTTACCTGGTCCCTATTATCCGATACTAAGTTTCTTTTTCTTTTCCTACTATAAAAATACTCTGATGTTCGTTGGGCATTTCCTCGTTGAACGGACATTTATGTTGAATGTCTACTATGTATCAGGCTTTGGCATCTTTGTACACACAGCTTTTTCCATATTTTGGATAAATTTATGCATGACAGGCTCTGGGATGCTTTGAGTTCAAGGGTGTGATTTGGGGGTAGGTGTGCATTTGTGGAGGTAGTTGGGGAGCGCTGGGAGCAGAGCAGCTGTCACTGCCATGCAGCTGATTAGTCAAGGAGGATATGTCCCCCCAGGATGAGGTTATGTAAGTGTTGCACAGCCCATGCTGGGCGATATACTATCTCTCCCCTCAGGCTTCCAGTATGGGCTGGATTTTCATTCCTCAGCTGGAGTGGAGCTTGCATAATCTGTTCAAGGTCAGCCAGGGAATGGTTGGGTAGGTAGGCCGGCAGGCAGTGGAGGAGAACCAGGGTCTCCTGTATCCTGGTGTGACTTATTGGTCCTTCTCAAAGTCGTCATTGACCGCAGGTACATCTCTCAGCCTGGCCCTGCCCATCCCTTGCTTACCACTTATCCTTGGGAGCCATGCTCCCGGGCTCTGCCTTGAAGCCGTCAGCCAGGCAGAGACCTGGGCCCTGCTTTCCCCAGGCAGCTTTGTGCTTTACATCTGTCCATGTGATTTACATGCCTTGCCCATGTCAGAGGGCCCTGCTTCATGCTCAGCCTCTAGAGGTTGGGCTTCTGAAGGCACATGGGGTGGATGCTGTTGAGACAAGACGGTGGGTGGCTTGGAGCTGATCCCTATGGAGGCCGGGGTGGGGGCCAGGGTTCAGCCTCCAGGGCAGGTAGAGTGCTAAGTGAGAAAGCAGAATGCTGAATTCTCCTCTCTCCAGTCCTGGTCTGAGAAAACATGATTGAAAATCATTCTTTCTACAATGATTTCTACAACAACAAAAAAAATGTTTTTGAAGCAGGTACTGAGAACTACGTAAAAATGGGCATTTTCTGGGTGCTGTTTGCAGTTGTGAGAAAGCTGTTCTCAGAGGCACAGCTGCCTCAGGCCTTGCCTCAGTCATATCAGATAAGTGCAGCAGGGGATGGTGGGGACGAGGAAGACTGCAGAAAAGGCAGAAGGGGAAGCTACACCCGCACAGCAGCCCGGGGCCTTTAGGGAGGAGAGTCATCCTCCTGTTCTCCTTGGCGGGTGTCATCTCAGGTCTGGGAGTGGAGTTGGCTCCACTCAGCCAGTGGTTCCTGTGCATCTTCTCTGCCAGGAGCTGTGCTGGAGTCGCAGGGAGAGCCTGGCCTTATCTGAGCTCCCTTGTCCTTGGATGGTAATCTCCTTAGTGGCTGTGTGCTTTGGGGTGATGTTTGCTGGGGGCGGGGTGTTTTTTGACAGGTGGCTTTGCTTGTTCAGTTTTGGGGATTAGTGATGAGAGAGGGTATTTGGGGAACATTAAATGGTGAGTGTTCTGCCTTTGCCCTGAGGGATGGGCCAGTCCAGATGTGAAAGCTGCTTGTGTCTGGTGAAGCGAGTCCTGGAGCCAGGGGAGGGTCCTTGGGAGGGCCCTGGCCCCTGAGGTACAAGGAGGCCTTAGCTGACCCAGAGATAGTGCCGCTGGACTGCTCTCCCCCTCACCCTGGGGCTGAGTTGGTGGCCCAGCTGGGGAGGGGGCAGCGCTGAAGAGGGGTACTCTGTCCACTGATACCTGTTAGTGCTGGCGGGGATGGAGGATGTTCTGGGCCCTTGGCTGAGATGTTCTGCAAGTTTCCGTGGGGCTGCATTACTTCACCCTTCCATCCAGGGCTGTCTTATTGCTTCTCCTGGGAGGGGACCAGGCCCTTCTATGCTGCGCATGTGCCTTAGGTAGCGGGTATTTCTGGAGGACCTGGTCCAGGACCGGGTTGCCGTCTGTCCCTGGGGTGGGTGTGCCTGTGGGGTTTGTTTGGGGTGGAAGGGGATAAACTCGGGAGAGGGGAGTTCCCAGACTTGAAAGAACCAGTGGGGGCAGCCTAAAATGGATCTTCCCCCATGTTCTTTGTGCCCTGACCCTAATAGACTGAGCTGCCCATGGTTCCAGCCCGATCATGTGCAAGAAATAACAACAGCAACAAAAATAGGAGAGCGTAAACAGCTCGCTGGGCTGCTCCTCTTGGCTCCCACACAAAAGTGAGTTGGGACAGAAGTAGCAAAAGTTCTCAAGAAAGTAAAAGAGGACCTGGAGCACAATTTTATAATTTAAGATTGTGGGAGTTTATAGTTGTTTCTTTTTCAGTGTGCTCACTGATTCTCGGGGCTCCTTGCAATGTCTTTGAAGTTAGGGCTTTGGTCAGGAATGCAGCTTTTAATTGTGATATTGTTCCCCTAGTATCACTTGAACCACTTTTTTTTGGGAGGGGAAGATTAGCCTTGAGCTAACATCTGCTGCCAATCCTCCTCTTTTTGCTGAGGAAGACTGGCCCTGAGCTAAGATCTGTGCCCATCTTCCTCCACTTTATATGTGGGACACCTACCACAGCATGGCTTGCCAAGTGGTGCCATGTCCACACCCAGGATCCGAACTGGTGAACCCTGGGCTGCAGAAGTGGAACGTGCGAACTTAACTGCTGCGCCAGCAGGCTGGCCCCCTTGAACCACTTTTTAGTGGGCTCCCACTTACCAGAACATGCCATGCAGGGGTGTGAGTGGATGTGTGTGACTTTAGATGGGGTGTATGCGGATGTAGTTTGGTATTTAGGTATACTGTATTTTAAAAGTTAATGGAACCATCCTTGGGTTAATTGAATTTCTGACCAGTAGAGGCAAATGATGTTGAGGACGGAGAAGATGCCAAAGATGGTGCTTTTTCATGGTCTTTCTCCTCCTCGATGGAGCACACAGCGTGTGCTGTCCTGGATTAGGATTTTAATTGTGTGTACATAATGTGTCAAAGCAAAGCCTCTGAGGCCCGCCATGTGGTACTTAGCAAGGACTGTTTGAATTACTCGCCTGCCTTGACTGAGTTGCTTAATAAATGCTTGTTGACTGACTTAGTGGTATGCAACAATCCCAAGTAGTACTTTGATAGTTGTTTTAAAAAAGAAAGTCACATTAGAGCTCAATAAATGTCGATTTGAAGAAAATTTGGGGGGGGAGGATGTGGTTGCATTTCCTTCCATGTGAAGAGCTGCCTAATTAGTTAGGTTTTACTCTGTTAGGAATATGATACTTTAAAAGTGGAGTCCCCTAAAATGCAAAACTTTTATGAAAAGTTGGATCCATTCAACTTTTAGTAGGTACTTTGTAGATATTTGTTGAGTGAATGAAATCAGAACCATATGGAAAGTAGGTTGCCATGAAATGCTCTGATTTCTCTTCAGGGCGTTTAGTGCCCTAGCAGTCAACATTTTGTAAGAAGATATGTTTTATTGGCTAGAGTCCTGCCATCCAGTAAAGTAGCTGGCTCATGGGAATGTGTCTTTGACAATTCATTCATTCAGCAAATATTTACTGACTCCTACTGTCTGGGGATGCCAAGGAGAAGAGATCTAAAGTCAGACTGATCTGCTGTCAACAAAAACTTATTGGCTGTCTCAGCTCTGGCCACAGAAAGAAGTGTGAGACAGCACAGGCGTCTGTCTCCACCCCTGGGAGAATCAGGTCCCTGGACCTCAGTGCTGATGAGTGTTATTGGTTGTCAGTTATATCTAATAATTTTTATTGATGAGAAATCTTGGCAAAGTTGATGGTAATCTCCATAATTACCAACGTGTTTATTCTGTTGGTTCTTTTGTTGTAGCGGAAGATGGCTGTGCCTCCCACCTACGCTGATCTTGGCAAATCCGCCAGGGACGTCTTCACCAAGGGCTATGGTGAGTGGTGCATGGAGTGGCCTTCCAGCTCACAGACTGGGTTGGCGTGTTTGGGATTTTACCCATCACAGCTTGCGAGACCTGGGTCAGTCAACTCTGAGAACTTTCGTGTCAGGGAAAAGAGAGAAGCTTCCTATGGCTAGTAAAGCAGTTTTGGCTGTGCACCCAGTAGGGGCAGGCTGGTGAGCTGCTGCAGACAAGTGGCCTGGCCGTTCCTATCCCCTCTCCCAGGTGTGGAGCAGCTCTGCAGGTGTGCTGCGGTGGCGCGTGATTTCTAAATTTAGCCCGTCCTTAGCTTTGGCACGTGCCCACGCTGTCACACTCCTTTTTCTCAGACTCGCAGGGAGCGCGGGTGGGGCCCAGGTGGAGCCTGAGCCTGCTCTGCCTGCACTGTTCTATGGCACCTGAGCTTCGCACATGGGCAGGCAGCAGTGGAGACGGGCGTCCTCCGCACTCGTGGCATTTTGAAACAGCGTGAGGGAGGCAGAGATGCTGCTCTCGAGTTAGTCATTTAACCTATTAACAGTTATCCTCTTCTTTCCTTAGGATTTGGCTTAATAAAACTTGATTTGAAAACAAAATCTGAGAATGGACTGGTAAGTTGTCTTACTCCTGTGGAGCCTGAGTATTTATTGTAGATTAATAATAAATAACTGCCATGTCCGCGCTGGCAGTTTGTGGTTCTCGTGTTCATCGCATCCTCTGGGGGATGGGTAGTCCGGGGAACCACACCAATAGGTCCCCAATTCAGCAGCTGTTAACACTCACAGGAATATGGGCTGGGCCTCAGTTTTATTTTTCCTTGTGTTTCTTATTTCAAAGTTGACCTGTGTTCAATGCCACATAATGAAAAAAAATCCTAGTAGTCCCTTTTAGATTGTGTGTGTGGTAATTGTTGGGAGGAAGAAGTTTGGGGTTGAATCGTGCCATGTCAGCTTTAGCTCGATGCTTTTTCTCTGTACTAGGCTGGAGGCAGGGTGGAAGGAGGGCTGCCTTCCTGTCCAGACTGAGGAGTTACAGGGCAGGAAGGAGGCTGTCTTCTGATCTCCTGTCCCATGAGATCCCTTTAATTAGCAGACTCCTTTAGCCCCATCTGTTCTTTAAGTGTCTAATTGAATTATAGAATTAGCTTTTTCCCCATTCAGAATCTCGCCTCCTGCATAAAGGGACGGGCTGGAGTGAAGGGCTGGTGTGCAGGCACTGACTCTCTCTCTCTCCTTGAAAGGAATTTACAAGCTCAGGTTCAGCCAACACTGAGACCACCAAAGTGACGGGCAGTCTAGAAACCAAGTACAGATGGACCGAATATGGTCTGACGTTTACAGAGAAATGGAACACCGACAACACACTAGGCACGGAGATTACTGTGGAAGACCAGGTAATGGTCGCCCGCGAAAAAGACACCGTTTTGTTGATTGATATCTGCTGGCCTGCCTCGTGACTAAACCTGCTGGCCAATTTCTTTTCTGTTCAGCTTGCACGTGGACTGAAGCTGACCTTTGATTCATCCTTCTCACCAAACACTGGGTAAGAATCTCGTGTTTTCTCCACGGGGACGTGTAGCCATGTTTTATAATAAGATTCTGTGCTGTCTGTTACTGTTCCCCTGGCCTCAGCTGTGGAGGCTGTAGGAGGTCCAGTAATGCTCCATTTCACGTGAGTCACACTGCTGGTCGTGCAAGTGGCCAAGGCTCTGGGGCAGCGGGCGATGTGTGGGAGCAGGGGCTAGCCAGTCCCTGTTGCCAGCCCCATTTTTTGGGCTTGGAGGGCCCTGTCCCCAGCTTCCTACTGAGGGACACTGAGAGCGTGTGGGCGTACCACGGTGGCTCCCGAGGCTGCCCTTTTTACCCCAGGCCCTCCAGCCACAAACAAATCAGTCTTGATGGTTCTGGGTTCTCAGAACATCTGGAGGCAAGATGGTCTGCCTCAGCTCCTCCGCGCTTCCCAAAGTGGCTAGGAGGGTTTGTTCCCTTCTAGAACACACTCTTGTTTTTTCCCACTCAGAGCAGTGGGTCTCCTAAACCTGGGGAAGGTTGTTTTGCACACTGATGATGGGCTCAAATACTGAATTTCATTTTTTAGTTTTTAAAATTGTGATAAAATAGTCATAAAATTTACCCTCTCAACCATCTTTTAAGTGTACAGTTCAGTGGCCTCATGAATTTCATTTTTGGCCATTCCATTTTATTTTCCTCTCTTTCTCCTTCCTTGTTTCCCTTCTGACAGATGTTTATTAGAGGGAGGATCTACTGAGTTCAGACCCTGTGCTGGGTGCAGGGGGACCACGAGGGGCTGAGCAGACAGGGCTCCTGCCTCTGGAGGTTGTAGTCTTCTGATAACTTGGTTATGGATCATCTGAAGACCATTGGCCAGGAGCTGAATTTACTCTTGTTCTCATCTCTGCTGTGGTTTCTCCTGCAGGAGCATTGCCTTCCTGCTTGTCCACCTCCCCCCAGCCACCCTGCTGTGATGGGAGGAGTTATCCAGAGAGACCCTCTGATAGGACCAGGGGCTGAAGGATGTGCCCACAGGCTTGAATTTGCTGCCCAGGACTTTGCCTGCTGCCCTGAGATGGCAGACTTTGGAATTCCTAAGGAATTTCTGATTACCTTTGGGAGGTTTACAGAGAAGTCTTCAGGTTCTGAGTTAATATACATAAGAGGAAGGTGTTTTTCTTTCTTTTAATTTAACTTTTTATTTTGAAACAATTTTATACTTATACAAAAATATTGCACAAATAGTATGTAGAGTTCCCTTGTGTCCTTCACCTAGCTGCTGCTAATGTTAACATCTTACATGACTATAATTAACAGAACCAAGAAATTTATGTTGATAGCATACTGTTAACGAATCTCTTGTCCTATGGATATCTTCTTTCTGGTCCATGATCCAGTTCAGGATACTACATTGCATTTAGTTGTCATGTCTCATTTGTCTCCTCTAATCTGGGACATAGTGTTTCTTTGTCTTTCATGACCATGACACTTGTAAAGAGGATTGGCCGGGGCCGGCCCAGTGGTGTAGTGGTTAAGTTCACACACTCTACTTTAGCAGCCTGGGGTTTGTGGGTTTGGATTGCAGGTGTGGACCTACACACCACTCATCAAGACATGCTGTGGTGGTGTCCCACATATGAAATAGAGGAAGATTGGCACAGATGTTAGTTCAGGGCTAATCTTCCTCAAGCAAAAGAAGAGAAAATTCGTAATAGATGTTAGGCCAAATCTTCCTCAGCCAAAAAAAAAAAAAAAAGAAAGAAAGAAAATTGGCCAATTATTTTGTAGAATCCTTCAATTTGGATTTGTCTGTTATTTCCTCATGGTTAAACTCAGGTTATGCTTTTTTTTCCCCCCGAGGAAGATTTGCCCTGAGCTAACATCCGTGCCAATCTTCTTCTATGTTTTAGTATGTGGACTGCCAGCACAGCATGGCCACTAAGAGAGCCATGTAGGTTTACACCCAGGAACTGAACCTGGGCTGCTGAAGTAGAGCATGCCAAGCTTAACCACTAGGTCACTGGGGCTGGCCCTCAGGTTGTGCATTTTGGCAATGAGAAAAGTGAGGTTGTATTGTGTGTGTCTTGGTACATGATATCAGGAGGTGTACGTCAACATGCCTCGTGATTGGTGATGTAAACTTTGATCACTTGATTAAAGTGGTGTTTGCCTGTTTCTCTCTAAAGTTACTATTTTACTCTTTGTAAGTAATAAGTATCTTGTGGGGAGATACTTTGAGACTGTGCAAATATTCTATTTCTTATACTTTGACTTGCAAATATTAGCATCCATTGGTGATTCTTGCCTACAACAATTATGTTTGGCAAATGGTGATTTTCTATTCCCATAATTCCTTCTACATTTATTAATTGAGATTCTACTGTAAGGAAGGACTCTTTCTTCTCCATTTATTTCTTTAATCATTTATATCAGTATGGATTCAAGGACATTTATTCTATGGGTTATAATCCATTACTATAGTTTATTTTGTTACTCATGTTGTCCCCACATAGGGCCATTGGGAGTGCCTTCAAGTTGACATCCTGTATGTTTTTGACAAACCCTTCTCATTTTTTTGAGCAATTCTTCAGAAGATGTACCAGGTTCCTCTTCTACTTACGCTTGCCTAGCCCTGCTGTCAGCCATTTCTCTAAGGAGCCTTGGTTGTTTTCCTTGAAGAGTGGTGTTTAGGGGCCGACCTGGTTGCATAGTGGTTAAGTTTGTGCACTCCTCTTTGGTGGCCTGGGGTTCACCAGTTTGGATCCTGGGCATGGACCTACACACCACTCATCAAGCCATGCTGTGCTGGCGTCCCACATACAAAATAGAGGAAGATTCGCACAGATGTTCGCTCAGAGCCAGTCTTCCTCTCTAAGCAAACAAAAAGAATAGTGTTTAGAAACCAAGATTGTGGGTGCAGGGTGTACACATTGCTACTGGGTATTTGGTGACTTGACAGGAGATTGGAGATGAAAGCTGGCTTTTCAAAGTGGCTGAGGGATATAGCCTGGGAAAGCATCCAGGCTTCCATAAGGAGCGAGGCTGCAGACCTCATCTAGGGACCAGCACCCACACTGAGCACCTACCACAGATAAAGCCAGTTTGTTCACCACCAATCAGATCATGCCTCTTTTCATGTGCTTGTCAAACTCGCACCACTGTTTAAATAGCTTTTAAAGGATCACAATATTGGGGGCTGGTCCTGTGGCTGAGTGGTTAAGTTTGTGCACTCTGCTGCGGCAGCCCAGGGTTTCTCTGGTTCGGATTCTTGGCGTGGACATGGCATCGCTCATCAGGCCACACTGAGGTGGCATCCCACATACTACAACTAGAAGGACCCACAGCTAAAATATGCAACTATATACTGGGGGGATTTGGGGAGAAAAGCAGAAAGAAAAAAAAAAAAAAGAAGATTGGCAACAGTTGTTAGCTCAGGTGCCAATCTTTAAAAAAAAAAAAAATCCCAATAATATCTGAAAGCAGAAAAGCTCCAAAGGCATAGAATGCTGCGTTAGAGAATAAACCTGGAGGAAAGCCTGAGTCACTGCCCCAGCACTGCCCTTTCCCTGGGGACCTTGTGCTCCTGGCCAGGATGCAGTGAGACGGCGTGTGGAGGTAAACTGCCCAGTGCGGCTGCTGCACACCACTGGCTGGAGGCCGCCGCAGGCATCCCATGTTGTGGTCAGCAGCAGCTTTTTAGGTAGTGGTTAGGAGATGCCCAGTTTTTACATTTCTTGGTCTCCTTCTCTTTCTAAATGTAGCCCTGAGCAGCTGTCTTTTCCTTCATCACCCCACCCAGCTTGGTGCCAATTGGATACTTGGCCAAAAGCCAGGCTTCTCCCAAAGAGCACGGAGACCAAAATGGGTTTATTTTGAGTTTTTCTTACTGGGAGAGAATTTGTTTGGTGGTTGCTCCTTCCTTCACAGCTTGTGAAAATGCACAGAAGCAACTTGAACGAAAGTTGCAAGTTTCATTGTCACTTGGAAAGGGTGTTTGCTTTGTTTTGGACTATGACCTCTGAAATTCTTGAAATTCTTGTCTCACTGAGAACTTGGAGTGTTTACCCTTTAGTTCTTTATTATGAAAATTTCAAACATACAAAAGAATACAGAAAGGTGTATTAAACCCTCAGCATGTTCCCCTCACCCAGCTTTAATAATTATCAACCCATGGCCAATCAGGTTTTATTTATACATCCATAATCAATCCCTCCCACCCTCAGATTATTTTGAAGTAAATAACTGATAGCATATAATTTCATCTGTAAATATTTTAATATGTATCTTTAAATAAGGTTCCCTTTTGAAAAAGCATAACCCGGGGCCTGCCTGGTGGCATAGTGGTTAAGTTTGCATGCTCTGCTTCAGCAGCCCGGGGTTCATGAGTTTGCATCCCAAGCACAGTCCTACGCACTGCTCATTAAGCCATGCTGTGGTGGCGTCCCATATGCAAAATAGAGGGAGATGGGCACAGATGTTAGCTCAGTGACAATTTTCCTCAAGCAAAAAGAGGAAGATTGGCAACAGCCATTAGCTCAGGGCCAATCTTCCTCACCAAAATAAATAAATAAATAAAAAGCATAACCACAATATAATTACATTGTAAAAACTTAATCATAATTCCTTCATATTGTCAAATCTCTAGCCTTTTCAAATTTACATGATTTCATGAATTTTTTTTACAGAATAAAAAATTGTCCATGCAGAATTGCAAAAATTTGTTCATATGCCTCCTAAATCTCTTAATTTTTAGATTCTTCATCTCTGTTTTTTTCCCCTTGCAATTTATTTGTTGAAATGAGATAATTTGTCCTGTAGAATTACATACAGAGTAAATTTTGCGGTTTGCGTCCCTGTGGTGTCATTTAACTTGTCCCCGCCTCCCATATTTCCTATGAATTGGTAAGTCTGGAGGCTTCCTCACATTTAGAATCCACTGTGGGGGGTGGGAGGGTGTGCTAAAATATAAGAGGTGCGGTATGCTTCCATTGGGATGCACTCAGAAGGCCTCGTGTTCTCTTTGTACATTAGTGCCATTCACGATCCACTCGTTAGGGTTACACATTGGTGATAATTCCACTTTTATCCTTCCTTCATTTCGGCTGGAACATTTCAATAAGGGAAGCTTTTCATCAACTGTTTGGTTACCTTGAGATATAGTTAGTCTAGGAAAGGTGGAATAAATGTTTGATTCCTTTTTAATTTACTGTTTTCAAAGTAACAAATTGGTTCTCTAGTCTCTAAAGATGATTACTGTGTGTGTGTTTTGAATATCATTGTGAGTTCATAGATTGAAATGTATCTGATATGTTTCTGTTTATTGCTGATGTTACTCTTAATGATACATTGTCTCATGTTTGAAGCCCTGGGGAGCCTCTTCAGGTTAGATCTCGAGTCCTTTTGCTCCAATCCCAGTAATCTTTGATACAGCTTCCAGCTCCCCTTGCACATTTCCTGCCCCGAACCTGGAACCTACTGTTTCTCCCAGGAGCACTTTTAGGAGGGAATGGTATTTAGGCTCACAATCTAGGTGCTGGGGATGAAGCTGGGGTGGACAGGGCTGTGCCGTCCTTGGGCCTCTGAGCAGATCCAGTTTCTCCTGTTGTCTCTGCTGAAAATGCAGCTCGTTGTGGGAGATGTCCGTCTTGTAAGCTGAATGACAGAAACGGTCAGGTGAAAATAGTCTGAATTTTATTTGATAGATGTGATCTCGTCTCCAGTGTTGAGTTTTGGTAAATGGCATGGTGATAATATATTTGCAGGTGACATGACTCACCTACCCTCCCTAATAATGTTGGGTCTTGAGTAATAGGTGAGGGAGGTACTGATGTGGTCAGATATGTAAATCTGGGATCAGCAGACTAGACCCGGGGTGTTGTCTGGTCAAGCAGGGCTTCCTGGCCTCCAAGACTGTGGGGCTCCTGGTTCCACATCAGTACCTAGTTCTCTGAAATGTATACTCATTGGGATCTCTTGAATACTGAATTAAAAGCTGTCTGTTGTATTTACTTAGAAGGGATCTAGTATTTGATTCTTTATTTTTACTAAGTGAGCCACAAAATAAGAAGACAACCATCTCCTTGAAAGCTGCTACTTAGATAGCTCCCTGCATGACAGATAGATCTTTTCCACAGGCTTAGAAAATAGCGAAGATGCATCTGTTTCCTAATGACATAGTGGCGCTCTAGGTAATAAAGCCTGTGTACGCCACTATGTTAAGCATAGGGAGAGGATAGTCAAAGAAAATTGCTTAGTGTTTTTCAAGCTTTTCCTGCTTGTGTTCACACTTCATCCTTGTGGCATGTCTGCAGACTGGATTCTGGCTGAAGAGAGGTTGCGTTCTGCGCATTGTGGGACAGCAGCTGATTAAGGGAGATCTGGGACCCTGACTTTCCCCTCCTACCCCACTACTTAAGCTGGGATTATTATTTCTTTTCAATTTGCATTTCTTGGCATGGTTGTCACAAGGTGAATTAGCTTCTGAATGTAATACAATTTCTTTTCCTTCAGGAAAAAAAATGCTAAGATCAAGACAGGGTACAAACGAGAGCACATCAACCTGGGCTGCGACGTGGACTTCGACATTGCAGGGCCTTCAATCCGGGGCGCCCTGGTGCTGGGTTATGAGGGTTGGCTGGCTGGCTACCAGATGAATTTTGAGACCGCGAAGTCTCGAGTGACCCAGAGCAACTTTGCGGTTGGCTACAAGACTGATGAATTCCAGCTTCACACTAATGTGTAAGTGCAGGGGAGTGTGGGTGTGTGAGTGTGTGCAGGAGGGGGATTGTTTTGCGTAATTTTTTTCTAAGCTCAGGTTTTAATCAGTGTGAAGTGAATTTGTTGGAAGCAGGTGAGCCAGATGGGCTTGCTAGTATTTTTCTATTTCCCAAGAACCGAAGTGACTTAAGTTCTTTCTCCTCTGTGAGCAGTAAATGTTGTCACTGGTACACACAGACTGACTGATCAGTTGCAGCAAGGATGTGCTCTCGGCCCAGAGGAGTGTCCTGCCCTGCAGCTTTGTGGACGCTGGAGGTCCTTTCAGTTTGAGTTAACAAGATGGGGGGCAGGGGGATGGCAGCTCCCTCTCTCTGTATGATGCCTGAGGGTCAGCTTGCTGTGCTTAATGAAATGTAGACATGGGAGACAAATGATGAGAGTGTTATCTCAGTTAAATACAGTGTCTTCTCTGCATGGGTGAGCATTTGAAAGTTTATTAACTACTGGACAGTATAGTGAAAGGAAGGGAAAATTACAGGTTAGGTTAGAGAGAGCTCCTTGTAATCAAACGAGAGTTGAAGTAGAGTGCTGATTTTAGGATAAAGGAAACAAACATTTCATCCAGAAAATCCCTGTAGACTTGAGGAACTAACCTGTGGTGTAAGTGGGGTACAACTTTACCAAATCTCTTTCTTTCCACTAGAGGTCAGTAAAGAAGTGGCTTCATAAAGACAAGTAAATGGTATTAGTGTCTAAACTAATATTTCCATTAATAAAAATTTTTGAAGAATTTTTATAATTAATAGATTAATATAAGTATAATAAATTAATATAATGAATACATTTTGAGTCTTTTAAAACTAAAAAGTCAAAGGAGAAGCATAGAGGCGGACAGTCTCGTGATCCCTGGCGGGCGGTGAGGGTGTGACTACAGAGCGGTGGCACGTGGGAGTTGGGGGGTGATGGAACTGTTCTGTATCCTGACTGTGGTGGTCACATGCATCTATACATGTGTTAGAATTCATAGAAAGGTACACCAAAAAGTGAATGAAAATTCAAAAAAAGGTAACATACACACAGAAAAGTCATAGGAAAAAATATCCCCCCCCAAGTACTTTTATTGGGATTATAATGGTTTATAACATTGTATAATTTTGGGTGTACATTATTGTTTATCAATTTTCTGAATTGAAGTGTTTTTTTAACTTAGAGTTTTGACTGCAATGGAAGGTGCCTCCTTCGTTAGGAATTGGGAATTGGCACCAATTCTTAGGAAGAACAGTGGCGGGGTTAGCTGTTTTCCCCACATACCTGAGCTTCAGGATTTTTAATAAATTGGCACGGTTTATTTTGGAACTGGCGTGGAAACAGCTGACACAACTAATCTGGGCTGCCCTGGTGCTTGCAGAGGCCCAGATGTGGAACACACGTTCTTCGTACTTCCTGTAGATGGATTTGAACAATGAATTCCCTCTGTTTATGGTTTTGAGAGCTCAGTACATACAGGAAGGCACTGTTGCTGATTTTAGAATATATTGAAAAATCTGACTTTTTTTTTAAGATTTTATTTTTTTTCCTTTTTCTCCCCAAAGCCCCCCAGTACATAGTTGTATATTCTTCGTTGTGGGTCCTTCTAGTTGTGGCATGTGGGACGCTGCCTCAGCATGGTTTGATGAGCAGTGCCATGTCCGTGCCCAGGATTTGAACCAACGAAACACTGGGCCGCCTGCAGCGGAGCATGCGAACTTAACCACTCGGCCACGGGGCCAGCCCCTGACATTTTTTAAAAAACACATTTAAGCCTGAAAATTTCCACATTTTACCATCTCCCCATTATACCAAAGTCACTCAAAAATCGATTATTTTTGACAAGCTGCTTTTTGTGGCATGTTCAAACTTTCTGAAGAAGTCAGGATTCCCTGTGAATCGGGTGCTACCTGGGCTCTCCCTATACTTTCTGGAAGCACAATGTCTGTCTCGCTGAATTCAGGGGAAAACTTAAGAATTTAGAATGTATTTATAATGAGTGTCTCTTTTAGGGAGAGTGTATTGGTGAAGAGCAGTTTGCAATAAAATAGCAACAATCTGTTCTTGTGTTAGAAGCACATGGGCTCTGCCTTAACAGTTTCCAATGCCATTTCCACTGAAAACACCCAAGATGATGAGGCACAACTTTGACATTGTTTTTTTATGTTCCAAATGGAAGGGAAGGGGAGGGGGTATTTCCAGAGGCTAGAATTAATGTGATGCGTTTGGAAGAGAGGAAGGGATTTTGTAATGTATCAAGTAGCTCCTTTTCAAATCCCACCACGACCGTAGATGTTACAACATGGGCCAACAGTGTGCACAGGTGGACAAGTCTGAATCATAGCTTAAGCTCTTCTGTAACTCCTGCTCCTCCAAGGGGCTAGGTCAGCTCTGGCTCTGTCCTCCCAGCAGTGGCTGCAGCTGGTGGTGCTAAGGGCTATAACCTGCGTCTGAGGAACACGAGTGGCCCAGCCTTTCTTGCCATTTCTGGCTGTGTTCTTGTCTCATTTGCTTCCCCTCCCTTACCATGTTTATGATAGAAGCATTTATAAAAGTAATAGCAGAAGAAAGAAATCACTCAGAATCCAGAATCCCAATGCCGTAGTTGCTATTTCTATTTTGAAGAATATTTTGGAAGCAAACTTCACGTTTCCTGCAGCCTGAGTAGTTGACTGAGCTGCCTTTGTGTGTTCCCAGTGATGGTTGAAATAACCTTTCCCTTCCTCCGAACCTTCTTGACTCTGGTGTTTGTTCCATTCCTGTCAAGCTTCCCGTAATTTGGTACCTGTATTGTGATCAGACCATTTACAGCATCCCTGCCCTCTTTTAAGACTGGGGCAGCTCTGCCCAGCTCCCTCCTGCTTTCCTGGGCGGCTTGGCATTTCTGTTGTGCTTGTTCGCAGAAACGATGGGACAGAGTTTGGCGGCTCCATTTATCAGAAGGTGAACAAGAAGTTGGAGACTGCTGTTAATCTCGCCTGGACAGCAGGAAACAGTAACACTCGCTTCGGAATAGCAGCCAAGTATCAGATCGACCCTGACGCGTGCTTCTCGGTGGGTACTGGTGGAATCCTTCTGGATTGCTGGAGTTCCCTGCTTTGGCTAGATGTTTTCTCACTGTGGAAAGAATTCGAATTGAGTAAAACAATAATAGTAACGGTACTTCCTATGGGTGCCAGGCACTGTGTGGAGCCCATTGTTGGTGGGGTACTCTATTTAATTTGTACACAACCCATTTGGGGTAGGTGCCTTTTTGTTTTTTAATCATTCCATTCCTGTTTTCACAAATGAGGAACTGGGAGCTTAGAGAGGTTGAGGAACTTCCCTGAGGGCAGACAGTTGGTAAGTCCTGGGGCCTGGACTTGACCGAGAGGAGCTCGTTGTGGGGCCTCTTCCCCGGACCAGTCCGTGTTCCATGCTGCAGACTGTAAAGCGAATTACCTTGAGCCCTAAGGTTTTAAGTGTTCATTTTCACCCTCATCTTTCATTCTCTTGCCCAGCTCCTGTATTGCAGATTAAGAAACCAGGCCCTGGCACTGGGCGGTTGGCATCTTATCTTGCAGACCCTGTAGCATTGCTTATGGCCCCTTGCGTTGCTGCACGGTTTTTGCATTAAATCCTGTCGAGCCCAAGTCTGTTGCCACGAGGCACTGTCAGCTGCACCCCTTTTGGGGTGGAATGAGGAAATCTCCTGTTGCAGGATGGTTTGTGTAATTGACAGACAGCCCATTTTAAGTCTTCTGAAATGGGAACTGAATTTGGCTCCCTTACTGTTAGGCACTTAAAAACAAAGGGAAAGGGATCTCGTTATTTGGATGGTAGGAGCAAAAATGAACAGCTAGACGGGGTTCTGACTGCCAGGGGGCCTTCCTTCCCCTGCTTTGCTCTTTCTTATGGGAGCTGTCAGGTCTGAAGACAGCATTCCAGCAGGAAACATGCTTCTGGGCAGCCCCAGCATTTGCTAAGACTCAGTGTTCTCATGGCCTGAGCTTGCTCTGCTCCTGACCCCTCCTTATTTCACCAGAAGGGGGTCAGTGAGAGGCCCAGATTTTCCAACTCAGGCAGAAGAGTGAGGGCAAAGTTATTGATTCCAGTGCTTTATTGAACTTAATTATTCATCAGCGTTGATAAGTGCTGAAATTTAAGTGATTGGCTAGGTCATTCTTTTGCTCCAATATATATTTCATATTCATGCTTGTCAGCCCTGAAACTTCTTCATGTCAGTATGATTTTTGCTTCTCTTTTTCATCAAGAGAAAATTCTAACAATGTTCTACCTTAAAAAACCCCAAGACCCTCAAAACCCCATCTGACATTTCCTCCATTTTCCCTTATCCCAATAAATAGATGTTGAAGAAATCTTCCCTACAAAAAAGCCTTTTCTCTTTCTGGCCCTCAGTGAAAGTGTCCTCATCTGTTAGAACTTAAATACAGACCTACTCAGTATAAATAGAATGGGAGATTCATACCTTCAGGAATCAAATATAAACAACTTTCTTTTAATTGAAAATTATGTTGACTCTTGGGGTTTCCTATCTGAGACCTAACTCCCAAATTTGATATATTTCATATTGAATTTAATGAGTCCCATAAACAAAGTGGTCATGAAGAAAGAGAATTTGATTCTGAAGTTTAGAGCTGGTTGATCAGAAAGCTTTGATTCATTTTGGAGATGGAAGCATGGAAGTACTTAACATTTTCACTCTGTCTGATCTTTTCCTGACTAGGCTAAGGTGAACAACTCCAGTCTGATAGGTTTAGGATACACCCAGACCCTAAAACCAGGTATGTGTTGGTCGTGTGTGAAATTTGTTCTGTGTCTTAAAAAAAAAAATTGTGCTGGTTTGTTGCTTTATGTTATTGCTTATAAAATGCCTGTAGAGTACATTATTAAAAAAATGAGTGTATAATAAAGTTCTATAATTAAATGTTTACAAAGGCATACAGAGTCATGATAAAACATTTGGAGAATAGAAGTAGTAAGCAGGAAAAAAAAGGCCAAGGCTAACATAGATTACATTTTTGGTTATTTTCTTCTATCCTTTTTTTCCAGTGAGTACATGGTGCTTGATACTTATTTCCAGCAGGTTCTTAAAACAAGCCCATAAATCATCCCATCTGTAAAACTGGTGTGTAGGTTTCCTCTGCGCAGTTGGCCGAGCCAGTCCATGGGGTGTTAGAGCTACAGGAGATAATACCACTTTGGGGTTAGTCTGGTCAAGTTGGGCCTTTGAAACCTGGAAATCTAAGATTACATGATGCTGTAATTAAGCTCTTGTAGGGAAAATATCAGTTAATTGTGTGCCTGTGTGTATTTGTGTGCATGCTGTGAATGTAAGACCTCAGAGTCCAATTCATGGTTGGGGGTTCCTTTCAAGGGGCTATTGCTGAAGAAGCTTACTGTGTGGTGCCAATGGTAGAGGGATTAACTGTAGCAGGGGATGATGAGAGGGAAGAGGAAAGTGGAGTCTGTAAAGTGGATTTGGGTAGGCGGTGGAGTCGTAATGATTGTTTTATAAGCTCATTCTAGGCTGCCTGTACATTAGTCATATGGTGTAAAGTAACGGGGTTTGAAGGGCTGTGTGGTTTTGCCCCTGCTCATCATCCTCAGCTGAACGAGTTCTGAATTTGGTGTGGTTTTGCCAGTGTGCTCCAGCATTCCTGTGTGTGTGAATCTTTCTTCTCTCTCTCTGTGTTAACCTGTCTTCTCTTTTCTTTCCTCCTTCCCTCCCCCTTTCCTCTCCCCGATTTTTCCCCCTGCAGGTATCAAACTGACGCTGTCAGCTCTGCTGGATGGCAAGAATGTCAACGCTGGTGGCCACAAGCTTGGTCTAGGACTGGAATTTCAAGCATAAATGAATACTGTACAATCGTTTAATTTTAAACTATTTTGCAGTGTAGCTACCTTCAGAGTTTAGTGTACCTTTTAATGTTGTATGTCTGGGATGCAAGTATTGCTAAATATCATGTTAGACTTCCAGGTTAAAGATGATTCAGCTTTAAAGTGTTACCCTTTCAGAGGTACAGAAGAAACCCAATTCCAAAAAAGGTCCTTCCAGCTGCAGACTTGGGGGGAACTTGGCGGCCCCTCTAGAGATGTCAGGTTTCTTTTTTATCTAGAAATGGCTGCAAGTGGAAGCTGATAATTTGTAGGCACTTTGTAAATTCTTATTGAGTAAATGAATGAAATTGTGACTTCCTGAGAATTGAACCTTGGTTTCCTACCCTAATTGCGAGAGGCTTATGGTTTGATGGTGTGTACAAACTCATCTGAAAGGGACTTTTTTAGACAGATCTTCATGACCTGTTTCCACCCCAGTCCATCACCTCTTTTAGTCTGCAGGGCGTGGTGGCTGTTTGTTTTGTGCCATTTTGGGGTGGAGAAGGTGGATGTGATGAAGCCAATAATTCAGGACCTAATTCCCTCTCATGTTGTGGTTTTTTTGCCCTTGCCCTTTGCACCAGAGTATGAAATAGCTTCTAAGAGCTCCAGCTGCAAGCTGGGAAGAGTCTCTGTGACTGTAATCACATGAGGACAACACTCGAATCTAAATTGGACTTCTGTTGTATTCTCGCCACTCAGTTTATTTTTTAGTAGTTTAATGGGTACATTTTAGTCTCTTCCATTTTGTGTGGAATTAGATCCTCCCCTTCAAATGCTGTAATTAACATCACTTAAAATAAAACTTGAATAAAATATTGAAACCTCATCCTTCTGTTGTCTTTATTAGTAAAAGTGTAAAACAGGGCATTTGTCTGGTCTTGTTATTTGGCTCCTTGCTGTTTTCTACTGCTGCATAACAAATTACCACGAATTTAGTGGCATAAAACAATGCTCATTTATTTATTTCACAGGTCTGCAGATCAGAAATCCGAGCACGGTGTGGCTGGGCTCTCTGTTAAAGTTCTTAATGATGCTGAAATTAGGATGTCTGTCAGACTGTTCTCATCTGGCGCTTGGGGTCCTCTTCCAGGCTCACATGGTTGTGGCAGAATTCAGTTCCTTTTGGTTGTAGAATAATGGTCCCTATTTCCTTGCTGGCCATTAGCTAGGGGCCACTCAGCAAATAGAGGCCCCCTGTATTCTTTGCTGAGTGGTCCCCTCCATCTTCAAAGCTGGGACAGAAAAATTCCCTCACTGTGAAATCCCTCTCACACTTCGAATCTCTTCCAGGAGGAGCCCTGACACCCTTTTTAAAAAACAGTTTCATTTTTATTTTTTTATTGAGATAATTGACATGACATTAGTTTCAGGTGTACAACATGATTCAATACTTGTATATATTCCAAAAGGATCACCACAATAAGTCTAGTTAACCTCTGTCACCACAGCTACAGTTTTTTTCCTTGTGATAACTTTTTAGATCTACTTTCTAAGCAACTTTCAAATATACAACAGAGTATCATTAATTATCTAGTCACCATGCTGTACATTAAAGTTCCATAACTTAGTACTGCCCCAACCCTTTTAAAGTCTCACCTGATTAGGTCAGGCCCACGGAGGAGAATCTCCCATTCTTAAAGTCAACTGCCATGTAAAATAACCTAATCACAGGAGTGATGTCACTATATCTCCATATACACAGGTCCCTCCCACACTGAAGGGCAGGGGATCATACAAAAGCACGGGTCATTTTAGAATTCTGCCATATATTTTTAAAAGTAACTTGACTGTGGAAATCTCAAACATTTACGAAGTAAAATAGTAAACTCTATACATTATCCAGCTTCAAGAAATATGAAAATTTTTTCTATTCAATTGATATGTTTTTAGGCAGAATTCCTTTTCATGGGTGTTTGGAAGTGATAATTCCAAACATGTATAAGATTTAGCATTTTATGTAATTGATCACCTGGGCCCCTGTTTGTCACACTGTCCTCATCAGGTTCATAAGGACCTGCACTATTTCAAAGTGACCTTTGTTGAATTTGTTCAGAGAGTTTGGCACATAATTGTGGGGTACATCCAGTCGGATAGATGCCAGGTACAGAATCGCTATTTTGAAATGTAAAAATGGCCCTCTGAGTAAGGGAATATTTCCCTCTCCATTTACATATTAAGTATCTGCCTGTTGTGTGCAGCATGTCGGAATATTGTGCAAAATGCCTTGAGTTCATGATATCTCACCAGTAAGAGAATTGAAACGATCTGTTATAGGGACAAAGGAACAAAGTGGACAAAGAAGAGAGGATTGAAGGTGTGTTTATTACAGAAAAAGGCTTGTTCAAGTCTGACTCTCCCAACAAGCAGAAGCTAGAACTGAGAGGCTTATTCATTAAACTGAGTGAGTGGTGGTTTCTGTACACACAGCAGGGAAAGCTCCGGGGGGAACTTGAGAAGACTGTATCCTGGCCTCCCTAAAGGTTTACAATAAGGGCACCATTCAGTCTATCTGGGCTTGTGGTGGGCTTAGGGAAATGAACAGATGAATGACCTCTTAGTTTTCTTAACAACACAGTTTGTGTGTTTCTGAGCTGTCACCAGGGCCAGATTAATGTTAAGGGAAACCAGATTCAGGAGAACACAGGTCCTTCTCTCTTCAGAGGCAGCTCAGCTGTCTCTTGGGGGATAGCGGCAATCTTCTAAGGGAATCACGGAGACCAGAGTGGTGAAGCTGTGGGTACAATAAATGTCTTGCTTCGTGCCACACTGGTTTTCCTGTGAATCAAGTGGAACTTCTATGATTTGAAGCCCATAGGTGTTTATTAAGGAAACATTCACAGAACAGACAGACCAAAGCATTGTGCCAGGGCCCTAAGGGAACTTCCTGGAAGTTTCTAAGTTGCATTTTCATATACTGGGGTTTTTGTTCTAAGTTCCAAAATTTAAAAAGTAATAGAAGCTTGTAGGAAATGTGGAAGCTGTTTGCACCCCTACTTCCTAGCCTGCTTCCCTGCATAATACCTTTACGATCGTATATAGTGTATATTTTACACCATAGTCTCCCTATTATACTCCACAAAGGTAGGGGGGCGTTTTGTTCACTGCTGTATACCGAAATACGGAGAGGTGCTAAATATCTGTTGAAGTAACAATTATGGGGAAAGATAAAAGATAAAGTATTTACCTATAATTCCACCACCCAGATCCGGCCACTGTTAACATTTCTGTTATCTTCGCCTTTGGGAGCGGGAGAGCAGTTACTTCCTTTTCCAGATCAATCTATTACACAGTTGGATCTTCCTTTTAAAAATGTTTTAAAACACTGTTACTAGTTGTTTAGTATCCCACCGTGCGGGACGCAGGGAGGGGCTCCCTCCGACCCTCTTCACACCTTACACAGTACATCCTTACCCCGCGGCCAAGTTTGGGCAGGGCGCCCCTTTGACTCAAGACCCCCTACCCTTCGTTACTCCGGTTTCTAGGGCCCCGCTCCAGGCTGTCACGTCATCACGCTGGGACGTAGTTGCCTGGGGTCGTGATGCCTTACGCGGTGTCTGACGTCATGACGCAAATCCTAGCGACGGCGTAGGCTCCCGGCCGAGTCGGTTATGGCCGCTGTCGCCCAGAGGAAGATGAGGAGGGCCGTGCAAGCGAAGCTGCCTCCCAGGCCGGGCATCCCGGTCCCCGGGGGGTTGGCGCGGTCGCTGGCCCTGGCGCTCCTGCTTGCGTCCGCCACCGTGTCCAGTAGTAAGAGGGGCGCGGCGGCAGGGCGGGCGCGGGAAGACGGGGAGGGCCCGGCGTGGACCGGCACACGGGCCGGGCCAGGGAAAGGGCGGTTCCGAGTGTCCGGAGCAGGCGGCGACGGCGACCTGAGGAGGGAGGGGTCTGAAGGGGTCTAAGGAGGTGGGGTCTCTAAGAGTCAGAGAAGCGGGGTTGAGATGCAGGGACCCAGGGAGCCGAGAGCGTGTAGAGGGGCGGGGAGGGAGGTAGTGGTGCTGGTGTCTGGAGTCTTGAAGAATGGGTTGCCACAGGAAATGGCGGTAGTGGGGTCTCTAGAATTCCTTGGACTGAGGGTTTTAGGGGGGTCTTGAAGAGGAGGTGGGGGAGACGGGTGCTCAGGAGATGGCCGAGGTCAGGAGGTGTGGTGTGTAGAGAGGGTCCCACGGTTGGGGGCAGGGGCGCACGCAGGGGTCTAGCAGGGCCGAGGGAGGATGTGGGCTTTCCAGAACGGGTGAGGTCAGTGGTAAAGACGAAGGTGGGCAGCGGCGGTGACCGGACTGAGTGATGGAATATTTCGGAGAGCAAAAGTGAGGGGGAAAGAACTTTCTTCGGGTACTGGTGCATCTCTGAGGTCTGGGAGGTTCTGGTACTTAGTAAAGAGCCAGAATACTGGGGCCTTGAAAAGCTCCCCAGTGGCTTGGGAGGAGGAGAGGAGTTTCGGAACAAAGGAGATTCTTTGTAAACCTGGTACCCCTTCCCTGTGCCCTGGGTTAACCGGACAACCCTGCTTCATTTTAATGGATCCGTAGCATTTGATTAAGTTTCTTCTTTTTATTTTAATTTTAAAAAATTTTATTTTTTTGAGGTATAATTGACAT
Source organism: Equus przewalskii (assembly GCF_037783145.1). Taxonomy (NCBI): domain Eukaryota; kingdom Metazoa; phylum Chordata; class Mammalia; order Perissodactyla; family Equidae; genus Equus; species Equus przewalskii. Next base: position 40,830,032 of record NC_091843.1, read on the forward strand.
GTTAGTTTCAAGTGTACAACATAATGACCTCATCCTTGTATACACTGCACATGATATGCATAAGTCGTCTAGTTACCATCCATCACCATACAGTTACTGAAATTTTTTTCTTGTAATGAGTACTTTTAAGATACTCTCTTAGCAACTTTCAAATATGCAATACAATATTATTAACTATAGTCACCATGCTGTACAGTATATCCCCGTGACTTTTTTATTTTATAACTAGGAAGTTTGTACCTTTTGACTCCCTTCACTCATTTCTCCCACCCCTACCCCCTCTTTCCTTTGGCAGCCACCAATCTGTTGTCTGTATCTGTGAGCCTGTTTTTTTTGTTTTATTTCGTTTTGTTTGTTTTTGTTTTTTTAGATTCCACATATAAGTGAAATCATACAGTATTTGCTGTTCTCTCTCTGACTTATTTCACTTAGCGTAATGCCCTCAAGGTCCATCTGTGTTGTTGCAAATGGCAAGATTCCATTCTTTTTTATGACTGATTAATATTCCAGTCTCTGTGTGTGTGTGTGTGTGTGTGTGTGTGTATTTCCCATTCCAGTGTGTGAATGAATTCTCAGGGTCCTGTGCATTCTCATCTGAGAAATATTGATATAGTTTAATTTAAGGCATTTTTTAAAAAGGGACCAGTAGGAGAGAATTAAATTTAGAAAGTTTTATTTTTAAAGTGGTAAGTCTCAACTAGAGAGGAATATCAAATAGGAAAGGGTAGAAATGCAATGTTTAGAAGTCTAAAAGTAGTATATGTTTGTAGAAGCTCAACAATTAAATTTGTAAAGTCAGAGTTATCACTTTGTTCTGAGTACTCTTCATATTTGACTGGATCAACTTTCTCTGATTTGAAAGAGTAGAGGTCCGGGAGATTGATCTAATTTGCATCATATGTTTCAGATGAATTTTTAGTTTGTTTTCTTATATATTACTTGCAAGTTTTTACTCCTTGAACAATACTTATTGATTCTGCTGCTACTTGGTGCTAGGTGTTGGAGTTACAGCAACAAATAGGGTGACATTGGAGATATCCTTAGAAGAATGAGTGGGGTTTTGTCTGGCTGAGAACTATGGGAAAGGCTTTTCAGAGGGTGCAGTCGGTGCAAAGATGCTACCTATGAAGCAGTGTAGGATTTGTGTTGAGTGTTGGATCAAGAGCATATTCAGTAAATATCTGTTGGATGCTTGCTATCTGCTAAGTAGGCAATGGGAGCAGAGTAGTTAGGGAGATTAGTAAAAGATGATGAGATTGAGGTAACGGGGGCCAGATCATGTAGGATTTTACAGGCCATTATAAAGACTTTGAATTTCACTCTTGAGAGAAATGGACAGCTCTCAGAGGGTTTTAAGCAGAGGAGTAATATCATTTAACTTAAGTTTTTACAAGATGACTCTGGCTGTTGTGTTGACAGTGGACGATATGGGTTATGATAGGAGCAGGCAGGTCATTTAGAAGTCTACTGTGATAATCCAGGTGAGATGATGGTGGCTTGGCCTAGACAGTACAGTGGAGGGGTGACAAGTTTTCAAATTCTGCATATATTTTGAAGATAGAATAACAGATTGGATTGATGACTCCAAGGTTTTCGGCTTAACTAGGAAAATGGAGTTGCCATTAACTGAGAGGGAGAATGTAGGTAGAGCAAGTATATATATTTTTCTTTTTGACATGGGAGGTAATAATGCATTTCTTTAAATTAAACTTTTTATTTTGAAGTAATTGTAGATTCACTTGTAGTTGTAAGAATAATACAGACCCTGTGTACTGTTTATTTCGTTTTCTCCAGTGGTAACGATACCACAACCAGGATACTGACACTGAGACACTCAAGATACAGAGCATTTTCGTCACCATAAGGACCTTCTTGCCCTTTTATAGTCCCCCTGCCCTTCCCTCCTCTCCTCACTGCCTCCTGGAATCCTGGCAACCACTAATCTGTTTTTTATTTCTTGAATTTTGTCATTTTGAGAGTGTGATATAAATGGAATCATATGGCCTGTAACTTTTTGGGATTGGCTTTTTTCACCTAGTGTAATTCTCTGGAGATTTATCCAAGTTGCTTCATATATCAATAGTTTGTTCCTTTTTATTGCTGAGTGATAATCCATGGTATGGACGTACTGCACTTTGTTTAACCATTCACCCGTTGAAGGACGTCTGGGTTGTTTCAGTTTTTGACTATTATGAATAAAGCTGTTATAAACATTCATGTACAGATTTTTTTGTGAACATAAGCTTTCATTTCTCTTGGATAAATGCCCAGGAATGCATTTGCTGGGTCATATTGTAGTTGGGTATTTAGTTTTTTAAGAAACTGCCAAACTGTTTTCTGGCTGGTTGTCCTATTTTACATTTACCACCAGCAACATATGAGTGATCTAGTTTCTCTGCATCCTCACCAACATTTGTTGTTGTCATTATTTTTCATTTTAGCCATTCTGATAGCCATTTTAGACATTCTGATAGGTATGCAGTGATATCTACCTGTGATTTTAATTTGCATTTTCCTAGTGGCTAATATCTTCTCATGTGCTTATTTGCCATTTGTATATTCTCTTTGGTGAATTGTCTATTTGTGTCTTTGCCTATGTTTTAACTGGATTGTTTGCCTTTTCACTTTTGAGTTTTCAGAGTTCTTTATTGTAGATACTAGTCCTTTGTTGTGTATGGGGCTTACAAATATTTCTCCCACTTTGTGGCTTGTCTTTTCATCCTCACAGGAAGGTCTTTCATGGAGCAAAAGTCTTTAATTTTGATGGAATTCAACTTATGAATTTTTCCTTTTATGTATTCTAGTTTTGGTGTCAGGTCTAAGAATTTGTTGCATAGTCCTAGATTCCAAAGGTTTTCTCCTGTGTCTTTGTCTAAAAACTTTGTAGTTTTACATTTTACATTTAAATTTGTGATCCATTTTTAGTTAACTTTTGTATAAGGTGTGAGACTTAGGTCGAGGTTCGTTTAGCTTGTTAATATCATGGATTACGTTGATTGATTTTTGAATATTGAGCCAGTCTTGCGTCCCTGGAATAAATCTCACTGTTCGTGGACTGTCATTCTTTTTATATATTGCTGATTGCTATTTGCTAGTATTTTGTTAAGGATTTTTGCATGTATGTTCATGAAAGATACTGGTCTGTAGTTTTCTTTTTCTGTAGTCTCTTTGGTTTTGGTATCAGGATAATAATACCAGCTTCATAAAATGAATTGAGAAGTGTTCCTTCCTCTTCTATTCTCTGGAAGAGATTGTGTAGAATTGGTGTTAATTCTTCTTTAAACACTTGGTAGAATTCTCCAGTGAAACTATCTGGGATTGGAGACTTATTTTTGGGGAGTTTTAAAATTAAGAATTCAATTTCCTTTATAGTTATAGGGCTATTCAGATGATGTATTACATATTGGGTAAGTTGTGATAGTTTGTGTTAAGACTCTGGTCTTATCTAAACTTTATTTTTCAGTTGGTTTTTTATGACATTGCCCTGGCAGGGGAATAGGGGGTTGCTGCACATTACTGCCGGGTAGAGATAGAAATCTAGGGTCAACTTGATCTCTCTTGACACCCAAAGGGTGGTGGTCATGTTACTTCTGGGCAGGGGTGGGAGTTCTGGCTCCTGTCATGTTCTGCACCAACATAATGCTGGGGGTGGCCTCTCTACAGTGGTTAAAGTCTTGACTCTCCACTAGGCCTCCTCTGACACCATCCCATTGTGGAGGGGAAGGGGCACCTCATTACAGCCTGGTGAGGTTGGAAATCTGGGCTCTCCACTCAGCCTTTGCTGGTGTGGATGTGAGTGGAGCCACAGTTTTTTCTGTGCTGTTTGCCCGGAGTAGAGCAGTCATTGTTTAAAAGTTTTCTTTCTTGCTAGGCTGACTCGCTCTTGATCTTTTGGCTAGAGAGAGCAGGCTTTTTGGGGGAGTCCTTTTTGTCGATACCCCTTGATGTTGCCAGGTTGCTAGCTTCTTCAGCTCCAAGTCTAGAATACATGAGATAAAAAGAAAATCCAAGGAAGTTACCACCGGGTCGTTTCTCAGGTCCCGAGGTCTCTAACTGCTCTGCCCTATTCTCTCCACCTTTCAGAGTCTTCTTATGTTATTTTATGTATACTACTCAGGATTTTTAGTTGTCTTTAGTAGGAAGAATAGGGAAAAGTATGTCTACTCCATCTTCCTGGAAACCAAAGTCAGAATTCGTTTTGAACATGTTAACTTGAATGTCATACATCTAAGAGGAGATGTCAAGTGGGCAGTTGGATTTATGAGTCTAGAGTTGTGGTAGTTCATGGGATTGCTCTTCTCATGGCTTCATTTTTCTCAGAGAAGTTGGGAAGTGATGTCATCAGTTGACACTGAGGACAGTAGAGAAGGTTTGGAAGTTTGAGGACAGAGGGAGATGTGAATGGCCCCCTAAGTGAGTAGGAGGGTGAATGGACTAGGAAAATACAGTGTAATTGCCAACATCATTACATGTACACCTGACTTTTTACATTGAACTTAAAATGAAAAACAGTGGCATGCTTCTGTATTTATTTCCTGCCATGTTCACCTGCTTAGTGCAGATGGGGAGTAGTTAGAGAGTTTGATTTAACTCAGGACGTAGCCTTGCCAAGTAAGTGAGACAGAGTGAGCAAGGGGGAAAGGGATTGAAGTTATATATAAGAGAAGGATAGTGGCTGACCACAGAACTGAGTCTGGGTAAAGAAGGAAGAGAGTGTATTGGGCAAGGGTGGAGTGGTGGCCACGAGGAACCAAAAAGGTGGTGGGATCAGAGAATTGTAGGTTCTGATGGATTCAGAATACCAGGGAATGAATTTGAAGGCTTAGGAGGTCATGTCAGCAAGTGGGATGTTTGAAATTGAGATGATGGAAGAGTTGTGATGATAGGTGATGACCATGGGAGTGAGAGGTTAAGGGAAAGGAGAGGGTTGGCTCATCAGAAGAGAGGAGGTTGAGGATTTTGAAATCAACCCAGGAGTATTAGGTAGAGTGAACTCTAGAGCCAGGAGCTAAAATCATTGAGAAATAGGGACCGTGACCCAGGAGTTGGTGGACAAATGTTAGTCGGTGATAGCAGATGACAAGAGAATCAAGGCTGCGGGCATTCAAGGGAGAGGAATGGGAAAATGATGTGGGTGAGGCTCCCCCAACCCAGGAGAATAATGCCCCCTTCTCCAGACTGAGTGGTGCAAAGATGTGTGAGAAAAACAGTTATTAATTAAAAGGGCTGCAGGGACAGTGTGTCCTTACAGGAAAGCCAGGATTTAGTTATACAAAAAAGTGAAGGATGATAGAAGGGATTTGCTGATGACTGACTGAATTCTAGAGGCACAGTGGAGGGATTTCTGGCCATGGAGAGGGATGGAAGATAGGGGTAAATTATAATCTTTCCCACCCCTTTCAGCTTGTGTCCTTTAAATATATATGATTATTCTAAAAGCCAAGCACAGAAAAACAATTTTTAAAAAAGTCAAGGTTAGTTAGTAGGCTCCCAGTTTTTTAAAATGTTATTTTAAAACATTTTTTCCCACACTTTGGCAGGAAAATTAAATATATCAGAGAAATAGTAATTTGTAAATGTCTGAATCATAAGTAAGTTGAGGTGGTAAATGTTAAAATTCTTTTAAGAAATTCCTCTTAATAGTTTTCTGAATAATGTGTACTCAATGTGTTCAGTTTTAGGCCCTGTTTATTTCTTTTCTTCCAGTGAAAAATTTCAAGGAACTAACTGTTCAAAATTTTTTAGAGAGTTTTACTAATTTACTAAATTTTTTACTGATTTACTAAATTATTTTTTATGAGAGATTCTGTTCAGTACAATTGACTACCTATTTATTTTCTCTGCACGAAGTAGATGTCCACTCTGATACACAAGCCAGAGAACAAAGAGTTGTCTGTTAGATTGTTAGTTTGTGTGCATACACACGTTTGTGAAAACCCAGGAATGATTTGGTTTAATCTTACCCCTATAAAATATTTTACTTTAATTTGATAGACTTTAAAATATTATCTGTAGTTTTAGATCTCATATGACAGTTTATTTTTAAGATTTTTATTTTTCCTTTTTCTCCCCAAAGCCCCGCGGTACATAGTTGTATATTTTAGTTGTGGGTCCTTCTAGTTGTGGCATGTGGGATGCCACCTCAGCATGGCCTGATGAGCGGTGCCATGTCTGTGCCCAGGATTTGAACTGGTGAAACCCTGCGCCGCCTAAGCGGAGCATGCGAACTTAACCACTTGGCCATGGGGCCTGCTCCGGACAGTTTTTTCTTTAAGTTTAATGGATATTCTTGAAGTTCTTTAATAGATACATTAGATTATAAATTAGAAACTGTTAAATTTCAAAGAGGATTCCTCTGAACTTTTGGTAGAGTAACTTCTGTGAACAATTTAACCTTTGCTTTAGTAAACCGTGCTGAGTGGGTAGGAGCATAAGGAAATAAGAGCTTGTATGTATTTGGTGTCATTCCCATACCTAGGTTGCCTTCCCCAATCTTTATAATAGTCTAGTTCACACTTGCTTTTCAAGTTCCACTTTCTAATTCTTTTCCTTTAGGAGTTGTCCCTTTCTTCCTGAAAATACTTTAAAAAAAAAAAAAAATTTGTGGGGCTGGCCCCATGGCTGAGTGATTAAGTTCGCATGCTCCATTTTGGCGGCCCAACAACTAAAATATACAACTATGTACTGGGGGGATTTGGGGAGAAAAAGCAGAAAAAAAAAAAAGATTGGCAACAGTTGTTAGCTCAGGTGCCAATCTTTTTTTTTTTTTTACTTTTTGTTAAGATTATGATAGTTTACAACCTTGTGAAATTTCAGTTGTACATTATTGTCATTGTCAGTCATGTTGTAGGTGCACCACTTCACCCTTTGTGCCCATCCCCTCACCCCCCCTTTCCCCTGGTAACCACCAATCAGTTCTCTTTGTCTACATGTTTAACTTCCACCTATGAGTGGAGTCATACAGAGTTCATCTTTCTCTATCTGGCTTATTTCTCTTAACATAATACCCTCAAGGTCCATCTGTGTTGTTGTGAATGGGACTAGTTTATCCTTTTTTATGGCTGAGTAGTATTCCATTGTATGTATGTATGTATATATATATATATATATATATATATATATATATATATATACACCATATCTTCTTTATCCAATCATCAGTTGATGGGCGCTTAGGTTGGTTCCACGTCTTGGCTCTTGTAAATAATGCTGCAGTGAACATTGGGGTGCATGGGACTTTTGGAATTGCTGATTTTAAGTTCTTTGGATAGATACCCAGTAGTAGGATGGCTGGGTCATGTGGTATTTCTATTTTTAATTTTTTGAGAAATCTCCATACTGTTTTCTGTAGTGGCTGCACCAGTTTGCATTCTCACCAACAGTGTATGAGGGTTCCTTTTTCTCCACGACCTCTCCAACATTTGTCACTTTTTGTTTTGTTTATTTTTGCAGTTCTAATGGGTGTAAGGTGATATCTTAGTGTAGTTTTGATTTTCATTTCCCTGATGATTAGTGATGATGAGCATCTTTTCATGTGTCTATTGGCCATCCGTATATCTTCTTTGGAGAAATGTCTGTTCATGTCCCCTGCCTGTTTTTTGATTAGGTTGTTTGATTTTTTGTTGTTCAGTTGTGTGAGTTCTTTATATATTATGGAAGTTAACCCTTTGTTGGATATATAACTTGTAAATATTTTTTCCCAATTAGTGGGTTTTTTTTGTTTCAATCCTGTTTTCCCTTGCCTTGAAGAAGCTCTTTAGTCTGATAAAGTCCCATTTGTTTATTCTTTCTATTGTTTCCCTTGTCTGAGAAGACATGGTGTCTGAAAAGATCTTTTTGATACTGATGTCAAAGAGTGTACTGCCTATATTTTCTTCTAGAAGCCTTGTGGTTTCAGGTGTAATCTTTAGGTCTTTGATCCATTTTGAGTTTATTTTTGTGAATGGTGAAAAAGAATGGTCAATTTTCATTGTTTTACATGTGGCTGTCCAGTTTTCCCAGCACCATTTGTTGAAGAGACTTTCTTTTCTTCATTGTAGGCCCTCAGCTCCTTTGTCAAAGATTAGCTGTCCATAGATGTGTGGTTTTATTTCTGGGCTTTCAATTCTGTTCCATTAATCTGTGCACCTGTTTTTGTACCAATACCACGCTGTTTTGATTACTGTAGCTTTGTAGTATGTTTTGAAGTCAGGGATTGTGATGCCTCCAGCTTTGTTCTTTTTTCTCAGGATTGCTTTTGCAATTTGGGGTCTCTTGTTGCCCCATATGAATTTTAGGATTCTTTGTTCTATTTCTGTAAAGAATGTCATTGGGGGAAAAAAAAATTGGGGAGAGAGAATCTTCCAGTTCTAGTATCACTTAGAAATGCTGTCTACAGCTCTCTTCTCTTACAGCTTCTCTTGACTTTGTTGTACTATGTTGAAAATATTTAGGTTCACGTTTCATATCTAGTTTGTGACCTCCTTGAGCTAGGATCAGCCACTTATCTTTCTGTTTTGGGGATAAGGTGGAGTCTGGGCAAAGATTATTGAAGTCCAACCTCTTTGTGAAATGAAGACAAAGGGGATGGTAAGAGCTCTGTGTGGACTGCCATTGTGACCTAGAGTCAGACCCCTCTCTACTCTTTTTTTCTTTTTCTTTTGGTGGCAGGCTATATAATGCAGTAGGATTATGCTGCTTAAGTTGTTAGTATCTGGCAAGGCGGTTGTTATCTGATGAATAATTGACTAAGAAGAAATGTAACTGCTGGCTATTGAGACTTATTAACTAATCTCAAGGGAAAGTTATAGGAATTTAGCAAAGAGAAATGCTTAGTGAAAAATCTAGGTAAATATGCTTCTAGCTTTGTGGAGATAAACTTGGAGATTTCAGTTTCGTGTTCTTTATTTGCTTGTTTTAGCTGTAGCACAGATGGATCCGCAAAGCCAACGTGAACCCCATCTAGATACTTCTACTCCAGATATGAATGCTTTAACACATGAAAACCAAACCAAACCCTCTGATTCTGAAATCAGCACCACCTTGTCTCCCACAACTAGTACAGAGAAAAGTGGAGGGGCGTCTGCGGCCCCTCATCCCTCGCCTACTACTTCTCTGTCCCAAGAGGAAGCTGATAACAATGAAGAGCCTAGCATAGAGGAGGAAGACCTTCTCACACTGAATAGTTCTCCGTCCACCGCCAAAGACACTCTGGACAATGGAGATTACGGAGAACCAGACTATGACTGGACCACCAGCCCCAGGGACGATGAGTCCAGTGAAGCCTTGGAAGAAAACAGGGGCTACATGGAAATCGAGCAGTCCGTGAGATCTTTGAAGCCCCCATCCTCAAATATAGAAGAGGAAGATAGCCATTTCTTTTTTCATCTTATTATTTTTGCTTTTTGTATTGCTGTTGTTTACATTACATATCACAACAAAAGGAAGGTAAGTTTGGGATTTTTCAGCCCTTTTAGGTACCCTTTATTATCTCAATTATATTATTAACGCTTTTGATGGTTCAGAGCTTTTTCTTTTTTAGTCACGTTTAAAATGATGGAAAAATATTGAGATGTCTAATCAGTTTATAAATCTGTGGTATATTTTAACAAATTACAGACAGAATGCTTTACTGTATGTGCTTCAAAATAAAGAAGCCAAATTACTTTTTAGTGAGCAAAACCAAAGCTCAGTGACTTTTTAAAAAAGGTTTTATATCTTGGGGCTAGCCCAGTGGTGCAGTGGTTAAGTTTGCGTGTTCCACTTCGGCAGCCTGGGGCTTGCCGGTTCTGATCCCAGGTGCGGACCTGTGTACCGCTTGTCGAGCCATGCTGTGGTAGTGTCCACATAAAATAGAGGAAGATGGGCACTGATGTTAGCTCAGGGCTAATCTTCCTAAAAAAACCCCAAAATGTTTTATATCTTAATTTAGCATTGCCACTTCGGTGGAATACTTGTGGAGAAGGATTGTTAATTAATTTATTTTTGGTGAGGAAGATTGGCCCTGAGCTAACCACTGTTGCCAATCTTCTTCTTTTTGCTTGAGGAAGATTGTCCCTGAGTTAACATCTGTGTCAGTCTTCCTCTACTTTGTATATGGGACCCCACCACAGCATGGCCTGATGAGCGGTGTGTAGGTCCATGCCTGGATCTGAACCTGTGAACCCCAGGCCGCTGAGGCAGAGCACATGAACTTTACCACTACGCCACTAGGCCAGCCCCAGTTTGTTAGTTTAATACTTGTAATTAATTAATTTTTAATTTTTAAATATTTTCTGAGGAAGATTGGCCCTGAGCTAACATCTGTTGCCAATCCTCCTCTTTTTGCTTGAGGAAGATTGTTGCTGAGCTAACATCTGTGCCAATCTTCCTCTCTTTTATGTAGGATGCTGCCACAGTGTGGCTTGACAAGCTGTGCTAGGTCCACGCCCGGGATCCAAACCCATGAACCCCGGGCTGCCAAAGCAGAGCACGCAAACTTAACCACTATGCCGCCAGGTGGCCTCTGATACTTTCAGTTTGTTAAGCATTGAACTTAATGTTATTTTCATAACTTTTTTTCCTCGTTGTAAAAGTATGAAGTGTTTGTTTTAGGGAATTCAGAAAACACAGAAATGTATAGAAGAGAGAATTTAAGCTACCATCCGAATCTGAGCATTATTAACATTTTGGTATATTTCTGGTCTGTAAATATGTATATAATTCAGATGTATATGTTATAATTTTTAAATGAATTTGATCTCATATAGAGTTTTATATCTTGCTTTTTACCTAACATATCATGAACATTTTCCATATCATTAATATTCTTTAAAAACATGATTTAATAGCTACATAATTTATTGAGCTATATTCCTGTTGAACATTTAGATGGTTTCCAATTTTTGGTTCAGAGATTATATTGTGGTGAACATTTCTGTACTGGAATTGGTTTGTGGGCTACACAAGGCAAAAGAGGCATAAAAAGGATTGGATGGTTAATTTTGTGTGAGAGTGCATCCCGGCACCGCGTAGCCCCAGAGCTAACAGTTAAAATACTTAAAGGGAGATCAAACACAGTGTCCTTTCTAGTACTTAACTGGTCAGGAAATCTCAGGTCTTGACTTCATTGTAACTTCATTGTAACTTTATTTGTGATTCCTGCCAAGCCGCCTTCCCCTTTGGGACCTTGATTTTCTCTGAGAAATAACAAAATTGGACCAGGTAATTTCACAATACCTTCCCGCTTTGAGAATTGGTGATTCTAATATCGTGTTTGTGGTTTTGAGTTAGAAAACAAGCAAACAAACCGTTTTGGTTATTTGTGATTTAGTGGTTTATCACTAGATTTGTAAATATTTGTAGGTGGACAACAGTTTGAAGCCAGAGATGTTCTCTCCCAGGGTTTAGAGTTGGGCTGTCTCTAGTGTAAACACCTGAGGGACTTGTTGGGTTTCTGGGCTCCACTGCAATCTACTAACTCACCTCTGAAGATGGAGTCTGGGGATCAGTCTTTACCAAGTGCTCCTGTGTATGTTAAAATTTGGGAAGCCCTGTCAAGCCTTGTTTACAAGACGGAAAACAAAAACCCCTTTTTTTGTTGTTGATGTTGTACTTTTTGTATTTGGGAACCTAGGAGAGAGATATTTCACTTGTTATAAAAACTTTTAGCATATCTTCCATTTTCTCTTTTGCTTATCTAATTTATTTTGTTTTATTCCAGATTTTTCTTCTGGTTCAAAGTAGGAAATGGCGTGATGGTCTTTGTTCTAAAACAGTGGAGTATCATCGTCTAGACCAGAATGTTAACGAGGCAATGCCTTCTCTGAAGATTACCAATGATTATATTTTTTAAAGCACTGTGATTTGAGTTTGCTTATTATGTAATTTTATTTGCTTGACTTTTTATATGATATCGTGCAGATGTTTGCCATAGGTAATTGGTACTTAAATGAGAGGTGGGTCTCTCTATTTTGCCTTGGTGCTTTGGAAATTAAATGTCACAAACAAGGAGTGCATAATTTTTTACCTATACTTTTAGAAGTGAATTCTATCAGGTGTCCAAAATGTGGAGCTAAGCATTACCTGTTAGTTTTTACTGTTCTGGATTTCTTTATTGTACTTCTTCTGGAAGTATTAGTAATGCTACTTTTGAAAGATCCCAAACTTGTAATTAAATTCTAACGTATCTAGTACTGCTGACTGAGATTCTCTCTCTGCCATCCAAATACTATTTTTTAAGCACACGTTTCTTTGTGCTCCCAAACTATAGTCTACGAGGATGTATATAATAATGCTTTGCATATAAGTCACATTTTTTCTTCTGGGGAAATTGCTTTGGATATTTTTGGATAATTTAAACATAATTTAAGTAATTATATTGCTCATTCTGACCACAATTTTAGGTAACAGATTAATAAATGTGTCTAGAAATTCTGGCAATAGAGACTCCCTGCAGTTTGCAGTGGACGTAGATAAAATATTATAGAGATACAATTTTTTGGTTAGAATTACTGAGTTAAATTTAGAGGTAGAAATTTGTGGTAAAATATTAAATACAAGTACAATTGCTTTTAGTTGGCAATTGATTGTAGCACGGGTTCCTCCAAGCTTTCAAGCAAGAGGCAGAGTTTAAAATTATATCAGGTTTGTTCACTTTTATTATTTTATAGTAAGTTTGAATAAATCTTAGGGGCCATTATCACCTAAGTAATATTATATCTAGGTCTTTCAAATTAGAATTATACCCGAACGAAGTTGTTTGTATACATAAAGGATATATGCGTACAGTGACTTTTTCTCCCCTGTACTTGTTTTATTTTCTTTTTTTGTTTTTTACAGCAACTGGAAATTTATTTACTGTATTTCATTTTAGCTTGTCTTTTTATCATAAAGAATTGATCACTATGTAAATATGTGATTTGAACTATGGTTGACTTACAAGCGTCACTACAACTTTTTAAAAAACGTAACCCCTAATACACATAAGCATCCACTCACAAAGCCTGAGTGAGGCAGTGGGCATGCGCTTTGTGTAGAGATGGAAGAAGCAGGGCAGTCCATCATTTCTCTCGGTGGACAGTTTACTGTCCTAATAAGGAAGGGAAGCACAATGGAAATACACCTGAACTGTTTTATTGCAGTAATTTTTTTCATATCTGAAATTGTATTATTTAATATTTTGAATAAGATTTTAAAAAAATAAATGGCAAAGATATAAATCCATGATTTTATAAGTGTGTTTCATTTTAATGATGGTTTGGGGCCTTCATTCGGGCAGTGACAGAGGAGTAGTGCTTTTGTCTGGGAGGAAGCTAAACTGACTAGCTTGCTTTTATTCCTTTTAGCAGTAGAAGTCTGCCTCTGATTCCCACTTGCATTTCTAAATCCTGCTTTAGGTACAGTTTACTGCTAGGTGCTGAAGTTTGTTGAAAACTGTAGCAAAGTAGAATTGTGAAGAAAAATAAAGCAGCTAAATCAATGTGCACTTTCTAGTATCCTGGCCGCCCTGTTGTCTCCCTGTTGAAGGCTCCCATGTCCTAGAGGATCATCCCCCTTAATGGATCCGGGGTTCTTTGGCACCTCCTGATGGCGCATTCTTTGCTTCCCAAGTCCCAGTGCTGCTATCAAGTAGCCTCTGACTGTTGGAGCATCAGATTGTACATTAATTAAAATTGCTGCCAGAGGGCCCGGCCTGGTGGCACAGTGGTTAAGCGCGCACATTCTGCTTCAGTGGCCCAGGGTTCGCCAGTTTGGATCCTGGGTGTGGACATGGCACCGCTTGACAAGCCATGCTGTGGCACACGTCCCGTGGATAGAGTGGAGGAAGATGGGCATGGATGTGAGCTCAGGGCCAGCCTTCCTCAGCAAAAAGCAGGATTGGCAGCAGATGTTAGCTCAGGGCTAATCTTCCTCAAAAAAAAAATAAAATTTGTAAAATTGCTGCCAGAGTCTTGCAGACCAGCAGACCTATAAATATGTATATAATTCATATGTATGTATATGTTATAATTTTTAAATGATTTTGATTTCATAGAGAGTTTTGTATCTTGTTTTTTACCTAACAAATCATGAGCATTTTCCATATTGTTAATATTCGTTGAAAACAGTAGCCACATAATTTATTGAGCTATTTTCCTGTTGTATGTTTAGATGGTTTCCAATTTTTGGTTTGGAAATAATGTTGTGATGAAGATCTCTGTACTGGAATCAGTTTGTTGAATTACATGAGGCATAAATAGAACTGGATGGCACAAATACCCACACTTGAGTCTTACAGCACTAATGTATCCTACTCACCTGTGGTGTCTGTTCTTGTTTCCCAGTGTCACCTGGACAGACCAGGAGCTCTTACCAAATGTTACTACTTATGGCATAAAAGGTTACCCTTTAGTTCAGTTCCTGTGTCTTATCTGAAAAGGAATGGTTGAAACTTGTGAGGCAGGCAGACGTTTGTTTCTACAACTTGTTACTACAGACATTTAGAATGTGTGCAGGCAGGCATGTCTTGACGGGTTTTGATTTTAGCTGTGAACCCAGGAGAGTGAGTGCAAGCTCTTTTGTGCACTGTGCAGGAGGTGGCCCTCTGTAGTTTGCCTCACATAGTGTGATCTTGAGAAGAGAGACTGGCTCTTCGTCATCTCTAGCCCAATATTCACTGCTTGGCACCTACCAGGGCCCTTGAAATCGTTCAATGATATATTTCCAAAATTAGATGAAGAGAAAACCAAGACAAATCAGGCTTTGTGCTGGCTCATGTAGTCAGCATAGAGTCTAATACTACTAACATCTGGGACCTGGAGCTGCATGTAGTGGGGGAGAACCAAGATGTGGTGTGTCAGCTTTATCTGAACATCCACATTCCTCCATGAAGCTAAAGCCCACATCTATGGTCTGAGATATCACTCCTTCCCCCACGTTGCAGGCTCTGATCAGAGCAGCTGCTGCCCGTGAAACTGAAGGGGATGGAGAAGGTTACTGCTGGCACAGGTGCCAAACTGTCCCTCTTCTCTCTCTGTCTGGCTGACCTTACCTTTAGCCTTCTCTCACCCTGGTCTGGTGGTGCAACAGTTAGCCTCCCTTCTGGGTTTAGCAGTAAGTAGTTCCAACCTTCCCAGAGGTTCAAAGTATTCGGAGGGCCAGATGTCTTCCACGGGCGTGGAAAAGGATGCTGTCTGAGGTTTGAGGTCAGTCTGTGGCTGGATTCTGTTCACCTGTGTTTTACTTGCTTTGACACGAGGGTGGAAGTTGCTGGGACAGATTCTGGAAATGGAGCTGGGTCCATTTCTGACTCCCGTCTCAATAGCCCTGTGTGGTGGTGACCTGCCGACTAGGCTGCTGAAGTGACTCTAGGGAGTCTGATTTTGGACAGTAAGTAGCAGCTTCTACCCCATCAGCTCCAAGCCCACCTGCCTTCTGGCTCCCTCCTAAGCAGTCGCAGACCCCTCTGCCATTATTGATGAGCCTCTAGATTTAAAAGCCCCTGCTCCTTGGGAAGTCTTTCTCCACCTAACGGCCCAATATCTCTGCTCTGAAACCCTATGCTTCTTTCTCTCATAACCCCAAACTGCCTCATTTCTCTGCTGGAAAACCCTGAGATGCCATGTTCTGGGAATCCTTTATTTCCTGCGTGCCCTTCCCATAGGGCCCTTTGTGCTTTTCTCCCAGGCCACCCTTGGCATGTGGATTGGACGGCACTCCCATCTGAGACCCTTTCAAAGGAAGCAGTGCCTGCACTGGGTTGGAGCTGTTGTGGGCCCTGGGATCAGATAGGTCTAGGTTAGATTCTCACTCTGGCCAGACCATTTTGCATCCTCTAGGGAGAGGCCAAACATATTTCCTGATCCCCTTGGGACTGAAGAAGGGTCTGGGGTCTGAAGGGCTAACATGAATGGCCTGGGCTTTGCTGGGGCTAAGGACATCCTGGCACATGTTGCACCTCTCTGCTCTTCTAGGAAGACAGACCTGGGGAGAAATGGAGGGGAAGGAGGGGTGTGGGGTGAGGTCAAGGCTGGATGACCTTGGTCTGAGCTCTTTGTGATTGTATCAGTCTCCTACCTTGTAAAATGGGCAATTGATTACCTTGCAGGTTTGTCAGGAAGAGAAAATGGATTTATGGATGTGAAAGGACTGTGTAAAGGGAGGAGTTTCCAACAAGCCACTGACCACAGAAGAGCCAGCTCGAGTCTTGGGCCCACTGAGTGAGAGCCTGAAGGAGCTGCCCACAGTCCTGGACAGCTACCCCAGGACTCCCTTGAGGGATGCAGCTTGTCAGAGCTGGGTTTGTCCCGAATCATCTGGGCATGTATGGCCCACTAGATGACAGATGGGGCTTCCTGGGAGCCTCCCAACCCCATTCCCTGTTCCCCATCCTCATCCTTTCCATGAAACAAGGCCAAAGGGTCCTTCCCATCATGGCCTGGGCTGTTTTCAAGAACGTTTGCCTAGAGGCAGTAGGACCCAGGACCCCAGAGAGAGCTACTTTTAGGCTACTTAGCGTGCCTTAGCTAGAGGGGCTTGCTTGTCTCGGGGAGCAAAGATAGAGGCAGGGCTTGGGTGCCAAGGCTCACTCTTGCGTGTCCACCTTCTACCAGTAGCACAGCATCGCAATAAAGGAAAATACTGAGCTTCTTCCACTTGGGCTCTGTGCTGCGAGCTGGGGATGACAGTAGGTCAACACAGACACTGTCTCCGTCCTCATGCTGACCACTGTCAGGCAAAGAAGAAAAAGAATTAAGCAATCACAGTGAAGTGTGATGAGTGTTCTAAGTCAAAAACTGGATTTCCGTTTTGTTTCTTCGTGGTGCAGGTAATTTAGACTCATTACAGTAGCAGATAACACCTAGTGAGGGCTTATGATGGACAGGCACTCCCTGCTATCTCTGTGTGTGCACCCAGCCCAGGAAGGTGGTTGCTATTATCCCCATGTCACAGATAAGGAAACAGAAGCCTACAGAGTTCAGTGACTTGCCTGAGGTCATACAGCTAAAACAGAACTGGGATTTGAATTAAGGTAAGGTCTGACTCTAGACTCCCTATTCTTTATCTCTAATTGCCTGTTGTGATAGAAAATGAGACAGCTACAGAAAAGTAAGAAGAAAAAGTATCCAAAGTTTCTCTCCCCTTAGGCTGTAAACATTTAGGTATATTCTCGTTTTCCTCCTTTTAAAATTGCTTTTATTGTGACTATAACATTGCACATGATAGGAAAATGCATCAAACAAATGTACAGCTTAACAAATTATTACAAAGCAAATGCTTGTGTAGCTATCACCCAGGGAGAGAAATAGAACTTTGCCAGCATCTCCAGCTTCCCTCCTGGTCACTACCCTTTCCCTCCGTCCACAGGGAGCTGTTATCTTGACCTTTATCATAATCACTACCTAGCTTTTCTTTTTAGATTTACCACCTAAGTATATGTCCCCAAATACTATAATTTATTAAGTTTTCAACTTTTATAAAAAATGAAATCATACAGTATGCATTGCATGTATTTTTTTGTGACTGGCTTCTACATTATGATGGTGAGATTCATCAGTTAGTTCAGTGTGTAGCTGTAGTTCATTCATTTTCATTGCTAGATGGTATTCTCGTAAAGAATACACTGCAATATATTTATTTAGTCTGCTGTTGATGTACCTTTGAGTGATTTCCAGCTTCAAACCATTATGGATGATACTGTTGGGAACATTCTTATACATATACATGTCTTTCATTGCTTGCAGGAGTATTGGCCTTTCTGGTGGGTATGTACCTAGGAGTTGAATTGCTGGATGCATACTTTTCAACTTGAATACTAATGCCAAACAATTTTCTGAAGTGATTGAACCAATCTATACTCTTTCTAGCAGTGTGTGAGAGTCCCTGTTGCTCTACATCCTTGCTAACACTTGACGTTGTTAGTGTTCTTAATTTTAGCTATTCTGGTGGATATATAGTGGTATCGCATTGGGGTTGACTTTGCATTTCCCTGACGATTTTTTCTACTGGAGTGTCTGTCTTTTTCTTACTGCCTTGTGGGAGTTCTCTCTTCTGGATATGAGCCCTTACCTGGTTATATATGTGACAAATCACACATATACTCTTACTCTGTGTCTAGCTTGCCTTGGCACTCTCTTAATGGTGTCTTTTGACGCACAGAAGTTCCTAAAATTTTTTGAGGAAATTATGGCTCTGTTTTATTCAGATGTACTTTACATACGTAAATCCACAGATTTTAAGTATTCAGTTTAATTAGTTTTGACAATCGTGTATATCTATGCAATTGCCACTCCAAACAACATATAAGATATTTCCATCACTACAGAAAGCTCCCTAGTGCCTCTTTCCAGGCAATGCTTCATCCACCTTCCAGAGGTAACCACTTTCTGCTTCCTGTCACCATACATGAGTTCTGCCTATTCTAGGCTTTCACATGGAAGGAATAAAAAGCATGTATTCTCCTGTGTCTGACTTCTTTAGGTCAATATAGTGTTTTTATTTTTGTTTTTAAATTCACCCATATTGTTGCATTAATAGTAGTTTTCTTTTTATTGCTAAGTAGTATTCATTGAACTAATAGAACATAATTTATTTATTCATTCTCCTGTTGATGGACATTTGTGTTGTTTCTAGATATATACATATATTTTTGTATCTGAATTTAATATATATTATTACTACTTTAAATGTATTAATGCTTATTTTAATATTTTAATAATATTTAATAGTTATATTAAATCTCTTGTAAGTATATAATATTAAACTTTTAATTTTATGATAATTATAGACTCATATGCAGTTGTAGGAAATAATATAGAGATCATGTGTGTCCTTTACCCAATTTCCCTCAGTGATAACATTTTGGAAAACTATAGTACAATAGCCCAACCAGGATGTTACTTTGATATAGTCAAGCTACAGAACATTTCCATCCCCACAAGGATCCCACTTGTTGCCCTTTTATAGCTACTTTCACTTCCCTCCCACTCTCAACCCCTCCTTAATCCCTGGCAGCCACTAATCTGTTCTCCATTTCTATTCTTTTTCATTCCAAGAATGTTAGATTAGTGGAATCATATAGTACGATTCCTATGGTATATAACCTTTTGTGACTGGCTTTCTCAGTCAGCATAATTCTCTGGAGAGTCATCCAGGTTGTTACAAGGATCAACAGTTCCTTCCTTTTTATTGCTGAGTGATAATCCATGGTATGGCCTACCACATGTTCTTCAACCATCCATCTGCTCAAGGACGTCTGGGTTGTTTCAGGTTTTGACTATTGTAAATAAAGCTGCCATAAACATTCATGGACAGATTTTTGTGTGAACATAAGTTTTCATTTTTCTGGGATAAATGCCCAGGAGTGCTTTGCTGGGTCGTATGGCCGTTGCATATTTAGTTTTTTAAGAAATTGCTAAAGTGCTTTCCAGCGTGACTGTCCTATTTTACATTCCTACTGGCAACATATGAGTGATCCAGTTTCTCTGTATCCTCGCCAACATTTGGTGTTGTTGCTATTTTTTTACTTTAACCATTCTGACAGATGTGTAGTGATATCTTATTATCATTAATTTTTATTTCCTTAATAGATAATGATCTTGAACATCTTTTCATGTGCTTGTCATCTGTATATTCTCTTTGGTGAAATGTTTCTCCGTGTCTTATGCCCATATTGTAATTGGCTTGTTTGCTTTCTTGATATTGGTTTTTTAGAAACTTTTTATTATTGTGGTAAAATACAAGATAAAATGTATCATTTTAACCATTTTTAAGTGTACAATTCAGTGGCATTAATTACGTTCACACTGTTGTGCAACCATCACCACTGTTTCCAAAACTTTTTCATCACTCCAGTAGTAACTGCAATCATTAAGCAACATCTCCCTTCCCCACTGCCCCATAACCTCTGATCTACTTTGTCTCCATGAATTTACCTATTCTAGATATTTCACACAAATGAAATCATCCAATATGTGTTCTTTTATGTCTTGCTTATTTCACTTAGTATAATGTTTTCATTTTGTAGCACGTATCCGAACTTCATTCCTTGTTAAGACTGAATAATATTCCATTGTATGTGTACACCACATTTTGTTTATCCATTCATCTTTGGCGGACACTTAGGTTGTTTTCACCTTTTGGTTATTGTGAATATTGCTGCAGTCTACATTGGCAGACAAATATCTGTTTGAGTTCTTGTTTTCAATTCTTTTGGGCATATACCTAGGCGTGAAATTGCTGTGTCATATGGTAATGCTGTGTTTAGCTTTTTGAGGAACTGCCAGACTACCACAGCAGCTGCACCATTTTTACATTCCTACTAGCAGTGTATGAGGGTTCTAACTCCTCCACATCTTTGCCAACACTTGTTATTTTTATTCATTCACTCATTTATTTATATTTTAATAGATGCGAAGTGGTGTCTTATTGTGGTTTTGATTTGCATTTCCCTAATGACTAAGAATGTTGACTATCTTCCTCATGTGCTTATTGGCCATATGTATATCTCTGAAGAAATGTCTGTGCAAGTCCTTTATCTATTTTTTAATTGGGTTGTTTGTCTTTTTGTCGTTGAGTTTTAGGAGTTTTTCATTTATTTTGGATCTTAATCCCTTATCAGATATATGATTTGCAAGTATTTTCTCCCATCCTGTAGGTTGTCTTTTCACTTTCTTTATAATATCCTTTGATGTACAAAAGTTAAAACATTTTTTTCATTTGCCTTTTAGTTTTATTTATGAAATTTTTAAGTTTACTTTATTTATTTATTTATTTATTTTTTTATTAATGTTATGATAGATTACAAGCTTGTGAGATTTCAGTTGTACATTTTTGTTAGTCATGTTGTGGGTACACCACTTCCCCCTCCGTACCCTCCCCCCACCCCCCCTTTTCCCTGGTAACCACCGATCAGATCTCCTTCTCAATATACTAATTTCCACCTATGAGTGGAGTCATATAGAGATCGTCTTTCTCTGACTGACTTATTTCGCTTAACATAATGCCCTCGAGGTCCATCCACGTTGTTGTGAATGGGCCAATTTCGTCTTTTTTTATGGCTGAGTAGTATTCCATTGTGTATATATACCACATCTTCTTTATCCAATCATCAGTTTCTGGGCATGTAGGCTGGTTCCACGTCTTGGCTATTGTAAATAATGCTGCGATGAACATAGGGGTGCAACGGACTCTTGAGATATCTGTTATCAGGTTCTTAGGATAGATACCCAGTAATGGGATGGCTGGGTCATAGGGTATTTCTATTTTTAACTTTTTGAGAAATCTCCATACTGTTTTCCATAGTGGCTGTACCAGTTTGCATTCCCACCAACAGTGTATGAGGGTTCCTCTTTCTCCACAACCTCTCCAACATTTGTCGTTCTTGGTTTTGGATGTTTTTGCCAATCTAACGGGGGTAAGGTGATATCTTAGTGTAGTTTTGATTTGCATTTCCCTGATGATTAGCGATGATGAACATCTTTTCATGTGTCTATTGGCCATATTCGTATCTTCTTTTGAGAAATGTCTGTTCATGTCCTCTGCCCATTTTTTGATCGGGTTGTTTGTTTTTTTGTTGTTAAGCAGTGTGAGTTCTTTGTATATTATGGAGATTAACCCTTTGTCGGATAAGTGGCTTGTAAATATTTTTTCCCAATTAGTGAGCTGTTTTTTTGTTTCAATTCTGTTTTCCCTTGCCTTGAAGAAGCTCTTTAGTCTGATGAAGTCCCATTTGTTTATTCTTTCTATTGTTTCCCTCAACTGAGGAGTTACAGTGTCCGAAAAGATTCTTTTGAAACTGATGTCAAAGAGTGTACTGCCTATATTCTCTTCCAAAAGACTTATTGTCTCAGGCCTAATCTTTAGGTCTTTGATCCATTTTGAGTTTATTTTGGTGTGTGGTGAAAAAGAATGGTCAATTTTCAATCTTTTGCATGTGGCTGTCCAGTTTTCCCAGCACCATTTGTTGAAGAGACTTTCTTTTCTCCATTGTAGGCCCTCTGCTCCTTTGTCGAAGATTAGCTGTCCATAGATGTGTGGTTTTATCTCTGGGCTTTCAATTCTGTTCCATTGATCTGTGGACCTGTTTTTGTACCAGTACCATGCTGTTTTGATCACTGTAGCTTTGTAGTATGTTTTGAAATCGGGGATTGTGATTCCGCCGGCTTTGTTTTTCTTGCTCAGGATTGCTTTAGCAATTCGCTGTCTTTTGTTGCCCCATATGAATTTTAGGATTGTTTGTTCAATTTCTGTGAAGAATGTTCTTGGGATTCTGATTGGGATAGCATTGAATCTGTATATTGCTTTAGGTAGTATGGACATTTTAACTATGTTTATTCTTCCAATCCATGTACAAGGAATGTTTTTCCATCTCTTTATGTCATCGCCTATTTCTTTCAAGAAAGTCTTGTAGTTTTCATTGTATAGATCCTTCACTTCCTTGGTTAAGTTTATCCCAAGGTATTTTATTCTTTTCGTTGCGATTGTGAATGGGATAGAGTTCTTGAGTTCTTTTTCTGTTAGTTTATTGTTAGTGTATAGAAATGCTACTGATTTATGTACGTTAATTTTATACCCTGCTACTTTGCTGTAGTTGTTGATTATTTCTAATAGTTTTTCTGTGGATTCTTTGGGGTTTTCTATGTATAAGATCATGTCGTCTGCAAACAACGAGAGTTTTACTTCTTCGTTACCTATTTGGATTCCTTTTATTTCTTTTTCCTGCCGAATTGCTCTGGCCAGCACCTCCAGTACTATGTTGAATAGGAGTGGTGAAAGTGGGCACCCTTGTCTTGTTCCTGTCCTCAGAGGGATGGCTTTCAGCTTTTGTCCATTGAGTATGATGTTGGCTGTGGGTCTATCATATATGGCCTTTATTATGTTGAGGTACTTTCCTTCTATACCCATTTTACTGAGGGTTTTTATCATAAATGGGTGTTGGATCTTGTCGAATGCTTTCTCTGCATCTATTGAGATGATCATGTGGTTTTTGTTTTTCATTTTGTTGATGTAGTGTATCACGTTGATTGACTTGCGGATGTTGAACCATCCCTGTGTCCCTGGTATAAATCCCACTTGATCATGGTGTATAATCTTTTTGATGTATTGCTGTAATCGGTTTGCCAAAATTTTGTTGAGGATTTTTGCATCTATGTTCATCAGTGATATCGGCCTGTAGTTCTCCTTCTTTGTGTTGTCCTTGTCAGGTTTGGGGATCAGAGTGATGTTGGCCTCATAGAATGTGTTAGGGAGTTCTCCATCTTTCTCAATTTTCTGGAACAGTTTGAGGAGAATAGGTATTAAGTCTTCTTTGAATGTTTGGTAGAATTCTTCAGAGAAGCCGTCTGGTCCTGGACTCTTGTTTTTGGGGAGGTTTTTGATTACCGTTTCTATTTCCTTACTTGTGATGGGTCTATTCAGATTCTCCATTTCTTCCTGATTCAGTTTGGGGAGATTGTAGGAGTCTAGGAATTTGTCCATTTCTTCCAGGTTGTTCAATTTGTTGGCATATAGTTTTTCATAGTATTCTCTTATGATCTCTTGTATTTCATTGGTATCTGTTGTGATTTCTCCTCTGTCATTCCTGATTTTATTAATTTGCGATTTCTCTCTTCTTTTCTTGGTGAGTCTGGCTAGGGGTTTGTCAATTTTGTTAATTCTTTCGAAGAACCAACTCTTTGTTTCATTGATCCTTTCTATTGTCTTTTTTGTTTCAATATCGTTTATTTCTGCTCTTATTTTTATTATTTCCCTCCTTCTACTGACTCTGGGCTTTGTTTGTTCTTCTTTTTCTAGTTCTGTTAGGTGTCGTTTGAGGTTGCTTACATGAGCTTTTTCTTGTTTAGTGAGGTGAGCCTGTATTGCGATGAATTTCCCTCTTAGGACTGCTTTTGCTGCATCCCAAATGATTTGGTATGTCGTGTTCTCATTTTCATTTGTCTCCAGATAATATTTGATTTCTTCTTTAATTTCTTCAATGATCCATTGTTTGTTGAGAAGCGTGTTGTTTAGTCTCCACATTTTTGCACCTTTCTCTGCTTTTTTCTTGTAGTTGATTTCTAGTTTAATAGCGTTATGATCAGAAAAGATGCTTGATATTATTTCAACTCTCTTGTATTTATTGATGTTTGCTTTGGTTCCCAAAATATGGTCAATCCTTGAGAATGTTCCATGTGCACTTGAGAAGAATGTGTAACCTGCTGTTTTTGGATGAAGTGTTCTATATATATCTATTAAGTCCATCTGGTCTAATTTTTCATTTAATTCTATTATTTCCTTGTTGATTTTCTGTCTGGATGTTCTGTCCATTGGTGTTAATGGTGTGTTGAGGTCCCCTACTATTATTGTATTGTTGTTGATGTCTTCTTTTAGTTCTATTAAGAGTTGCTTTACAAATTTTGGTGCTCCTGTGTTGGGTGCGTATATATTTATAAGTGTTATGTCTTCTTGGTGGAGAGTCCCTTTTATCATTATATACTGTCCCTCTTTATCTTTCTTTATCTGTTTTGCTTTGAAATCTACCTTGTCTGATATTAGTATAGCGACACCTGCTTTCTTTTGTTCATTATTAGCTTGGAGTATTGTTCTCCATCCCTTCACTTTGAGTCTGTGTTTGTCTTTGGGGCTGAGGTGTGTTTCCTGGAGGCAGCATATTGTTGGATCTTGTTCTTTGATCCATCCTGCCACTCTGTGTCTTTTGATTGGGGAGTTCAATCCATTTACATTTAGAGTGATTATTGAGACGTGGGGGCCTACCACTACCATTTTGTGTCTTGTTTTCCGGTTTTCTTCAGTTTCCTTTGTTTCTCGTCCCATGGTTTAATCTGTTCTGATGTAGAGCTGCTACTCTCTGTTGTTGTCCTTCTACTTATCTCCTCTGCTCTTGGTTTTGTAGCCCCTTTCCTTTTTTGGATTTTTCAGGAATGAGGGTTTTCCTGAGGATTTCCTGAAGAGGAGGTTTTGTGGCAATGAACTCCCTTAATTTTTGTTTATCTGGGAAAGTTTTTATTTCTCCATCGTATTTGAAGGATATTTTCGCTGGGTAGAGAATTCTTGGCTGTAGATTTTTGTCCTTCAGATTTTTGAATAT
This sequence comes from Equus przewalskii, assembly GCF_037783145.1. Classification (NCBI taxonomy): domain Eukaryota; kingdom Metazoa; phylum Chordata; class Mammalia; order Perissodactyla; family Equidae; genus Equus; species Equus przewalskii. Next base: position 40,855,056 of record NC_091843.1, read on the forward strand.
ATCATTCCACTCTCTTCTAGCCTGTAAAGTTTCTGCTGAGAAATCTGCTGATAGCCTGATGGGGGTTCCTTTGTAGGTTAGTTTCTTTTGCCTGGCTGTCCTTAATATTTTCTCCTTGTCGTTGACTTTTGCTAGCTTCACTACTATATGCCGTGGAGTTGGTCTTCTTGCATTGATAAAGTTTGGAGATCTATTGGCTTCTGTCACCTGAAGATCCATCTCCCTCACCAGATTTGGGAAGTTCTCAGCCATTATTTCTTTGAATAGGTTTTCTGCCCCTTTCTCCTTCTCTTCTCCCTCTGGTATACCTATAATCCTTACGTTGCATCTCCTAATTGTGTCTGATAATTCTCAGAGAGTTTCTTCATTTCTTTTAAGTCTTGCTTCTTTCTCCTCCTCTGCCTGCAACAATTCTATATTGCCATCTTCCAAATTGCTAATTCTTTCCTCCATATTATCGGCCCTACTGTTCAGAGCATCTAGATTTTTCTTAATCTCCTCTATTGTGTTCTTCATTTCCAATATTTCTGTTTGGTTCTTCTTTATCGTATCAAACTCTTTTGTGACATAGCTCCTGAACTCGTTGAGTTGTCGGTCAGAATTCTCTCTTAACTCATTGAGAATCTTAATGATGGCTGTTTTGAAGTCATCATCATTTAGGTTATATATCTCATTTTCTTTGGGATTGTTTTCTGTGTATTTGTTACTTTCTTTCTGTTCTGGAGATTCAATGTATTTTTTCATATTGCTTGATGTTGTTGATTTGTGCCTCCGCATGGAGATAGAGTTTAGTTGCTCCTTTCACTTGTTTCAGCTGCTGCGGTGGGGGGAGCAGCTGTTTATACTTCACCAACCAGGAACCCTGTCCGTAGTTGCTAACTGGGCCTGGGCCCCTCTTCGTAGCCACAGTGGCCCTTTGGATTCCCTCCTCTGCCGTGGGGGCCGTCACAGGGGGGCTTCAGGCTGCAGGTGCCTACTGTTGTTGCCCACTTAGATGCGCTCTCTCCTTGGGGTCTGCAACGGTGTTATGGGCTTTTCCAGCGGCCAGGGGTGGGATCACTTATATTTGTCGCTCCATTGCTGTCGGCACCCACCAAATCTCACTTGTCCTCTATGGGTCACAGGAGAGCTATTGGCATCTTCTACAGTCTGTGGTTAGTACACCTAGCTATGCTGCTTTTGCCCTGGGGTCTTCCAGCCTTGTGGCTGGCGGCTGGGTGCCTTCCACTGGTGCTGTGCAGAGGCTTTCCCTAAGGCTGCTGTGAGCCTGTAGGGTTTCCCCCTAGGCTACTAAGCTGGGTCTCTGGAACTCTCTCCAGCCCCAGTCCTCTCCGAGATCTCCGGCAATCCCTAGCCTCACGGGGTGGGCAACGGCAGCTGGGGGTCGCCCCGCCCTCTGGGATTCTCTCCGGGCCTCTCCTGGAGCCGTGAATGCTCAGCGTGGCCCCTCTGCTAACGGCACACAGAGAGTTTTGTCTGCTGCCCGGGCGGAGCTCCGGCGCTTCCCCTCTGGGTCGCAGAACCGGCCTTTGAAAGTTCCCCCAGCCCCGGTCCTCTCCTCTCCGAGATCTCCGGCAATCCCTAGTCCCACGGGGCGGGCAACGGCAGCTGGGGGTCGCCCCGCCCTCTGGGCTTCTCTCCGGGCCTCTGCCGGGAGCCCTGAATGCTGGGCGTGGCCCCTCTGCTAATGGCAGACAGAGAGTTTTGTCTGTTGCCCGGGCGGTGCTCCGGCGCTTCCCCTCCGGGTCGCAGAACCGGCCTTTGAAAGTTCCCCCCGCCCCGGTCCTCTCCGAGATCTCCGGCAATCCCTAGTCCCACGGGGCGGGCAATGGCAGCTGGGAGACCTCCGTGCCCTCCGTGTCTCTCTCTGGGACCCTCCGGGCACCCCGAGCACCAGGCTGGGTCTCGCCAATGGCTGGGAGAGACTCTCCCCGCGGGCTCAGGTGTGCAACTCCAAAGTTTCCCTCTGCGTTTAGGAGTAATTGCGGGGGGTTTAGGTAGGGTTCTGGTCACCTGTTTCCACCGTCGCTCCTCTGTTGTGTTCTCGCTCCTGCCCTAGATGTGTGTGGATCCTCTGGGGGCGTCCGTTGGAAGAAAGCCGCTTGCGGGTACTAGGCTGCCCGTCGGGGTCGGAGAGTTTTCACCTATTTCCACATCCTCCCGGAGGAAAGTCCATCCGCCTTCCGATGTATAGTCGCGTGGGTGTCTCAGACGTCCTGAGATGCTGTCTGGATATCCTTTGTCAAGCGATAAGTGTCCAAATAATTGTAGACTCGAAGGGCGAGAGACAAAGAGGACTACTCACGGCGCCATCTTGGCTCTCCTCTCTAAGTTTACTTTTTAAAGTGACTTTTAATTTTTTCCATTTTCTCCCCAAAGCCCCCACTACATAGTTGGGTATTTTTGGTTGTGGGTCCTTCTAGTTGTGGCATGTGGGACGCTGCCTCAGCATGGCCTGATGAGCGGTGCCATGTCTGCGCCCAGGATTCAAACCATCGAAACCCTGGGCTGCCGCAGCAGAGCACGTGAACTTAACCACTCAGCCATGGGGCTGGCCCCATAAGTTTACTTTTTATTAAGGTAACATTGGTCTATAACATTATATAAATTTCAGGTGCATGACATTATATTTCAATTTCTGTGTAGACTATATCATGTTCACCTCCCGAAGACTAATTACTGTCTGTCATCGTACACAAGTGCCCTTTTACTCCTTTTGCCCTCCCCTACCCCTTTACCTTTCTGGTAGCCACCAATCTAATCTCTATATGCATGTGTTTGTTTATTGTTGTTATTTTTGTTGTTTTTATCTTCCACTTATGAGTGAAATCCTATGGTATTTGGTTTTCTTTGTCTGGCTTATTTCATTTAGTATAATACCTTCAAGGTCCAGCCACATTGAAACAAATGGCAAGATTTCATTATTTTTTATGGCTGAGTAGTATTCCATTGTTATATATTCCATATATATATACACCACATCCTCTTTATCCGTTCATCCACTGATGGGCACTGGGGTTGCTTCCATGCCTTGTTATTGTGAATAATGCTGTGGTGAACATAGGGGTGTATAAATCTTTTTGAATTACTGAGTTCATGTTCTTTGGATAAATACCCAGAAGTAGAATAGCTGGATCACAAATGATAGTTCTATTCTTAAATTTTTGAGGAATCTCCATACTGTTTTCCATAGTGTTTGCACAAGTTCACATTCCCACCAGCAGTGTATGAGGGTTCCCTTTCTACACATCCTCTCCAGCACTTATTATTTCTTGTCTTGTTGATTATAGCCATTCTGATGGGTGGGAGGTGATATCTCACTGTAGTTTTGATTTGCATTTCCCTTATAATTAGTAATGTTGAACATCTTTTCATATGCCTTCTTTGCAAAAATGTCTGTTCAGATCCTTTGCCCATTTTTCAATTGGGTTCTTTGCTTTTTTGTTAAGTTGTATCAGTTCTTTATATATTTTAGAATATTAAACCCTGATCAGATATACGATTTGCAAATATCTTCTCCCAATTGTTAGGTTGCCTTTTCGTTTTGTTGATGGTTTCCTTTGCTGTGCAGAAGATATTTAGTTTGGTGTAGTCCCATTTGTTTATTTCTTCTCTTGTTTCCCTTGCCTGGGGAAACATGGTGTTCAAAAAGATGCTGCTGAGACTTATGTCAAAGAGCATACTGCCTATGTTTTCTTCTAGAAGTTTTATGGTTTCAGGTCTTACATTCAAGTTTTTAATTCTACTTTCATTCTTTTGCATGTGGCTGTTCAGTTTTCTTAACACTATTTGTTGAAAAGACTTTCCTTTCTCCATTGTATGTTCTTGACTCCTTTGTCAAAAATTAACTGTCCATAGATGTGTGGTTTTATTTCTGGGCTTTCAATTCTGTTCCATTGATCTGTGTGTCTGTTTTTCTGCCAGTACCATGCTGTTTTGATTACTAAAGCTTTTTAATATATTTTGAAATCAAGGAGTGTGATACCTCCAGCTTTGTTCTTTTTTCTCAGTATTGCTTTGGCAAAAAGTTTTTAATTTTGGAAAGATTCAATTTATGTTTTTTTTTTTCCCTCGCTCATGCTTTTGATGTTATAGCTAAGGATCCATTGCCAAATCCAAGGTCATGAAATCTTGTTTTCTTCCAAGAGCTTATGGTTTTAGCTCTTATGTTTGGGTCATTGATCCATTTGGAGTTAATTTTTGTATACGGTGTGAGGTAAACTTTTAATTCTTTTTTGCATCTGGAAATCCAGTTGTCTCACTTCTGTTTGTTTTCTTTTTTCAGCACTATCTTTTGAGGAGCCTGTTCTTTTGCTATTGAGTGGACTTAGCATCCTTGTCAAAAATCAATTGGCCATAGACGTATGGACTTATTTCTGGGCTCTCAATTCTATTCTGTTCGTCTATATGTCTATCCTTATGCTAGTACCACACTGTTTTGATTTCTGTAACTGTACTAAGTTTTGAAATCAGAGAGTGTAAGTCCTCTGACTTTGTCCTTTTTTTTTGAGATTGTTTTGGCTATTTGGGGATTCTTGCAATTCTATATGAATTGAGGAGTGACTCCTCTATTTCTTCAAAAAAGGCTGTTGGAATTTTGATAGGGGTTGCATTGAATCTGTAGATCTCTTTGAGTAATGTGGACATCTTAACAATATTAAGTCTTTCTATCTGTGAACATAGAATGTCTTTCCATTTATTTAGGTCTTTTAAGTTTCCTTAAGCAGTGTTTTATAGTTTTCAGTGTACAAGTCTTTTACTTCCTTAGTTAAAATTATTTGTAGACACTTTATTCTTTTAGATTCTATTGTAAATGGACTTACTTTCTTAATTAATTTTGGATTGTTCACTGCTGGTGTATAGAAACAAATTGATTTTTGTGTGTTGATCTTATATCCTGCAACTTTGCTGAACCTGTTTATTAGTTTTAGCAGCTGTCTGTGGATTCTTGGGGAATTTTAACATGTAGGATAGTGTCATCTGCACGCAGAGATAATCTTACTTCTTTCTTTCCAACTTGGATACCCTTCATTTCTTTTTCTTGTCTAGTTGCTTTGGCTAGAACTTCTGGTACAGTGTTGAATAGTGGTGGTAAAAGTGGGCATTTTTGTCTTGTTCCTCATTATAGGGGGAAAATTTTCAGTCTTTCACCATTGCATATAATTTTAGCTGTGCATTTTTTGTAAATGCTTTTTATCATGTCAAGGATGTTCTCTCTTATTCCTAGTTTTCTGAGTTTTTTTTTTTTAAATCATGAAAAGTTCTTTCATCCTGTCAAATGCCTTTCCTGCTTCAATTAAGATGATCATGTGTTTTTTTTCCTTTGTTTTATTAATGTGATATGTTATGTTGATTAGTATTCTTATGCCTTCTTACCACTCTTGCACTCCTGGTCTAGATCCCAGTTGGTCGTGGTTTATAATCCTTTTGATATGCTTTTGGATTTGGTTTGCTAGTGTTTTCTTGAGGATTTTCATATCTATATTCATTGGGATATTGATCTGTAATTTTTTTCTTGTGATGTCTTTATCTGGCTTTGCTGTCATAGTAATGCTGGTCTCATAGTTAGGAAGTGTTCCATCCTCTTCTATTTTTCGGAAGACTTTGAGAAGGATTGGTGTTAATTCTTTACATGTTTGGTAGGATTCACCAGCGAAGCCATCTGGTCCTGAACTTTCCTTTGTTGGGAGGTTTTCATTACTGATTCAATCTCTTTACTTTTTATAGGTCTGTAGAAATTTTTCATTTTATCTTGAGTCATTAAGGTAATTTATGTGTTCCTAGGAATTTGTCCATTTCATCTAGGTCATTCAATTTGTTGGCATGTAATTGTTCATAGTATTCTCTCATAATCCTTCTTATTTCTGTGAGGTCAATAGTAACATCTCCACTTTAATTTCTGATTTTAGTTACTTGTATCTTCTCTCTTTTTCCTTTGTCAGTCTGTCTAAAGTTTTGTCAATTTTGTTGATCTTTTAAAAGAAACAACTTCTGGTTTTATTGATTCTATTATTTTTCTATTCTCTATTTTATTTACCTCTTCTCTAATCTTTCTTTTCTTCCCTTTGCTAGCTTTGAGTTTAGTTTGCTCCTCTTTTTCTAGTTCCTCAAGGTGTAAAGTTAAGTTACTGATTTGAGATCTTTCTTCTTTTTTAGTATAGGCATTTATAGCTATAAATTTCCCTCTGAGCACCTCCTTCTCTGCATCCTGTAAGTTTTGGTATGTTGTGTTGTCATTTTCACTCATCTTTAAGTCTTTTCTAATTTCTCTTGTTTGTTTAACCCAACAAAAACAAATTGTTTGATTTGTTGGTTGTCTGAGTATGTAGATAGTTGATTGTTTGAGTATATTGTTTAATTTCTACATATTTGTGAATTTTCCAGTTTTTCTCTTGGATTATTTATTTCCAGCTTAATTCCATTGTGGTTGAAAAACATACTATGTTTTCAATTTTTAAAAATTTATTGAGACTTGTTTTGTGGCGTAATAGTGGTCTATCCTAAAGAATGTTCCATGTGGACCTGAGAAGAATGTGTATGCTGCTGCTATTGGATAGCATGTTCCATATATGTCTGTTATGTCTAGTTGGTTTATAGTGTTGTTCATGTCCTCTGTTTCCTTATTGCTCTTCTGTCTGGTTGTCTATCCTTTGTTGAAAGTAGTGTACTGAAGTTTCTGTTACTGTAGAACTGTCTGGTTCTCCCTTCAAATCTGTTAATGTTGGTTTTATATATTTTGTGGCTGTTGTTTGGTTTATGTATGTTTATAATTGTTATATCTTCTTGACGAATTGGCCCTTTTATCAATCTATAATGTCATGCTTTGTCTCTTTCAACAATTTTTGACTTAAAGTTTATTTTTTCTGATATTACTATAGCCATCCTAGTTCTCTTTTGGTTACTATTTGCATGGGTATTTTTTTCCATCTTTTCGCTTTTGACATTTTTGTATCTTTGGATCTAAAGTGAGTCTTTTGCAGACAGTGTGTAGTTTCACTGTGCTTTTTTGAATACATTCTGCCAATCTCTGTCTTTAGACTTGGAGAGTTTAATCCTTCTACATTTAAAATAATTTCTGATAAGGAATGACTTACTTCTGCCACCTTGCTATTTGTTTTCTGTATGTCTTATGGTTTTTCTGTTCCTCATTCCTCTGCTACTGCCTTCTTTTGTGCTTAGTTGATTTTTTGTAGTGGACTGCTTTGATTCCCTTCTCATTTCCTTTTGTATATATTCTATAGATTTTTTTGTATGGGTACCATGGGGGTTACATTTAACATTCTAAATTTATGACAATCTATTTTAGAACTCTGCTGTTATACAGTTCCATCTTTCCTGCTTTATGTTATTGTCACAAATAATGTCTTTATAATTGTCTGCCCAATAGCACATTTATAGTTATTTTTTTATGTATTTGTTTTTTAAATTCTGTAGGAAATAAAAGCTAGAGTTACAATCCAAAGAATATAATAATACTTCTTTTATATTTGCCCATGCATTTATCTTACCAGAGATCTTTATTCCTTTTATGGCTTTGTGTTACTGTCTAGTGTCCTTTCATTTCAATCCAAGGGACTCTTTTTGGCATTCTTGCAGGGTAGGTCTAATAGTAATGAACTCTCTCAGCTTCTGTTTATCTGGGAATGTCTTAATTTCTCTCTCATTTTTGATGGACAGTTTTGCTGGATTTAAACTATTTGGTTGACAGTTTTTTCTTTTAGCACTTTAAATATGTCATCCCACTGTCTTCTGGCTTCTTTGGTCTCTGATGAGAAATTGGCTGTTAATCTTATTGAGGATCACTTGTATGTGATGAGTTGCTTCTCTCTGCTTTCAAGATTCTCACTTTGTCTTTGTTTTTCAACAGTTTGATTTAATGTTTCTCAGTGAGCATCTCTTTGATTTATCCTTCTTGGAGCTTCTTGAGCTTCTTGGAATTTTGGATTTGTAGATTCATGTTTTTCTTCAAATTTGGGAAGTTTTTGGCTATTATTTTTTCAAACATTCTTTCCACCCCTTTTTCTCTCTCTTATCCTGGAATTCCCACAATGTGTATGTTAGTCTACTTGACGGTGTCCTGCAGGTCCCTTAGACTCTGTTCATTTCATTTTTTTTCCTTTCTGCCCTTTAGACTTGATAATTTCAATTGTCCTATCTTTAAGTTTTCTGATTCTTTCTTCTGTCTACTTAAATCTCCTGTCGAACCCCTCTAGTGATTCTCAATTATTGTATTTTTCAGCTCAAGGATTTATGGACATCTCAGCTGAGTGCCAGGAGTCTTAATGTGGTGTTAACATGTATTAATGAGATTTCTTCATTCGGGGAGGGCCATAACACTGATTTCTCTTAGCACTTTTTCTCTCAACTTGGTAACAATTACTATCTGGCAAGCTTCAGGTGGTCTCTTCCTGCACATACAGCCTAGGCATCAGCCAGATTTACAAGAAACCCCTACATTGACCTATTAAGCTTCCTAACATCACAGTTTTCTTCTCTCCAATGCCCTACCTCTCAGATTCTAGCTGCTTTAGCTGCTCTAGACTCTGATCTCTGCCTCCTCAGTGCAGTGGCACTGCCATGCTCTATTTGGACTCCAGGTTTTTTGAATGTGATTGGGAAATTGTCCTCAATTAGAGAGCTGGATGGTTGAGTGATGGTGTGACTTACCTCATGAGTTTTCCTTCTCTGAGGGATCACGGTCTCACCCTGCCTGCTATCCCTGCCTGATTAGTTGTCATATATATGAGACATATATGATATATATATATAATATATGATATATATGACATATATGATATATGTATATGTATATGTACATATTTCAGTTTTATTGTTGTTTATGGTGGGAGGGCTATACAAGTGCTAACTACTCCATCATAGTTAGAGGCAGAAGTTTTCTTCTTTCTTTCTTGATTAAGCTGATTACACGTTGGCAAAGATGTTGAGACAGATGTCAGGCAGAGCCAACCACTCTCTCTGATCCCCTGCCTTTGTCAGGTCTCTATGAGCAGCAGGGCAATCACTTGTTAGGCTCTGCAAGTGCATGGGTGTGATGTCTTGCATCCCCTTTTCCTCAGCATACTCAATGATGAGACTTCTACTACATCAGTATTGATGGCAAGACTCTCTTGGATCCTGGAAGTCATTCACCTTATGATTGCCAACAAATAAAGAGTGTGTTCATTTCTCATTAAAAACACAGTTCTGCCTATATTAGCCTGCCCTTTTTGCAGAAGGAAGTTAAGGTTTCCCTGTTGCCTGATTGAGGGTGGATGGGAGCATAACCCTTTCAAAGGTCTATTGGGCTTCTTTGCTGCTGTAAGTCATTAGCACATAGACCAGACTCTTAGCCTTGGGCTTTCAGGCAGAAAGCCACGTAGTAAACCATATTCTAGCAGAGGAAGACACACAAGGGATGTCTTTCAGCCCATTAGGAAGGACACATGGCCAAGTCAAACACCAAAACAGAGAAGTTACTCTGAGACAGGCTACGCCTATAAAGGAATGTAAAACTTGGCATCTCATTCTGCTCCAAGAGCCCACAGGCAACTCATTCATTCAAAAGGCGTTTAATGATTGCCTATACTCAGCCAGGCCCTGTGCTGGGTTCTGGGGATACAGGGTGAGGGGAAGACTCATCAAGGACATGATGTTTGAGTTGACTTCTGGGGCCAAATCTTGGTTCCAAAGAAAATTGAGAAAAAAAATTGCAATGAGCTCATCTTTTCCATATTTCTATTTGAATAAAAGAACATGCAAACTGAGTTTACTTTCTGGAAAGGGATCCAGAGATTTCATTTTGGAGGCTGGGGCGCTGCTTTGAGGGGTACCTCTGGCCTTGCCTGCCCCACCCGTACCCTCTTAGAATACGGCCTCTCAAGACCCCAAACCTAGTTGTGTTTCCACAGCGGAAGACATGAATGGGCTCTGGCCTTTCCGGAAGGCTGAGGACTCCTTCTGGTCTTCCTTTTCCTCTTCCTTTCTCTCAAAAATCAATGCCTGAGCTTGAAGCGGCCTACGTGACATCGTAGGATTAGGTGTGGACCTTTGGACTCTATCTACGGGTTACTCCTGTGACTAGGCCGTCTCTTCTTGCCCTCCTGGCACCCTCATTCTGTGGGTGGGATTCTGGTAGATAGAAAAGGGAAATTTCTATTTTAGGTGCCTGGAGCCTCACTCTGGAGAAGGGAGACTGCTGGCCAGGGTGGACATTTGTTGGTCTGTGTGTTCTTTGTATAAGTGAATCCAACACCCTCAAATAAAGTCTTGCTGTTTTCTCTGAAAATTTAGGTTCTATTGAAGGGAGGTCTTTGTGGGGCCTAAAAGTCCTCAGACTAGAGACTTCCTAGGTTTCCAATGATGATTTCTGGGCTTCGTTTTTGTTAGTTTTACAAACACATCTCTGACTTCTTTTCTCGGTCGTGTTCTTGTGTGCCCTCTGGCTTAGGGGCCTGGAGTCTTAGAATAAGGGAAGGCAGGCAGGGTGCCTTGCCTGCTGGGTGTAGTTTTTGGGTTCTCTTGGCCACATTGGTGGACAAAGCCTCCAATTTGGGATCAGGCGCTGCTCAGGACCACGTCCCTGGACAATGCCCTTGACCATTCCTTGTCCCGGTTTCCCCGCCCTCTCTCTGCCCTCCCACCAGCTTGCACAGCCCTTTCTGCCTTTCATCCACTGTGACTGGCATGAGGACGACGCTCACATACACAGTGCCCTCCCTGCCCTCCCATGGGCAGGCTTAGATTTTTGAGGAAACACACATTTTTTTTGAGGGAGGAAAAGTCTATGATGTGATGGTCAGAATTCGTTATGATGGAAATTTATTTAAAAATAAAACAATTAGGTCTGGAAAACATACCTTAGAAGCGTTTCTCTAAGAGGAAGGACTGTGTGGTCTGCTATGTTTGTGGTTGGAACGGGACTGTTGAATCAGGAGGCTGGAGCCCGCCCCGAGGAGCAGAGGCAAGGCTACTCACCAGCCCCGTTCCGGGATGTCAGAAATCAGAGCTGCCACGTTCCTGGGTGATGGTTATAATGCCTGTTCTTTCTCTCTCTCAGGAGAGTAAGTGTGAATGCCAGTCAAGAAAGGGGACACTGCCCTATCAAGCTGCTCTATCATTCCAGTAAACCGTTTGGTGGCTCACCAGGGAGTAGTGGGACCAAAGCTTGGGAGTGGTGCTTTAGACTCTCTGGGAATGTGCCGCAGGAGAGGAGGGGCAGGTGTAGGCAGGAAGGAGAGTTCACAATTACTTCTGCCTCAAACAAAACAAAAACAAAACCAAATAGATAAACAAATAAATAAATAGGGAAAATATATGAAGATGTGAGCCAAATTGGCCAAATGCATCCAAGGCTTTCTGAAGGCCCAGACTCGGAGGAAAGGGTTTTCAGGAGGCATAAGCTGCCCTAAGCCCTGATGAGTTTGATTCCTCCCTTTCCGCTCTCCTGGCTCGGTGAGAGGAGGCGTCTGTATAATTGGCCCTTGAAACATTACTACAATCACTTTGTGGCCTCCTTCAGCTTATTTTTAATTACAAGGTCTATTGCATTGTTAAATTATTAACTCCGACAATTACTTATCTTGGCATTTTCTTATCTTGATGCAAATGAAAACAGCAAGGTCGTGTTAGCTCACTGGAGGTTTTGGTCTGCTACAGTTTAAATTAAGCTGGATCAGCTCAGCAAATGTTTGCAGTGTGGGGAACAGGCGGGTTTGCAGAGGGTCTGTTAGTGGACCTGGGGATGAGAGAACTCGGCACCCACAGGCGCTTATTCTGGGGCAGTCGGGGCCAGGCCTTCTGTGGAAGCGGAGCTGCTGTTGCATTGACAGTGGGCCACGTTCAGCTCCTTCGCCTCTGACCTTGAGGCCCTCTGCGCAGGAAGCGCACTTTGAGGAGCTATCTTTCCCGTGAGAATCCATGGCAGAGTCAGGAAGCAGAGCACGTCCCTCTGCCTTTCCTGCTATCTCCCAGCTCTGCTCTGGCTCATCGTCCCCCCTCTGCTTTCTGAAGTCCCACTCATCTGAGGCCTGTTCCAGACCCTTCTTCCCTGACCCCTTTCGGCCACACTGACCTCCTGTGGTGCTCACTCTGTGACATCACTGGCAACTGTGACAGCCACTAAGCAACACTAATGATAATTACCATGTATTGAGTGCTTACTGTATACCTGGTGCCTTGCCCACAGCAGGCTCTTGGAAAATGTCACAAACGTTGGCCATGTGGGCCTCATCGTCATGCTGCCTTCTGTCCAGCAGGGGGTAGTGTGACTACACCATAACGGCGACCTTCCTCCTCCACTCGTGTTCTTGGAAAAGTGAAGCCTCAGAGTTTCTGTGGATCCTTAGAACAATGCTCTGGCTTTGACAGCGAATCCAAGGCTCCAATAGACAGTGAGGCCAAAAGGATGCACAATTGTCTCCCTTCCTCCCCCCAGCCTCAGGCACTTGGGGTCCATCAGGTCCAACCTCAAGTCATTCTATGTTCAGTCCCCAGCTCCAGTGACTCCACGGAGGGCAAAGGACAGGCATGAACTTGGAGAAATGCCTTCGGCCTCACTGGATGAAACTGATTCCATGGTGAATACTTGGCACCTTGCTTCCTTAGAGATGCACAGATGATTCTCAAATCAGAAAGCCACTGAGCCCCGGGTGTGTTACATGCGTTAGTGGATAGCACCACTGTTGAGAGAGCAGTTGGCCATTTGGGACAGTTGGTTCAGTACGCAAATCCCTGGGCTGTCTAGAGCTTCTCAGGCAGAAAACCCTGTGAGAAAGTCCCGTCTTTCCCACAGCCTGGGAGGCAACTATACCCATGGTGTCATTCCTGGAGGGGAAGGGGTGAGACTACTCGTGGGATGAGGTTGTGTCAGCTCTGACCTCTCTTGCCTGTGAAGGACCTCAGTAAAAAGGGGAGACACGAGCTGGCTCTCGCTCTGGGCAATTTCTGTTGACCCAGCTCTGGCTGTGGTCTCATGCTTTGGGGAACAGGCAAGAGCTTCCCAGAAATGACTCCACAGACATTTCTGAGAATACCAGGACCTGCTCAGGACTCTGAAGGCTGGTTGTTTACTTTAGGAGGGATTTTTCATGTCTGGTCCCCAGCAAGGATAGGCAGGGAGATCTGTCTGACTAACTTCCGCAAGGAGTTGAGATCTCGGGTCCCTCAGCGCAGCCCACATCTGAGGCTCTAACTCTGAGGAGCTTAAAGATCGATGGTGCTGCCCAGCCTCTCGGTTTCAGAAGCGCTTTTGGTTCAGATGTTCAAAGGAGCCCTGAGTTATCTTTATAGCTTCTCTAAATCCCTCCCCATTCTCCAGGCCCCTGTGAAGAAAAAATGCTAATCTATCACACACCGATAACTCTCCCCCGCCCCCTACGGTCCCCTACCGGTAGCCAGCTGGAAGAGATCAATCAAAAAGTGCACAAACTAGAACGTCTGCATGTCCACGGCAGTGCTCCCCACCGCCACGCCTCACCCCGAATCAGCCCTTGCTGTACAAAGTTGTCAAGTTCAAGGAAGCTGTAGATGTGTATGCACACTAACCCAATTCCATTTTGGGAGATTTTGCCTTTCAATGCCCGAATTGCAGCTGAGGATGTGCTCCCTGATTCCTGACCAAGTAGATCAGCTGGGGCCATTGTGTACTCTGGTTTAAAATAATAATGATAATAATAATAATAATAATAATAATAGTATCTGGCAGTTTTGAACTTTAACGCTAGCTAGGTCTTCACATGGATTAGCCAATTTAATTTTCACAAGAACCTTATGATGGGACTGCTGTATATAATATAATATTATATATATATATTTTATATTCAGTAATCCCCCCTTATTCACAGGGGATATGTTCCAAGACCCCCAGTGGATGCCTGAAACCATGGATATTACCGAACCCAATATACGCGATGTTTTTTCCTAAAAGTACATATTTGAGGTGGGGCAGTAAAAGTAGGACAAATTTCTTTTTCCTTCTTCACAATTTCTTGGGTAAAGGATTTGCTCTTATTGTAGATCCTAGCAACCTCAGCACCTGATTTTTTTCCTTTCCTTATTGAGAACTTTCACCTTTTCACTTAACGGAAGCACTTTAGGGCTTCTCTCTGGCATATCCAAATGGCCAGCATCACTACTCTTGTGCTTTGGGGCCATTATTAAGTAAAATAAGGGTTACTTGAGCACAAGCACTGTGATACTGTGATAACCAAGATGGTTACTGAGTGACTAACGGGGGATAGTGGATACAGCACGGACATGCTAGACAAAGGGATGATTCACATCGTGGGTGGGAGGGCATGAGACTTCATCAGACTACTCAGAATCACTCACAATTTAAAGCTTATGAATTGTTTATTTCTGGAATTTTCCATTTAATATTTTTGGACCGTGGTTGCTGGCAGGTAACTAAAACTGCGGAAAGTGAAACTGTGGATGAGGGGAGACTGCTGTCCTATATACAATGCCCCATTATCTAAGGTGGAACCTGAGGTGTGGAGACGTTACACTGAAGGGCTCTCAGGGAGGAAGTTGCTGAGCTGGGAACTTGGGGAAGGGGCTCAGAGGAGGCTGGCTGAGGAGCAGGAGACAAGTTCCAGATCCCTCTCTACCTCAGCTGCTTGCAGCCACCTGATTTGGAGGGACGTTTAACATTTTTCTTGTCCTCTTCCTTCTCCTTCCTCCTTCACACGTATTCAGTGTGGTAACCAGAATATTTTGATCACGGGCATTTTTGTTGATAGCTTCTTTATCACAACTCCCCTAAGGATGAAGTAGATGGACAGCAAACTAAAATACTCCTTGGTCTACATAATAGGAGAAACTCGATGCAGCGGCCAGAAGCCAAACTTCAGTCCCTACAATGGAGAGCCACGGTCTCTTATCCAGTTTCCAAGACCTGAGCCAGATCACACACCTGAAAGCACATGATTGAAGCTGGTTCCTGGGCCTATGTTTTTTGAGGAAGATGAGCCCTGAGCTAACATTTGCTGCCAATCCTCCTCTTTTTGTTGAGAAAGACTGGCCCTGTGCTAACATCTGTGCCCATCTTCCTCTATTTTATGTGTGGGACGCCTACCACAGCATGGAGTGCCAAGCAGTGCCACGTCCGCACCAGGGATCTGAACCAGCGAACCCCGGGCCGCCAAAGCAGAACGTGTGCACTTAACCACTGCGCCACTGGGCCAACCCCTGGCCCTCTCGAGGAAGAACTCTCAACAGTGCCACAAATACATTCAAGTATGTACTGTAAACATGCTCCTAAGCCTTCCCAAATGGAATGCATAGCCATTTACCAGGGTGGCTGTAGACTGAGGAAATATACACTCTTTTTTTTGGGTTACTTGATACTGAATCTTAGTTTTTGCTAATTCCTGGGGACTCAAAATGCCACTGTAGTCTAGCAGTCAAAGACAAGGTTAATGACAGTCAGGTGATAGATGGAGTTTTGGACAAACTCCATCTCACACTGGGTCTGTGGCCCTACTCTGATATTTCCCTCGTCTCTAAACATACAATTGGCATAGATATACTCTGCAATTGCTAGAATCGTCACATTAGCTCCCTGACCTGTGGATTGAGAACTATTAAGGAATTTCCCCTTCCTACAAGGATAGTGAGCCAAAAACAATATTGCATCCTTGGCAGGGTGGGGTGGGGGTGGGAGTGGAGTGTGGGGTGGGAGGTGGGTGGGTGGAGAGGATATCAGAGATGAGCATCAGAAAGTCTTGAAAGATGTAGAGGTAGTGATTTCTGTCACACACCCATTTAACGCGTCTATTTGGCCTGTGCAGAAGGTGACTGGATCTTGGAAAATTCTGTGGATTATCAAAACCCTAAATTAGTTGGTGATTTTAACTGCAGCCACTATTCCAGTTGTGGTATCTTTATTGGAACAAGCACAGCCCCTGGCACCTGGCATGCAAGTTTTCGATTTGATGAATACTTTTGCTTTTTCCTGTCAGGTACACAGTTGACAGGGCACCTTCATGGTGTCATCTCAGAATTCTGTCATCTTTTCTGCTACTTGTCGTAACACAGGCAGTAGAGATCTTGATCATCTTAACAGTCCACAGAACACCCCACAGATCCCCTGCATTGATGACTGCCTGCTGATTGGACCTGATAAGCAGGAAGTAGTCAGTATTTTAGAAAGCTTGGTGTCTTAGCCTTAGCAAGACACAAACAAGCCAGAGGGTAAGAGATTAACCCCATGAAAATTCTTTGAAGTTTTGTGGAGTCCTGTGGTTTGGAGAATATGGGAATATTCTCTCCAAAGTGTAAGAAAAGTTGCTGCATCTCGCAGCCCTTACTTTTAAAGAGGCGCAATGCTTGGGGGCCTACTTGGATTTTGGAAGCAATACATACTACACTTGAGTGTGCTGCTCTGACCTACTTGTTAATTTATAAGGCTTATAGTTGTGCATGGAGCCCAGAGCAAGGGGAGTCTCTGCAGGAGGTCCAGGCAGCAGTACAAGATGCTCTGACACAGAGCTTTAGGACCCAGCAGATCAACTGGTACAAGATGTGGCTCTGGTAGTAAGGATGCCGTGTGGAGACTCTGACGAGCCCCAATAGGATAATCAAGGCATAAACCCTCAGGGTTTTGAAGAAAAATTGTGCTTTCTTATGAAAATAATTATTTTCCCATTTGAGAAACATCTCCTGGCTTTCTCCTGGGCCCTGGTGGGTTAAATGCCCGACATCACTTGAGCAGGCAACCTGAGCTACCCATCACGCACTGGGTGTCACCTGACCCCCCAGGCGTAGGTTGAGCTTGTGCAGCAGCATGCCTCAAGTGGAAATGGTTGCTAAAAGAACTACAGAGTACAGGTAAGTTGCATGAGTAAGTAAGGAGATACCCTCACTGCGTTGCCTCCTTGCTCTTGATCCGCACTATGGCCAAATGGGGAGTTTCTTATAACTAGTTGAGTGAGGGGAAAAAAAATTGGACCCAGATTAGAAGGTTCTGCAGGATTTGCTGGTATGTTCTGGAAGAAGACTGCCACAGCAGAAAATGTAATAAGGATTGTCTCTGAAAGAAAGTGGAGAAAAGAAACCCTCCAAGGGGACAGAACTTGAAGAACTAGCTCTGGTTGTCCACTTTCTCTGGACTCAGGGGTGGCCAGAGTGTGAACCTGCTCTAAGTCATAGGCAATGGCTGAAAGTTTGGCTGGGTGGTCGGGGACTTGGAAAGAACAGGCTTGGACATTGGTGGAGGTCTGGATAAGAGGTGTGTATAGTGACCCCTCTGGAAGGGCACAGAGTGTGAAGACATTTGTGTCCCGTGTGGATGCTCACCAAATTGCATCCCCTGCAAATGAGGCCATCAGTAACAGGTGGACACGATGACATGTTCTATAGAGTTAGTCAGCCTCTTCCCCCAGGGATACCAGTGTTTGCTCAATGGGCCCACGGTGGGAGGAATGGAGACTATACGCGGACTCAAAGCCCGGACTTGTCGTCTCCAAGGCTGATCTGGTTAACACCACCACTGCCGAGTGCTTAACCTGCCGGCAACAGAGACCAATGCTGAGCCTGTGATATGGCACTGTTTCTTGGGATATTTGATCCCTTCCATCATTGAGAGGACAGCAATTTGTTTTCTTTGGGATAGACAAGTATTCTGGATACTGGATTTGCCTTCCCTGCCTTCTGCCAGCACCACCATTCATGGATGTATGGAATGCCTTATTCACCATTAAGGTACTCATACAACATTGCTTCTTAAGGAACTCATTTCCTTGTAACAGAAGCACAGCAATGCATGCATGCCCATGAAATTCACTGGACTTACCATGTACCCCATTATTGTAAAGTAGCTGGCCTGATAGTAGGTTGAATCATGTGAAATTGCCAATATTCAATTTTTTTTGATGTATAAAATTAGCAATTTCAATGATTCAACTCAATATAACAGTGGAATTGCCTATTGAAGATTCACATATGGCACCAATTGGGAGACAACATCTTGAAAGATTGGGGCTCTATCTTACGGGATGCAGTATGTGCTTTGAATCAAGGACCATTATGGTGCTATTTTTCCTACAGCCAGAATACAGGGATCTGAGAATCAAGAGGGTGAATGTGGGAACAGCTCCCCTTACTACTATACCAAATAACCCACTCAGATGTTTTTTACTTCGTGGCCTTGCAACTTTGGGCTCAGCTTGTTTTGAAGTCTTGATTTCCAAGGGAGGAATTGTTCCTCCAGGAAACAACGACACTGTGGAATTGAAAGTTGAGACTGCAACCTGGCCTCATAACACTGAGCCTACAGACAGAGAAGGAGTTTACTGTACTGGTTGGGCTGATCAGTGCCAATTACCAATAAATTCATTGCTTTGTTTAAGTCAGTTTGAGTTGGTTTTCTGTCCTTTGCAACAAAGATATACAATGGGATCAATAACGACTGAATTTTAAGTTAGTTTATCTTCTCTTTCTTTGGGTTGCTCAATAGCTGGGCCACAGAATAGCAAGTATAATTCATATTTTCTCCCTAGTGGGGAGCTTCCTTTCTTGACGACACCTGGAAATGCAGTCCACTCCCGGGGGGCATGAGGGTACAACCTGGGGAAGGCAGTAGAGAATGGAACCAAACTTTTGGTTGTCAGTTAAGACAAAAAATGAAAAAAAAGTTTAGCAATTTCACAAATATCAGTTTATGTTTAATTCCTTCCCCCAAATACTCCCCAGGGCCTCTGAAAGTTTCTGCAAGACAAGTTTGAAATTGCTTCTTTATTTCACACCTTTGACAAGGACAGAATAATGTCTGAGTCAGAGCTCTGTAAGAAGTTGCCTTTTTTCCCCTTCTCCTTGTTACCATGTCCAGTGATGCCTATGTAATGCGTCAGAAATGAGGTCTCAGGTGTCTATGTCAGGGCTTTGAGAATCTCAGCTGGTGGTGCAACTTCCATTCACAATTAAGGCACTGGGTGCGGAGGGGGATAAATAAACTCGTCAGGAGAGTTAACCAATGTCCTCGTTGTCACCTAACAGCATGCATTGTGTGTATGCTTAGAATAATGTCTTTTCTACAAGCCAAATGCAAAAATGCTCTAATGTATTTCCCTGAATTTGGCCTGCCACTATTGTAAATTATCTTGCTTAATGGACTTTGGGATTCTGTTATCTATTTGGCAACTTCTAAGCTCCTGGAGAACCAAATCAAGTGCCTTAGTCCCCAGGAAGGGGAGGCAGGCTTAGAAGATTTACAACTCTGTGAACATCGTTATTGATGTCTGTTGTGTTTTGCAAACAACTTTCCTGTGGAATAAGTGCTTATGATGAGGCCATGGGCACTTTTATTTGATAAATCGCACTGAAATAATGACTACCGGGGCCCATAAATCCCCTCTGGAAATCAACATGTCAGGGAGGTATTTGGCAATTATTCCACCCCCATCCCCACCCCAGCTGCATGTGGGAACCCTGCCAAGGCCGTTGGCGACCTTCTGGTCATTTACCAAGAGTGGCTAAAAGAATCCTAGTCACCACCACCAGCACCACCACTGCAGCTCCCATCTATAGAGCCCTTTACAGCAGACAGAGGGGTCCACAGGCCTGTCTCACCTGATGAGATGTGGAAACAGGGGCCCAGAGGTCAGCCAGAGGTGAGGGTGGGAGAGAGAGCAACACCCAGGCCTCCTGACTTACCTCTTTGCTCTCTGCCACTGTGATGGTTACTTTTATGTATCGACTTGACTGGGCCACAGGTGCCCAGATACTGGGTCAAACATTATTCTGGATGTTTCTGTGAGGGTGTTTTTGGATAACATTAACATTTAGTGTTAAATTGATGGCTTTCAAACTGGGATATCGTCTTTACAGATTTTGGACTTGCCAGCCTCCGTAATCCTTTGAGCCAATTCTCCGGAGAACTCTAATAAAACCACTTTCTCCTCATGTGGTACCAAGACACACCCCAGCTGCTGGTGCCTGAGCTGAGGCACAGCCCTGAGCTGGGGGACAGAGAAAGGCTAAAATCAATTGTGGAAGTAAAGGTTTTTTTTTTTAAAAAAAAAAATTTTAAGTTTATTTATTTTTGCTGAGGAAGATTCACCTTGAGTTAACATCTGTTGCTAATCTTCCTCTTTTTGCTGAGGAAGATGGGCCCTGACCTAACATCTATTGTCAATCTTCCTCTTTTTGCGTGTGAGCTGCCACCACAGCATGGCCACTAACAGACGAGAGGGGTAAGTCAGCACCTGGGAACTGAACCTGGGCTGCTGAAGCAGAGCATGCCGAACTTAACCATTAAGCCACCAGGGCAGGCCCCCAAATTTATTTTTTATTTTTATTTATTTATTTTTTTGGTGAGGAAGACTGGCCCTGAGCTAACATCCATGCTCATCTTCCTTTACTTTATATGTGGGACTCCTGCCACAGCATGGCTTGATAAGTGGTGTGTAGGTCCATACCCGGGATCCAAACCTGGGAACCCTGGGCCGCTGAAGCAGAGTGTGCACATTTAATCACTACACCTCCAGGTCAGCCCCCCCAAAATTTATTTTTAATTGTGACAAAATACATATAATATAAAATTTACCATCTTGACTGTTTTTAAATGTACAGTTCAGTAGTGTTAAGTATATTCACATTGTTGTGTGAAGTTTTGATTTAAACTGGACTAGATAGAATTTTTTGATACCTGAAGATGAGAGCATCCTACAGCGAGAAGTGACCCTGAAATGTACAGGATTTGCCCGAGATGGCTTCAAGCGACAGGAAAGGAAATCCAATGGAGCACGTCTGGAGGCAGGGGTGAGAGAAAAAATAAAAAATAAAGCTCCTGCCTGTTTGCTTCTGTGGAGCAGAGGGTTTTCTCTAAACCAGGAGCAGAGCCTGCTGCAGGGCTGTGACAGCATCACGGTGAGGAGGCGCCACGGAAACAAAGGATGCTTCGCAGAGAGGGGGTGTCTGAGCCGAATGTGGAAGGATGGTGGGATTTGAACAATTGAAGATGGGAGGAGGAGGTGGGGGTCACGAGGTGGAGAGCAGTGTGGGTGAAGACCGGCCTTGGCACGGACACCTGCCTCCCTGCAGCTGGGGTGGCGGTCGTGTGTCCTTGGGCTGTGTCCACCTGGGTGACCACGCACATTCCCCCTGGCCTCCAGTGGCTCTCCAGTTCTGGAGGAGCGCTGTGCCCACTCCCAACTCCCCCGAACTTCCAATCCATGCCTGAGAAGCAGCATTTTATAAATAGGTATGTTGACAAAACCTTAATTATAGCACCCCTGGGAGCTTAATTACCCAGTGGCAGAGCTGTAAGTAAGATCCATCTGGGGTGTGACTAGTGCAGCTGGTGGTAGGGAGGGGCAGGGGTTCTGAGATGCGGTCAGCCAGCCCTGGCTCCTGGTCCCCTGGCCCCCTGTCATTGCCACCCAACTGGTCTGAAGGAGCAGGGAAGGAACTAAAAGGGGAGCAGCCTTTTAGTTTAAGCTATATTGAAACCTTAAATACAGCACCAGTGAGAGCTGTACATAGAGCAGCGCCCCCCAGGCCCTCCTGTGGCCCTACCCAGTCCCCCACCCCTCTTCTGATCAGAAAGATACCTCTGGGTCCTCTGTCCTGACTGGCTTCTTCTCAGAGACCATGAGATAGCAGAGGCCACAGCTGAGGCAGTGTGGGGAGGACTCACCTTCTGGGGTCAGGCTTGGGACCCTGCTCAAGGATCCCACCAGAACAGTTCAGCCCTGGAAAGTGGACTGCATCCCAGGTCTGGGGGTCTGGCTCCGGCCTGCTCTCAGCCTGTCCCTCCCCACCCCACCATGTACTTTCCACGCTGTGGCCCAGGCGCCTTCTTTTGGGACCTCACAAGCACCAAGCCCAGGATCCACGCATGGCCCCTCACCCTGCCCGGAGCACCCTCCTCTTCTTGCTCCTCTAACTGGCCCATCCACCCACCTTCATGTCCCAACCTAAATTCTGCAGATGGACTGTCCCTGAACACTGCCCCATGCCCTGGCCGAGGGGGTCCCTCCAGCACACTCAAACAGGACTGTGTTTTCCCTGGGCACCTCCGACCCAGTAGCTGCTGAGCACTCATTGGTATAGCTGTGGGCTGAGTGTCTGCCCCCTTTTCCAGACTGCCAGCTCCGTGAGGACAGGGCAGTGACTGGCTTGCTTCTCCCTGTGTCCCTAGTCCCCAGCACAGGGCTCTGCATGCAGTGGTGTGCAATGAGTGTAAGAAGGAAAACTAGCAGAGCACACCCTTCTCAGACCAAGAAGCACCCCCACCCCAACAACGGAGACCTCCCTCCACCTCCCTGGAAACATCTGGCAACCTCAGGAGCTGAGTCCAACTGCAGCAAATGGAAAGGTGAGCTGAGACCTCATCAAGACCAGGATGTGCTGAGGACATTGAGCTGGGAGTGCCAGGCTGAGGTCTTTGGCCAGCAAGAGTGTGATGGCAGAAGGGACAGCAGATGCACTGTCAGTTCATGGTTGGTGCCATCATGTCAGCAACCATGAGTGGTCCAGAGGGGACAAGGAGACCACTCTACACCTACAAGGAAGGCTGTGGAGGTGCGAGGCCTCCTGGCGGGGGCGCCTATGCAATGTAGGCTGTCCAGGCTTCAGGAGAGGATGCATAGGCTCCAGGGTGTCAGGAGACGCAGAGATGAGGCCGCAGGGAAGACGAGGGGATTGGCCTCAATTCTCGATTATGGAGCCTTTCCTGACGAGTCCAGGCTTCGCTGCTCACACCGGCAGTGTGATGACATGGTAATATAGATCCTCTGCTGGAGAGCCGGAAGTTGGCAACCCTGGGCAAGCCACAACCCAGCGAGTCCCAGGGGCAAGAAAAGGATCAGCCAGCAGGGGACACAGGTACCCACAGTTTACAGGGCTCAGATGTCTGAGAGGAGGGAGATGAGGGAAGAGGCAGTGGAGGGGAGGAGAAGAAAGGGAGGGAGGAGGAGGGCGGGAGAAGGAAGACAGGAAAAGAGCCACCCTGGCCTCATGGTCCCTGGCACAGGCCTGGGTCAGGCGCATGCCTGGCCCTTTGCTCCCCGTGGAGACACAGGGCCGAGCCTGACACCAGGGCCAGGGAGCCTTTTGGCCTAAGCCTCATGTTCATGATCACCTCTTCACATTTAGACTTTAGGAATTATTCCAAGTGAGGTTTTAATGTTAAAAGCAGTAATTTGTTAAATGTAAGCATTTAAAACATGCCACAGGTTCTATAGCTCTATCTTGGCATGTCTTTGGTTTTTAATCTATCAGAGGCCCAGAAAAGTGAAGTGGTCCAGACGTCTTGGCTGTGGGAAGCCCAGCCGAGAGGCGTTTCTCAGGGACAGCATCCTGGGCTGCAGGAGCCCTAGGCCCAGTCCTCACCTGCACACAGTCGCTGGGTGTCTCACCTGACTGGCTCTGTATGGCTTTGCCCAGGCCACAAGGCCCCTCCCACCTACCATCCCCAAGAGAACCTAAGGATGTTTTCATTGCCTCTTATTCACCCCAGTGGCAGGGGAGGGATTCCCACCATAGGGTGATGGGGACGACAGAACACAACACCTGACACTGGACAGATGAGAGTGACAGCAATTTGCCAGTCATCTATACTCTCAGCCTGGGGAGGAAGGACACAGCACACCACACAGATCTACACAGGGGTTGCATATGGGAACAGAGTGAATAACCAGAGTCTGTGGGAGGCAGGCTTTGTAGTATCAGGGGGGTGAGGTAGCCCCTGGTTCCTATGGGAGGGTGTGACTGGCTCCTTCCAGGGTGCCCTTCACCCTAGCAACCTCTGCCCCCCAACCCCAGGCTTCACTGCTCTTCCATGCCCTGCACGAGACACGAAGACCTCGTCCTTGCATCCCTGGACCTCACGCTATGACTCCATCTGTCCTTCCATGGTGCTTTTCCAACTCCACAGACACTGGAGCAACTTCCTTGCAAAGACCCGTTGTCCCTGTTACACCTTCATGCACTGTGTGTAAAGACACAGGACGCAGGGACAGGCTATTTGGATATGAATCTGTTCTGCTCTCACTGCAAAATTCGGGGCACTTGTCCTAAACCTGGGAAGGGGCTGGTGGTTTGGTCGGCAGCTTTCATAAGCAATGGAGGCCAGTGCCCCAGGCCTAGCGCTCCCTAAGGACGGGCAAGACCTCAGGGAGAAGGCTGCAGGGTGGACCTGGCAGAGGTCCACCTTTGATGCCCCATCAAGGGTGACCAGGGAAGACCGAAGATGTTACTATCCTTCCTGAATGTTCTGCTCTGTACAGAAGCCCCAAGAATACTGCACAACTCCAATGAGGGAAGGAGGCCTCCGTAAAACCTGACAGATGTTGGATTTCTCATCAATCTTGGTGAGTGGCATGCTCGTGAAACACTGCACACTCATTTTTCTCTAGCTCGTTTGTCTTACAAAATTTGGAAAATATGGAAAAGTACAAAGACAACCAACCTCATCTAGAACCCCATCACCAGAGGTAAGCACGATTGCCGTTTTGGTATCTTTCCCTCCCAGAATACTTTACGTGTATTCAGGTGAGGGTGTGTCCAGTTTCCAGGGCAGGGCTTCTGTGTAGAGAGAGTTTTGCTTGCTGCCTCTGGCTTAACAGCTGCACAGTATTCCACTCTGGGGGTCTGCAATCATATGACCACTTCTCCTATTTTGGGTTATTTGGGTTGTTTCTAGTTTTTTGCTATTATTAGCAACGCTGCAGTAAATGTCCTTGCACGTCAATCTTTATGGCTCTGATAAAGTGATTTGCCAAGTGTCACCATGCAAAGACCCTGCTCTTTGGGGCTCTCCTGACCCAGAGGTCCGGAGCCAAAGGCAGACACCCATTTTCAGAATTCTCTTCCATTTAGTGAGGATGCTTAGAGAGGGTGCTAGGTTAGAGCTCCACTTTTCCTTATCTACGTGATCGCATTCAAATCTCCCCACAACCTTTTAAGGTGGATACTGACCCTGCCCCCAGCTGACAGCTGAGGGAACCGAGGCACAGAGAGAGGCCAATTCCTTGCCCGAGGCCGCAGAGTCAGTAAGTGGCATTGCTGGAGTGTAAAGACAAAACAAACAGAAGCAAATGACCCACGTGGTGCAGACAGGGGGCTCCAACTTGAATGCAGATCAGATCATCTCTAGCAAGCTGGGTCCCACGTGTCCACCTGCAGTTTCTCCGCCGCCCGCATTTAACACACCTCATCTTTCCGGTGGGTGTTCAGAACGCTCCCAATTCAGGACTGTTGAGCCTGACACTTCCTCCGCATTCATTTGGCTCAAAGCTGCTGTCCACCTCCACCTAGCACATCTGAAGCTGCCAGAAGGAAATTTGAAAATACCATTGGTACAGGAACGTCCCACTCTGGTGGGGGACCTGCTGTGACTCACTGTTGGCTCTGAGCCTCCAGAAACAGTCCTCTTGGCAAGGCTTTATGTGACCACTGGAGCTTTGTGAGCCCAAGGCCCTGCCCTAGCTGCCCCCAGAAGAGAGGACACCCCATGGTGCTTCTGGAATGTTCCCCGGGCTCTCCCAGGGGACCAGACCCCAGAGCCTTCTCCACAGATGCTCTCAGGGGAGAGATCCAGACTGCAGGTGGCACTTGCAAGGTCTCAGCCACCACCACACACTCTGGGCTCTACCAAGTGCCAGGATCCTGCAAAGCTCCTGGGTAACATTTCCAGAATGTTCTTCCTGCCAAAGCCTGAGGTGCTGATGAAGACCAAGCAGAGTGAGATCAGGATGCTGAAGAGTGTGTGCATGGGGGAGGTGTTGTGGGTTAAATTGTGCCCCACACAAAGGTATATTAAAGTCCTAACCCGTGGTACATCAGAAGGTGATGTTATTTGGAGATAATTTGCAGATGTAATTAGTCTAGATGAGGTAATACTGGTTTAGGGTGGGCCTTAAATCCAAAGACTGGTGTCCTTGTAAGAAGGCAATGTGAAGACACAGGGGGAAGGTGTCCAGGTGACAACAGAGACAGATCGGAGTGATGGAACTACAAGGAAGGAATGCCAAGGATTGCTGGCAACTTCCAGAAGCTGGGAGATGCAAGGAAGCACTCTCCTCTGGAGCCTTCAGAGGGAGCGCGGCCCTGCCCACACCTTGCTTTGGGACATCTGGTCTCCAGAACAGTGAGAGAATAAACTTGTTGTTTTAAGCCACCCAATTTGTGGTAATTTGTTATGGCAGCCCTAGGACACTAACGTAGGGGGTGCATTGGGGTGCTGGGCCCCCCTGAGGCAGTCCCATCCCTGGAGGCTGGCAGGTGTCCACCAGAGAGGAAGTGAGAGTTTTTAGAGCAGGGTTTTCTCCTCGAAAACCCACGCAGAAGAAAACATACTCAAAGCGTGGCCCCTAAACCTGCACTCCTGACAGTCTCAATGTTCTCTCCCTGGGGTCTCCCCCATCTCTTCAGGTTCTGTAACCTTCTTGGGCCTGGCGGTGCACATCTGATGTCAGGACTGGTCTGGCTGGGTTTTCGTCTGTTATGGGATAAACACTGAGATTGAACGTTGCGTGTCCAAACCTGAAGTATAAAGTAATTTTCTTTAAATCACCTTAAAAATTTTCTGACTAGAGTTCCAAGTCTGTTTATCAGCACAAGGGGTTCCGCTACTCTACTACCCCTCCCTTTTCCTCTCTTTAAGCAGCAAGTGAAGGCAGTTCCTCACAGGGTCAGGGCTGAATGGGGGAACTCCTTGACTTTCAAATTCTTTCCTTTCTGTCCCAGTCTCAAAGGGAACAGAGACAAGGAGTGGCTGGCCAGGGGAGGGAGGCCCCGGTTATTGGCACTGATGAGGAAGAAAGCTGGCTGCATCCAAGGGCACTCACAGCCGCCACCAGCAGAGTCTCGGCTGGCGGCTGGCGTGGGCGGGAGGGAGCATCCAAGCGTATTCAGTGGAGGCAGCACTTTCCCCTTCCTGAAGGCTGACAACCTGAACAACGTGGCTCATTCAGCAAAAGAGCAAAGTTTTCATCCTCCCCTTGTTTCTTTTATTTGTCATTGTTTACAAATCCTTCAATCCCCTTTAGAGTTCAGACCTTATTGGTATTGACACCCTACTTGTAGGTGTATTGTGTCCGCCCCCTCTGAAATGTAAGCATCGGGAGGGTGGGGGTCTGTCCCTCTTCTCATGGTTGTGGCCCCAGTGCCTAGAACACGGCCGGCACCTAGCAGGTGATCAGAAAATATTTATCGAACCAGTAAATTAGAGAAAGATTGCTGCTTTACAGAGATGTATTGACTGTGAGTTCGAATCCACGTGGAAAGGGACAAGGGAGGCATGAACTCTTTTCTTTGAAAGAAAAGATCAATAATCAACACCATACACTTACGCGCCTTCAGCTTCTTCCAAGCACCGTCCCAGGTGAGGTGGGTAGAGCAGGCATCACGACCACCGTGGACTGATGGGAAAACCAAGGCCGTGTGGCATGAAATGACATGCCCATGATGACGCACGATTGGGGCTGGGCGGGGGCAGAACCCGCTCCCCTGCCTGGAGTCCACGCTCGTGGCCTGGGTCAGTGAGGAGTGTTAATATAGTGCTTCCTAATTTTGACACTGAAAAAGAAAACAGCTGGCTCACCCAGAATTTTCCAAAATGTGTTCTAAGATCTTTAGGCACTCAAGAAGGCTTGTGAAAAATCTGTAAACTCTGGTCTCTGTCATAGAGGATGTAAGGGAATATGTCACACACACATACACACGTGTCAGAATCTCTGAGAAGTCCGGCAGGAAGGGGGTCGTTCAACTTCCTTGAGCTCTGTGTTTCCCTATGAATTTGGACCTTGGAAGCCTCCCTCCCTCCTTTCTGTTTAATAGTAATAAGCAAACATCCTGCAGTAGACAACTTCAATGTCATCAGTTCTTTGGTTTCTTCCTTATAAGAAGAGCTCTCATTGCCATTTTCAGATGAAAACATGGAGGGGAGGAGGACACAGGGTAGAAACCTCGTGGCTAGAGTCTTGGATCTCGCCATAACTCCTCCTGGGCTCTGTACTTGGTGATCCTCTTAGGAAGGGTCTCTGGGCTCCCTAGCAGGGTGGGTCCCTTGGGGTGGGGGGGTGGTGCGCTGGGAGCACAGACTGTACTGGATGAGCCGGCTCCCACAGCGGCAGCCACTCTCCTAGGGCCAGGTGGAGCAGTCTGTGGTTAGTCACTTGCTTCTCCTGACCAGCACTGCCTGCCCCAACCCGCAGCTCCCTGGGCCTGATTCCATTACCCCTCTCCACGCAGATTCATCTCGAACTTGTTTGATGCTTCTCCAAAGAGCTCCATCTGGTTCCCGCACCATTTCTGACAGGTGGCTAACAGGGCTCTCCAAAGCCCCCAGAACACCAGGAAGCATCTTCCGCAGAATTGACTTGGCTTTTATGTCACATTTCTGTCTCCCTGTCGTGTATTTGCCACAACCACAGACATTTGTATGAAAATGGAATCCATGTTTGTAAGGGCTCATCTGCTCAGGCTACCTCGTGAGGGGACGCTGGGGGGCAATCCGCCCAGCTCGGCACCCAGCACGCGGCTCCCCAGCTCCCCAGGCAAGTCTTCTCCAGCCTCTGAGAGAGGAAGATGCCAGCTGGCCAGGATTTATGGCCTGAGTAGGCCTCCCTGGGCCGCAGGAGCATCTGCTTCAACACTGAAATGACGTTGCTCCGTCTCCAAACGTATGTCCAGACCTGGGCCTGGGCCTCGAGGGCTGCGGGCTGAGGGTGGAGCGCTCAGCTGGAGGGTGGGGCCAGCCTGCTGGCCTGGAAGGGCTGGTGGGGAGTCCTGGGGCCGGATGACTGTAAACAGGCCCAAGGGTTAGAGATGAGCCACTGAAAACACATCAAGAGAGGTGTCAGGG
This sequence comes from Equus przewalskii, assembly GCF_037783145.1. Lineage (NCBI taxonomy): Eukaryota > Metazoa > Chordata > Mammalia > Perissodactyla > Equidae > Equus > Equus przewalskii. Next base: position 40,883,863 of record NC_091843.1, read on the forward strand.
CTGGGTGGGAGCGGCACAGGCCCCAGCTTGACGAAAAATGCATTTCTTCTGCTCTCTGTCCGCGTGAGCACAGAACTTCAGTATTTACAAAGGAACACTGGAAGGAAGGATGGTTTTCAGGAAGGATGCTATGGACTGAATGTTTGTGTCTCCCCAAAATTTGTATGTTGGAGCCCTACCTGCAACGTGACGGTATTTGGAGGTAATTAGGTTCAGATGCAGCCGTGAGGGTGGGGCTCCCACCATAAGATCAGTGCCCTTGTAGGAAGAAGAGGAGACAGCAGAGGGTCCTCTCTCTACCATGTGAGGACACCGTGAGCGGGAGGCCGTCTGCAAGCCAAGAGGGAGTCCTCACTGGAACCCCATCATGCTGGCACCCTGATCTCAGACCTCCAGCCTCCGGAGAACTGTCTGTTGTGTAAGCCACACGTCTATGGCAGTCTATTATAGAAGCCCGAGAGGGCTAAGACAACGGGAGACCCCAGCTTGCAGAAGAGGAGGGTTATCTGCTCCAGGGTGCCCAGTCCTGGTCCTGCAGCTCTGAATTCCAAGCTCCTTGACTTGCCCCAGTGGGTCAGGATCAAGGAATTCCCAGGAAGGCCAGGCTGGGAAGGGGCACCTTGAGTGGGGATGGGGACGGCCCACCCTGAATCTGGGGGCCCTCTCCGCTGTGGTTCAGAGCAGGCCCTGTCTTGAGGAACCTCCCTCCTTTACTCTTAGTCCGTGGGGTTCGAAGGGCCTCCCTGACACCAGCCCCACCTCCAGGAGAGCAGCCCAGCCTGGACAAGTCAGCAAGTGCCCCGTGAGCACTGCTGTGCAGCAGGCGCTGTGAGATGCTAGGGACATGGCCAGGATCAGAACAGGCAAATATCCCTGCCCCAGGGAGTTACATTCTAGTGGAGGAAGGATGACAATAAACAAATCAGCAAAACATGGACTGTGTTAGAACATTAGGAATGGCTAGGAGAAAAATAGAGGTGAGCATGGGGATAGGGAGTATGTGGGGTGGGCATTGAAATGGAGTGACAGGCTAAGAAGGTGACGTTTGAGTAAAGACTTGAAGGAGGTGAGAGAAGGAGGTGAGAGGCCCTGCAGAAGGCTGGTGGAGAACAGCCAGACAGAGGGCACAGAAAGTGCAGAGTCCTGAGACGGGAGCACAGAGGGGGCTTGAGGGACGGCAGGAGCCCTCTGTGGCTAAAGCGAGAGAGGATTTGGGGGTGGGCGCAGACGTAGGACTTTGGTTTTACTCAGGGGGAGATGGGGAGCCACTGAGAGTTCTGAGCAGAGAAGTGATGGTGTCTCACCCACGTTCTGACAGGAGCACTCTGTTGAGAATGGATGGCAGCGGGCAGGGTGGAAGCAGGGAGGCCTACGAGGAGGCTGGCACAGTACGATACAGGAGTGAAATGGTGCTGGGTGGCAGGGACCAGGGAGGAGGCAGTGGAAGGAGTCAGATGTTGAAATATTTGCTGACCATTTGGATATGGAATGAGAGCGAGAAAGCGAGGGTGATTTTGGCATGAGCGAAGGGAAGGACGGATCTCCACTAACTGAGAGGCGGACGGATGTGGTAAGAACAGGCTTGCAGCAAAAGGACAGGATTTCCATCTAGGAAACGCAGGATTTGCAGTGTCCGTTAGAAATTCAAGTGAGGCTGTCAAGTGAGCCTGGGGCTCAGGGGTGAGTCTGGGCTGGAGATAGAAGATTGGCAAGGTCGGGAGGACATTTAAAGTCCCGAGGCTAGATGTTATCACAGGTGGATGATTGTTGGTGGAAAAGAGTTCTCGAAGCTTGCGTCCTGAGCTAGCGAATGTTAAACAGTGGGAGAGACGAGAAGAAATCGACAAAGATTCTGAAAAGAAGCCGCCAGGGAGGTGGGAGGAAAACCAGGAGGGCGTGCTTACTAGAAGCTAAGCCACGCATTTCAAGGAGGAGGCCATCGCACTTTTCATTCCCTTGGCCCCAGTGCTCGGTTCAGGCACATGACCCAAGTCGGTCTAATTGGAGTACGTTCAGGGATTTTATCAGAATCGCAAAGAATAAGAAGCACACTCTCTTCCGCCTCATGGGATAAGCCTGGAGCTATTGGTAGCCATTTTATCCAGTGGAGTGAGCAGCCAGCATAGAATCTAAACCACTGAGACACAGTGGGAGACAGAGTCCTGAGGGCATCACTTCTGCCCTGGATCTAATCATGCCTGAAACCCCTAGACTTTTAGTTTCCCACTTTTGTTTGTCAGTTTGAACCTAACTTCTGTCATTTGCAACCAAAAGACTTCTAACCAAAGCAATAATGTGTCCCTACTCTGATACCATCTGCATGGAGAACACCCTCCACTGCTGTTTTGAGGCTCCTCCCGCCCCCAAGTTGAACACCTGTTCCACGTGGCACAGAGTCCTCTTTCCATAGGGACATCGTACAATAGTCACCTTTATCTGAGGCTGAGCAAAGAGAGACTGAGGAGAAAGCAATGGAGAATCACCAGAGAGGATTTTTTGTTTGCTTGGTGATTTATTATTTGCTTTGTTTATTATTATTTTAAAAATATTTATTATTACTTTATTGTTATTTTTTATTTTAAATGTGTATTATTTTTTATTTTTGCTTTATTTATTTTTAAAGACGAGGAATGACAATACCGTTCCTGTACTTTCCACCCCAAGGGCTGTGAGAGAGGTGAACTGGGGGCGCTGAGGCTCCCAGAGGGGTGCAGGGCTGTGAGGAGGATGAGCTTCTGAGCTCAGGAATAGGCAGGGTGATGGATTCAAGAGAAGTAGAAATCTTCAAGAGTTGCGAAATATTGACCTGAGGGGTTGCGGGGAGAATGGAGTCAAGGAGGACGCCTGGATATTTTTGCTCTCGGTTTCGCTAAAGCAGTTGGGTGGACATGGAGAGCCACTGAGTCAGAGAAGGGTTGAGAGAGACCAGCCCCCGGGAGGGGCAAGTCCAGCACGGGCTCCTGAGGCCCCCGGCCCCATATTATTAATCTCTTGCTCTATCTACATGTTTGCTTTTGAAGGATATTTTCCCTTCATGCCTTGGAGCCACTTAATTCATTAGTTCTTCATCATTTATGTCCTATTTCATTATGTAATAATCTTTACAGTTGTTAATTTGCATTTCATTTCCTGCAGTGACTAAAAAACCCCCGCTACCCATGAAAAATGCTATTGTTGTAAATATTAATACAAGTCGCAAGTGATCACTATCCCGACCCCGTTTCACATGGCAACGGCTCCTTTTGTCTGAGGCGGGGAGGGTTCGGGGTAATTACCAAAAGCAAGCGCTCCACATGCTCTGAGGGCTGAGCCCTGAGATTATATTAAAAGAGGCAGAAAAAACAGCACTTGAGTACAGCCACAACCCACTTTTGCACTTAGTGTGACCCCTAACACAGACCCCCCCAACTGCCTGCGCCTGAGTCTCAGAGGCTAAGGAGGGACAGATGGCTGCCTCCGTGCGCTGGGGGTAGGGGAGAGCCTGGGCCCTTGGGGACGGAGGAGGAGACAAGTGGAGATGAGGACCACCCTGGAGGAGAGCCAGGGAGAAGGTGTGAGGTGGCCCTGGGAGGGAAGCTGAGAGTGGGTGGTGGGTGGGCTGCTGCACTATTCCAGCCCCAAGCCCCTCGATTCCTTCTCCCTTGGCCCAGAACAGGACTCTCGCTCTGTGCCTTTTTAAGGAAAATGGCACTGCAAAGAGTCATTTCTCTGCCCTGGAGTCTGGAGATGACCAATGCTCTGAGCCCCTGAATGAGCTGCCTCGACATCTAGACCTGGCAGGAAATGCCAGTCACTCCTGAAGAAGTTCTGCGGCCCTGTGAGAAGAGCTGGAGCCAACAGGGGGTGGCTGAGGCAGGATGGCCCACTGGGGCCCAGCTCCTTGCTGGGAGGTTAAGGCTGTGAATGCCATGCCCTCACAGCCCTGTGGCCCTGGCTCTGCTCCAGAGCATATCTGAGTCCCAACTCTGACCACTGACTGGCCCCCACCTGCACCTGACTCGAGGATGATCCCCAACTCTGGTCACATGCCTATCTGGACTCTATCTTTTCTTTTTGTTTTTGCTGAGGAAGATTCACCCAGAGCTGACATCTGTGCCAATCTTCCTTTATTTTGTACGTGGGTGACTGCCACAGCATGTCTCATGAGTGGTGTAAGTCTCTGCCTGGGATCCGAACTGGTGAACCCAGGCTGCCAAAGCAGAGGGCACTGAACTTAACCATTATGCCACGGGGCTGGCCCCTGGACCACACTTCTGACTAAGCCTCTGCCCTAACCCCTGACTCCTGCTCCACTGACTGGTCCCAGACAGAGTCCCCAGTTCTACTCACTTCTCCCCAGTGTAGCCTCAGCCTCAGTGGACCACATGGATCTCCAATGTTGCCCACACCAAGCTCACAGATTGACCAGACAGGGGCAGGAGCTGTTGGAAATCCACCCCCAGGAGCCCTCTCCCCACCGCTCCACTTCTTCACGGGCTTCTCAACTGGGGCGGATGACTGCTGTCCCTCTTCCTCCAGACAGCCTTCTCAGTCAGCCCAGCCTCTGTGGACCTCTCCCACCACGGGCCACCTGAGGGATGCCCTCCGTGACTTTCTAGTTCTGTATGGTTCTCTCATTAATGTTAACAGCATTAGGTGTTATTAGTTTAGACTTAATGGGCGACGCCACCGTGCTGAATTCTCACATGCATCAGCTCGTTTAATCCTCCCACGAGCGCAGGAGATTGAGACTCTGTTACGCCCATTGTACAGAGGGGAAAACAGGCTCAGAGATGCAAATGAAGTTGCTCAAAATCATGTGACCAGGAAACCACAAATCTACAGTTTGAACCAGGTGCTCGAGCTCTTTGTTTTCGTTTAAAAAATTTCTTCCTTTCTCTTTTTCTTTGGAAGTTTTAAACCCACAGAAAAGTTGGAAGAACTGTACAGTGAACACCTGGGGACCCCTGTTGATATCTTGCCTTATGCACTTCATTCTTCTCTCTTTATACATGCACACACAGGGTTTTCTTTTACCAAATTGTCCAAAAATGGGCTGGGACATTGTGACACTTGACTCCTAAGTACGTCAGCATGCATTTCTCAAGAACGCGGATTTAATCAAGATTCACACTGTACCTTTGGCAGTGAGATTTCTTAGTGCCCCTCAATCTAGGGCGGTCCCCTCACTGCCCTGTTCTTCAGAAGGTCAGGTCTTTGAGGTGTCTAGACTGGCGGGCTGCATTAGGCCTCACAATCTGAGTTAGCTTGACCTTTTTCCTGTGGTTAGATTCAAGTCAAACATTTCTGGCCAGGACGTTGGCCGCACTGGTACCTTCTAGTACATCCAACCAGGAGGCACATTGCCAGGCCGTAACACCGCTGGTGAAGTGTGACCTCTTGTGGGGGTGGTGACTGCCCAGTGTCTCCACTGTAAAACCCCTTTTCGTCTTGATCAGTGTGAAGATTCTGTGGGTGGTACACTGAGAGCGTGTGGAAACCCTGTTCCTCAATAAACTTTTCCCAGTAGTTTGACCTTCTTTTCATGGCTCTTAACTGACTCAGTTTTTTAAATTCTGTCATTTCTTCCACTTTTATTGGTTGGCATTCTCTCATAAAGAAGAGATTTTTATTTTTTTTCTCCTTTCTTCCTTCCCTGGCCTTTTTATTTTATTTTATTTTTTTAAAGATTGGCACCTGAGCTAACAACTGTTGGCAATCTTTCTTTTTTTTAATTCTTCTCCCCAAAGCCCCCCAGTGCATAGTTGTATATTCTAGTTGTGAGTGCCTCAGGTTGTGCTATGTGGGACGCTGCCTCAACATGGCCTGAAGAGCGGTGCCATGTCCACACCCAGGATCCGAACCGATGAAACCCTGGGCCGCTGAAGCAGAGCACGCAAACTCAACCACTTGGCCACAGGGCTGGCCCTCCCGGCCTTCTTTTTGGAGTATCACTATCGACTCATGGATTCTTTTTTTCCATTAAATGTGTTAGAATCTCTAGGATTATCATTATTCTTTTTGATGTTAAATTTGTCTCAAATTTGGCTAATGAAATCCCTTTTAGGTTGTGGTGTTTCTTGTGTCATTTGTCTTCTTTTTTTTTTTTTCTGCTTTTTCCTCCCCACATCCCCCCAGCACATAGTTGTATATTTTAGTTATGGGTCCTTCTAGCTGTGGCAGGTGGGATTCCACCTCATCATGGCCTGATGAGCTGTGCCATGTCCACGCCCAGGATCCAAACCAGCAAAATCCTGGGCCACTGAAGCGGAGCGCGCGAACTTAACCACTTGGTCATGGGGTTGGCTCCATCTTGTGTCTTCTAAACATGACCCCATTGAGTCTTTGATCAGTCCCTTGCTTTCTGGTCCAAGATATTCTAAGATATTCCAAGATGTTCACTTGGTACTTGCCCTGCTCTAGAACTGGAATCAGCTGTTTTTCTAAGAAGCCCTAGCTTATTTTTCTTCTGTCTCTTCACAGGCTGCACATAGAGACTATACCTATCTCTTGTAGAATGGGTCTCTTGTAATATATTGGTCACTATTGGAAGGTGATGTCTGTGGTGATGATGTTATCACAAATGGAGATGACCTTTGGTCAGTAACCAATCACCAACCAGAATGCTAAGCATGGACTAGGGTACCCACAAAGCAAAGGCACTGAGTGGGCTGAACAGTGCCCCCCCAAAATATGTCCATATTCCAGAACCAGTGAATGTCACCTTATTTGGAAAAAAGAAAAAAGAATCTTTGCAGACGTAAGTAAGCAAAAGATCTTGCAATGAGAGCATCCTGGACTACCTGGGCCCTAAATCCAGTAAGTGTCCTTATAAAAGACAGAGAATAAAGACACAGACACAGAGGAGAAGACCATGTGAAGGCAGAGACTGGAGTGATGCAGCCACAAGCCCAGGAGCACCTGGAGCCACCAGGAGCTGGAAGAGGCAAGGAAGGACACCCCCCTGGAGACTTTGGAGGGAGCAGACCCTGTCAACTCCTTGATTTTGGACTTCTGGCCTCCAGAACTGTGAGAGAATGAATTTCTGCTGTTGTAAGCAGCCCAGTTTGTGCACTTTGTTAAGGCAGGCCTGGGAAACTCACATAGGCACCAAGAAAAAAATTTGCTTGAAAAAGCAACAAAGTAGTTAACATGGGGGAAATCGGAATGGTGTTAGACCTCACTACACTTCCAGCATAGTTTGCTATTGTTTGTATCTGGAATCACTGTTTGGGTCCTCTAAGGTCTTGACCCAGCTCTGCCCCGTGTGACTGACGGCTTGTGCTGTGGCCGTGGCTCTGTGGTGTCTGCTGTGGTCTGCAGGAGGCTGATGCAAACCCGCAGATGTGGAGTGGTCTGCTCTGGGCCCTGCGCCCAAGTGTCTGCAGGGCCACCTCCCACAGGGGGCTGCCACCCCAGCCTGACAGCTCTCGGCAGTGGAGAAGGGCACCTGTGCCTGACTGCATCCCCCATTCCCTGGTCTGTGCACCCAGGGCCGCATAACTGGAGAGGCAACATGGAAGGATTGGGGCCCGGGAGGCACCACTAAGTCGATGCGAATGTGCTGTCCTGGAGCCGCTGTCATTGAGGCTGCACATCCCCTGCTAATTCTGAAACCGGCTGGGGAGCAGCCCCATAGCAGAGACTGCTGGGCCAAACTGCAAAGCCAGGTGGGGCCAGAGGGGTCAGAAGGCATCTGAGAGAAAGCCTGGTGCTGTGAGGCTCGGTGGCCTGGAGTGTCTGATCTGATCTGGTGAGGGCCGTTTGCTGGATGGCATGGCATCGAGCCCCGAAGGGTCGAGAAGGCAGGCTTGTGGCAAACCCATCCTGGTGGCTGCCTGGTCTGACCCAGGGAGGAGATGGGTCCTATGGGCTCAGAATTTCTCTCAGAGACTTAAGATGTGTCTGACTTTAGGCTTTGCTGCGTGTTTTTGCCCAAGTGGTCTGGAGCTTTTGAGAGGCTCGGTCCTCAGCGACGTACCAGACCAGATGTACAAGTCGGTCCTCGTGGCCTGGGCCGTGGGAATGCGGGGCCTCCAGAGGAGTGCTTGGTGCAGAAGTCCCCACCTGCTGTCCCAGGGACATGCAGAACCTGGCCTTCGGGCTGGAGGAGGGCAAGAGGCAATGACCTTGGGCCTGAGTGGAGCCCTCCAGCTCTGAAACAGCAACACTGCTGTGACCGTCCTGATCGCCACGAACGGTCAAACAGAACCATAAATTCCGATTAGGGGAAGACGTTGGTTGGCAATGACATACAAAAAAGTTTGTGATTAGTGAACTGTAAAAGCTAACATGACATGCTCATAATTGGGATGTATTTACTGTGCGAGAAAATGGCACACCGCCATTCGGGCAAAGTGACTTTGAGGGAACTTTCTAAAGGAGATGGACACAACTTCCCTCTTTTGCTTACCAAACAGCAATAACCATTATTGATGGAGCTTTTCAAATGGCAGCCACAGAGAGAGAGGGGGGCTGTGATTTCTTGTCAGAACTCCTTTATGGGGTCGTATTTTCCGGGTGTTTAAGAAACCCTGTTCATTTGTGGCTTTATCCCAGATGATTTATGGACCCTCAAAAAGCTTACTTCATTTCGATGGTTTAGGCATTTTGCTTTTTTACAACGAACCTTCTTCCAATATAATCAATGGAGGTTTCTCCCTCTGGCCTGGGAGAGGAATGCTGTGTGGGTTTACAGCAAAATCAATGTGAGGATAAATGGACAGAAAAGAGAGTCCACTGTCAGCGTGGGAAGAGGCTTGTAAGTCCGCAGCCCAGCGCCAAGCCGTCAGCATGGGCTCGCCCAGAGGCTGGACTTGCTGAACGTGGTTGGGGGGTGTTCTCCTCACTGACCAGCCCAGAGGGATGTGGGGCACAGCACAGCCAGGCAGTGGGGAGAGGGCTCAGCCATACTTTAATTAAATAAGTTTGTTTATAAGCGACCCCCCTGTAAGTCTCATTAATGTTTGATGCTGTTTGAATATGTGTTTTCTAATTAAAGTAAAAAATGATTCCCAAACACATCAATGTTCCAACACTCACTTTCTAGGGGATGAGAAAGCAGACGAGCAGCTCATAGCTGGGTCTAACATTCCCTGAAGGAGACCTGGCAGCAGCAGAGGCCCCCAGAGGAACCCGGATCTGCCTACTCACCTTTGCCCCCCAGTCAATGCCAGGGAAGTCTCGTATTTTCTGGAGATGTGAAGGGGTACCACAGCAGGCCGCCGCTTCCAGACGGACGTGCAGGTGAGGGAGAGTATGGGGCACCAGGACGGGGTCCACTGTGAGGTAAGACGAATAAGAGTTTGCTTTTATAGGAGAAGGAAAACGTACAGGCCTCTTGAGGCCCCGTGAGGAAATCCAGTAAATATTGAATTAATGAACAAACCAAGGAAGTTCAGGCTGGAAATAAAATCCAGCTCCAGGCAGACACACATGTAGGGCGATGACTCCCTCCCCCGGGCACCTCATGGTGCACACAGTTGCTCACTGTCCCACCAGCTGGCCTTATATTCATTCACTCATGCATTCATTCACTGAGCAGCTGGGATGGGCCAGGGCCTGCCCAGGGCCCTGCGGACACGGTGGGTGGGGCCAGGACAGGCAGGTTCCTGCCCTCAGGGAGCTCACAGTCTCGGGCAGGGGTCAACTCAGAAGAAGTGAGCATGGAAATAAGTATATATCTACTGATGATAAGCGCCATGAAGTGAAAGAGCCTGGTCAGCTCCCAGTCCCTAACGCTCTCCCGCTACCCTCTGGCCAACAGACTAACCCTGTTCCCAGGACTTGATGGATTTGGTTCCAGTCCTAGGCCTTTGTTTAAGTAACCCCCACCCCCAGTAATCCTTCAAAGGAAGGTCACAGAACACTCAGGGACATCTCTTCCCCCTTCTCTGCCAGCTTCCCCCAGACAGTTTAATTTGAGTGGGCAGAGATCTTGTGAGGTTGGGCTCTATGCCAGTCCCTGTGCCGAACAGGAAGATTCAGCCATCAGCTTATAGACATGGCTCCTTTGCTCAAAAAATTTACACCCTCATCTCTGCGCCAGGCGCCGTTCAGCATTTGATTAACCCCTGCCCTGGGCCGGTGCCTGCTGATTTCACGTATTAGCGTCCCGGCAGGCCTGCGGGTTCCTAGAGGCTGGACCCTCACTGCCTCCTTCATGGGCCCCGGCAGCACATCTGAGCACAGGGCCAGACTCAGAGCTGGGGCTCCTGCTCAACTTGCTCTGCCTCTTCCAGGGGACTCATTACTTGCTCTAAACTACAGTGGCTCTGTCACTAGCCTATTAACTACTAAATCTAAGCCACGTGTGGCAGAGATGGCTGTCTGCCCACCCAAACCCACCCTCCCCTGGACATAGCAAAGAGTGGTAATTGGAAAGCCCAGCCAGGGACATTTTCCAACCAGAGCCCTACACCCCACCTCCATCCCATGCATCTAAGCATGGCTGTGTGACTAGTTTGTTTTGTGACCAGTTTTTGACCATAGAATGTGAATGGAAGGGATGTATGTTGCTTCCAGGCCCAGATTCTTTATCATCAGCTGCATGAAGATGAGCAGGGGCCATAGAGATGGTAGAGCCACAGATATAAAGATCTTGGGTCGCTGAATTGCTGCTTGGAGGAACGCTGTCTCCCTGCCTTGGGACCCTTACTTTAAGCTTCATGTAAGCAAGAAATCAACTCCTATTGTGTTGGGTCTTTACACGTATTTAGGCCTATTTGTTGGGTGTCTGTTCTCTCCAGTCTGTGCACCAGCATGAGACCCCGGTTTCCAGGCCCCTGCCGGGCTGTCTTTCTCAGTGACTTGCTCGCCCCCCTTAGCCTTTTGCTTATGAGGGAAACTTGTGCCTTTGGCCTGAGCAGGCTCAGAAATCACTGTGTTTAGCCTGTTTGTTTTGTTTTTAAACTTTCTATTATGAATATATATATATATATACAGAAATGCAGAGTGAATAGTCTAATGGACATATGGAGTACACTGCGTATTCTAGGAGTATAACGGACACCCTGCTGCCTATCACCTAGATTTAACTCCTGTTTACATCTTGGCATATATGCTTCATCTGTGTTTTATTTCGGAAGCATTTAAGAGTAAATTACAGACATCGTTGCATTTCACCCAGTGTGCACCTCCAAAAAATAAGGTAACATTCGTATATAATTGCAATGCCATTGTATTAGTTAGCGGTCTCCAGAAAAACAGAACCAACAGGATGTATGTAGATACATAGAAAAAAGTTTACTATAAGGAATTGGCTCATGCAATTATGGAGACTGAGAAGTCCTGAGATCTGCAGTTGGCAAGCTGAAGACCCGGGAGAGCAAGTGATGTAATTCTTGTCTGAAAGCCAGCAGGCTCGAGGCCCAGGAGAAGCTGATGTTTTGGTCCAATGTCCTAGCTCAAGCAGTCAGGCAGGAGGAGTTCCTCTTACCAGCAGGAGGGTCAGCCTTTTTGTTCTATTCAGGCCTTCAACTGATCAGATGAGGCCCACCCACATGTGATAGGGCCATCTGCTTTACTCAGTCTACCTATTTGAATGTTAATCTCATCCAAAACCCCTCACAGACACACTCAGAATAATGTTTGACCAAGTGTCTGAGCACTCTGTGGCCCAGTCAAGTCAACACATAAATTAAGCATCACAGTTGTTATTGTACCTGACAAAGTTAACGGTTCCCTGAAACCCTCTGATACCCTGTCTATATTCAAATTTCCCCAAACATGCCTTATAGAGTAGTTTCTTAGGATAAGTATCCAATCAAACACCAAGCATTGCATTTGGTTGTTGCCTGTGACCTTTTGAGAAGCCCAGCAGCCAGGGTCAATGACCCCTCCAGGCGTGGGGGGAGGATGCTTGCCTGTGGAGAAGATAATGATTCATTACTGAGAACAAGCACAAGTGAAGCATCGTAACACTCAGGGCTCCATCCCTGGTAATTTATGGGCCCGGTCTTCAAATGCTTATGTCTCTGAGTGCTTTACATCGTGAATTAGACACAGCTGGGAACCCAGCAAGGGCGAGGCAGCACGGCTGGGTTTACCACCAGCGGAGCATGAGAAGCTGAGCTGCCCACTCAAGGTCACCAAGGAGGTCTGGGCCTGAGGGTGGCCTCTGCCCCAAGAACAGAGTCCCAGATTCCTCTCCAAGGGTCGAGGCCAAAGCCCAGCCAGAGAGGGTCTGGGCCCCACCCAGAGCTGACCCAGATGGATTTAGCCTCTTTCCCTGTAGGGAGGCTGACGGGATGGTGGCTGAGGGCTCTGGGGCAGGCGTAGATTCCCTAAGGTCACGGCGGGGACCAAACATCATAAATCAGATCACATTCTAAATGCACTCAGGAAGGGTGCTAAACTCCAGGTGAATTCTCTCCCAAAGTAAAAGATCCTTTTGTTCTGTGAATGATTTGCCCCTGAAGTATAAGGTTTCTATGAATTGGGTTTTCTGAAAATGGCCATAAAAGCACAGGGGTTAAAAGTCTGGACCCCTGGATTCCAGACTCTGCCTCACACAGGTGGCTTGCCTACATCAGCCTCAGTTTCCTCGTCTGTGAAATGGGGATTATAATAGTATCTACCTCAAAGGGCAATTAAGAGGATCATACAAGATAATATGTAATTTAGTAGCTGGCACATAACAAGCAATGTGTTGGCTAGCTTTATCGTTATCATGATGTTGTTATCTACTGACCAGACAAATAAACAGACAACCATACAAACAAGCCTGCACAGAATTTAGCTCGGGTCCAAGGTTTCTATAGGTCACCGAAGAGTACTAAAACCTGGAAGAAGTCCCCAGGGCATGATGACCACAGCTTGGTTTTTGGTGGGGTGGGGATGTCAGAACAGGACAGGGGTGCTTAGAGCCTCGGGAGCGTGCTGGGCTCACCTGTGCATTGTCCATCACAAGCTCCAGAAAAGTCCCAAGCTCAGGTCTTGTCCCAGGTTCATCCGGGGGTCCGTCTCAGGCTAGCCCAGGACTGAGGCTTGGCCAGGTACTTAATCCCCCTTTCACCTTAGTTCCTTGTCTGTCAAATGAGGATAATGACGCTCACCTCCCAGCATGGTGGGGACAGAACGGACTTCAGTGCAGCAGGTGCTTCTCTCAGGGACCGGCAGGGGGTGCTCTGGAGGAGCTAACCTGAGTCCTAAACACTCCTCGAGGGAGGCTCCCAGAGGTGACGGCTGCCACCATGGGTGAGAATGCTCTGGTGTCCGGGCATCCCTCACCAGGTCCAGGGCCCATCAGGACGTTCCCATGCCCACATTCCAAATCCCTCTTGGAGCGCCCTCCTGCTGGGGCAGGTGGCCCTCAGGCTCTCTGTGTGCCCAGCTGCACCGGCCCCTCTCTGAGGAGCGGTTCCAAGTGCTCCTGCTTGGAATTCGCAGCGAGCTGCCTTTGTGCCCTCTGCCACACTATTTTTCAAAACGATGACTCAGTGAAGCAATTACTGTTCCACTCGGGGTGGAGATCTCTGCAGCCTGTAGCCAAGCACGGCCTCTCGGCCTCTGTTAGGCTCCTTATCTCTTCCTCAGCCTCGCTAAAGACCTTCTGCATCTTCACGCCCATTGAGGGTCTATAAAAGCTCCAACAGTGAGGCCGAGCCCCTCTCTGAGTGGACAGTTTTCCTAAGAACAGGGGCTCCACATTATCCCAAGAGCCTTTGTGAAGAAGCCTTTGGTTCCACCCATGCTGTTTCGATTCTGGATGTTTTCTTCCCCCTTGGAGAGCAAACAATTAAAATTACATTTTCTTTATAGACAAATTGTGACTCCAGTCTAGAAAGTGTAATCGTGGGAGAGCATTCCATGACGCTTGGCCAGGCATTGTTGGTCTGTGAAATGACTGCCTCCTCTAAGGTGCCCTCAAGCACAAATAATTCTGGGGTGGAAGGAAATAAGATAGGGCAGCTCAGAAGTTGCCTCTGCACTGATTCTGCTTCTGCACAGTGTGGCCACAGCCGCTGCAGAGGCCGGGACCATCTTACATGGCGGAGGTGGAGTCCTAGCCTGGAACTTCGGAGCGTGGGGACCTCAGGCATTCGTACTGCAGGGGGAACATTAATGCAGTTGGGACCTTGCACTTGGAACCAAGCTGTGTGGGCAGGGTGGTTGGTGCTCAAACTTTCTCGTGAGGCCTTCTGCTCTCACCCCCACCCTTCCCCAGAAACATCCCTCCAAGGCGCTCAGCTGGCTCCGGCTCAGAGTCCCTCCTGACCCCCATCTCCCCTGAGCAGGCTTCTCTGGGCAAAGCGACAAGGAACCATGTACCTGGTGCGCTATTCTGTCCAGCTGCTCACAGGACCTTCCAGTTCCCCAATGCTGTGTGCCCTGTGGCCCCGTGGGCTTCGGCTGTCTCTATGATGAATACAGACCAGCCTAGGACATGTGATGGCAGGGTCCTTGCTCCGGCCTGGCTGGGGTGTGTGTGCAGATATTCTGCAGCCTCAGAAGAGGTTATAAATCTATGTGGCTACAGGTGCCTTTGCTGGGGAATGGGGTCTGCAAGGGACCCTTTCCTGACACACTGCAGAACTTCTCCCAGCTGCCCCTCCTGAGATTACCCCGGTTGCCCACCAAGTGGGATACAATGGGCACCTGGGCTTGCAGGAAAATCCCAAATCCTGCGGTTAGGACATCCAACTTCTCCCAAAGGGCCCGGCTTCAGAGCTGTCAAGATGATGTGTTTCTAATACCAGCGCCCCAGTGTTCTGCAGGAGGACGCAGAGCTGTCCTCTCCCAAATCAGAAGCTATAGCAATGCAACTGTCATCACGTTTTGTTTCTCTCTGCCTGCATTTACATAACATTTCTGCAAAGTGCTTTATAATCATTTCATTAGTCATTCATTTGCTTAATTGCATAGCCTCCAATTCAGTTAGAAAATCTGATCTTAAATTCTAGTTTCCATGACCACAAGTTTTAATTCAGAAAAGCTTTTTTTCCCGTAGAAAGTGAAAACCTTTCCAAATTTTGAGCCCCATCCCGTCAGCAGTGACTGGTTCTGGAGTACAGAGCACAAGACATCTAAAAGTGGCTGCAACGGTGGCTTGGTTCTAAGATCTAATTCAGACTGGCAGAGAAGCCCTGCCCGCCACCTTGAAACAGAAGGAGCTCCAGGTTGAGCACTAATGTGGCAGTTAGACAGTTCGATTATTAAAGAAGACTCACAGGACCCCAAGGATACAATGTAGCAACAGCGTTACAGAAAGGAGGTGTACCACCGCCAGGGGCTGCCTCAGCGCCATCAGGGGAGGCCAGGCGTGAGTGCCTGTTGTCCCCTCTGTGAAAGGCCATCCTGGGTGCACTTTCTGTCTGGGACCAGCAACACTTCAGAACTAAGAAGCCCAAAACGGAGCCTTTTTATACCCTGCTGGTCACATAGGGATATTTCTTGCTGCGGAGATGGCCTAATGGCAGAGCCTTTTGGGGGGGTCTCATTGAGACCAGGGGCAAATCATCCGTCTCGCTGTTCTCAGTAAATGATGCTGTCAAGCTGTACAAAGTGCCTGGAAACTCCTCGGACCCATGGTTGCAAAGCAACACTATTCATCAGCGAGTTTCCTGCCTTGGTCACGGGGGCAGTGCTGTGGGGGTGCATCTCTTATTTCAGTAACACAACTCAGGCAAGTTCCAAGCCTGCTGGAATGAATGCTCACAGCTCAGATCAGGAAGTATGTGTGACCAAGACTAAAGAGGGTGTAGAACCCACCTGCCCTGCCAGTGTGAGACTGGGGTCCCCTGTGGGAGATGGGCTCCCCCACCCTGACCATGGCCACAGCGCCCCAGTGGCCCCAGACTCTGGCCTCTCTCCCCTCCCATCCATTCTCCATTTGCCACCTGAGCCCCACACCTGACCGTGCAAATTGGTCACGTCCTTACTTAAATATCACTCTTTTGGCGAGCCCTTTCCTGCACACCCTCTTTAAAATTGCCCCCCCTCCACCCACCATTCCATTTCCCTGCTTTATTTTTCTTTCTCATGTACAGTCATGTGCTGCATAACATTTTGGTCAATGATGGGCCCCATATACAATGGTGGTCCCATAAGATTAGTACCATAGAGGGCAGGTGTGTAGTGGGCTGTACCATCCTAGGTTTGTGTAATTACACTATATGATGTTCACACAATGACGAAATTGCCTAATGACGTTTCTCAGAATGGATCCTCATTGTTAAGTGACTCCTGACTGTGTAACTAACATATCTTGCTTATGGTTGTCTGTCCCACCAGAGTGTAGACCAAGAAGCAGGGATTTTTATCTGTGTGTTCACCATGTCCCTGTGTTCAAGTCAGTGAGTATCTGGCATGAATTGAGTGACCCTCTCTACTTGCTGCCTAAAACCCATCATTAGCTCCTTCTGGTTTTCAGAATCCTAGCCTGGGCCCTCCCAAGCTGGGCCAAAGCTACCTTTTTGGTCTTTTCTCCCATGACTTCCTCCAACCCACCCAATGTGTACCTGCCATTTGCCACCAATTGCTTCCTGGTCCTTTTAACTCCTCCCACCTCACATATGCTTTTCCCCTGCCTGGTATTCTCTCCCATTCTTCCCCTTCCTGTCACCTCCAGCATCACTGCCCCCAATGCCACTCCTCCAGCCCATCTCTTAAGGCCCAGATGAAACGTCACTTCCTCCCAGATGCCCACCCCACCCTGCTTCCCCTGGACCAAACCCGCTGTCACAGCACCTTGTGCTCGTCCTCAGCGTAGCCCCGCTCCTGTGGCCTCATGTTCCTTCTGTGACCACCTGCCTGCTGGACTGTGAGGCATTGGGAGAGAGGCTGAGAGATCGTTTCTGCAGCCACAGTGACGGCCACCTCCAACAGGTGCCGGGTGTTGCGTTACTGCTTGATGTGGGTGATCTCCTTCGACTTCCCAGTCTCCCCATGAGGTAGGTGTGTGATCATCCTTATTTTAAGGAGGAGGAAACAGGCTCAGAGGTTGAGAACCTTCCTGACTGCCCACAGCTAGTATGTGGTGAGCCAAGAGTGAGACCCGGGTCTGACTCCAGAAACCTGTGCTCCCCTGTCCGGCACCCCTCCCCAGCTTGCTCGTGTTTGCGTTTGCCATGAGGTGGGGGAGACTCCCCTTCCCCACACCTCTGCTTTCCCCTGGCTTCTCCTGACCCCTTGTGCCCTCTTGCTGTGCCTGGTTGGCCGGTTTGGGAGAGGAAGTGGGTGTGCACGCCCTGTCCCTTTCCATTCTGCCCAGACAGCACGTCTGCTAACTTCTCTCAGCCCTGTGGCGTGTCCCTGCCTGGCAGGGTGGGAAGCCCTACCTAATCTGAGATAGAGTCCCAGAGAGCCACTTGCCCTCAGGGACAAGCCGTGGTTCCCAGTCCAGCCTATTTAGAAATAAAGGTACCCTTTTGGTCTCTCCCTGCCTCAGTATCTTATTTGTCAATTGGTTCAGAGCTCAGGCTGAGAAGGGGGAGGTTATTGACCTGGTCTCTGAACGTGGGCACCATTAAATATTTCCTGAATTGAACTAAAGTGGGAGCACGAAGTGTGAGGAACGGAAGGCTCAGGAGAGGGAGGGGCTGGGCAGAGAGGAGGGTGGGTCAGGCTCTGCACAGAATAGAGATGTTCTCCAGACATAAGGAGAGCCCTGGGACAGAGGAGAAGCTACAGGGACAGCTCAGGGTGCTGATCCTGGGCCCAGGTGATCCCATGCTGGGGCTTAATGAAATTGGGGATAAGGGAGAAGGTATCCTTTTAGTGTAGCTCCCATCCTGGCATTCTGAAGATGCCCCTCGTGTCTCCCCCATTGGCCTGGCCTCCATCTGGGTGGCATACTGCTGGCAGCCCATGGCCAGTGTGCAGAGAGTATGTGAGGTGGTGGCCTTTGCGGGCAGGCAGAAGTCCTCTGTGCTTTCCAGTTAGTTCTCCAGAGGTTCCCTCAAAGAAAAGTCAAAGTGCCTTAATTCCTTGACTTTTCAAAGCACTTTCTCCTTTGGCCTATCATTCGGTTCTCCCAGGAACACCATTAACAGCTCTTGGTGATCCTCTTTTAATAGGTGAGGGATCTGAGCCCCAGGGAGCATACAGGGCCCCTAACGGAGCCAGGGGTTCCCCAGGTGCTTCTCCCACCAGGCCCTCCCGGCTCTGATTGTGGTGAGACGTGCGTGAATCCTGGGAGGCCCCACCTGAGTCAGGTGTGTCTGCCCGTGGAAAGTTCTGGCCAGGACCAAGCCCACTAGGCCCTTGGTTCCTTTTCTACGAGGCTGTTGTCTGCCCCTCACTGGGTCCCTGATCCTGAAACTCATTCTGCACCTCCTCCTGTAGCCCACTGAGCTGGGAGAGGAGGTCGGGCAGCATGGTCACAGCCCCTTGGGGCACCTGGAATCTATCAGGGCAAATGCTTGCTGCTGAGGCAGAAAATCCTTGACATTTCAGTGCCTTAGACCAATAGTGCTAGAAGGTTTATTTCTCATTCACGCCTAGTCCAGTAGGGATGACCCTGGTCAGGCAGATGATTCAGTGATTCAGAGACCCAGGCCCCCCTCCCTGTCATGACTCAGCTGACTTCAATGACCCACGGTCACTAAGTGGTCATCTCCACTCCAGCCAGAATGGAAAGCAGCAGGGTGACTCTCCTGTGGGAAGTTTGTCCGGGCTAGGAGTGCAGGGGCACACACCACTTGTGCCCACATTCTGTTGATCAGGACTCAGGTGCATGGCCACATGTAACCACAGGGGCAGCTGGGAAATGCCATCCAGCGGAAGGCCCCAGAGGAGAGGGAGACAAGTTTTGGTGAGTGCGTCGTGCTCTGCCGTAAGGCCTGGCTGGACCACGTGAGGGCCAACAGCAGCCTCAGAGTGCTGATGAGTGTCCCTGCTGCTCCCTGGGGCATCTCTCGGGCTGGGTGAGCCCTGTGCTGAAGGCCCCGTTGCCTCAGCAGGATCAGGGACCCTGAGTAGTGAAGCCTGGGCTCCTGCCCTGAGTGACACGCAGGTAACTATGGGGGAGGCCTTGCTCCCTTGTGGTTCCAATACTTGACGAGCCCAGGCTGCCTCTCGGAGTGGTCAGAGGAGCAAGTCAAGGCACCCGGAGAAGATAAAGTGCTGTGGGGAGGAGGATGCAGGAGGAGGAAAAGGAGGCCCACCACAGCCAGGCATGCCCCCCAGGAAGGCCGTGGCCCCGGGGCTGAGGATGCCCCGGTACCCAACATGCCTTCCATGGACAGGCCATCCACCTTGACCTTTATCTGATCACTCTGCCCCGTATACTGATCCTCCCAGGGGCTCTGAACATATTAGTGGCATTTGATCCAGCACCATTCTCCTCTAGTTAAAAATAAGCTTATAAATTGAGGTCATGCCCTAGGGGACAGCAATGTTATAAGCTCATCACCTGACGATGTTCAAACCTAGTTATAAAAATATACAACACCTCCGCACCAGGGAGCCAGTGACCTACTTTATACCTCATGGACTGACACTAAATTGGCGGGGACGAGGTCCAGGCCCTCTTTCTGTCTTTAAATTCCTGACAACCCATGGTCTCCAGCTGCTTGCTCTTCTTAAAGCTGGAAGCCCCTCACCAGTGTATTTTTCTTGGACTAAGGCTACAGCATGCTCAGTTCTAGGTCTACTCGGCAAGGCGCTCTGGAGCACCAGTTCTCAGGGCACCTGAGTGGGAGACTTCTTAGGTTTCCTCCTGCCTCCACCATCAGGGTGTCAGTCGCCTGCAGTGAGGAACGAGGCCTTGGCAGGTGTTTGATCTCCTCCCTTCACTGTGCCTGGGGCCACGTTCCCAGCAGGATGGGGCTCTGTTGCCCTGGTTCTCATTTCTCCTGCATCTACAGTCAGCTCTGAGATCTCCTGCCTCGAAGCCTCCCCTGGGTCCAGGGCTTGAGGACACAGAGAAACATCTGCTCACTCTTCACTCATTCATTCAAACTGTGTTATACATATATCTCTACCTGCCTATATAGACAGGTCGATATAGGGATAGATAGGCATATATATACCCCCACACAACAGTGGGACATGCCAGGAAAGGGAGGCACATACATGATATGGTGCTGGGAGGGCCTATGGCATGGAGGTTTGACTTAGTGGTTGAGGTCAGGGATGGCTCCTTGGAGGAGGTGATGAGGTTGCTGAGGTTGCAGGTAAGAAGGAGTAAGCCAGGTGGGGGAGCAGAACGTAGAATCAGGAAGCGGGCTATGGAGCAGAGCATGAGAGGTCAGCTGAGGACGCCTACTCTGGGGCCACCTCACCATAGCTGCCTCTGGTTCCCACCAGAGTGTGTACGGGCGTGCAAGTAGGGCTGGGTCTCCTCCTGACCCAGCAGTCTGGGGCACGCAGTGGGTGTGCAGCAAGCTCTTGCTGGGTTGAATTCAAGAATGGTTTTTCATTTTCCTGTTAGCTTTCTTAAGCCCTCAAGGTTCATGTAGGTTCTTTGAGGTCATAATATCAGAGTCACCTGTCTGGTCAGGGATGGCAGAGTGGTGGGCCAGTGCCCACACCTACCTCTGCCCCTCCCATGAATTTCAAATATGCTCTTGGTATTCATTTCTTAAAAGAGACATTTGTTTTCCTGTAAAAAGCAGTGTGAGCAGATTGGCTGCTTGCTTTGGGAGTGGGGTGCCATCATATTTGACGTATTTAGAAGTTGGGCCTGAGAGTTTAGATTGCTCCTTTCTGCCTGCTGCCTTGCGGTTGATTTCGATTTCTTACACATCAGCCTATGGTCACATGACTCTGTCGTCCAGGTAGTGGGTGTCCAACATGCTCACCGTGGCTGGGTCGGGCCTGGCGAGGCTCCAGGAGGAGGCCAATGGGCTCATAAGTGCTGCCATTTGGAAGAACACTTGGAGATGGTCCTGTACATCGTGGGTGGGTGACAGTAATAAGGTGAAGTTGTCCAAGGCAGCACAAAGGACCCATGCATCCCTCTGGAAGGCCAGCTGTCAGACCTGGAGGCCACAAGGCCCTGTTCCTGAATAAATGCTTCAGTCAGCGATTGTGTGTCCTCTTCTTCCACGCCTTCGCTGCAGCCCTCCTGTCAGCTCTGCCTTAGCCTGGAAGGAGGCGCACCCTGGAGGTTGGCCCTGTGTATCACACTGGAGCTGGCCCTGCGACCTCTCTAATCATTTTCCAGGCTGCACCCAGCCTGATTGTGGAAACACCCAGCCTTCCAAATGGGAAGAAGCCCTCCCAAGTTCTGCCAGTCCAGGACCCCCTGGAAGACCTGTGACGGAGATGCAAGGGGTCTCCAGATCTCTGAGGGCCAGCACTTGGCATTAGGGATGTGGCTAAAGAATCATGACGATAGTGCTGTTACTATTTGTGGAACACTTAGAGGGTAGTTATGTAAATAAATGAATTGTTACCACTGACTTTACCACGTTACACTTCCACTTATCAAAGATCTTCCCCAGTTGGACTCTCATTTATTTCTCTCTAAAATGATCCTATGTGTCATAGGATACTATGACATATAGGTACTAATCCCATTTGCCAGAAGAGGAAACTGAGGCCAGACAGGCGGTTTGACTTGCCCCAGTTTTCTCATCAGTTCATGGCAGAGCTGGGAAACCCTGATATACTACACACTCCTGCCCACGTTCTCGGCTGCTCATTGGGAGAAACCAGATCTAACACACAGAGAGGGAGGCTCTCTCTCCCCTCCTCTCCTGTCCGTTATCAAAGTCTCAGGCTTGTGGTGCCACCCTGCTCCAGCAGAGCCACTGCAAGATCTTGCCTGAGAGGCTGTCGTGACTCGGGGTCTTGTGTGTCCCACGGCCTGCATGCAGACTTCCTGGGACAAGAGAAGGAGGGAACTGCACAGCAGTGAATGTGGTGGTCTCCCAACCAGACACATGCTAACTCTGAGGACCAGAAACCAGTGTCAGGGCTTCCCAGCCTCTGTGAAGTCTACCGGTTCAGGTCCTGGGCAGGGCTGAGGGGTCAGAGGGGCAGACGGGGTGGTCCTGGCCGGATGCGGAAGGCAAGCCTTGGGGACACCAGAAGAGAGAAGAGAAGCAGGGACCCTGGGAGGCCCAAGCAGACCCAGCCTCAAAGAGGAAACAGGTGTGTCTCGGTGCAGACCCCTGACACCCCTCGCACTGTCTGTTCCTGAAGGGCCCCTGCGAGTGGGGCTCTCCCATCGATATGCTGAGTCCTCCGTGTTCCTGCTCTCCAGCCTGTCCTGCCTGATGCATTATTAATGAAGCAGCCTTCATTTCCAGTTTTTGGGTAGCTAATTTGTTCCTACAATCATGATTTCAAATATCACATGAATAATTCAGAAAATTATTTTACTGTAGTTAGATAAGCCTGTTAGCTGTCACACATCTGAATAAATTAGCTTCTCCATCCCATGGGGCATGGAGAGGAGGTGCTGGTCATGCAGCGGGGGTCTAGCCGTGGCCAGCACAGCACTCAGAGCTTGGCTTCAAGAGGCTGGATCCGCCTTGGGGCTGCGGGGATCATAGGCGCCATAATTTGTCAAGGAGGCGCTTGGTTGCAGCTGAGAGTGGGTCGGTTACAAATGGTGCTCAGTCCCCCCTCCCAGATGTGGATTGTGTGTGAAGCAGCTCACTTTGCCATGCGGCAGTCAGACATGGAAAGACCACCCCCCACCACATCCGTACACTCCCTTCAGGAAGGCAGGGCACAGACGATAGAAATTCACCTGATTTTTAATTTTTTATTTTGCTGGGGGAGTGTCCTGGTTCCCTCCCTTACGAACTGTTATATTCAGGAATTTGCTTTCCTTCTCTGAGCCTCGGTTTCTCCATCTGTGAATTGGGCACTATTACTAGGACGCCTCACCCTGCTGGGTTTTTGTGAGAGATGAAAATGAAGTACTGGATGTGCAAAACCTTCGCACATTGCAGAGAGCTGAGGGGATGTCGGCTTGCTCTGAGCCTGCCTCCTCCAGGACAAGGACTTCTCTGCGTCCCTCCTCAACAAATACCCAAGAGAAGGCAATTCTAGTCCTCTCCCCAACACCCACGCTGGTATTTGAGAACCCACCCCGGTCCCTGTTTATGGAGCAATCACCGACCATGTGGCGGGACATGTCTCTGACCTCTGTCCCTTCGCCCCCGGTATGCCATCGCCAGGAACAACTCTGGCTAGGACAAAGCTGCTGGCTCTGCTTAACCATCTGTCTGAGAAGCTCCCTTGGTGAAGGCAGAAGAATAAGGTGCCCACAGGCCCCATCAGGGAGCAGCCTGAGCCCCGGGGACCAGGGGAGAGAGGAAGGTGCGGCTGGGCAGCGCTTCTGCTCACGTCTGGCACAGTGCTGGCCATGGCATGTGCTCACCAATGCCTGCTGACAGAATGACTAATCCTACTTGGATAGTGTGGGCCCCATCCACGTGTGGGTTCCAGCTGGAGCTCAGCTTAAGGGGTAGGGCCGGGAGCAGCTGGGCCGGGGCCTGTGGGGGTGGGAGTGAGGTCAGCGGCTGGGGTGACCAGGGCCACTGGCTGAGGTGAGGTTGGGGTCTGGGGTTCCCTCAGGGGAGGGGAGGAAGGAGGCTGCAGGGAGAGCAGCCAGGAGCACAGCAGGGAGGACCAGAGGCAGGGCCACAGGGACCACCGAGTGCGGAAGAGAGTAAGGGCAAGGGAGATGGTTAAGGGCAGCATGGCCTGGAGGTTGATGACACAGGCTTTTGGTTTAGACCTGAGGTCAGCCCTGGTGCCACCGCTGGACAAGAGCTGTGACCTTCCTAGACTTCCATTTTCTCATCTGTAAGGTGGAGATGGTAATCACATGCATCTCTGGGCCCTGTGGGGTGGGTTCCATGAGATAATGCTATGAAAGCAGTTACCACAATGCCTGGCATGCAGGGGCCTCTGTAGTCATCAACTACCACCACTGCCCTCGTCCTTGTACCATTGTTGTGACCATAATTGGTGTCAAGGCACTTCTCTGCTGCCCCAAACTGCAGAGCTTTCCCTGGAGACCTGGCCAGGCAGGCACTAGGCACAGGGGGAGGGGATGTGCACGATGCACGCCCCTCTCCCGGCTCCTCCCGAGGCTGCGGGCGAGTGTCCTGTCTTAGGCTACCCAATGGCTGGGAGTCCAGAACCTCCCTTGGCTCCAACCTTCGCCTTAGCTTGTTTCTCTGGGTGAGACCCTCAGGCCGGGCTTAGATGCCCCCACGGGTGCATGAAGGGAGATGGGGAGACTCTGCATCCTTAGAGACCCTTGGCTAATTTATTTTGGAGATCGTCCATTGAAACACCCAGGGCTGGCCAAGCCAGGGCTGGTAGAGGGCATCCTGGGGTGTTCCCTCTTTTAGGAAGCTCGAGGACAGAGTGGGGAGACCAGACCTCTCCAGCAAGGAGGAGTTTGCGAGGCTGTGCAGAAAAGGGGGATGGCTGGGCTCAGATTCCCCATGCAAGCAAGGCTGCTGAGCAAGCCATTTATCAGGATCTTGGTGACAGGTGCTTAAAAGGAAAAATATGTGCATGTTTATGTTTTTTCAAAATGATTAATATTCAAATTAGTGTTGGAGATCCAAATTACTAAAGTGTAACTAGGCAGAAAACTTCTCTGACAGCTTGTAATTTTCAGACCATTCCACTATTCCCCACCTCACCCACCCCCTACTAGTTCCCAGAAATATCTCTGGGCTTCTACAGACTTGTCCTGAAATGGTAGCAGCTCCACGGGAATCCAATTTTTGATTCTCACCATGCCATGGGCACCTGACCCTCCAGGTGGAAAGAGCAGCTTCCCCGTGACCAGCCAGAGCCCTTGATACGCCCACCTCCTGACAGACACCCCTCCCTGCTCCGGCACCATCCTGCACACATCACACTCCAGAGGTGCCATCCTAAGGCACAGTGGTAAACGTTTCATCTCCTGCTTCAGCAACGTCAGTGTCCTCCCACTGTTCGCAGAACAAAGTCTGAATTCCTCTTTTCTGGAAAGCTTCATCAGGACCCAAACCAGCTGTATAACCCTATAACTCTGCTTGTTGCTGCCCCAGCCAAGTCACCCCCATGGCCCCTGGGCATGAGCGCAGTACCCTCCACGCTGTGGCCTCATTGGGAGCACTTCCACTGCACTTATGGCAAGTTGTTTCAAAGTTCTTTAGGGCCCACCTGCCCTCAACCAAATATAATCTCACTTTATAGTTTAGAAAATGAACCTGGCAGAAGGGAGTGACAATGGCTACTTTTATTTCTCAGGTTTAGAGCAGGCTCTAAATGTGCATTCTGGCTTGGAGACTACTCTTAATCCTATAAGATAAGCTTGGTGGAAGGAAGTTCTCTGCCTCACTGATTTCATAACCTTTGATGGATCTTAGGTTCTGCCTGTGAGAGCTTTTCTCTGAGGAGGCTTCACTGAGCAGATGCCCCGTGAACCAGCCTCTAGCAGACTGATTCTACTGGGCTCCACCCACTCATAGTCACCTGCATCCTTACTCTTGGCTTGTCTTTCCTCTTATATACTGAGCCTTCCCTGAAGGCAGGTGTGGTGTCTTATTAATCTCCATTTCCCAGCACTTAGCATCCATCCACCTATCCATTCCTCCGTCCATCCATCCATCCATCCATCCATTCATCCATTTATCCATAATCCTACCAATATTTGTTGAGCACCTAATGAGTTTCAAGACTTTTGCTGGGCGCTGGGAATAGAGAAGCTAATAACACAAATCCATTTCCTGCCCTCAAAACCTCCTTGCCTAGTGGTGAAGGCAGAAAGGCATGCAAGCAATTACTGTGCAGGGTGGGCAGGGGACTGTGGGAGCCAGGGGAGGCACAGAACCTGGTAGAGGAGGGAGGGAGCAGAGGGGAGATGTCAGAGGAGCCTTCCAGAGCCGGGGATGTCTAGGCCAGAGGAATGGGTACTTGAGCGAGGGGGCTTTGGGGTTATGTGGCCCTGGATTTCCATCCTAGTTCTGCAGGCTGGGGGACTGTGGACCAGTGAGCTAAGCTTTCTGAGCCTTGGTCTCTCCTCATCTATGAAAGGGAGATAATCGTGTCTATCTCATCTGGTTACCATGAGGATTTAATGAAATAATATATGTAAAGCACCTGGCATAGTGCCTGGTGTTTGGTTTGTGCTCAAATCTCTAGTTATTAAGCTGAGACCTGAAGGGTGAGTAAGAAATAGCCCAAGGCAGAGCGTTCCAAGTGACGGGACTAGCACAGAGTCCAGAGGCAGGAGAAACAGGAGGATTCTCTCTCTGGTGGGCATCTTCATGCTTTCTTCTGCCTCTGGGAGTTGGGTGACGGGTGGTGATGGGGAGGTGGTGAGACAGGTCCAGAGCCGGGCCGAGTGAAAGCTGTGATGGTCATGGCAGTCGGTTGGGGCAGCGTGGGGCAGATCTCAGGAGGGAAAGGCCTGGATCAGACAGTAGGGGGCGCCATTTCAGAGGGCTGGAGTGGGTATTGTGAAGCCGGTGGCTTAGCCTCCTGAGTGTCATTGCAGATGGGTACGGAGCCAAGACCAGGCCACATCCTTGTCTGTCTGGCGCTCAGAGGGAGGTCCCCAGATTTCTGTTGTTGACTCACAGATCTGCACTCAGCCACTGGCTTCAGTCAGGGAGAGCAGGTGCCCTTTGCACAGGTGTAACTGGGATGAAAGCATCCACATCCTCTTCCTCTCCAGCTCCTCCCCAAGCCATACCCAGCTACAGGACTCAGTCTTTGTATGGTCAGCCCAACAGGCAACTTCCAGAATGCCAGAGAACTGCAAGTTGGAAGCGGAAAGACTGATAGCAGAAGGAAGAGAGGCAGAAGAGATCAGGGGGCCTACAAGATCTGGGTGGATAAGGGTGGGCACAGCTGTGAGTGGGTGTGATGCTAACAGAGTGAAAGGTAGAGAAAGAAGATTTCAAGAGTTTTGCTGTGCTTTACGAAAGATTCTCCCTTTGGAGATAAAGGTTTAGCTTGCTTTGCAATTACATTTAATTTTTGGACTGGTACTTTTTTGAAAGGAAACTTATAATGGTCCATAAACCAGGCCAATTCTGCATGGCTTACATATTAGGGCACCCAGCCTGAGAGGTTGGGCACAGCCATGGTCATACATATATTGAGCCATGATCACACCTGGGCACCCCAAACAGTTCCATTTCTCCCAGAGCCTGCTGGACTATGGGCAAAATTTCACTTACCACATTCCCAACCATAGCAAGAAGGTTAGAAACAAATGGAAAATAATTTTGGGGTGCACCACAATATGGACATTTAAAAAAACTGCCTTAAAAGACGCCTAAGTCAAGAAGAAAATCCAGAACAAAAATCAGGATAATTAAAAAAAAGTATAAAATAGCAAAACTTATGGGATGTTGACAAAACAGTACACTTAGTACTATCCTAAATCCCTATGTCTCCAGGAAAGATTAAAAAAAACAAAACACAGTCACAGTGAACTAAGTCTCTACATTGAAGATTTTAGAGATGTAAGAAAGAGGCCAAGAAAATTAGGAAAGCAAGCAATAATAAGGCTGAATAAACAAGACAGAAAAAACGAGGATTGATGGACAAAACCAATAATTAGGTCTTGGAAAAAGTCCACAAAGCCATTAGTCCAACTGATCAAATAAAGAACAAATACATAAACAAGTAAAACCAGAAACGAAACATGAGATGCAACAAATAATATAAAAGAGATTTATGAGATTTGGGGAGAATATAGGTTTCATCTATATGAATAAATATACGGATGTGAACGTGTATCTGCAAAAAGTCCAAGAAATGGCATCTAATGCCACTAGCTCACTTGCAAAGAAAATATATCTTCTTGCTTTGTCGCTGAGTTCTGTTAGGGGTCCCCCAAAAAGATATGTTGAAGTCCTCACC
This sequence comes from Equus przewalskii, assembly GCF_037783145.1. NCBI lineage: Eukaryota > Metazoa > Chordata > Mammalia > Perissodactyla > Equidae > Equus > Equus przewalskii. Next base: position 40,911,625 of record NC_091843.1, read on the forward strand.
CCTGGGGCCTGTGAATGTGACCTTATTTGGAGATGGGGCCTTTGCAGATACACTCAAGTTAAGATGAGGTCATTAGGGTGGCACCAGTTCAATATGTCGGGTGGCCTTATAGGAAGAGGGGAAATTCAGACACAGGGAGAACACCATGTGATGACGGGGCAGAGATTGGAGTGACACAGCTGCAAAGCAAGGAGCACCAAGGATTGACAGCCACCGTCACAAGCAAGGAAGAGGTAAGGAAGGGTTCTACCTGGAGTCTCAGAGGGAGCATGTCCCTGCTGACACCTTGCTTCCAGACTTCTGGCCTCCCAGAACTGTGAGAGAATAAACTTCTGTCGTTTTAAGGCATTCAGTGGTGGTATTTTGTTACAAAAGCTCTAGGAAACTGATACAGGCTCCCTCCAGATGTCAGCTGTGGACTGCATCTGTCACGTTTCTCAGGTCTATAATTTCTCTTTTTGTCTTCTTGATCTGTCACTCAGAGAGTAGAATGTACAGTCAGGGGCATTTCTGCCCATCTTTCTTGCATCTATTTTGAGGCCATGGTGTTTGAGCCACATATTTATCTTGGGCTGCCATTGTTGATTCATTAAAAAAATATCCTTTCTATTGTAACTTTGTGTATCTCATAACACTCCTTGCTACCAAATCTACATTCTCTGTTATAATTAACTCTAGCTTTAATTTGTTTTTTTTGCATGGGCAATAAACATTAGGGCAACATTTTAGCTTTTATTATTTAGGGTTAGGGTTTGTTAAGGTTTTTGTTAGGGTTTCTGTAGGCAGAGTTGCAAATTTATTTTGGGTTAGAATTCATTCACGAAGTTTTTCAAGGGTTACTTATTCAGGTATTATGTGCAGGCACAGGATTGGCACTGGGGACACGGAGATGGCCCTGCACCCCTGGCTTTGCCCTCCTAGACCTCAGAGTCCACGGGAATTCTGCCAGTGGTAGCTCTTCTTTTAGCAGGGAGGTCAACTCATCTGCATTTCGTGTTAGAACTGATGCAGAGATGGACCCCTCTGTCACTGCCAGCAAAGAGAGAGTGAACAGTGGAAAAGCAGGAACGAAAAACACGGGGTCAGGAGAAAGGAAGAGAGGCAAGAGAAAGGAAGGGAAAAGGGAGGGCTTGGGTCTTCAAGGATATTTAGAGAAGTGCTGTTTACTTGCAACCAGAGCCTTAACAGGGGGTGTCCCGGGTCCTGTTCCACGGATCAGCGGTGATTTGGACCAAGGTAGCCTTTGTGCTGTGGATGATCTTAGATTTCTCTTTGTGGCATTCTCAAGCCCCAAGTCCCTTCCCACCTGACCTACTGTCTCTGCACTCAGGGAACCTGAAAGCAGCTCAGACTGTTCCTTGTTCTCAACTCCCTAGCGAACCAGATCTGCAAACCCCCTGCTCTCATCATGACCGGGAATTCCCTGGAAAACCAGGCTCCTCTGGAGCAAGGCCCCTGATTTCCATCTTTGGAGACAGCGTCTCATGATCTGATGTGTCTCACGCTGACTTTGAGAAGTTGTGGCCTCTAACACAAGAGAGGGCCCCAAATCTTACTGCCCTTAGGGACCATCGGTTCAGCTGGCTCATAGGACAAAAGAAGAAACTGACCCAGTGTGGCAAAGACACCTGCCTGACAGCCCACAGTGAGCTGGTGGCAGGCGGCCTGACTCACAGGTCAGGGCTCCCTTGGCCTTCTGGCTGGGTATTGGTACTGCACTCACTGGTCACCCAACTCTCTCTGCCTACGTGGGACAGCCAAGTCTGAAAGCAGCCATTCTTGTGGCCGGCTGGCCTGGCCTGAGCTGGTCCTGGCATCCAGCACTGAACAGAAGGGAACTCTTCCAAGCACCAAGCACCACATGTTCACTCCTCACTTCTTTGATTTCCAGCTTCTGTCCAGCCCTTAGAGTGAGCACATCCATCACTCCTACAGCTTCCACCCCAGAGCCTTCACAGTTTAGAGGCCTTGGCTGAAATATGCTCTATTAATAGAAGCCACAGGTCCAAGTTCTCACCTGACCTTCTCTGGACTGGAATTTCTAACTTAGCCAAATTTGTTTACCCCAGTCTTCATTGGCCGGGAGAGGTGGCCCTAAAACCCCATAAACCAAGCAGCATGGGAAAGGGGTGAGCCACTCAAAAATAGATCACCAACTCTGGTGGCTCTGTGCTGACTCTGAGGCCCAAGGACTCAGGATGGCTCCCCTTGCCAAGTCCTAGGAGGCTGAGCTGGCCAGCTCAGTGCAGAGGGTGATGGGGGGACCATGCTCTGGGCATGTTCCAGAAGGAGCACTGTGTGAGTGGACCCCGCAGTACCAGAAAACATGGGCAAAGCAGCAACCTCCGTTGTATGAGATGCAGTCTTGCCCCAGGGAGTGTGTGTCCACCCCTGCTCAACTCTGGGGTCCGTACAGCAAGCTCGGCCAGCATCTCTACTCCAGCCCTGAGTTTGCCCCCATGGTGTAATCTGGAAAAACAAAGAGCTTCCCATGCAGCATCTCACTGAAGACTCACAGCCACCTTACAACCCAGATTTTATTGTTATTCCCCTTCCCAAGGTCTCAAAGTCAGAAAGTGGCAGAATCGGGGCTTGAACCCAGGAGTCTTCGACTCCAGAGTCTGTGCTTTTAAGCGTCCACTGTCCTTCACTCCATAACCGGGGTGGGCGTGTCTGGAAGGGAGGTCAAGTCTTAGATGCTTCCTGGACCTTCTATTCTTTGAGTCCCTTCTCTATACCAGCCAGACCTACCCATAGGGAAGAGGATGTCCACCAAGTTAATCCGACTCTTGAGGCCGGTAGCCTGGTGAGTCAAAGGCCAGTAGGCCAGAAGTGGGGGCTGGCTCGGAGACAATACCTCCATCAGGGATGCTCCCTGGCAAGACTCTCATATTCCACCAGCTCTTGAACCAGGGTTCCCGCCATCCTCAGAGACCAACGAGGTGTCCCAAAGGCCAGAAGGGGGTTCAGTTGGCCTCTGGCCTGGCCCCCTGGGTGTCCTACACACAGTCCCAGAGGGTGGGGGTGGGTATGTGGCTTCCCTGGCCCTCTGTGAGCCTCCTCCCCCAGCTCAGCCCACTGGACCATGGCCTAGGAGTCCCACCAAAGACTATCCAGAGCAGTGACTGACATCCCCCTGCCCCCCAGACACTGAAGGGCGGCTTTGGATACCCCCAGACTCTCAATTGCTATTTTGTATAGCTGGCAAGCACCCGTGTAAGTTTCCCTTCTCTGAATCACTGAGTGCTGATCAGGGCCAGAGGGACCCAGAAACCAGAATGCAAGTTAAAAGTTATCTCATGTAATTCACACTTGGAGAGAAGCTGCCTCTGACTGCTCTGAAACCTTGGGAAGACTCCAGAAAGTTTAAAACCTCATAGGGAATGAAAAGGAATTTCTGTGATTTCATCCTGAGATGCTCATGTCAGTTTCTAAATCTTCATTATTCCAGTTTGACATCTCTGAATCTTCCAAAGAACAAAAACATAATAAAGTGGTTTTTCAGGATTCCCTCATCAAACTGTTTATCCTGGGTGGGAAACCCAGGAATTTGGAACTCTCAGATGCACCGAGTATCCACTTCAGTGTGTCCCTGAGAGACCTCCAACCTACGTGTGACTGTGGGGGAGCTGAGTGGTGGGTTTGGAGGAGGCTGATGGCTGGTTCTTGAGCTTCCCAGGGAAGGTCACCCAAGAAATTTCTGAGCTGGGCACCCCCTCCTTGCTCCCCGTCCCTCCCGGCAGCAGCTGAAACGCAGCGCAGCCCCGAGCCTGCTTGTGTCAGAGGGCACGGGGTCCCATCTCCACCGCTGCCGCTCTCTCCACAGACTCGCTCGTCTGCAATCTCTACCCCAGCAGGGCCCTGGGATGCTTGCAGCCTTGGAAATAGTCAGAATGCGCTAAAAATGCAGCGACAACAGCCGTCTTTGGGGCATATTTTTAAGGGTGATAGGATCTGTGAGTCATTAGTGCCAGAAATGTGGGTCTCATCTTATTTTTAAAAACAAGTGCCACATTTCCAGATGCTGCAGTCCACACCTCAGGCTGTGTCCTCAAACAACCACATCCCTAGTGTCTACTGAGCGCTGGGCACACAGTCAGAAACCATCCTCGTGGGATGCCGTGTTAGGTTCCAAGTCTCCGTTATTCCAACTTGGACAGAGATTCTAGTCTGAAGAGGCAGGGCTCCCACCTCAGCCACTTTTCCTTCCAGCTTGGGTGCATTTCACACAAGGCCCACTCAAGGGAATGGCTGTGTCTGTGCCCCTCTGGACATGAAGGCCACATATGGCAAAGGGTGCCCCACGTGGGGCAGGTGTGGCTGACCCCTCTGGTGGGTGTCTGAGGCCCAGGCCGCAAAGGCCGCGAGCTCCATCAGCACCCACTGACGCCAGCGCTTCTGGCTCCAGAGGCGCACCCAGCCCTCTTGTTTGCTCTGATGCACAAGAATAAGCAAGGAAGTTGGGGGTTGCAGAAGAAGGCCCCCCCACTGTGGGCAGAACTGCTGCGCAGATGACTTTTCCCTCCAGATCAGCACTGCCTTATGCAAATACGATGTGAACCGCATAGGAAACTCGAAAATTTCTAGTAGCCACATTAAAAAAAAGTAGAAAGGAATAGGTAACATTAATTTGAACAATACATTTTATTTAACCTAATCTATCCAAAATGCTATCGTGTCAATATGTAATTAATGTATGTGGCTGTTAATGAGACAGTTCACATTCTATTTTCATACAAAGCTTTTGAAATCCGCCTGTATTTTGTATTTACACATATGCATTTGGTCTAGCCACGTATAAAGTACTCAGTAGCCACCTGTGGCTGGTGGTCACCATTTTGGACAGCATAGGTCTAGAGCCTGTGCTAGGCGGGCATGTGGGAGGGCCAGCAGGAGTGAGGGGAATAGTCTCCGGACCTGGAAGTCCAAGATCAAGGCCCCAGCTGATTCAGTGTCTGGTGAGGACCTGCTTCCTCACGGACGCTGGCCGGCTTCTCACCTTGTCCTCACATGGCGGAAGGGTGGTGCGAGCCCTCTGGCGCCTCTTTTATAAGGGTACTAATCCCACTCACGAGGCTCTGCCCTCAAGACCTAATCACCTCCCAAAGGCCCCACCTCCTAACACCATCCCATTGAGGTCAGGTTTCAACATATGAATTTGTGGGCGACACAAACATTCAGTCCTTAGCAAGTGTTAAGAAGTAAAATAAAGTAGGAAGAGAGATAGGGAGTGCTGAGAGGGGGTGTTCACACCTTTAAGCGGAGGCGTCCAGGCAATGATAACACCTGCAGACATCTGCAAGGAGGGAGGGAGGGAACCTCCAGACAGCTGGGGAGAACATTCCGGGAGGAGGGAGCAGCACGTGCAAAGGTCCTGGAGTGAACATGCCCCTGTTGGCTTGAAGAGCAGCAGGAGGCGAGCGAGCCTGGAGCTGGGCGAGCCGCTGCGGAGATGGGGAGACGGAGGAGGTGAGGTCAGAGAGCAGAGCCATCCCCCATCACTTCGGCCTCACAGGCCTGTAAGGACATTGGTTTTTACCCTGGGTGGGGTTAAAGGCACTGCAGGGTTTTGAATCCGCAGAGAAGTGACATGATCTGACTTATATTTTATCAGGCTATTGGACGAGGAGTTGGGTTAGTTTCCTGTTGCTGATGTAACCAATTACCACAAATTTGGTGGCTTAAACAACACATTTATTTTTTCCAATTCTTAGGTCAGAGGTAGGCATGGTGTCACCAGGCTAGCATCAAGGCGTCCGCAGGGCTGAGTATCTTTCCAGAGGCTCCAGGGGAGGCTGGGTTTCCTAGCTTCTTCAAGCGTTGGCAGAAGCCCGGTCCATGCAGTTGTAGGACTGAGGTCCCGTTTTCCTGCTGACTCTCCGCTGGAGCTGCCCTTAGCTCCTCCAGGCCACTCTCCCATCCTTGCATGGAGCCCCTTCCATCTCAGAGGCAGCAACGGGCGTTGAATCCTTCCCACGCTGCCTTCTCTCTGACTTTCTTCCACGGTCACGTCTCTCTGACCACAGGTGGAAGTGTTCTCTGATTTTAAAGACCCATGTGAATAGATTGGGATCACTCAGATAATCCAGGGTGATCTCCCCATCCTTAACCTTGATCACGTTTGCAAAATCCCTTTTGCCATGTAAAGCAACACATGCCCAGCTCTCAGGGATTAGTACATGGGCATCTTTGGGAGGTGGCATCCTTTTGCCTACCTCAGGAATAGACTAGATGGTGCTGGGGGGAGGACAAGGGGTAGAAACTGCGTGACCAGGAGGAGGCCAGTGCAATAATCCAACAAGAGAGAGTGGTGGTTTGACCCAGAGTTGTGGGATGGCAATGGAGCAAAGTGATCAGATTCTGCATGTGTTTTGAGGGTTGAAATGGCAGGGTCTGCTGACGGATGGGACGTGGTGCACAAGAGAAAGGAAGGAGTCAAACACGACTCCTAGGTTTTCTGCCTGAGCAACTGGGAGGATGACGTTGCTCTCTGGAATGGGGAGGACTGTGCAAGGAGCAGGTTTAGTGTTTGGGAGGTGGTGTGGGACTCCAGATTTCTATGAATTCCTGGTTCCTGCACAGTCCCGATCAATTTAGGGAGGCAGGAAGACGGGGAACACAATCGAGGAATCAGCCAGCAAGCATCATGGAGGGTACTCGCTGTCACAGTGAGCACATTTTAAAAGTACATTAACAGAATTTACTGAAAACTCTCGGCATTAATGAAAGCCAATCTGTACCAGGCAGTGTGGAAAGCACTTCACGACGTCAGCTCAGCTCTCTGCAGCAGAGCCACTGTCCTGTGCTGCTGTGCGCTCGCAGCCCTCGGGGAGCTTTGGGGCTCACCGAGGAGGCCAGAGCCCAGAGCAGGAAACGCCAGCTTCCAGGACCAGGCAGCCCCTGCTCGGTGGCTGGGAGGGGCCCAGATGAGAGAAGCTGAGAGCTGCCCTCTAGACAGTCCGGGACTCCCTGGGAAGCACCCTCAGCTCCCATCCAGCCCCTCAGCCAGTGGCTGTTGTCTCTTGTGTTTGATGGCTGTGGTATCCCAGGCCAGTATCTGTGATTTCCCCTGACCGATGTCTTTCCCTCCTGTGTCTGTCTCTGTGGTCCCTCTTGTCTAATATCATGGTTTCTCATGTCACTGTCCAAATTGCCGATGTCCAACGTCCACCTTCTCCTGTCTGCTGACCACATCCTCTCACGTCTGGAATTTTTTCTCAAAGCAGCTGGACAGCTGGGACAGCCCCATGCCAACAATCCCCTGGCCTGCTGGCCTCATTCTGGGTGCGTATGGGGCAGGAGGCTAATCTGGGAGTGAGCAGGGGTTTCGGTAGATTCCTCAGCCCACAGAGGAGGGATGTCTTGCATCGGGGAGCCAAGCTCCACAATTCCTTGTGTAGTATGAAAGGTGAAACCAGGCTTTCTTGCAAAATGCTGGAGGCCAGGTGGCCATCAGGGGACAACTGACCCCTGGCATGGGAGAGTATCTTACGGCGCAGAGAAGGGAGAATGAGGGCAGGCTGGTGGACAGATCCAAGCACGCCCTCGTGGTGAGAATCAGATCCTAATTCATTGATGTGGGATTTCTATTTTAGGTTTGGAAGTAAAATTAGAATGGAAGTAAAATTAGAATTTTGTTGTGTAAATTTTTTTTTAATTCAACAAGCTTCTGGATGGGTTAGATAAGGACTTATTCATTCAACATGCACAAAGTCTTTATTGAGTGCCTGCTCTGTGCCGGGTACTCTTCTAGGCACTGGAGTACAGCAGTGAACAAAACAGACCCCATTTCCTGCCCTCATGGAGCTGACATTCTTCCTGGGGAGTAGACAGGGAGAAGCAGCCAACAAGATAAATACGTAAAATGTATGGGACCGCAGACAATCATCAGCGCCAAGGAGAGAAGGAAAAGCGGGAAGAGGAAGGTGATACATTGGTGGTGGTGGTGGGGTGGCCAGGGAAGGCCTCCCTGGGGAGGAGACTCTGGAGGAAAGACTTGAAGTTTCAGGAAGAGACGGAGGAGGCCTTGGTGATATCTGGGGACGAGCATTCTAGACAGAGGCACCAGCAGATGCAAAGACCCTGGGGCTTTGGTGGGTACCAGATACAGTGAGGAGGCCAGGATGGTGGGAGTGGAGGGTCTGAGTAGGGGGGTGACATGACCTGATTTACATTTTAATAGGACAGCTCTGGCTCCCCTGTTGAGAATAGGTTGCAGGTGAGCAAAGGGTGGAAGCAGGGGTCCAGTGGGAGATGGATGCTGTAGTCCAGGTGAGAGATGGCAGAGGCTTGGACCACGATGGTGGTCATGAGAAGGCTGCCTCACGGGACCATTTGGTACAACTTCCTCTGTTCTAGACGGGGAAACTGAGGGGGCATGAGAGGAAACCTTTGTCAAGCCCCCCCAGGAGCTGATGGCCTCTGCCCAATGCTGTTTCCCCGGGTGGTTTTTCTTCTGCGCCCTGTCTGGAGTGGACCCTTGCTTTGAAGGGTGGGAGGTGTGGCTCGAAGGTCAGGTGCGCTCTGCCTTGTGCTCTGTGCCCCTGGCCCACTCCAGTGCCCCCTCCTCCGCCACGCTACCCTGCTCCTTCAGTTCTCCTGACTCCTCCAGCGACTCCACCCACCTCCCCTTCCTCCTTATCAGGCTCCTCTGCCTCATCTACCTCCTCTTCCTCCTCCAGTTTCCCCTCCCCCTTGTCCTCGGTGAAAGAGGCATTGAAGTAGATTTGGGGGTAACCTGCTGCTGGAGTCTGTGTGGGGGTGGCATTCAGTGTGACAGCTGCCTGGGCCCTGTTGTTGGGGGCAAGGAGGAGAGGCCTGATGGTTTTCCTGCCCCAGGTTTCCGGCCCCCAGGGAAGGAGCGGGGACACCTGACTGCCGATGTTGGGGAACACTTGGGGCAGAGACTACTTTGGGGGCCTTCTGAAAGTGGAGGTGACCACCTCGGAGGAAGGCCTGTGACTGTGACCTTCACGGGGCTCCTTTAGTTGGGCTCTGTGGTAAGTAACGTCATTAAGATGAATGTGTGTTTTGGTAGAGGGTGTAAATATATGAGGGGCGCCCTCCCAGCCCCATATATCACCCTGTGTTTATTCAGTGCCTGGTGCAGAAGCTAGAAGGCGTGTGTTGCTATTTGGGGCTGTGAGTTTTAAAGTACATTAAAGGAGTTTACTGAAAACTCTTGGCAAACAGATAAAATACAATTACTCTAATTCCCAAGGCATTGCAGACAGTGTCCTGAAAACCTGCAGTGTAATAATTCACAGGGAGCCGTGGCAGGCAGCCTTTGAGGCTTCAGAAGCGCTGCTTTTGTAAACTTCAGAGGCGGCCAAGAGCCTCTCGGGAGAGCCTCGTCCTGTGTTTTATTAACCTCCCTGTTTCTGGCTGCGGAGCTGCGGGGGGAGTCTAGCCAGCAGGACTGGCTCCTGCCCTTGTGAGCTCTTCCAGGGTCACCATGGTGGGGAGAGGGATGACCTCCCGTGTTCTCTGGCCGCATCCCTCCCTGTCCATGTGACCTTCAGCAGCAGCTCTGCAGGTTAGTCACCTCGCGGGACAGAATTCTCACTCCCTGCGAAGTGATGGGACTCTCAGCCCTTCCTAGGAAAGGGAGGCTGTCGGTGGGACACCTGGAAGAAGGATGTTAGTGATTAGGTGAGTCAGCTTTCCAGAGGATGTGAGGTGGATTTCTGGGCTATCCACAGGGGACACAGGACAATTCCTGATGCAGAGGTGGAGTCGCCACCCATGGAGCTTGGGCAAGATCCCACAGGTGCTCTGGTGTGCCTTTCTTTCCCCACTTGCCAGGGAGCTGGAAAATGCCCCCAGAGCCTACCGAATCTAGGTGCCACTGGGCAATTGTCATCCTGTGCCCTGGGTGGGCAGCAGTGCTGTTCTCCAGAGCTCAGGGAGAGCCCGACCCTCTTTGGAGGAGAATTGGTGGACAGTGGGTGGCTTAGCTTCTGGGCATCTACATGGTCAGAAGTGGACAACAGCCAGAGGGGCAGAACTTCGGGGGCCCTGGACCCTGGTTTCTTGGAGAGGGAGCAATGGATGGGCCTTCCTCAAGCAGGGCTCCTCCCTGGCTCCCGGGTCTGGAGCCGAGGCCTGGCCCACTCCTCAAAAGCTGGGCCTGGGTCTGCTGTGCTGAAGACCATGGGCAGGGCCCGAGCGCTTGTGCAGGGGGAGCAAGGATCTCTAGGAGGTGGTGCAGAGAGTGGGTAGAGGCAATCAGAGGGCAGAGTCAGGGGGCAGCCCAGGCCCTTGGGAGAAGGCCTGTGTGTCACTCCATGACCAAGTTCTGAGAGCAGACCCTTGTGGGCCTTCAATGAACATCGAACATTGCATTGAAGAGACATTGCAATAGCCAAACCCCCATCAACTGCATGAGCTGAAATGTCAGGAGCCCTGAGGAAGGAGTCAGGTGGGGTGAAAGTTTAGAGGAGGTGATTTCTGGAACGTACCCTCCACCTGCATTGATAGTTCACTGGGAAATTGTACTTTCATCTGTGTTGCAAAATACGATAATAATAAATACCTCCCAAAAGAGCAACTCTTGGGATTTAGAAAGCATGCACGTCCAGGGAGCTTAGATTACTGGTATGGCCTAGAGAGAGCCTGGTACCTGTGGTTGCCTCATTGGCCTCATGCGCTGTCTTCTGGGAGGTGGACCCAGGGCCCAACCAGAGTCTGGCTTTGACGTCTCTAAATGCGGCTGGTTGTTTTCTTTATCTTCAAGGTTGTACCTGAGGCCTCCAGGAGCAAGTGAGTATTGCCCAGTCCTGTCTATGAGACGCTGTGCTCAGAGCCCTGGCAGGGCCCTGTTGGGTGTGGGGATTGGGAAGCCCCCAGGTGGCCCTCATGGACTTAACTTGAACCTTTTTCCAGTCCCGGGTTTACAAAGGCCCAGGAAATTGACAGCTTTGGCTGAGATTTAATTGCTTGGCTAGAACAATATACAGAGTGTCTCGTGGGAGATACAGAAATTAGACCTACTTAACTCGACTGACCCCTTCCCAGCCACAGCCACTATATGAAAGCATCCTCTTCTACGACCAGCGAGACTGTGCAAGTGGTGTTGTTTAAAGGAGTTGTTCGATAGGCTACTTATTAATCTAGCATTAGCCACGGTAGTTAAGCTTTTAGAGATAATGAAATGTAAATGTGCCTCCAGAACGTGCCGCATTCCCTGAAACCGAACACATTTGTGAAGAAAAATTGTTGCTGTAAGATTACGGAGAATATTAATTGTGTGGATTTACATACTCTACAGATGGCAATGCAGATGCTGGGGACAGGCAGGGGCCTGCAGCGGGCCAGCAGTAAAAGGGGAACGGGCTCACGTTGCTCCTTCCACTGGGGAGACTGCCTTACCTGGTTCCTCGAGGTTTCCCACTGGAGCTTTACAGATGAAGTAACAGGCTCAGAAAGCTTAAGAAGCCTGCCCAAGGCCACACAGGGGTCAGAGTCAGAGCTGGCCCTCGAGGCAGCTGGGCTGCCTGACTTCCATTTCTGGCTCTTCACCGGCTGCCCACAGGTGGACTCCTGGGCTGCCCTGTCTACCTGTGTCCCAGTGGGGCCTCAGCTTGTCACTACCCAGTGATCCTGACCACCTCCCTCCTTGCAGCACCCTCTCACCTGAACGCAGAACCAGTGATGATTCTTTTCTCATCAACGAGTGTTAATTATCGAGTGCCTATGGTGCCAGGTACTATGCCAGGCATCCAGGCTCCTTTCACTCATGGAGCTGGCATCTCAGCAGTCAGCAAATAACCACCAAGTCGATGTGCAGTCACCAACTGCGAGAAGGGCTATGAAGGCAAAGCAAAGGGAGTGAGGGGAGATTATCAAACGACGCTAATAATAGTAACAGCCGATACTGATGATTTACTACAGGCTCCACACAGTTCAAAACACTTTAAGTGGATTACATCCTTTTATCCTAACAACTCTATGAATTAGCTCCATTTTACAGATGAGGAAACGGAGGCACAGAGAAGTTAAATAACTAGCCCACGTCACAAAGGTAGTAAGCAACAGACCTGGGATTTGAACCGGGAAGTCTGACTCCAAATTCTCGACTGCTAACCACTATGCTTTATTGCATAAAGAAAAAAGTAAAGTGCATAAAAAGAAAGAGTAAATTTGGATTACACAGGAGGTAGGAAAGACTTCTCAGAGGAAGCTGTGTTTAAAGTAGACCTGAGGAGTCAGCTGGCCAGATGGGAAAGCCCTGGAAAAGGAGAGAGCTTGACACCTTTAGGGAGCTATCAGAGCTGGCCCGTGGGGTGCAGCTCAGTTACATGGACCTCTGGGGCCGGTGAGCTGTGAGTTTTTATCCTAAAAGTCACAGGAAGCCATGCCAAGGTTTTCAGCAGCGAGTGACGAGAACCAAACTTTCTTTCCATAAATAATTCCTCAGAGACAGGGTGAGGCCCCTCCTCCCGTGTATGGCAGGTCAGTTTGGTGAGTTGGCATCTGGTATATAGGTAGAGCGTCTAAGTCCAGGGCAGGCTGGGCATAGAATGGGCATCTGTCAGCTTGGAGAGAGGCCATTTTCAGACTTCGAAGAGGGAGGGGAGAGCCAGGACACATTACACTCAAGGTAGTGCAGCCCCCAGTGTGCAAGTGAGATGAGAGGCCAGCCAGCCCCGGGAGGTGTGTGTGCATGTGTGTGTGTGTGTGTGTGTGTGCATGTGTGTGTGCATGTGCATGAGATGTCTTCTGAGACAGGAAGTTGGTGAAGGCATAGGCATCGGCATGCACATTTATCTTCGAGGGACCCGCAGCCCGGCCATGGCTCATTTGAAAGATTACAGCCCTGAGGAAAGAAACACATTGGTTAGCATTGACCTGTGGTTTATAAGTCCCAGGACCCCGGCGCCCTAGAGGCAGATGACTCTATTTGTAGCAAAGAAGGAAGGGTCCCTTTGTTAAAAAGGAAAAGCTACACTGCATTTCTTGGTGGCTGCCAAGCACTTAAAGCAGGAGGAGATGGGGACTGAGGAAGCATCTGGTTCTGTCCTAGGGTGGGCTCCTTGGTGGGGAGATTTCAGTTAGTGCATTATTTTATCGAGGCCAGGGTCTGAGGCACTGACTGGAGCGGATGGAGAGCTGGGAATGTACAACGCACTTTTCATAGAAAACAGAAGTACATCAGTGGTCTGGTTGAAGAGGTGAGAGCAAGTGAAATCACCAGCTGTAAGAAGGAAGAAGTCTGGGAGTGCTTCCTGGAGGAGGCAGGCCTTGAGCTGGACTCTAAGACTCTCAGGACAGTGATCCTTAAAGCCCTGAAAGCCCCAGCAGGGGCCTGGTCCTGGGGAAAGATTCCACTAGTGTTAGATCCTTATGAGGTTCCATGAGCTGAGGTTCAGAGGACAGCCCTGGGGACCAAGTCCAGACTTCTCAATCTGCCCACCAAGCTCTGGGGCAGCGTTCCCCACCTGTAGCTCTGGAGTTTCTACAGATGGAGAGGCTCAGGGCAGGGGTCTGCAGAAGAGTGGCCTGGAGGCCTAGCTGTGTTTGTGTGGCACTTCACATGAGCAGGGAAAGACGGTCAACTGCCCTGTCAAAGTGGAGGCAGTGATGGAGCTCAGGGGTCCCAAAGACACCCTCAGCCACCCCTTAGCTCTACCACTGTTCTCAGGGTCTGGGCTGAAGCCATTGCTGGGCTAAGGGATGCTCACCAACACCGCCCTCTCATCTGCTCCCATGTCCAAGGACACAGACTTGAACATTTTTCAACCCACCAAGTGTTGTTCTTGACCTAGAACCACCTCCCACTCTTCTATACCAACTACCCTTCCAGACTTCTCCCAGCGCTTCCTCCTCTGCTTCCATGAGCTCCACAACATGGGGATTCCTGGTTTTGTTCCCTGACGTCTTCCTAGCCTAGAGAAGAGGGCCTGGCATGGAGGAGGTGCTCGGTGATTATTTGCGGAACGACTGAATGAAACTTCCTTCTCCCTCCAGTCTTGAGGCTCCTAGGGGATTTTTCTGGACCCCCAGTTGGCATTTATTCAGTTCACACCTGTGGTGGGTTGAATAGTGTCCCTCCCAAATTCATGTCCACCCATAACCTTAGAATGTGACCTTCTTTGGAAATAGGATCTTTGCAGATGGAATTAGTTAAGGATCTTGAGAGGAAATCAGCTTGGAGTTAGGGCGGGCCCTAGATCCAAAGACTAGTGTCTTACATGGAGAGAAGACCCAGAGACTCACAGAGAAGGCGATATGACGATGGAGGCAGACATTGGAGTGACATGTCTGAAGGTCAAGGGATGCCCAGGGGTGCTGGCAACCCAGCAGGAACAGACCCTCCCCCAGAACCTCTAGAAGGAGCCAAGCCTGCCAACACCTGGAGTTTGGCCTTCTGGCCTCCTCAACTCTGAGAGAATAAATTTCTGTTGTTTCAAGTTACCCAGTTTGAGGCAATTTGTTACAGCAGTGCTAGGACACTAGTATGTTCCACGTTGTCAATATTTGTAAGCTCTGTCTCCCCTCTAGACCCAGGGCTTGCTCAGGTCGGGGAGGAAGTCTGGGTCATGGCTAGATGTCCAGAGCCTAGCACGCCAGGTGACCAACCATCCCAGTTTGCCTGGGACTGATGGGTAAGCCAGGATGTAGGACTTTTAGACATTGCCAGCATGGTGCCTGGCACTGGGTTGGTGCCTGATAGGTGGGGGCAGCTGTGTCTCCTGTGCATGAAGAGTACATGCACTGGGCCAGGTGCGGGTGGTGCGTGCAAGGATTTTGTGCAAGATAAACCTGGAGTCGGATAGGAGAGGACTAAAGAACTGGACCATGCTTTCGGGGATAGGGAGCCAGGGCAGGTCTCTGAGGGCTGCAGAGTTCCTGCTGGGGAGCCCTGGGGTTTCCTGTGCTGGAAGCCCTGTGGGTTCCGTCTAGGCTGCTCCCGGGAGGCCCAGGCACTTCCGCTCAAGAGCTTCTCCCACAGCTCTCCGAGGAGCGGGCCTCTCATCCCCCGCGGCAGCCAGCACCTGCTGGGCCCAGGGAGCTTCTCTCTGAAACCGAGCACAGAGAAAGCCTCGGTGCCACAGTCACCCTTCCCCCCACCGTTTGAATATTCTGAATGGAGCTGATTGCCTAAATTGAAGGTATTATGCTATAATGATTGTTATAATTAAAACCATTATCATCTGAAAGAGACCAGAACATGGGAAACCACTGCAAAGACTTTTAAAGCTTTTAAAGCCTGTTTTTGAACCAGATAAAAGCAGCTTTGTGTGGAGTGTTTTAAAGAGAGGGAGTTTGTGAGTGGGCAACTGTGGGCTCTGAAATGCAGCTCTGGCTGCAGCGGGACAGGGGGCTGTTCTTGGCGAGGAGGGAGGGGGCAGCAGTGGGAATATTCAGTCCGAGGGTGGCAGCTGCCCATTGGCCCAGACCTGAGATGCAGCCCGAGGGCCATGTGGGCAGAGGGGGAGTTCACTTTGAGGGCCCGGCTGGGCTGACAGAGGAGCATTGTTCCGAATGTGGGGACGGTTGAAACAGACGCATTGCCCCCCCACCCCCCCAACCCCTATTTGGGAAGGACAGCCCAGCTCTGGCAGGAGAGAGGGAAGCAGTGTCTGGGCCTGGAGGTGTGAGACCTCAGGGCCTCCAGATGGCAGTTGGAGGGGACAGTGGTCCTAGAGTGGTAGGCTCAGGGATGGCCTGGGATGGCAGGACCCGGGCTTGCAGCAGGCTCCGGACTTGGCGGTCTGGGCCCCCTCAGCTCAGGTGACAGGGCTCTCAGAGGGACCCGGAGGGTGTGGAGCTGGAAACAGCCTGTGAGGAGTTGGGGCTGGCACAGGGGGCAGCAGCTATTCTTAGTTGGGGTAACTCACTCCCCTCTGCTTCCGCACCCCTTGTACAGGTGAGGAAACTGAGGCTCAGCGAGGGAAGGGCCAGGCTCTGCACCCAACTCCAGCCTGCCGTGCCCCTCGCCTTGGGCCTCTCCGGCATCTGGTGGTGGTGGCCAGGCTGGGTCAGCTCTTTCTTGGGTTAGTCCTGTGTGTGCTGGCTCTTGACTTGATGGGCACGTTGTTATATTTTGTCCCACCCTGGTTTCACTTCTTTTTTTCCTTTTCCTTCTTTAAAAAAAAAATCACACGATTAATACATGAAACAATTCTTGTTAAGAAATCAGACGTTATGGCCCATAATGCCTAACATATAGCACTGATCTTAGACGTATGCACGTGTCTGCACATATATGTATATAAAGTGTTTAATCCTCACATAGCTCAATGAGGTAAGTATTATCATCTCTATTTCATAGAAGAGAAAATGGAGGCCCCTGAAGGAGGCTACACAGCTGGACTTAGAACCAGGCCAGCAGGCCCAGAGCCCGTGTATTTGGCTCCTGAGCTTGTGGAGGAAGCGGAAGGCCCTGGAGAGCATCCCTCTCCCCACAGTCTTACTCCCCCTCCTCCCGCGGTAAAGACCACGTTATTGTTTGGTGTGTCTTCTTTCAGACTTTTCTCGTAAATTCATACATATGCAGCATTTTTGTGTTTGTGGTTTTAAACATAAGTAGCATCATTTGATGTTTATTGTTTGCAAATTGCTTCCTTCACTAAACAATACACCTTGGAGATATTTTCATGCCAACACCTCACTTTTTTCAAAGGTTGCAGTGTATTCTGTAGTTTATTTATTATCGAATATATAGTAATGCCGTGGACTGAATGCTTGTGTCCCCTCCCAATTTATATGTTGACACTTATCCCCAAGGGGATGGTATCAGGAGGTGGGCCTTTGGGATTAGGTCAAGAGGGCAGAGCCCTCGTGAATGGGATTGCTCCCAGGGAGCTCCCTTGCCCCTTCCACCATGTGAGGTCACAGCGAACTATTTACAAACCAAGAAGTGAGCCTTCACCACACATCAAATCTGCTGGCGTCTTGATCTTGGACTTCCAGCCTCTAGAACTGTGAGATAAATGTCTGTTATTTATAAGCCACACACTCATGGTAGTTGTGTTATAACTGCCTGAGACAACTAGTAATCATGAAGATGTAAATTTTAAAGAAGGGAGATGTAGTTTTTCATCTGACAGTTTAGCAGACGTTGCAAAGAGCAGCGAGGATGAGGGACATCCGTTGCTCCCTGCTGGTGGCAGTGCACACTGGGGCAACCTTCGTGGGGGCGATTTGGCAGTATCTATTAAAATTTAAATTGGCACACCTTTGTCCCGGCCACCCAGCTTCTAGATCTCTAGTCTAGAGAGATACGTGCATGCGTGAGCGAGGAGACATGCCGTGAGTAAGGAGGCATGCCCGGTGACGTTTGTGTAGCGCTGTTTGCAATAGCGCAACATTGAAAACAACCTGTTGCCTTTCGTGGTCTTGTGTCTCAGCTGTATTGCAAGCTCCTGAGGTCAGGTGCTGGGCCTTTGTTTGGCTCACAGCCTCCCAGAAGTGACCACAGACCTGCCCCCATGCTGGGCGATCAGCAGGTACTGTTCTTTTGCTGTTTAAACCTTTTTATCCAAGTTCTGCATATGCAGCTTCAAAACCTAAATAGAACTTATAATAAAAGATGGCAGTGACCTATCCCTTGTTCTCTGCTCCCAGCTTCCAGGAATCAATTGCTTTCAATGTTTAAACTAGTTTTTCTTGTATTTTCTCCAAATTTCTAGCTACTTGATTTAATGCTATTTCTTGATTTTTTTTTCTTTTCATTTTAGGTATGATCCATTGACTTTCTTTTGTGGAAGGGAAGGATTTTTTACCTTTACTACCTGCCCAGCATCCTTCCCCCTGCCCTCCAGCTTCCCCTTCCACTAGCCTTACGAGAATGTTAAATCTTCATTTTGCGTTATATCAATATGAAGTGTTTACATTATTATACCTATGTAGCTATTATTTACAGAGAGCCACATGCAGTACCATGATCATAGTTTCTTGTGCAACTTTGAATTTTCTTAGAAGTTAATAAGTGCCTCATCCTTTTCCTTTTTTTTTGATATGTACCAATTACAAATTATTTCCCAAACTCCTTGACAGAAATGAAAATCTCTGACTATTTCAAACCCATCCAGCAATCAACTTGTTCCTTTTGTTTATTTTTCAGAGAGCCCTTGTGAGCCTCTGGCTGGCAGCTCCCCACCCACCCCCAAACCCGGCCCCCTACTGTTGTTCTCTGCAAGCAGCACCCAGATCCTTACCTGAGAGCCTTCCATCACTGTCTTCCAGGGCATCCTTTGCACCTGGGACCCCACTTCATCCTCTTTCTTAGATTCTTCCTAACTTTTAGGGGAATACTTCCTCCAGTAACTTCCTGAGAAAGGATGACTGGGAGGTAAGTTTTTGGAGAACTTGTATCTGAAAATGTCTTTATTCTAGCCTCAAATTTGATTGATAGTGTGGCTGACTCTAGACTGGCGATCATTTTCCCTCCGAATTTTGAAGGCATTGTTCTATTGTCTTCTAGCTTCCATTGTTGTTGAGACATCAGATACCTTTCAGATTCCGAGGTTTGTATATGACCTGCTTATTTACTTTGGAAGTTTTTAGGATTTATCTCCATTTCTTTCTTCTACATTTCGTGATGATGTTCCTTGGAATGGTTTAAAACATTTAAAAGAAATTTTAAATTATTATTATTATTATTTTTTTTTCCTTTTTCTCCCCAAAGCCCCCAGGTACATAGTTGTATATTCTTCGCTGTGGGTCCTCTAGTTGTGGCATGTGGGACGCTGCCTCAGCGTGGCTCGATGAGCAGTGCCATGTCCGCGCCCAGGATTCGAACCAGCGAAATACTGGGCCGCCCGCAGCGGAGCGCACGAACTTAACCACTTGGCCACGGGGCCAGCCCCTAAATTATTTTTTTAAAGTTTAATTCATGGTGCCAGATCTTGGAGGATCTGTTAAATCTTGGGATACATTCCCTTCAATTCTGGAGTAGTATCTTGTATTATTTTTTGAGTATTTTTTGATAACTGCATCCTCTCTGTTTTCTTTATTTTCTTTTTCTGTAACTGCTGTTAGTTGAATGATGGCCCTCTTAGATTAACCCCTGAGTTTTCTTATTTTCTACTTTTTTTCTATTTTTAATGAAAATTTCTTCTACTTTATTTTTCAAATATTCTCTTGGTTTAAAAAATTTCTGGGGCCGGGTGATTAAGTTCATGTGCTCCACTTCAGCAGCCCAGGGTTTCACCCGTTTGGATCCTGGGTTCAGACATGGCACCGCTCATCAGGCCATGCTGAGGCAGCGTCCCACATGGCACAATCACGAGGCACTCACAACTAGAATATACAACTATGTGCTGGGGGGCTTTGGGAAGAAGAAGAAGGAGAAGAAAAAAGATTGGCAACAGATGTTAGCTCAGGTGCCAATCTTAAAAAAAATTTCCAATATCGTATTGTTAATTTCCAAGAGTTTTTTTCTTATTTTCTGAATGTTCATTTTTATAGCCCCTTTGTTCTTATTTCATGAAATGCAGCATCTTCTAATTTTTCTGAGGGTATTAAAATACATACATTATGTATATTTTTTCTCTGTTTCCTGCAATCACTCTATTTCCTTTGGAATTCTTTTATTTCCTATTTGCTCTGATCTGCCTTTCAGTTAGAGACTTTTCTCCAATGTCTGGTGCACTGTGCTGTCTACACACGTCTAAGAGTGAGGCACCCAATGCCTCCTGGGAAGCTCCCTGTGCTTGGGTGAGGCTTGATGATCAGCGGGCTTCAGGATAGGGTGATTGAGGTGGGGCGACTTGGCTATTTCTGTAGGGGATTCCCTGGTATCAGTATCTTTAGATCTTTTCTCTTGGGGTGGTCAGTTTCTCCAGAGAGGAAGCCTCCCATTATCTGCCTGAAGGAGCAGTATAGGTCTGGCTGAGAACTTTCCAGAAGATCAGTGGGAGAAGGTGGCATGAGTCTTCACCGTTCAGCTTATAGACTTACCCTTATTCCCCCTCACCCCTGTGCTCAGCTATGTCTGCCCTCTTAGAGTCCAGAAGCTCGTTGACCCAAACTCTCCAGAGAGTTGCCGCCCATCTTTTTTCACGGTGAGAGTAGGGTGGTCATCTTGCTAGGAGGTGGCATTGAGATTCTTAGTTCTCGTGTGGACTTTCCACGAGTCCTCTTCTTTTTAGCCCCACCTATGCCTCTGAGGTCTTTGCTGCTTCCTCATTCCTGGGCCTTTCAGGCTTCTGAATGGGCTTGCTCATCCCAAGGCAGGCTTAAGTTTCAGCCTGCTCTGATCTGCTAAGCCAGTTGGCTCTTGCCCATCTGCTCTCCAGCTTCTGAACTGTTGTTGATGTAACATGTCTTCTATCATCTTCTCTTTCTTTGTCCTTGTGGGTTTCTGTCACTAGACGGGGGGAGCAGAGATAAATATATATGTTTAGTTCTCTGTGTTTACCCTGAGCTCCTATATTTCTTCTTTACGATGGAGGCGTGGGCAGAAGCACAGCTCATCTGTTTGTATGTGTCCTCACAAGCATGGCCTCTATCAGGGCCCTGTTTCCTTGTCGGCATGCTGTTGTATGTAAGTAACACAAAATCCAAATCAAATGGCTTAAACGGTAAAGGGGTTTATATTCTCTAACAAGAAGTTCTGAGGTAGAGCTGTTCCAGGGTTGGTTAATTCAACAGCTCAAAAATGTCATTCCATTTTTCCATTCCACTCTAGTGCTCTTCATGGTCACAAAATGGCTGCTCTGGTTCCCCCCAGCCTTCCTGTGCTTGTAGATAAATGTCCACAGGCAGAAAAGATAGCATCCCTTTGTTGTTTTACTCTCTTTAAAAATGTATAGTTGTGTCTTTGTCTGTCCGGGCTGCTATAACAAGGTACCACAGACTGGGTGGCTTATAAACAGCAAACACTTATTTCTCAAAGTTCCAGAGGCTGGGAAGTCCAGAATAATGGCGCCAGCAGATTCTGTGTTTGGTGAGAGCTTTCTGCTTCATAGATGGCTGTCTTTTTGATGTGTCCTCACATAGCTGAAGGGGCGAGGATCTCTCGGGCGTCTCATTTTCAAGGGCACTAATCCCATTCATGAGGGCTCTGCCCTCATGACCTAATCACCTCCCAAAGGCTGCACCCCCTAACACCATCACCTCAAGGGTTAGGAGTCAACATATAAATTTTGGGAGGACACAAACATTCAGACCACAGCAAATTGTTTGAATAGGTGTTGCATCCACAGGCTTGCAAATCTAAAATACTTAAAAGATATGCAGTAAAGGGTCTCCCTGTTATTCCTATCCTATCTTCTTACAATAGGACTTGTTTATTTTTCTAGAATCTCTTTAGGTAATAAGGCATATTACCAGCAAATATGAATATATAGTTTTACCTACCCCACCTTCGTGTTTCCCAAATGATAACATACTCTACACATTTTTTGACACTGCTTTTTTTTTCACCTAGCAAAATATTTTGGCACATAAAGTACATCCTTAATATTGCTTTATAGCTATATCATATTGGATTATATGCATGTAACCTAATTTAACCAGTCATCTTTTGATAGGCCTTTAAGTGTTTCCCATATTTGCTATTATAATAAATTCTGCAAATCTGTTAGTTTTCTTTAAGGATAAATTCCCAGAATTAGAATTGCTAGGGCAAAAGGGATATGTATATGTGACCTTGACAGATGTTGCAAATTGCCCTTCCTAGCGTTCGTACCGATTTATTCTCCCATCAGCAACGTACGAAGGGCCTGTTTCCCTATACCAACAGGGTATGTCCTCACCCTTTTGGATTCTTGCCAATCTGATGGGTGAAAAATGGTCCTTGTGGCTCTATTTATGAGCTAAGAAAGCAGTCCCAGGAGCTTCTCCAGCAGACTTGTTCTCCTGAGCAATGTCTCCTTGGCCAGAATTTTGCAATGTGTCTCTTCCTAAGCCGGTCATTGGCAAAAGGAATGAAATGACTCTAATTGGTTTAAGGTTAATCCAGTTTAACATCCTGTGGTGGGGCTGGGAGAGGGGCCAGGCTTCCCACTGCATGGATGCCTGGACAACACAGGGGTTTTGTCAGCAATGGAGATGGAGTTAATGCTGTTAGGTAGGCACCCAGGAGTGTCTGGGACCCTGTTCCTGGTCCACCCACCTACTAGAGGGCTTGGCCTCGGAGCTGTGCCTCCAAGGTCAGGCAAGGCCGCGTTTAGTTCCCATTCTCATGTGGTCAGTGCTGCTTGGCTGCCCAGTGTGGAAGGATGGTCTGTGGTTGTGGAAACAGCGTGTTCTCTGATCAGATCCCAGATGTTGGTTGCATAAACCAGGTCAGAGAAGAGTCTAGTCTTTAGAACTGGGCAGCCCCAGGTTCAAATGCCCACTCTGCCATGTACTAGCCTGTGACCACTTGGCCTCTCTAAGCCTCAATTTTCTTAGCTGTAAAACTGGGTCAGAAGCTCCTATCTCAGCAGCTGTCCCAGGTTGAGAGGAACATATATCGCATGCCCAGCCCCGGGCCTGGCCCCCGGGGGGAGTGCTCACAGAGGATGCCCGACTCAGGTCTCCTGTCTCCCAGAAGGCAGGAAAGGACAGTCCACCAGCTCTGCCCTGGGGCATGGCGCGGGAGGAGGCTCAATCGTCCCTGTGTCTCCTGGCCCAGCACACAGCCAGAGGCTTGAAAAAGGTGCTCAATTTATGCTTGTTGAATGAATGAGAGAACAGCAATAAATTAGCGCAAAAGCCGCTGCTACACATCCTAACGGCGTTTGGCGCTCTCCGCCATTTTGAGGCAGAATTTCCCTCGATACCAGTCTGTATCGAATCATTTACACACACCGTGCTTCCTGATGACGCGCACCGTTTATCTACGGCATCAGCTCAGTATTGATTTATCAATGCCCATTTTGCACGAGAATCAATAGCTTAATTGTATCTCCGCCAACATAGGGATACGACCTATTTGCCATGTGGAGCGCAGCCCTGAGTCGAGAGCCTGCAGAAGGCTTTGTTTACTTCTTGTGAGTTTTTGGCGGTGCAGCGTTAAAAGCCAGTGCCTGAGTCCGGAGTGACCAGCTGTTGTCACTGCCCTGGCAGAGGTCAGAACCACAAGACACCTGGTGACCGCGCTGGGTGTGTGTGAGGTGTCCGAGCGGATGAGGGAGAATCACCTTACGGGAAGGGCCTTGGGGGGGGGGGTGGGGGGGGGGTGCCTGCAGCTGGTGTGGGTTTCTCTCCTGGCCCCCCGGGGTGGGTGTCACCCCATTTAGCCCTGCCTCTCTGGTCATTTCTCCTGTAGATCGAACACCTTGGAGCAAGGATATATGTTAGCTTGTAGTATCCCTGGGGCCTGCCACACACACAGCAGGGGCTCAGTGAAGACTGGCTGAATGCTTGAGGATAAAACGCAGTATTTTCTGGGTTTTCTTGGGGTGATTCTAAATGGTCTGGGAGCTGCTTAGGTGAGGCAGCGAGGCTCGGCCAGTAGGTGGCGCTCAGTCAAAGTCTGCGATCCGAGTCTGGGAGGAAAGCCCGCAAGAAGAGCTTCAGAATCCGCCTAAAGTAAAAATTAAACCGAAAATGATGATCAAGCATTTCTTACTTTTTAAATCTTGAAATGATATTTAAAAACCCTATTTTATAAATATTAGGGAATCGCAATCAATCAACTAACACAATATCCATTTATTAAGCACCTACTAAGTGCCAGCTATGGTATTAGTATATTAATTCTGATGGAGTGTGCCGCTTTATGCAACGAGTCCCTGTCTAATCTATCTACGTTACTTACCTTTTACAGGAATACATTGATGAATTGCTCTATTAAAAGAGAATAAAGATATTTAAAGTCTTTAATGGGAGATGAATCACAAAAGAGTTTTTAAAACTAACTTAGAATTGTGTAGAACATTCAGCACATTATGCTAATTTTTTCTCAGAGGCTGAACAGTTTAGAGGGGAAAAAATCAGCCTGTTCCCATCTTGTTGCAGCAGCCGGGTAATCTGTGTCTCATCCATGCTAACAAATATACCCCCTAATAGCAGTTTGCGCTTGTAACAGTGAGAAATGCTTCCCTGGAAAATATTATTAGCACTTATATTATCTTACGGATTACACTTGCGCTCAATGGAGGGTCCCAGGAAAAATATAACAGCAGATTGCAGCCGATGGGCTCTCTATTTTTATGTTCGAGACTTCATTATTTTGCAAAGTTGAAAGAAATTCTTTGAAAACACAGGCACCCTGGGCACACAAACAATTGCCAGAGCCCAGGTTGGCAAAGGAGCATGGGGCTGGGGTGGGGCTGCAGCCTGCCGACTCCCAGGTATCCTCTTTTCCATGCTGGTGAAGCTGGGGAGCTGGCGGAGTCTGTGGGGTGGAAGTGGTACCACCTTCCCCGGGATGGGCAGAGTGTGGGGTAGCTCTGAGCAAGCCCCTGGCCCGGCCCTGCTCAAGGGGCCATCTTCCCTGCTAGACTGTGGGCTCCATGAGGACAGGGAGCAGGTTGTTTCATTCCTGCTGTCACCTCAGCATCCAGCGCAGTACCTGGCAAACCTAAGGGCCTCGGCAATCCTAGACTGTACTAGGTGTTTAATCTGCAGAAGAAAGAGCCGGAGAGGTAAGGCGAAACAAGGCGTCCCCCAGGAACCTGGCAAGCACTTCTCTGCACGCCTGGGCCTCCTCTTGGGGCCTGGGGCAGGAAGGAAAGCAGGCTCAGGCTGACCTGAGGGCAGCACTGTGGTCCTGCAGCCTCGTGTGCGGACAGAGGAGGGGAGATCTGCCTGGACTGAGGGAGCTGGAGGCGGCTTTTGGAGGAGGTAGGGCAAGACACGCAGAGAGGAGGGGAAAGGCACGCAAGGTGGGAGGGAAGGCACGAACAGCCAAGCACTGAGGGAGACCAGGGCTTGTGGAGGCCAAGGGGCAGGGTGGGGCGGGGCAGGGTGGAACCTGGCATGATGTGTCTCCAGGCTTCTCCACCCCAGGGTCACCTCTGCCCAAGCCCTCCTTCCCATTCTTCTTGTCCTTGGGGGAGAACTTGGGGCTTTTCTCCTCCCAGAGTCCCCTTTCTCTTTTTCAAAGGGCTCTTCCGCGTCTGCAAAGCGAGAGGTTGGCTCGGCGGTGTCTCTGCAGTGCTGACTGGCAGCCATTCTGTGGACAGGTGTCCCCTGTGGCGCTCACCTGCATGTCAGGGAAGCAGCCCGGGCATTTCTCTGAGGGTGGCGGTGTATGCCGATCAGGGAGGAAGCTGCCCGGGGAGCTCACCGTTCCGCGGAGGAAGCAGAATCATGTGTGGGAAGCTGCGGTTTGCACACCACCTCGGGATTCTCCTCCATACGTCTTTGTGTCCCCAGGCCAAGCGCAGGGCCTGGGCCATAGCGAGTCCTGATCTTGGTGAACTGAAGAGAATTAAGGTTTGGGGGTCGGGGGGGCATCAGGGACTAAGAGTAGGGGCTGGATCTGAGCCACTCCACGTAAGTATCCAGAGGGTTGATAAACAGGAGGGGAAGGGCCTCTAGGCTGATGCAGCAGCAGGGGCGAGGGCTCAGAGGTGGGAAATAGAGCAGGGTTGGGGTACCCAGCTGTCTGAAGCATGGGGTGCAAGAGGGGGGCAGTGCCTTTGGGGCCAGGTCATGGGGGCCTGGGATGCCAGAGTGAGGTGTCTGCATTTGCTCCTTCTCTGCTTTTCTGCTCGGGGATCGGAGCAGGGTGGGCCCAGATGGAGTGGCATCCCAAGGGCAGAGCTACAGAGCCCTGAGCCCTGAGCGGGCTGCCCCCGCTCATCGCCCCCACCCCTGCCGGCTGAGTGGGCTCAAGAACTGCTTGGAGGACCTCCAGCCTGAGGCTTGAAGCCAGGAAGAGGGCTGGCCTCTCGCCCTGCAGACAGTGAAATGGACCCCAAACCTTATTCTGGAAGGAAGAGCAATACATGGGGGCTAATGTCATTCTCCCACAGGGCCAGGGCTGTTCCAGGGCTCATTGTGCCCCATCAGTCGGGGATGGAGCTCAGGCTCTCTCAGGGGAGCCCAGGATCCGGCAGCCTCCAGGCCTAGGTAGCCCACACGCTGTGCTGCTGCCACCTCTCATGGACACTGCATCCAGGTGAGACTCCTCACTCAGGTTCCACAAACCCTCTGGAGGCTGTGCCACAGCAGATGCTCCGGGCTCCCCAGGCTCCAGGGCTGGGAGGGTTAGGCCTAGACAGAGGGCCCTGCCCGTGAGAAGCAGGTTCCAGGCCTGGCCCACCCAGCCTGTGTGCTGTGTCAGGTGTTTCGTGGGGCAGAGGACGGAGGGCAATGACTGGGCTCTGTTCTTGGCTTACAAATATGAGCCTGAGTGCCCCGCATCTCTTTAATGCCGGCGTAGGTAATTTTCCTCTTGGAGCTGAAGTCAGAGAAGTATCCAGGCTGGGGTGGTCTGTTCAGGGAGAGAACAAAGAAAAACCACCAGCTTTTAGCTGCAGGGAGCATGCAAGGAGCTCCAAATGAACAAGGCAGTCTGCAGAGAGGAGAGAGTAACGGTCAGTCATCAGCTTTGGGGAGGAAGCACAAAACTGGGAGCAACAATTTTTGCCTGAGTGACTAGTGTCCTGACGGGGGCATGGAGGCCCTGCTCACTCTTCTCTCTGGTCCCCTTGCCTCCAGGTGGCTGCCCCGGCTCTCATAGACCCCAGGCCTTCCTTCCGCCTCTGATACCCGTCCCTGTCATCAAGCCCCGCACAGTGTCTTCCCTGGCTCTCCAGAGCAGAGGAGCCTGGACAGGCCCTCCTGGACTGGGAACTCACCCGTCACCATGCACCAGGCTGTTTGTGCCTCTCCCACCCCTTCTCAGATGATGTTTGAGGTATGAATGGAGGAGGTAGGGGAGGATGCATTTTGACAATTTTGGGGTGATAGAGTCCATGCGGGTGCTGCGCAGGAAATGGTGCTGGGCAGGGGTCCTGGCACAGAGCGTGCCTGCTCAGTGGGTAAGTGCTAGTTCTGGACGGCTGTGCATCTGCATAGTTTAGTATTTGCTGCCACTGGCATCCTTCTCCCCTGTGGTGACACTGGGCTCTCTGAGGCTGCATATTTTATTCTACTCATTTCTATATTATCACAGTCTAGTTTGGGACTTGGCAAACAGTAGGAGCTCAATAAATTCTGACTAAATGATTGACTAATGGAACCTAGTGTGTTGTCAATGTATGCAAGCCTGTTTTCTCTCGGGGCCTCAGTTTCTCCATCTGTAAACAAGGAGTGAGGTGGGGAGAATCCTCACGTCTCTTGAGCTCCCCTGACTGTGACTCTGACCGTGAGCTCTGGGTGCTGTGGATTTTTCCAGGTCTCTGCCACCTTCCCACCTTTCCCGGGGGCCCGGAGAAGGTTTGGGGGAGTTTGGGGGGCAAGATGTGGCTGAAGAGAGCTAAGTGATGGGGTGAGGAAGACACTCCAGACCCCCAGGAGTCCTCGTGTATCCCCAGGGTGGAGCCCACAGCTGCAGACCCTGCTGACCCCCAGGACACGTCCCCCACATCCTTCTACAGCACCTGCCAGGTTGCTCCTCCTTGTGGGGAGCTGGGCCCTGGGGGATGTGCCAGTGATTGACCGCACCGTTGGCTGGGCTGCCATGATTCTCTGGGCTCTGAGGCTCTGTGGCTCTGTCCCTGGCTGCAAGGGGAAGGAGGGAGGCAGGGAAAATGGACACATGTGGCTTGCATGGGCTCAGGCTCTCTAGCCTTCCTGGGGTGAGTGGAGGGAAGGAGCAGAGCCCAGGCAGCGGCATAGCAAGGAGGAAGAGGGCCTCTAAGCTGCTGGGACCCTGCGCCCAGCTCCCCTGGGGAAAAGGTCAGAGAATCCTGGTGTTCTAGGAGGAGACAGATGAAATTAAAGCCTTGTGCTCAGAAGACCGGCAAAACCGTGCACACATTGAAGAGCGAGGCCCTAAATAGCGGAGTGGAAGAGAGTGTATGTGCATGTGTGTGCTCGCGTGTGTATGTGTGTATGTGTGTGGTCTAGCAGTGGGCTTCACTGAGGGTAACTGGAACCGAGGGGTATATTAGAAATTACCATAAGTAGTTCTGGAGGCTGGAAGTCTGAAATCAATGCAGGCAGAGCAGCACTCCCTCCACAGGCTCCAGGGAGGGGCCCTCCTTGCCTCTTCCAGCTTCCCGACAGCTCTTGGTATTGCTGGCTTGTGGCAGCACGCTGTAATCTCTGTCTTCGTCTGTCTCTGTGCGTCCTTTTCTGTCTCTTTAAGCATACTCTCATTGGATTCAGGGTCCACCCTAACTCAGTATGGTCTCATCCTGATTCTTACCTTAATTGCCTCTGCAAAGAACCTGTTTCCAAATAATCACATTCTGAGGTTCTGGGTAGACATGAATTTTGGGGGAACATTATTCAACCTGCTGCCGTCTGTATCGGACAGTCTGTTTTCTTGAGGTGGAAATTTTCCTTGGAGCCAGCTTACCAGTGTTTTTGGAACGAGGCAGGGGAAGGGGGCTGGAATTCTTGCCACTTGGTAGGTAGACTTCCACTTCATTTATCTTCAGTGTGGGCCCTGTGCTTAGCTGGGCCTGGGGTCCCAGAGAGCAGCCCCTCTGGACCAGCCTCTCCGGACTAGCCTCTCCTGAGGACGAAACTGCGGCCATTGCGTCTGTGGGGGTGCAGCTCCCAGCTCTGTAAGTGGGCGGCATTGAGATCTAACTGCCTTTTATATAGATTTCCAGGCAGTCCTTCTGTATCAGTGTCACCTGCGCCCCTACTCTCAGAGGTTCCCCGGACCTTGGATTCCAGGTCCTGTGTGAGATTGAGGAGACACAAAGCAATTGCTTCAGGCTTTCCCCACTGCTGGCTTGGACCTGGTTTTCTCTGGTCTGCTATGTCAATTACTCTTTATTTGTCTGTTTCCAGCTTCCCAAATTTTGATGCTATTTGTCTTCTATTCCATTCACATCTTTGTTGGTGTTTTCTTTTTCTTTTTTATTTTTGAGGAAGCTTAGTCTTGAGCTAATATCTGCTGCCAATCCTCTTCTTTTTGCTGAGGAAGACTGGCCCTGAGCTAACATCCATGCCCATCTTCCTCTACTTTATATGTGGGATGCCTGCCACAGCACGGCTTGGCAAGCAGTGCGTAGGTCCACACCTGGGATCCGAACCAGTGAATCCCGGCCGCTGAAGTGCAGTGCACAAACTTAACTGCTATGCCACCAGGCCAGCCTCTGTGGGTGTTTTCCTGTTACTGTCACTCTACTAAAATCTGTCAGCAGACTCTCATCTCATTTAGAATGACACCCAAACTCTGGCCCCATTCTCCTGGGCCTGTGGGAACTGGCCATGGCTGGCCTCCCAGCCTCGTGTCCAGCCCGGCGCTTCCTCACTCTCCACTTGCCAGCCCAAGGAGGTCCCGAGCTCACCCTTCTCCTCCTGTCTCCTTAAAAACATCACTCTTCAGAAAGACCTTCCCAATTCTCTCCCATTCATCTTTTTATTGTGCCCCGTGCTTCCTTCTTAGCACAAGTAACAATTTGTCTCGACAGAGCAAGTCCCACCCATCGTCAACCTGTCCCTCAGATGTGCCCTCCACCCGTCTGTGCTGGAAGCTGGCCCGTAGGCCGCGTCAGTGAGCTCCCTTGCCTCCGGCCTCCTGTGGGGTTCATTCAGTGGGGCACAGGCAGGAGATCGGAGGTGGGGGGGAGGTGAGATTGGTGTTTTTGTTCTCCGGCCCCGTCCCTGATGGGTCTCCGTGGGTTGGCTGCGTCTCTTTGCTGGAGGCCTCAGCACCCGTCAGGGGGTCGTCTCCATACAGCCATCCTCTCAGGGTTCCAGTAACTTCTCTTTCCCCTTGACCCTTCAGGCCTAGAGGCGGTTACTGCTCCCTCCTTAAACACTGCCTGCACCTTCAGAAATAGTCCCTCCTCCAGTTCCAAGGGTGACTGTGCCTCGTCTCCTGTTGCTCTCCTACATATTTTCTTCTTAATTTACTTGTTTACTCTTCACGTTCCCTGCCGGCCTCTCAGCTTTGTGGGGATGAGCGCTGTCTGGTTTACTGCTGATTCCCCAGGGCTCACCTCAGGGTCTGGAACACACAGGGTGATCAATAAATGTCCATGAAATGAAAGAACGCAGCCGTGCATGCATACACATCCATGCATACAAGCAAACCCTGCCCCTCACCTCCGGTCCCTGCAAAGGTCTATGCAGCTTCAGCAGCTTGGAGCCTTCAGATAGCTGAGAACAGAACTTGCTCCAGAGCTGGTGAGTTTGCACCTTCTCAACCCCTTCCATTTATTTGAGATCCAGTTTGTAGAAGCAGTCAGTGTTCCTGCTGTGTGGCCCTGCTGGGTCAGCCTAACCTTTCTGGGCTTCAGGTTCCCTGCACAAGGATCACAATAATTTCTCTGTGACCACCTTCTTTCCTGATCTATGAGCTTATGTGCCAGCTTCTCTTGGTCTGCCAGAGACCCCCGGGTCAAAGTTCAGGATGCCTGGGATGTGCTGGGTCAGCTGTGGCAGCAGCAGGAGGGTCACCTGAGTCTGGATGGACTTGCCCAGGAGTGGGGGTGGGGAGGGACTTCTGGGCAGAGTTATTGCATCAAATTGTCTTCTAACTAAGAGTAAAGGGGGGATGGGGGCCTGGGAGACGTCACCTGGGCAGCCAGGCACCAAGAAATGATGCAGCCTTTGGCCCACTTGGTTGGGGGAGACCAAAGAGACGAGGGACACGTTTCTGTGCCACGGAGTGGGTTCCCAGCTCAGCAGAGGAAAGCGGACACATTCCCAAAAGCCCCTCTTGCTGTTCCCTCTCCTCTGCTTCTTCTCTTCCCTTCCTTCTGTAGATTTCTCTTCTCCCACCCCTTCTTTCTCCTGATCTGGCCAAAAGAGCCTGGAACTTTCTGGAAGGTTTCTTGGGGAGGCTGGGAATGGGGCTCATTCTCATTGAGGCTTTAAAAGGAGGCCATAAAACCTGTCCGAGTTCAGGCTTCTATTACATGTGCAGAATGCAGGAGCTGATGACAGTCTATGAAAATTCAATAAACCTTGAAAACAGCATCAGGGTTGATATCTGTAATTTAAAATAATGGATACCAAGAAATTGTTCCTCATTTATCTCTACTGCTGAGATTGTGGCACAAAAGAGACTTCATTAGGCATAGGTTTTTTTTTTTTAAAGAAAAAAAATAATGTCGTTTATCTCAATCAATGACAGATGCGGGAGGTGGCTGCTGATTGTGTTTAAAAATACCCCACCAACAAAAGCCTCGGTTCTGCGACAGTCTGGGACAAGTAAACGGATACACAAAAATCACTTCACAGTGGGAGAGGTGCAGAAACTTAAAGTTGCATTCTGATATAAAAGTACCACTTTTGGTTTGTTAAGCAGCTCATCTGGCTTGTGGTATTGTTCAGAAATTGGAGGAGGCAGTGGGAGAGGACTGCAGTGTGGCAGGTCATGGGTCACAGCTAGTCTGAAGGATCCCCCAACCCCACCCCATCCCCACTGCAGCTCTCCTCCTCCCATCCAGGAGCCATGAATTGAAGCTGGGGAGTGCCCATGAAAGGGTCTGCTTTAGGGCAGTTACTGGCTCTCAGGCTATGCTTGGCTGGAGAGATTCCTGAAGAGCATGTGTTTGTATGTGTGTGTGACTGTGTGTGTGTCTGTGTCGTGTCCAGCCTTCTCCTGATGAGTCAGGAGATAGCATTCCTCTTTTCGCAGTATTCCCATTTCAGAAACCAAAATCTAGGAGTCCAGTTTCTGCAAGGGACAAATTGGCAAAGCAGACGACAATCCATGTGAGGGTGATTAATTATGTCCCTTTTTAGGGCAAAGAGCATTTTACATACCACCTTAAATTCCTCCACAGCCCCTGCTGTGCTGGAAGTGGGGGCAAGGCCTGCTCCGGAGTCCAGACCCACGGGGGACCTGGAAGTGGAGGGTCCACTGAAGCCCCAAATTTGGATCATTTGTTCCTTTGACTGTATGCTGGTGACATGCTATGTGTCAGCTGTGGTGCTGCCCAAAGCCGTGGTGGGGGTGGCAGTGATGCAAGATGGTCAGGGACATTGTGGGCACTCAGCTGGGCTGGGGGCAGGGGATTCCCAGGGCCATGTCCACTCTGCTAACTTAGGAACTCCTGCT
Organism: Equus przewalskii; assembly: GCF_037783145.1. NCBI lineage: Eukaryota > Metazoa > Chordata > Mammalia > Perissodactyla > Equidae > Equus > Equus przewalskii. The sequence goes on from NC_091843.1 coordinate 40,943,651, forward strand.
CTCCTTCAAGTTTCTCTCTGACCTCTGCTTCTGTCTGCAGCACGGGCTGCTTCTGCTTCTGATGTGTTTCAGATGCAAGTCATGTGTGTGGGCCTCTTTCCCTCCTCACACGCACACACGCGCACACACACACCCCCTGGAAACAGCAAGTCTAGCTCATCCAGCTACAGAGCCAGGGACATCCTGCTGTTAGGACATGGATCAAAGAATGCTAATTGATCAAATATTAAATGCCAGTTAAACGCTGCACTGAATAATTCCCCTTTTCTCGTGTGAGCAGCTTTGCAGCGGCTGGAGTAGGAAGCAGGAATTTTCATGCTGATAACGGTGTTAGCAGGGGCGGGAGGAAATGTTTGTTTTCCTGAAGTGTTGTGAAATGTGTGAGAACAGAAGTCTTCACTTATTAAATTCAGTCTTGTAGGAATACAGTGTCAAGATTTTCCATCTCAGCCTCATTTTTAAAGAATCATGTGACTGGGACATGGAGGGCGTCGAGCGGAGAGGCGAGTGAAGTCCTTGGTGGGAGGAACAGCTGATGGGACTGGGGATGCTTTGCCTGCAGAAGAGAAGACTCAGAGAATCAGGGAAACCCCACTGTGGTAGCTGAATCACGGCCCCCAGGATGAGGGAGAACTCTTGCTCACTGCTGGTGGCAGCGCACACTGGGGCATCGTTCCTTCACACGGTAAAAGGGACTTTGCAGGTGTGATTAAATTAAGGATCCTGAGTAAGGGAGGTTATCCTGAATTATCCACGTGGGCCCAATGAAATCACAAAAGGCTCCTTTTAAAAGAGAGGCAGGAGTTTCAGAGTCAGAGATGGAGATGTGATGGCAGAAACAGAGTTTGGAGTGATGGCACCAAGAGCCATGGAGTGCAGGCAGCCTCCAGAAGCTGGAAAAGGCGGAATGTTTCTCTTCTAGAGCCTCCCAGAAGGAACCCCGTTCCACCACACCTTCATTCTAGCCTGGTATGATCCATTTTGGACTTCTGACTTCTCGAACTGTAAGGTAATAAATTTGTGTTGTTTTAAGCCACTAAATTTGAGGTAATCTGTCACAGTAGCAATAGGAAACTAATACATGCACCAGTGATGCTCTCATCCTGCAGCTCATTATGTGTATAAAATAATAATATCAGACCTGCTCCTTTGGGGGCACCTGTGGAACTCAGATTTTCTTTATTATAATTATAATGAGTAACGACTCTAAGACTTACTAGGTGCCATGCTCTATGCTAAGAGCTCTATCTGTGTTAGCCTATTTAGTCCTCAAATCGACCTCGTAGTCAGGTACTGTTGCTATCCACACTCTATTGTTATCTATTGCTGTGTAACAACTTACAGCTTATTTATTATCTCACAGTTTCTGTGGGCCAGGAATCCGGGAGAAGCTTAGCTGGGTGGTTCTGGCTCACAACATGGCAGCTTGTTTCCCCCACAGTAAGGGATGAGAGAGGAATGAGAGAGAGGGAAGGAGGAGGAGAGAGAACTCAAGATGAAGGCCATCACTTTTTTATCACTTAATCTCAGAAGTGACATCCTACCACTTCTGCTATAGTCTGTTTATTAGAAGCCAGTGTCTAGATCCAAACACACTCATGGGGGAGGGGGTTACACAAGGGTGTGAATACAGGAGGTGGAGATCATTGAGGACCATCTTAGAAACTGCCTACCATGCCTACTTTACAGATGGGAGAACTGAGTCCAGAGAGATTAAGCAGTAAAAGATAGAGCTAGGATCTGAGTCCAGCCAGCTCTGTGGGAGCTCAGAGCCCACATTCTTAACCAAGTTGCTGTCTTGCTTTTATGAAGCTTCTGTTATTTAAACACTCCTGCCCCCCTCAGACCTTATTTGGATGCCCCTTCTGGGGTGTCTAGGCCCTCATGTACATCTCAGACCTAGCATGGATCGCTCTATATTGCCATGTTTGGTTTATTGTCTGTCCTGCTAGATGGGATGGCAAGCTGAGCACAAGGCAATAACTTTTTGAATAAATGAATGAAGTAAGGAATGAAAGAATGGGCTCAAAAAAAGAAGGGTGTCCTGGTAACACGGGCCCACAGGGTGCAGCATCCTGCTGTGATGAGTAGGACTGTTCATGGATGTTTGTTTTCTGTATTTGGTGGTCTCTGTTTGCAGTTTCCCCGGGGTCTCAGAAGCGTGCCAGCTTGGCAGCTCCCTCTATCAGGCCTTGTCTCTCTGATGTTATCTCTATGGACCCCTCGGCACAGTGGGAGGAAGCGGCAGTGTCCCAAAGACCCTGGGTTAATGGGCCTTGGAGGGTCCGTTCTAGGAAAGGAGAGGATATAAGTCAGAGGAGTGGTGTTTATTATACGTCTCAGGAGCCTCCTTCCTCCTTCCATTGGGGGAACAGGTGACAGTGGGACAAGGTTCAGGAATCCCTGGAAGGTCAGCGTCTTCCCACTGCAAGGAAGGGACTTCCTCTCATTGCTTCAGGACACTGAAGCCTTGGTGGCCTTCTTCCTAATGCCATCTGTTGGGAACCTCTAGGCCAGTGGTTCTCAAAGTGTGGGCCCTGCGCCAGCAGCAGCATCACCTGGGACTTGTTAGAAATGAAAATTCTCAGCCCTTCCACCCCAGACCTTCTGCCTCAGAGACTCTGGGGGTGGGGCCCAGCCATCTGTGTTTTAACAAACTCTCTGGGTTGTTCTGCTGCATGATAAAATCTGAGAACCACTGCTCTAGGCCTTTATCTATTCATTTAAAAAAAATCCTCTCAATGCTTTTTCATTTCTTAAAATAAAAATTTCCAAATGTAAAAATCTTCAATATATAAATGTGTTGGAAAATCCAGGAAAGCAATAGGAGGAAATTTAAATTACCTGGAGATTAGTATTAGCTTATGGGTGCACGTCACTTCCTTGTTAAAGGTACAAGGATGCATTTATAAATATATATAATGTTTAATAAAGTTGAGATTTTACTGTAAATCTTGTTTTGTATATTGCTTTTTGAACATTTCTCCATGTTTTAAACATTCTCCTATGACGTCACTTGTTCATGGCTGTGATATACTCCACTGTTGGAATGTTCCAGAATTTAACCAATCCCTGGGGCCGATGCTTCCACTGATGTTGGCTGGGACCTCTGCACAGATAGTCACAATGTAAACAGATGGTTGGCCAAACCAATGAACTCTCCCTCTTCCTCCAGGCTTGGAGGGCGGGACCAGGGACGAGGCTCATGGGAGTCCAGCCTGAGGGGTGGAGTCCTGGATACAGCCTGGGGAATGTGGAGAAAGGGGGACGAAGGAGGTGCCACAAGATCAGCGAGGGTCTGTGGGAGAGGGGAGTCAGAGGTTCTGAGTCTGTGTGACCGAGAACACACTGTGGCAGGAATACCTCTGATCCCATTTTTGCTTCCTCCTTGTGGAGGAAAAAACCTCCACAAAAACAAAAACCTCTTTATATGCACAGAAAAATGTGTGGAAGACTATAAACGAAAATGTTAATGTGATTTCTGAGTGGTGATGTTGAGATATTTTCATTTTCCTCTTATTGCTTATCTATATTTTCTGAATTTTCTATAATGAACATCCATTACTTTTGTAATAAAAACATTGAAAAGTAAACTGGGGGAAGTGAGGAGGAGCCGTTATTTTGGGCGGAAGAAGCTGGAAGGTTCGGTTTAATTGTGCTGAGGTGATGGCCCCACGAGTGCTTAGAAGAAGAAGAGGGTCAGAGTTCAAGGAGGGAACTTGTGAATCTCTCTCCTCAAAATGCCCGAGAGGTCATGGGTCTGACTAAGCATTCTGAGACTGGGAGAGGACCACAGACCTCCTGTCAGTTGACTAAAGGACCCTTGCTGGCTCAGAGAGGTGCTGGCAGGAAGGGGTTCTTCAGCCATTGTGCTGACCTCCGTAAGCCTGCCATGTGTCTGTGTGTGAAGCGACTGTCTCACCAGTGGGAAGATCCAGGGAGGGCCTTGGTGGGCACAATATGTCCAGTCCCACAATCCTCTTCCAGATGGGGCTGATTAGGAGGGAGTCAGGACTATTAACCTCTCCTCCTTCTCCACAGCCTTCCCTCATTGCAATGCCCTGCGGAAGGAACCTTGAAAGACAGCGCTCAAATGAGTTTCAGTGACATCTAATCTGACGCTGAAGGGCTGTGCTGGTTTTTTATTAAAGTTCTTTACTTTCAATTACGAAAGAGGGGCTTTGGCAGGCTTACGTCTTCAAACTAATTGAACCATTTCCCCTGCTCCTTTCCCCAGTGTATAACATTCTCACCCTTTGGTGCAGAAAACCATAGAGAAAACATTTCTTCATTTTAAGGAAACATATTTATCCTTGGAGCGCTTGAGAATTGAAGACACCTTAAGGGGCTTGGTTTGGAAGTGAGGGGGGACGTGCTGCAGCACGGAGAGCCAGCAGTCCTGGGGGAGGGGGGCCCTTGAAAAGCAGGGAGGGCGCTGTGCTTTCCTGGGTCCTCTGATGGAACTCACGGGCTGGTTGTCTGCCTGGGAATGGAGGCTGCTGCAAGGGAAAGCTTTGTCAGGCTGACGCAGGGCCATCGGCTAGAGGGCAGTGGGTTTGTTCCTGGAGAAGCAGATCTCTCTCTCTCCCCTCCCATCCTCCCAACAAGATTTCTGGATTGGAAAAAAATGATTATTGCTGGCGCTTGTCCTTGAAAGGAGCTGAGCTGTGGCGTTCGACCTTCCACGAGCCTCTCAGGGGTTTCATCAAGAGTGTGTGGCCGAGGGCCTGGGGCATGGCGGGCAGGGCGTTGGGATGCCTGGCAGCCTTCTTACACATGGACCTCAGCTCTGCACGTGCAGTCACCAACTTGCTGTGTGATGTTTTTCCTAAGCATTTTTTCAGAAGTCTGATTTCAGAAGCCACGCAATCCAGTGAGTGGTGAGCGATGGGCTTGCTGATGAAGGAGTGGGGTCCTCGGGGTCGTTACCGTGTGCCGGGGGAAGTAGGAGGCCACTGTTCCTTCCCTGAGCTGGGGACACCCTTGCTCTCTCCTTCTGCTGAAGAGATCTGTGGTGACAAGCCCCTGTGGTGGCATGCTTGTGTGGACAAGTGTGATGGTGCTCTCATCTCCCTAGACTGGGGCCCAAGTTGGGGTGGCAGGGTTAGGAGAGTGAGACTTGGAGACTAAGTGGGTTCTGGGTCTCTGATGACTTTGTTCCCTGCCTTTTATTCGGATGTGAAGGAGGAGGGGGGAAATGCCCGGGGGAAGGGTCTGCTATTCTGGTAGCTAATGGAGAGAGAGGGGTTTGCCCTGGATCCCTGTCCCTCCATAGGCCTAACTCGAGGAGGTGGCTCCCAGGCCCTGCTCATGGGCTCTGACCTTGGCTCCCTATGAGCTGTCTCTTCCTCCCCCTGTCAATTGTCCCTGGTGTCTTTACTGCCTGGGCTCTGTGAGATTTGTAGGGGGGTTAGAAAATGATGAAGAGACTGTCCCTAATGGCCAGGAGCTTGCTGGTTAGCAAAGAAGATGCCTCCTGTCCATAACCAGTCATGCTCCCAGCAGAGGGTGGAGAGGGGCTCAGGAGAGGGGCTTTCTGGGACATTCAGATGGCAGTGGGAACTTGGAGTCAGGAAAGGCTTTAGGGGTGAAGAAGCACTTCTCCTGGACTCTGCAGGATTTGACAATGGGATCTTGGAAAGGACGTTCCAGGCTGGGGGCCAGCAAGGGAGAAGGAGTGGAGGTGGGTAAGGGGGGAGTTTCAATGGGGAGATAGTCAGTGCTGGAGCAGGGCCAAGTGATGGCAAAGAGGGGGTGCAGCAGGAGGGATAAAATGGAGGCAACTGTGGGGAGCCTTGAGTGCTCTTCTAGGAGCCTGGCCATGGGACAGGAGGAGGGGACCCTGGGGAGGTTTGTGAGTTTGTGAGTGACTTGATTAGAGTTGGCTTTGAGAAAACTCATTTGATAGCCTGGTTGCTGGCTCTGAGTCTGGCAATGGGGCAAGAGAGGAAGAGGCAGACAGGGGTGCATTGGGAGCTGCTTGGGGAAGGGCAGTGGGTGTTATCCTCCTCGGTGCCCTGAGCATCACTGAGGAAGGCAGGGCCAAATGGTAAATCAGCTACATATGTCCCCGGTGCCCTAACTCTAGTCTGGGGCCTTGGCTAGGAAACTGGGGGTCCTGGCTCTTAACTCCACTGTTAACTCTGGGCCCATGAGGGACTGGAGGCTCATTCCCAACCAGAGCTGACAATGCCGGCTCTCTCTTCTGTCCTGGAGGACGGGAAAGCTCTCGTATTGGTTGCTTGGATCCTGCCGAGCCTGCCTACTTACATTGGCTTGGGCCTGGACCTGCTAAAGGCATCCACGTTCCACTCAGCCCCTTAGCCTCTGCGTCCCCTGTCCAGGGGCCTGAGTGTCGGTCAAAACCCCAAGAAAGCCTTTGACGCTCTAAAGACCCTGCCAGTGAAAGGGTTCTTGTTGAGCCCAAGGATAGTGGGGTGGTGGGGATAGAGGAGTCCAGGGCTGGCACTTGAAATGTGTCATTGTTTTATTAAAGTTTAAAATTTAATAAAACAAAATTTATGGGAGATGTTCTAGCTCCACATACATCATTCGGCTTCTTGCTGATGCAGCATGTTGGGCGCACGCCGTGCCTCCCCGTCTCTGGATGTCAAAAAGGGAAGGCTTGGTGGTTGTTGATGACTCATGGGGCTGAGGGGTGCTGGTGGCATGGTTCATGCTCGCTAGGGCTGGCGGTGGGACAGAACTGGGCCAAGGTCAGGCCGGGCCAGGGTCATGTCTATGGTGTTGTTGCGGAAGACCTCAGACCCCTTCTCAGTCCACTGAGTGTTTCTGCTTTCATTGCAGCAGCTTGTCCTTGACCAGCTGTTGAGGGTCCCCTGCAAGCCCTTCAACACCCAGGTGGGGACGGGGAGAGCAGGGGCTTGAAGGAACAGACTGCAGAGCCAAACAAACCTACCCCAGCTCTGCGGGTTCCAGTCTCTTCTTCACCTGTCCAGTGGTGATAAGAAGAGATCTTCCCTCACTGGGTTACAGCCAGGGAGTGCCTGTGAGGGCTTAGCATGGAGCTGGCACTCAGTAAGCACTAAGGAAGTGGTCACGTTTTCACTTTTTATTACGGGCTTAATGCTGCTGGGCATGAGGTCATGGCCCTCACAGAGCCTGCAATCAAAACAAGGAGGCAAGTTCAGGGACACCTGAAATGCTTGGAGGTATGCTAGGTACTGAGAGGAACCCATAGTGTGCATGTGTAATCTGGGGAGGCTTCTAGGAGGAGGCTGTTATTGACCCTTCCTTTTAGGGAGGGAAGGATTTCAATGGAAAGATCTAGAGAAACCTGACAAACACTACCTCAGCCAGGTGACCAAGGTCAACATCAATGGTGATAAATCATGTCCATAGTGTGTACTCTGGATATGAGAATGGCACTTTATCTCTGTGGTCTTCCTCCCTAAAACCCATAACCCCAGTCTAATCATGAGAAAAACATCAGATGAATTCCAATAGAGTGGCATCCTATAAAATACCCGACAGAACCCCTCAAAACTGTCAAGGTCAATCCAAACCAGAAAAGCTAGAGGAACTCTCACAGCCAAGAGGGGACTAAGGAGATGACAAAATGCACTATGATATCCTGGATGGGATCCTGGACCAGGAAAGGGACATCAGATGAAAACTATTAAACTCTGAATAAAGTATGGACTTCAGTTAAAAAAAAAAAAAGGATCTAAGCTCATTTTCTCTGAAAAGGGAACAACTGAGAAAAGGTGAGCATACGATTATTCCAGGAGGGTATTCACAGCCATTGAAGTCTAGCTAAAGGCTGGAGTTCCAACCATCACTGATGCTAATGCTAACGATGATGATAACAACAACAACAATAATAATAACTAACTAACAAGGCAAATTCAGGTGGACTAAGGCAGCTGTCCATTCGCGGGGCTTTAACCTCCTTCCTGGCAAACCTCTCAGAGTGTTTCTCTGGCAGACCTCCCATCAGGAAGTCTTACTGACAGTTTATCCAGCACGAGGCAGGGTTCCTGACCCCTGGAGTTCACAGCCTGGTGGGGACACTGACGGGGAAACAGTCTTCGGCACAGGGAGTGACCAGCGCTGTGAAGATGCGCACCGACCTAGCCACTGGGGCGATGGACTAGCGCACGCCGGGCCGCCCGAGGATGAGAGCAATGAGCATGCGCAAGGGGCTCCTCCGGAGGGCGCCCCAGCTGGGCGCTTGCTCAGAGGGCTCCCCTCCTCCTCCTACACGGTCACACCTCCTGGAACCGAGCCGAGTCCCTCAAAGCAGCTGGGGGATAACATTTTTTAAAAGTCAGAGAAATGATTCCAGTTTGGCCCAGATTTCCAGTGCTGGGAGAGCAGCGAGACATTTGCATGAAAGCCTCGGAGGGTCTGGAGCTCTCTGCTGTCATTTACGGCTGTCCTTTTAATCGCTATTTATTTTTAAATATCTGTCTAATGTATAATACAAGCTTAGGCTCTTGAGGCCATCGCCTCCCCTTTCTGCTCTGTTTCTGAAATCCCATTTACGGAGGACAAATAGCTTTTGGGGACAAGAGTCTTTGCCTCTTCAAAGAAGCAGTTAGCGGGCCGCTCACTCCTGACTGTGTCTGTTTGTGGCTGAGGCAACAAAGTGAGATTATTTTAATTCCTTTAAACTCTCAGGGGGTCTGGCTGTCGAGGAAGGCAGCCACTGCATTTGTTGGCTTCTTTCCCTCCTAAAACTTCCATGTAGACTTCTCCGGGTGGGGTGGGGGGGATAAGGCGATGGCCCAGGCGGGGGGTCTGTCTCTGCCTACTGGCCCCTGTCAAGGCCTGAGGAACTGGGCCCAGCATTTCTCTGAACTTCAAAGGGTCCCTCAGCAGGATCTTTGCGGTAATGACCCAGGAGGGTGTGTTGGCTGAGTTTGTATTTGTGCGTGTGAGTGCCCTGGGCCATGTGGTTGGCTGGGTTTGTTAAGTACACTTATTCTATAAGCCAGAGTTTATGGAGCACCAGCTGTACTAGTCACAGGCCAGACAAAGATGCCAAGTCACCTCCCAGCTTGCAGGGCTGGTAAATCCAGGAAAGGCGGCAGTATGGGGTGCTGGGGGAGCTCAGAGGAGAGGCGCCTGACCCAGTTGGGGAAGGCTTCCTGGAGGAAGTGATGTCTAGGTTGAGCTCTGAAGGATGAGTAGAGGCCATCCTGCTGGTACTTTTCTCCCCCTGCAGAGAAGCATGGGGCACCAGTTCCGCCATGTTGCAGGGCTGGCACCTTGAGAGGAACGTTGTGAGATAGGGACATACCTAGACACATGCGGCTCAAAGGACCGTGGAGGTGACAGTGAGGGGCAGCTGGCATTGGAGTCTGCCTGGAATGATGGGGTTGTTTCAAGCTGGGGAGGGGAGGATGGGAGTGGTCCTTATCCTTAGACCCTTGGGACTAATAGGGGACAAAATGGTTTGGGAACAAATAGGTGTTATATCCCTCAGCAAGGAAGACTCAACCAAGAGGTGAGGTCGGGGGGCCACCAGGGACCTCAAATGGTCTCCCCTGCCAGGACCCTCATCTGGGGATCATTTGGATGTAATGACAGGTCTCGGACCTGTAGCCAGGATGGGGGGAGTTGGCAAGGTCATCAGAATCACCTTTTCTTTCCAGCTGATGCTAAAGGGGCCCGGGGGCTCTTCTTGGCTTTGTTTAACCTAAAAGTGGCCCCTGCTGGTGCCTGAGGGTGCTTGGGTCCTGGCTGGGTTTGGAGGACTTGTGGGATTCTTCCTCAGGCATGTGGAGACCGTGAGGACCCCGAGCCAGGGCTCTGTGGAGTGCCTGAGACAAGACAGCCACTTGGCCTGGTGTCTGGAAGCCACCAGGACACTGGTGGCGTGTTCTCTGCCCCCTCAGAGAGCCAGGCCCTTGTGCTGGGTGTGGCTTCCAGGAGACTGGGCCAGACGCTGTGCCCTTTAGTGCCCCAAGGGGGAGCCGGGAGTGGGCAGTTGGTTCACCTAACATCTGTTAGCATGGCAGCATCACAGGACAAGAGATTGGAAAACCCAGGTCCTGGCTTAGGGATTTGCTGGGTTATATTGTCAGGTCACCTAGCCTGACTTGGCCTCTCTTCCTTCTCTTTCTCCTTCCTCAGTTTTGTCATCTTATATTGTAGGTAACTGAGATTATATGTGGCATTCAGTGCTTTGCCAGCACAGGCTGGTGTTCCAAATCTTGTGCCCCAGCCTCCCCTGCATCTGCAAAGTCCCCTCTCCCAACTCCCTATTGGGCCTCAGGGATCCAGGATCCCAAATGCCCCCAAGGGCCTACCTCTCTGGTAACTCAGCCTTGAAGCACAGGAGAAAGTCAGAGCAAAGGATGTGCAGATGAACTCAACAGCAAGCCCCTCAAAATAGCTCCTCTGACAGCTTGGGATGGGTGGGCAGCACTAATTTTATCTGCCTGCATTTCCTTGATTCACGGTGACAGCAAAGTGCCCTTCCCAGGAAGGGCTAGATCATTCATGGCAGTTTTGGAGTGGGAGCACAGCCGCTGCCCACCTGCCCAGCCCCCAGGATGCTCTGTGTGAGCACAGAGACGATACTGTGGAGGAGGGCTCAGGCCCCACCCTGGGGAGCCAGGCATTATTGCCTGGAGAATCTCTCCAGTTTTCTATTCTGCAGAATCCCACATTGGCAAGCCCCGCATTCTGGGAACAGTGTCTGCCTGGACTTTGGGCCTAGTGATGGATGGGCAGGTGCTGCTAGCCCCATTTTACAGGTGAAAAGGGTGAAGTCCAGAGTTTACCTGACTCCTTTCAGGTCACACACTGAGTAGAAGCAGGGCTCGGTCTAGAACTCACTTATCTTGATGGCAGCTCTGTGTTCTTCCTGCATTGTCCCAAATGTTCACCCCAATGACTTGTTCTTGATCCTTCTCTCCCCGCATCTGTTTTCTCTTTCCTCCCATCTTCTGGAGCTCTGCTGTCCAATATGGTAGCCACTAGCCACATGTGGCTACTGAGCACTTGAAATGTGGCTTGTCCAGATGGAGATGTGCTGTGAGTGTAAAATGCACCCCAGGGTTTGAAGACTTAGTACCAAAAAAAGAATGTAAGCCATCTCATTAATAACTTGATTACCTGTTGACATGATCATGTTTTGGACATATTGGATTAAGTAAAATATGTTACTAAAATTATTTTTAGTGTAGTTACAAGAAAATGTAAAGTTACATAGGTGGCTTGTATTTCTCTTGGTGGTGCTGCTGTAGAATCTTGCTACTCCAGGTGTGGTCGGAAGACCAGCTGCAGCATCGATGTCACCTGGGAGCGTGTTGGAAATGCTGGATCTTGGGGACCACTCCAGACCTGCTGAGTTAGAAGAGGAATTTTAATAAGATCTGTAGGTGATCCCCAGGCTCACTATAGTTTGAGAAACTCTGAGCTCAGCTTAAGCTCGATGAGGCCTTACCTGCCTGGGCCTGAGGCCCATCTGTAAACAAAGGGGGGGTCCCCGTAGGCCCTTACTTAGAACCTGAGTCAGGGCAGCAGTGGGCCATCGTGCTCCAAGCCATGGCAGCTGCTCTGGGGGCTTGTCAGCTTAGGGCTGGGGGACTGGCCTTGGGGGATCCTTTAGGTCTGATATATGAGGTCACAGTGACCTGAGGGAACAGTGCCCCCCCATAGGGAAGGCTTGCAGCTGCTGTTTAAAACAGACTTGAATCATTTTGGTTCAAAGACCTTCTAAGATAAGCTCCTGGAAGTGTCTGGATTTCTAGTCAACCAATATGGAGACTTACAGCAATAATCCCAACAGTGTCCAATGACTTTGGGGTTTGTCTCAGTGAGTTTGAACAGAGCCTGCCTGGCCAGGCTCTGCCTCGGTAGCTTTCCCCAGGGGGTAACCGGAGAATTCTTGGGCTTAGCAGATGCAGACCTGTCTCTGAACCTCCAGATCCCAGGGGCTGGGAAAGTGCGGGGACACAGTGGGACAGTGGTGGGGCTCCTCTCGCAGCTTGCCCTGGGACTCACCCTAAGCTGTGCACCTGCCAGTACCCGCTGCCGGGCCTGGCCTCTGGGATGTGCTGGGCCAGGCACATGCCATTAGTGCCCCAAGGGGGAGCATTGGGGCAGCTGCCAGGAAAGAGGTGCTGATGCCCAGCGTCTCATAGCCACGCTGATGGCTGTGGCCACCTTCTGAAGTCAGGATCTGATGCCATACTCATGTCTGCTTCCCCGGTGCCTGGGGTTAGTGGATGGGGTAAGGGTGTGGAGTGAGGTTCCCACTGCCAAGAATCTCTTTCTGAAGAAGTTGATTCTGGTCACCGGAGTCTCCTCTCATCTGCAATTTTGCAAAATCTGGTGGTGATTCCAGCCTTCCAGGATGTGTTCCCAGGATGGAAGAGAAGGATGTGTGCAGCCCTTCAGGCTGGTGTGATGGGTTCTTGGCAAGAGGCCCCCTGTGCTAGGAAGGGGGCACTGGTCTGATGTGCACTGCTGGGAAAGGGGGCAGGTGACCAGCAGGGGGCCAGAGAGGACCTGGGGTGCAGCACCGGCTCAGTGGGGTCGGGCAGGAGGGACGGCCCTGTGGGATTCCCCTCCCTGTCCTCAGAGGCGGCTGCTGGGAGGCAGGCCCTGCAGGGCTGCAGATGGACTGTGTCTGTGTCCAGCTGAGTGCAGGCCTGTCTCCCAGCCGTAGTCTGAATAGCTGGACCAGGCACCCAGCTGATAAGGACCGGGTCCTCTGTGCCTGTGGCTGTCAGGCCAGACATCAAAGACAGTGTTTAACCTGAGAGCAAAAAAAAAACCTATGTTCTTTAAAAGCCTTGTTCTTGAGTGTTTGCATTTTCCTTATGGGTTCTGATTTTTTTCCCCCTGAGTTTCCTAGAATGGTTTCTTTTGAACAATTCAAAAACTTGGAAACTGGAAAACTTGTCCTAACTGCTGTCAGGTGCGGGAAAGGGATTGCTTCCACCTGGGCTGGGATGGGCGGGGGCGGGGGAATGGCGGGGGGAGGTGGGGTGCAGTGTGAGGCCCTTCCAGGGTTGGGGAAGAAGTTGGGCCTGGAGTCCCTCCCTTAAGGAGTGTGGCGGGACGGATATCACGGGAGGCATTTACTGTCCACACCACCCCATCATCTCTTCAAGACCTGCTCAACCTTCCAGGCCAGCTCTAGTGCCCCTTCCTCTAGGAAGACTTCCGGACCGCTCTCTCTTCCACCTGTCTCATGCTGGATACTTCCCTAAGGGGTTTGCATGGGTTACCTCTCTAATCCCCTCAGCAGACTGGGAGCTGGAAGTGCTGTTGTTACCCCCAGTTTCCAGATGAGGACACTAAGGCTCTGGGACAGTAAATGGCTTGTTTCAGATTACGTTGTTGGCAGGCACCAGAGCTGAGACTCTCAGTCGGGACTTCCGCAGCGTGGAGCAAGTGCTGAATGTTTGTAGCCACAACTGGACTGTGGAAGAGAGCTGGTTGGGCCTGTGGGCACTGAGGTTGTGGGCAGTGGGTTGTGGGGGTGGGGGGGGGCGTCTTGAGAAGAGGCCACAGCCCTGCTGGACAGGAGCGTGGTGATGACACAGATGCCCAGGTTAGGGTCTGAGATGGTTGCAGAAAGGCTGGCCCTGGGTGTGGTGCCCACTGGAGCAAACATCCCAGTCTGAATTTGGGCCTCTAGCTGGTGGGCTGTCACACACCCCTATGTGGCAGCCCTCTACGTGGAGGCCTTGGCCACTGACAGCCTCCATGAGCAGTAGACAGAAGTTGATTGGCCAACAAGCCCTGGAATAAATCCACATTCTGCTTCTCAAAGCTCAAGTCTTGTTCTCACTGATAATTTCTCTGAGATGAACATATGATAGGAAGAGAAATATGGTGGGGACTCAAGCCTGTTCCCTCGGCCCAGACAGAAATGATTCAGCCTCCTTCTTACATGTCCACACAGTGCTTGACCACATGACCTTGACCGTTCTTTAAAGATGGCCTGGTCTCTCCTCCCTGGGCTGATGTGAAGACCCCTCTCTCTCTCAGGTGGGATGGGTGTGAGGGCAGGGACAAGCCTGGAGTCCTCAAGCTGGAAGGACCATATTGGCCATCTTCCTGCCTTTGCCAGGAACACTTCATGCTTCTCCCCATGGCCTGGCCCCTGCCTTGTACCTGTTGGACTCCATGAGGTTGGTAATCACTGGCCTCATGGACATGTGGGGCAAGGCTGTTCAGTTAGATGTGTTTATTCATTCAACAAACATTTGTTGAGTATGCACCAAGGGCCTGGCTCCAGGCTGGGCAGCAGGGGATGCAGAGATGAAGGTGGTCCTGCCCACAGTGAACGTGGCCCTGATACAACGTCTAACAAGTGCTATGGTAGAGATAATAGTAAGAGCCGTCACCTCTCAGGCACTTCCTATTTGCTAGGAATTTGGTGTGCAGTTTCTACATTTGATATTGGTTTTATTTTATAGATGAGGAAACTTAGGTTCAAAGAAGATAAAAAACTTGCCCCAGGTCACAGTAGGTGATGGAGCTGGATGTTGAACTCAAGTGTGTGATGCCAGAGGCTACACTCTTAACTACTGTGCTATGTAGAACACTCTAGAAGCACAGAGGAAGGCAGGAAACCCAGCTGAGGGGGGAGGGCCCAGAGAGAAAGGGCGTTGCTGGAAGTCCATTTGACCTCTGTTCTGGTTATCCATCACAAACTACCTCAACTTAATGCTGTAGACCAGCACTTGTGTACTGTCACCATCTCTCGTGGTTCTGGGGAGCGACTGGGCTCATCTGTGGGTTCTCATTCAGGGTCTCCCATGTGGTTGCAGTCTGATGGCGGCTGGGGCAGGAGTTGTCCTTGAAGGCTTCTTCTCTCACCTGTATGGTGTTGGAGGCTGGCTCTTGGCCAGAACCTCAGCTGGAGCTGTGAGGGCCTTTCCAGGTGACCTGGGCTTCCCGGCAGCATGATGGCTGTGTGACAGTGGTCCCGAGAGAGGCAGGTGGAGCTGGGTTACCTTTTATGACTTAGCCTCGGAAGTAACTTACTGTCACTTCTGCTGTACTCCCCTCACTAGACATGGGTCACAAAGACCAGCTCATTTTCAAGGGGCGGGGACTCAGACGTCACCTCTCCATGGGATGAGGGTCAAGAAGTTTGCAGCAGTGTTTGTATAAGCTCGATATCAGAAGATAGGTAGAAGGATACGTAAGAAGATAAGGAGCAAAGGAGAGAGGTGAGAAGGTGTTTTAGCTGAGGCACCTTGAGAGCAAAGGCTTGGGAGGGACAAGGGACCCTGGGTAGGGTGGAGAAGATGAGGGCAGGGGGTGTGGGGTGCTATGTGCAGGGCCTTGGAGACAGGAGTTTGGGCTTTATCTGGCAGGGGAGGGGGGACCACAGGGAGCCACGATGGTTTAATTCCACTGCATGTATTTCCACCTAGGCCTGACCCTTAAAACCAGAAGCCAATTGGCTGAGTTTCTCACCGGGCTTAAAGAGTGCTTTGAAAGCAGCTGGGGGCAGAGCAGGGCCCCGGGTAGCAGCTCTGGGCGGGGGCGGGGGGGGGGGGGAGCTTCACAAAAGCACATCCCATCACCCCGCGCCGCAGTGCTCCTGATGTACTTTTCCCTCCCTCCCAGCATCCTCGGCAGCAGCTGATCCCGGTGTCCAGAACCAGGGCAAGGGAACTGGGGGAGAGTGGAAGAAAGAGGAGGGCAGATTTTGAGGAGAAGCTGAAAGAAGCTCTGGGGAACAGCTTCCTTTTGATTGGGTTTGCATTACTGCCACTCAGCCACGAGTCTGCTTGTGAATCTCTCTTTCATGCTGTGCTCACCTGTGAGGGGCTGCTCCTGTGTCCCTCCGTCCCTCTCTTGCACATTCCATGGTGCCTGAGCGGCTGCCTTCTGACCCACGTCTCCTCTGGGCCGGGAGTGGAGGCTTGGTCTGGGGAAGAGCCAGCAGGGTCTACAGGGTAGGGGGGTGGGGCTGGACCCAGGTGGAGGTTTTAACACAGAATTCTGGGACGACCCCCAAGTTTGCCCTCCTTGGTGTACATGCCCTGGGTAATACCTCCCCTTGAGTATAAGCAGGACCTGTAAGTCCGATGGATGGCGCTGCAGTGACTGGAAGGGGACTCGCCTACTGGCTCTGAAGGGGTAAACTGCCATATTGTGGAGAGGGCCTGGTGGTTAGGATCTGTGGGTGGTCTCTAGGACCTAAGAGTGACCCCTAGTGGACAGCTGGCAAGAAAACGGGGACCTCCATCCTACAAGTAGAAGGCACTGAACTCGGGCAACAACCTCAATGAGCTGGGAAATGGATTCTCCCCGAGTTAAGCCTCCAGCCAGAACACAGTCCAGCTGACGCCTTGATTTCTGCCTGTGAGACCCTGAGCAGAGCATCCGGTCGAGCTGTGCCTGTACTTGTGACCTACGGAACTGTGAGATAATTAATGGCTGCTGTTTTAAGCGGCTAAGTTCGTGTAATTTGTTACAGGAATAGGAAACAAATACAGCAGGGAACGCTTATGTCTGAGTTTCGGGTGGCATCTGGGCCCTTGGCAGTCAGGGCCTATAGGGGCTGTGCCCAGGGGTGGCTTGCATTGTGTTCCTGGTGACTCAGTTCCCGGTGGCCAGTTCTAGACCCCTGGGCCTCGTGGCTCACCTCATAAAGCCCCCAGTCACATCATGGCCCACTTTTTATGGCCTGGCACAGGCACATTTTACTGTCGAATTAGCAGGAATAACAGCAGCATTTTAGTGGCTGATTGGGAGCCGTATATTAGCGATTGTATTAATAAGTGCACGGTGACAGGAGACCAGTGAGAGTGAGAAAATGAGACACAGTATTTATCCCCAGTGCAAAATCTTTTTTATTATTAAAGACACTGGGTTAACTGAGGATAGATTTAATGCCTGCTGGCAATTTTATTGGATAATCAGCAGTCCAGGGTCCCCACTGCAGCCTGAGCTCTGGAACCCTCAGGCAGGACCTTTGGATTCTTCGGAGAAGCCTCAGGGCTGGGAAACTGCAAATGTGGGCACTTTCTTGGGACTTGCCCCTGGGCCTGCAGCTATGCGGGCAGGACCAGGTCTGCTGCTCCCTGTGGGCAGATGCCGGGCAGCTGATAGCAGACGGCGTGAGTTTCACCCATTTGGAGGTGGAGATGGAGATGAGCAACACGAAGTCAGTGCAGGTTCTGAGGCATCCTGAAGAGAGGGCTGCAGGGAGAGCATGAGAATCGTGCAGGCCCACCCCTGACTCTAAGGGGAGCCGCCCAGCAGAGGGCTGCATACTGGGGGCCCTGTGTTCTGGGGACAGCCAGCCTCTGCGTCTCACCCTGGGCTCTGTCCTGTCTAGTGCCTAGCTGAGTCTGCTGCCAGTGGTCCAGTCTCAGAGAGGGAAAGGTGTGTCTGGTGCTGGCTGGAGGAGCCCCACTGTTAAGGATCATTGTGTGGGAGGAGCTTGGGGCTGTGGCTACTTCAGTGGCTATTTGCAGTGGAGCATACATGCTGTCAAGGGGGCTGCACTGAAGACCCCCACAAGCTCTTAGGCCCCTGAACATCTTAGAGGAGGGTTAGAGGATGGACTATGAGACAGGAGAAAAAGGTGCAGAATCCAGAAATGCTGGCAGCCAGGCCTGCTTCCCGTGGGCGTGTAAGGCCCCTCACGTCTGCTTTTCTTAGCTCCAGTCCAGCTCCCTTCGATGCTTCGCTGTGGTTCTCTGAAGGGTCAGCCCTTCATCCCTCTAGGTCTTCTCAAGGACCCTCATTGGACCCTCTCTTTGCACTTCTACCCACCCCTCAGCTGGCCCTGGGGGGAGCAGGTGTGTGATGGCAAGGGAGGGGCTCATGTGGCACGGATGACGTGAAGAACCTGGGCTTTGGAGCACAACTGATCTGGGTTTCCTCCCTGGCCCAGAACGGTGCTGGCTGAGTGAGTCTGTCCTGGACGTGTTGCCGACCCCTGAACCTTACTGCCCTCAGTTGCCAAAGATGACCACCATATCTACCTCACGGGAAGTGGTTGTAGGGACCAAAAGAGGAAATGAACGTCTGCAAGGGCTTTGTATACTGCCTGGCACATAGTGGGTGCTCAGTATAGAGCACATTATTATTTCTAGAAGGATTCAGATTCTTGTATTCTCAGAGGAATCTCGTGGCTGATATTGAGATTCATTTGCTTATTCATTCTTTCTGCAAGTGTTTGGTGCTGGGTGTTGCTGACACCGTGTGTGGCAGATAGCAGGTGCTTGGTGAATATTTACTGAGTGGATGACTACAGATGTTGACAAAGTTCCTCCTTTTGGGGAACTTAGCCAGGGGTGGGGGGTGCTGGTGAGTGGAGATATTTTCTGATCTTCTTCCGGCCAGTTGATCTTACTTTGGTGCCCAGTACCGAGAAGACTTGAAGATGCCTCCATCCCTCTGGGCCAGAGAAATTGCCTCCTTCCTCTGTAGCCTGACATTCTTTTGACCAGGGGTCACAGGGAGAGGTGACTATGATTTTATCCCACTTTGAAAGGACAGTGCAGACCTTCTTAGCCCAGTGGCAGGAGGTTGGTGGAACCTTGTGGACACAGTCAGCATTTCTTAGACTCCTGGGAGGCTGGAAGGCCTCCATTCCCCTCTATCCCAACCACACAGTTCCTCTGCTTCTGTCAAGCCTAGAATAGACACAGAACTGCCCAGCAAATGCTCAGCTGAGAGCTGAGAGCTGAGAGCTGAGCAATCATTTTGGGGAAATCTTCACGTGCTACTCTGGAGAACTGGAGCTAGACTCCTGGGGAGGGGGTCCCCTCCAGGCAGCTTGATAGGAAGTGATTCACTTTCCCTTACACTTCAGTTCTTTTTGAGGTGCAGGTCCCTGTCTCCAGATCGTGCTCCCCAGTGTCAAATCCTGTGTAGACTGCTGCCCTGGCAGTGTTCTGGCTTGAATAGCTAGCCTTTGAAGCAGTTAATAAAACAAAGGTTGGAGCAGCTGCCCGCTGCCCCTGAAGTTGAAGAGAGCAGATTGAAAAGTGAGCGACTGTAGCTTGCTGGGCCTGTGAGCATGTGGAGGGCATCTCAAGAGTCCAGGAGCTGGGGCCATCACTTTCAGGGGCTAATTGTGCAGAGACCAGCAAGTGTCCAGGCCCCTGTGATGGTTTAGCCCTTCTGGGCTGAGGACTGGAAAATCCGTGTGATTGTTTATTGCCTCCATTTTTTATTATCAGCAAAACTTTAATTACAGCTCTCACTAAACCTGCTACCTTCTGTCGGCATTTACAAGGCAATAAATTTCCCCTTCTCTCCTTACACAATCCGAACCTCCAATAGGGCAGTGCATATGCACTGGAAGATATTGATTCCCCAAAGAAATTATAACAGCATTTGTTCTCAAGTAAACACAGAGAGGCTATTATAACACTGACGAAGAGTCGATTGTCTTTGCTTTATTAAACAACACAGCTCTCAAATGGAAGCACATCTAAATTATCAAGAGATTGGTGGAACAGACAAACAGCAATGCCTGGAATGAGGTTTCGAGTGGGAGGACTGTCTAAGGCAGAGGTGAGAAGGAAGACTTTGTCCCTTTCTCCTTGTTTCTCACTCCCTCATTAAACCAGTTTGTTCCGCCACCCCTCACCCCTGCAGTCCTTTAGCATTGAAGGGGCATTGATCGTGGCTCTCAGCTGGGGAGTGGGCAGCTCACTGCAAGCTGGCAGAAACGAAGCTTGCACAAGGTCTGCCAACTGGCTAATGGCCCCATGTGTATTGGCAGACAGTAAACAAAAGCCTTTTAAAAACTTCTTGTTATGTTACTGGCAGGTGGAAAAGGTTGATGCATTCATCAGCTTAATTTGGAAAATGGTACGTGACCCATCTTTGCTTCAGAACACCCGGAAATGCATCCCACTGAGCAAAAGACTGATCAGCCATGACCTTGCTCCCAGAAGGCAATTTGAGATAGAATATTTTATTATGAACAAGTTGGTTCTACAGTCCCACAAGAGCAGCCATGCAATCAAAAGTCTAAGGATGTCCTGTACAATGTTGGTGTGTTCTATACAATGTTTATGGGATGTTAATTGATATCTTGGTAATAAAAAGATAACTTCCACCAAATCCACTTTCCAAAATTAAATAATTCATGAAATATGGGGGGTGAAACAAAGTTAAACAGATCTCTTTGCTGCAGGACTTTTCAGAAGCTGTATGTGAATTTGCATTATGAATCTGGAAGAGGGGGAAACAGTATGTGAAGTTTTCTGAATTTTTTTCTCCTGATATTTTTTTTATTAAGGTTATGAAAGTTAATATCCTTGTGAAATTACAGTTGTACATCATTATTAGTCGTGTTGTAGGTACACCACTTCACCCCTAGTGCCCTCCCCCCACCCCCTTTTCCCCTGGCAACCACCGATCAGTTCTCTTTGTCCATATGTTAACTACCACCTATGAGTGGAGTCATACAGAGTTCATCTTTCTCTGTCTGGCTTATTTCACTCAGCATAATACCCTCAAGGTCTATCCATGTTGTTGTGAATGGGACGACTTTGTCCTTTTTTATGGCTGAGTAGTATTCCATTGTGTATATATACCACATCTTCTTTATCCAATCATCAGTTGCTGGGCACTTAGGTTGGTTCCATGACTTGGCTATTGTGAATAATGCTGCGATGAACATAGGGGTGCATGGAACTTTTGGAATTGCTGATATCAGGTTCTTAGGATAGATACCCAGTAGTGGGATGGCTGGGTCATAAGGTATTTCTATTCTTAACTTTTTGAGGAATCTCCATACTGTTTTCCATAGTGGCTGCACCAGTTTGCATTCCCACCAACAGTGTATGAGGGTTCCCTTTTCTCTACAGCCTCTCCAACATTTGTCACTCTGGGTTTTGGATATTTTTGCCATTCTAACAGGTGTAAGGTGATGTCTTAGTGTAGTTTTGATTTGCATTTCCCTGATGATTAGTGATGATAAGCATCTTTTCATGTGTCTATTGGCCATCCGTATATCTTCTTTGGAGAAATGTCTGTTCATGTCCCCTGCCCATTTTGTAATTGGGTTGTTTGATTTTTTATTGTTGAGTTGTGTGAGTTCTTTGTATATTATGGAGATTAACCCTTTGTCGGATAAATAACTTGTGAATATTTTTTCCCAATTAGTGGGCTGGTTTTTTGTTTCAATCCTGTTTTCCCTTGCCTTGAAGAAGCTCTTTAGTCTGACGAAGTCCCATTTGTTTATTCTTTCTATTGTTTCCCTCATGTGAGGGGTTATGGTGTCCGAAAAGATTCTTTTGAAGCTGATGTCAAAGAGTGTACTGCCGATATTCTCTTCTGGAAGACTTATTGTTTCAGGCCTAATCTTTAGGTCTTTGATCCATTTTGAGTTTATTTTAGTAAATGGTGAAAAAGAATGGTTGATTTTCATTCTTTTACGTGTGGCTGTCCAGTTTTCCCAGCACCATTTGTTGAAGAGACTTTCTTTCCTCCGTTGTAGGCCCTCAGCTCCTTTGTCAAAGATTAGCTGTCCATAGATATGTGGTTTTATTTCTGGGCTTTCAATTCTGTTCCATTGATCTGTGCATCTGTTTTTGTACCAGTACCATGTTGTTTTGATTACTGTAGCTTTGTAGTATGTTTTGAAGTTAGGGATTGTGATGCCTCCAGCTTTGTTCTTCTTTCTCAGGATTGCTTTAGCAATTCGGGGTCTTTTGTTGCCCCATATGAATTTTAGGATTCTTTGTTCAATTTCTGTAAAGAATGACATGGGAATTCTGATTGGGATAGCATTGAATCTGTAGATTGCTTTAGGTAGTATGGACATGTTATCTATGTTTATTCTTCTAATCCATGTGTATGGAATGTCTTTCCATCTCTTTATGTCATCATCGATTTCTTTCAAGAGCGTCTTGTAGTTTTCGTTGTATAGATCTTTCACTTCCTTGGTTAAATTTATCCCAAGGTATTTTATTCTTTTTGTTGCGATCATAAATGGGATTGAGTTCTTGAGATCTTTTTCTGTTAGTTCATTGTTAGCATATAGAAATGCTACTGATTTATGTATGTTGATTTTATACCCTGCAACTTTGCTGTAGTTGTTGATTGTTTCTAATAGTTTTTCTATGGATTCTTTGGGGTTTTCTCTATATAAGATCATGTCATCTGCAAACAGCGAGAGTTTTACTTCTTTGTTGCCTATTTGGATTCCTTTCATTTCCTTTTCCTGCCGAATTGCTCTGGCCAAAACCTCCAGTACCATGTTGAATAAGAGTGGTGAAAGTGGGCACCCTTGTCTTGTTCCTGTTCCGAGAGGGATGGGTTTCAGGTTTTGTCCATTGAGTATGATGTTGGCTGTGGGTTTGTCATATATGGCCTTTATTATGTTGAGGTACTTTCCTTCTATACCTATTTTATTGAGGGTTTTTATCATAAATGGATGTTGGATCTTGTCGAATGCTTTCTCTGCATCTATTGAGATGATCATGTGGTTTTTGTTTCTCATTTTGTTAATGTAGTGAATCACGTTGATTGACTTGCAGATGTTGAACCATCCTTGTGTCCCTGGTATAAATCCCACTTGATCATGGTGTATAATCTTTTTGATATATTGCTGTATTCAGTTTGCCAAAATTTTGTTGAGGATTTTTGCATCTATGTTCATCAGTGATATTGGCCTGTAGTTTTCCTTCTTTGTGTTGTCCTTGTCAGGTTTGGGGATCAGGGTGATGTTGGCTTCATAGAATGTATTAGGGAGTGCTCCATCTTCCTCTATTTTCTGGAATAGTTTGAGAAGGATAGGTATTAAATCTTCTTTGAATGTTTGGTAGAATTCTCCAGAGAAGCTGTCTGGTCCTGGACTCTTATTTTTGGGGAGGTTTTTGATTACTGTTTCTATTCCTTACTTTGATTGGTCTATTCAGATTCACTATTTCTTCCTGATTCAGTTTGGGTAGGTTGTATGAGTCTAGGAATTTATCCATTTCTTCTAGGGTGTTCAGTTTGTTGGCATATAGTTTTTCATAGTATTCTCTTATGATCCTTTGTATTTCTTCGGTATCTGTTGTGATTTCTCCTCTCTTGTTTCTAATTTTATTTATTTGAGACTTCTTTCTTTTTTTTTAGTGAGTCTGGCTAAGGGTTTGTCGATTTTGTTAATTTTTTCGAAGAACCAACTCTTTGTTTCATTGATCCTTTCTACTGTCTTTTTTGTTTCAATATCTTTTATTTCTGCTCTAATTTTTATTATTTCCCTCCTTCTACTGACTTTGGGCTTTGTTTGTTCTTCTTTTTCTAATTCCGTTAGGTGTCGTTTGAGGTTGTTTATGTAAGATTGTTCTTGCTTATTGAGGTGAGCTTGTATTGCAATGAATTTCCCTCTTAGGACTGCCTTTGCTGCATCCCAAATCATTTGGTACGGTGTGTTTTCATTTTCATTTGTCTCCAGATAATGTCTGATTTCTTCTTTAATTTCTTCAATAATCCATTGTTTGTTCAGTAGCATGTTATTTAGTCTCCACATTTTTGGCCCTTTCCCAGCCTTATTCTTGTAGTTGATTTCTAGTTTCATAGCATTATGATCAGAAAAGATGCTTGATATTATTTCAACCCTCTTGAACTTATTGATGCTTGCTTTGTTTCCCAAGATATGGTCTGTCCTTGAGAATGTTCCATGCGCACTTGAGAAGAATGTGTAACCTGCTGTTTTTGGATGAAGTGTCCTATATATATCTATTAGGTCCATCTGATCTAATTTTTCATTTAATTCTGTAATTTCCTTGTTGATTTTCTGTCTGGATGATCTGTCCCTTGGTGTTAATGGGGTGTTGAGGTCCCCTACTATTATTGTATTGCTGTTGATGGCTCCTTTTAGTTTTGTTAACAGTTTCTTTATGAATTTTGGTGCTCCTGTGTTAGGTGCGTATATATTTATAAGTGCTACGTCATCTTGGTGGAGCGTCCCTTTTATCATTATATACTGCCCCTCTTTGTCTTTCTTTATCTGTTTTGCTTTGAAGTCTACTTTGTCTGATATAAGTATGGCAACACCTGCTTTCTTTTGTTTATTATTAGCTTGGAGTATTGTCTTCCATCCCTTCACTTTGAGTCTGTGTTTGTCTTTGGGGCTGAGGTGTGTTTCCTGGAGGCAGCATATTGTTGGATCTTGTTCTTTGATCCATCCTGCCACTCTGCGCCTTTTGATGGGAGAGTTCAATCCATTCACATTTAGAGTGGTTATTGAAACGTGGGGGCCTACTGTTGCCATTTTATCACTTGTTTTCCGGTTCTTTTGCATTTTGTCCTGATAGAGAGCTGTTACTTTGTGTTATTGTCCTTCTGCTTATCTCCTTTGTTCTGGATTTTGTAACCCCTTTCCTTTTTTTGATTTTTCAGGAATGAGGTTCTTCCTGAGCATTTCTTGAAGAGGTGGTTTTGTGGCGATGAACTCCCTTAACTTTTGTTTATCTGGGAAAGTTTTTATTTCTCCATCGTATTTGAAGGCTATTTTCACTGGGTAGAGTATTCTTGGCTGCAGGTTTTTGTCCTTCAGAGTTTTGAATATTTCATTCCAATCTCTTCTAGCCTGTAAGGTCTCTCTTGAGAAATCTGCTGATAGCCTTATGGGGTTTCCTTTGTAAGTTATTTTCTTCTGCCTGGCTGCCCTTAGTATTTTCTCTGTGTCACTGACTTTTGCTAGTTTCACTACTATATGCCTTGGGGTTGGTCTTCTTGCATTAATAAAGTTTGGAGATCTATTGGCTTCTGTCACATGAAGTTCCATCTCTCTTCCCAAGTTTGGAAAGTTCTCAGCTATTATTTCTTTGAACAGGCCTTCTGCCCCCTTTTCCTTCTCTTCTCCCTCTGGTATGCCTATAATCCTTATGTTGCATCTCCTAATTGAGTTGGATAATTCTCAGAGAGTTTCTTCATTTCTTTTTAGTCTTAGTTCTCTCTCCACCTCTGTCTGCAGCATTTCTATATTCCTATCCTCCAAATTGCTAATTCTGTCCTCCATATTATCGACCCTACTGTTCAGAGAGTCCAGATTTTTCTTAATCTCCTCCCTTGTGTTCTTCATCTCCAGTATTTCTAATTGGTTCTTCTTTATAGTGTCAAGCTCTTTTGTGACATAGCTCCTGAACTCATTGAGTTGTCTATCTGAATTCTCTTTTAACTTGTTGAGTTTTTTAATAATGGCAGTTTTGAAATCATCGTCATTTAGGTTATAGATTTCATTGTCTTTAGGATTGTTTTCTGGGTGCTTATCATTTTCCTTCTGTTCTGGAGATTTAATATATTTTTTCATACTGCTTTATGGCATGGATTTGTGCCTCTGCATAGAGACAGAGTTTAGTCGCTGCTTCCACTTGTTGCAACTGGTGTGTGGGGGAGCAGGTGTTTAGACTGCACCAACCAGGAACCTGTCAGCTGTTACTGACTGGACCTGGACCCCTCCTCGTAGTCATAGTGGTCCTGTGGGGTCCCTCGTCGGTTGTAGGGGCAATCGCAAGGGGGCCTCAGGCTGCTGGTGCCTACTGTTGCAGCCCACTTAGACGCGCTCTCTCCTTGTGGTCTGCAGCAGTGTTGTGGGCTTTCCCAGCAGCCAGGAGCAGGATCACCTATAATCACCGCTTTGTCCATAAGAGAGCCCACAAGATCACACTTGTCCACTATAGGTCCCAGCAGAACTATGGTTATCTTCTGCAGTCTGTCGTTAGCTCACCTAGCTGTGCTACTTTTGCCTCAGGGCCTTCCCACCTTGTGATTGCCAGTCGGGACCTCTCCACTAGTGCCGTGCAGAGGCTTTCACTGAGGCTGCTGTAGGAACCTGGAGTTCCCCCCTGGGCTATGTAGCCGTTTCACTGGAGCGCCACTCTGCCCCACTCCACTCTCACGGGATCTCTGGGAGCCCCTTGCCTCATCTGGGACACGGCCAGAGTCTGTGGGCCTGACGGTGGCTTGTAAGCTGCTGCCTTGTGGGGAATTCTGCTCTATGGAGCTTCCTGGTGTTCCGGATGCTGGGCGGGACCTCCCTGCCAATGGCGAGCAGAGGCCCTCCCTGCTGGGGGGGTGCGGGACCCTGGAGCATCCCCCGGGCCGCAGAGCTGGGTGTTTGAGCTCCACCCAGTCCCCAAGCACGTCCATGGGAAGTCCGGGCGCCCCCTGCACCAACCTGTGCGCCGAAGACTGTGGGCCCAGCAGCAGCTGGCAGTCTGGTGCAGTGCCGGGGAATCCACCCGCCAGGAGCTTCCTTTTGTCCTGGATTCTGGGCATGGCCTCCCTGCTAATGGTGAGCAGAGGCTTTCCCTGCCGGGGAGGTGCGGGACCCTGGAGCCTCCCCCCGGACCACAGAGCCGGGCGCTGGAGCTCCAACTGTGTCCCCAAGCACGTCTATGGGAAGTCCGGGCACCCCCTGCACCGACCCGTGCACCAGAGACCATGGGCCTAGCAGCAGCTTGTGGTCTGGTGCCATGCCAGGGAATCTGCCCACCGGGAGCTTCCCTTTGTTCTGGATTCTGGGCGGGGCCTCCCTGCTAATGGGAGTGGAGGCCTTCCCTGCCAGTGGGTGTGGGACCCTGGGGATTCCCCCTGGGCTTAGCTGTAATGGTGGGCGGCTTGAGTAGGGCTGTTGTCACCTGTTTCCACTGTCGCTCTGCTGGTGAGTGCACACTCCTGCCCTTGGTGTGTGGCGATGCTATGGGGGAGTCTGCTGGAAGAGAGCCTCCTGCAGGAAATAGGCTGTCTGGGGGTCGGGGGTTGGAGAGTTTTCACCTATTTCTACCTCCTCCCGGGGGGAAGTCCGTCCGCCTTCTGATGTATAGTAGTACGAGACTCTTAGGTGTCTATCCTTAGGTTGGCTCCCGCCTGGCCAGCTTAGAAGCTCTGCTGCTCCCAAAGGTGGCTTTTTTCCTCTCTGGCTGGAGTTACTGCCTCTTCTGCTTTCGTCAGGACTGTCCCTTGTTGTGGGGGTTCTTTTTATACAGTTTTCAGTTTTCAATCCAGGGTGATTCTTCCTAAAATTGTTGTAACCTGGTTGTGTTTGTGGGAGGAGGCGAGTTCAATGTCTGCTCACAGCGCCATCTTGACGAGAACTATAAGTTTTCTGAATTTTTAAAAAAACAGAATTTACATCTTATAGGACTGGAGTTTTTACAGAATAGTCTTTGAGAAGTACTGGTCTGAGGGGATAAAGTGAAGGAGGCTAGACCATGAGAAGTGGTCCAGATTTTCTTTGCTGAGCTGGGCTTGGAGAACCCAGCCTTAGGAGCAGGTCTGAGTGGGTAGCAGGAGAGTCAGGCTATGTCAGTCCAAGTGGCTAACGCCTTGCCAAAATGGTGCCTGAGCTCTCACTGCGCCTCTGAGAAGATTTGCTGGGTGTCGACGTGATCAGTGCTGCCTTACCTGGAAGACGGGTTCAGCTGAGCTAAAGCAAGAGCTTCAAAACAGAGATGTCCCTCCCCAAAACATAGTCATAGTGGTCTTATCTCAATTAAAGAAAACCTCAAGTTAATGGAGAGGGGAATTCCTATTCTTGGGAAATGGCATTCATGCTTATTTTAGACCAACCTGCTATCAAGAACAACTAGAGAAGTTGTAGCAGATTATATTTTCCAGGTGGCTGCATCACTGTCTATTCCTTACATGTGCCCATGCGTGTCATGTCTTCTTACAACATGGCATCGACACCCCTGCATTGAGAGGTGGCTTTGTGTTCCTTCTTCTTGAACATAGATGGACTTTTGTAATAGTCCTGACTGACCAAATGCAGCAGAAATGAAGCTGCATGACTTCTGAGACTATGTCATAAAAATTTCAACCTGACTCTCCTTTTCTCTCCTGGGATATGTGCCTTGGGAGTCCTGGGCCAAACTGTAAGAGGTCCAACTAAGCTGAGGCCCCATGATGCAGCAGTCACATGAAGAGATTGTACAGAGACAGCAGGAGATGCCCGAGAAGCCCAATTCCCAGCTATCGAGTCTTCCTAGACCAGGTACCAGACATGGGAGTAAAGAGCCTTTGAGATGACCTCAGCCCAAACCGCCATCTGACTGCAACCTCATGAAAGACCCCAGACAAGAATCACCCACCTGAGCTCCTCCTGAACTCCTGACCACAGTAACTGTCAGAGATGAGAAGTGACTGACATCGTTTGAAGCCACTAGGTTTTGGGGGCTTTTGTTGTGCAGCCGTAATAACTGTTCCACAAAATCAACAAAATATATGTTGAAGGCTTTGGAAAGCTATCGAAGCAACAAAGCCTTGACTCAAGGGGCCAAGATAGTTGCAAGAAGGGAACTCCCAAGAGGAGAGCCAGACATTTGGTAACACTTTTGTCCCAAGGTTATTTGTGGAATCAAATGCAACAGCTGAGAGACTGAGCAGAAAGTGGCTGCTAAATGGCTGAGAAGTTGAGCACAGCTTCTGGCGTTTTCATGGGACTATGGGTTAAAAGGGGAGTTCAGGTCCTGCCAAGTAGGAAGGGCCCTGGTAAACACCCTAGACTTTTAGTTGCAACTCTTGACTAAGAGTAAGGTTGAACTTGAAACAGGCCAACCCTCAAAAAAGCTGAAGCCTGCCTTTAAATCAGTTCAGCTACTGGCTGGATTAAGTTCATCTATCCCAACTCTATCTGCCACCAAAACCAAAAATGAATTCTCTCTTGAGGAAGGCAACATTATCCAGAAACTCACGTTATTTCTAACGTATCTGGAATTCATTAGAAGATAACTAGGTGTGCACAAAGACAAGAATTGACTGAAAATCAAGGGAGAATGCATATAGTAAAATAGTCTTAAAGGAAGCCTGGCAACTTGAGTTATCAGACTTGGACTTTAAGCCATCTGTGATTACTGTGCTCAGGAATTTGAATGACAGCATACAGAATTTCCATGAGGAATCGGAAACTATAAAATAATCAAATGGAAATTTGGGAATTGAGAAATCAATAACTGATACTTCAATAAAGGGATTTAACAGCATATTAGACATAGTGGGAGAGCAGATTGAACTGGAAGAAAGATCCATTGACAGTTTCCAGTTTGGAGGACAGAGGAAAAAAATGATAGAAAATACAGAAAAGAGCATAAGAGACATATAGAACATAATGAAATGGTCTAACATGTATAATTGGAGTCCCAGAAAGAGGAGAGGGAGAGGTGGTAGCAATATTTGAAAAGATATTGGGCAAGAATTTCCCCAAAGTGACAAAAACATCAAGCCACAGATTCAAGAAGCACTAAGAACCCTAAGTGGAATTAAAAGGAATATACCCAGGCACATCATAGTAAAACTGCTGAAAATAAAAAAGAGGAAATCTTAAAAGATTCAGGGAAAAAAGGACAAATTACCTTCTAAGAGCAACAGTGAGCATGACACTGACTTCCAAGGAAGCAATGGAAACTTTAAGGTGATGGAATGATGTTATTCATGGTGAAAGAAAATATCCTCTGTTAGTCAGCTTGTGCTGCTATAACAAAATACCATGGACTAGGTGGTTTGAATAACAGACAATTATTTCTCACAATTATGGAGGCTGGAATGTTCTCTATTAAGATGCCAGCAGATTTGGTTCCTGGTGAGGAGCCCCTCCCTAGCTTATAGATGACTACTTTCTCACTGTGTCCTCATGTGGTGGTGAGGGACAGAGCTCTGGTCTCTCTTCCTCTTTGTATAAGGACACTGATCCCATCATGGGAGCCCCACCCTCATGACCTCATCTAAATCTAGTTATCTCCCAAAGGCCCTACCTCCAAATACCATCACATTGCAGGGTAAGACTTTAACATATGAATTTTTTAGCGGGACACAAATCTCTAGTCCATGGCAATCTATAAACTAGAATTCTATATCCAGGGAAAATAAACTTTGGAAACACATTTGCAGACAAAAAAATTATGAAAAATTATCAGCAGAGTCACTTTAAAGTAAATAATAAGGGAATTCTTAAGACAGAAGGATATCAATCTAGGATGGAAGCATGGAAATGGAGGAATGAATGAAGAGCAATTGAAAGGGTATATATGTGGGTAAAAATCTAAATAATTATGTGTCCTGGGGTTAAAAAAATAGCATTAAAATATGCAACACAAAAGCACAAAGGCAGTGGGATGAAGTTAAGTGAAATCAGTGTTCTAAATTTTTTGCGTCGTCTAGAAGTAATATAAAATACGAATTTATTTTAGGCTTTAACAAGTCAAGACTGCACTCAGTTTAAAGTATGTGCTATAAGATTTGTAAAATAATTTGTAACTACCAAACTAAGAGAAGAGAAAAATGAAAGAATAAAAAGACTTGATTAATCCAGAAGAAGATAAGAAACCAAAGAAAAAGGAACAAAAACAGGCAGGACAAATAGAAATGAAATAATAAGTTTGTAGATTTAAACTCTAATATGTCAGTAATTACATAAAATTACTAAACAGACTAAATACTCTAAAAGATGAAGATTATTAGACCAGATAAAAACAACACTCAACTTTGTGCTGTTTAGAGGCCTATTTTAAATGTAAGAACTCAGAACGATTGAAAGTAAAAGGAGAGAAAATGATAGACCATGTAAACATCAACCAAAGGAGAGATAGCATAGCTAACTGATAGAAGCAGTGAAGAGTTAAAGGCAAGAATCATTACCAGAGATAAAGATAATCATTTCATGATGATAAAAAGGTCAATGTACCAGGAAGCTATAACAAATCCAAATTTATAGGCACCTAATAACATAGCTTCACAATATCTAAAACAAAAATTTTCAGACCTAAAAGGAGAAGTAGACAAATCCTCAATCAGAGTAGATTTTCTTTCCAAGTTAATGGAGAGAATTTTCCCAACTTTAGGTTTTTCTCTCATAATTTTTTTTCTTAAATCTCTGTGGCCTGAAACCTCTTATCTGATAGCTACCACCAGCAGATGACAAAATAAATGAATAAAAACAAATATTAATAGAAAAGAAGCACAGTGGGCAAGGCTTTCTCTAAGAGCTTGCTTTATTTGTGGTCTTCTGTGTTCATGGAGATTTCTGTATTTCATGTAAATAGACAGGTTACCCACTAAAAGAGAAGTTCCTGGTTTATATGATAGATCAACTACATAGCTAAATCCAAGTGTTACAGAGCGAGTGCTTGCTTCCTGATGTCTAATTACCTGTTCAAATGTCAAGACGAGATTTGCACTTTAAAGGATGCCACACCTCCATTTTGGTGTACTTCAGGAGCCATGTTCTCCTTACTACCTAATATTTTATATCAGAGTCCGCACAGTTGAGACTCACACACAGAGCAAACATAGGCTGATGGATATTGGCTGTGAGATGTCCAAGATGCTCTTGCGAGCTAGGAGCAAGAGTCAAAGGTGTGTCCCTGGTCTCATGAAGCATCATGGGTGTCAAAGGTGTTCCCTGGTCCTCATGGAGTCCTGGGTCCGGATGTTCCCACCTGCCTCTTCCAGGCAGCCTGTTGGGCAGGCACTGACGGCATAGACCATTAGGTGGTTATTTTCTTTCGGAAGTCGGGTGGGGCTGATCTAGGTGACTTATTTAGCGCTCACAGCAAACCTGCATGAACCATCTGGATCCTTATCAATGCATTGATTTTGTAAAATTTGCTTTCTTTTTATTATTTTTGCATACATAATTTATGTTCAGTGTAGAATAATCAGAAAAAGCAACAAATAAGAAGAACAATAATCACCCATAATCCTACCCCTAGAGATAGGTTAATTTTTGTTGTACTTCCTTTCAGTCTTTATCCTATTTTCCAAAACGGGCTCTAGCTATGTATTATTTGATGGTTTACTTAAAAAATACCTCTTCAATTGTATCAAGAACTCCTTTTAAAGTCAATAAATATAGATTTATACTTTTTTATTTTTAGCATCATTTAATTTTTTTCTAATTCTATAATAATATGTACAATACAAAAAAGCAGAATTAAGAAAATTAACATCTCTATAGATAACTACTACTTCTATTTTTGGTGAAATTTCCCAGTCTTTTTCCATGCATGCATATAATTTATAGTGTTTTTCTCCGCAAAACAAAATTAGGCACATATTATGCATGGCAGCATTACTTTTAAAAGCTGAACTGCATTCCACTGTATCAGTATGCCATCTTTATTTATACAGTTCCTTACCTTTGGCCATTACTTTCTTTCTTTCCTTTTTTTTTTGCCATTGGAAACAATGCTGCATCCATTAGCTGGGTAATCTATATCTTGTGGCACTTATCCAGTTTTTTTCTAGAAAAAATTCTTGAAATTTAATTGCTTGGTCAAAGGGTATGTCTATGTTTATAGTTTTCTATTCATGTTGCCACACTGCCTTCTAGAAAAGTCATGCCAGCTTACATTCCCATCAGCTTAGGGCCTCTTTACTCTCTGCTCTTACCAATATGGTGCATGATCCTTCTTATGAAGCTTTGCAAAGCCAATAGATGGAAAATGGCACTTGGTCTTTAAATCTGCATTATTTTGATCTCTAGTGAGGCTGAACATTTTTTCATATGTTATTTGTTATTTCATATGTTCGTTATTTCATATGTTCATTGTATTTCTTCTTTTGTTAATTTCCTGGTCATTCTAGATTGATTCTGTGAGCTCACAATACGGACACGTCTGACTTCTTTAGGTGAAGTCTCTTACTTGAAATTCTAGACTGACTGAGTTGTGTCCAAAGTCTCTTTCTGTTTTGCTTGTTAGTCAGATCTAAAAGGGCTCGTTTTAAATTGTCTATTTGAAATTATATCTAGTCTTAGAATATCTGAACTGCAAGAGCTCATGGAGGACATTTATTCCGTCTCCTCGTTTTACATATGGGGAAACTGAGACCTAGAGAGGACAAGATGCATGCCCAAAGTCACATGGCATACCTCTCTGTCTCTATCTGCCTTTTTTCTTTCTCAATCATGTATTATTAAAATGTGATGTTTGGAATGATTGATTCTATCTGGGAACATCTGCTATTCCCTACCCATCTCTTGAGCTAAAGATGGACCTATTGGATATGAGGCCGAGATTCCCAAACTGTCAATGTCACTGAATAGAACAGATTAGGAGAAAGTCTAGTTTGAATGTGAATATCCTTGAAAAGGAAATGACTCTAAAAATACACTGTGATTCTAAATAGACTTAGGAGATATTAGGTTGCAGCATATTCAGGATTTTCTTTAATGAACAGATTAAAATCATTTATGCATAATTTATGATTTTAATGAAAACTACAAAAGATGTCCAAAGTGTGTTTGAAAAATTAATTTTCTTAATAAAACTTTTCTATTGTAATTTTGTCTATTCCTTTAATTCACTTAGAAAAATCCTTCATAGACGGTTTCAGACAGCATAGACTAAGTTTGTGGCAGTAACAAATAACCCCCAAATCTCAGTGATGTAAACAGTAAGAGTGTATTTCTTGCTCACTCAACATGTCCAGTGGGGACTAACTGGGGGCTCTGCTCATCAGAAGCACTCATGGACCCAGGCTGTTGTAGGATCTGTCTACACATGTGCGTCTAGGTTCATCTTGGCAGGGGAAGAAGGTATAGCAAATTGTCCACTGATTCTTTTAAGGCAGGGGCTGGTAAACTATGGCTTTTGTGCCAAATCTCACCTGTCACTTGTTTTTATACATTCTGCAATGTAGGGATATTTTTTACATTTTCAAATGGCTAAAAAAAAATCAAAAGACGAATATTTTGTGACACACAAAAATGATATGAAATTCAAATTTCAGTGTCCGTAAATAAAGTTTTATTGGAACACAACCACATTAATTTGATTACATATCATCAATGGCTGCTTTCATGTTATAATGGCAGAGTTGAGTAGTTGTGACAGTGACCATACGGCCCACAAAGCCTAAATATGTACTGGCCTTTTATGGAAAAGATTTGCCAACCTCTGTTTTAAAGAGCCCGGAACTAATACATGATACTCATGCTCACATTTCATTGGCCAAAACAAGTCCCCTGGCCTTGCCTAACTTCAGATGAGTTGGAGAAATGTACGTAAGGAGAAGAACTAGAAATATTTGGTGAATAACATTAACAACTACCCCGTAGACAGAGGGAAGCTGAGCTTCTCCCTCCCATCTGGCTGAGATTCCACTAATTCTTAATTAATTGAATCTGAACTAAAGATAATCTACTATAAATGTTTCTCAAAGCCTGAATCGCCCATGTCATGAAGACCCAGTCCTCCCTCCGAATGGCAGCTATTGATCTATGATTATTCTCATAACTGCAATTTACAACTTGATAACAACAGCTAGACAAATTTATAAGCAACCCAATGAGCAATTTTGAGAAAAAAATCAATTCCAGTTCTCCAGAGTATAAGGGGACATTTAATACTGTAAATTGTCTGAGCTCAGCTAGAAAGAGAAAAAGAAAAGCATTTATTTTCTTATTCACAGCCTCTTTTAGAGTAAGCGTTTTAGACCCTTGTCTGGGAGTGATGTTTCCCAAACAATGCAGAGGGGGAACCAATGAGGCTGGCAGTGCTTCCTGAGGCAGTGTAAGCCCTTCCACCAGCTTCAGACAAGCCCCTGTGAAGTCTATAAATGCTGAGGAAACCATTAGCTAAGTAAGAAATGTGAGTAATTTCAAAGAGTGACCTCAGGGCTGCCGGATTTAGACCCCTTCATGAAATGTAGATGTGTGCTTAGCTCTCCTCCCGGAACTCCCTGGTCACTGACACTGGTGTATTTACGCCACAGACGAGCAGCTCAGGCATGCCCTATCGCAGCCATTGTGCCTTGGACACACAGACAGGAGAGTAAGCTGGGGCATCCTGCCCAGTGGTACAACAGCAACTGAGGCCACTGAGCCAGCCCCGCTCATTCTGGCTGCCTGAGATGTTTCCTCCCTGCCCTTTCTCCTACAAATTACAATTCTTTTCTTTTTAAAAATCTCCTGAAAGCTCTTGTGCATGCAAACCACAATTATTCATAATGAATCATCCCCAGAGGGCGCATCTTCATGAAGTCTTGCCTACTTCCTTATGGTTCTGGCAACTGAGTAATCAGAGGATATAAGAGCCCTTGTTCCCTGCCATAAAATAAGTTTATAGAGATATAATTAGCAATAGTATTATCTTCATTTGGACTTAGCCTTGCTAAATGTCCTATAAGAGTTGTTTACGAGGTGATATGAATGGTAATGGCATTAATAACGTCATTAGCCAGAAGTATCAATATTTCCCACCACTTACTGCCTCTGAATGAGGTTGCGTGTGGAGTTCTGGGATGGGGAGGAGCTGGTGGAGTTATAGAAAGTTTTAAGGAAGCACTCAAGAGTCATTTGAAGGAATTTGGTAACCTCGAAATGTAGCGCCCTTGTCCTGCTGTGCGTTGGTAGCTCAGGGAGTCTTCATGTACACAGATCCCAGTGGCCCTGGACCCGCATGCTCCTTTGCTGTCTCCAGGCCTCTGCTGGTGGCCTTCCCCTACCTGAGGTGCCTGCCCATGGCCCATGCTGACATACCCTTCCACAGGGCTGCTTCTCTTGCTGTTTCACCCAGGAAGTGCTCAGAGCACTCACTGGGGGCTTAAAAGTTATTCCACCCTCTATTGTGGATGGCCTTGGCTCATGGGCTGTGTCGTCTTCCAAGATGAGTGTGAGGTCTTTGAGATGGGGTCCATGTTTTCCATTTCAGTATCTCTTTCAGTACTGGGAAGAAATAGGTTTGTATCCCCAATCTCTGAGGGTCCCGGCCCTGTGTCAGCACTCTGCCATGTGCTTACACTTCCCAGATGCCCTTGGAGTTGTAGGGGTAGAGCTGGGGGGGCCTCAGAGGCCATTCTGTCCAGCTGGTCACTTTACAGATGAGGAAACTGAGGCTCAGAGAGGTGATCTGTTTGGCAGGGTCCCACGTGGTGAGTGGCAAAGCTGGGAAGAGAGCTCATCTCTCTGGATGGGAAGGGAAATGTGAGTCCCTGAGGAAGCTCCCCTGCTGGACAGAGCGTGGTCAGGTTATGCCCCCGAGTCCTGGATGTTCACCTAACTGAGGAAGACTCCCGTAGAAATGGCAGAGCGATGTGGAGGAGGGAGCCCTGGGGCTGGAGGCAGGAGGTCGGGGTTAGGTGCTGGCTCTGACCCTTTCATGGCTGGCCGTGGCTGAGTCTCAGTTTCTTCATCTGGGAGTAGAGATGATTTTCTGCTCTGATGGCCTCCCTGTGTGCTTGTGAGAATCACATGGTAGACCTGCTGAGAAAGTACCGGTGCTTCTGTGCTCCCCTCCCTGGCCTGGGTGAGTCTGGGTGGGGAAGGAGGAAGGGTGTGAGTAGAGTGCACAGGGTTGCCTTCCCAAGGCCCTGTCCATTTGGTTGGCAGTGGTGGCCCCACTTCCTCCATGTGGCGGTGCTCCCAGCCCAGGTCCCTGGCCTGCCTCTTAGAGCTGCTTCCTCTCATGTTAGGCAGGCACCTTCAGGAGCAGAGTGCCTTGTGGCCAGCCTGTCTGACACTGACACTGACACTGACACTGACACAGCCTCCTGATTTATGGCCAAGAACCTGTTCAGTGGGGCATTAGCTCATCACCATGGCAGCCCCAGCTCCCCTGTCCCCCTAAGCCTTGGAGCTGAACCTGGTCACTCAAGTCTGAGCACAAAGTGAAGATTATTGGCTGCTGGATTGGGGCTATGACAATCTCATTAGCTCATTTGTCCTGCAGAAGTGGGCACATGCTTGTTGATCTTGTCACTGGAGCCAGCTTTTTGGGAGTCGTGTCAGGAGGTTCCTCGGAGGGTCTCTGATGTCAGAGCTAGGCTGACCCCCAGTCTCCATCCAGACTAATCCTGAATATCATCAGCAGGCACCCTGCCCCTTGGAGAGGGCAAGGGTCTTGTCCAAGGCCTCGTGGGGAGCCTGGAACCAGGGTGGGTTACTGGATCCCCAGACCCAGAGGGTCTTCTCGTCACAAAGGTGAGCTGCTGCCAAAGGCAGAGGGACCATGGCTGTGAAGGTGGAGGAAAGATGACAGGCAGCTGGAGAGCAAAGCCTAGGACAAGTTTCTGGGAAGGCCTGGCTGCAAAGCTTGGAAATGGCCTCTTAGGGGAGACCAGCGTTTGTACGAAGACTAGGCATAGAGTTCTTTCCTCGTTCTCCAGGCTAGCACCTTTGGGAGCCAGCAGTTTTAGCCCTGGTCTATCCCTCCAGGGTCAGCAGAGAGAGCAGAGCCACTGACCCTTCCTACTTGTCCTTTGACAACAGCAGGAAAGTACTTGTCAGCTGGTGAACTCCTGGCCAGGGCTGACTGTCGGATTCCTCTCCTTACTCGTGGTATGTGATCAGCACACAGTAGGTGCTAGGAAATGAGTGAGAGAGGAGGGCACATGCAAGATAGGGTTGTTGAGTTTGAAATTTGGTCCCAGAAACAACCAAGAAATGTTTCTGAATCTTTTCTTGGAAGAAAATGAAAAAGCCCTCTGAGTCTCAGACCAGGCAATAGCGCCTCTCTGAGGTCTTGCTGAGAGGTTTGTGGGGACATGGGTGGTTTGTGGGGGCATGGGTGTCAGGAGGCTCTGCTGTGCTCACCTTGCCTCTGCCGTCAGGGCTGCCTGTCTGTTGTATATGGCTCCTCTTGCCCGCTCAGATCCTATTACGCCAACGTAAATT
The DNA here is from genome assembly GCF_037783145.1 of Equus przewalskii. Taxonomy (NCBI): domain Eukaryota; kingdom Metazoa; phylum Chordata; class Mammalia; order Perissodactyla; family Equidae; genus Equus; species Equus przewalskii. Next base: position 40,981,176 of record NC_091843.1, read on the forward strand.
GAGTTACAGCATCAAAAGCTCTTTGTTTAGTGAACCAAGCACTTTGTATTAGTTACTACATCTGTCTTGTTATTTTGCGTCATCTTTGCTGGAAGCCTGCACGCTTGTCCTCGAGGAGAAAGCTGTAAAGACTAAGTGATTTATGAAATCTATTTAGTTCTTTTGGTTATTCTTAAATGGGATAAACAGTGGCATTGGGGCTCCAGGATTGAGGTGAGGAGAACCGAGGGTCCAGGGTCCCCCTTGGTCCAGGAGGCTCGCGGTGCCTGCGATACCCGATACGCGATCGGCCAAGGGTGCAGCTGGGCTTTCTCTGTAATCGAATCAGGCACAGTCTGTTACAAACAGTTCTTACAGAGTAAATGCAGGGATGTGAGAATTATTAAGGCTGCTAATTCTTTGCACTTGTACAGTTTAAAAAACAGCACTTTTTCCACATTGTAAGAGTAATATGGTATGCATTGTAGAAAATTTGGAAAATAGAGACAAAGCACAACGAAAAACAAATCCCAAATCCCACCAGTGAGGATGAAACACTGTTAACACTTCATTGTGGAACCTTCTAGAGACTCTTCCAGGTGTGTGTGTGTGTGTGTGTGTGTATCTGCATTTCTATATACGGACTTACAATTTTTACAGGAAAGCAATCAAAAGTCTCTTTGCCTTTTATCCACACAGGCGTGGGGTCTTTGGCTCCCCAGGAAGCTGAGTGACCCACAGCTCACACAGAGCCTTCTTTGCTCCCCAGCCATCACCGTCTGCCAGGGAATCTGCTCCAGTTAACACACAGCAGGGTGACTGAAGTCTCACCATGTGTCACCAACACCCAACACTTTGGGCCCACTGGGGGCTCCACGTGGCACAGGGGTTGGGGCCGACTCCCCTCTGGCTTCCTTCAGTGGCTCTATCACCCAGGAAATACCAAGCTGTTCTGAGCCTTTTGGTGGCTCTCCCCAGGGGGCTAGGATGACATTAATGTGCCCCTGTGTGGCTGACCTCTCAGGCTTTGAGGCAAATCCTGATCCTGGAGCCCTGCAGGGCCCCCTAGTTGTGCCCATGCCTCCTGCTCTGCCCTTTGCCACCCCCTGGATCACTGAAGATGACCTCCTCCCGCTTGAGGATGGCTCAGGAGGGTGTGTGACCGACCTTGCATGCCGGGTGCGGAATTTGGGGTGGGTGCTATGTGCTATGGAAGAGACCCATGGCTCTGAAGGCTTTTTCAGCTTGTGGAATAATACTAGAGGAGTCTACAAACTTATGCCTTCTCCCTGGCTTTAAGAAAAACTTGACTTTTCTTCTCTTAGAGATTCACAAGTGATGTTAAAGGATCTCTGTCTTGCTGCCGATATATAAGAGAGTGTTTGCTCAGTGTCCACTTTCCACTTTCCCTGAGAAATCAATCCTCCTTGTCAGAAGCAGGCCGTTCGGAGACTGTGCCTGCATCAATATCGGCTGAGCTCGGGGGCAGTGCGAAGGAGGCAGGGCGCTCTGGGCTAGGGCTCCACACTCCTTATTCAATATTCTTTGACCTCTGAGCTCACCCTGACTTTGTTCAGTCGATTGCCCTCCTGCTGTCAGGAAGACCTGCCCTTGAACATGGCTGAAGGATGCATTACCTGTCGGAGGCAGCCAGGTGTGTCTGCACAGGGCTGTGCTGGGGGCTCTTGTAGTTGGCTTAGTAATTAAAAGCAAACAAAGCCTGCATGGAGACATATTGGTTTTGCTAGGGGTGCTGAGGCAGAAACAAGTGGGAAGGCAGCCAGGTTCCAGAGCCCAGGAAGACATGGTATCATGAGGGGTGACACAGAGAGTACTGAGTGCCAGGAGTAGGGGAAGCAAATGGCTCCACTGCAGGCCATCTTGCAGGACCCAGGAAGTTCTCACTCCTGTCTTGGCCTGGAGTGGGACTGTCACTGAGCATGCAGTTGGGCCTTACTTGGTGAGAAAGAAGGAGGGCAAGGTCTGTTCTCAGACCACTGCCCTGCTGGGCCCTTTATTGGGATCAAACTGAGTGTTGGTGACATCCTACAAAAGGACTGGATTTTAGTTATTAAGTGAGTGGCAGAAGTGGCTTTCAAAGCCAGAGCTGCCTGACTCCAAAGCCATGCTCTTGCTCTTTTTCCATAGGTTGGGTGTAGGATGGGTTGAATGGGGTGGTCCCCCAAAGATATGTCCATGTCCCTGGAACCTGTAGATGTGACCTTATTTGGAAAAAGGACTTTTGCAGATGTAATTAAGTTAAAGATCTTGAGATGGGGTGATCATCTTGTATTATGCCGGTGGGCCCTAAATCCAATGACAAGTGACCTTATAGGAGAAAGGCAGAGGATTTTTTGAGACAGACAGAGAGGAGAAGACACAGACAGAAGAAGAGGAGGCGATGTGACCACAGAGGCAGAGACTGGAGTGATGTGGTGACAAGCCAAGGAGCTGACAACCACCAGGAGATGGAAGAGGCAGAGAACGCATTGTCCCTCAGAGCCCTGGAGGCAGCATGGCCCTCCTGGACTTTGGACTTTTGGGCTCCAGACCTCTCAGAGAAAATGTTTGTGTTGCTAAAAGCCACCTAGTTTGCGGTAACTTGTTATGGCAGCCCCAGGAAACTAGCACAGGCTGGCTCAGTACGTGTCAGAAGCTGGGGATTTTCAGTTGCTTTGCAATTGTAGAGGAATCTTTTTGGGCATCAGGATTGGCCCTGTGGAGGTGTGGCCTGGGTGTGGAGCCAGGTGGTGCTATCTGAATCCATCTCTCCAGGCCTCTCAGGACACCCACGACATTGCAAGCTGCTATAGTCTCAGTGTCCTTCTCGCATACCCTGGAGCCCCTAGCCCCGGAGCACAGCGAGAGCTGACCTGATGTGGCATGTATCTTTTATGAATGGATTTTGCTCAGCTCTGAGGTTGCCTGTTTCTTGCCTGGAGGCAGTGGCAAGAAGCTGGTGCTGTTTTGGGCCTTTTGCTCTGAAGTGGCCCACTCCCTCTCCAGCCTCACCGGCAGGTGACCTCACAGGAAGGTTATAAATAGCAGTCAGGGATGGGTTCTGAGTGCCTCAAAGTGGAAGCACAATCACTTGATGACAGTTCAGCGCAGGGGGAGACAGCAGGGCGCTGGGGGCCAGTGCTTCTCCTCCGCTCTGACGGTAATCAGAGCTGGCAGATGTCTCCGACAGCTGGGGCTAATGGGCTGTCAGACAGGGCGGACCAGCCCGGGACAGGCTCCGTGCTCCCTGGCACTGGTCCAGCCCAGACCGAGGGCAATCAAGCATGGGGCTGCCCAGGGAGGCTCCTGCTTGCAGAGGCTGTACCCCTCCCTGGCCCGACGAAGCCTGTCTAAGAGTGGGGTCTGCTCCACCCATCCTGGACAGTTTTGTTTTTCGTTTGTGGGAAACGGTCATTTGAATTATTGATGAGAGATTAAAGCAGCTAATTCAGTTCAATTTCTCTGATAGACAAAACTATTTATAATTAACCTAGAAGCAAAGGTCAATGCAGTGGTAAATGGCTACGGTCACAGAAGAATTGCAGTGAGGATCTGGTTTGTGCTAAGGTGGAATTTGTGCAAGGACCATCTTGGAAGCGCTGTGAAATAAATTCATGATTCAAGACGAACGTGTGGTGCCACCTGAAAGACCTTTATCTCAGCCTTGGGACATTTTGAGCAAAGGATGGTCTGGGCTTGTTTCTTCAATGTGTAGCCCTGAAAAGGGAGTGAGCTGGTGGCCTCTGGGGCATGTGTCCTCCAAAGTGGCCTGGGAACTGGGAAGTCAGGAGACCTGAGGCCTGGTTTGACTGCTTGCCACTCCCCATATGACCTCAATGTCTACATCCATGCAATGAGGAGGTGGTAACAACCCCCGGACCCTTCCATCTCTGCCACCCCAGGCTCTTGCCCTGTGGTTATAACGAGTGATTCCAGGCATGAGAGGGAAGGGCTGGCTGGCGCCTGGACTGCCCCTCTGTATTCAGACCCTCAGGAGTCCCTGAAGGGAGCCAAGCATGTTCTTGACTTGTTCATCCGTGCAGCTGGAGGTTTGTCTTTGGCGGGGGTCCTGGAGCGAGATACCATTCAGCGACCTTGACAGGGAAAAGGACTCAGCAATCTGGCAGGAGTGTAGTGGTTTCCTCTCAGCACATGCTTGGGTCTACCTCTCCCCTGCCTGCAAGCTCTGCCTGCAAGCTTTGGGCAGGAAAAGCCAAGCTCAGCTATTTTGGCAATGAGTGTCCTGGTGAGGAACTGGCGCAGAAGTGGGCACTTCCAAAATGTCATAGAAAGGCACAGGACCTTCTGTGCCCAGTGTCTTTTTACTTCTCTGGTGGAGCTGAGCAGTGTATCACCTCTTGTTTAATGCTGGTAAGACATATCTGGGTATTTACCACCAAACTCTAGAAGTGGCTTTCAGGCATCTATCTAGCTTAAAAGAATTAAGCCTTATGAGGCAATTCAACAGGTAAGATAAAAAAAGTGGGGCTGCTCTGCATTGGGGGAGCTGTAGCTCTATGCTTCTGGCACTTTCTCCCCCTCAGGGGCAGGCAGCTTCTGAGGGACCACGAGGACTTCCCCCGACCCAATCCCGGGGAATGCTGACTTTGGTCCGAAAACTACCCAATGATAAGACCAGCTTCCTCGTTTTATAACAGAGGGACTTGAGACTCAGAGAGGGGACGGACTGGCCCAAGTGTCCCAGTGGACTCATGGCCAAGCAGGACTCTCCTGACTTCTAGCTTGGTGGAGGAGTGGGGAGGGAGTGGGGGGTGGGGGGCTGTCTGTGGCACCATACTGCCTCTCTTGGAGTTATTCTCAGGCCTGCTGAGAGTTGGGTCTCCTGATTTCCTGAGGACCTGGCTTCCAGTAAGGTCTCCTCAATGTGACTAGTCCCCTAAGATTTAATGTCAGGCTAAGGCCTCACCACTCCTGTCTGCAGAAGCCTGACACAGCCCCTGGAGAGGAGAGGAGAGAGGAGGGAGCGAGGGGGAGAGGAGGGAAGAAGAGGAGAGAGGGATCCTGTCCTGCAGAATGTGGTTATAGCTCAGTAGACAAACGGGGCTGCCTTATGACAATCTCTTTCGATGTTTTCCTTTCAACTTATTTCTTGGGAGACTGAGGCTGATTTTGAAACAAACTGATGGGGACATACGGGTGGTCCAGGAGTGCCTGGTGATAACCAGCTCCGGGCTCTGCTTTCTACCTGTCTTTACTCATTGTCCTTGACCCCGTGGGTGCTCTTGGCTCCTTGATGGAAGATTCACCACATACTTGTCTCCTGAATGCTATGGCACTTAATCACCTTCTAATATACTATATATTTTTCCTGTTCATGATGTCTGTTTTTTCTGGTCTGTTTCTATGCCCATGCCTGCAATCAAGTTCCTCCAGCACAGAGAAACTGCCTGCAGCTCAGGGAAGGTCTTGATACTGTTAGAAGGATGAACAAACAGATGACTGACTTTTCCTTCCCACACACCTGCAGATCTGTGGCCTTGTCTGGGAGGTTAATTCTTTGCCTTTTTTGGGCCTATTTTGGGTGGATTAAAAGCTTGTATGTCCCAAGAAAGGGTGTTTAATGTCTGCTGAAGGCATATACAACTATTTCTTAAAGATAGGGTCCATATTCTTCTTGAAATAATGCCTCCCCCAGACAGTAGGCCTGCGTTTCATGATGGTCCTTGGAACATAACATCCACAGCTTTCCTGCTTCCCATTGGACCTGGTGTTGTTTCATGTGGCTCCGCTCTTACCTCCTTAGGTTTCTGCAGTTTTGAAGTCTGCTCTCACCTCTCAGTAATGAGGAAATAAACAGTGCTGCTATTTGTGACCTCTGATTTTAATTGGATTTTAGAGCAGTTTTGAATGAATGAATGAAGTTCTGGGCTCTAGGAACAAGCTCTTCTAGTAATGAGCTGAAACTATTACATTAATTTCCTAAGGACCTCTTCCTTCCTCTGCTCAGATTGTTTGCATACACTGGTCAATGCTGCATATAAATTGAGGTCTCAAAAGGCTAAATTAACAATTAATTGGGAGCATCTCTAAGCCCCTCAAAATGGAAATAGTTCCTCAACTGTGAGAGGAAATCTACCTCTAGAGACCTCTTGTTATTGGATATGTGCACCTTGACACATCAGGGGAATCTGGAGTGAACCCTTGTTTATAAGGGTCCAAAGGGGTGAGCAGTGTTCATACATCAAAGACATAATTCTTAGTGTTTTGTCATATCAGCTTTTCTCTTCCTTCGTGCAGTGCAAAGTCCTGGAGGAAAAGTCTCTGTCACTAAAAGTGGGCAGCGGGTTGGATTTAGAAACATGCATGAGTGTAACCCCAATTGTCACTTGTCCTCACTCTTCCCTTCTCACTGTTTCCCCTCAGACTCTTATAAGACACTTAGCGTCTGGTATCCCTGCCTTCCGAGGCCCTCCTTCCTGTACCACCATGCTCCCGGCACCTGGCCTTCAGGCTAGTGTCTGTGCCTGTAGTTCTCATTCTCCATCCTTTCTGAGCATGTGGCTTGTAGTTATCTTGCTCAAGATTTCTCAATGACTCCCCACTGCCCGCAGGATGAAGTAGGAGCTCCTCCCCCTGGCTTCCAGGCTCTGTTTGGCTCAGCCTGGCACTTCCTCCCCAGCTTCCTTCTCCCTTTCCCCAAATGTGCTCAACTCTTCACTTGGGCTGGCTCTTCATAGTGCCCCTCCCCGACCCCGACCCCTCTGCTAATTCCTGCCTCCAAACTTTTGCTCCCACCATTTCTAAAGGGACTCATATTATTTATTGTCCAAGCCAGGATTGTTTTGGTAATGAAAGGAAACACTATTAATAATTATGCTGGGACAATGAGTGTAAGCTGGGCAGTCCCAGGAAATAAGGACATGTGGTTACCTTAGCTATGTCCTACCCTTGTTCTCTTTCCCTTTTCATCTCCATTCTCCCCCTCCTACTGAATTCTGCTCAGGTCTTCCCTGTCATTGATGGCTCACTTCTAGGAAGCTTCTCTTGGTGAGTGTGGGTTTCTCAGTCTCAATTATAAGGCTACATGCCAGACACCCTTGGTTCTCTCTAGTTTGGTGCTTATCATCTGAGTAACTCCCAGTAGGTGAGTGATAGTACCCGGATCAGGAGCATGGAGTCTGCAGCAGGAGAGGTCCTTCCTGTTAGTACCAAGAATTGGGCCACAGGTAAGTGCACAGGATGTCACTCAGTTGTATGTTTTTATGCACATATGTGTCATGGTCGTTTACCCTTCTTTTTGGCTTTCCAGAATCTGAACTCCCTTATTCTTAGGGCATTTCCACCTTTTGAGGCAGAACCCATCTCTTACTACATACAATTGAAGATGCCAGGTACTCACTTACTGGCTTCCCTTGCAACCAGGGTACAGGAAGGGACCATCTGGACTCTAGTCTGGTGAGGGTGGCAGCTGCGACAGTGGCAGTGGTCCTAATGGCGGTGTCTCATATGAGGTGTACATGGCAGCTCCAGCAGAGGTGTCTGGATCTGGTACTGGGGTATCAGAGGTGGCTTCTCCAGCCTAGTTCTGGAGCAGACATGGAGCTCTGTTCCTGGCGGTATGTCTCCAAGGCTGGTTCTCTAGCCATCCTGGTGACTCTGGGAGCTATTTAGCATCCTTTCTTTAAAAAATGTTAATCATAAACAAAAGTAGTGCCTGCTCACCAGGCAGATTGAGCAATTATAAAACTTTGCTCCTTTCTTTTTTTCTCTCACTTCTCCCTCTTCTTTCTTTGTCTTTTTTTCTTTCTAAAGAATTTTAAGAATATTTCACTCCTAATTCACTTCAGTATGAATTTCTAAAAAATAAGGACATTTTCTTATATAACCTTACAATTTTCATCTTACCTGGCAAGTGTAACAGTAATTCCTTAATAGCTTCTAACGTCTAGTCTATATTTCCCTGATTGTCTCAAAAATGCCTTTTCAGGGGCTGGCCTATTGGCACAGCAGTTAAGTTCACACGTTCTGCTTCAGTGGCCTGGGGTTCGCTGGTTCAGATGCCGGGTGTGGACCTACGCACCGCTTGTCAAGCTATACTGTGGGAGGCGTCCCACATATAAAGTAGAGGAAGATGGGCACAGATGTTAGCTCAGGGCTGGTCTTCCTCAGCAAAAAGAGGAGGATTGGCAGCAGATGTTAGCTCAGGGTTGATCTTCCTCAAAAAACCCCCCCCAAAAAACCTTTTTATAGTTGTATTTAAGGCAGGAGCCACACAAAGTCCAGACTTTGCATATGGTTTTTCTGTCTCAGGAGTCTCTTTTACTGCAGAATCATCCCGTGCAATTGATCTGCTTTGCTGAAAAAACCCAGCTCTGTTGTCCTGTAAAGGTCTCACCTTCTGGATTTTTCTGATTTCTTCCTGGTGGTGGTGTTTCTACTTGTTCTTCTCTCCCTGCCATTTCCTGTCAACAAGAAATTTATCTAGAGACGTTAAACCCCCAAATGTCAGTAGCTTAGTCCCATAGAAGCTGTGTTGTTGTGGATGTTCCTGGTTAGCAGGCAGCTTTTCCCCGCCCAGGAATTCAGGGCCCCAGACTCTGTTCACTTTGACTCCTCTGTTCCTGAGGACCAACTTGTTTTTGCAGTCCAGCTGGAAGGAGGAAGAGAAGGTAGAGAATGCACACATGCTTCTTACCTGTCAGGAAACGACACCCATTGTTTCTTATCCCATTTGTGAAAATTAGTCACCTGGCCAGTCCTAGACACAAGAAGGGCTGAGGAATGGAGCCCCTTGTTGTTGGCCACTTCCTAGGGACACCCATTTTGGAAGAGAGTGCCTACGTTTTCAGCTTCTGTCGCGGTCTGTCTTGGTTTGTCCACAGCCCAGCTTTAGTGATGCACGGACACTGGGGCGCTAATACCTCTGTACATTTTCCTTCTGTCACGGCCTTTGAGAGTGGCCTCTCATTCTGCTAATTGGTTGCTTATCTCGCATACCATCTGATTTTTCCTGTCGTGTCCCTGCATCCTAGGGAGAGCCTGTTTTTAGCTCAGGTTTAGCATGAACCAGATGAAAAAGAGGTAACTTTTTGTGCAAGGCACGATGTTATCATGCATCCCTTAAGAGATCCTGAAACTATTCAGAAGAAAGGTCTTTACTCTGGAGAGAAGGCCTTCTCCCTTAAATCAGTGCTTTTACACTTTAACATTTTCCTTCTTTGCTAAACTCCTTGTGAATTCTCCAAAATTTGACAACGGTCTGTGATATAGTTTGTATTCAATTTTTAAAGGGAAGCATTAAAACAGGTTTTCAGAAAACATAGGTTTTGAATAAAATCAGTATCTTCTCATAAATTCCCTGCAAATCTTAAACTTCACCAATTACCGCCCTTTTCTGAAAACAGCACCTTTTTGTTGGAACACACTGTTTACTTATAATATACATTGCATTGTTCTCTAATAGCTTAATATGTTTTTTTTTCTGTAACAAGTCGAGAAGTCCCCAGAGAGGGAGGATAAGATACTACGTGCCTTGGTTCCTCCTCCATCCCTCGCCCAGGGCTGGTAGACTGTTCTTCAGTTGCCTAGAAAGAAGTAAATGATGAAGCCTGAATTCTAGCGCTTACAAAAGCTCCAGCTGAGCTTGGGTTTGGGTTTGCTGGCAGGTTGTAGAGTCGGGGACCTCTGTCATATGGTTTTCCTTGTGAAGAAACTCTATTCCTCTTTGTTGTACTGGGGCTAACAGACTATGTAACGTAAAAATCTCGGACACTAGTAGTGGTTGAAACTGAAAGGCCAGTAAATGTCCCATAGGAAAGAAATGTACATGGGGAGGTGGGGGAGGTTAGGAAGTCACAGCAGCGCCAGACAAGCCTTTGGGTCTGAGTGTGCTTCCTGCCCGAAGGGAAGAAAACCAACGCTGTGACCAGGAGGAGTGTTCCCAGAGTCTGATGGCACTATAATAGCATAAACAATGACAAGTTCCATAAACATCACAAATGGAGGAATTTGCCTTGAAGTTTCTTCTGGGATCTAATTTAAAGGAACAGCTTGGTGAAAGTGAGGTCATGAGGGAAGCAGAGACGAGTGGAGAGAAATGCGGTGTGACAGCTGAACTTGCCCAGCCTGCTCAGCAAGCTGCACTGGCTTGGTGGGGAAGGACTCCCGGGCAGAGGCACTGGGTTGGAAGTGAGCCTGGAGGAGACAAGTCCTCAGCAACTGTGACCCCTCAGGGCTGCTGACATCAAGCCCCAGCAGGACGGGAGCTGTGCTGAGCTGGGAAGAGGATTTGGAATGAGATCGGTGTTTGAGTGTCACCTTAGTCATTTACTACAGCTGTATGACCCTGAGCAAGTCACATGCCTGTGAGTAAACACTTCCACATCTGAGAGTGGAGCTGAAGCTAACGCCACTCAGCTGCTGTGAGAATTAAATGCAGTCACATCTCCAAGGGCAGGAAGGGTGGCTGTCACACTGTCAGTTGATTAACAAGTTGGCACTGGCCAAGGGAAGGTTATACTGTGTCCCCCAGCCTGAGTATTCTTCCTGTTCAAGGCTGCCTTTAGACTTTTAGTTTCTGAAAAACAGACTTTTTCTTTTCTTTTCTTAAAAAAAATCAGAGTTGGAAATTTGAAGTTGGAAAACAGGAGGTCTCATCTAGAACAATGTGTAGGGGCAGCCGGGTTTCATCTCAGTCTTTGGTTGTATCGTGAATTTCTCTGGTCACCTAGACCCGCCTGTGACTCCGCACTGCTATGAGTTTAGCCAGGAAAGGGCCCACAGATGCAGAGACACGGAGGTCAGCGCTGGGCGGTCCAGGGGCTCCTCAGGCTGCGCTTTGTTCTGCAGAGTGGGCGAGACACCTTGCCTGCGTCCCAGCAGGCCAAAGAAGAGGATCCTGGGAGCTCAGCAGTGACATCTCGTGCTTCTCAGCCACTGAGCAGAGCAGAGACTGGGGGCCTGGGGCTCCGGGCATTTCTGGAAGCTATTGTCCAAAAACTGTCAGGAGAGAAGGTTTTCTTGCAGGGGCCCTGTACCCGCAAGCTTTTCCTGTCCCCGCCCAGTGCGGGGGAGACAGAGTGTGTGCCTGTTTATTTTCAAAGTGAAGTTGACTTCAGTCTCTTGTTCTAGGTGGTTCTTATTTTAGTTGAACCCTGTGGCATCTCTCCGCAGGGCTGGAGGAAGGTGTTCACCGTGTACGTGAGACTGGGACCCAGTGGGGAGGGCCTGAAGCATTGAGAAAGGACCGGGGAAGCTGTGTGTGTGGGGTGGGCGTGTGGATGGAGGGCTGGACAAATCTGCTGGGGTGACAAAATCCTGTTGCTCTTCCTGGAAATTGTGAGCATATATTTTGTCTTCAAAAACATCTTTTCTTGGAATTGTTAAAAGAGAAGGGCTGGGTGGGGGGCTTCAAACCGAGTCCCTTTCTGAAATGAGTGGGGTTCTCTGTGCTCACAACTGAGGTCTGATTCCTCCTTCTAGAAAAGAAGTCTGGAGAGAGAGGGGATTTGGTGTGGGGTGGGAGAAGGTGTGGGGTGCACAGGTGTGTTCTTTAAGGTGAATGCCACTAGGCCCTCCCCCCGGAATTGGTGGGAAGCGGCTTAGCCCTCTGTGGCTTGGAAGATGGTGCAGCCATCACAATATGCTTCACGAATGGGCCGTGGGAGCTGAATTTAATTTTATGTCCGCCGGGAGATTGTAGCCAGGTGTTTCTGTGGTGTGGAATCGTTATTTACAATGAAGCACTTACAGAGAAGTAGTAAAGTTAATGGAGGTTTCAGAGGAATTAGCTTTGTTCCGTTCCCCGGTGGCCCAGGCGGCTCCCCTCTCCAGTCACCGATCTGGCGAGGAGGCAGCGCGCAGAGCTCGTGGAGTTTGTGTGGGTGGATGAAATCGGGAGGGACTCGAAGTGGCGAGCCCCCAGCCTTCAGAGACTGGCCCGTGGCTGGACTCTGCCACAAGCCTGCCTCCCTGGCCAACAGCCCTGCACAGCCTTGCTGGGGGTTCCTGGCCCTGGCAGAGTAAATCGCTGTTATTTCCACTGCCCATTGTGGCTCTTGCTGCTGCTGGAAGACGTGCCAGGAGCTGGAGCATGCGGATGGTGAGATGCGAGTCAGCCCCATGCTCACACTCCCTAGAGGGGTGACCAGGCTGCACCATGAGGACAGTGCTGCCCTCAGGTCGGCCGCAAGCTGTGAGGTCATTGGGTTGTAGATCCTCAGGTTCCCCGTGTATCCGGGGTCAGGGGCCGGGCAGACGTGGGTTTGAGTCTGAATTCTACTGGATGACTTGAGCACATTACGTAGCCTCTCGAGCTTCGTTTTCCTTATCACTAAAATAGGGACAATAATTCTGCCACATCACAGGGTCATCGGGAGGATTATGTGACATAAGGTGTGGAAAGCACTTAGTTCCCTGCCGGGCACCCATGTCAGCCATGTACCTTCTTCACTTTTTGTCTCTCAGCCCACACACCCATCTATGTGTCTTTCCGGGCCAGAGAGTCCACAGACTGCATTTCCCAGGCTGCCTTGCCAGGCGTCTTCCTGGTGGGCTCTGCCCACAGGAGGCCCAGAGGGCGGGAAGACGGAGGAGGCCTCAGTTCTTCCCTGCTCCCTTGCTCTCTGCCCTCTTCTGCCAGTGGTATCTGAGGCGGGGCAGCTCCTGCGATGGCCCTTCCTCCATGCTCCCCGTCCTGTGGCTGAGGCGCCTCCTCTCAGCCTCTGGGTCCAGGTAACGTCATCTCCTCCCTTTGTACGTGCTCGCCCCAGGGGAGATACTGGCTGCTTGCATTTCCTAATCTCTGGGTCACCTCACCTTTCCCTTCTTACTGCCCCAGCACCTGTGTAAGCGGTTCGCTGCGTTGAATCTTCTCTGTGTGAAGGACCTAGCGTGATTTCTGTGTCCTTGACTGGAAGCTGAGCAATGCAGTGGATCTCCCGTTAGTCATAACGAGAGCGTGGCCTTGGAATCTGACAAGGCGAGGCTCACACGTCAGGGCTCCACCCCTTTGTTGCTGTGTGACCTGAGCCTCCACATGTGCATCTGTAAGATGGGGAGGATAATAGACCCAACTTCATGGGCTTATTGGGAAGATTTAATGAGATAACAATAGAAGGAAAATCTCCACATAGTGTGGTCGTGGACAGCAACACAACATGAGGATCCATTTCTAGAAGTGTTTGTTGCTTTCTCAGGTCGGCCCAGGGAGTACTGAGGATGGCTCTGGAAAGAGCATGGGAGGTGGTAGGCTTAGGCCTGTGTATTCATGGGCAGCAGGGAGCTGTGTGGGGCCTGGAGGGCCCTGTAGGCAGGGACTGCTGGCTGGAACAGTCTTAATGTCCTCTGCCAGTTTAGCTCAGAGCTTCAGCTAAGCACCAAGGCCGGGCCCTCCCTGAGGCTGGCCTGGTAGGAGGACACCATAAGTGCTATGGCCTTTTCTCCAAGTCTCCAGGGCTCAGATAAGTGAGGACAGGTCAGTGCCTCAGTCTGGGGTCTCACTGGTAGTGTGGCTTTTAAAATCTACTCAGTCATTCATTTTACCTAATTAGCCAATGACCTAACACTGGCCTATAATGTCCTTTTCTGTTCACAATGACACTCAGGGGGTTTGCAGAGCTGGAATATTTTATCTGCTGCTCAAAGGCCAAACTTTCCTGCACTTACTCACTCAGACCCTCCAAGGGGAGCCATGGAGCTGGCCCCAGCCCTGGGGGTTATCTAAGAGTCACAAGGCCTGGGAGGCAATCAATGGGTCATCCCTCAGTCCCCTGTCGCCTGCTGGGTTGGCATTCCCATCGGAAATGGTTTTCCCTGGGCTTTTTGTCTCTAGGAGGTAGGAATCACAATGAGCCGATGAGCCGGCAGAGACTTGGCAAGCCTTGGAGGGATCTGAATCAGCAGACTTGAGACAACTTGCATCCCAAGCAGATAATCTGGGCTGTGTAGACTTGCCCACCTGGCTACACCCTGTTGGGCCCTGCCTTTTCCCAGGGTGGTACTTGGGGGCTAGAGCCGGGGACCATGTGTTCAGAAGAGCCCCGCAGTGCAAGGTCCTCCCTCTCTCATCTGTCCTCTCCATTGGGAGCCCACCTGCCTCGAGAGCACCCTCTCCACAGACAGGTCAGCTCCTGCTGCACGTTTCTGCCCCAGCCTTTGCTGGGCCACCCACCTTGCTGGTAATGCCTTCTCCTCTTCATGGATGCAGATCCTATTTGTTCTTTATGCTCTAGGGAACTTTCCCTGGCTGTTCAGAGGCCTGCCGACCTCCTTCCTTTCTGCCTCCTCTGCATTGTGTAACAAGCACTTCATTAAGTTTTGCCTGAAATGATTCTCCACGTCTTTGTGAATGTCAGGCTGGAGTCTCTTTGTTGGCTTCTGTAATGATTAGGATTGCACGACCAGCTCTATAGGGGTGTGGATTGCCCTTTTGGGCCTTCGGTGCAATTCTGGGTACTCTCACCAGGAAGACAGAGTTTTCAGAATGTTGCTGTGTGGGGCCATCAGCTAGGCTTTCCTCACCTGTGGGTAGGGGCGGAGCGCAGACCAAAGGTTTCCTACTCTGGCTTTGTGCCAGAAATGCCTGGGAAAATATTTAAAAATACAATTCATAGACCTCACCCCCAAATATTCTGTTTTAGTAGATCTGGAGGCAGGGGCTTGGAATGTGTTTTTAAACCAGATCCCAAGGTAATTCTGATGTCCAGTGGAGTTTGTGAACCCCGGCACAGAAGAACACACGAGCTGGCCAATTGCCCTCACAACCACACCACATCCTGTATTTGTCGGGACAGTCTTATTTCAAGTATTCTGTTCCATTGCTCCTACAAACTGCTGAAATAGTTTAGAAACCTCCAGGTTTTGTCACCCAAGGTGAATGTCTCAGGGCTCCTCTCAGATATGGACATGGCAGCAGACATTCTCTAGACCCCAAGTCTTGAGGTAGGAAATGGGGAACGGGCACCTTCCCATAAAAACAACGTAATTGTGAATGAAGCACTTGATTTTTAATTCTCTTGGAATCTAAGACTTAGCAAAGAGTGATTCAAGAATCTCCTCTGCATGATTCAATCAGTCCTAGAACATTTCCAGCAGGGGAGCCTCCTCCCCTTGTGCTCTGTCCATGACCCCATGAGTGGCCAGACTTGTGACACCCTCTCTGTTCCCGGAGTTGGTGCCCTCTTCTCTGCCCCTTTCAGCCACTGGTCTTGCTTTAGGCCCCTCCCGAGCAGTGGTTTCCAAGCCTGGCTGCACGTTACAACCACGTATTGACATCCAGGCCCCTCGCACTGAGGTTCTGATTCAGTGGGGCTCGGTGAGGCTCTGGCCTTGGTTCTGATGCGCAGCTGGAATTGAGAAGCACCTGGACCAAGCCATGTTACTCACATGCATGTATGCAGTACAAGGGGAGATAAATTAGAGCAAATTTAAGAAAATGTAAATATATAGGCACAGTTTAGAACCTTCCTTACTAAACTCGAGTTATTTCTCATCGTTGAGCTTCCTTATTGGGTTTTCCAGATAATTTGAAACTGTCTTCCTCATTGTAGCACTTTACGTTTGAAAACGACACAGATGGTGGACATGCCCCCAGACCCCCGCTTGCTGACTGCTGCTGCCTTCTGCTATTGACACGTCGCTTTGTTTACTGCTTTCGCTAAACCCTCCTTTTCACTGTCTGAGCCCTTTCTGATCTTTATTTTTTTATGACGGGAAGCTTAGCTTTCTGCTCCTCCAAGTTACCTGAATGTTCTCTCCCCAGAGCATCGCAAAGAAAAGAGAGGGGGAAGGAAGTCTGCAGCCACCCCTGTGTTTCTTCACCATCCTCTTTCCAATCTGACACATCTCCTGGGGTGGCAGGCATCTCTGTCCTTCATGGTGTGCGAGGGTCACCAGCAGGGAATAAAGATTATCCATTAATCCTCCACCCCACCCCCACCTCCTGCCCAATTTGGCTTCCAAAAGAGGAACATGTTCTTTATGATGAACACTGGAAGACTGCTTTTTCAGACCGTGTGTGGCTTCCTTACATCTCCAAGGGGAGGATGCACGTCTTGTCTGTTCGTCTGCTGGCTCCTTCCCCACCCTGAGCCTTGTGCTGAGACCCAGCTGGCCCCAGAAAACACTCACTGTATTAAATTCAGTTGAATTCCTTACTTTTCCCGCACTGGGTTCACTCTAAGAGGCAAGCATGAGGAGTATTAATGTCAGGTTGTGCCTTCTCAGTTCAGCAGGCTGTCGCTGTCCTTGTTGGTGACACCCCCTGGTTTCACAGCCCCCGCTGTGTGGTGTTTAGCCCCAGGACAATAAGCTTGTTGTAGGAGATTTTGACCAGCCAGGGTTGGGGTTTAACAAGAAGGTGTGCGATTTCTGCACACTCTCAGATTTCCAAATAAGCCTCTTCTCTCTTTGAAATGGAATCACTCTCACCCTGTGTGACTGGTTTATAGGATTCATTAATTCTACTATTAGAAACAGGTCCCTATTAAAGTCAGTTAATAAACAGTGATAGTCTCTCGGTGGACCTAGAGCCAGGAAATACAGGAGCCTGATAACAGCAATGCCGTGGGGGAAACGCTGCTTCTGTTTCTTGGCGGGGAGGGCTGGCTCCTGCCACTTACACATGCGGCGAATTCAAGGCACTCCAGAAGCTTCTGTTGCAGAAATTCAGGCGAAATGAAGACAAATCAATGTAGACTCTGTGTTTTAATCTTAACGTAGAAAACCTGTGTCACGTAAAAAGATTAAACATGTGAGAACAAAATGCACCCCAGATTTGACATAATGCTTTTCTCCAATCTCCCACAGGTGAAGCTCAGTTATTCTGGACCAGCACTGTCCCGAACAATGACCACCAGCCACACGTGGCTGTTGAGCACCTGAAATCTGGCTGGTCCAGATGGAGATGTTCTGTCAGTGTAAAATACACTTGCGTTTGAAGACTTGGCATGAAAAAAATATGTAAAAGCCAATTAATTTTTTATACTGGTTGAAATGCTAATATTTTAGATATATTAGGGTAAATAAAATGTATTAATAAACTTAATTTCATGTTTCTTTTTTCCTTTTTTAAATGTGGCCACTAGACAATTCAAAGTTGCCTATGTTGCTCACGTCGCATTTCTGTTGGACAGTGTGGAGGGTGAGCTCTCCCCCTGTTGGACAGGGCTGATGACTTCTAGAGATGAGGATGGCTCTGCGGTCAAGACGCTCCCTGGCCGTCTCAGCCTCTTCTTTGCTCCTGCTCTTCCTGGAAAGTCAGTCACCGGAAGGTTGACTAGATGGCTCAAGGGAAGGCGTTGCCTGGTGGACTTTCTTTTGGAAGCCGCAGCCCAGTTTGTGGTTTTTTCTTTGTTCAGACCAGAAGTGTTACCTTGCAGGACCCTGCCTAGCGACCATGCCATAGAGTTCAGGAAATATCCAACAAACCTTTATCAAGCACCTACTAAGTGCCAGGAACCGTCCTGGGCTCTGGGATGCAGCAGTGGACATGGCAGATGAGTTCTTGCCCTCCCGGAGCTCACACTCCAGGGGCGGAAACAGACAACAAAGTCCATAAATAAATGAATAAGATGCCTTTAGGGAGTGATAGTTGCGTGGATGTAAAATAAGGCAGGGACATTGAGTCAAAAATGATGAGGGGGATGTGAGGAGCTGCTTTAAATTGGGTGATCTGGGGAGGCTTCTCTGAGGAGGTGATGTTTGAGTTGAGAATTGAATGATGAAGAAGCCCATCACGGGGAGATGTGGCGGCTGAATGCTTTTGGCAGAAGGGTCAGCTACAGTAGAGGCTCCAAGGCTTGACCAAGCTCGGTGTGTCTGAGGACCAGAAGAAGAATAATCAGAAGGAGCATGCAGAAACTGAGCTTGGACAATCGTCAGGGGACAGATCATGTGGGGCCCGTGGCCATGGTAAGGAGTTCAGGCTTTAGTATAAGAGACTCTGGGAACCCCGGTAGGGTTGCAAGCAAGGAGTGACACAATCACTGTGGCTCTCTGTGGAGGGTGGGCAATGGACAAGCACCAAAGCAGGAAGAACAGTGGAGGTGGCATTTCCGGGCAAGGCATGATAGTGAGTGAACCAGAGTGACGCCGTGGAGTTGGAAAGGGGTCGTTGGAGTCTAGATTTATCTTGGTGGTAGAGGGGCCTGGAGTGGCTGCTGTTTGGCTGCAGGGGTGAAGAAAAGGGAGGCATCAAGGCTGACACTCAGATTTTTATCCCGAGCAATTGGACAGATGGATGCTAGTGTCCTTTCCCGAGATGGGCAAGCCTGGGGGAGGAATAAATTCTGCAGCAGGTGGGAATTAAGGAAGTACCAAGAGTGCGATCTCAGACACATGGGGCTAAAGATTCCTTCAGAGGGGCTGGCCCCGTGGCCGAGCGGTTAAGTTCGCGCGCTCCGCTGCAGGCGGCCCAGTGTTTCGTTGGTTCGAATCCTGGGCGCGGACATGACACTGCTCATCAAACCACGCTGAGGCAGCGTCCCACATGCCACAACTAGCAGGACCCACAACAAAGAATATACAACTATGTACCGGGGGGCTTTGGGAAGAAAAAGGAAAAAAATAAAATCTTTAAAAAAAAAAAAAATAAAGATTCCTTCAGACATTCTTGTTGGAGACACTGAGGTGGCTCTGGGGTCTACAACCCTGGATAGATCTCAGCGGAAAGATCTGGACCTGTGATGTAAACATGGAAGCCACGTGCACCTATGTGGCATTTAAAGCCACACAGATCTGGATGGGATCCCAGCGTGCTAGGGTAGATGGGAGTGGGAGGTTTTCAGAACCCGTGGCTTTAGGGCCCTCCAGCACTTAAGAGGTGGAGCAGCGGAAGAGGGGCCAGCAAAGGGGAAGATAAGCCTGACTGAAGGTGCAGAAGCCAAACCTGAAATGGCTAAACCTCCTGAGCCTGGCTCTGGTTGGCTCCAGGTATGAGCACTTAGGTTCTAGCCCTTTGATGATTGCGTTCGAGAAATTCCCAGGCCCAGGGAGGCCTCAGGATTGGGTGGGGAAGAGGGCATGGCTCTGAGGATGCCTCAGACAGCTCCCCTCCCATCTCTGTGTCCCGGGGTGCACCTAGGATGCTGTGGGAGAAGCTTTTGTTCAGGATGGGACTTCAGCCAGCTCTCCACTTGCGAGAGCAATGTAGGAAGGCTTCACAGAAGAGGCAAGCCTTGAACAAGCCTTAAAGGGCAGTGAAAATTAAGATGGGAGAGGACCCTCTAGGTAAGAAACCAAAGCTTAAAGCAGGAGTGAATATGGGGGCGTGGGGGGAGGGGTGAAGAGAAAGGGGGCTTGTGAAGAGGTCCGTCTAATTTAGGCAAATGTGAAGTCAAATGTCTATGTCAAAACTGGATAGCATTTTTTTTTAAAGTAGAGGTTTTGTGTGGGGTGTGAGGGAGGCATGGCTGGATGGGGTGGCGTCTGCTTAGAGACAGGGTAGTGCGTTTGAGGAGCAGAATGGTAAGATAAAGGTGGTGTTTGAGGCTGAGTAATCCGATGGCGTAATGAGAAGGCAACTAAATTTTTGAAATATAAGGATTGTAGCCATCATGTTCTGGAGAGATCAGTAGGGCTGGAGACAGGGCACGGAGCAGGTTGTGCCAGATGAACCAGAGAATCTGACAGCCTTGAGGTTCTGGCCCAGCCCCAATGTGTCGCCTGTGAGAGGGGCAACCCCAAGAGTGGTGGCCCCAGCTGTCAGGGTGGTCCCGGACTCAGATCCTCAGAAGCCAGGAGCCCTGCACGGGCAGGTTTATGCAGAGGAAGGCCTTAGAGCTTGATTCCCAAGCTCTCCTTGCTCTCAAGATGGGCTGAGTCTGTGGAGGGAAAGTGGCCACCCAGCATGTGGCACCCTGATGGCCTTGAAGTGCTTGTCCCAACTGTAAGTGCGTTGAAACTTTGCGTAATTATTTGTTAAAGTCTGAATAAATTCAGACTGTCATATTTATTAAAGTCTGTATAATGTCAGACTGTCTTGAGGACAGCCCTGGCCTGCCTTTGTGCATCGTGGTATGCCCAGACCCCAGCACTGGGCCTAGAAAACAGCAGGTGTTCAATTTATGTCTATGGACCAAGTGAAAGCCAGTGGTATCCTCTAGGTCTGGGCTGTCGGGGCTGGGAGGAACCTCACACAGAGGAGCGAGCCCTACTGTCCATTTTCCAGGTTGCCCCGCGTAGGAAGAAAGGGAGAGAGATGATAACACTTCTGTGCTTAGCCCTTAACAGTTATAGGATGCCCACTGTGGGTGGAGTCCTCTGCCTGGTCCTGGCTCCCTCCTCCTCTCTCCCTCCAACTGGTCTCATCTGGTCACTTGGTAGTTTGGGATTTATTTCTACAAAGTTTTCTTTAAAAAAAATTGGGGGTTCTATTTTGACTTGGAGGTGGACACTATTTCTCTGAGATTTTGAACTCCCAGATCTTGTTGAGACCAATTCTACTGAAAGTGGGGTGCACACCCAGGAGGGGCTGCTGAAGCACACCAAGTGAACACTTGGAGTTAGCAGGACATGCTCCTGCACCCCCTCCCCCCACTCCCAAACACCATCCCTAGTGCCCATGTTCCCCTCCAACGTCGTCGTACCTGCCGCTAAGACACGGCCCTTCTTGCCTCTGGTCTTTGTACTCAAGTTCCCACCACCCATTCAAAACAGCCGCTCTTGAAGTGAGCAGACTGAGCATCTGCAGACCAACAATTCTGGTGGTTTCACTGAATTCACTTTTTCCATTCTATGTTCCGGATTCTGTCAGGTTTTGTGTGCCTGGCGGGCGGAGGAGTGAAGGGCGCGCTTGCCTCTCATGGTGTGTGGGTTGTCACGAGGCTCTGGGGTCTCTATTTCTCCCCCAGGGTGGAAGCACAGAGGGAGCAGCTGGCTGAGACCCAGCTGGCTTGTTCCTTGACGTCTTCTCTCAAGGACTTCGGGGGAGGCGTGAGGAGAACAATTTCAGAAGGCTCCACTTCATCGTCAGGCTTTCAAAGTCACTCTGAAGTATCCCAGCCAAGATAGCATACTTAACTTTTCTCTTTAGTTTTTTTGATTTTTTTTTTAATACTGCAGAGTTCACACTAAAGTCCCTTAACATCTGGTCTTCCAGCTGCAGGTGTTCTCTTTGGTTCCCAGCCCCACGCTGGCCCTCAAGCCTGGATGGGTTTGAGGGCAAGATGAGGAGAGTCATTTCTGGTAGCGGGTAATTGCCTTGGACCGTCAGGACTGGAGACGGAGCTTCGCCAGATGTGCCCCAGATTGAGTGACATGACTTCGTTCCACTGGAGCCTGCTCTGTCGACGCTCCTGCTTCTGTCCATCCTCCCTGAATCCAGTCCTGTGGGGTCCGTGTGCGCTCTGCACCCTGGCTGTTTAGGAAAGCTACCTGTTGTGTTCTGTTGGAAACATGCTAAGTCTTAAAGATGGCAGAATCTCGCATTCTAGTTTGGAGTGACAACATTTGTAGAAGTTTAAATGCTGGGGGGCAAGTTAAATATTTGACTACATTAAAAAATAAAGCCTCAGTTGAGGATTTCATATTTCATGCCTTAACAGTGAAGTTCAGCGTGTAACCGGCAAGGATCTATTTGGGGCTGTGTGGTGGGGAAACCCCTGCTTTCAAAGAGTGCATAGTGTCTGGTGGGTGCAGAGGCAGAGGTGGGGAAAATCTGAGATGAGGAGGCAGGATGTGAAGAAGCAGAGTGCTGGAAGTCCGGGCATGGAGCGGATTCAGGGGGCAGATCAAGAGTTTCTCCCAGAAGGTACCATCTAGAGCATGACAAAAAGACACATTCTTACCATCAAGGGACAAGATGGGCCCATAGTGTGAGGAGATGCTGTCTACATGTGTGACCAGGGCCTCCCTTAGTTTCATCTGGATTTCGCAATGAGAGGACAGGACCCTCTGTCCATGGAGGCAACCTGTGGTTCTCCTTCCTCTGCCCTTGTTTACCGACACACTCTGGTTTCCACAGCGTTGATTCAACTGCCCATGTGTCCACAGCTCTTTCTGGTTACAGAGCGTTCTGACTTTCAGAGGCAACAATCAGCTGGTGGGAACAGAGTTTCAAGGGAGAGAAGCAGCATGACCAGCTTCTATAAAATTGGAGCATCCTCCTGTTCAGTTAAGTGTCTGTTTGCAGAACATCCTCTTTGATTACTGCATTTGTCCTCCATTTAAAGTGTGAGGAGCCCTCTTGACCCCATAGAAGCCAGTCATAAAAGAATGTTTTAAGAAACACTCTCTGAAGTAGAATCCTATTTACAGAAAGGCAATTTGAACACGGTCTTCATCTTACGGGGGGAGGGAGGCAAGCGGCGCTCATGGGGTCGTGCTCGCATTTGGAACACAGCAGCTTCCCCAAAAAGGCACCTCGCGTTTTAGCTACAATAAGGAGGTATCAGCCCTGTCTTGCTGTCGGGAGATGAGGAACAGAGAGGAGAAGTGATGTGCACTTCCTTCTCAGCCTCCTCTCCTGACCAGCAGACCACTTGGTGTTAAGGGCTGTTTAACAACAGAAGGAAGCCTGCTATTGTTGCGAGGTTGATGGGATGTTCATGATTATCCATCACACTGAAACATATTCACGGAGTGAGAACGTGATTGACAGCCCTCAGCTGAAACGTTTCCTGGAACACCCTCGAAGGGCCTCTCAGCCATGAGCCTGGACGTCTGCCCCCACTGGGGTGGGCTCTGCAAGGACTGGGCTCCTTCAGATAACATCTGCCTGGAGGATCACCTGGGTACATGTCTTCCCATTTATGCACAGCAGGTGCTCTCCTCTGGGTTGCTTCAAGTCCTGCTTTGGGAAAATAAACATTTGCCCCCTGTGACTCCCCAGCTATGGGGCAGCATGGTTAGTAACAGAAGCTAATACTCCTGGTATGGCCAACCCAGCAGCACTCAGGAGCCAATTTCTCTTTAAGTCAGAAGAGGGGAGGAGGCGAGAAGGCTGGTGCTCTCCAGGTGGGCACCTGCCATTTCCTCACCAGGTATTTCCTTTATTCTGGGATCAAAGGCAAGCTATATGCCTTCCTGGTACCCATGCTGTGGACTCAAGATAATGCCACTTGTTTTCTCGCCAAGCAGCTCTGAGGCCTGAGAATGGTTGGTCCAGATGCTGCCCCTAGTCCCCGGTCAGTGGTGACAGGTGGGTGTGGATGCTGTGGAGGCCTTGAGCATGTGGAACACCTGTCCTCCTCCCTAAGTCTTGGTTTCACCTGCACCTCCTGCTGCCCTGCTCGCCAGGTTTGAAACTTCAGTGCTTTCTGAGTGGAATCTGAATTTCCTTGTGTCCTGAAGCTGGCTGGGGAGGTGATTTCTACACATGCCACAGAATGTGCGAATTCTGCCACTCAGTGTATTGGTCAGGGGTCTCTAGAGAAACAGAACCAAGAGGTTTTTTTTTTATTTTTATTTTTATTTTTTTTTTCCTTTTTCTCCCCAAAGCCCCTCGGCACATAGTTGTACATTCTTCGTTGTGGGTCCTTCCAGCTGTGGCATGTGGGAAGCTGCCTCAGCGTGGTTTGATGAGCAGTGCCATGTCCGCGCCCAGGATTCGAACTGACGAAACACTGGGCCGCCTGCAGCAGAGCACGAGAACTTAACCACTCGGCCACGGGGCCAGCCCCCCAAGAGGTTTTATATATAGATATACATATATATATATCTACACACACACACACATGCCTTTATTCGTTCCTTTGTTCTTATATATTTATTTATTTAAAGACAGTAAGGCAGACTTTATTCCAGGGGCCTATTACAATGGAGTTGTTTATGACGGGTGAGAGATGGAGCTCAACTCCCTCGATATTTATTTTAAGGAATTGTCTCACATGATTGTGGAGCCTGGCAAGTCCCAAATCTGCAGGGTGGGCTGGCAGATTGGAGACTTGGGGAAGAACTGATGCTGCAGTTCAAGTCCAAAGGCAGTTTGCTGGCAGAATTGCCTCTTTTCTGGGGAGTTCAATCTTTTTTTATTTGGGCCCTCAACTGATTGGATGAGGCCCACCCATACTGTGGAGGGTAATCTGCTTTACTCCAAGTCCACTGATTTAAATGTTAATCTCATCTAAAAAATGCTTCCACATTTTGTGAAACACTAGAATAGTATTTGACCAAATATCTGAGTACCATGGACTAGCCAAGTTGACACATAAAATTAACTATCACACTTGGCTTCCCTGATGCTTAATGCCAGAGACGTCTCCCTTTTTTTTTTTTTAAAGATTAGCACCTGCACTAACATCTGTTTCCAATCTTTTTTTTTCCTTCTTCTTTTTCTTCTTCTCTCCAAAGCCCCCCAGTACATAGTTGTATATTGTAGTTGTGAGTGCCTCTGGTTGTGCTATGTGGGACGCTGCCTCAGCATGGCCTGATGAGCAGTGCCACTTCCACTCCCAGGATCCAAACCAGCAAAACCCCAGGCCACCAAAATGGAGCATGGGAACTCAACCACTCGGCCATGGGGCCGGCCCCCAGAGACTCCTTCTGACCCTGGCGTGTGACTGTGTGCCGCTCATAACTGAGCTTGCCAGATTTTTTCCAGAACCAGGCTGTTGGTATGGATCTTTCAAGTTGTGCTTCATCCTGGAAGAAAAACCTTCTGGGGTTTGAGTTGCAGTTTTAACCTGAGTTTGCGGCAGAGGTGATGCTCCCTCACCGTGTTTTCTTCCTGTCTGACAGCTTCTTGGAAGCTGGGATCCCCGTTGACTCATCCTCGCACCAGACCTTGCACAAAGGAAGAGCTCAATAACTGTGCTGAGCTCACTCCCAGGGGAGGGACTCTGCAGGAAGTTCTCTTAGTGGTCATGGGGCATTCAGACTCCCATGCCCCTGGGCAGTGAGCCATGCCTACTGCTGCCACGGGCCCCAGTCCGGGTCCTGTGTGGCCACCCCTGGTAGACCACCTGTGGGTTTTGTGGTCCCGGTGCTTGGGCTGCCTGGCTCTGCCTCTGATTTGATCGGGTTCCCCAGGGGCAGGGGTGCTTCCTTTCCCCTCCAGCTAGCCTCAGCCCTGGACCAGGTCCCTGAACGTGGAGTTCAGGAGAGGTTTATTCCTGCTGCTGCTCATCAGCAAGCCAGTCTGGGCTGCATTAATAGGGAAAAAGTTGACAAGAGGGGACCAAAAGAGCGAATTAGTCACAGAGCTTTCTGAGGGGCAGAAGAACAAATAATCAGGACGAAATATACTGTGATAAGGAAGCCTGCCCTTTTGTTTACTGACACACATCTCTGCTTCAGGTTATTTTAAAAATGACTATTTCATTTGCGAGGTGATAAAGGAATGAATGGAAATTTACCTAGGAACGTCTCTGTAATTGAGTGTCTATCTGCAGGATGAATAGTGGAAGCAAATTATCCACAATGGGCCAACTCTCTGCTTTTCTGGGACCGTGCATCTATTCTTTCTACTCAATAGAGGACGTTGTCTGCTCCACCAAATTAGCCAAACACAGATAGTCTTGTCAAAGAACGGCTCCATTAGATTTCACAGACACCTGACACCAATACAAAAGCCTCTACCCTCACAGCATTTCAACTTCAATTTTTTCCTACATGACTCAAAAAATAAATTTATTTTGTGGGGCACAGATGATGAGTTTGACAGAGTTTTAGAACAGAAGATAAAAGAAAAGTTAGCAATATTGGCCGGGGCAATTCCAGCAAATTCCACTAGGCTCTATACCATACTTGGGGATGTAGACAGCTTGGTGAATGAGAGAGGACCTTCCTCCCGGGGAATGGAGCCTGGGCTCTGGTCCTGGCTGCGATGGCATCGGTTTGCACATGCTGTCCCATGGAGATGATGACTTGAGATCCAGAGTAGCGAGCTGGAGCTAAGGACTCTGGGAGGGAACCCAAGGGTTGGGGAAAGCCTTCGCTGTAGTCTCCCCATGGTTCGATGCTCCTTATAGAACTCAAACAGTCTCCAAATAACAGTACTGTGCAAGTCTCAAGCCTATTGGGAGAACTGAGCAGAGAGTAGGACACAGGACATCGTGGAGGGACAGCTCTTCAGAGGAGGAGAGAAAGGGAAAAGCCCTCCTCCCACAGTGCTGCCTGGGCTGGTTTCAGGAAGACCTCATTTAAGGAAAACCTAAGAAAGCTGATGCTCTCATTATATATATTTTTTTATTGAAAAAATTTTATAATAGGGAACTTTAAAAAAAATCTCTGTAACTCACCACCTCAACACAGCATGGAGAGTTTTGCGTGTGTTTTTTGACATATGCACGTGGTCGGCTGGCTCTTCCGTTTGCTCCTCTTTCCCTCTGGCTGGAGCACAGCACACACCCCTGTGGGGCGCCTGCCGAGCAGGGAGATCTCCAGGGAGAGAGGAGGCAGAGGCTGTTTCTGCATAATAGCACTCAAGGTGATGCCCTGGGTGGACCCCTTGGCAGAGTAGGGGCCTGAGTGTCTGGTGGATGTTTGACGGGAAGACCAAGCTCTCTTTCCTTCTTGCCCTGGGGGCCTGACTCTGCAGCATCCTCAAGCTTGATGGGAAATGGATTGGGAAATGGCACGACTGAGTCTGAAGACTGAGGGGGCCAAGAGTGAGATACCAGGAGGAGTGAGCAGAGGGACTCAAGAAACCAAGGAGGCAATGAGTTGGGGCTAAGAGAGAGGTGGGATTAGGAGAAAGGCTCTCTGAGCAGTGGCATGCTGAGGGTCCCAACAGGAGCAGTCCTGAGAGTCTAGGAGAGAGTTGAGAAGCCCCTGGCAAGGAGGCCTCCACATAGATAACAGAGGGGGAGTGGTGCCGGCATACCCGACCCCCGTGTATCCCTTTCTAGATACCACACAGTTGAGCAGTTAATTAGTCACACTGCTTTATTCCTGTTATGAATTGTCCTATTTTGCCCCTTCAGTGTTAAGGGGTCAGAGGTGCAGTTTTACATTGTGTGTATGAGTGTGTGTATGTGTGTGTCTATGTGTGTTTTCAACCAGAGTGTACCCACCAGTCTAAGCTCCCTCATCTCTGTCTGCTGTGATCTGTGTGTTCAATGGCCACACCATCCTCGGCTGTGCTGGTTCGTTGTGGTGTGGTAGGCACTACACTAGATCCATAGTCTGGTGTCCTCAGGCCTTGAGGACACTGTAGCCAGGCACCACTTTAGAGGCAGGGGCTTTTCTCAGCAGTGCCAGGACAGCCCCAGCTCTGCATCTGCCTGGCTGCGGCAGGCCTCGGTCTTGCTGCCTTCCCCCAGGATAAAGGCAAGGTCCTTCAGGTGATGGGAAAACAGGAACCACACTAGGCATTTCGAGCTGAAAGGGATTGACTCTAGGTATTTAGGGGCTCACACGATTGTTGGAGGTGGGGTGGGGGGAAGCAGAGGTCAGAAAGGCCACATTCAGGAAATTTAAAAATGGAGGAATCTCATGGGAAGCTGCAGACGGTGATCACAGCTGCCCACAGCATCGACGTGGGAGGTTCTCGGCGGAAACCTGGAGCTACTGGCAGACCTCAAGTTGCGTGCTCACAGCTTCCACCGGAAAATCATGGCTTCTCCCTCTCCTTAGCCTTCCAGATCTCACAGGAGTACCTCTCCCTACTCGGTGGGGGTGCTGTTCACCGAGGTGCAGGAGGCTGGGAGGAAGCCGACTTGGAGGACATAAACACAGGCACACGAGTTCTGTCTTGGACATTCTGAGTTTGAGCAGAAGCCAGGGAAGCAGTTGCTATACGGGTCTGGGCCGGAGGCACAAGTGTGAGAGCTCTCAGCCCAGAGTGGGTGAGTGAGTTGGCCCATAGGCACCTGTGTGTGTGGCGTCGGGGCAGTCCAGGCCTGCGTCCCTGAGGAACCGAAGCATTTGGAGGTCAGTGAGAGGAGATACAACCAGCAAACAGATAAACCCGCCCCCCGAAGGCGACAACCCGCCTGTGATAAATCATGCCCGCGCTGCCCAGCTGCAGATGTGTGCTCTGAGGATCCCCCAGGCACCAGGGGCCTGTCGCTGGGTGATGGATGAAGGCTGCTCCCACCCACCCACCTCCTGCCAGCGCCTGCTACCTGCCACCACCAGGCAGTCCCTTAGGGACAGGGAAAATAGCTGAGCGGGCTTGCGGTGACAGGCTTTTAAAAGTGACTTTTAAAACTTCTTATAATTGCTGATTAAAAGGCCCATTGCTCCAAAGGCTCTGTTTGTGGTGAAGAAGGAAAGTCATTTTAGAAGACCTTTCTGGGGAGGTGAAGCGTTCCCGCAAATTGACCAGGTGGCATTTGCAGCTACAGGCTTCTATTTCAAAAGCCACTAGAAGCCCCTCAAAGAAGTGCTGCAAAGTGGTCATTTTGAGAAAGGGAAATCCTTTTTTGGGGGGAAGGAGAAAATGCCAGCTGTGGCCCTTGCAGTGGCAGTGGAGGGAGCGGGAGGAGGAAGTAGGAGGCCGGGTTCCCCTACACCCTGGGGCGGGCGGGCGGCCCCTCCAGCTTCCTCCACTGCCAGAGTGGGCTCCTGGCCCAGCCACGCCTCTTCACCTGGCTTCCCTGCTCCCCCATGGGCAATGACCACTTCTCAACACCATCCTTCCCAAAGTTGACCCATTGCCTGGACTCCTTTCTCTAAATCTTCCTGGCTCCCAATAGCCCTCACTGACCTCCTGTGGCCTGTGACTGCTGCATGAGCTGGTCACACGTGTTTGTGGCTGGGGACCCTCATGCTGCTGTTTCATACACATCTCTGCAGGCTGGGATATATGCCAAGAGAGAAGGGTTCTCAGGGTGCTGGGGGTGGGGTGCACTCTGCAGAACAGTGGCCGCTCCTTTCCTCTTTTTGTTACAAAAAGCCTGTTACAGTTCTACGTGGGTATCCTCGTCCCACACACACACCTCGGGGCGCTCTGATTGCTCCAGACTCTCATGCTGACTACCTTATGGACTCATAAGCTCTGAGTTTCCTTTCACAGTGAAAATTAGGCAGGGCGTTTATCATCTCGCCTGCCATGGCCTCCCTGGGGCTGGGAGCAGCCCTGCCAGAGCCAGAGAGCGGCGGCATCTGCTCAGCCTGTCCCGCTCTGCGAGCCCCTCCGCCAGCCTGAGTTTGCAGACCCTTCGCTGCCTGGTTCAGCCAGAGGATTTGGCCAAACAGCCAGTCTGTACGTTCACCTTCACGGCCAAGTGAAGCTCACCTGGGCCCAAGAAGCTCCGTGGAGGACAGGATGTGAGCAGAAACGCTCCATCTGTCGAATCCCCTCGCTCCTGCAGCGGGGCAGGCCCCAGGCCGTGCTGCCTGCCTTGTTTTGCATATAGTGATGAAATATTAAGGGAAATTCTTCTGGTTTTGAAAACCTTTTTGTCAAGGCATCAGGGGTATCCTGAACATGTGACAAAAGCCCCCGGATCTTGGAGAGAGGAGCAGAGGGACACAGAGAGGAAGGAGGAAACACTGCCGAGGCTGGAGCTTCCCTGGAGGGGCCAGGAATCGCTCAGGGGTGGCCTTCTTCTCCCTGCTGGCTGCACAAGGTGGACACTGTTGACCCGGAGCCTGGGATGATGTGGTTCTGGCAAGTGCTGGGACGGAATCCTGGACTGTGAGGTCTGTAGTATGCCCTAGCATGGGCAAGTGCTTGTCGCACGTAGGGCTTGGTTTTCTCCACTGGTAAAACCATGTGGTAGACCAGATGCTCCGGGGCTCGTCATGTTTAGGTAACAGGATGGTACTCGGAAGTTGGTTTGTCTGTGCACACATTTGCTACCAATGCTGTTTTGATTCCTAGTGGGATAAATTGGACTGAGTGGCCATCATGGAAGGAAGGGCTGTATCTAGAGGACCCTCCTGAGCGTGGCCTGCTGTGGCTCCGACAGACCCAGGCTTTCCTGCCCACAGAGACGTTGCTGGAGCTGGGGCAGCCACAACTGAGGGTCAGTGTGGTATAGGCCAGCCACATTTCTGAGCTGACCTCCTGGCATAGCTCTATGACTTGACTCCTGTTGGGTCTCCTCGCAGCGTTATGTCTGCATCCCTGTCTGTGTTTGGGGTGGGGTATGCTCTGGGCTCAGGCATAGCAGGAGCCCCTGGCATTTCGGATACAGAGCTTCAGCCTCTCCAAGGCCTTGCCCAGCCCTCTGTCCTGGCTCCCCACTGCCCTGGCCCCTGGCTTGGACAGACCTGACCTGACTCAAATCCGAGGTGACCCCGGAATGCCGGAGCATCTGCAGAGCCCGGATCTGTGCCTCTCTGGTGCTATAGCCTCTGTGCTCAAGGGCATGTGCACACCCATCTCCCAGGGAGAGAGCAACTGGCTCCCCCTCGGATGATTGATTTGCATCCTACATTTCCCTTCCCCAAGGCATCTCAGAAGTACACAAGCAGATGGCTTCTTCGGGAATTCCTCCGGGGAACTGGCCTTCTACAAATCCAACAACATGTGGAAATACAATATTCAAATGAGAGAAGAAATTGAGAAAGAAAATGTGCTCTTTTCCTCTCTCAGTTAAAACCTGGCTACAGAGCCGGAGGGGTCAGAAACAGCTTCCCCTCTCTCATGGCTCCCCTCCCCGCCAGAGGGATGAAAACAGACCTGGGGCCAGGTGAAGAGGCCTTCAAAGGGGCAGCATGCTGGGAGCTGTGAGTCTGAGGAAGTGGGCTTCAGCACGGTTGAACAGGAGTGCTTAATCAGCTGCTGTGTGCCAGGCTTGGGCCCGACTCTGTGGATCAGGTCTGATAGCTTACGGCGTAAAAAGCACAGACTCCCGACACAGACCTGGGTTCTGCTCCCAGCTCTGCCATGTTCTGGTTGTGAGACCTGGATCCGGGGCCTAGGTTCTCTGAGCCTTGGGTTCTCAATCTGCAGGCTGGTGTCATAGTACCTGTCTCGTAGGATTGTTAAAAGGATCAAATGATTTAGTGCATACAAAGAGCTTAGCATGGGCCTGGCTTATAGCACCCTCCATGAGTCACCTACACTGTCATGAATCACACGTCCCCAGCCCCTGTGGCACGTAGAGGGGATGTGCCCTGAGTTAGAGCTGACAGAGCCGAGGCCGAGAGAGGTTCTATGAGTTTTCCTAAAGTCACTTGGGTTGTTACTGATAAGACTCAGCTGGGATTGGGGTTTCTCAATTCTCCAGTAGGATGTCCTGGACGTGCTCTGAGACAGGGGTCCCTCCCCAGGTCTCTGGCTGGTCTAGGGGGAAGAAGAGCTTGCTGTGGTTGTGGGGGCTCCATCGTCTCTGCTCTGTGGCAGAGGTTGGGCAATTAAGAACACGCCTCTTATTTTATGTGTTTTCTTCCTCCTCAAGAAAAGTGTTTATAGGGGCTGGCCCCGTGGCCGAGTGGTTAAGTTCGCGCGCTCCGCTGCAGGCGGCCCAGTGTTTCGTTGGTTCGAATCCTGGCGCGGACATGGCACTGCTCATCAGACCACGCTGAGGCAGCGTCCCACATGCCACAACTGGAAGAACCCACAACGAAGGATACACAACTATGTACCTGGGGGCTTTGGGGAGAAAATGGAAAAAATAAAATCTTTAAAAAAAAAAAAAAAAAAGAAAAGTGTTTATAGAATTCCAAGGAATTCTACCTAGCTACCCAGATCCATCCCCTTAGGGTGGCAAAGACAGTCCTTCTGTGGAGGGAGAATTTGTAGCTGCCTTCCCCAGAGCCCTGACCTTCCCACCCCGCCTCATGCCCGCGTTTTACACTGCTGCTTGCTCTCTGGCATTTGGCTTTTCCTGTTCCTCTTCCCGAGGTTCGGTCCCATTAGTGTTTATGAGCAAATAAAACTTGGATTGCTGCTTTGGGCCGTGGGATCACTGCTGACTTGGGGAGGGACGTCTAATTTGACATAATCCGGCTCCTTCGACTTTCCATGACTTCCCCTGTGTTCTCCTCCGGGAAGATGAGCAGAGGCAGTGGAAATGTGATTCAAGCAGAGGCTGTATCTCCCTTTCGTGACCTTGGCGCCATCCGTCCCCTGCTAGGAGTAGGAGGAGAGTCAGATGGAGTATTGGAAACACAGATGTTATTTATATATTAATTTCTACATGGACATACACAGGCATGGATGGGCAACTTTTGGGGACACAGGAGCTCTGGGGAGTCATGGGTGGCGTGTCAGCTGGTTTCTCACAGAATGAGGTCTCAGGGCAGGGCTGATGGGTATGTTTTTGATCACATGCATGAAGATGTCCCATCCTTCTCTGGGGCAAGAAATTGAACGACATAACTCATTACTTCAAGGATAAAATCCAGGCGAACTGGTGTGAGGTGTCATGTAGACCCCCATGTTTGTACCAAATGTGTCATTTTCTTTTCCTAAATGCACAGAGTCCTGTATGGGATTCTTTTTAATGGACTTGGACGAGCCGTCTTGGGGTCTCAGGGTGGGGGCCTGTGGGGAGGGGAGGGCACACATCGGCTACAGGGGTCAGAGGCTGCCCTTGGGCTGCATCATGGAGAGCATCTCCACAGGGGCGGCACATTCCTTTCTGGGCTGTAGGCGGGGCTGTGAGCCCGGCAGGAGAATGGTAATTATGTCATTACTTGTCACTCTTGTCTCAAGGGGCCAAATTAGCTGACTCTCCAAAACAAGGGTTTACTTTTGACTCTTTAATTTATAGGAGGATACAGATGCAGATAGTTCACCCCTAAATTTTTCTGGAACAGCTGAGGTGTGCCTGGCACAGTGGATGAGATTGAGAGGAGCAAACGTGTTCTGACGTTGAGGATTTCACAGGTCAGCAGGGAATAGGGGACAGACCATGACCTGTGATGATGCCCAGAGGGATGAGAAAATGGGCAGAGGAAAGGCCTGGAGAAACTAAGGGCAGCACCCCCACACTAGATGGAAAGGCTTCATGGAGGAGGAGGTGGGCTGGCCCATGGAGGATGAATGAGATTCCCACAGCTGGAGATGGGGAGGACAAGGCTTCAGGGAAAGGTCCATGCCAAACACAGGTGTGTAGACAGAAACATGAGGGCCATTTGGTAGGAGGTTCTGTGGAGGGAAGTCCTGGGAAAGTGGCTGGAAAGAGGCGGGGCCTTAATGAGCTCTGAAGATGCTCAGTGGCTATTTGTTGAATGAATCGTTGGGTTAATGGCTGAGCCTTCAGTCATCTGACAAGTATTTACTGAGTAACTACTATGTGCTAAATACTCTGCTAGGGGCTGGATATGCAGCTGTGAAAAAATAGATAAATATCACTCCCTTGTGAGTTTACATTCTAGCAGGAGAATACAGACAGTAAACAAATAAATATAATACATATGTAATGTATACAGTATGATAGGAAGAGGTGCATGCAAGGGGAAAGAGTGAGTAGAACCGGGCAGGGGGATGGGCACCAGGGTGTATGTGTGTGTTTGGGGGAGGTTGTGATTTTGACCAGGGTAGCAGAGTAGGCCTCTTTGAGAAGGTGACATTTGAGCAATTTGAGAGGGAGGTAAGGAGTTGACCAGGTGGATATTTGGCAGAGGGAATAGCAAGTGCATAAGAGCCAGGAGTGTGCCTGGCGTGCGCAAGGAGCAGCAGGAGGCCAATGTGGCTGCAGCAGGGTAAGTGAGGGGGACAGTGGTGGGAGAGAAGGTCAGAGAGCCAGTGCGGGCCTTGAAGGCCAGCATAGGCCTTTGCACATCACCCCGAGTGATGTGGGGGTCTCTGAGAGATTTTGAGTAGAGGAGAGATGTGACGTGATGTCCATTTAAAAACTATCATCCTGTGTGTTGGGTGAAAACTTGACCATTTTGGGGGCAAGGGTGGAGGCAGGGAGACCGGTTAAGAGGCTGCTGCAGGTGTCAGGTGAGAGGTGATGGGGGGCTGGGCTGGAGTGTGTCGTGGAGGTGGTGAGAAGTGGCTCCGTTCTGGACACGGAAGATTTCCTGCAGACTGGATGTGGCTGTGAGAGACGGCGGGATCAAGATGACGCCACGGTTTCAGCCTCAGCAATTGGGAGTGGGAGGGCTGTGTGTGGGGCAGGCTGGGGCTGGATCAGTAGCTGTTTTAGACATCATGAGTCCGAGATGCCTGTTGACGTTAGTGTGGAATGTGAGGGGCAGGTGGCTTTCCTCATCTGGAGTTCTAGAGAGAGGTTGGGGCTGGAGATGTAAATTTAGGGCCTTGAGATGGTGTGAAGGTCATAGATCTGATGAGATCACCAAGGGGTTGACAGAGAGAGTATAACAGTCAGGGCTAACATCTTATTTAGTTTTAAGTGCCACATGTTCTGTTAAGCACTTCCCAGTGTTCCTTTTCTTTGTCTCCACCACAACCTGATGAAGTAGGAGCCGTTATTTTCCCCATTTTATAGAAGAGGAACCTGAGGGTCAGCGGGGTTAAGTAAATTACCCAAGATCACACAGCTACTGAAGGTCAGAGCCAGAATTTGCATGTAGTACTGTCTGATGCCAAGTTTTTAATCATTGCCCTTACTGACACTCTAAGTTACGGATCTAATTCTGTGCATAGTGGGGGATCCACTGAGGCTTGTGAGCAGAGAAAGGACTCAGAGCTGTGGGCTGAGAAGAGGCATGTGGAACCTGGGGGCTCCTGAAGAATGTACTGGGGAGGGGAGAGGTAGAGATGAGAGGCAGGGAGTATAAAGAAGGTTTGGGTCACCCAGTGGGGGCTGGAGATGGAGTCTGGAGAAGGCATTTCCTGAAAAGGGGAGAACCAAGTTGTGGCAAACTCAATGCTATGAACTGAATGTTTGTGAACCCCCAAATTCATATGTTGGAGCCCTAGTGCCCAGTGTGGCTGTATTTGGAGATGGGGCCTCTAAGGAAGTAATTACGGTCAAATGGTAAATAAGAGTGGGGCCCTGATCTCATAGGATTAGTGTCCTTATAAGAGGTGACACCAGAGGTGACTCACTCTCTCTGTGTACATGCACCGAGGAAGGCCACGTGAAGACATAGCGAGAAGGAAGCCCTCTGCAAGCCAGGAAGAGAGCTCTCACCAGAAACCAAATTGGCCACAACCTTGATCTTGGACTTTCAACTTCCAGAACTGTGAGAAATAAATGTCTGCTGGTTAAGCCACCCAGACTGTGGTATTTTGTTATGGTAGCCGAAGCAGACTAATACACCCAGACTCTCTGGTATTCTGGCTTTTTCCAGAACTGGGCCAGGCTGTAGGGCCCAGCAGTTGGGTAACTGGTTTCTTAAGGGGCTTCTCCTTCCCCCTTCTAAACAATTCAACAGATGTGAATGGACCAGAAGAATCATTGAACAATTTTCTAGCAATTAGCTTCCTCGTGGAGTCCAGGGAGAACTCCTGGAAGAAAATTGGTAAATTCTTTTCATTCTTTGTAAAACCTAACATTATCTTGCTAATGCCTGATATTAAGAGTTCAAAGTCATTTCTACACCATTGATCTTCAAAGGAAGAGATTTCCTAATTTATTTGACAAGGCCTGAAAAAATGTGGGTGAGGTTCCTTTCAGAATTTTATTTTATTTATTTTTTAAATCTTTTAAGTGTTTTTGTAAAAAAAGTGGTGTAGTTTTTTTTTTTTTCATTTGAAGTGTAGGGGAAGGATGCAAACAAATAACAAAAAAGATGCTTTTATAACATTTATTTTCACTATTTAGCATAAAAAAAATCATTCCAATAGTATTGAAAAGTCCAAAGATGAAATAATTTCATTTTTTCTCTAAAGGCTATAAAAGGCCCTGCCTGTTGATTCTATCTCTTGTGTCCAGTGAAGTCATGTGACTCTGCAGTGGTCCAGGGGTTCATTATTACCCAAAGATCAGCCCTGGTTTCTGGGACACGGCCTAAACAGAAAGGTGGAAGCATCTGAGGATTAAAAATCTCTCCCCACAGAAATGTTATGGGCAAGAAGATACTTCCCTGAGCCAGAAGAAGGCTCAGCAGGTTCCACACCAGGAGCAGAGGATGGCAGAGCCCTGTATGTTCCACTTCTGCTTCCTCTCCCTGCCCAGAAGATTGAAAAGAAAAAACGTCAAAGCAACATGCATGTAAATGCAGTGCAGTGTATGTCTGGGTGTACTGGCAGAGGGAGACATCTTAGGACTAAGAGAAGCTTTGCCAGCTTTTACTACAAACGGGAGAAGAAAGACATCAGGGAGATCCCACCGTGAGGTAGACAGACTTCCCTTTTCTGGAACTCCTGTAGCATGGGAGGTCGGTTTCCATTTCCCTTTTCAGTGGACTGAACTTCTAGATTAGGCATTTTCGTTACATGAAGACTGATAACCACAAGAACACAGTCCAGGGCCCAATTCTAGCTATAAAGTCACCCCAATGCCAACATATGATGTGATGGTAGCTTGTATGCTATAATTGAGAAATTCCACAGTTTTCTGGATGGGAATTTGAGAACCTTGAATGAATTTGCGACACGGCCGACTTCCCCCGACCATGCTTGCCACTTCCCCACTCTTGGCTTCCACTGACCCTGGGTTCAGTTGCCGTGTGTGCCTCCCTGAGCATTCTGAGCCCCTGAGGTGCAGGGACCGCTCCCAAGGAGGTGGGCATCCTCGTTTCCATCCCTGGTCTGAGGAGGAGCATGTCCTGGTGCCGTGTGATGGAGCTGGTTCTAAGGGAGGCACACGGAGGCCCGCTCACCGCATCAGCCTCCTGGGAAACGGATGTCTCCAGGATGGTAATGTTTCCTCTCCTTTTCCTGAAAAAACCCTTTCTCTATAAAAATGAGTTGTCAGCTGCTCTCGAGGCCCTATAAATTGATTTTGGCTCTGTCCATTATGAGTAGCTTTTGTGTGAGGAAGCTGTATAAATCTTACTCAGTCAGGGAGTGTTTAAAATGGCAAATTTCAGAGTAAAGTTTTAACAAAAACCATAAATAAAACTTCAGAAGTAATGGAAGTGCTTATAAGCATCTGTGGAATTCCACACCAGAACAAGGAGCGTGGTTCAGGTGCTGAGAGATTGACTGAGGGGTTGTGTTTGCCGTGAGAGAGAGAGTATCCATCTTTATTCTGCCTCTGCACGGAAGGGCTGGACTTGGAGAAGCGTAGATGTGAGCAGGGCTCCATGGCTAGGCTTGTGAGAGGGAGTCTATCTCTGTCAGGGGCATTGGCAAGTCTGGATTTGAGTGGCTGCCACTGGGAGAGGAACTTGCCAAGAACCAGGGCCTCCAGTCCACCATGCCTCCAGGCCTACTGCGAGCCTCGTGTGCTGGGAAGGTACGAATATCACAATGATCACATCATCCCAGAAACAAGCTGTGGGGCAGGCGGAGCAGTGTGTCTATGTCCTGTCTTCCAGCTAAGGAAAGCGAAGCAAAGAGGAGTCTATGATTTGTCCAAGTCTCAGAGCAACCCATTGTTGGAAGCTGGGGGAGAGCCCGTGGTTCCGGTGCCTGACCTGAGTGGTACCAGGCCTGCACTCTCCCAGCCATGTTTCCTCCCTCCCCATCTTAACTCCACTTCTCCATCAGTTACTGAATCTACTCCATGCCGGGACCTGGGCTGGGTACTGGGGTTGTGGAAGATGCATCAGTGTGCAAGAGTTTTTACTTTACCCCCTCTAACATGCCCCCTGTTCCCTCTGTGGGAACTGCACACATAGAAGGCAGCATGCGGGACAAAACCACAGTAACTCTCACTCATTCTTTCGTTTATTCATTCAGCAAGCATTTATTGAGCACCAACTGTCCTGTGTGAGGTGCTCAATAAATAGTAAAATGTGCAAATATTTGGATAAGAGAAAAGTTCTAAGGGTAGCCCAGGAGGGGTGAGATTGGCAGGTGGGCAGGGGTGGGCAGAGGCTTCCCAGAGGAGGTAGGGCTGAGCTGGACCCTCGTGGAAGGCAGGGGTTGGGGAGGACAGGCAGCTTCCAGGTGGGAGGGGCAGAGTCAGCAAAGGCCCGGGGGTGTGAGTGGGGGGGAGTTATGTAGACGTGGGTCAGCACAGTGGGCGGCAGGTGGGCGCTCCTGGCTGTGTCTCCTGCCGGATGGGCTGAACTGGGCTTTCCCCTGGAGCTTGTTGCTCTGGGTGTTGGACTGCAGCCTGTGGTCTTTTGGCTGTACCCAGGAGCTGAAATGCAGGTCTCCAGTGCTGGGGGTGGGCGGGGGTGTGCTGGGAGGGTAGCTTCCCTTTCTTGCTGTTCTTTCTCCTCTTCCTCCCATCTCTGGCGTCAGCACAGGTCCCCACTTCTCCAGAAAACCATTGCATTGTCAGCCTCTGACCCCCAACACCCCTCAGCCCCTACAAGGCAGATTTGGATCAGACTGTGACTCTTGTCCATGTTTGTCTCTGGTCCTGGTGTCCCTCTGTTTTCCCCCAGGCAGCCTGGGTTCTCGGGGGCAGTCTTCTGTAGTTCCCAAGACCCCAGCACAGGCCTGGACACGTGGTGAGTGTCACCAGGTAATACAGACGATACTTGGTTACATTTCAATTTCAAATAAACAACAAATAATATTTTAGTATAAGTATGTCCTAAATATCATGTGGGCTATCGCATGCAATGTGTGGGACATAATTATACC
The DNA here is from genome assembly GCF_037783145.1 of Equus przewalskii. Classification (NCBI taxonomy): domain Eukaryota; kingdom Metazoa; phylum Chordata; class Mammalia; order Perissodactyla; family Equidae; genus Equus; species Equus przewalskii. Next base: position 41,019,514 of record NC_091843.1, read on the forward strand.
AAGGAATTATTTGTTGTTTACCTGAAATTCAAATTTAACTGGGTGTCTTTTTTTTTTTTAACTAAATCCGTCAACCCTACCCTAGAAGTCTTGCCGATTGGCTATTGAAACTCAAGGATGTCTAGGTTCATGGGACATACAAGTTTTAGGAATTAGACTCACCTTAAAGTATAGGATGGAACAGGGGTTAGAGCCTGGGCTCTGCTCCGGTTTGAATCCCACTCTTCTCACTTACTACCTCTGGGGACTTCGGCAAGTTACTCACCTTGTAAGCCTGAGTTTTCTTATCTGTGACATGGGAATGGTGTTAGTCCCTGAGTGATGGGTGAAGAATAAATGAGATAATGCCTGGAAAGGGCTAGCACAGTGCCTGGCACTGAACAGTCTCAACAGAGAGGCAGCCACCCTTGTTATTGTTATTACTATTATTGTTGTTGTTGTTGCCGCCTCATGGGGCCACACAGGTGCTCTGTAGCTGCCGTAGGAAGTCCTCGGCTCCCTTCCCTCCTGCCTCTCTTCCTTGAGGCTGGTCTCTCTGGGGAGCCCCCCGCCCTCCCCTCCTCCCTGCGTGTGTTCTCTAGGTGAGACATGCTAATTCGCTTAGACCCGTCAGGCTCTGTCTCTGCTGGAAACAATCGTGCCTCCACCCAGGTCAGCTTAGTTTATGTCTGTAAACGCGGCTTGGGTAGCAAATCCTTTGGTAGACTTTATAATGGGGCACAGATCATTACAGATGGGACTCAGGTTTTACAAAATATTTTAGGAGATAGATAAATTAGATCATGAAAAGCACATAAGGGACATCAATTATGCAGGAGCCAGAAGAATGATTATAAAGTGATCTGGCCTCACTTTTGGCCCATGAAACATTTAACTGTGGCCATTAAAGTAGAAAACATCCCTTGCTTCCTACTTCAGAGAAGTGGGGTGGTTGGGGACAAAGCTTTGCCCAAGGGAAGATGTCAAACGGGTGATGACCTCCCTTACTTGTGGGCGTTTGAGAAGTGAAAGGCCGCCTGGGAGGCATAGAAAACTGAGACTGGGAGGTATAGAAAACTGGGCTCATTTGGGTGGAGAAGGGTCCTGGGGCCTCTGGGAGCACTGGGGACCAGCTGAGGGCTCAGCTGAGATGCTCTCCTGGCTCTCTTAACCCAGGGCACAAAGGTGCACACTAGGACGTTGTGGGGGAGTGGTTAGACACCGTGACTCCTGGGTCCTCAAAAATCCCCCAAAGATGTCATGCTTGTCCTACCTCCTGCCCAGCAGCAGCACAGACCTTGTCCTCAGTGGGCTGGCATCTGCCACATTCACCTGGCCTGGATGCTACTGGTGAACACCGGTATGCAAGGAGAAGCGCAGGTGATCATGACCCTACAAGCTGTCCACATGGCCCTCCTCCACGAAGCTTCAGCAACCATGGCTGGTCCCAGACCTGGCCGTTATTTCTGTTTCTGAAAGAACACAGATCTCATTCTGAGCCGCACACTCAGGCTTCCACAAGTGTCTCTCAGCCCTGCTGGAGGATGTGCTGTGCTTCTGGAAGGCAGGCACCTTCTTCTCCTTCTCTCACCCCTGTGGGCATTGGACTGGTGCTCCAGCTGAGCCTGTTGGCAGGGGGCTGAGGGTTAGTTACCAGCGAAAGATATCATGGCAAATGTTCCCAGGCCTTCTTTCCCTGTGGCAGATCATTCTTAGCCTATCAGTGTCTCTTGGAATCAGAGTGCGTTTCTGCCTGGAGTCAGTCTCTTTGTTTTAGGACCACTTGTCCCATGGAGCCACTAGCAGCCATTAGGGAAAAGGCAAATGGCGGTGACTGCAGTCTGTGCGGTTCTCGGCAGCGTGCCCTCAGTGGGAGGGCCGAGGTTTGTGGGGTGAGTATGCTCTGTGAGCTGGTGATACAACTTCCTCGTTAACGTCACAGGCTCAGCATTCTGACAGATGTAAGATCATATCCCTGTTCCGCCACTTACAAGTTGTGTGACCTTGGATAAGTTGCTTCACTTTTCTAGATCTCAATCTTCTCACCTGCAGAGTGAGGATAACAATGATGCCTATCACATTATGCATATAAATGAATTCTCTGATGGGAGCTCTTTAAGGACTGGTGTGTTCACCACAGGGTGGGGAGAAAAGCGTGGGACCTCTAGCCCTGCTGGGCTTTCTAGAGGTTGGCGTTTGGGAGCAAGCACTTGGCCTTCCTGGCCTCAGTTTATGCATCCATGAAATAAACTTAGTATGTGGTCAAATTAGCCTTAAATATCAGCAAGTCAGCTTTTCAAATGCTGAAGCCATTTCTCCCTGGGGTATACCCTACCCATCTACTTTAAACTTGCATTATTGAATCATTACTACTATTATTAATGACAATTGCTAACATTTATCTAAAACTTCTGAGTGCAAAGCACCAGGCTAAATGCTCTGCAGGCATTCTCCCATTTAACCTCACCAATCAGTAGATGATGGAGCTGAGGCCTGCGGCTATTAAGTGACATGGCCAAGGTCAGAGAACTAGTGAGTGATGGAGGCGGACTTTGAACCCCGGCAGTCTAACTCCAGAGTAGAGAAATAACAGGCAGACCTGCACTGGAGGAGTTTTCCTAAGTTCTGCCTGTGAGCCCACTCTTCTGGAATGCGGCAGACTGTGGCCGTGGGGGTGGGAAGGAATTTCTACTGTGTTTTCCAAACCTGGAAGAAGGAGCCCCATGAAGTTGATTTCATTTTCTCTTGGATTCCAACACCAGTCAAGCTGCTGTAACTTTCCTTGAACTAAAGACCGATCTGGAGAGAGAAATTCTTCCCCAAACCACTTCAGGATGTTTGCATGCTGAAAGGACAAGGTGGCCCGGCATGCAAATGAGGGAAAGGGCCCTGGGCTGGCTCAGCCATTCTGTGAGCTGACAGCTGAAAAAGAACTTGGACTTTGCTCCTTAGGCATTGTGCACACAGTGGAAGGGAAGTTTAAAAGATATTGCCTGGAGCTCAGACTAGGCAAGAGAGTCCATCAGGATGAAGAAAGCAAGAGGACCTGTGACACTGCATGCCCACGGGGTTGGGCTGGGTTGTTTGTAGATTTATATATAGATAAGGCTAATTTATTGCCCACACCAGGATGCCTTTGGGAGTGAAAGGTGTTATTAACAATAACACTGCTGCGATGGTAGGCATTAAACTGGTTCTGTCCTTGGGTGCGATGGCAGATAATTCCTATTTATTTGTTAAAGCAGCCCTCTGGCCTCTGAGGAGCAGGACCTCATTTGTCTGGTTTGCGTTTTGTGTCCACCTTTAGAAGACAGTTTCCTTAACCACATTGACCTCTGCTGCTAAAAGGCAGAGGAGGAATCTTGGAAGAGGAAAGCCACTGAACTCCTTGGAAGGCTGGAGGGCTGCAAAGCCATGAGCGTGTGGGAGTACTTGGGTTCTTCCATCTAAGGGTGATGAGAATCAAGGCTGCCCCAGGGAGAGAAGCCCAAGCCGTTCTGGCCTACATACGGATCTATATCATCCTTGGAAGCATAGGACATCCTGAGCTGATCCGACCTGATTCTTATCTAAAGTTATAGGACCACACAATAACCAGACCCCACCTGCACTGACACCATTCTAACAACTTTTTTACATAATCTTTCCTTTGTCTTGTAAAGAGATAACTCACATACCCACGCCTTATAAATTTAGCCCTACCCTCAAACCATGTTTGCAGCCCTTCCCTGCCCGTGGGCCCTGTCCCGTGCTATTCTCTGAATAAAGGAGCACTACTACCAGACCTTAACAGTCCAAGAAATCTTTCTTTAGACTCCTCGGCGCGCCGAGCCCACATCAAAGAGAGTTTCTAGAGGTTTGGGAATTAATTCTCAAACTCTGAACTTCGTAGTCTTTGTTTGTGGGGGTGGCGGTGGTGGCACTGCTGGGCACTGATGGTATAAAGCAATAACTGGAATTCTCACGGGAGAGGGTTCTCTGGCAGCCCCGAGACCTTCCCCAGCTCCCTGACAGCTGGCTGCTTAGAGGGCTCCTCCTGCCTCCCAAGGGCACTGTGAGGGCCCGACTCCATGCTCACTTTGGGCTCCTTGCATGGTCCCCATGACTGTGCCCAGGAGGAGAAGTCAGGCAGATCGCCATCGTTTCTGAGGGCAGCAGGCAGGGCCGCAGGGCTGTGGCTTAGGTACCAGTTTGCTGTTGTGTAAGACAGCAACACTAACCAGCTCTACCTTGTTCTAGGTCTTGTGTTGTGCGGACCCACGTGTAAGTGTCACAGTGAGTCATGGTCACACAGAATATGGTTACTGCTTTCTCTCCTGGCTTGTATCTCCCAGCTTGGCCACTAGAGAGGGAGTGAAGTTATCTTTTTGTCCCAAATTGAAAACTCTCGGGGAAATGTCTTCTTGGCCTGTCCCTGACTAATCACTGAGGGAAGCTGGGGGATCTACGAGGGGCCCAGCGTAGGTCAGAGCTCTAATTCTGGCAATTGGCAGTAGCTGGAGGTGACAAAAAGTCAGAACATGGCAGTGCCACTTCCTGCCACATGACTGCAGAAGGGGGAGAAGTGATTCCTTGCAGGAGGGAGAAGTGTTTCTAGAAGAGAAGGCTGTGCTGGCCAGTGTGTATTTTTACCAACAGCAGGAGAGTTATGGTTGTAAGTGTTTGCTGATTTGATTGAAGGGACAGTCTGATTTAAATGTGTATTTCTTGATTATCAGTGAGATTTGTCGGCCATTTGTATTTCTCCTTTTGTGAATCGCCTGTCTGTGGCCTTTGCCCATTTTTGTAGTGATTGCTGAGTATTTCAGGGGAGCTCGGGGGGCTCGTGGATCTGAGTTTCCTATTTCCCATCACCTTTGGTGGGTAAGTTATGTCAACTGTGCTTACTCCTGCTTAGAAGAAACCCAGCTAGGAGACTAATGTAGAAATCCAAGAAAAATGGTCTCTCCTTAATCAAATTTCTTGTATTATGAATGATTAAATACCTCATGTGAGAATTGTAATTACTGATTAAAGCCAATATCAATAGCCTCAGATAATCAGTGCAACACTAATTAGAAGGTACTGAGTAACCCCCAATGAGTCGTCTATAGCAATTTGAGAATTGCCACAATTGTTGGCAAGCTGAGCTGGGAGGTGGGCGTGCTGACTGCGGCAGGCACATGTGTGTCCGTGTCAAAGCTGAGCTCACGGGCAGGCTAAATGCAGAGCGGCAGGAATCACTCTGCTGATTTGGAGGGCTCCCCTCTGGTGAGCTGGCCAGTGCTTGGCGGGCTGTGCTGCACCTTCCACTCTCTAGTCATGCCGTGTCTGTGTTAACGAGGTCTCGCTTTGAATGGCAGGAGGTTTGTTCCCAGCCTGAGAGGCAAAACAGCCCATCACTGCCTCATCTACCAGCCTGTGTCCATGCCCCTCCAGCCCCTCCTACTTCTTCCAGCATGCTCACAGACACACACAGACACACAGACACACTCACACACACACACACACGAACACACTACTGCTTAACCATTACTGGCTTTGTTTGGAATGTTACTTTTTGAGAGTTTTTTTCTGTCTCTAAAGGGGGCAGCTGAACATGCTGCAGTGAGAGTTACTGGCTGCAAAGTGTCTGGATCACATCAGCACCCCAGCTCGGGCCACCCAACAGTGTGTGTAGCTCATGCGAGGAGAGAGGGGCTTCAGTCCTGGGGCCCAATGTCTCGGCGGGAGCATTGCTGAGTTACTCCCTCCTGAGAGACTGCCTCAGCCATGGGACTCTCTTTCCCTCCTCCCTGGGAAGTGGGCTAGAAATCAGCACCAGGGCCCAATGGAGATGGCTAGGAATGTGCAGCGGGAGCCACAGGAAGAGGGATGAGGGGTCTGTTCGTGCTGCCCCTGGGAGTCCACACATGGCCGCACCTTAGTAGGGGAACGGGCTGTGCGGTCAGAATCCCAGCCCCACTCCCTACCAGTTCTGGACCTTCGGGGAAGTGCTGGCCCCTCTCTGAGCCACAGCGCCCTCATCCGCAAATAGAGGATAATGATACTTACCCTGCAGCAGGTCGCTTGAGAGGCACCATAGGCTTGTTTGAAGCACCGCCTCTGGAGCCAGGGGCCGGCCTGACTCCCTTGTCCCTGCCTCTCCCCAGCTCTGCAGCTGTGACCAAGTTATTGAAACTCTGAGTCTCAGTTTCCTAACGTGTTAAATGAGGATAGCAACAGCACCGACCTCACTGGATTACTTGGAGGATTAAATGAGTTTTAAGCAGCTTACGGCAGTAAATGCTACACAAGCACTTGTTAAATATAAATAAATAAAAGTTATGTAAATTGCCTGAGATGTGCCAAGGAGGCACTGACAAAACTAACTCAAACTAACTCAAAACGCCTACTGTGCAAAGTGCTGGGGCCACAAGACCTGAAGGAGCCAGACCGAGTCTCTCCCTTTCCAGTCAAGTGGGAGACAAGAGGAGACCAGCAAATGAACAGGAGAAGTGGGGAGGGTGGTTTGTGCCATGAGGAAACCTAATGCAGGGTGAAGTGGTGGGGGGAAGGTTCTTTTGGGTGGAGGGAGCCACATTTGATGCACACCTTAATGGAGGGAGAGGGAGAGTCATGGGAAGAGGCAGAGGAAAAAGCGGGCACAGAGACCCTTAGCTGGTGCTGCGGCTGCCCAAGGTCCCTGCGTCCCTCCCGTGCTGTGCACACTTCTCTTGGGCTTTCCCTCCCAGCGACCAGTGCCTGTGGCTCTTTGTTAGCAAACTGACCTCAGGTTGCTGGAACTGCTTCCCCTCTCCGTGCACAGCAGGAGGTACCTGGGGGTTTTCAACCCCCATGGGGACAGCCCTACCAATGGTGCAGGGGTGTCCTGCCAGCCTGTTTGCCCCTGACGGGCAGCAACCTACACCGTTTCCAGGGCTCCCAGAGGTGTTGTGACCCAGCCACCCTCTGTGGGACTTTGCTAGCTAGTGCTCGCTTGCTCAACCTCTGTGACCTCCTGAGCGTTAGTGCTCACTTCCCTACTGGCTTTTTGGGGGGAACACTTTCCTATTAAACCACTTTCATATGAACGCCCTCTCAGCTTCTGCTCCCGGGGAACCTAAGACAGACCCTGAGTCAGGAACGAGTGGGACGTGTTGAAGGAGCAACAAGAAGCGCGGCAGAAAGTGGGCCGAGCTTGAGTGCAGGAGACGCTGCAGAGGCGGTCAGGGCTGGGTCAGTGCCGCCTGTTGGCTGAGACAGATCGAACTGCTTCCAGGAGCAAAGGGGAGTGATGGAGGCAGCGGAGTAACATAACGTAATTTATTTTATGAGGAAAGATCTCTCTGGCCACAGTGCAGAGAAGAGACTGTTGGGGTCAAGAGTGGAGGCAGGAGACCCGTTAGGAGGCTGAAGGAGTCACCTTGGAGAGACGAGGGGCTCGAACTAGGAGAGGGGCCACGGGGACGGTTCCGGGATTTGTTCCGAGGATTGGAGATGATTGGTAACTCTTGCTGCTCAGACACATGGGTTCAGTTTTATCGTCTGCCCAAAGTCATAGCAAGTCTAAGAGCTCAAAATGGGGACTGTGGGCTGGTGGGTCCTGTAGTGACCCTACTCCACAGGTCCTTCCCATGCCCCACCACAGACACAAGAAGCCACCTCTCCTTCCTCTGAACTCAGGAGCCCCTTGGTGGAACCTTTCTACGAGGTCACTTTGTGGCGTGTCCCGGCTGCTCATGTCCTGGCTCATTCCTGCTGCAGGGCCTCGTTGGGGTCATGTGGGAAGAACACTGAGCAAGATGCTGAGGTCTTGGGCAGATGCTGCCCCTCCCTGGGCCTGACTCTTCACTTTGGAGTAAAGAGAGTCAGAGGGGGGAGCATCCAGGCCCTCTGAGGCCGAGTCAGGAGACTTTTAAAGGGAGGTTTTCTTGAGAGCTTTGTCTGGGGTATGAGAAGCCAAGGGCTTTCTCTCCCCCGGAGGCACCTGCTGAGACCCAGCCTCTGTAAGATGGACGGAGTGGACGGGTGTGCAGCCCAGCCTCCTACAGGCTTGGGGTTCCCGTGGGCCCTCTTGAGGACCCTCCTCTGAGGGCAAGGGCCAGGAAGAGACCACTTTGGCTGCAACTAGATTGAGTTGGAATCATTTTGCTTCCTCAAGTAAAGACAACCTTTCCTCAGAAAGCAAGACAGTCATTCTAAGTTATGTTTCTTCCAGAAATTAAATATCTGGAATGTTAAACTGCTCGGCTGTGACTCTCATGCCTCCAGGGGACAGTTCTTAGGAGAAAGAAACTCCTTTATGCATGAGATACAAAGGCCCGTGGAAGGTCTCAGTGGGAGTGGGCTTTCTTTGAGAAACCTTTCCCCGGGCTGCATATCTTCTCAGGATGTGGATACTAAGCAGCACGCTGCAGGTGGCTGGGACCAAGCAGGGCCTGGGGCTCGATCCCAGGCACATCTGGTGGGCAGATGTGAAGAGTCTAAGTTCCTGGGTGCTGGGCAGGGCAGCCCCTCAGCCACCCCAAGGACCCCTGGGAGGCTAGGAAACCCCGTCTCTGGAGCCCTAGACCCACTGACCGGCTGAGACCCCGTTGTCCCCAGAAGTAGCCAGTGGTGTCTGGGGGTGGATCTGATCTGTCTATGGGAAGTTCTAACATTAAATATCCAAAACTTCAACTAGAAATTCCGCTTCTTGGTGTCTAGTCTAGAAACATCGTCCTAATGTGCACAAAGAGCCTTTTATGCGACTGTTCATTGCAGTTTGTTTTAAACAGTGACAAAAGGGAAACAAGCTTAAATGTCCTGCATATTAAATAAACTCTGGAATAGCCATTTTGGGACCTTCTATTAAAGGTTAAAAATCCTTAAGCTCAGTATGTATACGGTGTTGTGGAAAGACCCCCAAGCTTTACTACTAAGTGAAAAAAGTAAGTTACAGAATAATTTGTATAACATAGAATTTATGTTAAAACCATCCTATAAACAATAACTCCATTTCTTTACATACATAAGAAGCCAGACAAAGCAAACTGGAAACAGTGATTGTCTCACGAGAGGACTGGGATTGGAGTGGCATCCTCAAGGGAAACTTTTTTTTTGCTGAGGAAGATTTGCCCTGAGCTAATATCCACCACCAGTCTTCCTCTTTTTGTATGTGAGCCACCACCACAGCATGGCCACTGACAGAGAGTGGTGTAGATCCATGCCTGGGAACCAAACCCAGGCTGCAGAAGCAGAGTGTGCCGACCTTAACCACTAGGCCACCGGGGCTGGCCCAAGGGGAACTTTTGTTTCATACCTACGGTTTGAGTATTTTAAAAATGAGAATGTTTTTCAAAACTACTTGTATAACTAAGAAGGTTATAACAGGACATAAAGTAATTGATTCCTATTATAAGAAGTTTGTTAAAAACAGAGAGATGTTACCCTACATCCTACTATTGGCATTCGTGCATTTCCTTCCAGTCCGTTTTTTTCCTTATGCGTTTTTATGTAGTCTTAAGCATACAGTACAGATATAATTTTGTACCCTGCTTTTTCCTCTTAACATTTTGTCATAAACATTTTCTGTGCTATTTCAAACTATAAATACCTTTAATAGCTGCATAATTTTCCATTGTGTGTATTTAGCCATTTCCCATTTTTCCTTCCCATTTAAAAGTGATCTCTGTTTGCCTAGGAAATCTTCCACCAGTCTTGTGAGACAACTAAAATCATTAATATTCCCATGGTAAGTGGAGTGGGATCAGCGCATGCGTGAGTGTGTGTGTGCGTGCGCGCGCGCGTGTGTGTGAGAGAGAAGGAAATGAAAGCTGAGGCACTGCTGGAGCGGTGGACTAGCCATAGCTCTCCTGGCGTAATTCAGGAAGAAGAGGGTAACCACACATTCAAGCCAGAGGCTGGTAAGTCAGGTCGGTGGCACTTTTTGGATATACAAGTCTCATCCATGAAATAATAGACAGCAGATGGCATGGGAGTGTTCCATGCTGGGCCCCTGCCGTCCAGGGTTGGAGACCTAGCTCGGCACTAACTCTGATCTCCTCTCTGGAAAACCTTTCTCGCCAGCCTGCAAACCATCTTGTGATCTGAATACAGAGAAGGAGGTCTCCGGAGATGTGTTCTCTGGCTGATCAGGTCCAGGCAGAGCCTTGTGCTTCGGTTCCCAGAAAGGCACTTGTGGATGGTCAAGGAGCAGCTGTGCCCACTCCTCCTCTAGGCGTCAGTTTTCTACTCTGAGAAATGAAGCTGCCTGTAGCAGGAAAGAGTCAGAAAATCCCAAAGGGAACGTTAGGAGACATTAAAGAGGGACTATTTACAGTGATGTGGGCAGGACTAAGAAACCAGCAGGGGATGGCGATGCCCCAGGCTGGCAACATTGGGAAACCTTTGCTAGCCTTGGGCTGGAAGGGGGAAGAGGGAGGAGCTGTTAGGAACCCAGGGGGAGCTGAGTGGTAGGAGAGAGTTTGTGGAACAGAATCTGTGGCCTTAAGCTGTTTTGGAAACTGAGATGTGGCACACAGGGAGCTGGGGGAGTAAATACCACACCCTCTCTTTCCTCCCGTTTCCCAGTTTCCTGCTGGTACTGCCCATTGGCAAACCCAACCAAAAGCCAGAGGCAATGAGGGAGCCTGGATAATGTAATCTGCCTGGGCCAGCTACCCAGGGCACAGAGCAGGGTTCTACTCCTTCGTCAGGGACAAAATGATGGCCCAACACCATGGAAAGAAAGTCCCGTCAGCTATTGGATCTTAGTGCCATGAGGCCAATTCAGTTAAACTCCCACCAGGAAACTAATTAAAATGTTAGCCTCTCCTGGTGTCCTTTGTGTAAGGTAGTGGGGAAAAAAATAAACCATTAATGAACATAAAGCATAGGTGCTGCCGTCTGCTCTGTAGCTGGCCATGAGGCAGAAGCTGATAATCATAGGTTTGGTTTTCCACCAATCATTCCGTGTGCTGCTGATTCTCTGCCAGCACCTTGGCTGGTTGGCTTATCTGTTTTTTTAACTGGTGGTGGTGTGACCTAAACCTTCGTTCATACAGGATCAAGATAATTGCTGAGTTTGTGAATAGCCTTTGTTCTTGTCCCGGTGTCTACGTTTTACACGGGCCTATTGATCACACGCTGGGGTGATCGGAGAAACAGGTGTCTGGCATACACAGTCATTTCATCCATCTGATCACTGAGAGCCTTTGGTGCCATTGTGCCCTCTGGCGAGGATGTCTGTGGGACATGGGAATCTTCACACAGACTCTGAACTTACTCTGAGTGACCCTTCCTCGTACCTGTCTTTGTCACCAATGTTTCCATCTTATTCTTTGTATGTTTCTGATGAGCCGTCTACCTGTTACTGACTGACTAAACAGTGTACATTTATCAGGCTCTTTCTCCTTCCATATGACATGGACAACTGCATGTATTTCCTGAGTTTCTGCCCATTGGAAGGATTTCCCCTCACCGTTGTCTTTTAGGGTCACCCTTGAGCGGGATTGCGGTATCTTGTCCATTCCCTTCTGACTCGTTTAGCATACTGTGCAAGCCATCAGTAATCCAGGCCATGCTTTTCCCTCCTCTCTTTACAGTTATGGGGAGTTCCCTAGGAGGCACAGGTGCAGACTGAGGCAGCTGTGGGGAAGCAGTAGGAGTAAGTCCCGTGGGAGTCTGAGCCACCTGCTCTACAATCTACCCTTACCTTCTGACCTGTTCAGGCTTGACCTTACCTGTAGCATTTCCATTTATCGACGGAATTCTACGTACTTCTGACTTTATGATTCAACGATCATACAGCACTCAGTTTATGATGGGTGCTTTGTGTCACATAGTCACTTGGCGCCCCATGGTCTGGCGTTCAGTCTTTTCTGTGGCTTAGGAGGAAGCCAGAAACTGCTTTACAAATGGAGCACTACTATTAACAGAATTTTTACTCTAAAATCTTGGAACTGTAGTTTTCCTGTTAGGACTTGCTAGCGGGTCTATAGAACGTCTCTGTCTACCAGAGATTTCTAGTACAACTGGATATGCTGGGTCACCAAATAACAGAGCAGCAGAGCAGCTTATAGCCTGGACCTTCTGTAGAAACTTCTCTTGATCCAAAACTGGGAGACTTAGCAGTTATCTAGCAAGAGGTCAGAGCAAGATGCCCACGTATGGTATGCGTTTCCTCTACAATCCAAAGAGGCCCAATCCAGTGCCATGCTTTTCTTTGTGGTGAATGGTGTAAGGAAAGCAACATTTTTGTCACTTTAGAGGGACTATACCCATATGTTCTAGACTACTGTGCCCTTAGAAACTTCGCTTGTGTGTCAGGTCCTTGGATTTTTGCAGGGGTTTATCGCCCATTTTCTGGCATGCATACGTCTTGCTGAAGTGCGTATGGTGCTTACTCAGTCCTTCTCAAGAGCCCAATTAGCATAATTATATCAGTGTAATGGACCATCATGATTTTCTGTGGGATAGCAAGACAATTAAGACTATACTGTGGCAGAGAACAGACTGCATTGTGACAGGAGAGGAGAGTGGACATAACTTTGGCATAAGACAGTGAAGGTGCACTGCTCTCCCCACCCTGTAAAAGCAAATGGCTTCTGATTATTTTTAATGACTAGGATTTGTTAGATCAATAACTACATACCAGATTTTTATGCAAGGGAAATCTGATTTCCTTGTATGAGGATAAGGATCTGCTTTAACCAGCAAGGAAATTTCAAGAGGATTTAGGGGTTCAAAGTTCTCATGTACTAAAACGTCCTCCTTCCATGTATCGGGGTCTTATATCTTCTCCACCTGCACCCTTAACTTAGCACAGTGTTTCTTAACCTTCTACAGTGTTTCTCAACCTCAGCACTACTGAATTTTGGGCTAAATAATTGTTCTGTATGTGTGGGGCTCTCCTGTACGTTGTGGGATGTTCACAGTGTCTGTGGCCTCTATCCACTAGATACCAACTAGTACCCTCACAATTGTGGCAACTCAAAATATCTCCAGACATTGCCGAATGTTCCCTGGGAGGCAAATCGCTCCCAGTTGAGAACCACTGCTTTGGCACGAGACCTGGCAGAGGTGCAAATTCATTTGTACTAGTGCTTATACTTAGGCTTCATGCTTGATCCTCAGCCATTTCTGCCTGCAACTTTAGATGATGAGAGATTCCTTCAAAAACTGCCATGAAGTCTTCCTGATTTTCTACCTCTTCTTTTACTCAGGATTCAAGGTTTTCATTTTGTCCTTTGCTGTGTGTATTCTTCCTACAACTGACAGAAGCAGTTGACACCTCCCAGGGTCTTTGTAATCGAGACTGTCACTACAGCGAGAGAGTGTCAGAGCCACTTCAGCCCCCAACACTTTGTCTTCTACCTACACTCCATCATATGCCATCCCCAGTGATTTGAATAATTCTAATACCACTGCTTACCACAGATTATCACTGTCCCGTCTACCCTTAGAAAGAAGCTTATGCACACTCTCCTCAAACGGGAGTAACCCAATTCCCAAATCCCATTTTTAGGGCCTATTTCCTGGGGGCACTTCCAGTACCAAATATTGTAAAAGTCGAGAAAAAATGGCACACTCAAAAAGAATAAGTAAAGAGAGGTTAATGAAAGAACTGTTTGTAAAGGTGGGAGCAGGATGAAGGGAACTGACAAAAGGATGGGTGAGGTACCCAGCCACGAGTAAGAGCAGTAAGCCATTACCTCCCTGGACTGGAAGAGGAGAGGGAAGGAGCTGTTCCTGGAAGCCAGGGTGAAAGCTGCAGACAGGGCAGAGGGGTCTCGGAAGTCGCTGTAGCCTTAGGTAGAAACGTAGCTACTGCGAAATTGCTGCCTGGGAGGAGAGGAGATGGGGGAATAAATACTCTAATCTCTTTCCCTTCCTACCTTCTCATCTCCAGGTGCCTCCTAGTGGCTGAACTGGAAGCTGTGGAAGCAAACCCATTCATGCAACCTAGATAGGTCAGTCTCCCTGGGGAAAGAGCGAGAGTGGAGAAGGGTGGAGGGGAACACGGAGGACCAACCAGGACAGTGGCTGAGCAGGGTTTTTTTTTCATATGATCGTGTTTTGCAGTAATTTAATCTCTCAGCCCCCCCCCCCAAATTTTAAAAATTACTCATTTTCGAGTGGTATATAATGAAGACATAATTTTAATTAAAAAAATTGAGATTAGTATTGTTAAAGTTTATATCAAGTTAATTCCACAAACAGCATTTAATAACATTAAATATATATTACAACAAATTAAACTTTTTCCCGTTTAACAACTGATAACTAAATAATAATAAAAGTAATGGCTAACATTTATTTTGTGCTTCCTATATATTAGGTGCCATAGTAAGTGCTTTGCAGGCACTAGTTGATTTAATTTCGTTTTAATTAGTTGTGTAAGAAAAAGCATGCTTTGCCAACAAATAAACTGTGACATCTCTCATGTTTGTTGGGGATGAATATATATTAAAATGCAGATTGAAATTTAACTACGTGATTCAACATCAAACAGACAAAAGCTGCTTTCACGACCTGGGGTTTTAGATTCTTGCATTTTGCACTAAAAAACACAAATGGTTTATTTTGACAATGTTTGTGTTATGTTTTAAATGACAAAATAAGAGAGATGGCCTCCTGCTGCTGTTTTAAAGCACTTTGCCACAAATAACATATTGCTTGTATGGGCAGTCTTTATCCTCAACAAACGAAAATCTAAATTGGATATAATTATGACTGTATTTTCTTTTCAAACATTCACATTTTGAAGTACTAAAGATATCTGGATGTACTATATGTGATTTCTGATCAGATGGCTACAGCTTACTTATCTGGCAGAAATCATCCTACGGTGATCGTGTAGAATTATTATCATTTTTCACAGTCATCATTAAGATGTTGTATCTTAACGTCAGTGTTTCTTATGCTTCCTGACTTTAATCAATGGCCCAATATGAGTATAAATTAAATAATGTACGGCTAAGAGCAGGACATTTAAGAAGAGTATAGTGATCCATCCCACCACAGCACTTGTTCAGCTAAGTTACAAATAGATCAAGAAACTGATTTGTTAATAGGTTCATCTAATCTCTGCTAACTGCCTTTCATGTTCTCTTAATGCATATTAAGAAGTTCTTTAACTTTTAAAGAATTATTTTATGTAATTATTTCTAAACAATGGAAATTGGAATCCTTGCATATGGACATGAACACTTGCCACCATCCATAACCCCCAGAAGGTTTGTAGATGACTATTGTGTCAGGCAGAGCAGGAGGTGCCTCTGGTCCCACTCTGGTTTTGCTGTGGATGATGCTGTGGGCTGCAATAGCTTTGCAGGAGGCAGGGTAGTGTAGGGGAGGAAGACATCTCCTCTACCCGCTCTGGGTTCTTCTGGCCGGAGAACGAATTAAATTCACATGAGACAGAATAACAGGAGAAAATTAAACAAAGCTTTATAACATGTATACATGGGAGAGGCTCAGGCAAGCTGAGCAACTCGCCAAAATATCCCTGAAGCCACCACCTTAAATATCATCTTTAGCTAAAGACAAAGGAGGATGTTGGGGGTGGGGGGAGTCAGTTACAGGAGGTTACCAGACAAGTACAGTAAACAGGAGTAAGATTATTATGCAGATTTAAGTCCTTGCCTTCCACATTGATCAAGAGTTTCTAAAGATAAGGTCATCCCTCCTTCCTGGTACAGAGAGGGAGACACTTTACAGATGGAGGTTTCCTTTACAATGTAAATGTTTCTTAACTAAGGATAAGTAAACTCTGCTTTTCAGAGTTGCTGTCCTGTCTGCAGTTTTTTTAAGTAACCATCCCCAAATAATCCTCATGCCAAAGAGACATATCTTGGGGCGGCCAATTCCTGTCCCCCACACTAGGGATGACCCGGCCCCACAGAGTGCAGAATTGGCACCCTGGAGGCTAAGCATCCAGAAGGTCAGAGCTGGAAGAGGCACTGGGGTCATATGGTCAACATCTGTTTTAATATTCTGCACTGAGGAGGGAACAATCCCAGAGATTTACTGGTGTCGGAGCTGGGATGAGAGCAAGCACTGTTTCTTCCCTCCTTATACACGATTCCAGAAAGTGTTTGCTGTTGAGCACATTTCCCAACCCCTCCTGGGGATCATGGATGCTCATTTCCTGTCGCAGCCACATCATGGCTTTCCAGGTCAGCTGTGCCAAGTGGCCTGCTGAGGCTGGGTGAACCACGAAGAGGGGCATTTATTCTGGAGTCCAGAAATGATTTCAAATCCTGATCTCTGATGTGTCCCCGGGGCCTGTCAAGTAGATTTGGGTACCTGTGGTTCTCTTGTGGACAAAGAACCTTCTTTGAAGCCAGGAACTGCTGGTAAGGCCAGAACGCAGAAGCTGAGATGTGCAGGCGGTGTCCTAGTTGGAGAAGCAATGTGGCTTTCCGCACACCAATCTTTGTGATCCACAGGACAGAGCCAGAGAGCCTTGAACACCTGATGTAAAATGCAGGAAACAATGGCTGTCTTTCTTGAGCGTCAAGGTGCCCCAGCAGTGGAGCTAACTTCCTTGCATTGAAACACTTTTCAAAGCCTTTTAAATTGGAGCTTTATTCTCTTTCCCCTTTTTTCCATAACAGAAGGCTCTCTGTTCTCTGAGAGAAGATTCAGGGTAATCTTTTTGCTGGCTGATGGCTCTGTCTGCAACCCTGCATAGCAGATAAGGCCAGCAGTAGTCTTGGGGCAAGCACAAGAGCAAACTTGACACAAAGATGAAACTCTCCATAGATGTGCTTGCAGCAATGACAGGTCAGCTGTTTCAGTTCTGATGGTTTTCTTCTGCAAAGTGTAGGGAAAATTCCATTCCCTTTCATTTAGGGAGGTTTCTGGTCTCCCTCTTGCTGGCCCACCTCAGGCTAAGGCTGAATGCGAGCTCCGACTGGCTGCTGCTTAACTGGTTAGTTAGCGCCGTGGTTCTCATCCTTTGCAGGTTGACAGAACCCTTTGGGAATCATTGAAAGTGGCGGATCATCTTCTCCACAAAATTCCCACCACACAGGCACTGAGTTCTCTGAACACTTTGGTGGTGGGGGGTCGGTGTTCACAGACTATCCAGAAATCCGCACACATGAGGTTCAGGATGCAGAAGTTGACAACATCCGCGGTTCTGGATAGTGCAGAGTTGGACCCGTCACCAGATGGTAGGACCCCTACCAGCTGCCGGTGGAGAGATGGGTGCGGGCCCAGATCCAGGCCCCATGAAGAGGATTACCTTATGTCGGGAAGATTTAGCTGTTCAAAATCCTCTTCTTGGTGTTTCTTCCTAGGGTTCCCAACTTTTTTCTCCAGCTTCACTGACTCATATTCCTCCTCCTCTTCCATCAACACAAGTATTCTTCAAAGTTCTCGTCTTAGCCTTTGTCTCTTCTTTCTAAATCTCTTTCCTGAATAATCTTGACCATCCCTTGTCCTTTTTGCCAATGATTTCCCAGCTGAGTTTTCAGTCCTGCATTCTCTCTTGAGCTCCAGACTCGTTTCCAGTTGCCATGAAGATGACTCTTAAACCCAGCACCCCTCCAGAGCCCCCACCCCTCCTGCATCCCCCCTACTCTACTCCTCTGTCTGTGCGGCTTCTCCCAGCTGACTACCTACTAAAACTATGGGAGTCACTGTTGACGGCCTCTAGGGTGTCCCTGCGTGTGTGCGCAACTTCTCTCCATCCCAAATATCATGGCCTGGCTCTGGCCCCCTTATCACCCTTCTGGAAGGTTACAGAATTCTTCCATGCAGGCTCTTGGCTTGCTTGTTCCTTGAATCATATTCTAAACTGTAGCCATGCCGCCTCCAGGCTTAGAAGCCTGTTTGCTCCGTATTCCCTGTAGACCAGTAGATCCCTAGCGTAGATGCACTCAAGGCTCTCCACCATCAGGCCCCACCTGTAGCAGATGCTATCCATGTCTGCTCACATTCCTTAGGTCTTACCACACCAGTACACCCAGGCCTACCTTCCCCTTGCCAGCATCTGCATCTCTATGCTTCAAGGCACACTGGCATAGATGTGCAAATATTGGGGTCTGCCAGCAGAGTCCACTCTGCCAGAGTACAGGACAGGCTGGAAGTGCCAGGGATTTAATGCCTCTCTCATCCCTGAGAGCAACCCTCAATAAGCAAATGACTGATGGGAGTTGCTATATAAATGCCCAGCTTCCTTGCCTCTTGGGTGGGATAACTCTGAGGTGTGTGTTCTGCACTGGCTCCCAGAGTTGCCAATGAGTTGAGCTCCAGGATCGCTCAGAGCTGGTGTTTCCTGGGACCACCTCCCAGATATACTACTTACACTCAAGTCTTTATTTCTGGGTCTGCTTCTGGGGGAACCCAAATTAAGTCACCAACTTACGTTTTCCTCCTCTACCCTTTCACCAGAAGCTCTGCCTTTCCCTGACCATCTCCTGTTTCCATCTGCCTTTGTCCCTTTGCTCAAGCCAGGTCTTCCATCTAGGATGCGTCCCTATCTCTGCCTTCTGGAATCTTGCCATCTTTAGGTTCACCTGAAATGTGGCCTTTTATGAGAAGCCTTCCCAAGGACTCCCACCCAGCACTCCCACCACACTTTCTGCTGATGCCCTTCTCTGTGTTACACTGTTGTTGATTGGATTTGATGTCTGTTTTCTTTGTAGGAATGAGGCATTTTTTAATGTTTTTACCCCCTGCAGCACCTAACACAGAGCTTGGCACTTAGACCTTCAAGAAATGCTTATTGAACGAAACTCCCTCAGCTCCCCCAAATCATTGTGACCCTCTCCTTACACCCACTTTGCCAAGACACCCATTCTGAGACTCAGTGGATAGTGCCCTGCTTTCTTTCTTTGGAGGCAAGATTAGTCTCCTCCTCTGGACCGGTCTCCAAACTAGAGGCCAAGGAGGGCTCTTAAAACTCATCAGGCAGCCAATGTACTAAGACAGTGAACCACGTTTAGGCATAGGGCCTAAGGGGATAGAAAAATACAAAGATGTCTTAAATCCAAAATGCTTAGAGTTAACCCATTAGTTCAGGAGTTGGCAAACTTTTTCTGTAAAGGATCAGACAGTAAACACTGCAGGCTTTGTGGGACACATATGGTCTCTGTCACATAATCTTCTTCCTCTTCTTTTAACAACCCTTTAAAAATTTAAAAAACGTTCTTAGTTCTCAGACAGTACTAAAACAGTCTTTGGGCCGAACTTGGCTCACAGGCCGTGGTTTGTTGGCCCCTGCATTAGTTCAATGATTCATCCAACCAGTAATTATTGAGCATCTACTCTGTGCCTGGTACCTTTTGGCAAAGTTACACCTTCTGACAGGTCCCCTCCCAGGCTGGGTACCTACTTGGCAGCTGTGAAATATTCCTGAGAAGTTGAAATAAGTTGACCGCAGTGCCGACCGCAGCCCTGGGCTGGGACACCTGGGGTGGGTTGTCTTTCCCTGTACCACACTTGTTCCTTCTCTGCATGGCTGCTCTCTAACAACATGGCTCTCTCAACTTGATTGCAATTTTAATTTCAGCTGGAGGTTAGCTGTCTCTTCCTTCCTAAGTGGCTGCCCCTCCTGATTGACTTTTCTGTGTAATGGCATAATCTCATCTCCGCTTTTGCTTTGGAAACTGACTCCAGATTAACCTCCTAACAGGCCCCCATCCTTGACCTCTTTTGCTACATGCCCTTCTCTTGTTATAATTGCCTCTCTCCTTCACTGCGCTTGTACTCTGGCTTCATCCAACTTGCCCCCTTCCTGCCTGTCTGGGGCCTTCCCAAGAACCGCTGGTGGCCTCTCTGTCTCTCATATGTACAGTCATTCTCTTCATTGCTGGTCCCCAGGGCTCTTCAGTGATACAGGCCCAACATCAGCCTGAGGTCACAGCCAGTCAGTGGCCAATGAAATGCCTGCTTGCTAGCTGCGACCCAGCACTGTTTTGGACTCAAAATTTGCTGAGTGTCAGACTCTGCCCCGCACTATCCACCATGGCGGATGCCTTCGTGATGAGTTAGATCCCTTGGCGTCCTTGTTCTCTTTACCTCACAGGACTTAGTCATGCACTAGTTAATTTGGTCTTTGCAACAGATGATAAAATAAAAAATAACATTTTCTATGGCAAACCTTTCTTGGAGGAACAGATACACAATAAATAAAAACCATATGCTTTGAATCCTGCCCCGCACCCCCCACCGGCGTTCTTCAGTGATAGTTACCCATTCTACAGAAATCCACTCATACACAGAGGAGAAACAATTTGCACATTCCGAAGTTTCCCTTGGTTTGCAGAAGAATTCATTGCCAGCTTTTATAAAGTAGTGCGCTCCCTTAGTGCATTTTAAGTGGTTTTATTTGTAAGGTTTTGATTCAGGTAGAATATATATAGGGAAAGCATAAAGCGAGGCATGTTCGTGCTCACCTGGAGAAAATTGCTACCCCACGTATGTGAGGAAAAGATCATTTGCAAGTCTCATGTGGACATTCCACCCCCAGATCCCACAGGGCAGTTGGTTCACGTTCCAGAAGGCAGATTTCTCCTGCTCTTTTATCTTAAGAAGCTCACCTGTGAGAATCTGTCTTTGGAATGCAGGAAAGCGGAGATCTGAGGATTCTGGTTGAATGTGGTTAAGATCCATTGAAGGAAGTCAGCAGATCTTGGCGGTATTTGAACAGACCCCTCAGAGAGTTCCACCCACTGAAGAGGGCCTTGTATCAGCTTTCTCTTTTCCCAAAGGTTCCTAATCAGGTGTTCTCAGACCCCAAGGGCTCCCCCTGTGGGCTTCAGGGGTCCAGCCCTCTGAAAAGGCATGCAGTTTTATGTGCCTGTGCTTATGTGCATTCTTTTGGAGAGAGTGCCTAGGGCTTTCTTTGGATTTGCAAAGGATTTCGGGCCCCAAAAAGGCTCCCCTGTGGCATGATCTCAGGAAACGAGATGATCCACGTGGGTAGATCCTTTGGCTTATTCTCTGCTGGGTCCCAGCCCCTGGGACAGTGCCTGGTGCATAGTTGGTGCTCAATGTATGTTTGTGGGTTGAAGGAGTCAATAGGTGAATGAATAAAACGGCTGCACCAGGACTTGAACCTGGGCTGCTCTGATCGCAGAGCACTCTCCTCTGTATCCTCCCAAAGGAAAGAGGCTGCTTTGGTTTTCCAGGAAGGCTGGGCTGGGAGCTGGGCATGGAAGAGGAAGGAAAAGTCTATATTCACTGAAGACATGAAGTGCGAATCAAAGACCCAAACCACTGAAAAAGAAATCTCAAAGCAATAAGCAAAGCAAAGACTGTAGGAGGAAAGACAAATTGGATTTTCTGAGGCTTTCTCTCTCTGAGAAGTTACCTCTGAGCCTGGGTAGGGTTTGGGCAGCCCTGGATGCTGGCGGGCAGGGATTGTAGTGCAAAGAGCTTCTGAGGTGAGGGTAGCGGGAAGAAGCTGCCTCGGGCTGGCTCAGGCTCTGGCTCAGTGAGCAGAGCATACGCCAGGCTGCTGCCCCATTCTTCTGTTCCAGAAGTGCTGCCAGGGGCTGTCCTGGGTGCTGCAGGAGGCCATCCACTAAGGTGGAAGGTGAGGGCTTGGTCTTGGGGCCTGACTGGCTCTTGGCATACCTTGGAGCACCTGCCTCCCCTCTGTATTTCAGCCCTCTCTCTTTCTGTAGTAGAGTTAGCAGGATCTGTTTTCATTCTTCTGAGGGCTAGTTGGGGGAGGGGTGAGGAGTTGGGACTGGGTTTTATAGACTATAAAATGCAGAAGGCAGAAGGCACTTGAGGAAACAGGGACCCAGATGAACATGTGCGACAGGGTCCTCCTGTCTGGGGTCCAGGTCTGTGTGGTCATACCCTGTGGTGGGTTGGTCAAGCAGATGCTCCTGGTGAGCAGGGGCTGACTAGGACATGCATGGGGGTTCAGGTTGGCAGGAGCCTGGGAATGCATGGAGCAGGCTCCAGGGGATTGTGGTACTGTCACGAGAGACTCGTTGTTACTCCAGTGAACATGTGAGGGAGTTGTTGTCAAGAAAGCCGAGGAAGGAGGAACTAGGACCCCATCTGTCCCCTAAGCTGATGATCTGGCCCCTTTTAGAGAATAAGAGTCAGTTACTAGAGCCACTTAATTAATTCCAAGATGCTGAGCTGAGCAAGACTGGCTTGGCACACTCGTGATGGCAGAGCAGTGCTGGCTCTTTCTGAGGGCCAACATGGCGAGAGGCCCATCCCAGGGTTATGGACGTGTTCAGTTAATAGAGGAATTTGTGTCCAAAGTAGCTGAGGATTTCCTGGTTCAGAATCCTGGACAGGAGATGAATGATTCTCAGCATTTCTAGGACTCCTGGGGTTCCATTTAGAGTGAATGACACTGCAAATAGTGCACCCTGAGGCCGTTTCCAAGGGAGAGGGCAGAACTGTCAGGAATGGGATGAGGCCCTGTTGTATTGGAGGTGTAGTGCGGTGCTGCTCAGAGCAGTAGCAAATGGACATTGTGGTTGCCTTGGCAGCATCTATCCCACAATCCCCCAGGTCTAGCAGCCTCATGGTTTGAGGGGCCCTGATTGGTCCAAGTCAGTCAGGGAAATCCCACTCCTCCCTCCCCTCCTTTGCTGGAGAGATAGATGCAGAAATGGTCCAAGCAGAGCAAAACTTAGAGCTTTAATTTAGTGGTCTGAGAATGGCACTCTTTTTCTCTCTGGATATGAAAAGTGAAGCATAGAGTCCTGGTTGCTATTGGCAGCCATTTTGTGACCATGAGGGAAGCTGATCTAAAGACCAAAGTAACACATGGAGGGCAGCAGAACAGGGAGGATTACAAAGGAATAGAGCTGGACTTTCTGGAGACACGAGTCAATAGATCTTTATTGTTTATGTCAACTTGAGTTGGCTTTTCTGATTCTTACATTGAGTGCTTTCTAACTAACATGCAGGACATGTTGGTTTCCCAGGATCCTCTCAATCCTAGAGGTTAATGATTTGGCTTTATAGTTTTATGTCCTGGGGCTACAGCCAAAAGCAAATGGAAGTAGAAATTTGGGGCTAAAGTTCTACTTGGATCCCCAGGCTTCGTGTCAGATGTTGGAAGGCTAGAAGCTCACCTGTGTCAGACATTGCTTTGATCTGGTCATCACAGAGCCCTTAAGAAGTACGGAGGGGCCCTCTATGCATCGTTGGGGTGCTTGGGTCTAGAGGCTGGTCTAGCTTGTGGTTGGTTTGTTAGTGGTTGGAAATGGTCTAGATCTAGAAGAATCCAACCTGAAAATTTAGGTTTGATCTTCAAATGATCTGTGAATTGGAAACTACGAGTGAATTGAGAAAATAATCTCTTCTAAATAGTGTTCTTACCTCCTGGAGTCAATTATCCATAAGTCTTAGAGCTCACTCTGGCACTTAAAATTGCACAGTTCCTAAGCCCGTATGTTAGGGGAAGCCAAGCAAACAGGCTTCCGTTTTACAAATCCTCAGACGTTTCCACAAATGCTCCCTTAACTGTCTCTGACAGTAAGAAAATTAATAGATGCAGCTGACAATGTGTAAAACGATTGTGTGTGTCGAGGTCTCAGAGGATAACATAATGTCTTCACTAGAAACGATTGGCGTGATGTGGACTAGCAGCGCTGGAGATGGATGGCTAGAAAGCCTGCCGTGGGTTAAATGCCATCGTTACAGGCTCTTTCAATCAGGAAATAGCTGTCAAGCACCTGCAGTCTGCCCAGCACTGAGGCGGGTACCCAGAATCCAGGCAGGCTGGATGGTGTTGGAGGAGAAGAGCCTCCCTTGACCTTGAGTTGCTACCCTGTGAAGCTGGGAAGAGAAGGCACCCATACCTAACAGCCTGGGCCCACTTGGCGGCTGTTTATGTTCTCAGAGTCTGGAAGAAGGAAATGACTGTTGGGATCTGGGTTTTCTCAGGGGAAATGGGGCTTGAATTAGACTTCAAAGAAATTGAGCAAATTATTATTTGGACTGGAATTATGTATTATCGAATGAACCTTGAAGCAGCCACTCATTGGCTAGGGCTTGGAGATTTTATTTACCGAGAATGTTGGAATAAAATTTATTCTAACAAGAATTGGCCTGCCCTGTATTTGTCCTATATTTAAAACATGTAATTTTTCACAGTAACAGCAGAGAACATGAAATTTAAATGTAGGCTTTTTTTTTTATGGAGTCTTGGAAATGACTTTTCTTCCTGGATGGAATTGGACTATTGACTGTGTTAGGTTTGGAAGTGATTGAGCAAATAGTATTTTCTATTTGATCTTATTATATTTTAATCACATTGCAAGAAATGTCAGAATAGTCCAAAATGAGAAACTTCAGAAGCTCATATTTCATTATGAAGTCAGTTTGTACAGAGCTTTGGAAGGGACCTCACTCACATTGGTTTGCCGTGGTGATCAATCATGGCTCAGCTCTAATGTGCAAAGAGCTTCCGCCACGCTGAGCCTGAAGGTCGCTTCTCCACCTCCCTCTGCCTGGAGCTGGCCACGCTGTTCACTGTTTTGCGGTGCAACTTGAATCTGGAGGTCAGCGGATGAAATACCACTCACTGCGGCTCTGGTTTGCTAACCCATAGTACCTGTGGGTGGAATCATATTTTGAGATATTCATTCTTCTTGCCTTCCCCCCACCCCCTACCTTCTTCCCATTCAAGTAGGTAGCAGGCTTAGGGCTTCGTCGCCTCAGTGGAACTGCATGGCCAGGCTGCAAGCAGAAGTCACCTGCATGTTTGTTGGCTTTTATTTTCTAAAAGCCCAAGCCTGTGATGTAGGATGGGATTTTAGGAAAAAGGCAGAGTGCATGGGGGAAGCAAGAGGCGGAGAGCTTCTGCCCAACCCCTTTAAATAGAGATTGCCTTTCTGGGCACCTGAGGGCAGGTGACAAGCCCTAGGCATCATGCTTCTACAGAGATGGGGGTGCAGCCTCAGGATCCTGAGTCCCAGTGTGGTGGCGTGGATGCAGCAGAGGGCTGCAACTGTGCCAGGCAGAGGTGGCGATGAGGAAGTGAGCTGCCAGTCAGGGATTCTTGGAACGTGGAGGATCTGACCCTCTCTAGGAAGCGCGAAGTTCTGGTAGGACTGGGAGGATAGGAGCCCCAGATTGACCCTGTGGACTCTTGATGTCCACTAATTCTGTGGCTTCCATTCACCACTGAAAGGAGACCATTCTGGTGTCCTTGTTCCAACCTCCCGGGGGGCCTGGCGTCTCCTCAGGATGTTACCTTGGTAGGGCTGCAACTCTCAGGGCAGCCTGCCTCTGCCAGCCCCCTGCAGAGGAACAGCCCCTCTCTCTCACTGCCCTCACAGGCTTGCTGCGAGGTCCAGGGATACTGGCGTGAGGACGAAGTGTGAGTTGGAGAGAAAGTCCTCAGCCTGTCTGGTTCTTCCACAGCAGCCAAACACAAAATACATCTTGGCATTTAATGTTATTTTTTCTGCCATGCTTATTAAGTAGAGAAGCATAATGGGAAATACAAAAATCACCCCTCATCTCATCTATAGAAGAATGCAGAATGATCTAGTGTTGAAACTGTGGACGACCTTGAGCTAGTAGGTCATGTGGCATTCAACAATGTTAAGCATCACTGTGTTTCCCTCAAAAATTTATAATATCCTGTGGCATCCTCTGAGTTTGCTGCAGCACCCTGGGGTGCTTTGGTGCACAGTTTGAGGATCATAATAATACGCTCTAGTGTATGTAAGTTTTGTACATTGTTTAAGACTTTTGAATAATTGCATGAAATATCTGTGAAATATCTTTATGTACCACATATTACTGGACCTTATTGTTGAACTTTAAGGCAATTAACTAGTTTTCCCTATTATAAACATTGTTACAATAAATACCTTTGTGGATTAATCTTTGAGCACACTTCTGATTTTTTTGTTAGGATAAATTCCTGGAGTGGAATGGCTAGGTCAAGGATACTCACATTTAGGGCTATTTATATGAATCACCACATTTCTCTGAAAAGATTGTGCTAACTTATACTCATACTATGTATGTAAGGGCCCATTGTCCCTACCATCACGGACACTAAGTATTGTCATTCTTTTTAATCTTTGCCATTCTGATGGCATCTGCCTGCTTAATTTGCATTTCTTTGGTTATTAGCAAGCTTGAACTTTTTCACACGTTGCAGACTTTTCTGAATTTCCTGTTTATGTCTTTTGCTCATTTTCCTATTGAAGTTTGGGGTGGTTGTAAAATATGCCTGCACAGTCTTTGTTCTTGTTTCTTCAAAAGGTGGAGTCTAAGTCCCATCCTCTTGAACGTGGGCTGGACTTAGTGATTCTCTTCTGAAGAACAGCATGTGGCAGAAGTGATGATGGGTGACTCCCAAGGCTGACCGGAAAAGACATCGCAGTTTTCACTCTCTGACATGGTCTGCTGCAGGGGAAGTCAGCCACCATGTTGTGAGGACACTTAGGCAGCCCTCAGAAGAAGACGTGAAAGCCATAGGGAGAGGAACTGAGGTCTCCCATCAACAGGCAGCGTCAACTTGTCATCCTTGTGAGTGAGCCACCTGGGAGGCAGATCCTCTGGCCCCAGCCAAGCCTTAGATGATGCAGCCCTGGCTGACACTTAACTGCAACCTCGTGGGGGAGGAGTTTAGCTAAGGCCCCAAAGGGGGAGAAAAAAATCTTAGCTCCAAGTTCCTCACATTCTAAAGCAAGGGGTTAGGGCCTGTGCTTTCAAATATGGTAGCCACCAGCCACATGTGGCTCTTGGGCACTGAATATGGCTCGTCCAAACCGAGGGGCACTGTAGTATAAATACGCTCTGGATTCTGGAGACTTAGTGTGAAAAAATGGATATAAAATTTCCCATTAGTAAATTTTTATATTGACTACACATTGAAATGATAGTATCTTTGCTATACTGGGTTAAATAAAATAAGTCTAACAATAGCATCCAGTAATATGTGGTATATACAAATATAGTATACATTTCTTACTTTTTACTAGATTGTTGATGATAAGACTACTTTAACACAAATAAAAATTGATGAACTCAGTGATACATTGATTCTCAGCCTGCCTGGGTTGAATTCTTTGACTCTTAGCTGCCCTTTCTGTAAAATGGGGGTAATGATAATACAGCATTGGCAGTGGGTAATGAGGATGAACTCAGATAATCCGTGTACAGTGTTCAGTGCAGCACCAGGTACACAGTCAGCATGTCATAAATAATTGCTGTTGTTTTGACTAATAATCAAAGGTAGAAATAAAACTGAATCTTACCTATACTGACTTTCCAAACTCGGAGTAACCAAACTGCGTGTTAAGAGGACGTGCAGACAATCCACCTGACGCGCTGTTTCACCAGCTCCAACAGAACTCCACGCGGCCCTCGTTCCCTAGCGGTGAGATTTGACTGCCTTTCAGATGTGTCAAGCCCTTGGATTTGAAATCCCTCGTATGCTGTACAAATTAGTTAGCTTTATTTTATACTGTACACATGTGGAGTTACCACATCTTGACTTAAACATTTAAATTTATGTGAAAATCATGCAAATGATGCTTCCCTGAGTCAACCAGAGCCTTGGGTTGCCTCTGTCTGAGGTCTGCGCTGCCTCCCAGGCTCTGTTTACCAGTTCCTTCAACTCAGGGAAGGCTCCAGGCAGCCCCCAGTATCCTCCCCAGCATTCTGAGTGCTCCCCAAGGGCGGGGCCGCTGGGCTCAGTTAGTTCAACAAATGAGCATGGCCTGATGCTGGCCACACCTCTTCCTGTTTTCTCAGGGTTTAGCTAAGGCCCCAGTGGTGGAGAACACAACCTTAGCTACCGAGTACCTCATATTCTAGAGCAAGTGGTTAGGCCTGTGCTGCCCAAAGCTGTGGCCAGTCCAAACTGGGAGGCCCTGTAAGTGTAAGCACGCACTAGATTCTGAAGACTTAGTATGAAAAAAATGAATGTAAAGTATCCCGCTAGTAAATTTTTACATTGATTACACCTTGAAATGATAATATCTTAGCCATGTTGGGTTCAATAAAATAAATTATTAAAATTAATTTCACCTGTTTCTTTTTACTTTTCTAATGTGGCTACTAGAAAATTTAAAATCACACACGAGGTTCACATTACGTTTCTCTTGGACAGTGCTGGGTTAGACGTTTGTGTAGGACTGGCCAAAGAGGGGGTTGCATGGGGAGGGGCTGGAGATTCTTGAGTTTGTTGGGGCGAGTTGCCTATGATTCCTGTGAATCTGAAGAGCCAGACAGGACCCCCATCAAGAGAAAAGAGGCAGGCAGGGGCAGCTTGAGAGGACCCCCACCTAAGAGCATCGTCTGGGAGGAGCGAGCTGAGTCCTCAGCACACAGGAAGACCTCCAGACACTCCTTGCTGGGTTGGGGTTGGAAGTGGATGGCAGGAGGAGGCATTGTCCGTACTGGAGGACTGCAGGCGACAGACCCCGTCTCCCCGCTGTGATGAGAAGGTGTTTCCTCCACCCCATCAATGCCTCTGGGAGAAAGACAGCATTTGGGACCTGCTTCATCCAGAGAGCACCATGGCAAGTCACAGCTCTACCTTTCTGCCTCTAACCTGCACATCCTGGAGAGCTGGATGTGATCAGTAGCTGTGGGAGGAGGAGGAGAGCGAGGTGGGCTGTGGAGAAGCCCCTGACAAGCCCTCTCCGTGGCGGGCCAGAGCAAGGTGAAGGGGAACTCTTAAATTGGATGAGTTGAGAGTTTCATTATCACACTGGATTTTTTGTAAACCTGCCAAAAAAGCCTTTTCACTTGTTACCCTGTGATGTCTTCTTATCCCAGTTGCCGGAGTGAACCTGTTAATATGTGGGTTGAATCAGGTCCCTACTCTGCTCAGAGGCCCCCAGTGGCTTCTCTCTCACTCTGAGTAGAAGCCACAGTCCTACAACAGTGTCTGGAGCTCTGCGTAAGCTGGCGCCTCCTCACTCTTCTCTGCCACACCCTCTCTTGCCGGTCCCCCTTCCACCAGCTCCTGCCACACGGCTCCCTGCTGCTCTAGGACACACCTGGCCCGAGACCTTGCATCTGCTCCTCCCTCTGCCCAAACCGCTCTTACCCCAGGTGTGTCTGCGCACTCACTTCCTTTCCTCCTTCAAGTCTGCTGTCTCGACTTGACTAAAATGGTACCCCACTCTTCCTAGCCACCTACCCCTAACTAGCATGCTATGTATTTTGTTGTTCACTGCCTTTCTATCCCCCTAGAAGGTGAGCATTATGAGAGCAGCTTGGTTGTTTTGTTTTGTTCTGTGGTGTTTTGTTCCTTGAGGCATTGAAGCATAGCGGGTGTTCAATTATATGGAAGCGTGGATCAATGGGAGTGACCCAACAGCTATGAGATTTGCCAGAGGTTTCCCCCGGGGCAGGGAAGATGGACTGAACACAGAGATGGTTAAAGGAAACACTCGTGGAAAGAATAAGTTTCTTTATGCTTGAACCCTGCCAGAGGCTCCTCCTGGGGTCCAAAGCATTGTGGAAGCTGCGTCTCAGCCTGCAGGTGCTCATAACCCAGCCAACAGGCACAGCAGGGAAGACCGTGACCAGCGGGAAGGGCACTTCAGGCAGTGATGTGAGGGCTGGATTTTGAAGGAGCAAAGGGAGGCCCATCAGGCAGAGAAAAGGGAGCGCCCATCTAGACCCTGATGTGTGCTCAGCTTGGAGGTGCTGAGATGTGGGGTGGAGCCTAGCCAGTGGGAGAGGCAGGTGGGGTGAGAGGAGGGCATGAGGCTCTGAGGGAAGATGGCTAGTGTTTTGCTGCTTTGGGTTCAGTTCCATTTCTGCACCCCAAGAGCTGGTGGGGCAGATAACGAGGGTATATAGAGTTTAGCAGGAGGAGGGGTAGGTTCATTGCTGCTGCTATTGTCCCAGGACCAGCTCTTGGTCATTAGAATGTTTAGAGGGAACAAAAATGATATTTATAGCCATCTGGGACAGAGTGACGGTTCTCATTGGTGACAACATTCCATCTCTAGGAATAAAGACCTGTAATCCCAGTGTAGCCCTGAATGGGAGTCCCCCTCGTGGGAAGTGGGGGATGCTTTCCTTCCCTTGGTGGGTGTGTTGTGAGCTTGGTGGTACACCAGTGGGAGGCTGACTGTTGATGCCCAGGGAGTGGTAGCCAGCACCTCTCACTGGCCCATGCCATAGGTGATGGGCTGTTTCTTGCATTTGGATTCTCACTGGTGGCAGGCACCTAAAACCCTTATTAGCATATCCACCCCATTTGCAGATGCTGATATACTGATGGCATCTTCTCAATGTGGACATGTGGATAAGGGAAGGTGGGGAAATTGGGGCTGTGTATTAGTCAACTATTGGCACGATAAAGCCTCATAACAAACCCTCCTGAACTCAGCTCTTGGCAACAGCAAATGCTCTCAGGCTCAGGAATCTTCAGGTTGAATGCGGTTCAGCTCATACAGGCTGCACATGGTTGGGTGGGAGTGGGGGTGCTCCAGGCTACAGGCTGGATTCAGGTCTATTTCATGTGTGTTCTTCCTGGGGCCCAGGCTCAAGGGCAGCAGCCAGCCAGGGCTGGCTCATCTCCTAGTGGATTACCAGAGCACATGAACCAAGCTAAACCACATATGCATATATTTAAGGCCTCTGTATGTCTCAAGTTCTGCTAGCCTTCCACTGGGCAATTCACACAACCAAGCCCAACGCCAATGGGGCGGGGCGTATATTCCACCCACACTGGGAGGGGGAGAAATGAACAGCCAGATTATCACTGGCTGCAACTCAGAGGAAAGTGTCACAAAGTTTAGAGTTTAGGGTTTGGCCTCAGACATTAGCAAATGTCTTTCTCAGAGACTGTGGTATGCTGAATAGTGGCCTTCCACGGGTGTCCTTGTCCTAATCTCCAGGAACCTGTGAATATGCTACACTACATGATAAAGGAGATGCTGCAGATGCAATTAAGTTAAGGATCTTGAGATGGAGAGATTATCCTGGGTTATCTGGGTGGGCCTGATATATCACAAGGGCCTTTGTAAAAGGGAGGCAGGTGGAGTCAGAGAGAAGAAGGCCACGCGATGACAGAAGCAGAGCTAGAGAGAAGTGCTCTGCCGCTGGCTTTGAAGATGAACGCAGGGGCCACTGGCCAAGGAAGGCAGGCAGACACTAGAGGCTGGCTAGGAAACTGATTCTCCCTGAAGCTTCCAGAAGGAACCAGTCCTGCTGACACCTTGATTTTAGCTCTGTGAGAATCACTTCTTTTGACCTTCTGACCTCCAGAATTGTGAAGAGAATAAATTTGTGTTGCTTAAACCACTGAGTCTTCAGTAAGTTTGTACAGCATTTGCATTTCAGTAAGTTTTAACAGACTCCAAGCCTTGAAGATACAAAACAATTCCCGCAAATTGAGATACTGTGACAATCTGATGGCATATTTTGGGATGTGTGCAGGGTGAGGGGCTTGGCATTTTCTCTGACGTCAGACCTCACAGGTGTGTTGTCCCCCTCTTTCCTCCTGCTGCAAATGTGGCATAATGCGGTCTCTTAAGGAACGGTGGCTAATCAGCTCTCCTCTGTTCATGATGGGTGATTGGCCATATTTTTGCTCCTCGTTGGTGGCATGAGCTTAGAACCTTATTAGCTTATGAATCCTACTAGCGTTCCTACTTCGCCAATTGTATACACACTTGGAGGTAAAGTTGAATGCACCAAATCTTATCTACGGCGGAGTTTGGATAAAGCAAGGAGGACTGTTTGGGGCTTTGACTCAAGAGCTAGCCACCTGAGGAAGGATGTTCCACTTGACCACCATGGAACTCGATCCAAGACATTATGGGAACTAATTTCTTCCTTCCTTCCTTCCAGCATGGGATGACATATTTCGATCTGTTTTTAAAAAGCTAGCTAACTGGTGACCGTGTGAAGGATGAACGGGCGTAGGCCAAGCAGACCAAGAAGGAGGCTGGCTGACATTAATCTGGTCAGGAGGTGAGAGAATTTCAACAGGCAGTGACAATCAGGAAACGTTTTGCAAGTAGAGTGGTCAGGACCAAATGAGTTTGGTTTTGGGCCTGCTGGGTTTGAGGCATGTGGTGGACACCGCCCAGCTACCTTCTTTAGGCCTGAGTCCCTCCTTCCTCCAGCTGGCTTGGGTGTAGGTTGATAATGGCTCACAGCTGCATCCCATTCTGGGAATTGCTCTTGGCTGAAAGAAGCTGCACTGCCCAAGGAGTCAGGGAAACTTAGGAAGAAACGTCTACCAGAAGGAGAGAGTGATGGAAAGAGAAGGCAATCAGAGTTTCCACTGGATTTGGCAACACAGAGGTCATTGGTGACTTTGGCAGGAGGAGTTTATAAGGAGGGGCAGGATATGGGTTGCAGAGGCATGAAGACCACATGGGAGGCAATGAGGAGGAGGTGGACCTGAGTTGTGAAGGAAAGGTAGGCAGCGGGGCGTGGGAATACCTGCCAGGAAGTGGGGGGTGGTGTAAGTGAAGGAACCCAGGCTGGAGAAGTCACCCAGTTTGACTAGAAGGTGGGGGCACAGTGGGAGGGATGGCTGGAACAGTGGCTGGTGCCCCGGCACGGCTGTCTTAAATGGTAGGCTGTGAAGTTTGAGCAGTCAACCAGGCTGTCTCCACGCATGTGCCTCTTCCACTGGGTTCAGGACACTGCCCTCTAGTAGGCACTGGGCATTTTGTCCCAGAGTGTGGACCTGGCTGTTCACACGGATGTTTTGATCATGGTCCAAGGACTTCTTGTTTATGAATGCAGATGTAATGAATCTTCTGAAGTGAGTTCCATCAAGCCATTTGAATGCCTTGATCAATTTCCAATCCCATCTAGTAAATTTGTTTCTAATACTTTTTATTTTTGTTTTAATGTAACTAAAATTATTTTCAAAGAATTTAATTCTGTTTTGCGTAAATTGTACAGGAAAGATTAATATATCTATCAAATTGTATCCATTAAAGCTTCTGACATTCTGAATTTTCTTTTGTGACCATTATTTCTATCAAATCCAATTTTCCTGGACAAATATTTGCAAATCTAAGTTTTGTCAAGGCAATTTGATCTTTATATATATATATAATCTCTATCAAATTGTACAGTGTGAAATTTTAACCATTATCAATTATATTTTGAGGAGATTACTCCTTCTAATAAAATTCATTATGACTAGGATAAAAGGTTGATAGTTTATATTTATTTCTTCACTAATTTATTACAAAATTATAGGTAGACTCTGTGAGATGGTTCCAGTTTGCTCTCTAGTCCAGCATTGGGTGATTGAATTATACATTTAATTCTTCTGTTTCTGATTACTTTGTGTGCCGTGTGTAAATCACCTCCTCTGTTGGCAGCACACGGCAAGGTCAGGATGGCCGCCAGGCCAGCGGTGGGACCACCTGCCTCAGCTCCGTGATGGCTCCCCTGCACTGAACGCTCGCTCTGGGCAGTCACTGTGAATTCTCCTTTCTTATCCCATTTTACAGAGGGGAAAGCTGCAGCTCAGAGAAGTTAAGGGGCATGATTGGAATTTGAACCCAGGTTTGTCTGAATCCAAAGTCTGCAGCTTAAACCCCTAGGTCACACTACATGTCACTGTATTTGCGCGCTCAGCAGACACTCACTTGCTGCCTGATGCTGTTTGCAGGGGTGGGTGGGGGCTGGTTATGGTCATAGACTGTCTGGTCTAGACCCTTCCTATTATTACACACACACACACACATGCATGCACGCACGCACACACATTACATATGTGGAAACAAATGTCCAGGGGAGAGAAGAGCTAAGTCCAGGATCACGTAGTTACTGGGGGCACAGCCGGCTAGAACCTAGGTTTCCAGACCCCCGTGCCAACCTCTGGTGGTGGTCACCACTCAGCTTAGCTCAGCTGCCTGCACAAGTGTCTTCGAATCTTCTCCAGCTCACTGGGTGGCCAATTTGATGGAGGAGCCAGGCAGCGTGAGTTGCCAGGGGATTCCTGGAACCCAATTTCCTTTATTTCAGGGAAGTTGGGAGAAAACGTCCCTGTGACAGGGACTGTTAAATCATGTGTTGAAGTGACCGCATCTGCCAGTTTACCACATGCTGCCCCCCCCCCCCGGGTCCTTGTGGCTCTTGGCAGGATCTAATTTCCCCATAGAAAGCAGCCAGGTGGGACCTCCAGATCCTGTCCCCTGTGTGGTGGACACTGAGCAGGGAACAGCGGCGAAGGCTGCCTCTTCAGTTCGTGGGGCCGGAAACTTGCCTCAGTTGCCTTTTCGGCCTCCATTGTGAATAAGGCCCTGACAAATATTTCTGGTCC
Source organism: Equus przewalskii (assembly GCF_037783145.1). Taxonomy (NCBI): domain Eukaryota; kingdom Metazoa; phylum Chordata; class Mammalia; order Perissodactyla; family Equidae; genus Equus; species Equus przewalskii. The sequence goes on from NC_091843.1 coordinate 41,053,661, forward strand.
TGAAACAACCACAAAGAAAGCTTTTTCTTTGTGTTGTTATAACATATTTACTTTTTCTGATTATATCAGGAATGCTGGTTCACTGTGGTACAGTTTTCCTTTAAAGGGGTTATTTCATAACAACCATCATAGTTAGAATCGTAATAGTATAAGAATGAGAAAGAGGTCTTGTTTTTTCCTTTTTGTCCTGAAAGCCCACATTTGCACATGGCAAGGAAGTGTGGGGCTCAGAACGGGAGACAATAACTACACACTTGACCTGATTAGATGGAGGGAAGCCTGCCTGGCTGGTATCAAGCTTGGGTGGTTCTTCCACTCGTGGGATTCGGGGGGACCTGCACTGGCAGCACTGACCCTCAAATCTCACCGTCCCCCATGACCCCTGAGCAGTGACAAATGGTCCCAATTACATATGCAAGGGAAGAGGACTTTCAAAGCTCTGCATCTCAGATATTTTCCACTATTGTGAGGAAGGGAAGTCGGTTATGAGAGGAGGAATGTGGCTGGATCACTAGAGCGTCCTTGTCCTTGCCTTCGCTGCCCTCCCTCTGCTCCCAGCAGTCTGGCTGGCGGCCCGCACGGATGCTGGGTAATCATAAGGTGATGACTTTGCTTTTTGAAGCTGGAGACATTCCTTCTAACATTCCACCCAAAATGAGGCCCCACATCCAGCCCCTGTTCTGATAGAGTTGTTTTAGTAGATGGGGCAAAGGCAAGCCCCAGTTTTAAAGCCTCTTTGCCTGTCTGACTTCTTTGTCATGTTCTCTGGAGACAATGTGGACCTTTGGCTTAGCATTTCAGGTGGCTTCTCAGGAGTGTGCCTGGGAGGGTGGGACTTGCACAACGACCCCCAGTGTTCCTGCAGTCTTTGCCACCCCAGAGACCTGAGCCTCCATTAGCAGCAGAGACGCGGAGACAGTCCGCCATCACTGACTCACCAGTGAGTCTTCCTTTGCTCGACTCCATTAGCCACTGACCTGGCAGACTTCATGAGACAGAATCCGAAACCCACCCACGACTCCAGAGAGCTTTCAGGGCAAACAGTTGGTCTGTGTTCCTCTCACAGACAGCCCTGGGCGGAGAAGGAAAAAACTGCTGTTGCATCTCTCAAAAAGCATTTTGTAAAAGGACTATTTATTTTAGGTGCAGTCTCTTTTGCCTGACACCTCTCAGACAGTCAATAATTCCAGTTTGTTTATGATTATCTTTGTTCCCTCCCCGTCCATCTGCCACCAGAGTTTGTGCCTCTTGCTGCAGCCACCCCACAAAACGTGGAAGCATCTGTCTCTCTAATGACCGGCCATGGCAATCTCGGCTGTTCAATATGGCTAGATGAAGAAAACATTTAATTTCTACTATATGGGGCACTCCAAAGCCGGATTTGACAACTGTTCCGTTGAACACTAGTATTTCACAATTTCCTTAGATAACAAAAAGAAACAGTTCTTACTCCCAGAGGAATATATTTACAAGATGGGAAGTTGATAACTAGGCCACTAGAATGACAAATGGTTCTGGAATACACTGTGTATTGACTTTGATGGACGTGTGCTGCCTTCTGTGAGATGGAATTCTTGCAGTGTCTTGTTCTTAGCCTGAAGGGCCCGCAGAAGTCAATGAGAAACAAGGGCCTGAGTTCTGCTTCCTGGAGTGTTCTGGAGTCCAAGGAGAGGGAGCTTTTGGGGAAGGGCCTCTGGGACAGGCGTGAGTGGCAGGTAGGTGCTCCGAGGGAGGGAGATCCCTGAGGGCTGGGGGGGCATGGGTCAGAGGAAGCATCATATAGAGGTGGGATGCACACAGGGAGGTGAAGGATGGGAAGGGCTTTGGTAGGTGGAGAGTGGTGGGGGAGAGGGAGGGCGAAGACATCCAAGCTGTTGTCCTCAGTGAAGGTGAGGAGTGGTCACTTGGGGGCCTGGGGGAAGGGGGCTGCTCTGTGGGCAGGGAGAGGGCTGTGGATGCGTTGTCAGGGTGTAGTCTTCGGACTGTGGCTGAGACAGATAGATGCATGGTCATGCGTGCAAGCAGAGGGAAGATGTGCCTCCTGCCTTGGCTCTGTGGCTGTGGAGGGAGGGTCCCAGAGACAAGGACTAACAGCAAGGCTACCATTATAGAGGCTCATTTTGTGCCAGGCCCTGGGCCCACTGCCTCGGGGGGGTTTTCGTAGAAGACTCACAAAGGCCAACTGGCATGATGGGAGCTGGCACAGGGAGGTGGCCAGGCTCCTCAGAGCCCTCTGGAAGTGGGGTTCTTGCCCCCATTCTAGAGACTGGTTCTCCCATCTCACAGGCCATGACCAGAGCCTGTGATCCAGAGAGGCACAGCCACCCTCGCCCATGACGTTCCTGCTCGTGCCGAACCCACCTTGTTCCTTCCGGAGCTACACGTTGAAGGCTTGGGCTATGATAGAAGGGAGGAAAAGCTGGAGTCAGAAAACCTCCTTTTCACCTCATGAAATGGCAGACGTCCTCAGAGACGGGAGCAGTGAGAAATAGGCACAGAAAGTGTGCAATGATTCTCCAAAAAAGCAACTTCCACCAACATTTTGCTTTAATTCTCTGCTGCTTTGGGCTTTTCTGAATAATTAATTGGGAGAGCAAGCACCTGCCCTGGATTTTTGAGGTAATTAGTAGGTCAGGCATCTACCATAAAATAGGACTTCTTGGGGTCCCTCTGGGTCCTGTGTCTTCCAGTGTCCCCTCCTGGCACTGCTTTGTGAACAACTCACCTGGCTTCAACTTGCTTCTTGGCTCAGAATATGATTCTATCCCCCATCCAGCTCCAACACACACGTCTCCCAATAGCCTTGAGTCCGCTCCCCCCATGGTAGGGCGAGTCCCCGCAGCTGTGGAGCGGGAACCCCCTGAGAGAAGAGGATTTTGTGACCCGTTCTCCTCTGTAGAACACGTTTAAGAAGGAGGTGGATTAAATAAACTTTGTTAAGAGATTTTCACCATGTCTCTTGAGCTTTTATAATACCAGGCTTAACTATTTCTGCCCTAAACCTACTCGTCATTTCTAAGGCTCAGGGTGATTTCGTCATGATGTGATGGTTTTATTTTTAATGCTTCCACCTTGCAACAGGGTGGGGAAGGGTGCCAGGGATTGTGGGAGGGGAGCACTGGACTGTCAGATAGACCCCACAAGGCCGGTTCCCAGCTCTGTTCCCTCACCAGTTAAATAGGCCAGTGACCCCTGCTGTATCCCCTCCATGGGAGATAGAGGAGGGGATGCTTGGGAAAGGTAAAATGTGAGCACAATATGAGATATCAGTGTCATGTGGGAGGGCCTTGGCCCTTTGCTTTCAGCCTGTGGCTGTTATTTCGCTTAACAGCTGGACACTTGAGCAGGTTGTGCACTGCTCAAATGTGCTCAGCTGAGGGAGCAAATGGCGGCTGAAATCCAGTCCGCATTGCGATACCAACCTGTGTGACCTTGGGGCTATGTCTGCCCAGTGGGACAAATTTTCTGTTTTATACAGATAGGCTGGTGGTGGCACTGGCTAGGAATCCTCAGCCTGGTCTCAGAGCAGGGGCTGGTCGCTCAGAAGCGCACACCTTGTGAACGCCCCTGGGAGAGAGCACCCATGCCTTAGCTCCGTGCACCCTGCCTTCTCCTTTGCCACTGCCCCGAGCATTTCCCCCTGACCCCAGGTTCCCAGGACAATTTCTCTGAAGTTCATGCATTGGCCTCTGCCAGGGAGTGCTGACTGATCAAGGTCAGCTCCTTTGACCCATTATCTACCCACATGCAAACCACTCCCGGAGAGCTTCCTCCACCTCTGCCCTCCATCTCCTCCTGCCCTGAGGCCTGGTCCTGGCACTGATGGTGCCATCCTTGAGAGGCCAAATCTGTTCCCCCAGTCTTGTGCATCTGCTCTCAACTGTGGCCCCTAAAGTTGCATCTCTAGTTCTGCCTAATACTAGAGAGCTGCTCTTGAAAATCTCTCACCCGTAATCTCCACTCTCGCCCTGCCTCCTCTGCCTTTTCCCCACACGGCTGAGTAGCAGGGCCTGGGGCTGCTGCCCCCACCTTCAGAAGGCCCAACAGGGTCGTGATGTTGGGTTTGTCTGTATTTAAGGGAAACTCTATCGGCTGGCTCTGTGGCCTTCGGCCCAGAGCACGGGCCCTCTCCACCTAGCCAGGATGCTCAACAACCTGAGCAGCTTGTGCAGTGCAGAGGAGATGTAAATCCCCAGGTAGTAATTTAGAAACTTCCTTTTGTCCTCTATGCATAAATTCCTCCCAGAGACTCTGCCGGGGCAGGGAGCAGTTGGTTGAAGGCAGGATTTAGGGGTTCAAAACTGAGTGTCTTTGCCATTAGCTGCCCTTGGGACTCCCCACCGACCAAATCAACCTGTCTGAAGCCATTCTCTGGAGCTCCCCCCAGGATCCAGGCCGGGTCTGAGGCCAGGAAGAAGGGGGGGAGTGGGTGACAGTCAAGGATACACAGAAGTTTCCCAACAGCTCTTCAGGTCCTAATAAAAATAAAAAGAAAATTAACCCATTTTCATTCTCTAGTCACTAGGTCTTATTAGAGCCCGATTACATAATCTATCTTGCTTTACATTCTCTCTTAACCTGTTTTTTTAATTGGTAATAATAGAGCTAGAGAGTCTCATGCTGGACTCATACATCTGACTGGGGTGGGCGGTTGAGGTAATTTAGTGTGAGCATAATTCTGGGAGAACCCGAGGTCTCTGCACAAATGAGAGGTTGTTACTAACAGTGGTTGCTTTGCGTTGTGGGATTTGCAATCAGGATTGATCAGCATTGCAATAACGGGTGGCAGAATTACCCGGTGCCACAGTGCTGATAGAATCATTGGGTCTGGGTTCTCTGGGCTAGTCATTTTGCTCCCATGGGCCTGCCAAGAGCTCATTAGAGAAAGTTGGGAAGAGGAAACTTTACGTTTTTATAGAATAGTGCGGGCGGCAAATTTAGTGCATTGGTCTACCGCTGTGCCCCAGAGTTCTAGGCTCTGCTTTCTCTGTCCCCACTGTTGCAGCTGGCAGGAGGCCCCAGTCCCCACAGGAACTTTGGGAGAAGGTCCACATTAGGCAATACAGACAGGAAGGGATAGCACACAGGGCGCTCTATGGTTACACACTTCTCATCTACCCTCACAGCGCCCCTGGTGGCCCGGAGGAGTTGTTGGAGCATTTCCTCCAGATGCCTCTTGAAGCCTGTGGCAGGGGCGTTTTTCATCTGCTCCATATTCTCATAGCTAGACTAGGCGGTTTAGCAGCTGGCAATGATGTGCCATTGTTATTTTCAATAGCTAGTTTTGTCATTTTATTAACTAAATATCTATTCGATTTCTCTTTTTTTCCTTGGTGAAAACAGAACACAGCTCTTTGCATGCTGTCAATGTCTTTTTGCCACACCCATTTTCCTTCTATTCTGGTTCTTGTTCATTTAGCTCAGAATTGGTGTTTCGTTTGGTCACTGCTAGCAGTTTGTCTGGCATTTTGGGCCAGAAATTATTCTTTTTCTGCCTAGGAAAAAAATGTCACTATATTTGGAAAGCAATTTCCTCCAAGTCAGGAGCTGAACTGATTTTCTGATTCAGATATTAAATGCATTTTTTTTTTGCCTTGTAAGTTTCTATTTTTCCTTTAGAAGAAATGTCTGTATATGGCTATCTGGAAGAAGGACAGAACCATGTAGGTTCATGAACGTTTATTTATAATCTCCAATGGACTAAAAAAGAGAGAGAATGAGAATCGCACACCTGCTTAAGTTCTGCTTGCTAACTGACATGCTCTTGGAGTGATATATAGTCGTACACTATTGCACCCATGATTTGTAGATCTCAAATCCTTTGAATCAAGGAGTGACAAGACAAGCCTCCAGCACAAAGCCTTATTATGAGTATTTCAAGGATAATGGGGTTGTCTCAACTGAGTGGAGTCCTTGATATTAATTTTCTTGCTTTATTTTTTTGAGGAGTTAAAAAACTTGTTTTGCCTAATATATTAGCATTCATTTCTCAGCTTTGAAAACTAATCCAACTTGGAAAGGAGAGTTTTAAATTTGAAATATGGGGCCTGTACAGCGGTGCCTCGAAATCATTAACGGTCCCTTCAATATTAATTGCAGGGATATCCATCACGGGGAACTTGTTTGTCATTAACGTGAGGCGGAGGCAAAAGCGAAACCTCCTGGCACCCTCCAGGGGTAATGCTGTCGCTCAAAACTTTGTTCTGGAATCGATCTGACCTCAGAAATGGGCTGTATCTATTGACAAAATGACAGTTGGTCGTTTTAGCAAAGCTGACGAGGGGCAGTTTCAGCAAATGGAATGGAAGGTGGTCTGTGGATGAATCTGCCAGGCAGCTTTGGCCCTAAGCAAAGTTTTTATGGATGAGTCTGATGAGCCTGAGGGGTCAAAGGGCAGGGCACCTTGGCACCGATGTTTAATTCCATGTCTCTGCCAAGGATGCAGCTTATTTGCAATGCAGCCCAGCTACTGCAGAAAGGTGGCATCTGTGTTTGTTCAGGTCTCTGGCTAAAGGAGCATTAATCTATGTATATGTGTATACTATACGTGGATCTTAATGTTTTAACGGCCCCCCACCCACCGCCCGCCAGGAGCCTCCATGGCTTGTCTTCTCATGTGTATCGACTTGCCTGCTATTGATTCCCTGTTGGGGCTGGTGACTTTTTACTTTTGCTCTTATTCAGCAATTTTGCCTGTTAAATTCTAATCTGGGTCTAAAACATTTTCCAATAAAGCAAAGCTTGAGGATCATCCAGTTGAAAGGGAATCTGGATCCAAAGAGGGCTCTCAGGGTATTTCCTCTGAAAGGGCTTTGCCTGTGCTGAGGAGCCCGTACCCGTGCTCTGAGAACCTTTCTGGTGATGGCAGAATGGGCCGGAAGCATCTCTTTAAAATTGAGGTTTCATTTCTCACCTGAGCCACGCTGGTTTCTTACGGAATGCTACCTTCCTGGTACAGATTGGGAAGAAGGCCAGAGCCACATCCTTATTCCTGGGAACAAACAGCCTTGACCCCATTGCTGATAGAATTTCCCTCCAAATCCCAGCTTGTCCCTTTGCAGGGCCAGGGAATTTTCTACGGCAATGCAGTCCAGGTATGGGAATATTCAATTCACTTTACTCTTCAATAAATTCAGTTTAACAAACGCTTATTGAGTGCTGGCTCTGTAAAATTACCATGGAAACCCAAGTGGAATCTTTAAAATCCTCTGGGGAATTGTTCAAAGTTCCCACATCCATGGACACTTCAATGAGCAGGAAGGGTGCATCTTAGTCCAACCCATGCCCGGTTGCATGCTAGCATTCAGCACAAACAGCAGACAGGGGAGACAGATGGAGGAAAATTTGTAAAGCTGATAACATGGCTTTTTGTCCCTGGCTGTGTAATGTTGGGCTCCCAGGGAAGAGAGGTGAGGAGCGAAGGCTTTGATTTCTGTTGGAGCAGAGAGCTGAGCGCAGTTACAGCTGCCTCTACTCCACAGTGTCGTCGCCCACACGCTCTGTGCCAGGGCAGGACCTACAAAGGGATGTCTCGATGCCTGGTGACAGCTTCGTCTGCCCTGTGACAGCTTTGTCTGTGGCACCTTGCAGCACAGCGGGGACCTTGGGCTTCAGAAGATCAAAGCCTCGATTATGTGAGGTACTTGTCACACAGCAGGTGTAGGGCTTGTCCCTGACACAGAGCTAGAAACCACAGAATCACGGACCTGATGGGTCTTAGAGGAACCAGGAGACCCCATGCTGTTTGTTCTTAAGAAGACAGTAATTCCAACTGTGCTTAGAAAAGTTCCAACTGAGAAAAGGGGAAGATGAAGATTTGACATTTAAGATCATTGTAATAATTATAACTCTTTGCTTTGCAAGTGACCAAAAAAAAAAAAAAAAAAGCGAAAAAGAAAGAAAGAAGAGACAATCAAACTGGCTTACACTGTGAAGGAAATCTGCTTCAGTTAACAGAAAAGTCCAGATGTAAGTTCAGGTGAGGATTGATCCAGGAACTCAGTGATGTCACCAAGGACACAGTGTCTTTCCATTTCTCTGTTCTGCCTTTTAGCTGTCTTTCTAGATGGGCACAAACTAGCTGCCAGCAGTCCCTGGGGCTGCAGGCTTCCTCCGCCATGTCTGGCAGGAAGTAGAAACATCTTTGCCTCAACTTTCCAGCAGTCCTGAGATTCACCCTGATTGGACTGGCTTGGCTCACGTGACCACTCCTGAACCAGTCGCTGGTGGACAGAAAGAGCTCACAAGATCTACCCTTGGGGTACACAGTTAGCTTTTGGGGGAACCAAATGCAAGTCAGGAGCTATTGAGGGGGTATAGAGTCAGGAAGGCGGATAACTAATGTTCATTACAGTTTCACAAAGGACACGACTCGAGTTTACCCACATCTTTGCCTCCCAGCATCTGTTTTCAGATCACTTAGATTCATAAATGTCAGCAGCTACCATTTATTTGGGAATTTACCATTAGATCTAAAAGAATCCAGTATGCTAAGAACTTTGTATGAATTGCATTATTTAATCCTTACACAAACCCCTGAGATTTTGAACATGCATTATCATCAATCTTTTTGTACGGGTGGGGAAACAGAGGCACAGAGAAGTGAAGTGACTTGCCCAAGGTCACAAGGCAGTAAGTGGGAGAGCCAGCATTTGAATCAGGTCTGTGACTCCAAAGTCTGTGCATTTAAAGGCAGGATGTCAGAGCCACTATTTTCTATATATTGCAGGGTAGGGATTTCCCACCCAAAAGGGTTTGAGTCTTTTTCTGGACCCTCTGGCTTTTCTAGAGAAGTATTCTCCAGATTCCTGGGTTCCAAGCCTGTTCTTGCCACTCACCTACCCTAAGACCTTGGGTTTCTGCCCTCCCCTGAGCCTCAGCCACGTCACTTGTGAAAATGAGGGCTTGGACTCCAGGGTTTCTCGGCTAACCTCTCACTCAGATGGCCCGGGACTTCCTGAGTCTGAGCTGTGCGTGGATGTTTTGCTCCTGGGAGGGAGGGGTTGTCTTTCCTCCTGGGATGCTTCTTTCTTGGGAGAGATGATTCCTTTAAGAGGCTCTTGTTTTTCCCCTAAATAAAAGGAACATTCAAATTTTTTTTTGGTTAATCTCAGAGAATCTAAAAGCAGCAAACCCAGGGATGACTTTCCAGCGGGGAGATGGTGAAGCTGCCTGAGACACGGCTCCTCTCAGCCTGGAGACTGTGATCTCCACTATGCATGCTCCTGTCACCATTCTGGTGGGCCCTCTGCCTGGAAACCCCCGTCCCCTACCCCAGTGTGCACATCGTTCCTCCAGGGACACTGCAGAGCCCACACAGGCCTCCAGGTCACAGGGTCAGGATGGAAGAGCCACCCCCACCCCCCGGCCCCAGAGGAGGAGACAGTTTAGTTCCAGTAGCTCACTGAGCCTTTCCTCTGCTTGTGCCATCACAACGTCCTTTCCACGTCTCTGTCTCCTTAGAGTCATCCTCCGAGGGCTAAGGGACTCTCATCATCCAGGCATAATATGTGCCCACATAGGTGTGTCTACTGCTCTGTATGTACTAAACTTTGTTTTACTGCTGAAAGTCTGCCTGATAGCAGTTACATCTGAGATGTCACTTACCTACCATTTGTGTAGGTATCTCTGTCACGAACCTTGCGAATAGCTTTTGTTTCCTCATATGTCATGTCCCTTTTATTTTGGGGGCATTGATTTTTCTTCTCCTGGAGTGGGTGTGGGTTGTGTTCAGCCCATGTCCCTGAGCTATCAGGCTCTGGGGAGCTGGAGTTTGGGGCCTGAGATGGCATTTCTGATTGTGGCTGGGTGGGCCCAACCCCAACATCTGTCTGCTCAGCGTACTCCACAGGGTAGCCTGCTTGTTCCTTGGCATCATGTATGCCAGGCACCAGGATGATTGACTGTATGTGTGTTCAAATTAATGAGCTGCTTTGTAACTATGCGAGCTCGCTGGAGGTAAGAGGGTGCAGGTGTCTGTGACACTGATGTAGTGACCCCCATGCAAGAAGGCTGTGTGGGCAAAATGCCACATTCACTCTCCCACCCACAGGGGCCAGAAACAGAAGTTCACACAATGTGGCCTGCTGAGACATGTGGCTGTTTGTCCGAGAGAACTGATGGCTCTAGCGGATGGAGAGTGATGGAGTCTCCCAAAGATGTCAGAAGCCAACTCTGAGTTATGAAGTGTGGTGCTGATATAAACGTCTCCTAAACCACATAGTACATCTCCCCTCAGTTACGAGGGCTGGGAGACAGGTCACACTGACTTTTGTGCCATTCTGGGTTAGGTTTTTAAGGAATGGCCTGTGGAAAAGGAAGTGCCTGAAGCCACTGCACAGAGCAGGGGATATGGATACCTGAGTTTCACTGTGGCAGCCTGAGCTTCAGCCTTCTCACCTGGGGAGGCAGGGCGCTGTGGTCTCTTCAGAGTATCTGGCTCCTGCAGTCTATTATACTATGTCGTGGATGCTACTGGTGCTCTGTCCTGACCCCTTTTCCTCCCAGTACTCCATTCCCTGTCTGCTGTGAGTGCGGCTGCTCAAAGGCCACAGTTCTCTAGGAATTGCCCTCTACCAAGTGGGAACTCCTTGCTCAGGAGCTCCCCCATTCCTGGGGCCAATGACTGACTGACAAGGGGTGCAAAAGGCAAGCCCACTTGCCTCAAGGTGGGACCAACTTCATGGGGACAGTTTGTCTTTCAGAGCATGCCACAGTATCATGCTGAGGCCATACTGCAGCTGCAGCCACATGCTTGCTTGCTCCTTCCTCTGCTTTGTCTTGCTCCCTCACTCCTCCCAATATTTCTTGAGTCTAACAAATATTCCTGAGAATATTTGCTCAATAGACCACATGAACCCAAATCCCTGTCTTAGTTCCTTCTTCTGGGGAATCTGACCTAAAGTTCATGGTCACCATTGATCAGGATTGTGTTATCAGTGTGGGATTAATGGGTGTCCTCCATTCATTCCAGTCATGCCAGCCCCTTCTTCTTCGTCTCTCCTAAACCCTTCTCTCTTTTTCTCTCCTTTGATGTTTCATATACCTGCACATACACTCACCGACCCATGCATTCACCCATCCATCCACCCTTCTGCCCATCTGTCCACCCAACTATCCATGCAGAGACCTTCAAACCTGCCTGTATGATGAAGAGATCTTCCCAGATGGAGACTGCTTGGGGCCACCTCTCTCTTCCAGGCTGGGCTTCATTTCCATTCCTCTAGAGAATAGATAAGGCTGGGTAACAGAAGGGTGGGTGCCATGGCTTCCAGCCAAGAAGCACACCCATCCAAAAGCGAGAACTGGCCTTGTGGATCCAGTATAACACACTTTTAGTACATTCTCTACCATTTCATGAGCTTCTTTTCCTAGAGGTTCACCACCTGGGCCTGGGTCACTGGCAGAAGCAGGAGAGGGAGTGTTTTTCACTTATAAATGGTGTAGGAAAAATCGAGGTGAATTATCCGGCTGCCGCGTGAGTGCTTTATTGATTACAGAGCGCCAATCAAATTAGCTGTCAGAAGAGAATGCAGATGGCACCATGTGGAATGGATTTTCTATATCCCCTAATTGCATTATTTCAATCAGTGGGTGAACATTGCGTGGCCTGGGGTGGGATTCGGGGGTGGGGGAGGAGAGGGAGGGTGGGTTGACTCACACTGTCTGGGCCAGGCTGAGGATGTGGGACTGAATGTCACAAAAACTTTAATATCAAGATTGAGGCATTAAGAAAATGGATCTGGATTGTGTTATGGATTAATGCAGGCAGGATTTCAAGCATTCTTTACAGGAGAGAATGCCTCCCCCACCCTTGAAGTTTGGAGATGTGTCAATTCCTAGTATGAGCAGATTGAAACCACTCTCTTCCACCTTTTGAAGGTGGTATTGCTTAGCATTTAAGAGCTTTGGAGCTGGTCCAAATCTCAGTTCTGCTCTTTACTAGTTGAGTGACGTTTGGCAGGCTACTTAACCCCTCCAATCCTCAATTTCCTCATTTGTAAAATGTGGCTGATGATTGTACCTTCCTCACAGAGTTATTGTGAGGGTCAAAGGAGATCATGGATGCAAAATGTTTAGCACAGTGCCTGGCACATGGCTGGTGCTCAGTAACCATGAGGCCTTCCTCCTGAAGGCCGTTCACCTTTCCTCTGAGCACTTGGAAATTTAGGAGGGTTCCCTGGTTAGATTGTAGACTGGCTCATTTAATAATGGAGAAAGACCTAAATGCAAGACTTCTGCTCTTCTCAAAAATTCTCTTTTTATTTGTTTATGTAATTTATATCCTTTTATTTATTTATTTATTTATTTATTCTTTGGGTTTGGCTCTGCCTCTGAGGGGGCAAGATAAACATGTGAGCTCTTCTCAAAGACCCAGCCTGGTGGAAGCTCGAGTCCCTGCTGGTGGTGGGTGTGTAAAAATAATTGCAGTGCTTTGTCGGCTGCAGCGTAGCCATCTGTTGCCTGGCAGCCGTGGGCTCTGAGGGGCACAGGTGCCTCCATGGCAGGGTGGTGCTGGCTAAAGATCAGTGAACTCCAACCCAGTGAGACCCATGGCGGCAACTTCTCTTTGCACTGGGGCTGCTGCTCAGCTTCTAACTGAGCACCCCCGCAAACTTCTGGGCAGAAAGAGCTGGGCAGGAGTGAGGAGGAAGGGTAAGATCAGTGGGGCCCCAGCCTGGGTTCAGTTACCGCATTGAAGTAAAAGCTCCATTTATCAGGAGCCTTGGACCTGCAGTTGCATCCATGACTCCCGTAGACCACGTTTGCTACTCTGGGATGTCTCGGCCTGTCCATGTTGTGATCTCTTGCTCCTGTAATCAGAATTCCTTTCTTTCGTCTCCTACTTGAGAACTTTGTCCTTTCTTGGACAAATGCATTTCCTTTTCCAGAAGAAAGGAGGTGGCGGGTAAGGGACAGCCATAAGATGGCATCAGGGCCCAACTGCCATTTGGAGAAGCAAAATAAATTCTTTGGGTCAACAGCGACTCTCATCTCCACCACGAGGGCCACACAGAGTGGCGTGGTGCAGGCAGAGGAGGGAATTAGGAGCCTTTTCAAGCCCACAAAGCCTCGTTCATGTGATCCGTTCTCAGACACTGGGCTCACAAACATGGCCTTGGTTACAGAAGGAGAGAGGCAAGGCTTGACCATATGCTCATCCCACACCCTTCACAGGTAGAGACTAGGGCCTACGATATGAAATGTTCTTTGTCTTATAAGAAAACATACGCACAAACAAGCAAACTCCAATAAGTTCACAGTTCAGAGCACTAAACTCTTTAGAGAGAAAAACTCCAAGGAAATCTAATTAAGAAGCCTGTAATCCAATAAGTAAGTCTCTGTGCTCCGGGACTGCATATCGTGAAGGAGAAAGAGAGAGGCTGGGAGGTAGAAACCCAGAGACTTTTTCCATCTGGCTTGACAAGAGCCCTAGGTGAGGGCAGCCTGGCCGGAATGCTGATGGAATGGTTCTACTCAGTGAACAGAGACAGGTTGAGCACATCCTGGGAGCTGTCTGGTTACTCCAAGCCCTGAGAAACATAAACACTGTCTAGGAATGCCCACAGGTGTCCTCAACCCCTCCTTCCCATGGACAGTGAAATCCCAGGAGGACCAAGGACTTTGGCTCTCCTTCCTTAGCTTGTCGTATATCTGGTCCCTCTCTTCCCTCCCCACCAGTGCTCCCCCGGCTCATACACCACTGGCATCTCTTGTCTGGACTGGGATGCTGTGGCCCACTCATTGTGCATCCTGATGAGTGATGAGAAGGGTCACAAGTATGTATGGCTGATAAAAACTAAAGCACCAATGTTTCAGAATAATTTACTTTTTTCTAGACTAACATATTCAAGGTTGTTGTTTTAAATCTCACTTTTCTTCTGTTGGTTTTGATGGAAGACAAGAGGTGTCATTACAGAAAGAGTTTGGGGAATTGCATGAGACCTGTGGCTTCTCTTGTCTACGTCAGAGCCCGTGGTCCAGACATGCCCACAGGAGTGGATCAGGCACGTGAACCCTGCTGCAATTAAAGTAAACTGGTATCCCGGACTTTAAAACAACCTCCTAAAAGACCTTCCTGCCTTCAGTCTTGCCTCCTCCAATTTATCTTCCACATTGTGGACAGAAAGATTTTTCTGGAATGCAACTAAGCATGTTCTCCACGGTTTCCTTCTCCCAAAGGACAAGGCCCACTGGAAGCCTCCTTGACATGGCCCACAAGGCCTTGCATGATGGGTTCCTGGTGCTCCAGTCTCCAGGCACAGTCCAGTGCTGTCTACTTTCCCCTGAGAGCGTTAAGGCCAGGGGTGGCAGGGGGGCGGTGCTGGCTCACAGATAGTTCTACCCATGGGACGTCTTTCTCAGGATTTCCAGCACAGAGACTGAAGACCTGTCTTACAGAGTCAGAGAATCAGTAGCGGAGAAGTGAGTGCCTGCTTTGGCAACTCTGTCAGGAGTTACTTTGATTTTTTCCTTCCTCTTTCCAGTGCGCGGGAGCACCAGGGCAGATCTTCAGGAAATGCTTCCCTGAGCTTAGGACCTTATAAACTGAGGCTAGGAAAAATAACATGCACACCTTTATGAAAATGTGGGGCACCTCTTCAGCTTAGAGAGGCCCCAGTTTGCTTGTGACAAAATAGACCCACATTGGCAGGTAAGCAAATATGGTTTTCTATTGCTGTAGTTGCGAAGAAATCTTTAGATCCTTGTTAATAGACTATGACTCAGAGGCAGAAAAGGAGCAGGAGAGATTAAAAGTGGCAAAGGTTGTTTGGGGACAGGCATGCATTTTGGTGAGGGAAAAGACAAAATTGAAAAAAGAAAAAAAGCCAGCATGGAATATGTTGTGGTCTTTCCTCTCTAAACTTGTGTTGATTGTAGGGAGGAGTCAGGCATGAGGTGCTTCTGGAACCTTCCCAGGGGACTCACTTCTGATGGATGTTGGTGCAGAGAGACCATCCTTTGACACGGCTAGGCATGTCAGGAGGAGACGGAGATCACGAGGGGCCACTTCTTGATAGGGAGCCTCCTCTGACAGCCCCACAGGGACCCCCTGCTCTTTGAGGTCCTGCACCACACAGCTCCCCACTTACTCTCCCGCTCTCTTGCTGGCTTACCTAGGATGGTGATGAGCATACACACAAGGTGCTTTCCCTGAATGCAAAGGAAAAGATGACAGACATGGAGGGTAGAGGGCGGAGGTTTGACACATGGATAACTGGGGCTCTTGGAGAAGAGAGTGGAGCAGATGAAATAGAAGTAATACAGATATTGTAGAAGAAAACGTTGAACTGAGAAAAGACATGTCTGTACAAATTGAAAGGGTTCACCACACTCTAGGCAAGTGAAGTGAAATGAGATCTATATCCAGCTATAGCCTGGTAGTAATCTAAGACAGATTTTTATTATGAAAAATTTTAAGCATACACAGAAGTAGAGAGTTAGTACAGCAAATTTTTCCAGCTCCTACCACTCAGATTTAAATAGTCATGAAAATTTTGCCGCATTTGCTTGATTATTCCCTTTTCTTCTCCTGTTCTTTCTTTTTCTTTGTTCATTTCTTTTAATTTTTGCTGAAATATTTTAAAGCAAATCTCAGACATCCTCTCTACATATTTAGTATACATCTCCAAAAATGTGGGTATTTTCTCTCATAGCTATAATGTGATTATCATACCTACTAAAATTAACGATAATCTTTGGTATTGTCTAATACCTATCCATAATAAATTTTTGCTGAATCTTTACAAAATATTTTAACAATTGATTTGTCTTAACCATGATCCAAAGTACATATGTCACATTTGTTTGCTGTGGTGGTTTTAAGGTATGTCCTCAAAATATCTTTTGACACTCCTCCCTTCAAAAGATGGGGACTAATTCTCTTTGAATGTGGGCTGGATTTAGTGGCTTGCTTTTAACAAAGAATGTGGCAGAAGTAACAGCATATGACTTCCAAGGCTGGGTCTTAAAAGACAGTGGATCTTCTGCTTTGCACCCTCTTGGTGGGTTCACTGTGGGGAAGTTGGTTGCCACACCATGAGGACACTCAACAACCTGAGGACAGGTCCACAGGGAGGTGATGAGGCCTCCTGCCCACAACGGGTATCAACTTACCAGCTGTGTGAGCGAATGAACTTGGAAGCATCCTCAGTTCCAGTCAAACCTTCCAATGAGTCTGCAGCCCCAGCTCACATCCTGACAGCAACCTTACGAGAGACCCTGAGCCACCAGCACTCGGCTATCCACTTCCAAATTGCTGATCCACAGAAATTGTGAGATAATAAATGCTTATTGTTGTTTTCAGCCACTAAATTTTGGGGTAATTTGTTAGGTAGTAATAGATAACTAATAAAGTTGTTATTTTTTTAAAAGATTTTATTTTTTTCCTTTTTCTCCCCAAAGCCTCCCGGTACATAGTTGTATATTCTTTGTTGTGGGTCCTTCTAGTTGTGGCATGTGGGATGCTGCCCCAGCATGGCCCGATGAGCAGTGCCACGTCCGCGCCCAGGACCTGTACCAACGAAACACTGGGCCACCTGCAGCGGAACACCCGAACGCAACCACTCGGCCATGGGGCCAGCCCCTAAAGTTGTTATTTTTTAAAGTCTATCTTAATCTAGAGGGCACCCTCTTTTATTTTTTCATATTATAGAAACTGAATCAGTTGTTTTATAGAATATCCCATAATCTGAATTTGTCTGTTAACTTCCCTGTAGTGTCATTTAACTTGTTCTTCTGTCCTCTGTTTCCTGCAAATGCAAGTTAACTCTAGAATCTTTATTTTGGGTCAGTATTTTTGGCAAGAATACTCCATAGGTGATGCTTTGTGCATGGAATGATGTAGTGTTAAGACTGATCAGGAGGTTCAGGTGGTCTGGCAACAGTTTTGAACTTCAAGGACAAAAAGGAAAAATCCTATGTGTAAAAATGCAGGGAGAAAAACTAGGTTACCCACCATGGGACACAGTTGGAATCTAATAATTTTATAACCAACCATGTTGGTTTTTATGTGTGAGTAAAGACAACAGAATGACTCATTCTGATATTCAAATGTTCAGAAATATATACCAACTACATGTACTTCTTGGGGAAAAAAATACCTTGAGAATATATGTCACTCATTCATGCATTCGTTTGTTAATTCAACAAATCTTTGAGAACTTCCCATGTGCCCAGGTAGGGCTAGGACTTGAACTGTCCAGGAAGGAATGAAATGAAGGACTTGAGCATAGAGCAGCTGTGTGTGGAATGAAGGGCCAGGTGGTGAGCCCGAACCAGTGACAGACAGTGAGAAGGCCAAGTCCAAGCAAGCATCATCAATCAAGTTGTAAACCATCCAGGTCTGGCCGTTGTTCCAAGCCAGGTCGGGCGGCATCCTCCTTCAGGGGTATCTGATGCAAGTGGTGATGGAGAGCTGGGGAACCCCTGGGCTGTGGGCAGTGCAGGCCCGGGCTGAATCCCACTGTTCCCTGAGGGCCTGGACATGTAGGAAAAGAAAGGCCATCATTATGGGAAAGCACAGGCTCCAGAGCTGGGCAGCCAGCAAGAAGGGGAGCCCAGGAGGAAGACTGTGCAAAGGGAGTGAGCAGTGCTGGTGGTAGTTCTGCTGGGGTGAGGGTAGGGGGACAGAGCCTGCTGATGGGTGGGCTTTCTAGAAGTTTCTAGCCCTGTTCTTGGGGCTGGGCTGAGGATGTGAAGAACATTAAAGAGGCTGTGGAGCAGGCAGGCCCCAGAGATGTGCAGGGAGCAACAGAGAGGACACCCTAAAAGCCCTCTGGTTCTGTCTGATGTCTCTTCTGTCAGGAGCTGTATGCTCCGCTGACTGTGGACTTACCCCCCTTGCAGGGCCATCTTCCTCAGGGCCCACCATGCAGTCCCAGCCATGGTCAGTACACAGGCCCAGGTTGTGGCCTCTACCACAGCATCCTGTCCTTCTTACAGTAGTAAACAGGCCCACAAGGGCCCCGGCTGGTCACAAACTGCCTGACAGGCTTCCTGCTCCTATGGCAACTGTCCTGGACTGAACTTAGAGGCTTCCACCATTGTGTCTGGCCCATCAGCACCAGACGGCCAGTGGGGAACACATGGCTTGGTTGTGCCTGCATCACTGGGTCTCACCCTCGGTGGGGGTGAGGGCTGCTTATCAGATAATGCCTGACTGCAGTCTCTCCTGCCTGCTGGCAAAAGGGGCTGAGGGAAACTTTAGAGAAGCTAGAATCATAGAATGAGGGAGAGGAAGGGGCACCAATTTTAGAGATAATTAGGAAGTGCTTTTATTTCTCTGAGAGTCGATCTCTGTCCAGATTTGAAGGAAAGTGCTGGCACCCCCACAGGTCTCACCTGTCTACTTTCTCTCTGGGCGAGCTTCTCCCTGCACCTCTCGGCGATGCTCCGGAACTCAGTGGGCATCCCCCTGCCTGCCAGCACTCCTTTTATCCTCCTTTATCTCTTTTCCTTTCTCCTTTATTGCTTCTCTTAAGAGGTAGTATAAAAGGAACCGTGACCCCATAGCTCCCTTGGCCCTTTCCCTGGCCAGACGCCAAATCCTGGGGTTTTTCCTGTCTCTGTGTAAAGATGAGAAACCTCCCTTCCACTTTCTAGGTTTCATGTGAAAAGAGCTTGGACCAGGTGTCCAGTGTCGAGAACCGAATGTTCTGGTTTGCTATGTGGCCTTGGGGTGTCTCTTGACCTCTCTGGCTTCCTGTGATGTTCTCATTGTCAGCCTGCTCTCTCTCCTGTGCTGTGGGTGGCAGTGTGATTGAAACAATGTTTTAACTCTTTTCCAGAGTGTGCATGACTTGCTTAGTGTCCATCCCTGCCTTCAGGCCAGGGCTCATCCTGTCCAGCCCAGCCCAGACCAAAACGTGAACGGGGTGGTGTTGGAGGTCCAGGGACACAGGTGACTCCATCTCACCCTCCTGGAGAGAACTGTCCAGTGTGGGCCCCTTTATCAGGCAAGAAAAGCGTGCTCGCCCTAAATTGAGCCTGTGGTTTTTTCAGCCCTTCTCTCTGCTGCTGTATAGAGGGAAACTGGGTCAGCTTTGTGCCCTGTCCCCCACCCGACTGCCTGTGAGACCCGAAGCAGATCAGGCTCAGAGCCTAAAGTGTCCTAGTCGGGTCCCTAGTCTGCATGCCTACTCGGATGCTCTGGGTGCCATCTCTTTCTTCTCTGGGACACATCCAAGGCATTAAGCATCTCTTTCTTGGTTGTATTTCCCACTCTTTTTTGTTTGTTTGTTTCATTCTCTGCCTTTCAAGTTCTACTGTGTTCTCTAATTGCTCCAGAAGCCAGACAGATGGGCTGGTTTCTTTAACCAAAATGAAATTTAAAAATCGTCTCAAAGTAAATGGGAGGCTCAGATGTTTTAGTTAACTTGCATGCCTCTCCTCGATGGCTAGTCTGCCATCACAAGAACTTCCTATTTTTAATAAGCCATCTGGGCCTGGCCATACCTCCCTCCAGAAGGCGTCTAGCAGCTTTGCTGGACTTGGCGAAGGACATTGTCGACTAGAAATGACCAGCTGGAATGTGAGTTCCCCCAACTTGTGTGACTTGTGAATTGGGGGTGATTCAGGCTGAGTTAAGACGTGCCAGATCATTCTGTCCCATGCCTCCACTGTGGGTTGTGGGACCTGCAGCCTTGAAGGGCAGTGAGCTGCCCAGGACCACACAGCTGGAAATAAAAGTAGGTCTCCTGACTCCTGGTTTAGCTCCCTTTTTTCACATTATGGAGCTTGTCACAGAGCAGGGGTTGACTAAGGTTTTCTTGGAAGAATGAATGGATGGTCTCCTTCAGGAGAAATATGGAGAGCCTTGGTGAAGGGGCGTGGTTGAGAGACTTGGACTCTTACTCTCTCCACTTTGGAACTCTCGAGTCACTGCCTTAGAAATAAGAAACGGATAAGGTTATATCTTCCCACACTTCCCCACTTTCATAAATATCTGGTCTTCAGTCTCATGTCCCAGGGCCTCAGTCAGTTCATATAAGGAGAATCAAGTCCTAAAAAAGACTGCTTCAGTCAGGCTAACCTCATATTAACTTCTTCAGGTTTGCCCTATAAAAGTCAATTTACCAGCTGTAAGTGGACAGGGGTCTACCAGATGACCAGGGGGTCATGTTGTTCTACTGGAGACTGTTGGGGGCCATGGAACTTCTCTAATCATCAGAATGTTGTGCAGTGAGCCCAGAATAAGAGCCAGGAGTGTTGGGGGTTCTTAGGGATATTCCCGCCAAGCTCTCCCCTCTGTTCCTGAGACTCCTTCCTCTAACACCTGGGGCCATGTTTCTTTGGAATCTGACATCCACCTCTCTGAATGGGGGAATGGGTTAGTACAAAGGGCAGGACTCTTTGTGTGCCTCTTTGCTTTGTTAATCATATGACCTTGAAGTTTTGTTTCTTTTTCTTCTCCCATCATTGAGTAGGGTGTGTTGGTGGTGGGTAAATTTACCATTTAGCAGTAGGTGGTAGAATACGGAGGTGGGAGAAAGAAATGTTACTCACAGATCTTGGGTTTGAAGTTGGATGCTGGTAACTAGATATGACTTTGGGCTGTTTCCTTTTGAGAAAGGATGAGATGGTAACACAATGTTAGATGGAGGGATTTTTAAAAAGTGTATGTGAGGAACCTCCACAATTAACATTTATTTGTTGCCTACTGGGTGCCAGTCACTGTGCTAAAACTTCACGTGCCTTATTTATTTAATCTTCCCAGCAAGCCTTAATAGGGATATTATCCCTATTTTACAAATGAGGAACAGGCACAGAAAGTGTCAGTAGCTCCCAGGGTCATGCGTTGGTCAAGCCAGGACTCAAACCTTGGCAGGTTCGCTCCAGAGCCCTAAGTTATATGGCTGTCTGTACAGGTTGTGTGTGTGTGTACATATGTGTGGGCATGCATGCGCACACGCACGTGCATGTTCATGAATCTACATATGCAGGCATGCATGTGCCAGGCAGTCAAGAGGTTGTATGTGACGGACTTCTTTTATTTCAGCTACTTGGCACCTCCATTCTTTTCTTGTAAGAGCACCCTTAGTGTCTTTTGGGGACATTCCTTTACCTAATTTCAAGGACTCTTGCTCACAGCACTAGACCAACAGTGGGCACATGGCTGAATTGGGCCTATCAGACACTTTCCCCTGGACTTTGAATCTGGACTGGCGTTGTCCTGAGTGCTGTGCCCCAAGGAGGTAGCCCATGAGCTCATGTCATTCAGGGCCGTTCTTGGGCCAATTGGATTCCTGTCCTTCCCAGGACCTTTGAGTCTCTGAGATTCCCTTTATTGTTCTGATAAATTCCCCTCTCTTTTTTTATCTTTTCTTTTTCCTTTCCTTTTCTTTTCTCTTCCCCTCTCTTGTTCCCTCGCTCCTTCCTTCTTTGCATCCTTCTGATATGCATTAGTTACAACTAAAGAATCTTATCTGATACTCTCCCAGCATTTTTTCCCCAGTATTTCAGTCTGGTTACAGACCATTCTGTCTCTAAGTCACTTCACACCATGTTGCAACTACCAAGAGGAAACTCACCACGTTAAGGACAGTTGTGTGTCATGCAGGCTGATGCCAATCCTCTTCCAGGACCTCTTTTCAGTTCCGTCTTTTCAGTTATATCCCTCACTGGCTACAGGTGTCTCACTTAGGGAGCATAGAGTCCTGCTCCCAGTGATGAAGCTGGGGGTACCTTACTTACCCCAGCACCTAGTTTCCAAATCCTAGGGTAGTGTGGCTCTCTTCTTGGAAGGTTTTCTGGGGCTGCTGACCTGATTGAAGGGTCATAGATTCCCAGGTGTTCTAGCTGCAGAGGCCCTGGCTTAGGCACGGGGGGCTCTGAACCTGTATCTGGGAGAATTTTCCTTCCACAGGCTGTCATCCTGAGATCCTTGAGTAGGGAGGGCCGTTTGGCTACGCAACAGTTGTTTGCTGAACTCTCATAATCTGCTAAGTGCTGGTGAGGAACCCTCTCCTTATTTACTT
Source organism: Equus przewalskii (assembly GCF_037783145.1). Lineage (NCBI taxonomy): Eukaryota > Metazoa > Chordata > Mammalia > Perissodactyla > Equidae > Equus > Equus przewalskii. Next base: position 41,075,638 of record NC_091843.1, read on the forward strand.
TTCTGTCTCCAGTGGCCACTCCCAGCTTGAAACAATACAAATCTATGGAGTGAATGTAAGGTACAGCTCCCTTCAACAGGGTGGAACGCCATCTCCTGTGTGGGCCGTCTCTTCGCTCTGGGTCAGGCTGTGGACAGAATATCCCAGAGCTGGAACAGCTGCTACCCTCACCTTGGCCCGTCTCACCTCCCCATTCTTCTTTATGTGCACAAAAGGCCAGCACAATCTGTTCATAAACTACTAATATTTCTCTCTTTCCATCCCTTCCCTGCCAGACCCATAGTTCCTGATGGGTCTTCAAGGGGTGGCGGTGGGCTCCCCCAGGCCAGTAACTGCCCCTGTCCTTTTGGTTCCCCTAATGCTGTCATGGAATCCTCTGACTTTTTCAGCCTCTGCCCATTGCCAGACTCCTCATTGTCTTGTGGTGCTGTGTTCCAAGGGTTTATTTCACTGTATGAAACACAATGGCCTCTGATTCATACTGGAACTGCCCTTTTTAAACTAGTGTGAAATGGTTCCAGGGTCCAGATTTGGGGGAGGATTTTATGTCCTGTTTTGCAATCTTCTTCCTGGCCTTAGAAGCTAAGATGCTGGCTTGGTCTTTCACGTCTCTGGCCCTAATGAAGCCTTCTTATCCTACCTCGACTTCATAGGGCAGCCTCTCCTGGTCCCTGGGCTCTTGAAGAGATCATCCATTGGATTGTCCCTTCACAGCTAGCCTAATCCCACAGCCCTCAGTGACTGCTTCCAGGTCTGTCTGGTGTGGAGCTGTGTGAAATATTGATGACTTTCTCTTGCAGACGGTAGGGCTACAGTTATTGCACAGATACAGCTCAGCAAGGTGACTGCTTCAGTGATGGAAGAAAAGGACATGGTAGTTTTTTTTTAAGTTTAAACTAATATTCTGATCTGTCTGTTACAATTTCTTAGCCCCCAGGAAGCAGCCATCTTTACTTCAGCTTCTACGGGCGTCCAGCGAAATCTCCTTCTAGTCATTAAAATGCCTTTGTTTTGGGAAGTTTGCTGCTAGATGGAGTTTTCCAGGCCATTTTCTATCCTGCTACTTCTGAAAGTTAATGGCTCTCTGGGTTCCTGCATCTTCTCTTTGTGTGGGACATAGTTAGCGTTGGGTGTGGGATGTGGTTGGTATAATGTGAAGACATGGTTGAGTGTAAAATGACGGTTCCCCACCTGCCACCGGCTTTCGAATGTATACTTAACACACCGACATGCTACTGGCTCCAATTTGCAGCTCGGTAATAATTCAAACATTAACATAAGACGCTCCAGACTTTGAAAAAATGAAACTGCTTTTATATGAAACAGTGCTTTCTCTTGCATGTGAAGTGGTGATATGCCTTTCTTAATTTCATTCAGCAAAGGATGGGAGTAAAGGACAGAATTGTTCAAACTGGCTTTATTTTCAATATTTGAAGTCTGATTGGTTTTACAAATTGAATCCCTTCATACCTTTTTGAAGCTGAAGGTGTATTATTCAGCTGGGATCCTCTTCCTGCACAAGGAGCTCTGTTTGGAGCCAGCTGCTCTGCCTCTCTTCAGTCTATCCGTTCATTATTTCAGTGCACACAATACTAAAATATGTTAAACCCCACAACTGATAGAAATGCCCCTAGAGCCACAGAAAAACCTCCTGCTGCTTCTTTTGGTTCATTCACGGGGATAAAGGAATTGGGATAATTTCCATAGCAGCAACATTTCCTGGGGGAGAGTGAGGCTTGGTGTGCCATGGTGAGGTGAAGTTCCCCACAAAGGACGTGGATGAGAAGCTGCCCTTCCCTGTGGATGGGGATCCACCAGCTTCAAGGCCGCCTTTGCAAAAAGAGTGTTTTCAGTCACTGTTAGCTGTGTGTCCTCAGGGCTGGATGCCATCTCTTGATACCAAGTATACGCAGTGTCGAGAAGGCTGAGTACTCCAGGCGTCTCAGTAAGGTCTTGGTGAGCAGCATGGCCGAGCTGGGTCATGCAATCCCTTTTTGGCCTGGCTTCCCTCTTATAGGTGTGGGTGAGGTGGGCTCAGGCCCAGGGGTCAGCCATAGGGATACTGACTAGCTCATATGGGTATCAGTTCCACGATGGGAGATGACATCAGCCACCCCTTGATATTTTCTCAGCTGTTTGTGAGCAGAATCATTTAGCATTTTGGAGAAGGTGAAAATAATAAGGATGGTCTGATGATAACATTATACTTAGCTGGCTTAATCTGGCATCTGGGCTTCAGAACAAAGACAATGGAGAAAGATGATGAGGGGTCATTGTCCTTTAAAGTTTTATCTCAAGAATGACACAGGTCCTGACAAAATTCCTGATCTAGAGCCTATCCTCTTGTTTTTCCCAAACTGAGTCTCCCCAGTGTCAACAAATGAAGCCCAACACAGGGTCAACTGCCCTTTTCCACATGATCGACTGCAGATTTGGGGTCATGAAGACAGCTTCACATACCCAGACATCTTCTCTCAAATACTATGACAGGAGCTGTTAACAACAACCCCTTACGTTGGTGTAGAATTTCATCCTTTCCCAAATCTCCACATCTATCATAGTGTTTTATGATTACCCTTCACGCTCCTCTGAGTGCCAGCGTGTGGTCCAGGCCAGCTCACCGAGATGAGAAGACTCCAACTGGTAACGCCCAGCTGTTAGCCGGGATTTGGTGAAAGACAGGAGTGAGGCAGAGGCAGGACTTTGCAGGTGGATTGTCTCTACGATCAACAATTTAAAAGCATGGCATGTGTGTCTGAAAGACATTCCTCTCCTAAACAAAGCAAATCACAGATGTGAGGAGTGGGTGGCTCAGGGAGAACACATCTCTGGGTAGAACAGTCATTTACTGACAAAGTAACACTGCGTCTCGGTGATAGGCCATTCTCCCCATCACCACACAGAACTAACCAACCTCCAAGCTGCATCTAAGTCTTCACCTCTGGATCTAGTTTGAGATTTTTTCTGGCTAAGTCAATTCAGTGAAACTTACCGCATTTTGAAATACCCTCTAAAGATGGTGTTCTAAATTTTTTATGAAAATAGAAAGGACCTAGAATAGCTAAAATAATTTAAAAAGAGAAAAACAATGTTGGAGGACTTACACTCCCTGATTGTAAGATTTACTATAAAGCTACAGTCATCAAGATAGTGTGTTATTGTCATAAATATAGACACAAAGATCAAGGAAACAGAATAGAGTCCCGAAATAGACCCTCTCATTTGTGGTCAAGTGATTTTCAACAAAGATGCCAAGGTAATTTGATGGAGAAATGATAGTATTTTCAACAAATGGTGCTGGAACAGCTGGATACGCATATGGAAAAATAATGACCCTCAATCTTTATCTCATGTTGTACACAAAAATTAACTCAAAATGGATCATAAACCTAAACATAAATGCTAAAATTATAAAACCTCCAGAAAAAGAAATAGGAGAAAATCTTCACGACCTTGGCTAGGCAAAGATTCATAAGACACAAAAAGGACAAAGCAGAAAGGATAAAACTGATAAAATTGATTTCATCAGAATTAAAATATTCTGCTCTTTTAAAGACACTGTTAATGAAATGAAAAGTCAAGCCACAGATTGAGAAAATATTTTCAATATATACTTCTAACAAAGATCTCTTATCCAGCATGTATAAAGAATGCTTACATATTAATAATACAAAGACAAACAACCTAATTTGAAAAGGACAAGAGATTTCAACAGGTACTACACACACACACAAACATATGAATGGCCAATAAACACACGAAAAGATGTGCCACATTATTTACTGCTAGGGAAATGCTAATTAAAACCACAAGAAGCTACCACTACACATACATTAGAAGGGCTACAATCAAAAGAATACCCTGTTGGAGAGGATAGGGAGCAACTGGAACCCGTAAGCCTGTTGCTCAGAATATACAATGGTACAACCACTTTGTAAAATAGTTTGGCAGTTTCTGATAATGTTAAAAACACAGTTAAAAATTCCACCCCTAAGTATTTACCTGTGTGAAATGAAAGCATGTTCATTCTAAAACTTGTACATGGAAGTTCACAGCAGCTTTATTAATAATAGTTAAATGCTGGAAACAATCCAATGTCCATCAACAAGTGAAGGGATAAACAAATCGTGGTGAGTCCATACAATGGAATACTACTCAGCAATGAAAAGGAATGAATTCCTGATACATGTAATGACACGGATGATGCTCAAAAATGTTATACTGAGTGAAAGAAGCCAAGACACTGAAGAATAGCTATTGTACAATTTTGCTGAATTGAAACTCTAGAAAAGACAGATCCGAGTTTTCCTGGGATTGGTGGGATTGACTGGGATGGGACACTGAGGAACTTTTTGCTGTATGGAAACTTTCTATATTTTGTTTATAGTTGGTGGTTACATGAGTGTGCAAATTTGTCAAAATTTATCAAAATATATGTTTAAAATGGGTGCATTTTATTGTGTAAGTTGTACCTTAGGAAAGTTAATTTTTAAAAACAGATGGGAGTCAGAGAAAACTACATATAGGCCAGAGAGCGGCTACTTGTGGGGTCACCCGACTGAGGACAGACTCTGACTTTTAGGGATCAGGTAGGGGATTTGCCAAAATACCAACAGGCTAGGGGATGGTAGACTGAATGAAATACTGGTTTGGAAGATCTTATTCCTATTAAGTAATTTAAGAAATGCTCTGTCTAAAGTTTCCCTTTTTAAAAAAATGGAATTGGATTTTGTGACCCATAAAAGTTAATATTTGGGATTGATTTCCATTTGACTATAAGCCTCATGAGGGAAGAGACTCTTTTGTTCTTGCTTACTACTCTGTTCCCAGTTCTTAATGAAGTGTCTGGGACATCGTGGGTTCTTAACAAATATTCTTTGAATGATTGTATGAATATATGAAGTCACAATTCAAGCAATGAATAAGTTTGTCCAATGTATTAGTCAGTATAAAATAGGTTATGCTGCATTAACAAACACCCCCTAAAGCTTGGTATGACTTAGTGACAAAAGTTTATCTTTCACATGGAACTCGTCACATGGTCTGGCCTGACTGCAGGGGGTCTGGGAAACAGAGCTTTCCACATTCCCAGAAAAGGACGGAGATGCAACGAGATTTGGTGAACTCATAGCATTGTTTCTGCCACATTACGTCTAGAACAGCTTAAGTGGACAGTTTGAAGGGGATCTCTGCTGATGGCCTGAGGTTTTTTGGAAAAGGGAGCCTTGCACGAAGTGAACATGAGTCTTGCTGAGGTCTCTATTGGATGCCAAGCTCACTTGTCCTTTTACCCTTTCGCTTGTATAGTTGCTTCCATCAGGAATGCCCTCCGTTTTCTTGTCGGACGAGCTAAAATTCTAACCTGTTCTTAGACACTCAGTTAAGAGTTATTTCTTCCGATGATCCATTCCTAGTCCATAGCCATGGTTAAGTGCACATGTATTTGCATGCTCAACTGCATTGACCCAGCACTTGGTTACTCACAATTGCGTGGTTTCTAATGACGCCAAGTACCTAAAGATTGTCTCCTCAATTAGTTCATAAGCTCCTGGAGAGTTGGCATGCTGCTTTCTTCTGCTCCCTCATCCAGCAGAGGACTAAGCACAAGGTGGATGCTTAATAAATTTGTGTTTTCAGCAGACATTGGTTGAAAAAAGGAAAGGGAAAATGGCAAGCATCCACACTGGGGAGCTGAGCTGGGGATCAGAGCAGCCCACCTTTAGCAGGTATGGGCTGCACAAGGGTCCCCTGGCCATTCTTCCTGAACGGTTGGGGCAGACTTCACAAGGTCCTCCACCATGCATCGTGAGGCGGGTGTTTATTTATCTGTGGCACACCTCCCACTTCCCATTGAGCAAAACCAAACTATTTGAACCCTGAGCAAGACAATCCCGTGGGCTGCGGTGGCTCATCCTCTGAGAAGCTTAAGAGCTCTGGCCCCAGGTCCCTTCATTACCAGCCTAAGTGTGGTTAATCTGCCCCTTTTCCCCTAAGTCTAGGCTGGAGCATAACGAACAAAAGACTTAATCACTCTGGTATTAAGATATTCCTTCCCGTCTGTGCAAATGTTCTTGGGTGTGTAATGTGAACATGCCGCACTCATTTGGAGCCATTGTTCTTTCTAAATGAGAAAATGCAAATGAGGCACTCAGGCTACCACACCATCACGCGCTGCATAAAATTTCTTGACATCAACATGAAGCTACTTAGCATAATTTTCCTGTTAATAAACTGCCAATTTAGTCATTTAGGTTTCAGCTTCTAAAGAATGGAACAGCATCAGGCTGGGTTTTTTCCCCCCATATATGCCTGAGTTTATTATTTTGGTGTTTATGTTAAAACATAGGAAATTGGAGTTTATGCGATTATTTGGAGATCTTCTACCCTAATTTGTTTACTTTCATAATTCAGGGAATCTTTGCTCATTTGCAAGGCAAAACAGAACTTTTCAGAGCATTTTCTTCTGTTCGGGACAAAATTTCCATATTTAAATGACTGAGGAAGATTTTGAGGATCTGACTGAGTAGAGTCTACACTGAAGGCGACGGACCAGGGGGCTGTGCCTGCCCGGGTCCCACGTGGAGATCCTGAAGGAGACAGGAGGCCCCAGCGCCTGAGGGAAGCCTTGGAGGTGCCTGGGTTTCCCAGTTGGTGCAGGAGTCTCATTTCTGGAGGCCTCTCCCTCTGCTGCTCTCTACCTTCCTGGCCGTGGTCCAGCCATGCTAACCTCATTGCTGGTCACTTACGTCTTCCTTCAAGGAATATCCACTGTGTGCCTACATGTGCCTGTCATGGAGACGATGCTGGGGTAACACATAGCCTAGTGGGGAGACATGCTACTCAGTGAATCATACGACCACAAGTTAAAATGCAAAGCAGGACAGCAAAGGTGCTCTGGGCGAGTAAAGCAAGAATCTGAGTAAGTTCCTGCCTTCAGGAGCTCACAGTCAAGACTGACTCATGTAATCACTTCTTGGCAGAAGTTTTACGAAGCTTGAAGTATCTGCCAAGTCTTTCCACTTCTCCAGGTTGTTGTGAAGTATAGACACAGCCTGATGAGAGGCGTCAGATATTTTTTGAGCACCTACCTGTGCCAGACAGTGTTCCAGGCACCAGATATCTGGAGCTCTCGGCTTCTCAGTGAGATCACTGGAGGGCAGCCCAGTTTGGCTGTTAACTGCATGGGCTTCCGGTTAACCAGGCATGAGTTCAATCTAGTCTACACCACTTCTCATGCGTACACCTCGTCTCTCCCATTTGTCAAGTGAGTAGCTGAATCATGGAATTGTTGGAGGATTACATGAGATGGGGGAGCACAGGGTTTGGCACGTGGAGGGGGCTTGACTAAGTAGTGGCTATTTTATGTTTCCAGAGAAGAGCGCTCATGTTGGACAAGAGCCATGTCTGGTATTTCTGTATGTATGTCTCCCACGTCCTGGCCAGGGCTGAGCTGGAGGCCGGTCTTCGTGGAGCTGCCTCTCGCCATATTATTATTGTGTGATTCATACCTGGAGCCCAGCCTGGCCCCGGTGCTGTTTCCAGCTTCTCACCTCTTCCATGGGTGAGTGGGCAAGGGTCTGGGAGAAGTGGGCCCCTCCTGGTGAGTGCCTGGTTACTGTGGGAAAACTGGCAGCAACTCTCTCTGGGTCTCCTGGGGTCCAGCTGCAAGGCAGGTAAGCATCCAGGCATCCTCTATGGGCTGGCTTGTGGGGTAACTGATGCCTGTCCGTTACATGCACGGCCCCCACAGTGGAGTAGGAAGGGCTGAAATGGCTTCATACTGGCTGCTTCCCGGCTTCCAGTGTTGGAAGAAAACCAGCTATCCCATCACTCCCCGTGTGGTTGCTCCTCTTCTCTGAAGTCCTCAGATCTTGCTCAGGCAGGGAGATCAAGGACTTGACTCCCTCCCCCACAGCCACCCGCCCAACCTAGGACTCAGCAGTTTGATTTATACCACCAGATGGAAGCTCCCTGGTTGGGAGTTGGGCTGGCCCAAACAGGGGGCATTCTGGGAAGCTGGAAGGATCCCCCAAAGCTGTCTGGTGGCCAGCTTGAGCTCATGGTGCCTTGATTCAGTGCATCTACCCTTCTTTCTTGGGAGTTCTATGGCTTTTGTGGTCTCTCTTTTAATCCCAGGTTCTTGGCATCACTGTTTCTGTGCCTGCTTTTTACAGCGCAAAGGCAGATCGGTTGCCTCTGGATCTGCAGGGCAGCCCGGTGGGCTTCGGACAGCGGAAGCCGAGCAAGGGAGGAAGGTCCTGAGCTGTTTCCTGCCCATCTGACCTTGCACTTTGCTTTGCTTTTCTATGAGTTTGTCCAAAGCAAAGGTTGAAATGATTATTCCAACCCATAATTTATTCTTTGTGCATTCTAATAATTAGCAGAGCTGCAATTATCACATAAATTTAAAAAGACAAGCTGAAAAATAAGTATCTTTATAACTTTTTTTTATTAAGGTTATGAAAGTTAACATCCTTGTGAAATTACAGTTGTACATCATTGTTAGTCATGTTGTGGGTACACCACTTCACCTCTAGTGCCCTCTGCCAACCCCCTTTTCCCCTGGCAACCACCGATCAGTTCTCTTTGTCCATATATTAACTACCACCTATGAGTGGAGTCATACAGAGTTCATCTTTCTCTGTCTGGCTTATTTCACTCAACATAATACCCTCAAGGTCTATCCACGTTGTTGTGAATGGGACGACTTTGTCCTTTTTTATGGCTGAGTAGTATTCCATTGTATATATATACCTCATCTTCCTTATCCAATCATCAGTTGCTGGGCACTTAGGTTGGTTCCATGACTTGGCTATTGTGAATAATGCTGCGATGAACATAGGGGTGCATGGAACTTTTGGAATTGCTGATTTCAGGTTCTTAGGATAGATACCCAGTAGTGGGATGGCTGGGTCATAAGGTATTTCTATTCTTAACTTTTTGAGGAATCTCCATACTGTTTTCCATAGTGGCTGCACCAGTTTGCATTCCCACCAACAGTGTATGAGGGTTCCCTTTTCTCCACAGCCTCTCCAACATTTGTCACTCTGGGTTTTGGATATTTTTGCCATTCTAACAGGTGTAAGGTGATGTCTTAGTGTAGTTTTGATTTGCATTTCCCTGATGATTAGTGATGATAAGCATCTTTTCATGTGTCTATTGGCCATCCGTATATCTTCTTTGGAGAAATGTCTGTTCATGTCCCCTGCCCATTTTGTAATTGGGTTGTTTGATTTTTTATTGTTGAGTTGTGTGAGTTCTTTGTATATTATGGAGATTAACCCTTTGTCGGATAAATAACTTGTGAATATTTTTTCCCAATTAGTGGGCTGGTTTTTTGTTTCAATCCTGTTTTCCCTTGCCTTGAAGAAGCTCTTTAGTCTGACGAAGTCCCATTTGTTTATTCTTTCTATTGTTTCCCTCATGTGAGGGGTTCTGGTGTCCGAAAAGATTCTTTTGAAGCTGATGTCAAAGAGTGTGCTGCCGATATTCTCTTCTGGAAGACTTATTGTTTCAGGCCTAATCTTTAGGTCTTTGATCCATTTTGAGTTTATTTTAGTAAATGGTGAAAAAGAATGGTTGATTTTCATTCTTTTACGTGTGGCTGTCCAGTTTTCCCAGCACCATTTGTTGAAGAGACTTTCTTTCCTCCATTGTAGGCCCTCAGCTCCTTTGTCAAAGATTAGCTGTCCATAGATATGTGGTTTCATTTCTGGGCTTTCAATTCTGTTCCATTGATCTGTGCATCTGTTTTTGTACCAGTACCATGTTGTTTTGATTACTGTAGCTTTGTAGTATGTTTTGAAGTCAGGGATTGTGATGCCTCCAGCTTTGTTCTTCTTTCTCAGGATTGCTTTAGCACTTGGGGTCTTTTGTTGCCCCATAAGAATTTTAGGATTCTTTGTTCAATTTCTGTAAAGAATGACATTGGAATTCTGATTGGGATAGCATTGAATCTGTAGATTGCTTTAGGTAGTATGGACATTTTAACTATGTTTATTCTTCTAATCCATGTGCATGGAATGTCTTTCCATCTCTTTATGTCGTCATCGATTTCTTTCAAGAGCGTCTTGTAGTTTTCGTTGTATAGATCTTTCACTTCCTTGGTTAAATTTATCCCAAGGTATTTTATTCTTTTTGTTGCGATCATGAATGGGATTGAGTTCTTGAGATCTTCTTCTGTTAGTTCATTGTTAGCTTATAGAAATGCTACTGATTTATGCATGTTGATTTTATACCCTGCAACTTTGCTGTAGTTGTTGATTGTTTCTAATCGTTTTTCTATGGATTCTTTGGGGTTTTCTATATATAAGAGTATCTCTATAATTTTTAGTTTTAATTTTCAAGATAAAGTCTCAATAAAAGCCTTTCTTCGTTCTTCACTGTATTTTGTCCCTCTTTTGAGTGGATTCACAGAGGCCTTTGTTCTTTTTTACCTGTAATCCTTGGAGAGCAAGGACCTCCTCATGGATTTCTTTTTAAACATTGATTGAAATATTGATGTGAAGAGTAGGACACAATTTTAGCCTTCCAGTGAGTCTCAGACACCAGGGTCTTATACGCTCATCCGTCTTGAACCTGGGGGAAGGAGAGATGGTGCGGCCATGAGGACCATGCACAACTGGCAAGGCCTCCTCAGGGGTGTGTCCCCATGTGCCTACATTGTCCTTGTGGGCAGCTGTGCCATGGTTGGGTGGAAGCCTGACCATGCGCTGCTGGTGGGGTCCAGCCTCCCACCCAACTTTCTAGGCATCTGCATAGCCTCATGGGCATTGCCTTCAAAGTGGCCCTCTTGGGAATCCCGGCCCCCATGCCAGCTGGGCTTTGTGTGGCAGTCTGCCTGGAAGGTCTCCAGGACAAATCCATGACAAGCCTAATGACTTCTAGGCTCAGCCTGTGTTTGTAACAAGACGAAGTGCTTCCTCCAAAGGGTCTTTCCAGGCCTTCAGTGTTTCAAAGTGAAGCTCTGCCTCACAGCCGGGCGCAGTTCTAAGGGGTCTCTGCATGATAACTCATTTAACCCCTATTTTACAGATGTGGAAACTGAGCCACACGGCACTTCAATAGCTTACTAGGTCTGAGAGGTGGAGAGAGGAGGGGGCCGGGATTTGAACCCAGTCCTGGCTCTGAAATCTGTGCTTTTGGCCTGCTCTGCTAGACTGCCTCTCTAGGGGGCCAGTCCCGCCAGCAGGAGCATCACCACAGGCTGTAGCAGGCAGGGCCCACTCGCTTCTCTTCACCAGGCCTCTTTATGAAGTGCCACAATTGCCATATCAATAGTGGGACGATGTCATTGATTTTAGTGGCATTTAGATCACAAGAGCCTGTCTGGAGCTGTGCCCCGAGATTTATCCTCCCCATATCCATTAGAGCTAATGCGGAACGTCTGCATAAATCATGAGTGGCGATAGGGAGTTACAGCTTGGAGTTGCCCTTGATGCATTTTAACGGCCAGCTCTGAATTGGAATGCTCACCCTCTCTAGTTATCACATGTCCCCTTGCATCTCAGTTGTTAGTTTTCTTGCAGAGACCTGGGTTTGGGGAGAAAAGTCCAAAGCTCTGGGCTGGATATTTTGTAGCTGTGTGGTCTTGGGTTAGTTACATCACCTCTCTGAGCTGTCTCTGTTTTCCCACCTGTTAAATGAAGCAAACACTGTGGTGTGCTGTTTCGAGAAGAGTTAAAGCCCCGAGCCCAGCAAATGTCAGCACTCCCTTTCCTTCCACCTTTTCTCCTCTCAGTACAGGGGACCAAGAGAGGTTGTGCTTCTCTTTGGTACCTAAATTCTCCAGCTGAGAGAACGGCCAGCTGTCCGTGCTGACCAGATCCAGAGAGGCTGTGGAGCTCAGAAGAGAGGTCAGCTCTGTGACTGCAGAGCAGAGTCGGAGGCCAGGTTTCTTCTGCTCATGAGCTCTCTATACCTGTATTTATTTGTTCATTCATTCTGCAAGTGTGTATTGTTCCTAACGGTATTTATTTTAAGTTGGGGATAAAAGAGAGCTGGTAGAATCCTGACGGTGGAAAAACCTGGTGGTTACTCTGCTCTCACCTTAACAGACTGTCCTGAGCCATTCAACTGTCTTGCAACCCACAGATGCTAAAGCTGATCTTGACACTTGGTTCTTTGTCTCTTTGCGTGGGCTTTTGCCATTTTTTATAGAAGCCAGGTGCCCAGGTCCAGGGCATGCCTTTAACCAGTTCCCTGGGCATCTCTGCATGGTCAGGCTGGGGCTGAGGGCTGTGGAGTAGACAGAGGGTGAGAAAGGAGAAGTTGTGGCCACCACCCGAGCGAGGTGCACAAGTTCGTGAGTGTCTGATGGGGGCCTCTGAGAGTCCAGGGTAAGGAGAATGAGAGAAAGAGAGCCTATATAGCTTATCATCCAAACTGGGACACTTGAACGACAGGGGGCACTGTTGATAAATACAATGGACAGAGGTGTAAACCAGGACTGCCTCAGGCAAACTGGGACATCTGGCCTCCTCGTCAGGCCAGGCAGAGAGGCGAGAAGGCTTCATGACGGGGGCTGGGGCTGGGCCTGATGGAGACAGCACTTAGTGTTCAGATCGCAAGGCCCCAGGAAGGCGTGATCCGGTCAGAGGCAACCATCCATCCTAAAAGGGAGCATTTTGGAGAGTGCACTTTTCTCTCTTTCCAAGGAAGAGGCGTCTGAGGGCTGATGCTGATCTCTGAGGTGCTTTCCCGAGCATTGGGCTGCAGTGCTGACCCCTCCCCGAGTCCCTCCGAGTCCCCCTCAGTCCTGACCAGAGCCCCTGGATGCAGATCTTCCTGGGTTGCAGAGGATGGAAAGAAACATCCCCAGCCTCCACAAGTTTGTTTCCTAAACCCAATGTCTTTCTGGTCCTCCTGCAGAGAGCACCCCAGAGAGAGCACATTGCTCCCACATATGTACTGGGATGTGTCAAAGCCCCTTCGTCTCTCAGCCAATAAAAATGAAATTGATGGCTTACATAGAAGTGACTAGATAGTCACCCTCTCAGATGGCTCCTTTTGAGCTGGCTGGGGGCATGAGTATATGGATGAGGCTGCTCCGAAACCTCTTCCTGGTGGGGTCTCTGGCCCTTAAGGTGGTTTGAGATGGGGCCTCTGGGCAGTGAAGGAGGGGTAGAATGAAGGGACAGCATGATCAGGGCAAGTCGCCATCCCAAGGAGGTGGACACAGGAGCTTCCACCTGCTCTGAGGCACTCCTGAGTGGCCCAAGCCATCACTCACTGATGGCAACTGCAGGTGATGGCTGCGTTGCTATATTTCATCAAGGAAAATAAATATCTCTGAAAGTGCCCTTCCTGCTGCCGAGGCAGGAAAAATATACTGGAGGAAATACACCAAAGGAGCTCAGGTTTTTAGAATGAGTGAAGCCAGTCCTTGAAGAGCTCGTATCTCAAGCAGAAGTCAAATGTGGAGTTTGTACATAAGAGGAGAAGGTGGTTTATCTGACAAAACTGCCAGCTGGCATCTCAAGATGGGAGCTGACTCTAGTGAATAAATGGGCTCTTATTTGGGGGGACGTTTGGTCCAATCACTCTAAAACCCCTCATTTCCTCCCCTGTCTTCTCAGCTCCTCCTAAAGTGGTCAAAATGGGTTTCACACAGGTGGTCTGTAATCTGGAGAGGTCTCCTTCCTGCCTGTTTGTAACAGCTGTGTTTCACTTTAATATTGGCCGTGTGTCTAAAATTTTGTGTGTAGAATGATTTGTAAGTCACATTCCTTTTTATTGCTCTGGGGAGTCTGTTAGGGACTGATTATAATCGGTGATGATAGGTACTGTTTATTGAGTGCCTACTGAGTGCCAGAGACTGCCAGGGGTGGATAGAGTGGTGAGTGCGGACAGCAAGGCCCTTGTTCTCATGGGATTGGTTTTCTAGTGGAGGAGAGAACCTTCACCAGTTTTTCCTCCCCTGGAAATTAAGGCCAGCTTGGGTTGGCCCCCACCCCATCTTAAGGAGACCCAAACCAAGATGACCCTTCCTCCCCGTGTTTCGGCAGACTGACTGCTCATTTCCCACATTTTAAAAGGAGGGCATAACCAGAGAGGACGGTAACGTCAGGACACAGAGCTGCAGCCCCTTGGGCTGTGTGTTTGGGGAGCATGTGGCCAGGGTTGGGACTGGTCCTTCTTCTGTGGTCCCGTGGTGTCTCCCACATGCCAGGAGTAGTGAGCAACCTGTGGAGTGAGGTATGTCGCTGCAGTGGAGCAGGGCAGTGCCCCTGGGTCTAGTTCAGTGTCTCAGGTCTGGCAGTGAAGTGGCTGGTGGGGAACCATATCTGGGGCTCATATCCAGGGACAGGGCCACAGGGGACGTGAGCCTGCTGTTGCCTCACCTACTTCAAAATAGAGCAGAGACTCTCCCACAGGTGGAGTGTCACAGCAGGGCACTGAAGAGATGGAAGGGGCATTGCCAGGAGAGGTTGGTGGCCAGGGTCCAAATAAACGCAAACTTCCTCATTCTAGAGAGGAAGAAGGCAACCTGGACGTCAGCCTCACATCTTTAATGAACTGAATTTCTTCTCCCTCCGTCTCTGCCTCTTCCTCCCCTTCCTTGCCTCTCCTCTTTCTACCCCACGGCTGTTCAGTCAGCAGCATGTGCCAGGCTCTGATCCCGGCATTGGGAAGACACATTCCCGGCTTTCAGAGGACCCACAGGCTGGTTTCTCACCCGACGCTCAAACGTGCCTTATGAGAGCGCAGACAGGAAAAGACCTGGCACACAGAGCTCTGAGCAGGGACGCCTCCCTGGTGGGCAGGGGTTGCGGGTCCTAAAGTGACGCCTGAAGGCTGGGGCTAAGGGCCGTGTGGACAAGGCTCCCAGGAGGAAGCGACTGGGGCCCATTTCATAACCTAGCAGAGGGCTGAGCCTGTGGTCAGAGCTGCTGGGCCTGCCCCCTCCCTGCTTGTGCAGCTTTATAAACACAGATACCGGCCCCACCTGGGATGTTGCTGTTATTGGTCTGGGATACGGCCTGACCACGGGGAGTTTTAAAAGCTCCTTGGTGATTCTAATGATTCTAAAGAATGCCCAGGTGAGAACCACTGGGCTGAAAAGGAGTGAGGTTTATGGGAGTGTGGGGGAGAGAGAGAAGGCCACTGCTTCTGAAGAATATGAACACGAGGGTGGGAGGGAGAAGGGGACGCAGAATGAGAGAGAACTGCGGGGGAGGGGGAGGGGACTGTGAGGTAAGGGGGCTGTGGAGGGGGGAAGGGGCTACAATGAAAAGAGTCCTGGAGGCTGAGGTAGGGTTAGGAAGGAGGGTACAGTGGGAGGTAAGAAGAGGGAGGAACAGCCGTGGCAAGGAGATGAAGACAGTGCGGAGGTCCTGGTGAGCTGTCAGCTACGCTCAGAGTGGTGTCGGGCACATCTGCGAGGCAGCCCCCTGCCGCAGGCCCACCCCGACCTGGTACAGCTTCCCAGGAGGGGAGGACCGCTGTGAGAGGCACAGGGCAAGGCCTATTTCATGACTTCTTAAGAAAGGGGACTTGGCAGGGGGGTGTGTGGGGGTTGCAATTCTACAAAGCCACCCATCTCCTCTCCCTTCCCTCCTCCCGGGGAGACACAGCTCCCTGGCTCAGCCTCACGGAGAACAAGGCTCAGTGGCCCCCCACTTGGTGTGAGGCGGCTCCAGACCCCACAGAGAGCTGTGCCCGCTGAGAGCTGTCTTTGGACACACCTCGCAGTGGCTTGGGTGACCTCTGTGGAATTCCCTCTGGCACCTTACTCTTCCTCCTCTGGAAAAGCTTCTGCTGAGTGCTAAGAGTACAGCATCCCAGAGCCAGGTCACTTCATCCTTAAGGCTCAGAGTGGGTACAGCTCACCCAAGGCTAATGGCAGAGGCAGGATTCAACCCTAGAGCTCGGGGCTCCCAGGCCCTTCTGCCTGGACCAAGCTGCAGAGATCTTCTCTAAGCCAGCTGTAGCCTTTCTCCTGTGTGTGCATCCTTCCGTTTCCCCAGTTGTTTGGCGCTATTTGGTTTTATTGTTGCATTTAGGTCCTGGGAGATGATTACGTTCCATGAAACAGTGTGATTGATTGACCTTTTGAAATGTCAGCAGTGGCTCCCCGCTCTAGGGGATTTGTGTGCTTCATCAGCCCTTGCCTCCTGGGCCATGTGAGCAAACCAATTCTGTAATCGGCAAGACAGCAGAAAGTGGGGAGCCTGGCAACTGCTCACGGGCAGGATCCTGGAGGAAGTGGGGCACAAAATCATCCCTATCATTTAAACAAACCAGACTGGGTTTGGAAACCAGACAGTGGCAGCGGAGAAGAGCTGCGAGTCAACCAGATCTGTTCCTGGGTGGGCGCTAACTTAGACACCCTCCTTCCTGAAGAAGAGGGAAGCTCACCTAAGCCTTGGAATTGCCATGGATGCTTAGCTGCTGCTAAAAGGAATGACCACATGCTTATGAGCTGGTGATGATGCAATGGGAAAGGGCTCTTCCCACACTTGCCGCTACCAGGCCTCCCGCACCTTCTCATACGGTTGGAGACTCGGCTCTCCGGGTTTGGGCTGTGGCCTTCCAAGGGCCTAGGGAAGACGTGATGGCTGCCAGAAGGTCTTGGAAGTTGCTGTTGGTGGGGCCTCCCTGCCCTGCTTGACGTTTACTCCCCCACGTCATCCTTCCCCTGCGCAGCATCCCGTGGCTTTCAAAGCTGAGGGATATAGCACACCAAGAGGGAGGGAGGGGATTAAGTCATCTGATTTCTGTTGCCTTGGTCGGAAGTGGAAGAGCCATGTGGAAGGGGACTGGCTGGAGCTATGTGCTCATGAGTATTTATGTATCTGCATGTCTGTAGTTCACACAAAGGTTGAACAAAATCTCCTTCTAGCAATCAGAAAGCTCTGTTATGTGACATTTAGGAAATTTCCCAGCACAAAAGATGGTCAAGATTCTAAATGCTGACTGAAAGCCTTAGGAGAGTCTTAAATGTCTTCAGATTCATCAATTATTAAGTTGTAGTTACGTTATTTTATTCCTTGAAAAATTGGTAGTTCTAATATGGTAACTCCGGTAACTTTATTTTAACCAAGATAGTTACCTAACCAGCAGATTCTTTTCATAACCATGCTCAGTAGAAGATGTATTATCAGTTTTCTAGTATTGAAGTTTCTGTGCGATGTGAATGATTCAAATAGCTGAGAAGTACTAGAACCACCCAGTACGTGTGTGTACATGTGTGTGCACATGTGTGTGTCAGGGGGAGAAGAGAGAGGGAGGTGTATGTGAGTGAGTCACAGAGACTTTCTGGAAGAGGGGCAACTTCATCTGGACTCTGAATAATGCAAGGGAGATGGTGAGGAGACGGGTGTGTGAAGAGATGGTGAGGGCTGTGGCTGGGGGCCAGAGGACCCACAATAGGGAGGAAGAGAAGATTCAGACAGGTATTGGGTTTCTGTGGGTGCAACCCCCAGAACCCTGGCTTACTCTAGATGATTGCCCCAGCAGAGTCCCTTCAGGATCAGAGGAATGCACAGGTGAGCCTGGATCCTGTGGGGTTGGCAGGTACCCCGTGAGCAGGACTCATGGCCCAAGCAAGGCAGCCCCAGTGGAAGGAGGGGAGCAGGATCCACACAGAGCCTGGTGATGGCCAGGGCAGGGGACAGACGGGGGCCCCTGTTCCAGAAGGAGGTGTGTGGGGGCTGTAGGCAGATTCTTTGTCATTTTCCATGGCTAGAGTTAATCTGTACAACACACATTCCACTAACCTTCACATCCCCCCTCAGTCCTCTGGCACTTCAGCCTGTATCCAGATGCCTGTGCAGTTCAGCCCCATAGGAAGAATATATTGTCAGCTGAAGTTATAACTCTGAGGGAGCGGGAAAATGCCTTTTCATGTTCCCAGATCACAGACGAACCCTGATTCATCTCAGGACAGCAGTGGGTGTGCCATTAGGATCCAGCGTACAATATGCCTGATGCTGTGCCTGGCACAGGGTGATTCTGACACTGGTGACAGGGTGTGACCACACGGGGCTGACGGGCTTCATGGAGGAAGGGCATCCCTGAGCTGCTCTGAATTTGGGTCAAGAGATGCCCCTGCCATATCTGAGTATGACCTGGTCCTTCTTGCTATGTAAGAACATAAGCAAACTTGTGGCTGTGGTCCCTTAGGTGGGGGTCTAGGATTTAGGACTAGCCTTCTGTGCACTAGGTCCAATCTGGGCTAATGCTGCAGGTGTGTCTCCTGCCTCGGGGCTGCAGCCTTCATATGGTGTGACCTGACCTTAACTTGTAGGGAGATGCAGGAGTTGTGAGGTCCACTTATCTGCTCTAAATCCGTCACTAGGGCTGTGCCCATGGGATCCCAGAAGTGCCAGTCGGTTCCATGAAGCTGTCGATTATACCAATTTCTTGGCATGATTAGCCAAAAAATCAAGTGTAAAGAAAACTCAAACTTCTAAACAAGTTAGCTATGGCACTGAATTTCCCGGTTTTCTCCTTCATCATGCCCACAGGGCTGTTTCCTGAGGTCTCTCCTCTGATTTCCATCCCCTCGCCCCGCCTGTGTCCTTTGCTGGGCTTTGCTGCACTCATGTGATGTGGCCCGACTCAGCCTGGGCACAGTGCTCGTTTCTCAGTGTCCTTTTCCATTCCCCCCATACAGGGATGGATCCTGCGGCCCCCTCCCCATCACTGCCACGCCCTCCAGCGTCGTGTGCCCCCAAGTGTGTCCCAGAGAGGCTCCTTCCTCTGTCTGTCAAGGGCTCTTCTGTGGTGGTGGTGGAGGGCCTCTCCAATCCTCCCAAGGGTCCTCTCAGAAGACCCCCACCGTCCTCCACACCCAGGACATCCATGTTGTAGGTAGCAGCTGTCCATAGTGTGTTTCAAATACAGCAATTTTTTTGAACAATTTTTTCCTATATTGTCTTTCAATGGAAAAATAAGGAGAAAATCTTACTCCTGCACTGGCTGCGTGCCCTGGAGAAGCTGGGGCTCTGCTGGGCACCAGGTAGCTTCCCTGGCCCTGCCCTGCAGCCTCTCCTCTTTGGGGCCCTCCTCTCTGGAAGTCCACCCGGCTTGCTGTCCACGTGTCCACACTCCTGCCCTCAGTGAGTTCTTGGCCTTCTCTTCCTGCCTGGGATCCTGCAGAGCTTTCATCTCATTTTCTTTTTCTATGTCAGGCTGAGTCTGGAGGTTCCTGCAGGGGCTGTGAGATCTCCTTTCACAGATGGTTCCATCTCTCTCTGGAAGTTTCCCCAGCTACAAAGTCCTTCTCCATCCCTCTGGCCAGGGCAGACTGTGGTCATTTGCCTGCCTTGTCTAGTGTCCTACAGAAGTGTCTGGTGAAGTGCGGTCAGATGATTATAAAAGGATGGACATGCGACTGGTGGAGACAGTCCTGGTGTACGGACAGAGGGACGGAGCCCAGGGAGGCTGTGGCTGAGGCTGACCCTGGCTTTGTAAGTGCCTTTTCCTCCCTGGCCCCTCAGGGTTGCTGTCTATGTGGGAGCTCCTTTGTAATGATCTAATTGGAGCGGTAACGGATGTAGCATTCTGCCACAGCTAACAGCGGGATTGGAATTTGAGGAGACGCAGAGACAAATTACCTCTGAATTTTCTTGCAGCCATAAAAGCTTTTACTGTATAGTAATTTTCCATTTCTGCTGCAGGCATATTTGCATATTGCTTAACAATTTATCTCCCGTCATTTGTCAGATATTATCCATCTCCTGTTAATAAGCTAAGACAGGTCATATTAAGACTTCGCAGGCCTCCTGAGCTCGCTGTCAGCCCAGCTCTCCTGCCCACAGGGCCTCCCTGCTGTGGTTGCAGACGGGGCACAGTGGGCTGCGGCTCAGTTCTGGGTCAGGGGCTCTGTCTGTGGCCCCTTCGCATCCTGGTCTGTCGTGTCCCGGTTCACAGGCTTCGGAGCAAGCTCTGGTAACCCAGCTCTCCTTAAGCGAGAGCCCTGCTCTGGTTCCCACTCGTGGCTCTGGCTCCCAGTCTCTCTAAGATTTTGCCTAACTCCTTTCCCTCCCTGGAACTCAGTTTCCCCACTTCTAGAACAAGATTCTAGGGCAGGGTTAATTAACTACCTCTTCTTCTTTTTTTTTTTTCTTTTAATATAAAAGCAGTGACACCCTGTCTTTCAAAATAGGATTTCTGTGGAACTCCAGTATATGGAAAAGGCAACTGGTGAGCTGCGTTGAGGGATAGGTGGAGAATGGGGTCCTTGTTCCTGCCTATTTCCACTGACCCTGCTTGCTTCCTCACCCGGAGAGGCCCCGGGGCGCCTCCTGGCCTCTTGGGCCCCGTGGAGCATAGCAGGAAGGTTCCAGTGGAATGTTCTCGGTCCTGCCTTCTGCCCCGACACTCTGGGGCTCCGGGGTTTTCAGCACATTTGTTCAGCACGTGCCGCTGGCCTGGCTCTGTGCTCGGGCTGAGGAGGGATGCATTTTCCAGCTCTCAAACGTGAGATGCCAGCACTCTGCTTCCTCTGAGCCCCAAATCGGTAGTAGTAGATTTAGTTGGCCACTGGTGGACAGATTTTCAGAGGAAAGAAAAATGGTTTGATGCTGAATGTGTGATTAGATTTGCATAATTGAATTGAAATAGAATTAAAGGGTCATATGTGTACACAGTGATGCCTAAAATCAGATTGTGGTGATGTGTGCTCAGTACTAAAATGGGTTCCTCAGGGACGTGTGGATATCCGCTTCCCAGCATCTCTGCAAGAGCTGGAGAAAGGTTTCTTGGGGGAGGGGATTGTTTGGGGAGCCTGTCGAGGAGACAGAGGGGTGGGGGTGACAACAGTCATTTGCCGAGCACTTCCTGGGTGTCAGACCTGTACTAAGTGATTTACCTGGGTTTTCGTGTTGCATCCTCGCAACATCTGTGACGTAGGTACTGTTACAGAGAAGCACACCGAGGCTCACAGTGGTTAAACTCGTAAGAGACGCAGGCAGGACTTGAACCCAGACAGCGATGCCATGGGACCTATTCTCCTAGCCGTTCTCTGTGGAACCGAGTGGAGCGAGCTCAGGCATTCTGTTGGAAAAAACATGCAAACATATTCTACTGTGTGCACTTTGTGACTAACCGCTATCATTTCTATTTATAAGTTTGATCACTGCTGTTATTTTGATGTGAAAATAAAATGTCAAAATGTACCAATCCGAGGATGTGTGTAGGGGATTAACAATCAGTGGTGAAGAGGAACAGATCACCGTGCAGCGCCGGGCTGTCCTCCAGCCATGGGAGACCGTGCTCCCAGCAATGCCAGCATGCACTCGGGCCACCTGAGGCTGCCCTCTCTAACTGTGTGTTTCTCTGACCTGGTTTCTGTATTCAGCATGGACTGTCCTCCCTGAGGCAGTCGACGTAGCCAGGCTTGACAGTTGTCATAATCATGACTGAGACACTGACATTTCTCCTTCACACGAAATGTGCCCAAGAATCAGTCTGTGTCTGAACTGGTAGAGAGAGGCCCATCATTCTCAAGATTGCAGGCCACTCTGCTGGTTTGTCATTCTGACATCGTCTATGTCTGGAAGAGTCAGAATCCTGTAGAATTTCCTGATGAAGACTGGGAGTGACTTTTTCCTAATTTTCTGCTGGATCACATTCCACCTCATTTGAACCTTACAAAGCCCAGCAACGTAGGTGGTTATACTTAGTGAGTGGATGAGAAACTGAGGCCCTGAGAGGTGACACTATTTCACAAAGGTCACACGGTTGCTGGAGTAGCAGAGTAGTGAGGAGAATGAGCTGCCTGGGTTCACCTCTTGGCTCTGCCACTTGGGAGCCGTGTGACTGGGTACTGTCTCGGGTCTGCACTCCATCCTGGCATCTAATTACACATCTGTGTCCTTGGCATAGCCGGAGTACATACTTCCCTGCCCACGTCAGGCGAGCTTGGCATGGTCATCAGACGTTAGCAGACATGGGGTGATCAGAGGTTTTCAGTGTGCTTCTTCAGTTCGGCTTGCTCTCTTCTGTGTGTGGCCTGTCATTTGGAAAGCTCATCAGGGGCTGGCTGACCCTTCAACATGGACCACAGAATGAAGACCCATGGGCAGATGTGAGTCTGACGAGAATTACACGGATATGTGATTTTATTCCAAGATGGAGTGCAGATCCAAGACAGTACCCCAACCTACCACAGTCACTAGAGGCCAGGCTGGTGCAGCGGAGCCCAGACTAGATTAGCCAAATTGTAGCTGGCCTGCAGAACTGGAAAAGTAAATGCTTATTTTATAAGATAGGGAGATTTTTGAAGTTATTTGTCATGCAGCAGAAACCCACTAGCACGACGTCCGTGGTCAAGGAGCTGACTCTTTGGAGCCTCCATTTATTAATGAATGAAATAAAAACATGAATACCAACCTTGTAGACTAGTTGTGGGGATTAGATGAGACAAGCGCAGTCCTGGCGTAGAGTGGGTACTCAGCGTTTCTTTAGTTTTGCTTTCTAAGCAGGTGAAGTTTTCCTCGGGGTGGTCTCTGATGCTGATGCTGTTGGTGCAGACGGGGAATCCCTGACTTTGGGCAGAAGCTGATTGCAGCAGATTTGCTCCCTCCTGGCTTCCTAGCCCCCTAAGGCCTGGCTTGCTGGAGCAAGTGGAATCCAGCATGGCTTCGTCAGGCCCTGCCGGGGACTCTGGTTAACCTGAGTGACAGCATGAGAAGGCTCCTGGTGAAGGCACTTTCATTCCTCTGG
The DNA here is from genome assembly GCF_037783145.1 of Equus przewalskii. Taxonomy (NCBI): domain Eukaryota; kingdom Metazoa; phylum Chordata; class Mammalia; order Perissodactyla; family Equidae; genus Equus; species Equus przewalskii. Next base: position 41,098,312 of record NC_091843.1, read on the forward strand.
GTGGTTCTACATGTCATTCCCTCCCCTCAGAGAGGGAAAGGCTGGTCAGAGGGCTGGGTCAGGAAGCCTGGGTTGCAGTAGGTCCCAGACCTTCAGAACACCACCTGCTGCCTTTCTTGCTGCTGTGTTGAGATTCTGTCCCTTCAGAAGCAGACTTTGTCCCCCTCATCCTGTGAGGGAGAGGTCCAGGCAGTGATGCTGTGGCCCCAGGAACAAATCTCTCTCTGAAGGGAAGGCAGAGGCTCTGGGCCTGAGTGCAGTGGTCTTGTCCAGGAGGGAGACCCACCAGCTCTCATAGAACCACTGCCAGCCTCCCTAGGCCTCATTCTACCTTGTAGTCGTCTGTCCTGTGGTGTCGCTGTGAGTGGATCCAGAGCCCAGGATTCCCGAGGAGGTTTTTAGGACAGACCTGGGACTTTCCCACTTTTCCAGTAGTGAAACCGTCTCCCATGTACGAGTGCCATCTCTGCAGGCGTTGTGCCAAGCATGCTCCTTGCATGATCTTACGTGCTAGTTGCAACTGCTCCATTGTGTAGTACTGTTTTTATGGCTGCTGTATGGAAAAGGGGGTGGAGGCCAAGGGAGGTGAAGCGCCTTGCCCAGGGTCACCCGGCTGAGAAGCGGCAGAGCTGGGATTTGGACCGAGGTCTGTGACTTCACATCCCTGTCTGTCTGTGTCTGGCCCTCCTTCTTTCCCAAGAATCCATCAGATGAGGTTCAGCTTTTCCATAAGAAAACTCCTGTGCTGTTTCTGGAAGTTTCTGGAACAGTGCTCCTGCCATTTCCATTGGGGTTCTCCTTGATGCTGCCTGAATGCCCTCTGGCAGTGAGCAGGGTGTGATCCATAAGTAAGGGCGTGAAGTCATTGCTTTCTCTCTGTGGCTTTAACTTTGACGGTTCAGGGTCAGAGGCTGTTCCCCCTGTTTGGTTGGTCTCTTCTGTGGAACCATGCACACACAGTGGGTGCTTGATAAACCCCTCGAGTTAAGTCGAAAGGAAAGAAAAGAGACTGTCCTCCGGAAAGTGCTAGAACTCCATTGGAAATAAAGCCATTGTTTTGAGGGTAACGTCTTGGTTGTCCTTTTGTGAGGGCTTTTCTTTCCCTGGTGACAGGGACAGGTGCTGGGAGGGGGCGATGAGCAAGTGTTCTCAAGCAGGGAAGGGACTGTTGAGAATCGTGGCTTGTCCTGGGGCTCGGTGACTCTGCAAGGCTGTGCTGGTGGTGGTTTCACAACGTGGGCTGGAAGGTGGTGACTGTCCCTGAGGCCATGGCATCTGGCCTCCACTCTCCCCTGCATCTGAGGGCCGCACACACCAGTGCTGTGGGAGGATCACTGGGTCGTGCCAGGGGGCTCATTTCAGACTGAGTTTATCAATTCAGCCTCTTTAAAAAGAAAGACATTCTGACAAGTGGGGCTTTGCTTTTCACTCCCCATTAGCTGTTGATGGGCCTTGGGTTTTCTTGGTAAATTCATGTGAGTGGGAGAGCAGGGTGGAGACTGTCTTTTCCACTGCTTCTGAACACAGAGGGCAAATGCATGTATTTACGGGGGAGAGGTGTCAGCATGGGCTAGGGCGGGGCAAGGCACCCGCTGACACCACTCTCTGGCTGCCTAGTGTGGCTGGTGGAGCCGGTGCTGAATCGGGAAGACTGAGTTTGCCTGGGGTTGCCTGAGTGGACCTCAGCTCGGGCTCCCCGAGTCCTTCCTCATGCAGGTGGATGGCAAGAGGAGCATTGCCGCGTGGTGCCTCCAGCCCCAGGCCGACCAGTGATGCGGGCTCAGTACCGACTGAGCACATTTGCTGCTTATGTAATGCCTTTGCTATTCACTGCGGGGACAAAGAGGAGAGCCACACAAAAGATGTGCCCACAGTTGCCATGGCAGTTTCCAAGCTCCCCTCACTGCCCTCCGCTAATTCCTCCTAATCGTTCTATGTTTCCGGCTCTGCAGCTGAGGGACCAGGTTGTCTGGCCCTTGGACCTCACAGCAGGGTGTTGGCACTCCTCTCCCACAGAGGGCCCTCTGAGGCAAGCTTGGGGTCAAATTAGGCTTCAGGGACCCCAGGCCATGGCTCAGAAAGGGCTGCCTTTCAGCCTCGCACTTTGATAGTTTCACACCAGTTTTCAGACCCGCTTCTACCTGCACATGTACACACACACACATGCACACACACACACATGTGTGCACACACACCTAATACAGAGACAGTCGGGGAGGAGCCTGTCCCCAAAGGGGCTGCCCAGCTGGGACTTCCTCCTCCCTCTCCATCCCCATGGCCCTTCTTGCCTAACCCAGATGAAGCAGAGCCCCATGAGGAATCCGTCTATCTGTCCATCTGTTTGCCTGTCCATGTGTATGGTTATTGGCTCAGCAGATACTTTTTTGAGGCTGGCCACATGCAGGGAGAGTACAGCACTGAAAGGGTCAGAGTGGACCTTTTGACACAGGAGATGGACATGAGTAACTGAAACGAGAGTACAGGCGCTGAAAGGCGAGTGCAGACAAGGACTCCGGGGCCTTGGGGGGAGGGAGGTCAGGGCTACCAAAACATGGCAGAGGAGGCGAGGCAGGCGACAGAATTCTAGGAGAGGGGTCAGCTGAGAAGATGCATGTGTCATGAGGCGGGGCTTGTTCAGGGCCCTGTGATGGGTCCCAGGAGCCTGTAAAGAGGGCAGTGGGTAGAGCAGACCCCCAGAAGGACAGTTCCCAGGACATGAGCAGGATCCTAAGGTGAAACTCAGAGCCAGGCACCAGCCCTGTCCTCAAACGCCCCAGACAGAGTCAGCACAGCCGAAGACCAAAGATGTCCCCTCCCACCCAGCCCCCCAAACCAGCTGTGAGCTGTGCTCCAATTATGACATGTAGAGAGGGTGTGGCCGAGGCAGGTGCCGGACTGAGGGTCGGGTTTGCTGGCAGCCAGCACCCTGCCTACTGTGGCTACTGCCCTGTGATGCTGGGTCATTGGCGTGGGCCTCCAGCCTCCGGTAGCTTTGGTCTGAGGGGAGAGGACTGCTTGGGCGGGAGCTATGTTTGTATACAAATCCCTTGAAAAAAGTGATGATTTAAGGAAAATAAAAATTCTGCTTGCTTTGACATTTGGGAAACTCTCCTTTCCCTTCTGCCGTATGCCCTGTCCTTTGAGCTTGCCGTCGGGGGTGAGGGTGCTGGCTGTTGTGTTGGGCACCGGGGCTGCAGACCGTCGCTGGGAGCCGGAACCTGATATGCTCTGTGATGGGAATAGTTTGGAACCCAGAGGGGAAGACGAGAATGTGGTGGCAAAGCGACATTGCCGGTGGGTGCTCAGAAGGTGGTGCCCACGGTGACGTTCATGGCGATCCTTGGGAGGAAGAAGAGGTGAATAAAGAGGCTGCGGTCATGGTGGCATCATGGCAGGCCTGGCAGGGGCCACTGTGCGTACTCCCTACTGCTGATGGGAGGGACCTGGGGGTCTGAGCTGTCGTCTGGTGCCACAACACCAATAGCTCAAAACAGGACGAACAGCCACAGATGCTGGAAGAGAAGTAGGGGCGAGGAGCACCAGAAGGACCCTGGGAGGCCTCCTTCACAGGGCTCATGGTTGTATATGCATGTAGGGGAGCACTGAGTCCTGCCTGTCACCCCTGCTAGACCCTGAGCTCCAAGGGGGCAGGAACCAGGCTTAGTTTTACTCCCTTTGTGTCCCCAGCACCCAGCAAAGTGCCTGGTACATGGTACATGCTCAGTTGATATCTGTGAATGAACATTGTTGAGTGAGAGGAGGAGACCAGGGAATTTCTATGGGGTGGGGGCAGGGTGCAGAGAAAATCACGGCTCATCAGGGCAAAGGTGGCCTTAGGTGTATCTGGACCTTGGTGGCACTCACAGATGAGGCCTGCCCTGGGCGTGGGGACAGTGTGATGAAGATGTGACACCCTCTGGAGGCAGGTCCTCAGGCTCCTCTCCCAAGTACGCCCCCATCCTGGCACATGTGGCAGCAGTTGATGCTTCTCCTGGCTTTGCTGGGGCAGGTGGGGGGTGGGTTTGGGGGGTCAGGGATGTGGAGGGGGTCGGAGTGGGCTTGAGGCTGGGACTAGGAGTCTTTGGGTCCCCATGCAGAACTCAGGTAGGGCTCATGATGCTGGCACAGGAAGCGTTCATCCTGAGCGAGGTGGCGGCCAGAGCCCTGGGGAGGACAGAGCTGGGTAAACACGTCAATCAATTTATCAATACAATGTGGTTGCTGACACTAACCCATGCGGCTCCCCCTCCAACTGTCTAATCAGAATCTCCTCTTCCTTCTGGGTGGAAACAGAGATGCAGTTTTCCTCAGGGGACGCATAGGGTGTTGTTATTTGGGAGGATATAACAATTTTTTTATAATTGTGTAATTTGTATATAATTCCTCATAATAAAGTGTGATGATTATAGTTCTGTTCTCATAATAGCCTCTCTAATCTTCTAATTATGAAAAGGATGTTTTCTGGGCTCTAGAATGGTCCATCTTTAAAAGTTTTTTTATTTTTAAATTTTTTATGAGAGTGAGCGTCGAGTTTGGATTCTGCTAGGTATATGCTTGTCAGTGGGTCAGGATCTTCTCAGCAAAGCAGAGGCAGTGGCCCCATCCAGGGCCTGGCCCCATCCCCCAGGAGGGTGGGCTAAGAGCGAAAAAACTGTCTCACAAATGGAAATCTTTCCACATCTGCCAGAAATGCTATCGCCTGAAACAAAGTATGTGGTTGCCTTTATTCCACATTCATTCAACAAACATTTACTGAGCCCCTACCGTGTGTCAGGCCCTGTTGAAGGTCTGCCATCACGGAGCTCCCCACATAAGGGTGAGAGAGACATGAATCAAGTAATTACCCTAAGAAGCATAACATCGCAGCCGTGATGCGAGCTGTGGCTGTGAGGTGCTCAGTACAGTGAAAGCAGATGATGGTGGGCCTGACCTAATCAGGGAGGTCAGAGGGGCCCCTGAAGGAGTGACATTTGAGTTGGGCTGTGAAGGATGAATAGGAGTTGATTGAATAAAAGATGGGGGGAGCCCTCCAGCTAAGGGAGCAGCACGAGGTGGGAGGGAGTCTGACCTGTTTTCTTCTCACACTTGGGAAGACATCCTTCAAAAGGGTCTTCTTTCATCCGGCTTCTCTGCTTTGCACGAAGCCATGGCTCTGGAGACTGAATACAGCTCTTGTCATGCAAGTCCAGGCCACTGCCTCTCTTGCCATAGCCCACCTGGATTCGACGACAGCCTCCTCACCATCCCTCACGGCAAGAGGGATGTTCACGTAGGATGTATCTGACCACATCCTGCCCCTGCTCAAACCCCTCAGCGGTTTCCTACCACCAACAGATGAAATCCACGTTCAGGCCCTGCCAGCCTTGGAGCTCCTCGAGCCCCAGGGCCTCTGCTCTACACTCTCCAGATGCCCGACTTGTCTCAGTCTGTGGACGTGCCCAGCTCTTCCTCTCCTCAGGGTCTTTGCACGTCCATTTACTCCCCCTGGAACATTCTTCTTGCCTCAACCCGACCCTACCCCCTTATCCATCTGGCAAATTCCTTCCCATCCTTAAATTCTCAGCTTAAAAGTCACCTCTTCAGGGAGGCCTCCCACGACTCCTGCTGGATCCCCTTTCCAGCTCCTTGAACTCGTTCTCCACTACACTTTGCTATAGATACTGACTTAGTATTGGTTTTCCCTTCTGGACTATAATTCTGTGAGACCAAGGGCATGTCTGTCTTATTCACAGTAGAATGTGTCTTTGGCATCCACGCAGTACCCAGCACACAGCTGGTGCTCAGTAAATGAGTCAGTGGTGAAGTTACAGCTCAGGTGGCTGTGTCCTGCTTCCCCCTCACTAGGATGTTCGCATAGCCCTTATCCCTACCCAGGCTCTGGCTTCCTATTGATGTCAATGGCAGAGCATCTCTTTTGCACCATTCCTCTGCTTATTGAGTGAGTGGGTCTGGGGCACAGAGAGCCTTCCCTGCGTTTACCCCAGCCTCGAGAGCTCAGCCGCCCAGGGATGCATGTGAGCAGGTTTCAGTGGTACACTTGGACCTATGGGGCGTTCAACAGTGGCTCAGCCTTGAGTCCTTTTAGAGACAGAGGTGAGGAATTCAGAAAAAAGCAGGGAAATGGTGTGAGGGGTCCATTCCCCCAGGTTCTCAGCTCTGGGCGGCTCGGAACTCAGACGTGAGTCAGAGCCACCTCCACAATCACAGCCGACTTGCTGGCAGGACAACGGCAGCTGGGCAGGCCATCCATCTGGCGGGAGTCTGGCCTGAGTATTGCCAGCCATGCAGACCCCTGGGAGAAAACATTAGAGACACATTGTTTCTGGAGGCTGCAACAGAGTAGATGGCTGGCAATTATGTATTTCTGATCCATTAAAGAATGCTTTGGCATAGGAAATACAGATTAGCAATGAAATTGTAATATAATCAAATTGCATTTTTATGGAAAGTACTACATTTTTCTCTAAATAAAATTCAGTAACAAAATTTTATTTGCTTTTCCCCCAAAATGCCTTTTCAAATTGATTTTTCAGAGAAATCGTGAAAACCAATGTGGTTAAGGGGAAGAAAGGTCTAAATCAGAGGCTTCCGATCCGAAGCACGGCCCGGTTCTGACTGGTGAGCTCGGGGCGCTGAGGGCTCAGAGCTGCCCTGATTCCCGGAGCGCCCCTAGCCGGTTAGCTCATCTTTCACGGAGCTCTCTGGGAGATGGCAGAAATCCTGAGATGCCCCTGCCGAGGTGGAGGAAATGTGACAGCAAAGGATGGCTTGTTCTTTCTGAGTCATCCCATGGTAATGGAGCAGCAGGCAGGTGTTCAGAGGAAAATTATTAGAAGAAGCAGATATGAGGTTTAGCTTTTGGAAATTGCTGGAGAAGAGGATGTGCGAATTATTATCTCTACGGGCAAAGGTTTGCAGAAAGGATTTTAAGCTGTCCATGCATAGCCCTAAAGCATTCATATGAAAAGTCAAAAATTCACTTTGTCCTGCCAGTGTTTGCCCTGCGTCTTTATATTTGGAAACATCTGATCATCGTTGGACTTTATCATCCTCCCAGAAGCTTGATGTTCCCTACATGGGGCCAGCTGTAGGCACACAACCAAGAACTGGAAATGAGTTATTCTTTCTCTAATAATTATAATCAACCACCAGGTTTTCAATAACTCTAATCAACCATCAGGTATTTATCGATCTCTTACACTAGGCGTACGCATGGTACAAGAGACATACATCGTGATCCTTCACGTAAGAAAAGTGGCATCTTAGTTAAAGGTGAAGCAGTAAGCATGGCATACTTCACCTTTGGTTCTCTCTCTTGTTCTAGCCGTGAGGTCCTTCCTAGGCATGTCATGGGAACTAGGGAAGGCTAGGCAGCCAGGAGGCCTTCTTGGAGGAGGAGGACTAGGTCCATATCTGATCTTATGAATGGAATTTAAGATCTGAACACAAGGAGAGGTCCGTGTATGTTAGGGAAAGAAGATGGTCATGTTCACAGCAGGGCTTAGCTATGAAGGGGAGGATGAGGTGAGTGGGGGAGGTAGAGCCCAGAGACCACTAGCCCAGTTGTGGCTGAGGGTTGAAGTTAGGGGAACAAGGAACAGTAAGGTTGACTATGTAGGGTGGGGCCAGATGGACAGGGACCTGAACCCCTAAAGAAAAGAGTTTTCCCTTTATTGAGGGGCCTGTGGCTCTGAGTTTGTGCAGGATGGTCCTCCCATCCCTGTGCCCTCAGGGCACTGTCAGCAGATGGAATAAATAATAGTTCTCGCACACGTGCCCACAGCTGAACCTGAATATATTGAGGCTTCTGTGAAAAGAATGCAATTTTATTGAAAAGACTCACTGAGTTTAAAATAGCTGTTTGACACTATGGATTGTCTCGAGCAACGTTTTCCAAGCTGATGTAATTATGCTCGGGTTTAGGAGTTGGTTGCGTGTGAGGAAGAGGACCTCCCGCCCGGAGGTAGGGTGTTGCTGCCCCAGGTGGAGTTGGCCGGGGAGGTGTTTGGACAAGGGTGCGGGGTGGTCCCAGGTGGGCTCTGAGGAGATGGCTCTGGAGCTGAGTCAAGGGCAGGTTGGAGAGGTGGGAGAGGGGAGACTGGCTGGCCAACAGGGCCACTAGGGAGAAATGGGGTGTGAGGGGCTGGAAAGGAGGCATGTGGAGCAGGGGAAAACCCAAAGGACCACGGTAAGGGGCAGAGGCAGGGCGTGGGCTACAGTGCTCTGCTGGGGGAGACTGGCAAGGACATCGGTGCCCCTTCTCTTTCTGAGCGGCATCCGCCTCTGGGTGGGGCTCCTATCACCCTGAGTGGTGGCTGCCACCCACGCCAGGAGTTAAAGGACTGAGCGGTGTGAGGGGCCTACAGGGTTCTGTTTTCCAGGCTGTGAAGTTCCATTTCCCCTCTTCCACCCCACAGACCTCAGCAGAGCGCTTGGGGCTACAGCTGACAGCATCGAAGGTCCCCTGGGGAACAAACATGGTCAAGGGAAGTTGGCAGCTGAGCACAGCTCTCTACCCTGCAGACCAGCAGAACTGTGGGCTCCGTAATAGCGCCCGTCCAAGTCACGTGTTTACGGAGGAAGTCAGAGTAATTGAATTTAGAAAAAACGAGTCCCAAGTCAGATCTATTTATCCCCTTGAAGGTTAAATCCGGTTGCCTGGCTTTTGTGTGAGCTCTGTCTACGGAATCTTTGTTCTGCCTCAGAATGACAGGGATGAGAAAAGTGAAGAACAATGACTGTTTTGAGGTAAAGTCATAAAGCACTTTTAAGTCAATGACAAAGCACAAAAACCTTTTTGCCAGAGAGAACGAATTGTCCCCCAACATGCATTCTCCTCTTCTCTTGAACCATTAGTTCTCAGCTGGGCCCCGGCTCCATTTCCCAGCCTTCCTGCCAGCGAGGTTGGGCCATTTACTAAGTGCTGGCCCAGGGAAGGTGAGCACAGTGATTAGGCGACTTCCAGGACGTACCCTTAAACCCTGTGCCTCATAACCCCGCCCTTCTTCCTTCTTATTTTGTCTGGAATGCAGACGTGGTGGGGTGAGCCCTCCGAGACCCCGAAGAGGAGGCAGCCCCTTAGGGTGAGTGGAGTGATCAGCGAGGACATGGGCTCCCGGCACCGTGGCGCCCCCATGCCAGCCTGCACTGATCATGCCCGAAGAGTTGGCAGGAGAGAAAGACACGTCTCCCTTGTTTAAGCTACTGTCACTTTGGATCTCTATTCACAGCAACTACTTCTAGATCCTCACTTATAATTCTTTCATTTGAAAGTTGAATGTGTACAGTTGGATAATAAGGAAGATGTACAAACAAACCACCTTAAGGTTTTGGCATCTCAAAAATGTTTGGATTTTCTGTCTGGGGGCATTCCTTCAGGAGAGGGAGGAAGGAAGGATTGCCTAAAGACCTGCCAGCTTGCAATGAGTTTGGAAAACTCACCGTCCTGGGAGGCCCCCCTTGGATATTCTCCAATCTTGCTCCTCTTCTCTGTCTCCGATCATCGCCCCTGGTGAGGTGTTCACTATCTCTGGCTGGATTGAAACGTGAACTCCGAGAGGGCAGGGGCTTTTTGTCCACTGCTTCTCCTCACACCGCGAGGAGTACCTTGCAGAGAACAGGCGCTCAGTAGCTGCTGACCGAATTGGTACACAGGGAGCCTCCAGGCTTCCAGCCCTCTTCCCCCCGTCAAGTCTACACAACCACTTTTCTTAATCTTCCCATCAGGCAGATCCTACACCTCACCCCAGCCTGCCCTTGGCCCCCTGCAGGATAGTCTGGACTCCTGGAGTGATGACACCTGGGGCCCCAGTTCCTCCTACATATGTCCCCAGGCCACAGGCTCAGTCCCCAGTACAACTCACTGCTCCCAGGCCATGGCGCCATTTCCTACGTCCAAGCCCGTGCAGGTTTTGCTGCCCCTACTTGCAATGCCATTCCCGCTCCTTCCTCTGGTGAATTCTCATCTTCTAGGACTCAGCCCTTGCTGGCCTTCCTCCCTCCTCTCCTACTCAGCCCTGCAGAGCTGGCCCCCCCCCCCGCCTTGCTGCCCTGTGACACAATCACAATTGCAAATCCATTGCAAAATACCCCTCCGTGGAAGTCACTTCTCTGGAGTGGGCCCATCTGTCACCATGGCTGCCTGAGAGCAGAGCCTGGGTTACCTCCATCTTAATTCCTGGCCTCCAGATAAGAGGAGACGTCGATGAAAGCAACAAATGAGTCAAGTGACTCTGGTTTTATCCTGTCCTTGTAGCCTTGAATAAGTCATTTCCCTTATCTTTCTGGCTTCAGCCCCTTAGTGCATGAAGTGAGGATAGTAATTGTCCTTCTGCGCATCTCATCTGGCCCAAGTATCAAGGGAATGTGCCTGGATAAGTGTCACCTCCTGCATGGTGTGGACGTACACGTCAGTTCTCCAGTCTGTGACACCACAATGGCCTCTGAGCCACAACCAACAAATACCATCGATTCTGACACTGAATCAACTGAACAGCCCAGAGGATGGGCCTCATTTAGTTGTATAAACACTTATAAAGCACTTACTGTGTGCCAGCCACTGGTTAAATATTTGACAATATTATCTCATTTAATGCTATTGCCACTCTCTGAGTTGGGTACTTCTCTTACCCCCCACTTCACAGATGGGGGAGCCGAGGGCAGAGTTGGTGAGTGGAGGAACTGAGGTCTGAGCGCAGGCAGTCGAGGTCTGCGATCCTAGCTGTTAACCTTTGCACCTACTGTCTTTCCAAAGCTGGCAAGGGGTTGGTAGCTCTATCAATGCAAATGTGTGGGATGCTCATAACTGTGATTTTTATTTGGCAATAGAGGAGAAAAGAGAACGTCCAAAACAGAGTCACCTGTGCTGTCCGGTGGGCTCCCCACAGACGCAGTGCTGGGCGATCTCACAGTAATAAATGTGGACCTCTTAATCAGGTGATCTGACAGTGCGCCATTTGCCAGGGAAATTATGCCCCTCTAGAAGGGAATGTGGGGAGAATCAGAAAAATAAATGAGTCGGGAGTATGTCAGAGCTGATAAGCCTCAGGGACATGGCTGGAACACAGTGAGGACGGGCTTTTTAAAAGCCATTGCTGGCAGAGTGATCAGGACTGGGTTCACATGCAGCCATCACCACAGCATTGCTGCTGGCCTGCCTCTTGCCAGGGCTGATCTTGAGCCCACAGGTTCTGGCTCATACTTGGCTAGTTGTTCCAGACTTCCATTGCTATTATGACTGGCATAGAGTAGATGCCTAACAGGGCTCAAATTATCCCACTGAGTGGTCCGTGGGTGAAAGGAGAGGGCTGAGGCAGCTCCACCTGGGCAGGGCTTGCTGAAGCACCAGAAAACAGCAGGAGCATTCTGGCTCTGCCATGTAGGGGCAGCAACAAGGAGTAGCCGTACCTTCGTTAGCACACGTCACTGCTTCCAAGCACATGCATGCCTCTTGTTTTACCCGCCACAGTCTGCACCTCTGGGTTTTTTTCTTTTCTTTCTGCATGTGCTAGGGCCTTGGTGGCCACTGCTATTGGTCAGAAGTTTTATTCTTTGGACCGTTTTAATGTTCCCTTCCCAACCCAGCCAAACAAGGTCCTTGCCCCCGTGTAAGCTGCTGTGTTCCTTCTGAGGAGCCATGTTGAAAGCCCACAAACTTTGAATTGAACGTGAGGGAATAGGGTTTGTCGTGTCAAAGCCAGATTTCTAGCAGAAGAAACCATGCGATCATCAGAGGAGTGGAGGGCCCATCACAGGAGACTCGCTGAGTTCCCAGAGGCAGGCTCCTGACACACCAGGGGAACTGTCGCACTTGCCCTTTGAAAATTAGAACTGTGTTTCTGTTGCCACTGGTTGGCTGACCCTGCTGGGGCTGGACAGGCTCTGTACACTTGGTCAAGAGATCCGTGCTGCCAACTGACTATTTGTTAGAGAAGAATTTATAGGCTCTTTGGAACAGGTCCTCCGGGTGCAGGCTAGAGCGACGTGGCTGCCATTTAAATCTTGTCACAAATATATCTCAATCCCTGGAGCTTCTCTTTGGGAAGAAGCATGATGCCTACTAAAACAATGAATAATAATTTTGGGATGTTCATTATTTACAGCTGCCCCAGGTCATCCGTAAATTATGCAGCTTTCAATTGCGTTTGATTTCTTCTTTCCATGGAGCATCTCTCCAGACTGCTGTCACCGTGGGTGAGATCTACACACCACCTAATTGTACCAGGAGGGCAGTTTCCCATTTCTTGCAATGCTTCGAGTCCCCTGGTCGAATGCTTATGTTCCACAAACTCTGCATGTCAAGGACGAGTCCCTTGGTACGTGGAGGCAGAGAGACAGACCAGGGATTGGGCTTGACAGAGAGCGTATGCCTCCCTCTGCTGATCTGCAGAGAAGGGTCTCTGCAGGTACTTGGCAGAGAGGATTTTTAAGTCTTAATTGCAGTGGAGGCCTGGGGCGAAGGAGAACGCTGGTGTCCGCAGCGTCCTCTCTGTACTTGGGAAGCTCAGCGTGGCTGAGAAGCAACAAGTGGTGGAAGGGCGGTGGGGTTGAATCACCAGAAGTGGAGTTGGGGTGTAAGCCCTGGCTCCTCTTGCATGCTCTCCACTCTGCATCCACCCCGGGTTGACCGGGATGGTGGGTGGGGAGGACAAAAGGAGGTGGGGGTGCAGGGCGGCAGCTGGCCAGGCAAGGTGAGCATCCTCCTACTGGCTTTTGCTTACCCGTCACTTTCAGCCCTGCGCTTGGCATGTAACTGAAAACAAGGCCTTTCCCTAACGTGAAGCTTAATGATCCCTTTAATGCCTCAGCCGTAGCATCGCTTCTCTCTCTCGCCTGTTCCCTGTCAGCCATGGGGCATTAAACCCGTGATAAAAATGCCTTTTTGGTATGGTCCACAAACTCACCAAGAGGCTCCTGGTAGCAGTATAGCCATCCAGCATAAAATCAAGAAGCAATCACGGAGGATGAGGCGAGATGGGCTTTGCACAGGAGCAATTAGTAGAGCCCACGTCCTGGGTCCCGTCCTTCACCGTCTCCTTGCGCCCGCACCCACCGCCTGGGCCCCAGCAGGGAGGGCTCCTGCTGTGGAATCCTGTAGTCCAAGTCCTGCTGTGAAGTAGGTGCTTCTCCTCTCCTGCCTGCATCTGGGGCAGTGGAAGATGCTTCATCACGTCCTTAATCCAGTTGGACACAGCTTTCCTGACCCAGATGGCCCCTGGGAACAAATATCCTTGGTTATGTTTTCAACCCAGAAAATATAGAACACAAAAGGAAAAAAAGAAAGAAATGCCCAGTTATGAATATGCATTAACATGATGCTGCGTTTGGAGCTGGTAGCAGGAGCCATTTATTTTAAGCAAATCGGATCTTGATGCATGGCCACTGAACGTGCTGACTTCTCTATCACGCAAACATGCTGGGCAAGTTTGATTTATATGGTGTGGCTGTGAGGGTTTTTTTTCCCAATTAAAAACGAACCGAGAAAAATCATTAATTTAACTACTGTATATTAAATTTGCATTAAAACATTCGTTTGTCTATATTTATATGTGAGTTATCGAAAATGTGAGCTCATGAATTCTAATTCTTAAGATCACATGCCAAATATTGAAGATAAATTTTATTTATTTCTGCAATTAATTCTATGAGAACAAATAGCTCTAATTTAGGGCATGGCAGGTGTAACTGTCCGCTGGTGCCCTCCCCGCACAACAAACAGAGCATTCATCTTTTCTCATTAGGGTTTTCCTGTGCCTGGTCTCAAGACATGCAAAGCTTGGCTGTGTTTCTGTACCTTTTCCTCCCAACCACCCTCAGCAGACACGCCTAGAAAATACTGGGGAAAAGATGGACTGTGTCACATCTCTTTTTTCTGCTTCTCTGTGATGTACAAAGGCTTCAAGCATGTTCCAAAGGCTAAAAAAACATTTCTTTAAAGGACATCTTGACATTAGCCACCTGAGTGGAGGAGTTGGTGGCCTCAGCATCAATACCTGGATCGTAAGAATAGGAGGCTGTCTCCGCCTGAGCGCCAGGCCTGCTGGTTAAACTTAGGGCTTTGTATCCCCCATTCTCTCTCTGCAGGAGGCCACCCCACCAGCCCCCCTTTCCTGGGCTGGGCCGTATGTGCCGAGTATTGCAGGTTGCAGGGCAGTCTTAGCCAGTCAGGACACAGTGGTTCTCAGACACACGAAGCTCGGGGCTCCAGTCACAGGGCTACAGTGACAAATGGCGCTCCAGTTGTGGTGTTCTCAGAAGCTCGGCCCCCAGAGCAGCCAGATGCTGTTTGTCATCACCCAGGTGCCTCGAACAGGGCAGCATATTTAGGGTAAAGGCTTTCTTTTGGTAGATGGCTGCACAATTGCCAGTACTGGTGTTCAGTGTATAAGTGCTTTGCACACCCATTGGGTTGTCCATGGGACTTACGCTATTTTTAGCCATTAATTTGAGGCAGTCTGTGCCCTCAAGGAGCAAAACAGGCAGTGACAATGCAGTGTGACGGGCGCTGTGATCAGGGCCAGACCAGAGGAACTGGGAGCAAGAACGGGGAGGACCCCTGCTCCTACCTGGGAGGCGGCAGCTGACTGGGTGGCGTCTGCCCCTGAGGGGTTTTCACTGCCTCAAGAGGCCCTTAGCTCCACTCTGATGGTCATGTCTGTACAGGGGCTGAATCACCACATCCCCTCACTTCCAGACAGAGTGCTGTGGGCAGGGCCATCATGCTGCCAACGAGGACAATTGGACCAGGTGGAACTGTGCCACATATTGGGGGGTCCTTTCACTGTACCACAAAATACAGAATCTCACTCGCCCAGCATCCCCTCTGCAAGCAGGGCTGAGGCCTCTCTTCCAAGGACCCATATCACCAAGGACCCTTAGCAAGAGGCCCCTTTCTCCATGCCAGGGGCTCTTTTCCTGAGCATGGTTTGCTGGTCTCAACCGCTGGGTCCGATTCCAGGACAGCTCCAAGGGCAGTCCCGGCCTTGGCCTCTGCTGGGGCCAAGGGGTATCTCCCAGCTGTCTCCTCTACGTCAGAGGCCCCCAGGCAGAGTCTGGAATGCTGGATCCTTCAGAGACCAGGCCCATCCTGCTGGGGCTCATGGGTCATTAGTGAAACAGATTCTTTTCCAACACAGGAGCTTCCAGCATCTGGGACTCCCCAGCCCTGCTTCTCTCCCAGGGCTCCCGCTTCCTCTCTCTGATTAGCAGCTTTTCTAAAATCACATTTTGTAATAATCAGCCCCAGGAACACCCAAGTCATGTACATCACATTATCAATGACAATTGTCATGTCAAGATTTTTCTTCTTTTCCCTCAGTAACAGCATGATCAGACAGTCTCCCCTTTGATTTTCAAAGAGTAGATCCCTCTTACATTTGGCTTTAGAATATATTAACGTTTCTGGGAATGGATCACAGACTCAGTGGGGGCTGCAGCTGAGTCCTTCTGGTGGCTCCAGATGGCAAGCATCTGACTCGGGGCTGTTGGAGTCAGGAAGGGCTGCAAGAATCCCCATGTATTCCCCGAGGGTGGAGGACGTAGGTCTGTGTGGTAGAGGTTTGGCCTGCTTCGCTCACCACTCCTGGCTGGGGCCTCACGTCATTTAGTGGCAGCTGGAGAAAGCAGGGGGAGGGGTGGCCACTTGTCTGCCCTCCCTGGACAGCTGGGCACCTGGAGACAAAGCCGGAAGGAGGCTGAGATTGGGGCACCTTTCCCTCCTGCATTTACCCCCTCGAGGTGACTGCTGCCACACCACGAAGTGCAAATCATCAGAACATGAGAGTCACCTTAGGGAGATACCTGAGACGCCCATTCCGGGTCGCCTGTGCCGAACTCACCCCGCCTGCCCTGGCTGTCCTGCTTCATCCAGAGATCCCAGCCTCGGTAGAGAGGCCACAGCACCCAATGGGGAAGGACTCTGGCTCTGAGTTCCTCAGACCTGGGTTCAGTTCTGACTCTGCCCCTGACCGGCTGGATTGCCTTGAGCACGCCAGTCCCCTCTTTGAGCTTCAGTTTCTGCACCTGTAAAACAGGGGCGACGCACAGTATCCATCTTGTGGGTGACCGGAGGTGATGCACATTCTCAGCGCAGCACCTGGAGTGCTGCAGGTCCTTGCAGACGGTGGCTGTCATGATGTCAGCATTTATTCTGTTGTAACCAGACTACTGCATGGACTTTGTGTCCACCCTCCTCTCCACCAGAAGGCGGACAGGGTGCTTGTAAGGAGGGGCCTCCTCCTGACGGGCTGATAAGGGGTTTTCATTTGATGGATGTATATTGAGGGCTCCTTGTGAGTCAGGCTCACCTGTAATCACGAGTTGTTTCTTGCCCTGAGATCCTGAATGAGAATAGGAGATCAGAGGGTGAGATTCAATAATCCTCTAAGAAGTGGGGCCACGCATTATGGGAACCCTGGACAGGGAGTGCTCCCTTTAGGTGGAGAGGAGCCCACAGAAGTCTGCCTGGAGGAGGTGGCATGAGGCAGAGCAGGGAGGATGAGTCTACTTCCTTGGGGAGGATCCTGCGTTTTGAGCTGCGTTCACCACCCCTCCCCCCAGCTCAGCTGTTACACATCTGGTAGAAAGCATCCTTGGGTCACAGGTGTGCCTTGTCCCTTAGCTGCATGCTTCCAGGGTGGGCTGGGGAGAGGATGCTGTGCTGTTTGTGTGTCTCCAGAATCCAGCACAAGGCCTCAAAGTAGGACTCAGTGATGTTGAATAAATGACTGAATATGAGAATAAGTGAATGAAAACATGAATGAATAAGAAGCTATGGAAAATTGTGCCATACTGTGTAATGCAATCTGGGATTTATGTGGATTTTGAGGAGCCAGAAAATGTTTCTTGAAAAATGAAAAATTCAGGGAGAACAGTTACATTTCAAAGCAATGACCAGACTTAAGACTTACAGAATCAAATGAGAGAAGACACCTCCCGCCACTCCAGCATCCCCGCTCCTCTTACCGTCTTGAGTTTTCTGAGCTCTGTCAGTCTTATCCGTGGTCAAACATGCATCTTAGCTAGTTGTGGTCACACTGGGTGGACCACTTGGGAGGGTGGAGGCAGGAAACTACCTCTCTGGAGGGAGAGGGAGGCAGGGTGCCCGGGGGTAGAGAAGAGGGGCTGATGCCATAGTCCAGGGAAGTGGGGGCTGGGATCTGGGTGGTTCTGGGGTTGTTGGGGGTCAGTAGAGCTAAGGGTCAGGCAGGGAGCTACATACAGAGAGCTCCTGCAGAGAAGGGTAGCTCCCACCCGCTCAGAACCTGAGTGGAAGCCTGCTCTGCGAATAGGCGACAGACTGTGGCCTTTTACAGACACTCTTGGAGAGTTCTCTCTCGGGAATTCCCAGGCGAGGCCTAGAATTAATCCAACAACTTTCCAGGCCTCTGAGCCTGTGTCCAGGAGCTCACCTCTTGGCTGCCCAAGTGATGGGCCTGTCTTCCAGGGCTTGTCAAGAGTTTGGGTGCCCAGGTTGCTGGGAAACACAAGACCAGCATCTTGTCCTCAGATGCTCAAGGAAGCACAATTCTCACTGTGCAGAGAGGAGTTGACCTGGCAGGCCCGAGGCTGCCATCCTTGGAAAGACCTGCTTATAAGGTTGCACTTGGCCAGCTTCTGGGACCTTGGCTGGCCAACACTTCCCCACACTGATCTCAGACTTCCCCTAGTGATAAAGATGGCTCGCTGCGCCTGGACTGTTCACACAGTGTGGCTTATGCTGAACACCTGCTTTCCTCCTGGGAGTCTGAATCTTGGTCTGTGCTAGACAGAGGGTGTCTCTGCAACTAGTCCCAAATGAAAACTTTGGCCTTAATGAGATTCCCTGGCCAGAGACATCACACACATGTTGCTGCATTTTCCTTCCTGGGCGAAGAGTGAGCCCTGTGTGACTCCTCATGGGAGGGAGAGAGCCCAAGCAAGCCTGCACAAGGATTCCTCCGGACTCTACCTGCGTCTTTTCGCTTGGGATCCGGCAGTGTATCCTTACTATCTCGCTGTAATAGAGCTTAGCTCTGAGCACAGCTGGAAGCTGACAGTTCCAGTGAATCTCTGACCAGGGGAGCGGTCTTGGGGACCTCTGACAGACACCCCCATCACCAGCTTCTCCACCTTCTTCCAGGCTGTGTGCGCCCGAGGACAAGGAGCTGCCCTACACTCATCTCTGTACCCTCTTCCCTTCACCTGGGCTACACATGGCATCACCGCCGACAGGGCCTAACTGGGTCTGATTGCCCAAAGCCGGTTTGGTGGTGCCATGGGGTGAGCCCAGGCAAAATTTATCTCACAGAAAGAAGTAATAATACTAACAACGAGAGCAATAGTACCAGCTGCCATTTGTTGAGCACTTCTCTACGGAGAGCACCGAGCCTAGCTCTTTGCCTCCAAACTATGAAAGCCAATAGTCAATTCTCTGCCCTCTGCCCTTGATAAAGTTGATCACAGCTTCCTCCCATCAGCATCCAGTCAGGATCTGGGCTGGAAAACAGAAAGCATACCAGGGCATTGTGTTTATTTTGTTTTTACTGGTCATAACTGCAGAAAGCAACCCCCGAGATTGCTGGGGCACAAAGGGAAGAGGTTGAGGTCGTCAGAACCTAGAGCCTTGCAGGAGGGTCCTGTGGGGCTGGACTTGGACACAGAGGAGCGGCACTGCTCAAGCGATGTTGGAATCACCTGCCACTGCCAAGGTGAAGGTCCTTGCTGGGGTGAGGCTGACCAGAGCAAGAAAGTCCCTCCCCTATGCGTCTCGCTTCCCTCTAGTGCCTCTACAGGCAAAACCTAGCGGGAATCCACGTGACAAAGGACAAGTGTCATCTCCAGTCCTAGCGCTGGCATCACAGAGCAGAACAGTGAAGCAGAATTGGGGGCTGAGAGTCAACAGCTTCTTCACTGGCACAGCCCCCCTTGGTTATTCAGCATCCACATGCACCCTGCCGCACACACAATGAACCTTCACACAACTTGTGTGTTCACCTACCAAGATGCAGCTAGCCTTTGTGAGAGTGGGGGTGCTCTCTCCCTAAAAAAGGGAGACACCAAAGCTCAATGGTCACTGTGTCCATACCTGGTGAAGCGAATTATTCTTTTAGTTCAGTCATGGTTCCACATAACTGTCTCTAATGTAAAGACTAAATTTTGAAGTTAATCATCACCAATAATTTCTCATAAAATATGAGGAAGAGGAGCAAGGAGAGATGAAATTAGTTAATATATTTATAAGCAGCAAAGAAAATAGGCATAGCTGCTAGAGTCCGTGTTTATGTAACTGGTCCCAAGGCCATAATTGATACCTGCGATTCTTTTCTCTTGCTGCCCTTTCCATATGCCATTGCCCTCAACTGGTTGGGGTTGCCTACTGTGGGGTATTCCACGCCTTCATTCCAGAGATCTTAATCCACAGTGGTCCTGCCTTGTTTGGTGGCAGAAGTTTTCCATTAACTTGGAACATGGAAGTTCCAAGAGGTGCTCCAGGGGATCCCCTGGATTCCAGACAGTCCTTCTTGCCCCTTCTGTGCAGCTGCAACCCAATCTTCCCTTGGCAAGCAGGATCCATAATTCCAGGGCAGCAGTCCTCTCAGTTCAGTTGCAGGAGATGCCCCTGTGGCCAGGCAGCTATTTCAACTTCCAATTCAGTGTCATCACTTTTGTGCTGCCTGGCAGGCATTCTTCCCTTGAGTACTCAGACCACGAAACCAACAGAGATCAAAGTTGCAAGGAGGGAGAGACAAATTCTGTGAGTGGCTTATTAGATTTAATGAGAAGAGCCACTCTCCTTTCTACCCCTTGATTCCAGACCAATGTGTTGTGGCTATGGGGAAAATAGTGCTATGTATTGGCTGCTGATCCAGAGCACATACTGCATCCTATGAGTCAGAATCCCAACCTTTCTGGGTGTTGTCATAACCGATGCCATAACTCTTGGCTTTCCAGAGTTTATCCCCACCACCCTACCCCTACCTTACCCCTTCTTCTCAGTCTCCTTTGCTTGCTCCTTCTCTTCTCTAAATGTCAGCCTCTAAGACTGACTTATCCAGGCCTTAATCCTTGGGTCAATTTCCTTCTATATCTACACTCCTTCCCCTAGGTGATCTCAACTAATCTCAGGGCTTTAAATACCTTCTATATGGGATGATTCCCAGATTTATATCTCTAGACCTGACTTCTCCGCCCGAAGTCCAAACTCGTATATCCAACTGTCTACTCAACAGCTCTACTTATATATCAAATAGGCTTCTCGGAATGAACATGTCCAAACTGAACTCTCCATCTCTTCCTCTGGATGGACACACACACACACACACACACACAAACACACACACCCCATCATGCTCTGACCTGCCCCACTCCCAGGCCACCATGTCAGTTACTGATACCGACGCTCACACAGCTGCTGCTCAACTTGATAATCTTGGGATTATCCTTGCCTTCTTTCTTTTTCTTATGCTCCGCCTCCAAGACCTCAACCAATTTTATCACCTTCATCTTCAAAATAAATGCAGAATCTGACTAGTTCTTGGTGTTCCACTGCCACCCCGAAGACCCAGCCATCATTATCTTTTGTTTGAATTATTTGTTGTAACCGCCTTCCAACTGGTTTCCCGCCTCCTGCCTCCCTAGAGTTTGTTCTCGACACAACAGCCAGGGTGATCCTTTCAAAATGTTTCTTCATAGTACTTATCACCACCCAACATAATCTACATTCGTTCGTTTATTATCTGTCTTCTTGCCTTAAAATGTAAGCTCCATGAGACTTGGGACTTCATCGGTTTGTTCCTGCTGTCTTCTCAGCATCTTGGAGTAGTCCCCAGCACATTGTAGGTTTCCAGTAGTTGTTTGTTGAAGAAATAAATGAATAAACACAACATTTTACTTAATCCTCACAATAACCCTTCGTTTGAGGACATTGACACTCAGAGTCATTAAGTGACTTGACTGAAGGCGCTGAGCTGTTAGGTGGCAGATTCAGGATTTTAATTCTTGATTGAGTCCAAAGCTGTAGACCTTAATGGTCTGCTAGACTCTCATATTTGTTCACCTTTCTCAGCTGCTCAGGCCTGAAGAGAATATTTTCCTGGGATCAGAAACTAAGAATGTAAATTTCCGTTTATGAAGCTCTGTTTTATTCACTTGCAGGATACATTTCACAAACCTTGTCCTTGTCTCCAGTGGGTAGGATCAGGTTTGCTCCTCAACTTAAGGGTCCTTCACACTAGGCTTTCCTGGTTTCTAAGTGGGCGCCTCCCTCTGAAGGCAAAGTATGATAGAGACCTCAGAGGTCATTACCGTGCTGTCCCAAGGGCGGTGAGGGTAAAAGGCATTCCTGATTCCATATCCATGGCTACGCAGGGGCCAAACCAGATAAAGCTGCCTAGATCCTGAGGAACTCAGCTGAACGACCTCCAGGACTCAGGATGTGGGTCTCTACCTCTGTCTCCCTGGAAAATAGTCTTAGCAGAAGGATTTTTATTTGAGGGGAAAGTAAAATGTTTTATGAATTCAGGCTGATGCATGTGAGAATGATTCTCTATTTGAGGATTTCAGTTTTTAAACAGAGGTGCAATTTGTCAATTTTGGTTTCAGATTCACAAGCTCTATCTTTTCCAAAGTCTAAATTTGTGTGAGCACGAATGTACTAATGAAACATGACATTTTCCTCTATTAAATGCACCTTCTCTGGGGAAGGGTTCTAAGAGAGTTCATAAAACTTCTCCTGGCATGTGAGGAAGCACATTATTATATCCAGAGATGTTTGAAAGTAGGGCTAAAGCCCTCGTGGTGGGAAAATACTCAGAGTAATTTAGACTATTAACATCAAAAGACTAAGCAGAATTCAGAATTAGGCAAGAGAAGTAAAGGGCTACACTTTTTTCCCCTTCCAGTTTCTGATAAGAGACTGGCTTGCAAATGTAAGAAATTTCCATTATGACAACATCCACAATTTAATTTTCAGGCTGACACAAACTTGACTCAATTTTATCCTGAGAAGCCCAAAAGAACAATCTATCTTTTAAACATCTGAGCCCGTAGATTTAGTCAAAATCAAAACCTCATGGTGTTATTGCATCTTCATATAATAGAAAATTGGCAATATTAGTACTAATGTTTTTTGCTGTTAAACTCCAAATTGGTTGTTATCCAACTCTTTCTAAGGCTGAGAAGAAGGCTTTTCTAAGAAAAAGAAAAATGCCGGGAAAATAGTTACATTTCAAAGCATTTTTGAAGAACTGGAATCTTGAAAGAAAAATCTAATTAATAAAAAGTCTTGTTAAAAGCAGGATTACTTTCAGAGAGCTAAGAATACATGGAATTTAAAGTGTTCTTAACAAAAGGTATTGTTATAAAGTTTCTGCATCTATCTGAAGTGGTTGAAAAGTAACCAGAAAAATCTCAGAGGTAGTAATAGTCTTTGGGGTTACGAGATAGCAAAACCTCATTTTTCCATACTAATTTCAGTGTTAGCATATTTTTTTTAAAAAAAACCCTTAGGATAAGATCTTTCATGGAAAACAAATATAATGAGCAGAAATTAATCCCTTCACCCACTATGGTAATTTGCTGTGGTTTCTAAAATCCCTCTTATATCCTCTAGTCCAGTAGAAATCAAACATTCTGTTTAATCCATTGATACAATTGAGGGTCAAGGAGTCTGGGGTAGGTAAGGCTTGTGTGTGGATAGGAAAGTCACCAAGGGTGGGGCTTGGGAGCATGCCAGCTGGTCCCAAGGCTCAGCAGACTCCCACAGGCTGACTGCAGTCCTGCCAGGCCTTGAGGCCAGACAACACAGCTTCCTGCTTCCAAGGCATAAGACGAGGCTGGGCTCCTTCTTGCCCTCTGCAGTCCCTTGAGATGTTCTTTGAGACTCCCCCAGGTGAGGCAGGAGGATCTTCTTACCGACCAGCCCCCTCCAATTTTTGTGTATTCCCAATCCCAGACAATTGAGGATGATGGTGATGGGTTTATTTTGCAAGCCAGCCTCTAAAGGTTAAATCTCAGGTCCTGGGGCCAGACCTGCAAAGGGCCCCCACTTGGTCCAGTCCAGCAGGTGCCCATGACCCTCTGTTTCCTGCCACCAGGCTCCCCTCAATGCTAGGCACTGACAGCAACCAGCACTAATGTTGACATGGCAAATCATCTCATCTGATCCTCAGAAACACTCCTGTGGGTCAGTGGTGTTGCTCCTCTTTAGATGGAAATGAAGCAGAGAGGTGAGCGGCTCACCTGAGGTCACAGTAAGCAGGAGGCCCAGTGTCGTCTGACCCACAACACTGCCACAGCCACCTGGGTTGCCATGAACGAGTGGTTTTACAATCAGTGACTTCTGCTCACTCCTTCACATTGGCAAGAACTATTAGCTTTTTTAGTGTGTGTGTCAGTTTAAAAAAACTCTTGCCACATTTTAAGTTATTCCGCGTTCCCACATCCATTCCAGGGTCTTTTTCACATCAGGTCCTTTGTGCAAGCTGTTCCTTCTGCCCTAACGCTTCTCCTTAAAACCCTAGAGAAGAACCTACTTGTCCTTCAGGTCTCCACTTAAATGTCATTCCTCCGAGAGCCCTCGTGGACCCCTCAGTCTAACCGTCTCCCCCAGGCGCTATCACATCACTGTTTCATTTTCTGTATAGAAGACATCACAAACCGCTTGTTAAGTCTGTGCCACGACTAGGGCTCAGTCTCCGGGAGGGCTTGCTCACTGCAATGAGCCCAGCACCTAGACTGGTGCCTGAAACATAGCGTGGACTCAATAAATGTGTATTGAGTACATTTCTTGGCTAAATTAATGAATATGTGATTATAATGAGAAATCTACCAGCTTATGTCAAGACAAATATTCAATTTTCTAACCCAATGCCCAAGAGCAGGTTCCCTTTTTTTACCCATGCAGCTCGTGTGATTGCTCCAATTGTATTCAATTTGCATTTATTGAGTACCTACTGTGTGCCAGGCATGGCATTCTGACATACACCCTCTGTGATCTCCAGACAACACAACAAGACAGGTCACTGCTGTTTCGCGTCCATTCTTTTTCTTTTTTTTTCTTTTTTTTTTTTTAACTTTCACACGCAAATACATGGGAGGCTGCTTGGTCTTTCCTGCTTCTTTCTCTATGTGATTTGTCAAGATTTCTTTTGTCTTAATGGGATCTGCATTGATAAAGTTTGCTTTCCTGATTTATCCTAGCGTGTGGAGGACCTTTTCCTGTCCTGCTTACTTTGTGTGAAGGGCGGGTCCTGACGGTTACCAGCGGTGTTCGAAGTGATAATTCTACAACCCCTCTTATCTGAAGGCCGGAACTGCAGTGCCTCCACCTTTAAGAAGAGAGCTGAAAGCTTTGAAGTAGGTGGGGAAAACCTCTCATGGAGGGGCAATTTGTTGTCATACAGCTGGTGCGTTTTACTTAGTGGAAGGGCAGAACAGCCCTGAGGACGGAGATGAGCGTGTTTGATAAAGTTAGCAGAATGGAAGCAGTGGTCCATGGACATCAGGATACGCGCCCTTCACTCACAGAGGGAGACAGAAGTCCTCCGAGACGGACAGCCCCTGGAGCCAGGGTGCAGGCCACCATT
This sequence comes from Equus przewalskii, assembly GCF_037783145.1. Classification (NCBI taxonomy): domain Eukaryota; kingdom Metazoa; phylum Chordata; class Mammalia; order Perissodactyla; family Equidae; genus Equus; species Equus przewalskii. Next base: position 41,122,875 of record NC_091843.1, read on the forward strand.
CTGCCCACCGTGGGGCCCTCTGTTGCTTCTGTATCACTGCCATGCACTGCAATTATTGTCATAGTGATTACAAACATTTAATTATATTCCTAAGACTGTTCATTTTTGAAGCGAAAACAATAAGAATTGCATTGTAGAAAAATTAAAGTAAAAATACAAACAGACATGCAAGTTCTGGCCCTGAGAGGAAGTGGGGGTTGAATCTTGCCTGCCCTGTTTTCCTGTTGCCTTTCTCTCTCACTCTCCTCTCTCTCTCTCTCTCTCTCTCTCTCTCTCTCTCTCTCTCTCTCTCACTCACAGCCCTTATCAAACCTGGCCTTGAATTACGGCCCCCTTTACTTGTATCTTTCTCCCACACAAGATTGTGAGTCCCTGGAGGCAGAGAGGATGTTTTATTTATTTCCCGGCCATAGCTCTGTGCACATAATAGCCCTAGATAAGCATTTGTTGATATGCATAAAATTAAAGTTTGGTATCTGGAAAAGTTGCTTAAATTGGAGAGTTCAAAGTGGAGGCAGATGAGTTGAATTTGAATCCACAGTTGCTGGTGGGCATGATGAGATATCAAACTCAGGACCTGAGCTGATTAATCAGGTGATCTTGGTAACTTTTTGAAGAGGTTTGAGTGACAGGAGCACTGAGAAGCCTTCCTAATTTTAGGAGAGGAAGAGCCAGCAGTGAGCAGAAGCTAGGGTGGTCGAGCCAGGAGACGACCCCCTACCATGGGAGGGACCCCGGATGGCCCAGTCTGGGGCTGCTCCTCTGCCCGGTGACTGCCAAGGCTCCTGAACCGCAGAGAGAAAGGCTGGAGGTGCCACACCCGTGCTCCCGGCTCACCCTGTTGTGCCTGCTTTGAGTCGGTTCTTCCAGATACCTCCAGACGGGAGGCAGAAGCCATCTCCCTCCTGAGCCCTGCAGCACAGCTGTGGAGGGCTGTGGTGGGAGGGACCTCGTTTCCCCACACCTCCCTAGATGCTTTGCCTTCTCTTTGGACTCTGGGCAGGAAATGTGTTTCTCTGACCTTTGCTGTCTCAAACTGTCTTTTCTATTTCAATTAGCACTGTTGGTCTTGTCCTTTGGACAAAAATCATTTATTCACCCATTCATTTGTGAATGAGAGAGTGAGCTTTGGACTTACACAGATATGAGGTTTAATCCTGGCTCAGCTGCTGTATCAGTTAGGATGCGCTAGGCTATGCTGCAGTCATAATCCTGGGTCTCGGTGGCTTAAACCGAAAAAGGTTTATTTTACTCTCATGTGTAATGTCCACTGTGGGTTGCCTGGGGCCTGTCCCCCAAATCACATTCAGAGACCTGGACTGAAGGAGCAGTCACCACTTGGTGTATCATTGGGTCCTGTGGCAAGAGGAAGGGAATGTGGCAAATCAAGCATTTCTTCTAGCATCTTTCCCCTGGAAGCAGCACAGATTGCTTCCTCTTGAGTTTTATTGTCCAAAACAAGTCTGAAACTCTGCTCAACTTCAGTCTCACCGAGTGCCTGGAAGGGGAGCCAGAATATTGTCTCTGATGACTAAAAGGCCATTTGCAATGTCTGTATGACCTGAGATCGTCATGGAACTTGCTCTGAGCTTTAGCTTTCCCTGTAAAATAGGGATAATCACAGCACTCATCTCTGTGGTTGTTGTGAGGGTTAAAAGATATGATGCGCATGTATCAGTTACTAGTGCTGTGTAACAAACTCTCATGGCTTAAACAAGCATTTATTTAGTTCACAGTTTGTAGCCGGACAATCTAGGCTGGCCTCATCCTGACAGTTTTTCTGATCTTAGCTGGGTTTCTCATTGTGTGAGATTAGCTGTAGGTTATCCAGGTGACTCTGCTTCTGGAAGCTGTCTGGCTGTCGGCTGAGGCCCCTCAGCTCACTTTCATCCCTTAGCAGGCTGCCCCAGGCTTATTCTCATGGTGCAGGCAGGCAACCAAGGAAGAAAGCAAAAGAATAGAAGGGGCGGGGAAGCTGAGGCTTGGAACTTGCACACCATCACTTCTTCTCCATCCTATCAGCCAGAGAAAGTTCACAAAGTCAGCCCAGAGTCAAAAGGTCTGGAGAGAGATGCCACATCTTCATGGGTGGAGCTGAGGAGCTACACTGAAAAGGCTGTGGGTATAGAATTGGGGCCATGTGTGCAATCGATCTACCACAGTTTGCCCTCTGGTCAAAATGATTCACTCTCCTTCTGTATGCAAAATATACTCATCCCCTCTGAAGACCCCCAAAAGTCTTATCCAATCACAGCATAAAGTTCAAAATTCAGGATCTTGTAATCTACATAAAATCCAAATGTAGCTCTTCTTGATCTGGAGATCTAACGAACAGAAAAGACAGTGATCTGTCTCCCACACACCCAACATACAATGGTGACACAGGGCTAGCATATTAGGGTGGCATAGTAGCAGTAAATACTCCCACTTGAAACAGGCTTGCCACTGATCCATAATAACTCTGAAAACCTGCTGGGCAGAAATGTTGCCTGGACTCCCTGTTCTAAGGTGGGAAGTCTGCCTTGATCAGACCACAGTTCTGTTCCCTGGAAATGATACTCACTGTTTTCTGTGCCCTTGCTCCACCCTCTGGGCTCCTGGCTCTGCCCTCGGAGACATGCTTCCTTGTAGTCACACTCCATGGCTACTTCTGAAGGAATGGTCTATGTTTTTATCAGTAGTTTTCTCAGCCTGCTTCCTGATCATAGAAAGTTAGGGATCCAGAGCCCCTTTTGCAATTTGAATAGTCTTGCTTCCTTTTGGCCCCGGCTGGCAGCACTTTTACCAGTACAGCTCAGAGTAACAACGTTGTGGAGTTTCTCTATATTTTGTGACAGTCCCCTTCATGCTCAAAAAGCCACATCCACAATTATTTCAGTGTATGCTCTCTCTTTAGACTTACTGCTATGTTGAGATCAGGCTTCTGTGGGGTCTTGCCCTTAAGCTTCCTATAGCCCATTAATTCACCTGAAAAGTTTTATTGGGCAGTGCCTTTATTCTTTTATATGTCTTAACAAAAGATCTTACAGCCACACACTGATTTGATCTATGGCCCTGGGCTTCATTGTTTTTAGCAGCTTCAGTGAGGGATAATTTACGTACAATAAAGTACACATATTTAAAATCTAAATTTTGACATATATACCCATGACACAATCATCATAATCAAGATAAAGAACATAGGCATCATATCCCAAAACTTTTTAGGGAGCTTTCATATTTCTTCCCTTCCATCCATACTAGACCCTGCCCCAACCTCTGAAAACACTTTCTACTATCTGCCACCATAAGTTAGTTTGTTTTGAACAAATGCAATACAGTTGCACTTCCCAGATTTTAGGTAAATGGAATTATACAGTAGGAGCTATTTTTCGTTTAGGTTCTTTTGCTCAGCATATTTATTTTGAGATCATCCATATTGCTGCATTTACTCCTTTTTATTCCTGAGTAGTATTCCATTGTACGGATATAGCAAAATTTGTTTATCATTTCATCTATTGATAAATATTTTGGTTGTTTTCAATTTTTGGCTATTACAAATAAAACTGAAATGAATATTACAGTACAAGTCGTTGGGTGGACATGTGCTTTCATGTTTCCTGGTTAAATACCTAGGAGTAGAGTGGCTGGGGCACGTGAGAGGTATATATTCAACTTCTTAAGAAATTGCCACAGTCCGTCCCAAAATAGTTGTATAATTTAGCATTCCTACCAGCAGCCTAAGAGTTCCAGTGGCTCCACATCCTCACCAACACTTGGTATGGCAGTCTTTTTAATTTTAGCCATTTTGTAGACGTATAGTGGTATCTCATTGTGTTTTTTATTTGCATTTCCTTAATGACTAAAGATGTTGAATATTTTTTCAAGTGCTTAATTGCCATCCATGTATCTTCTTTCATGAAATGTCTGGACAAATCTTTTTGACCATTTTTAAATTGAATTGTTTGAGAGTTTATATTGAGAATTCTTTATATATTGTGGATGCAAGTCCTTTATCAGATATGTGACTTCCAAATATTTTCTCCCAGTCTGTGACTTGTGCTTTTATTCTTCTAACAGTAATTTAGAAGAGCAGAAGCTCTTAATTTTGATGAAGTCTAATTTATCAACTTGTTCTTTTAAGGATCATGTATTTACCATTGCATCTAAGATTTTTGCCAGCCCAAGGTCATGGAGATTTTCTACTATGTTTTCTTCTGTAAATTTTATAGCTTTAGGTTTTACATTTAGGTCTATGATCTATTTGGCTTAAATCTTTTTTTTTGTATGTTGCAAAGTATGAACGAAAGTTCTTTTCATTTTTATGGATTGATTGATTGATTGCATATGGATATCCAATGTCCCAGCCCATTTGCTGAAAGGCTATCCTTTACCCAGTGAAGTGCCTTTGCACTTTAGTTAAAAATCAATTCACTGGCAAGATCATTTCCTAACTGGCAAAGTTAGGACCTCTAAAAATCTACTTCATCATGAAAGCAATGAGAATATTGGTAAAAAACTGTCAAAATTAACTTTTTAAGAACTCTGGAAGTTAACCAAAGGCTTGCAACAATATGAGGAATGTTTATTAAAGACAAACAGCTGAATCTCAGTAAAAATCAAAGTTTGCTGCATTGTAACTTGCTCTATTCCCAGCCCATCCTTCCGGAGCAGGACTTAAGCTGCAGCTCCAATGACTGGGGGCCTGAGACACAGAAGGGTGTGGTTGGCAGGGGAGAGCACACAGGTCCTCCACAGTGTGGGCATCTTGGGAGCTGGGCGTGTAGCTGGAACACAGGGGCCATGCCATGTGGGAATGTGGTGGGGAGGAGGCCTAAGAATGGGCAGGACTCAGATCTTGTGCATCTAGATACACCAGGCCCAGATGTGGGCCTTTATCTTGAGGTTAATGGGATGCTGTTGATAAGTATTAAACTGAGAGAGCAGAGGAGCTCAGCCTAGCACTTCAGAAGTCCCTCTGGTTGCAATAGGGAGATTAGCATGGGGCGCGAAGTGGGGGGGCTGTAGTCCTGGAATCAACTCACCTTCCCTGAGGCAGGCTGTTAAAAGCAGAGGTGCTGGGACCGCCAGGATTATTGCTTGATCTGGGGTTTATCTCCTCAGGACTTGCCTTGTTATTAAAGTGTGAGGGTGGATATTTGAGATAACACGATAACAGGATCCTTTTGATGCCGGCTCCGCGGGGGAGTCGAAGGAAAGATTTCTTGGACTCTCAAGGTCTGGCAGTAGTGCTCCTTTATTCAGAAAATAGCATGGAGCAGCATGGGGACAGGACCCACGGGCTACAAGAGCTGCAATGTGTTGAGGGTTAGAGCTGAATTTATAAGGCATAGGTGTGTGAGTTACTTCTTTACAAGACAAAGGAAAGATCATGAAAAAAATCGTTAAAATGGTATCAGTGCAGGTGGGGTCTAGTTATTGGGTGGACCTATAATTTTGGATAGAAATCAGGTCAGATCAGGTCAGGACGTCCTGTGCTTCCCGGTATGTAGGGCAGGACACCTTGGACTTCTCTCCCTGGGGCAGCCTTGATCCTCATCACTTTACTTGTACCAGGGGCTCTGTAGGAACCTGGCTGAAGGGAGGCAGGGGGACCTAGTGGGTTCTCAGCCTCGCCCCAGGCTGACACTGTGAGGCAGAGCTGCTCAGAGGGCAGGGCAGCCTCCAGGCCTTCCTGATCCCAGACCACGGCAGGACTGTTCCCGGCTAAAGTTCGTCACACTGCACAGTTCCTGCCATCTCTCCTGTGAATTCACAGAAAGCATCGTCCTCCTAGCACTTTCATCTTCAGCAGAAACAGGTCAGGCTGTGAAAAAGCACCTAGGGAGGATGAGCCTTCTGGGGTGCAGGGTGGCTGCCTGGAGCCTCGCTTCCCACGCTCAGTCTCCCATCTGGGGCCCTCGTCTGCCCCACCCGCTCACCAGAAAGAGCTGGGCCTGAGTGGCTGAGCCCCCGACCCCGATTCCAGGAATGTGTGCTTAGAAGAGGCCCCAGGGAATGGTCAGCTGTGTCCAGCCCTAGTGGGTGACCTCACACTGTTGAGGAAGCAATTTTGGAAAAGGGCTTTTTCTAGTGCTTCTTAAATCCTATCAGTGAGACACCCAATTATGCCACTGATATGAGGCTCTAATTATTAAAATATCCTGAATTGTGACGCTAATAGCAAATTTGCTAAATGGAAATGAATTTTTAATCTAATAATTTGCCTTTTCCTTTTCATCTGATTCATTTTCTTTCTAGATGTCACTCATAAGAGCAAGTGAAACTTGGAAACATTTCTTGCCCTTTCTGCTTGTGACATATTTAGTTGGATTTCATCACATTTTGGATTTTTTTGGGACTTGTCTAAAAGCAGCATGCCCGATGGGCCGGTACTCATTTGTTTCAGTGATGACTGACCCCGCCCCCAAGAATCACTCCTCCTTGGGCAGCCTCACCTCCAGAGTGATGATGCCACAAGGTGGAGCATTCAGGACTCCATCAGAGCTGGAGAGGTCACCCAAGAGGGGCCCAAGTGTCCCCAGGCCGGGCCAGGCTTTGGCTACTGATGATGTCATGTTGGCAGCAAAACCCAAATGTCAGAAGGTCTTGCACATCCCTGGCCACTCAGGCCCTCGGCCCTTCCTGTGCGTGCGGCAGGTCCTCGGGGGTGTCTCAGGCTCACAGGCTATTTGCGCCTGCAGCTTGCTGAGCCTGGAGGAGATGGAGCTGCGTGGCATCTGTTGCAGAGGGAGGTTGCTTCTCTCTTCTTCATACGCCTGTCTGCAGGGATGTCAGCACCTAGTGAAATGAATCTGCACTTTGACCTACAACCCGACCAGGCGAAGGTGTAGAAGAAGGTCTGAGGTATGCGGCATCCACGTGGCTCTATTCAGAATCACCCCACCCTCTAACCCTGCAGCTCTGTCTTCCCGCAGGGTGAGTGGTTTTCAGGGGACACCTCAGTCCCTGATGTGACAGACTTGTGCTGACCCACACCCCAGTCCATAACGTTGCCTGCAGTGACTGACCCGGTGCAGTGAGCCCAGCTCAGGAGTAAATTCCAGTGTGTGGCATACAGCACGTGAGAACATTCAGAGGTTGGAAATCACGCTTACAGTTAGGTCACAAGTTTGAGAGCTGCCAGTCCTGTCTCAGGGAGCCCCTCGCCCAGTCATCGGTTCACTCAGCACAAATACGCGAGTGAGAAGTGTTGTCAGGTGTGAAAGGTGAAGTGCGTCCCTAAGTTATCTGAACACATTGATTCACCGCTGAATAGCGTTTCACTCATTCATTCAACACATATTTATTGTCTACTGTGTGCCAGGCATGATTCAAAGTGAGTGGGCATAGAGGTGAACAAAACCAATAAAAATGTCTGCCCTCCTGGAGTTTATATTCTAGTACAAAAAAAAGATAATAAGAAGCACAATATAAAGTTTGTCAGAAGATGATAAGTAATGTAAAGGGAAGGGAAGGCGGGCCCAGAGTAAGGATGTGGCAACTGTAAGTGTCAGGAGGATGTGGGAGCAGAGACTTGATGAGATGAGAAAGCCTTGCAGATATATGAGGAAGAGCATTTCAAGCAGAGGAACAGCCAGTACAAAGGACCTGAGGTGGAAACCGGCCTAGCATGTTTGAGGAAGCAACTCACTGAGCTGCAGCTGAGTCAGGGGAGAATTGTAGGAGATTAGGTCAAAGAGATTTTTACGGGCCACTTGAAGGACTTTGCTTTGATGCTGGGTGATATGGGAGCCATGGAGGGTTTAGAGCATTAAAGAGACATGATTTTCTTTATGTTTTAGAAGGATTGTTCCGGCTGTGGTGTTAAAATTAGACTGTAGGAGGACAAGGTCAGACTCAGGGAGAAGACCGTTGTGAAAATCTAGACGGGCACTGATGGTGCCGTGGACCAGGGGAATAATGGTGGAGGTGGTATCAAATGGTCAGGTTCTGGACACATTTTGAAGGCAGAGTCAACAGAAATAGTCTGATGGGTTGAAAGTGGAAGGTGAGAGAAAGAGCGGAATCAAAGAGAACTGCAAGGCCTTGGCCCTAAGAAACCCAGAGTGTGGTCTGCCCTGTGTTGAGATGGGAGAGTGGCCGAGGAGCAGGTTTGCAGAGGATCAGGATTTAGGGTTGGACGTGCTCAGTTTGCAGAGCCTGTGAGACAACTGAGGACAGACGCTCAATAGGCAGCTGGCTGTGTGAGCCTGGTGTTCAGGGCTGGAGACGGCTGTTTGGGAGTTATCAGCATTTCCATGATTTTCATGGTGTTTGTGGCCAGCGGACTAGAGCAGAACAGAATTCAGATATCAGGGAAATCGTGACGCTTTAAAAATACGTCTGTGTAATGGTTTCAGCCAGTAAAGGACAACACTTGAGAAACCCTTTTCAGTAAGGAACAACTTTCTTAATTTCTATTCACTTTCTTTGTCCAATTGTGTGTTTTGATTCCGAAGAAAAGGAAAAAAACTCACTGTTAAGAACGGGAGATTAACATAGAATTGCTTTAAAATCAGATTCAAACTGTGACCCCCACTTGAGACGTTTTAGAGAGGAGAAGAGCCCAGGAAAACCACTTTGGTGAGAGGGTTCCTCTGTGCCCTCGTGAAAGGAGAAAGCGCCATGTCAGAGCTACTGAGGTTCTAGAAATAGACCTTTTTTTTTTAAACGGCAAACAGCTGAGAAAAAGCTTTTAACATTTTAAATATCTTTAACCATGGATATTTATTTCTGTGAGCTGATTTACATATAATTAGAATACCTACGGATTCTAAGGGGAAAATACATCCTTATTCCAGGCTATAGAAATACAATGTGGGAGGCTTTTCAGGGAATAGAGAACAATAAAATGGGAGAAATGTATCAGCGTTCAATTTCTTTCATAAGTCACCAATATTTTCAAGGCTTCCAAATAGATTTTTTAAAAGCAGCTACAGGGAGGTAGTTCTAGATTTTCCATCAATTTTCTAATTAAAATGGGATTTGAAAAAAAAAAGTGCTTTGCTCACTGAAATGATTCTTTACATTGAAGGTGCTATAACATGACTTCCATAATAGTATAATATAATATCTGAGCAGCTTGGCTGGTTCACTTGCAGATGAAATTCTGCTGGATTTTACAAGCTATTCCTTTCATGAATTTTTATTTATTTATTTATTTTTGCTGAGGAAGACTAGCCCTGAGCTAACATCTGTGCCAATCTTCCTCCGCTTTATATGTGGGCTCCTGCCACAGCATGGCTGATGAGTGGTGTAGGTCCATGCCCAGGGTCCAAACCTGCAAACCTGGGCCACCAACGGGGAGAGGGCTGAACTTAACCACTACGCCACAGGGCCAGCCAGTGATTTTTTTTTTTTTAATTGGAGAGAGAAATCATACATAGGACACTCCCACGCCCAACTTTCCTACGGGGAACTTTGGCCAGTATTCAGCCACTGAGGTCAGGGCCAGGAGAAAACACTACACCTGAGCTGCCGCAGTCCTGAGTGGCCCAGGTATGTGGTGTTCTCAGATTCTGCAGCAGCCCAGCTCTGCTGGCTTCAAAAAGAGTTTCCTCCCCAGGACAGGCCCTTGAGCAAAGGGCTGTGCAGAGGGTGACTGTACTTGCCCACTCTGTGTTTCCTGGCTGGAGGAGTGTTTTCAGATTTGGAATACAGCGCAGGAGGAAGAGACCCTTGCAGCCCCCTCCACTATGTGTCCCAGGTCAGCCAGATGTTCCCAGGTCCAGCACATCCAAACCCTGACTTTGCTTCCAGAAGAGGCGTTCTGAGCTGTAGATCCCAGTTCTTCTTCAGTCACAGAAGTGAGGCTGCTTGCTCCATCCAGCTTGCACACCAGAACAAACCTGGATCCCAGTGGCCCCTAACTCAACAGGGTGACAGATCAAGGTGGAATGTAGGCACTGAGAAAGCCATGCTCAGGGGCTTACGGCCTGCGGCAGAGACGTCTTGGTCTTGCTGACCATCCGGGTGTTCCCTTATGTTTCTCAGACCTCGCAGTCAGGTCCTGGCTTCTGCCTCGTTCGGGCCAATGGGCTGTGAATGGAAGCGCCGAGTGTCACTTCCAGGCTCAGGCATGTAGAAGTGGGTGAATGTCACTGGGAAATTCAAACAACGGCTGCCACTACACACCTATTAGAATGGCCAAAACTTGAAACACTGACAATATCAAATGCTGACAAGGATGCAGAGCAAGAGGAACTCTCATTCATTGCTGGTGGGAATGCAAAACGGTACAGCCACTGTGGAAGACAGTTTGGCAGTTTCTAATAGAAGTTAAATGTAGTCCCACCATACGATCCAGCAATCATGCCCTCTGGTATTTACCCAAAGAAGTTGAAAACTCATGTCCACACAAAAACCTGCACACAGATGTTTATAGAAGCTTTATCCATAATTGCCAAAACTTGAAAGCAACCAAGATATTCTTTGGTAGGTGAATGGATAAATAAACTGTGGTATATCCACAATAATAGAATATTATTCAGCACTAAAGAGAAATGAGCTATCAAGCCATGAAAAGAGGAACCATAAATGCATATTACTGAAATCTGAAAAGCCTACATACTTTATGATCCCAACTATATGAGATTCTGGGCAAAACTATGGAGACAGTAAGAAGATCTGTGGTTGCCAGGGGTTGTGGGGGGAGAGATGAAAAGGTGGAGCACAGAGGATTCTTAGAGCAGTGAAAATACTCTGTATGATACTATAACAGTGGGTACATGTCATTACACATTTGTCCAAACCCATAGAATGCACAATATCAAGAGTGAACCCAAATGTAAACTATAGACTTTGGGTGACTAAGATGTGTCAATTTAGGTTAATCAATTGTAAAAAATGTACCATTCTGGTGAGAGATGTTGATAACAGGGGAGGTTTTGAATGTCTGGGGGCAGAAAGTATATGGGAAATCAACGTTTCAGTAAAACCTTGAAAGAAAGAAAGAAAAAGAAAGAAGGAAGGAAGAAAGGAAAAGAAAGACCGAAAGAAAGTGGAGTTTTTTATTCCATCTCTTCTTTCTACTGTAACAAGATGGAAGAGGGCAGGGTTGATTCCTGAGTCACCATGAAATGTGGCCTGATCAAAGCTCATTGGAAACCTGATAAGAATGAGAAATGAACTTTTGTTGGGTTAAGGAGCTGAGATTTCAGGGTTTAGGTGTTACTACAGCATAGCAGAGCCTATCCTAACTAACACAATTCCTTTCTCAAAGCCACTCTCATACTTCTGGGGGTCTTGGTGGTGTGGTTTGGGCCCAAGAGGACATCTGCTTCAGGGAAGGAGCCTCATGCTGCTTTGTTTGGGGCCACTGCAACCCTGCATGTTGGTGACAGATTTCCTTCCTGGTGGTAACCAGAGAGATGTTGGAGTCAATCTCTCAGCTCTTGTCAGATGGGTGATGGGTGTGCTGACGTGATTCAGTTTTTATAATTTGCACAAAATTAAATTGATCTCACTCCTAGTCAAGGAGACATGATCTTCAGTAGAAAGAACAACATCCCATATAAAATTGAGTGTGTTGGGTAATCTTTCATCTACCCTTGAAGTGATTCATGACTCTCTAAGCTAATAAAACACCTTGCTGAAATAAAATGATTCGTCCAAGCAAATAAAAACCCTGACAGAGTTACTGTATTGCACTTCCTAGGGAGCTATAACTGTGATAGCTAGTTCATTGAGAAGTAAGTAGAAAACCCAAACACTGACAAAACTGCAAAGGAGAAGTGAATCACCGTTGAGGGGAGTCCGTGCCGGGAAGCACTCGGAGGTCATAAAATATACGGACTCCCAGCGCAAGAGGACTCTGAGCAGGCAGCCAGGCTTCTTGCCTCTGGCATGCCAGAACCATCATTCACGCAGCTCCAAGCGTTTACAGAGCTCCGCTTCTGCACCCACCTTGGGCCAGGCTCTGTGCGCACCAAGGGAGTGGTGGAGGCCGAGTCTCTTAAGAGGCCTGAAGATCTGCTGGGGAGCTGAGATTTATTTGGGGACGTAATGAGCCACTGAAGAGTTAACAGGCTTAGGAAAGCAGATACGTACTAATGGAGTTTAAAAAAGGGGGAGAGCTACACTGGATCTTCAGGTAAGGGCCCCCCCCGTCTCGTGTCCTCATTGTTGGTGTTGTCATCTTCGAGTTGGATGGAGGCCCTTAATTGGGACCCCTTGTAGCATCCTTGACAGGTGATCTATGTCACTTGATCTATGTTCACATATTTCCAGAGTCTGGGAACTTATTACCTGTCAAAGAAAGTCTGTGGGATAATTCTTCATATTGAGTTGAAACCTGCTTTCATCTAACTTCTACCTACAGATCTAAGACCTGCCCTCAGGATTAATATATTGCCGGTCCAATCTATCTCCCACACAACAGCCCTGCAGGTATTTGCTCAGAGCAACGATGCCACATCTCCCCACATATACACATGGCTCCACACACCTTCTCTCCTGGTTGAGCATTCCAGCTTCACTCAGAAGCCCAACCTGGTTTCCAGACCACTCACCTCCGGGAGGCCACCCTGGCTTGTTTTAGTTGATAAAGACCCTGGGGAGAATCTTGATATTTACATGTGCCCAGACTGCCACGCTGCCTCAAGGCATAATCTAGCCTTCAGCAGGTGATGGAACACTTCTGGCATTAAAAGTCTCATTGCTCAACCTTCTCTAACCTACAGTGAAGTCATTGGAAAAAGTCTTTCTCTGCCCTAACACCTCCATCATTCAACTATGGCAGAAAGGTAGCACGTGATAACAAAAGCATGTGTGTGGCAGCTGAACATTGCTTTCTTCAATGCTGTCAGTAATGTACATGAGGCATGTGTTAACACCTCTATTAAATGAAAAAAGATGCTCTTGGCCCCATGGAAATGTATTGGTGATGAGTGACCCATTGATAGCTTTAAATTTTTTTTTTTAAATAGTTTAAGGCTCACAAGAACTTGCAAAAATAGTGCATAGAGTTCCCCTGTATCCTTCATGCAGCTTCCTCCAATGATCATTACACTACCATTGTACATTGTCCTTACCAGGAAAATGGTATGGGTACAGTACTTTTTAACTGAGTTACAGAGCTTATTTGGGTTTTACCAGTTTTTTCATGTATTTTGTGTGTGTGTGTGTGTGTGTGTGTGTGTAGTTCTATGATATTTTATCACGTGCGGACTGAGTAACCATCACCACAATCAGGATACAGAACTTTTCCATCACTACAGGCAAACTCCGTCACATTACCCCCTAATAATCGCCTCCTCCCCAACCATAACCCCCGGCAACCACTGATCTGTTCCCTGTCCCTATCATTTTGTCACTTTGAGAATGCTGTATCGGTGGAATCATGCAGTTTATAAGCCTTTGAGATTGGCTTTTTCCCGCTCAGCATAATGCCCATGGGTATCTTCTGCTTGCATGTACTCATGATCCTAAATTTTTGGATGGTTTTATACTTTCATCTTGAACGATGTGATAAGACCTCCTCAGTGCATTCAGTTACATAAAAAACCCACAGATTTAAGGGTGGAAGAGTGAGTCATACCCCTACAGCCAGTACGTGGAGCACTGGTGGCCTGAGCTGGGTGACCCCACAGAGAGTGTCCTGGTGGAGTTCCCCTGGGCTCTGGGACTGTGAATGGGATGCATCTGAATATGTGCCTTTCTCTTCTAATCATCTCTGTGCTTTCAAAGACTAGCATTTTTCATAGCCTGAAGATTTCAGCATTTTCAAAAGGCAGGCATAAAAATCAAGAGTAATTAAACTTGTCAAGTGGTTTTTTTCAGGGAAGCATTTTAGTGGGGACAATGGGCTGTCATATTTGTGACTCTCTCCATGGTATACACCTTCAAAGGATGTCTGTATACTGTGACTGTCTGATCTGGAAAAAAGCTGTGCAAAGTCGGGTTCCAATCAGCCTTTGTTCAACTCAGAAGTGATTAGCCACAGAGTGAAAATATCCACAGTGATTTGGCAAATATTAATATTGCTGCTGAGCATTTCTGCTGTAAATGAAAAAGGAAAGGATGTAAAAATTGAGGATTACATGGAAAAGAGAGCTGCTCATGTTTAAGGAATGTAAAAGCTTATCTATTTACAGCATTGCACTATACGAGGAATTTGGCTTTTTTCTACCTTTTGAGAAATCTGGGAAGTCTAATGGAATGAAAATTTTCTAAAGTCTTCTTAAAAAGTACAAATATATTGGCTAAAAATCAGCCAATTTGTTTCAGAGGTTAAGTAAGGTAAAACTCAAGACATTTTATAAATATGATCAAACACATATGTATGGCTGGGATCTGGTAATACAGTTATTTTTTAAAATCAAAAATTTATTGAATGTCTACCTTGTGCAAATACCTCTCTGATAGGCATCCAACAAATATTTGTTGAATAAATGTTGAATAAATGTACAGGGACAATTTAACAAGAATGTAACCAGATGTCTTAGATTCTTAAATGAAACAAATGATGCAAACTTCAGGATGACACAGAAGTCCCTAAAGAATCTGTTATTATCTCCTTACTTAACTACAATGTTACCTTTATGAACAAGAGCTTTGTATTGTGTTTAAATCAATTCTGAGAAATGAGTAGTAAATATTGTGGTTGAGGTATTATGTATCCACTGGAAACCACTTTCCGTATTTTCTCACCAGAGAAAACAGTGTTACTCTTCTTCATTAATTTTCCCAGTTTAGGCTGTAATATAGTAACGCCAGTGCTAATATTAATCCTATTCCTTATACTAACACTAATGCTAAGCAACCATCTTTCTGAGCCTTTGTTAAGTACCAGGCTCTGTGCTAAGCATGTCACAAGCGTGATGCTGTTTAATCTGCACCACCACCTTATGAAGCTATTAACAATGTCCTTATAAATGAGGAAGCTAAGGCTCAGAGCACCTCAGTGGTTTTCTTAAGGTCACGGTGGTAAAACCAGGGTTTGAACACGGGTGGTTGCCTTCAAGTGGGAGCTCATAATCTCCTCTACTCTTTCCACTCTGTTTTGTTTCTATCTATTCATTAAAGCCAATGTGGATGGCATTTGAAGCGGGCCTCACTGGATTTACTATGGCTCCTTGGAAACAATAATAACTGCCTTCTTTTCTTCAAAGATTTCCAAATTCAGACTCCTTCTTTGATCCATCTAAATTAGTGAACGTGGTTGTGCATAAAAGAAAATTTACACACCAAGCAAATATGTAGGCAAGTGAGATGGAGAAGTGGGAGGCTTCAGGAGACAAGTGGTTACATTGACATCAGCTTGCGGTTACCAATTGGCACAGCCTAGGGAGATAGGACAAGGTGGGGACCTTGTGAATTCTGGGCATGCATACTGAGAGAACCTGGGCTGTTTATAGTCACGTGGCTCCGTGCTTTGTGCAAGCACCACGGCCTTGACCGCATCTGGGTGTGCTCTGCCCACAGCCCCATGGGATGCAGAGGACCAGTGGCCAGCAGCAGGGCAGCAGTGAAGCCCAGCTTCTGCTCTTGGTACCCGCTGATGAAGGAGTTACGTCCTTCCAACCTCAGCTTCAATTCCACTCTGTGTGGGAGGATTTCCCTGATTCCCACAGACCAGGGTGGGTTTCCCTTGCTGGATGCGCCCAAGGCGCCTTGCTCCTCTCATACTCTGTTGTAATTGCTTTTTAAACAATTTATCTTGACTGGAAGCTCCAGGCGGGCAAGGAGAGGGTGTACTGTGCACTGCTTTGTCAGCAGGCCTGAAAGAGGGCCCAGCACACAGTGGCTGCTTAGTAAATACTCATTAAATAATTTGTCACGTTTTACCAAGTGAGGGAAGAAAGAAATGATCTGGGGACCTGCCAGGAGAGGAATGAGTGAAGCCGGGAGTTTTCCTCACTGTCTGAATTTGAGCATGTTGGGGATGCAGGACTCCTGATTTGGTTCCCTCAGACCCTAACTCTTTCTTTTTGTCGACTTATCTGTTTTTCTCTTTTTTCTGTTCCTTGTGAACCTCTTGCTCCCTCATTTATGTCCTCTCACCCTTCCTTCTCTCTGCCACTTTAGTTTGGTTTTGTCTGTCTATTTCTCTGAAATTCTTTTTCTGGAGGAAAAGACACATATTGATAGTTTCAGAAATTGATAAGGGTAAAAAATATTGTTCTTAATAACTTAGGGACAACTAACAGAAGAATAAAAATAGAATGTATAACTTTCTAACCAGCAGAAGAAAATTCCACCCACTCAACAGGATACAGGAAAGCAAGGAAAAAAAAAAGAAGGCATGGAAAATTGAAAACATAAAAAAGGCAGAAATAAATATTAATATAAGAGGAATTATAATAAATTTAAATAATTTAAACTCATCGATCAAAATATAATGACTCTATTTAAATTAAAAAGATAAAAATCAAGCAATATATTGCCTACAAGATACATACTAAAAACAAAAATATATAAAAAGAATAGATAGGAAAAGATTTACCAAAAATAAGCCAAGTTAGAAATTTCAATATCAAAGAAATAGTAATTTAAGCCATAAAGGACTAAAAGG
Organism: Equus przewalskii; assembly: GCF_037783145.1. NCBI lineage: Eukaryota > Metazoa > Chordata > Mammalia > Perissodactyla > Equidae > Equus > Equus przewalskii. The sequence goes on from NC_091843.1 coordinate 41,139,370, forward strand.
GGAAAATGAAGATATATTAGTAAAACAAATAATATATCAAGAAATACAGGGGCTGGCCCAGTGGCATAGCAGTTAAGTTCTTGCTCTCCACTTCTGTGGCCCAGGTTCATTGGTTCCTGTGTGGGCACAGACCTAGCACCACTTAAGCCATGCTGTGGCAGCTGTCCCACATATAAAGTAGAGAAAGATGTATGTTAGCTCAGGGCTAATCTTCCTCAAAAAGAAAAAAAGAAGAAATACAATGATCATGAGCATGGATGCCCCTGACAATATTATGAAACACATAATGCAACAACTGACAGATCTGGGATGAGAAATAATAAATCAAAAATCATAGTTGAAGAATTTAATATACCCTCTTAAAAACTACTGGTTGAAACATACAAAAATAAGCAAAGATATAGAAGATTATAGTAATATATCTCCAGGACACAAAATGCTTTCTTTTCATATACACATGGAACAAACACAAACAAATTATGTGCAAGGCCACAAAAGAAGCTTTAGTAAATTTTTAAAAGTCAACATCTTATACACAACAAAATGTTCCTGAACATGATGCAATTAAATTGAAATTTAAAATCTTATATGTCTAGAAATTTTTAAAATACTACCAAATATCATTGGACTATAAAAGAAATCAAGGAGAGACTATTAAATACTTACAGGTGAATGGCAGTGAAAGCACCAGAAATCACATTTTGTTGATCATATTCAAAGCAGTGCTCAGAGGTAAATTCATAGCTTTCAATAGAGCAGGAATTAAGAAAGAATACAAACACAAGAGTTAAGCTTTCAACTTACAAAGTTCAAAAGAAACAGAGTAAACCCAAATAAACAAGAAGGAAGGTCATAAATAAGAATACAGACAGAGATCAATAAATCTGGAGAATAAAAACAAATAGGAAATTAATAAAACTGAAAGTGTTCTTTAGAAAGACTAATAAATAGATAAACCTCTGGCAAGACTTACAGGAGAGGGAAAAGAGAGAGGAAATGTGAATAAACAAAATATGAGTGAGAGGATATATGTAGAGATACACACTAACAAATTGGATACTAGCTGAATTGGAGAAAGTTCTGGAAAAGTGTAAAAATGCTAAAAGTTGTTCAAGATCTTAGAACTATAACTCTTAATGGAACTGAAATGGAATCATCATAACCCTTTCAAAAAATGCCCCAGCTCCAGACAGTTTTACAGCTGTGTTCAATAATGCTTTCAAGGAAGAGAGAATCCCAATCTTATAAAGTCGTTACAGAAAAATAGAAATAGAGGGAAAACTGTTCACATAATTTTATCAAGTTAGTGCAACCTTGATCCTAAAACTAGGTGAAAACAATTCAGGAAAAGAAAATTACAGCCCAATTTCACTATGAACATAGATGTGAAAATCCTAAATATAGCTAATCAAATCTAAAGGTTTATTTTTTCAAACACATACAGTCCGATTGAGTTTATCCAAGGAATTTAAGAAAGTTTAAACAGAAAATCTATCAATGTGATTCAATACATTAATGGATTAAAGGAAAAAAAACTCATGATCACATCAGTAGATGCAAATGAAGCATTTCATCAAGTTCAACATCTATTCATCGTTTAAAAAAATACTATGAGAAAACCAGAATAAAAGGAAAATTTCCAATCTTAACAAAGGCTATTTATTAAAAACGTATTTTTTAAAATGCTATTTCTTATGGCATCATTTAGGAAGGAGGAGTTTGAGGAGCCCATGTTCCTCTTTAAGAGAAAGGACAAGAAAATGTAGTCTATACACCTGCTTAAAAAAAACCCTACAAAGTAGTTGTCAAAAATAGACTAGATTTACACATAGTAATGCAAATAGGGCTTAACACGGAAACGAGTAAAGAAGAATAAAATTTATAGGATTTTGAATTATAAAAACAAACATGTATAGAACAATACTACATATTTTTCATGGATACCAGGAAATCTAGTGGCATTAATAAATACATTAGAGAGAATGTCTATGGGCAGGAAGAATATGTATGAAAATAGGAGACTTGGGGAAATAATGAAAAATAGCCAATCCAGAGCAGAGCCCTGCATGGGCCAAGGAAGGCTGAGTGCATTGAACTGAGCAACAGGGTTCCCTCAACTCTGTGCCCTGAGGACCAAAGAAAAACGTGCTCCTGTCTATGAATGTGGTAACCTGGGTGCACCCCAGTATATCTTGAGGTGTATCTAACTTTTCTCCTGGCCGTCTCAGGCTTGGAGTCACAGATCTTGCTCCTTTATAGCTCCCCACTATGTTTTCAAGCCCACGACTCTCCTCCAAGCTGTGCCAGCACTCCACGCTGCATACAGGCACTGCCCAAGGTGCCCAGGGGGCCTCTCCTGGAGGTTTAGAGCGATGGAGAGACAAGGGAGGGTGAGGGTGGTCAAAGCACAGCGCTGTAAACTTAACCAAACTCGCACAGCCAACAGTCTAGTAATAAGCATCTCAAACTTATTAAGTGTCCAAAACTGACTTCTGGATTTCTCTGTCCACTGCTTTCAACTTGTGTATAATCTCTCCATCTCAGTAAATGACTCTTCTCTTTCACTCATACCCCTTGACCACTCCACCATTGATGCTTATCAACTTTAAATGTAAACTATAACCTGACTCCAACCACAATTAAATCGTCACTCTAGTCCAAGCCAACATATCTGTCACCTGAACTGCTGTAGCCTCCTAGCTGGCCTTCCTTCTTCTATTCTTGTCACCTACAGTCCATTCTATACCCAGCAACCACAATGATCTTTTTTTTTTTTTCAGGAAGATTAGCCCTGAGCTAACATCTACCGCCAATCCTCCTCTTTTTGCTGAGGAAGATTGGCCTGAGCTAACATCCGTGCCCATCTTCCTCTACTTTATAGGTGGGACGCCTGCCACAGCGTGACTCAATAAGTGGCGTATACGTCCACGCCTGGAACCGAGCTCACAAACCCTGGGCTGCCTAAGCAGAGCACGCAAACTTAACTGCTACGCCACGGGGCTGGCCCCCACAATGATCTTTTAAAGACGTAAATCAAATAAAGTCACACTCCTACTCTAAAACTTTCCATGGCATCTAATCATACTCAGATTAAAGTGCCAACTCCTTGTCATGATCCATGAGTCCCTACATGGTCTAGCCGTGGCACTCCCTGTGGTTGCAATTCCCACCACACTGCCTTGATCACTCTACTAGCCACAGCCTTCTCTTTGCTGCTTGAGGACACCAAGGCTGCTCTCACCTCTGGCCCTTTTCACTCGGTGCCCCCTCTGCCTGGAATGCTCTAGCAGCTGCTATTGGTGTCTTGTCCATATCCCCTTGGGCCTCCACACTTCTGTGCACACAGCCAGAATTCCACCTGCCGACAGCTTTGTCTCCTTGCCTGGGTACTTTCTTTCGTGAGAACCTCCTCTGCCTGTGCAAATGGCCAATCAGGAGAGCCGGAGAATGAATGCCCCGAAGCGGCCCTCCGCCGACGAGATGGGAGCAGGTGTGGAACTACCCCAGCTCCCTCAGCCCTGTGTGTGGGAAGGAGATGCAGGGGCATGTGTGTCATGCTGGATCCTGGAGGTCCCCGGCAGGATTAGGCTCCATCTGCCCATACTGGTAACTGGCTTGATGCCACTCTCCTTAGAGGCTGCCTGCTCTTCTCTGCTTCAATTTCCCACTCCCCAAACGGGCCTTCTGGGGATCACCTCTTAAATAAATTGCCTGCACACGAATCTTTGTCTCCGTTCTGCTTCTGGAAGAACCCAAACTAAGACACCGCCAACCCCAACAGGTGTCAACTGGAGCATCGCCTCCTGGAGCAGCAGCAGCACACAGGGTCAGAGAGGGGATCCTGGGGTCAAACCCCTGGGAGTAAAAGCCTGGCTCCACTGCTCACTCGCTTTGTGAACTTGGGCTCTTGTGCTCAGTTTTCTCATCTGTGAAATGAGAAGTAATAATAGGAATGGGGCCAAGAGCTATTTTAGTTGGGGTCTTCAGGGATAACAAGGTAACACTTACTGAATGCTCCCTGCATGCTATGTTCTAAGTGAACCATATTCACTAATGCATTTAATCCTCGTGGCAACACCAGTATATCTGGTGTTATACTCCATTCTGTTTGCTCATTCTTTGCTTTCTGTCTCCCTCGATAGGACCCTTGATCCATGAGCACGGGGACTCACTCTGTAGTTCCCCACTGTATGCCAAGCTCCTGACATGGGCTTGGCTCATGGCTGATACTGAAGGCACATTTATTCAGTAAATGACTCTTAATCAACTCTTTCTTGGAAGGCCCTTGAAGCGTTGCCCCACTGTATACCCTCCACTGGCCAATAAGATGGCACAGTCTGAGAACTGCTGCTGAAAGCATAGTGTGTGTTAGGGGGCAGGGGAGGGTATTGCTGGTTTTGGAGCAGGGAAGTGACTCGATTCAGTGTTGTGCTTCCAGAAGCTCTCTTTGGCAGTAGGTGTGGATGGACTGGGGTCATTAGAGGCTGGAGACAGTCCTGTTGGAGGCTCTGACTTAACCTAAGGTAGAGAAGAGGTGAAGAGATGAGTAGGGCAGAGATCCTCATCTCTGGAATTGTGGGCAGAAGAGGAGGGCCTGATATGTGAGGGAGGAAAGAAGAGAGAGTCTGAGGTCTGGAGCCTCGTTCCAGACTAGATAGAGGGTCAAACGAAGCACAGGAAGAAGTAGGTGGGGGGAAGACGTTGAATCTGGTTTGAACTGTGTTGGGTTGGAGGGTCACTTGTGGGAGGACAGATGTTGGTGCCCAGTTAGAGGTACTGGTCTGCAGCCTAAACCAGAGGTAAGGCCTGGAGACATAACTTTGTGGATATGTCATGGCTTGGAGAAGGTTGAAGCAATGGAAGGGGAGGTGGTGACCAACTTCTATCCAAAGAGAACCTCAAGCAATACCAGGGGCCCTCGGAACATCTAGATGGGGCCAGGGCAGCCCTGAGGCCTGTGTTCCCCTGGGAAGGGCCCAAACTCCCGGATTCCTGCAGATTCCTTTGCTCTTGCACCAGGAGCTCTCCATCAAGGATGTTTGCCGTTTTTCTCCTCTTTTCTCTCCCTTGCCTGGTATCCCCATGGCTCTGTACTCAGCCTTGGAGGACTGAGGCCAGGTTAGGAGACATGCCTTCCACATGACCAGCACCATCAGCAGAATTCCAGAAGAAAAGAGCAGGAAGACTTCACCCGGAGACACCAAGGAATGGATCTTGGAAAACCACAGGGAATGCAGGCAGTGACTATTTGTGGTCCAGAGCAGTCCAGAGACAGGTAAGATCACCAACTGACTCCAAGCTAGTGCACTAGGACTGTCCCAGGGATTGGAGGGTGATTAAGAACATGGGCTCTGGAGTCCGACCACCTGGGCTTAGCACCCCTGTATTGCAGGCTAGTGGCTTTAGCAGGTTGTGTAACTTCTCTGAGGCTCAGAGTTCTAGGACATACAAAGAGCAAACAAGTCATACTGCTCACTTCAGAGGGTTGTGGTGAGGCTTAAGTAAGATAATCTACGTAAAAGACCCAGGATAAGTGCCCAGTACATAATAAGTCTCAGTAAACGGCGGCGGCTGTTACGATTATCATACGCTCCAGTTCCCCTTTCGCTCATGGGGAAGGTGAGCCTAGAGGAAGGGAACAGGTTCGGTAAGGCCACTGGCCTGTGAGAGGCAGAGCTGGAGCTGTTAGGGATTGCTTCAAATACACGTTCAGTTCATTGTTGCCAGATGTTTGCCTAGAAATAAGCAAATTTAGGACCCCGGGAATCTTCTTCCTGCTCAGCACAAGACCGTTTTTAGCAAGTACGGAAGCTGATAAGAAAAGATTGAATGAATGAAGGAAGGAAGGAAGGAATAAACAAAGGAATAATGGGCCTCCTGTTATGGCTTATCAGTGCTGACCTTTCATTTCACACTGCAAATCGCTGGAATTGCATTTGAAAAGCAGTGTGGGGCAGGGTCTCATTAGCTGGCACATGTGCGTGTGTGTGCGCGTGTGTGCACGTGTGTGTGTGTGCATGTGTGTGTGCGTGTGTGTGTGTGTGTGGAGATTAACATAGGACTAAATCACAGATGTTTAATCTTCCTGGTCCCTGACAGGCCAGTTAAGCAGAAGTTATCAGAGACATAATTTAACTTGCACTTCTTCTTCGGCTTCCATCCATCTCAGCATGGACAGTGGCGGACTGCAAAGTGCCTCATGAATTAGTAACGAGACATCAGCTTATCCAGCCTTTACTGCTAGATTGACTTCATTTGAAGATTTGGCCACAATAAACAGCACAGAACTCATTTCCTGCCCGAGATGCAGAACAGCTAATCCTCAGCAGGGGAGAGAAGATTCTAGGCAGGGGCCTGGGTTGGAGGAGGGAGGGATACTTGTCTGAGGAGAAGATTTCCAGAGTCAGTGTTCAAACAGGGGTATCTCCTTGTGACCCAAAGAGTCTGGAGTTCTCTGGAGGCCTCCGACTTGGCTGGGGTACCTTGTGGTGTGAGCTTCATCTCAGAAAGTTTGTCTACTGAGGAGACGAGGCTTCAGGGACAAAACGCTGTATGAACTACATAAGTCTGCACGTCAAGATGATGACATGTTTGAAGTGGAGGGGATTTTAGAATTCCTTCCCCGCCCTTCTCCTGACTTTCCCACCCATAGAAGGAGGAGGCTGAGCTACATCATTGCTAAGGGCCCTTCTTGCACCAACAACCTACAACCTGAGTCAACACGCATGTGCTCTGGGGTATGATGGGCATGTGTGGGTGTGCGTCTTGTTTGTCTGAAGCCTAAGGCAGCATTACCTAATGCTCACAGGGAATGAGCACGTGTAGAGAGGGTAATTTCTAGGTATGAACCCACTCCTGGAATGGACATAGGATCTAAGATTGTGCATAATTCTATAATCAAAGCGAAACCCCTAAAAGACAGGATATGGGAAAGGTGCCCGTTGTCGCCATGATAACTGGGCACTTTTCCTAATTGGTCCTGTCTTTGTCACATTTGTGTTTATTTAACACATCTATCAGAAGAGTGTCTGGACATCAATGTCAATCAGAACAAGTGAAGGTCCCTTTTTCTAATTTTAAAAAGTCAGCCCTGAGTCCCTTTCTCTGCCCAGCAGAATCTCTGAGGCCAGAAGAACTAATGAGCGTCCCACGACTCAGGAGGCAGCTGCACTTAGCTTCGTCCAGGCTTAGAATTGTGCTGGGCCCACCATGGGTGGCTGATGAATGCCTACTTTAGTGAGTTTTTACGTGACCCCTCTTTTGGGGAGTCAGCCCAGAAAGAGACAGTTCCTCCTGGAAAGATTGATACTGACACCGTTAGTCAGAGGACACCCCTGTTGCCCCGTAGCTGTACTTGGGACCACCCATTATTAAACCAGGCAGCCGTTCAGTACTGGCCCTTCGGTGCTGAACTGAATCAGAATGTTTGCCCTGGTACAATTTGGCCTCAGACTTTCCAAATCTTATTTCTGCTTCTTAATTTCCATTTGTCACCTCTGTTCTCATGGTTTTAGCTACAATTCATTAGCATGTCCCTAATTCTAGAATTACCTTTCTTCCTTTCATAGTTATTGCTGCTGAGTTCTTGTGAGTTGGGAAATCAGATCATCAACCATGTTAGAAATGGGCACAGCCTTAAAATAAGAGATTAAATAAACCCTAAGGAGGGTGGAGTGAGGCTGGAGTGAATGGGTTTCTGATGAGAAATATGCATAAATCTTTGGCTAATGGCACGAGGCCTTGCATGCATCTTTGCCTTCTTCTTGTTTCTGAGTTGTGTGCTATATCCTGCAAAATAACCTGTGGATTTGGGACACAATTCTTCAGATACCTTCTCCAGAAAGATTGCTATCTAGGATTTCAGTACAAGACTTCAGAATTGTCTGGCAGGCCCTGTGTGGGCTCCATCACTGCAGGTTTCTTTACCTCGGCTCCCTGGAAGGCAGGTGAGTAATTCAGGAAGGTTTAGACCATGGGGACATGCTATCCTTTTATAGGGTGACTTTCTCATAATCCTTTTTGGAGGGGGCTTTGGGTGGGGTAGTCAATTTACAGAACTCAATATACTGAGGTGACATTGACCTAAAACAAAATATGCTTGGTAAGCAGTGGATTGTTCAGGTTTTAAGGATATATCTCTCTATCATTGCCTCTCCCATACCTTCTTCTGGTGCCTCCAGCAGGGTCAAGACCATGTTGAGTGATTGGTAGAGCCAACTGGGTGAGGTGTAGACATTATGAAATTAGATCCCAATCAATGGAATCCTCAATTTACAGTGGACTTGATGTAGCATGGGAGACAGGACAAATATCTCTTTCAGAAGATCCCATTCGCTCCTTCCGCTGGCTTTCTCTGTGCACTGCTGTGTTGTGTACAGTATTAGGGGGTTTAGTCCAGGTGATCAACAGTCCTAGCACCTGCTTTGCAGAAGCCAGGTTGCTTCTCCTTGGATCCTTACAACAGAACCCGGTATAGCTTTCTGCATCTCCAAAGACTTGCTGATATTCTAAAGGAAGTGGGAGGACATTTCCCAGTTTCATCCCCCTCCTGTTGTCTTCCTCATCCCCCCTCATCTTCTCATCTCAGTAAATGGCACCACATCCACCTAGTTGTTCAAGCCTAAAATCGCGGTGTCATCTTTAAATGACATCCTTCTCTCATACCCCATATCCACCAATTCTTGACAGTTCTATCTCCAAAATATGTCTTCAATCCGTCTTTTCTCCATCTGTAAGGGATCACCCTAGTCCAGGTTCACTGCTCGCCTGGAAGACTGCAAAGTCTACTAACTGGTCTCCCTACTCTCCCTTGATGCCCTCCGAGATGTTCCCCACCAGTAACCAGACAGATTGACATAAAACCTCAAGTGGCTCACGGCATCCTGCTGCTCTCAACTATAAGAAGCTTTTTCATCACAGAATTAAACCCCAAGACCTTACCACGGCCCATAAGCCCTGTAGGTCCTGGCCTTTCTTACCCCTCCGACCTCATTCCAACTATACTGGATGTTGTGTTTCCAGAACATGCTAGTATGTTTCCCACCTCGGGGCCTTTTACTTGTCTCTTCTGCCTGGACACTTCCCTGAGAGCTTCCTATGGCTGGTTCTCCCTCATCCTTCAAGTCTAAGCTCAGAGGTCATCTCCTCAAGATGCTTGCTCTGACTCCCAATCTAAACAAGGCACTCCTCTGCATTTCTCTCAGTACATCATTGCGCTCATCAGTGCAATTGTTTGTAGATATATATCTTACTCACTTTTTCGCTATCTCTTTGCTTCCCTAGACTGGCTACCCTAGGAAGGTAGGGACTAAGTGTGTCTTATCACCGTTGCATCTTCATACCTAGTGTATTAGTTTCCTAAGGCTGCAGTAACACAGAACCACAGACCGGGTGGCTTAAAGCAACAGAAACGTATCTTTCATGGTTCTGGAGGCCCCAAGTCCCAAATCAAGGTGTTGGCAGGGCCATGCTCTAGGGGAGGATCCTTCCTTGCCTCTCTCAGCTCCTGGTAGCTCCAGATGCTCCTTGGCTTGTGGCTGCATCACCCCAATCTCTGCCTCCATGGCTACTCTGCTTTCTCCTCTTCCGTCTGTCAAATCTCCCTCTCCCTCACTCTTCTCAGGACACTCATCATTGGATTTAGGGCCCACGCAGATCATTCAGGATAAACTGCCCCCCTCAGAATCCTGAGGTACATCTTTTGTCACATAAGGTCGTATTCACAGGTCCTGGGGATGAGGACACGAACGTATTTTTTGGGGGGGTCCACTAATCAGCCCACTGTATCTGGTAGGCACCTGACAGGTGCTCTGAAGCACTTGTTGAATGAATGAATGAGTCATAACAACCAGGGCTTCTGTGATCAGAGATACCAGCCAGCTTGCCTCAGTGACCCTCACCCTTGATTACAAATATTTGCCTTCAGGCGTCTTTTCAAGTAGGTGCCAGGCATGCTGTACTAGCACTTGCCTACACACCCAAGGTGTGTGCTTTACCTGTTATCCTAGCACCATGGATATCTCTCAGGGCTTCTCTTCCTTCAGCATCAATAGATGAGGTGTATACTCAGAGACCCTCTGCATCCCTCACCGGCGAGGAAAGAGCAGACTCCCCAAAGTAGAAGGATGGAAGAAGTGTCAGATAGAATCTTGAAAGGACATAGGATTCATCCAGCTGGGTCAAATGAAGAAGGTTTTGTTTTTTTTTTTTTGATGAGGAAGATTTGCCCTAAACCAATATCTATGCCAGTCTTCTCTATTTTGTATGTGGGCTGCCACCACAGCATGGCCGCGGAGTGGTGTAGGTCCACATCTGGAACCAAACCCGGGCCACCAAAGCAGAGTATGCCGAACTTAATGACCAGGCCACAGGGCCAGCCCTACAAATGAAGAGGTTTTAACGAGAAGATGACTTGTAACGGTGTGGGAAGGGTGAAGGGAACAAACAAGGGATGGGGAGGACCCCAGTAGGAAGGTATTACCACCCTTAGGACCACAGGGATGGGGAGGAAACGATGTTAGCAGAGCCCCATGAGAGCTAAGCTGTGGAGGAGGGCTGTCTGGCAGAAGCTATCGTCGGAGAGAGAGTGGCTGTCAAAGCAGGGAGTGGGGAGAGAAAGAAATACCCAACCCGTCTCTCCTTCCATCCTCTGATCTACTGGTGCTTCCACTGGGCAGAACCCAACCACAGCCAGAGGAAAAGGGAGCTTGTAGGTGCTGCCCATAGACCATAGCCGTCAGCCTCCAGGGCACAGAACTAGGAAGAAGACAGGGCAGGGGTCTGAGAAGAGGATCATGGAGAACGACCAGCAGAGCAGTGTGTAAGCAATGACTCCATTTGAAGGATCAGAGAGGCAGGAGGCCGAAGGGGCTGTCACTGGTTTAAATAAGTGAACAATAAGTAAGAAACTTAGGGTTGGTTTCTCCCTCCCTCCCTCCTCCACGTCGCCACCCCTCCATGGAAGCAGAGAGATGCCTCAGTGGTTTCTCTGCATCCGCTTTCTAACAGTTGCAATACTGTTGTCACTTTGAGGGTTGGGGACGCAAAGAGCCCAGCCACTGGGCCACGTTTGCAAAGGCTCTGGAGAAGGAAGACGCTGAACCAACGGCAGAGGGAGGAGAGACTTGTGGAGAGCAGGGGCCGGAGTCTGCCAAGAGATTACCCGGGGCCAGGGAGAGGATCAGCAAGAACTTTCATTCCCCTGAGGCTCTCACGGGTCAGTCCCTGCCCCTGCCAGCGGGTTAGAAAGAAAAAGGAAACTTGAGCTTTCTACTTGCAGTTGGAATGAAAGAAAGGAGGAGACTGGAATGGTCTTTCTCAGCACAGCTGCACGCTTGAACGCTAGCGACCAGGGGTGCTGCTCCAGCTGAAAGCACAGATTACACCTCCCCCCTGGACACCCCATATCCGAGCTGAGTGAACCCCCTTTTCTCCTGGCAAAGCACATCCCTGTGGCCCTGGGAAGGACACCTTTTACAAAGCATAACACCTTTGCCCTTTTCCCACCATCCTTTTATTTTGATAACCACTTGAATTTAGGAAAATTTCTTTCATTTATCAGAAGAATAAAATAAGCATTACAAGTGTTAGAAAGGGTGAGTTGGCTCCCTGCGAAGCACTAAAATAAGAATAGCTTCGTTCCGTCCTTGGGTCTTCTCTGCACGCTGTTTTGTGCCTTCCTGAGTTGCCACCAGGCTCTCCCCTCCCTCCTTGTACACGTGGGCAGTGCGGGCTTCACTGCTGTCTCTCTGATCCTTGTGAGCTCTGTGGCCGATGCTGCCTTTGGGGCAGGGGCTCACATTATTGACAGGACAATCAATTAGTCTTGTTCATGCTGTACTACATTGTGGGGCAGTTTCTCTTAAGACAGGGCTTAGTTTTTGTGTCTCTTGACAGCTCTGTGGGAGGAACACCTGTCTGGCGGGCGACCTGCTCTGCCCTGGGTTGCGGGTTGAGCCCTTTGCTCACTGTGAAGAACTCCAGAGGGCCACCGTGACAATGCGTGCCAACCCCTCATTTTAGGGATCAAGACATAAGGCCCAGAGGGGAGGCATGGCAGGCACGAGACCACGCATCATCCGAAGGAGGGTCGGGGGAGGACAGAGGTCTCCTGTGGCCCAGGGTCTGGGACTCACCCCTCCACAGTGGCTGGAGGTCTTGAAAAGTTCTCAAGACTGATCATTCTTTTTCTTCACCATGGAAATACCTTTCAGGTTTTTGATGATTATAATAGCAAGTAAAACTTGCTCATTGTAAAATTTCAAATAATTCAGGGCTGTGTGAAATAGCAAGTGAAATTCCTTTAATATCTCAACCCTCAGAGCTAACAACTTTTCAGCATTTGCAGGGTATACTCCAGAGTTTTCAATGTCTGCAGCACAAACATCCATATGCATATTTTAAAACTGAGGTCCACCCATGCCCACTTTCCGGTAACCTACTTATTTTACTTTAGAATATATGGATAGTCTCCTGCTTTCACACATAATACATTTTTGAAAAGATGTGCAGAAGTTAAATATGCAAAAGTGAATAATCGACATACATTTCCTAAGGTGATTGTGATCTCAGAGAGAGAAATTATTCTGGCATCTCCTTCACATTCTCGCCATTTGTTTTTCTACTTTGCAGGTGAGCACAATGTCCACAGCTTAAGTCCGATGAGTAGCAAATCAAGGCTAAAGACTTTCTCTTTGCAGGCCCCAGTGATTTCTGTGTTTCAATTTTATTAAGCAACTGAGACCTTGTCTTCTTGTTGTAAACATCAACATTTTAATTTCTCTTTTTGTTATTCATTTTAATAAAACAAAAGGGAATGAGGCAATCAAATATTCAGGGATAATTGTACAAACCAGCCCAGCCACACTCCTGAAGCTGGATGGGTGGCTGCAGGCAGTGCTACCCTGCAGAACTCACATATGCATCCTTCTGCTGAGTTCCAAAGGTCCACATCTGGCAGTTGAGTGGCGGCTTCAAGTCTCTCCATGTGTGGTGTGCGTTAGTGTGGGTTATTCAAAAGTTCAAATGAGAAGGTCAAGGATACCTGTATTGTGGATGTCTTTCCAGGCATTGGAGGCTGACTCAGCCCCTTAAGAGGAAAAGGAGCTTACTAAAATGAGACGGGGCAGCTCACGGAGGGGCTGGGTGCCAGAGAACTAGGTTTGGAGCTCTGCTTTGAGGAGTAGTAGCCAAACCCATGCTGCAGAGCTGCGCTGATGAGAAAGCGCCCCAGGAAGCCCTGGGTGCTGCGGCTGCCTCTGCTGGGAGCTCCTCTTTGCCGAAACCACTGCTGCCTCCCGCCCCGTACCACTTCTGTGTCAGAAACCTGGTCCTTCAAGTCCTAAAGGAGGCAGTCTCCACCACTCTCCTCGCCAGCAAAACACCGCCCTCTCGGAGCCTGCGTCCTCAGCTCCTTTCTGAAGTCTTGTGTGGTGTGTCTCAGTGGTTGAGCCAGGTTACAGACTTGGGTCCTAGCTGCAAAGGAGGCTGGAAGGGGGGATTTCTGACTCTACCTTGAGCAGCGGGGATCATAAGACAGTTAATTTTCCAAATGTTAAAAGGATGTTCAAAAGCTGCTGGGAATGCAGGAAAAAAAAAGTCCCCTAAGTATAAATGGCTATATGGGTTATTTTAAAGGCTGCATACTATTTCATCTTATGCATATACTATAATTCATTTAGCAAATCCCTTATTAGCATACACTCAAATAATTTCCTTTATTTTTGCTATTAAAAATCATGCTACAATGTACATCTTTCTTCTGTGTGTATATACAAACACATTTATACACAAACATGCAAGTGTATTTGTATACTTTAACTTATTTTTATAGGATTAATTCTTAGGAGTAGAAGTGCTGGTCACAGGACATTTAAAATCTCATATTTTAATATGTATTATAAGGTTGTCTTCCTAAAAGCTTTCTGAAGTGCCTCTCAACAAAGATAGATCATGTTTAAAGGAGTTGTCAAGTTCAGGAAGTTTTAATAATATTCGAGTAATTCAAAAATTGTTAGCCCATTCATGTATCTGTATGGTCGCTTTATTACCCAGAAGATCTGGAATAAATGGAATGGCCTCTTGCCCTACTAAGCCTGATGACAGAAAGAACTGTACTTGTAATTCATGGGTCTGTGCACGGATTTTCTAGGCTATCAGTGTGTGCTCTGTGTGGTTGGGTCTTTGTGATCCATTTTTGTGGCTCTCCCATGAGCCTTTAGGAATAGTAGCTCCAAACTATTCAACCAGCCATGGGGCTGCTGCATATGGTTGTCCAGTTATGACTTCACAACTCTGGGAGGTGCTATTTTACAATGTAGTCTATAGAAATTGTGCCCCCTGGAGTTGTGCAGTACATAACCTGCACAATAGTACATAGCACCCCTGCCAAGCAAAACAAGATGGGTCACTTGGAAATCCTTCCAATACTCCTTTTGGACTTTTAATTCATTTGTCTAAGGCCACTGATTATGAAACATTAAGCCCGTTTCCCCTCCACAGCAGCAAGGCAGCTATAGTGACAGCTCTTAAGTACATAAGAAATGCATCTTGAATTCTGTGACATTTTACATTCCCAACTTTGCCCGGCGGCCAATGGTTCCATCTTCCAAGTGACATATTGATTGTACATACACGCAGGGTGACTGTGATTGTGTTCAGTACTTTGAGCTCATCATCTGTTATCCCGTTCTTATTGTCATCCTAGGCCCAGACAGTATCAAATTGGAAGCAATAGTGTAGAAAATTACGAACAAATCTAAAAAGACTACAGCTGTGAAATGAATCAGGCCATAGCTCCACATTTAGTATTTCCCCTGAAGTAAACGCCCTGCTCCTTTCTTCGCCCTGTGAGGAGGTCTCAGAGCCCAGGAGTGTGCCAGGATAATTAGAGCTAAACCCTGACCTCGCTTTAAAGTTGGGTACAAGGTGTCCCTGAGAGCAGCCGAGTCTGCTGTCCCAGAAACCGTGTCACATCTTGGAGGCCATGGGGTGGCTCACATGGCGTCACAGTCAGGAAGCGAGGATTGACACGTGGTGATTGATGTGGCTGCGGGTGGCAATTTCACTCTTACAGGGCACCAGGGATTGCCCATTCCCCCAGGTTTTACGAGAGTCTCATTAATCACATCTCTCCAGGTGGATTTGTTACCAAGGGGATAATGAGAGGATGCCATGGCGCTAGTTGGCATGAATGTAGGCGCAGCTCCATCAGGCTGGATAATTTCATGCATCATCAGAGTGAAAAGCCTTAACGAATGGCATGTGGGCAAGGTGCACCTTGTCACCGTGATAACCGTAGGCTCCTCTGTCACTGTACCGTGCCTGTTGTCACTTTTGTGTTTGCTTAACATACCTATGGTGGAGGTAAATGTGGCCCGCATTTTAATGTTAATCAGAACCAGTGCAGATTCTTTCCTCTTGTTCTTAAAAACTCTGTTCTAACTCTTTTTCCTGGCTCACAGCGTCTGTGCAAGGGGACTGGGCCTGGGGAATGTCCTTGTCGCAGGTGCTGAGGCTTCAGAGTCTGTGGGAAAGACCACTGTGGGTGGGGTGGTGGTGGGGTGACCACATCTGTCTCCCCTCCAGGTTCAGCCCTGGGCTGCTAGCACATGAGATGGTAGATGAAAGCTCGTTTGTCTCCCTGGTTGTGGGGGCTCAGAGATGACATAGTAGAAGGGGAAGTCACTCCCCCGAGAAAGGCCTGACTGAAGGCTCCACTCCACGCAGGCTCCACTCCACGCAGGCTCCTCCCTGCCCGCTGCCCTTCCCTGCCCACAATGGTCCTTCCTCGGATGGCCCAAGGGCAGGCGGCCCTTCCCTTCCTCCCCCAGGGATTCTGCCCTGCCTGGACCCTCCTGACTTTATCTAGAGTTTGGGGTTTGCTTCGGAAGCAAGGTGAGCTCTGAGGTCAGGGCGAGGGCCTCTCTCAGGGAAGGGCTGAAGCTGTTTGGAAATCTGCTTGGGAATTCCCACCCTCTCCAGGGCACCCTAGGAGCTTCACATCTTCTCTGTTCAATTGAGGTTGGGAAAGACCTGCTGGGCTGGCCACAGACCCTGCCCTCTCTGAATCTCAGAAACCCCGTTCATGTATTAAATGATCCATTCGACAGATATTTATCGGTCTATTACCACATTGGTCTAGGGATTGTCGACATAACGATGAAGCAAATAGATAAAAGTCCAACCCGCATAGACCTTATATTCTAGTGGGGAGAGATAGACAAAAGCAAAATATAGAGACCATTGAAAGAAAATAGGATGCGTGGGAGAAAAATAAAGCAGGGAGAGGGCAGGCTATGCTGGGACGGGGAGGAGTGAAGGGGAAGTAGGCTGGTCAGGAGAGGCTGGTGGAGAAGCAGAGCCTTGTGGAGGAGGGGTGACCCAGTGGGTGTCTGGGGGAGGTGTCCTCAGGCAGGAGTGTGCCTGGAGTATTCAGGCATTGCAACGAGGCTGAGGCCAGCGTGGCTGCAGCAGGGTGAGGGAGGGTGAGAGAAGGAGGACACAAGTCAGGGAGGCGATGGGCTGATCCTGTAGGACCTTATAGGCCATTGTGACAAGGTGGGCTTTTCCTTGGAGTGAAATGAGAAGTCACTGGGGGAGGATGTCAAGAAGAGGAGTGACATGGCCCAACTGGGATTTAAGAGGATGGCTCTGGCTTCTGGGTTTTTCTTTAACTTTTTATTTTGAAATAATTTTAGATTCACATAAAGTTGCAAAAAATGTACAAGAAGTTCCACGTCCCTCTCACCCAGTCCTTCCCAATGGTAACATTTTGCATAACTGTAGTACACAGTCAAAACCAGCAAGGTGACGTTGGTATAATCCACAGATTCAGAGTCACCAGTTTTACAAGCACATTTTGTGTCTAGTTCTATGCAATTTTATCACCTTTGTGAGCCTCATGTAACCATCACCACATTCAAGATACAGTACAGCTGCATCACAGGCTCCCTCATGCTGCCCCCTTTATAGCCACTCATCCCCCCCCATCCCTAATGCCTGGCCACCACTAATCTGTTCTCTATACTTTTGTTAACTCAAGAATATTATATAAATGGAATCACACAGTATGTGACCTTTTGGGATTTTTTTTCTCACTCAGCATAATCCCCTTGGGAACCTTCCAAATTGTTGCATGCATCAACAGTCTATTTCTTTTCCTTTTTATTGCTGAGTTGTATCCGATGGCGTGGATATACCAGAGTTTGTTCAGCCATTTACCCATTGAAGGATATTTGGGTTGTTTCCAGTTTTGACTATTAGGAATATAGCTGCTATAAACATTTGTGTACAGGTTTTTGCATGAACATAAGTTTTCATTTCTCTGGGATAAATGCCCAGGAGAGCAATTGCTAGGTCATATGGCAAGTACATATTTAGTTTTTAAAAAGTGGCTGTGCCATTTTACATTCCCACCAGCAATGAGTCATCCAGTTTCTCCACATTATGATCAGTGTTGGTGTTATCGCTATTTTTTAGTTTACTCATTATCTTAGGTTTGTAGTGATATACAATTGTGGTTTTCCTTTGTTTTTCCCTAATGGCTAATGATGTTGAACGTCTTTTCATGTTCTTCTTTTCCATCTGTATATCGTCTTCAGTGAAAGCCTCTTCACACTTTTGCCCATTTTCAAATTGTGTTTTTTTATTGTTGAGTTTTGAGTGTACTTTATATATTGTAGATACAAGTCCTGTGTCAGACATGCGGCTTGCAAATATTTTCTCCCCAGCTTGTCTTTTCATTCTTTTAACAAGGTATTTCTCACTTGAATAATTTTTTTTAATTGAAGTAACATTGGTTTGTAACATTGTGTAAATTTCAAGTGCATATATCTTTACACATTCGTATTTTCATGTTCTTTGGAAAATACCCAGAAGTGGAATAGCTGGATCATATGGTAGTTCTATTCTTAATTTTTTGAGGAGTCTCCATACTGTTTTCCATAGTGGCTGCACCAGATCATATTCCCACCAGCAGTGTATGAGGGTTCCCTTTTCTCCACATCTTCTCCAACACTCGTTATTTCTTGTCTTGTTAATTATAGCCATTCTGATGGAAGTGAGGTGATATCTCATTGTAGTTTTGATTTGCATTTCCCTAATAATTAGTGATGTTGAACATCTTTTCACATGCCCGTTGGCCATCTGTACATCTTTGGAGAAGTGTCTGTTCAGATCTTTTGGCCATTTTTTAATTGGGTTGTTTGTTTTCTTGTTGTTGAGATGTATGAATTCTTTATATATTTTGGATATTAACCCCTTATCAGATATATGATTTGCAAACATCTTCTCCCAATTGATAGGTTGTCTTTTCATTTTGTTAATGGTTTCCTTTGCTGTGGAGAAGCTTTTTAGTCTGATGTAGTCCCATTTGTTTATTTTTTCTTTTGTTTTCTTTGCCTGGTGAGACATGATATTCAAAAAGATGCTGCTAAAACTGATGTTGAAAAGTGTCCTACTTATGTTTTCTTCTAGAAGTTTTATGGTTTCAGGTGTTACATTTGAGTCTTTAATCCATTTTGAGTTAATTTTTGTGCACCGTGTAAGATAATGGTCTACTTTATTCTTTTGCGTGTGGCTGTCCAGTTTTCCCACACCATTATTGAAGAGACTTTCCTTTCTCCATTGTATGTTCTTGGCTCCCTTGTCAAAAACTAGCTGTCCATAGATGTGTGGGTTTATTTCTGGGCTCTGGTTTCTGTTCCATCTGGCTTCTGTTTTGAGAATAGTCCCTAGGGGCAGGGGGAGCAGGAGCTCAGGGATGCCGCTGAGGGTTGATGGTGGCCTGCAACAGTGGTGAGATGGCTATAAAGGTGGCGACAAACTGTCTGATCTTGGATCTATTGGGAAAGTGGAGCTGAAAAGATTTGCTGATAGACTGGATTGGGATATGAGAGAAAGAGAAAAGCCAAGGATGACTCTAAGGTTTAAGACTGAGCAACTGAAAGGCTAGAGCTGCCGTTATCTGATCTGAGGAAGATTGAGGGGAGCACTTTGAGAGAGAAAAGTCTGGAATTCAGATTTGCGCCCATTAAGTCTGAGATGCCCGTTAGCTATTCAAGTGGAGGTGCTCAAGGCAGTTGGATACGGAAGTCTGGAGTTCAGGAGAGAGTTCTGGGCTGGAGACACAAGTTTCAGAGTCGTCATCTTACACTAGCAGATACAAGCCATGAAGGGGAAGAGCTCTCCAACATAACGAGTGAGGACAGAAGAAGAGAAGCCAGGACTAGATCCCAGAGCACCCCAACATTTGGAGGTTGGAGATGCAAGTAGGAACCAGCATAGCAGATTGAACAGGAATGGCCGGGTAGGGGGAGAAAGAAACCCAGAAAGGGTGATGTCCTAGAAATCAAGTGGAGGAAGTGTTGCTAAAGCAAGAGAGTGATTGGCTGTGTTCAGTTCTGCTGGTCACTGGACTGCAAATTCATGATGTTGTTCTGTTTATTCTAGGCCTGATCTCCAGCCCTAAACTAGGGCCTGGCACATAGTAGACACTTAAGAAAAGAAAACTGTTGAATGAATAAGCGAGTCAAGTAAGACGAGGACTGAGAACTTGCCAGTGGATGTGGCAGCTTGGAGGTCGTGGTGACCTTCCAAGAGCAGTCTCAGTGAAAGGGTGAGGACCACAGCCTGTTTGGGGCGGGCTTCCGGGGAGAGGGAGTCCAGGCACAAGGCAGAGAACCGAAAAGTGAGCTTGTGGCTGGAGGAAGTATGGCATCGAGTCCTGTCTGTCTTGTCACATCATTAATGGGGGGCATCTTCCAAGATCCTGGCTTTCATCTTGTCACAGCTGCATTCTCACAGAATAAAGTCCAAACTCCCTTGTCACAATCCAGCTGCCATTCATCTTTGCTTTTTGCCATCCTTCTACATTCCCTTTCATTCCAGCCAAATAATGTAGAGCCCAGCTGTGCCCCTCACCAGCTGTGTAACCATGAGCAAGTCACTTAACGTTTCCGAGCCTCAGTTTCCTCATCTGTATAATAGGGACAATTACAGTATTTTCCTCCTTGAGTTGTTAAGGGAATTAAGTGTTAGTATTCAGTTGGTGTTCAAAAAATAGCAGTAATCTTTAGTCCTGTTTTTGCTCATTTGCCTGTGCTAGCTCCATATTGTCACAGTCCATCTATTGAAACCCTCTCCAACATCCAATTCAAGGTTGTCCACTCATTTATGCAGAGCAATCATACTAATAACAACAGCAAATACTTATGTAGTGCTTGCTCTGTACTAAACAAGTACTTTACATATATGAACTTATTTAATTCTCAAAGCAATTCAAGATGGTAGGTTCTATTATGGTTCCCATTTTGTAGAAAAGGAAATTGAGTGGTTGGATGATGCCTTGTCTCAGTTGCACAGCTAACAGGTGGAAGAGACAGATAGCTTCATTCATTCACCATTGAGTGAACCTTTATTGAATGTTCACTGTAAGCCAGGCCCTTTGCTGGACACTGGGGGTTAAGAAATGTAAAAGACCCTGTATGTGTCCAGGAGCCCACGGCTGTGGCCTTCCTGACCACTTAGGGCCAACGCACGTCTTTTAAATTCCCACAGCCTGTACTTCCCACCCTACTCCTGGAGTGCCCAGGCTGCTGAGTGTTACCCTGATGTGTAAGCCTGTAGACTCCTTGAGGTCAGGCTTCTGTCCTGGGACTACAAGCCTGAATCTTAGTCTTGTCTTGCATACCAGAAGGACTCAGGAAATATTGTCTGAAGCAGCCATTTGTCCTAACACCCTCTCAAGGTTATTTATTCATTCATTCCACACTTATTTATTGAGGGACTATTATGGGCCAGGTGCTGACCTGGGCTCTGGGGATTCAGTGACGGACAAGCCGGAGTCCCTGCCCATGCGATGCCATGCACTATGAGGGACATTGTGCTGCAGGGGTTTACTGTCTCCGTCCTTCACTCAGGGGCATTCATGCCCACAGCGGGAATTCTCTCACCCTTTGACTTAAATTGGAGTCACTTGGATTTTGATGGGGGAAGGAAAAGGAGTGGTGATCTTTTCATGGTTTGTTTTGCAAACTCAGGAAGAAGGAGCCAGGGCTGTTTTAAGGATCTGATAGTGTTCCTCGTCCACACACCTTCCCAAATGCAAACAACAAAGATGCGTCTCTCAGCCTTCCCCAGATTCATTGTGGAAGCAGCTGGCGCACTTGATATCCAGACCCTCATGTAAACAAGGTGCTCTCTGGAGGCCACCCTGTCTTCTCGGAGCATGGGAGTCCCATTGAGTTTTAGTCATCCACTCCCTTGGGGAGTTCTGGTCCTCAGAGTACATCATGCATACGACTCATCATTGAAGCCTCCCAAGGCCACTGAACCCTCACTTCCTAACTGCCTTCACATGCGAAATAGCAGGGCGCTGCTTTCTGCTCCAACTTCGACATAAAGCACAGACAGGATGGCAGTCTGGGGTGTCTATGGTCTCCTTCCTATGTTTTAAAAAAAAAGACTAAAATGGGCAAGAGATCAATAAAGTGCCAAGCAGAGAAACAATTTGTTCCTTACCCTCCAGCAAACATGCAATAAATAAGAGATCTCATTGTCTGGAGTCTCTTGTTTTTAGAACAATATAAATATATATATAACTGAGCTCTGGGTGAACAAGGCATCCTGGGGGAAATCCGTTTTCAGACTGCTTGCTGTAGAGTATAAGGGTGCTCTCTGGAGAAGGTCAAAGAATGGTGGAGAAATAGAAAATGAGGACCCCTCTCTACAGTTATTTTCTCAGTTAATAGCAAGTCTGACATATCACAAATGTCAGCTGATGTCATCTGCAGCAACGTCTCCCACCTGGCAGCATTCTAGAGGGTTTATATTGCTGCTTTTAAAAATCAATGAGTGGACTTCCACTTCTAGGGAGATAGAGTAGACAGATTCTTTTCCCTATTCATCCCATTAAGTACAATTAGAAACCCTGAACATTATATGTGAACAAACATAAGACTTTGAAAGGTGAAAGGAAAGAGGTAGACCTACTAGGGACTTTAGGACCCAAGGAACATCACAGTGGTGAGTTCCTTGAGTTTTCTTTTTGCCTCATATGCCCCAGACTTAGGACTGAAGAAGCCAGCAACCTTAAAACGCCAACAAGTACAGACAAAAAAAGCCCCCAACAAAAGCCCATTCTCTGTAGCCAAAGGACCAGGAAAGGGATAGCCTAGCAAGACAAAACTTTCGGACAATAACCACTCTACTCTAGGAAAACACCACAGTAAAAACTGTGGTCCAGCCCCTATATACACCAATCAAGTCCAAGTGGAGAGCCCAGATTTCCACACTCACTAGGCTATAACAAGGTGCCCCAGTTCCCTACCAGAGTGGTGTCAGAGAAGGTAACGTGGGGAGCCTGGACTTCCACTCCCACCCAGCAAGAACCCCTTCTTTTCCTTGCTGAGGTGGTGTCAGAGGAGTCCTAATGGATTCAGGACTTTCCACCACTGCCTCTCCCTTGGTTTCAAGGCTGCTCTCTCTCCACCTCCTTGACCCGTGGTGTCATTACGGTAAGCTGTAAGGAGGTACTCCTATCCGTCTCTGCCAGGGAGGATTCAGTGGAGGCCTAGTAAAGAGGTGGAACTGCCCAGAGGTAACAAGGAGCTCCCATTCCCTTAGGTGTCAATGGAAGCTGAGTAGGGCACTTGCACTTCTACAAGAACTTGGAAGTAACAAGATGGCACCCCCTCCCCATTCTCCTACTGGAGCAATGTCAGAGGAAGCCAGATGAAACAGGTTTTAATAAGATCCAGGTGTTTTAATTAATCTGTGGTAATCATTTCACAAAGTATACTTATGTCAAATCATCACATTGTACACTTTAAAAATATACTATTTTATTTGTCAATTATATCTCAACAAAACTGAAAAACAAATAAACAAATAAATAAGATCCAGAGTTTCAAAACACAATGTCCAAAATATCTAGGGTTCATTCAAAAATTGTTCATCATACAAAGACCCAGAAAGATCTCAAACAATAAAAAAAAAATCATGATACCAATACTGAGACAACAGAGATGTTAGAATTATCTGAGAAGATTTTAAAGCAACTGTCATAACAATGCTTCAGTGAGTGGTTATGAACACACTTGAAACAAGAAAAAATCAAGTCTTAACAAAGACATAGAAAATACAAAGAAAAACCAAACAAAAAATTTAAAGCTGAAAAATACAATAAACTGAAATAAAAAATTTAATGGATAGGCTCAAAAGCAAAATATAGAGGAAAGAAAAAATAATTAGTGAACTTTATGATAGAATAATAGATTTCCCAATCTGAACTACCTAGAGAAAATAAGCTGAAATTTACAGAGTATCAGGAAACTATGCGTCTTTGACAAAACACTAACATTTGTATTACCAGAGTCCTGGAAGGAGAGGAGAAAGAGGGCAGGGCTAAAAAGTACTCAAAGAAATAATTGTGGAAAACATCCCAAAGAGAGTAAAAGACTTAATTTATAGATTCAAGTAGGTTAGCAACTACAAACAGGATAAGTCCAAATAAATCCACACCAAGACACATCATAGTCAAACTTCTGAAAACTAAAGATCTTGAAAGCAGCAAGAGGGAAACGACACTTTATCTATAAGGCTGAAACAATTTGAATGACAGAAGATTTTTCCATCAGAGATTATGGAGGCCAGAAGGAAGTGGCACAACATTTTTGAACCAATAAAAGAAAACTGTCAACCCAGAATCCTATATCCAGAGAAAGCATCCTTCACAGATGAAGGAATAACCAAGACATTCTCAGGAAAAGGAAAACGAAGAGAATTTGTCTCCAGAAGAACTACTCTAAAAATATGTCTAAAGAAAGTTTTCTGAAAAGAAAGAAAATAATAGAAAAAGAATCTTGGAATATCAGGAAGGAAGGAAGAATGTGGTAAGCAAAAATATGGGTAAATACAACAGATTTTCCTTCTCCTCTGGAGTTATCTAAATTATGTTTGATGTTTGAAGAAAACATTGTAATGCTGTCTGATGTGGTTCTACATGTATTTAGAGAAAATATTTAAGACAATTATAAATGGGAGGGTAAAGTGATGGAAAGGAAAGTTAGGTTCCTATACTTGGACTG
Source organism: Equus przewalskii (assembly GCF_037783145.1). Lineage (NCBI taxonomy): Eukaryota > Metazoa > Chordata > Mammalia > Perissodactyla > Equidae > Equus > Equus przewalskii. Next base: position 41,163,456 of record NC_091843.1, read on the forward strand.
GTAAAATTATGAAACCATAGACAATAATGTTATGTATAGATGATATAATACTTAAAACAGCAACTAAAAACCTGTATAAAGAAATACACTAAAAATACTTAATAATCCATAGGTCAAAGAGGAATTCTCAAAGGAAATAAAAAATACATTAAGCTGAATGAAAATTAATATGCAGCATATCAAAATTTGTGAGACACAAAGCAGTGCTGAGAGGAAAATTTATAGCACTGAGAGCATACACTAGAAAAGGTGAAAATTTCCAAATAAATAATCTAAGTACACGTCTGAAGAGCTTAGAAAATGAAGAACAAAATAAGCCCAAAGCAAGCTGTAGGAAGAAAATAATAAAAGTAATAACAGAAATTCTTGACATTGAAAAGAGAAAACCAGTAGAGAAAATCAATGAAACAAAGAGATAGTTCTTCACAAAGATCAATAAAATTGACAAACTTCTACCAAGGCTGACAAAAAAAAGGAGAGGACATGAATTACCAATGTCAAGAATGAAATAACAGATATCATTACAGATTCTGCAGACATCAAATGGAGAATAAGTTAATACTACAAACAACTTGACATGCCCTAATTTGAAAACTTAGATGAAATGAGCCAATTCTTCAAAAAACACAATCTTCCACAACTCACCCCAAATTGGATAATTTGAATAGTTCTAAACCATTAAGGAAATTGAATTAATAATTGATGACAAATAATAATAAAATACTATAATAAATAATAATAAAAACTTCTCCCAAAGGAAATCTTTAGGCTCAGATGGTTTTGCTGGAGAATTCTATCAAATGTTTAAAGACTTAACACCAATTCTACACAATCTCTTCAAGAAAATAGAAGAGGAGGTAACTTGTCTCAATTAATTTTATGAAGCTGATATTACCCTGATATCGAAACCAGACAAAAACACGACAAAAAAGAAAATTAAATATCCGTACCCCTCACGAATAAAGGCACAAAAATCCTTAACAAAATGCTATCTGAGAATTCAGCAAAATATTAAAAAAAATTATATACCATGGCCAAGTGGGTTTACTACAGAGATGCAAAGCTAGTTCAATATTAAAAGATCAATGTAATTCACCATATTAACAGGCTTTAGCCTAATAATAGAAGAAGAAAAAATGGTACGATAATATCAATTGATGCAGGAAAAACATTTGACAAAATTCAATTTATTGATTATAAAAATTCTCAGAAAAATAGGAATACAGAGGAACTTCCTCTACTCAATAAAAAACATCTGCACAAAAATCTATAGCTAATATTATACATAGTTATGAAAGAGTGAACACTTTCTCCCTAAGATCAAGAACAAGACAAGGATGCCTGCACTCACTACTCTCATTCATCATATTGCTGGACATTTTAGCCAATGCAATAAGGCAAGAAAAGGAAATAAAAGACAAACATATTGTAAAGGATTAAAATAGTCTCAATTTGCATATGACATGGTTATCTACATAGAAAATCTCAAGGAATCTATAAAAAAATATTCCTAGAGGGGGTCAGCCTGGTGGCATAGTGGTTTAAGTTCATGCACTCTGCTTCAGTGGCCCAGGATTCACTGGTTCAGATCCCTGGTGGGGACCTATGCATCACTTATCAAGCCATGCTATGGCAGGCATCCCACATATAAAATAAAGGAAAATGGGCACAGATGTTAGCTCAGGGCCAATCTTCCTCTGCAAAAAGAAGAGGATTGGTGACAGGTGTTAGCTCAGGGCTAATCTTCCTCAAAAAAAAAAAAATCCTAGAAATAATAAATGAGTTCAGCAAAATTATAGGATACATGAAAAACATACAAAATCAATGGTACTTCTATATACAGTTGGCCCTCTGTATCCATGGGTTCCATATCTGCAGATTCAACCAACCACAGATTGAAAGGCCTACAATTCTTGTGTCTGTACTGAACATGTACAGACTTTTTTCTTGTTATTATTTCTTGTTATTATTCCCCCATGGTTACTGATGGATGACTGTACCTAAAATTAACACATGGGCACAAAAATTAAAACACAATACTATTTACAATCTCTTAAAAAAAGAGAAAGAGAAAACTACAAAATGCCAATGAAAGAAATCAAAGTAGATCTAAATAAATGGAGAGACACACTCATCATAGTAAATATTTCAATCTCTCCAAATTGATATACAGATTTAACACAGTTCCTACCAAAATCCAAGCACACATTTTTGTAAATATATACAAGATCATTAGAAAACATATATGGAAAGTAAAGGACTGAGAATAGCTAAAACAATTTTGAAAAAAAAGAATAAAGTGGGAGGAATCACTCTACCAAATTCCAAGACAATATATAGCTACAGTAATCAAGACTGTTCAATATTGGTCAAGGAATGGACATATGGATCAATGGAACAGAATAGAGAACCCAGAAACAGACCTACAAAATATGCCTAACTGATGGTTTTATTTTTATTGAGGTGAAATTCGTATAACATAAAATTAACCATTTTAAAATGAAATAAATCAGCGGCATTTAGCACATTTACAATGTTGTGTGGCAATCACCTCTATCTCGTTCCCAAACATTTTCATCATTCCAAAATAAAACGTCATTCCCGTGGAGTAGTTACTCCTCATTCCCCTGTCCAACTGTCACTCTGCTTTCTATAGATTTACCTATTCTGGATATTTCATATAAATGGAATTGTACAGTATGTGACCTTTTGTGTCTGGCTTCTTTCACTTCACGTATTGTTTCTGAGGTTTACCCATGTTGTAGCATGTCTCAGTACTTCATGCCTTTTTATGGCTGAATAACATTCCATTGTACGTATTCACCACAATGTGTTTGTCCATTTATCCACGGGACATTTGAGTGTTTCTGACTTTTGACTATTGTCAACAGTGCTGCCATGAACATTTGTGTTCATAACAAGTCTTTGTCTGAGAGCCTGCTTTCAGTTCTTTTGGGTGTAAACCTAGGAGCAGAATTGCTGGATCATATGGTCATTTGATGTTTAACTTTTTGAGGAACCACTACACTCTTTTCCATGGCAACTGAACCATTTTACATTTCCACCAGCAACATACAAGCTTTCCAGGTATCCATGTCCTTGCCAACTCTTATTTTCCATTAAAAAAATATGTATTATTATAGCCATCCTAGTAGGTGTGAAGTTGTATCTCAACATGATTTTGATTTGCATTTCCTTAATGGCTAAGAATGTTGAACATCTCTTCATGCATTTTTTGGCCATTCACCTATTTCCTCTAGAGAAATCGCTATTTAAGTATGTTGCCCATTTTTTAATTGGGTTGTTTGTCTCTCTGTTGTTTAGTTATGAGTTATTTACATACTCTGAATATTAATCCTTTATCAGAAATATGATTTGAAAATATTTTTTTCCATTCTGTGGGCTGTCTTTTTACTTTCTTGATAATGTTCTTTGATGCACAGGAGTTTTTAATTTTGATAAAATCCAATTTATCTATTTTTTTTCTTTTATTGCTCGTACTTCTGGTGTTATATCTGAGAATCTATTGCCAAATCCATGGTCATGTTTTCTTCTAAAAGTTTATGGTTTTAGTCTTATATTTAGGTTGTTGATCAATTTTGAGTTAATTTTTATATATAATGTAAGATGGGGGTCCAAATTCATTATTTTACACGTGGATATGCAGTTGTCCCCATGCCACTTGTTGAAAAGCTTATTCTTTCTCCACTGAATAGTCTTGGCACCCTTGTTGAAAATCCATTTGCCATAGATGTATGTTTCTGGACTCTCAGTTCTATTCCTTTGGTCTATTTGTCCATCCTTATGCCAGTACCACACTGTTTTGATTACTGTAGCTTTGTAGTAAGTTTTGAAATCAGGAAGTGTGAGTTCTCCAACTTTGTTTTTCTTACAATCTTCTTTTTCAAGATTGTTTTGGCCTTTGGGGGCCCCTTGCAATTCCTGCCAAACTGATTTTTGACAAAGGTTCAAAGTAATTCAATGAAGGAAAGACAGCCTTTTCAATAAATGATATGGGGCAATCGGACATTCTTAGGGGGAAATAATGAATCTCAATCTAAGTCTTAGACCCTGCACAAAAATTCACTGAAAATGAGCAACAGACTTAAAAGAAAAATGCAAAACTATTAAACCTTTATTAACAAAATAGGAGAAAAATCTTTGGGATCTTGGATTTGTAAGTAAGAACTACAAAAAGGAAAAACTGACAAATCTGACTACATGGAAATTAAAAAGTTTTGCTCTGCAAAAGACCCTGTTAAGAGGATGAAAAGACAAGCTAAAGAAAATATTTGTAAACCACATATCCACAAAGGACTAGTACCTAGAATGTATAAAGAACCCTCAAAACTCAATAGCAGAAAAACCAAGCAATCCAATCAGAAAATGGCCAAAAGACATGAAGAGACATTTCACCAGAGAATATACAGATGACAAATAAGCACATGAAAAGATGTTCAGCATCATTAGCCATTAGGGAAATGCAAATGAAAACCACAATGAGATTTCACTGCACACCTATCAGAATGACTGAAATAAAAAATAGTGACACTGGCAAATGTAGGCAAGGAATCAGAGAAATGGAATCATTCATGCATTGCTAGTGGGAATATAAAATGCTACAGCCACTCTGGAATATAGTTCAGCCATTTATTTAAAAACTAAACATGCAACTATCATACAAACCAGCAATTGCACTCATGGGCATTTGTCCCAGAGAAATGAAAATTTATGTTCATATGAAAACCTTTGTACAAATGTTTATAGCAACTTTATTTGCAAGTGCCAAAAATGGAAACAACCTAGGAGGTTAAACAAATGTAGTCCTTCCATACCATGGAATACCACCCAGTAATACAAAGGAAAAACTCTTGGTATGATACGTGAAACACCTTGCATGAATCTTGAGGTAATTATTCTGAGTGAAAAAAGTCAATCCCAAAGGTTACATATTGTATGCTTCTCTTTATATAACATTCTTGAAATGACAAAATTATACAAATGAGAATAGACTAGTGGTTGCCAGGGGTTAGGGATGAGAAGAAAGGGGCAGAGGGAAAGGAGGTAGATGTGGCTATAAAAGGGCCACAGGGGAGATCCTTGCGGTGATGGAAGGTTTCTGTATCCTGACCCTATCAATGCCAATACTCTGGTTGTGATATTGTACTATAGCTTTGCAAGATGTTATCATTGGAGGAAACTGAGTAAAGGGTACACATATCACTCTGTATTGTTTCTTACAACTGTATGTGAATCTTCAATTACTTCCAAATAAAAGGTTTAATTAAAAAATCAATGATACATGATTTAATTTTTTCCCATTTATAATAAAAGACTGTGAGCCTGTCAGTGTGTAACAAGGAGAACACACAGTGGTTAGCTGGAGGTCAGACGAGGATGCTCATGACTCCACCACTCAATTTCTCTCTTGGCTGAACAGTACTGACTGCTGCGATGGTGGAGATCGTTACATTTTAAATTGTTTTTCTTCTTAGTCATATATGTTTGATTCGTGCCCATAATAGATTGTGTTTAAAGGCTAGAAACATAAGGAACCCGATGATGAAATACAAGATAATTAAGAGCAAAAAATGGTAAGACTACAATCCTACTTCAAAATTACCTTCACCAATCTGTAAATTGCATTCATCTGATAAAAATCCTTATATAGAACATCAAGATGTCTTTGGTACTTCAAACACAGTGTTAGGAAGAGAAAATAGAATGACAATTATATCCAATTTGGCTTTTCATTTATAGAGAATAAAGGCTCTCTCCACACCCACAACGTGCTATTTGCAGAGTGCTTGCAAATAGCGGTCTGAAGTCTTTCCCCTCCTGTCATTTGTAAACAAAACATAGAAATTATAAAAATAAAACAGTAGTGTTTTTAAGCATAAAATGCCATAATTTCAGATATCAATTCTTAGAAAACAGTTTTTACCTATACTTGGTACTGTGTTGTGAAGTTGAATCCCAAAGTATTTTTTAGCATATGTTCAGTCCCAAACCAGATATGACATATTATCTTCTTAGTATATTTATCAGAAGATTATGCTGCTCTTATAGAATTTAATAAAAGTCAAACATTGTGCATTTTTTGTTTAACGATACAAAGTGGAAATTTGTCTGTAATGACTATTTATTATGAATATTATTCATGACTGCATTAAAAGAAACTTTAGAATATGATATTTAATGTGATACTGCTAAATAATCTGTTTAAAACTTCAAATCACTCCTTTGTCGCATACCACACAAAAACTGCAAAACCAGTTTAAAATTTTTTGAGGAGGGAGTAGTGAAAGGCATTTGCAGTCACATATGGCCAGGCAACGCTGATGGGTATGTACGCATTTGTCAGCTTTAAAGCATCCTGTACACGTCAGTTGTTATGTGTCTGCTGTCTTTTATCTAGGGCAGTAAGGAAATGGAGGGTTCTGGTTAATTAAATGCTGTCCATAACTGAAAATTACTATACATCTAAGCACTGGATAGGAGTTAAGTGACTTCAGCTTTTGGCTAGCCTAGGATTCTCTGACAAATACAGTGGGATGATGAAAATATTAATACTACCTATCTCTCATGATGTGTCTGAAGCCAGTCAAACAATGCATCAGGTTTTTATTTACATTTTAGCTTCTTTCTCATTTGATATGTTTTCTACTTCAAGTAACAGAAAATCCCAACTCAATTGATTTAAGTCATGAAGAAAATAGAAATCGCGAGGTAGGGCAGCTTCAGAGTTGGTTATTTCAGCTGCTCATTTCAGCAGGTCATTCAGGTCCTAGGTTCTTTCTCTTTCTCTGTTCTTCCATCTTCCATGGGTCAATTTGGCTGCTCTCAGGGTCACAAGATGGTGGCCATGGGTTTCAGGATCCCTCGTAGTTAATGATGGCATCAAGAGGGAAGAGAGGCACCATCTCCCTATGCATCTCTTTATCTCCCCGGCTGACTTTCTCTCATCTCTCCTTGGCCAGAAGTGGGCCCCACACTCACACCTTAGCTAGTTCCTGGCAGGGAGGATGGGAGCTCCGTGATTGGCTACAATGATGCTGAAGGGAATTGACATTCTATAGGCAGAGAAGAGAGAAAGACTATGTGTTTGGTTTTGATATGACAAGGGTTCATGATGGCAATTAAGTAACTATAACAACAGGTTCAGAATAGAAGGTTCTCCAGGAACCTATTTGTAGGACATGAATTCTGAGATATGTGTTAGCCGCCACATACACATAAACTGTGTGTAACCAATATGGAATTGCAGAGTGATTACAACGGCAGGCTCCGAGTCAAACACTAGCTCTGACATTTGCCAGGCAAACTTCCTTAGAAAAGTTGTGTAACTTCTCTGAACTTAACTTACAAAATGGGGACCAAATGGAGTTGTCGTGAGGATTAGGCAAAACAATACACATAAAGGTTAGGCCTAGTGCCCAATGCACAGTTAGCAATCAATAAACATGATTGCATGTATGACAGCAGCGATGGTGATAATGAGCTAGACGTGACTTTGGACCTCTCATCAGCTGAACAGCTATTTTCCCTGCTTCCACTTTTTCCATCAGCTGCTATCACCTCTACTCAGTCTATTCTCCACACAGCATCCAGAGAGATCTGTTAAAAACGCACAGTAGGTCATGTCATTCTCCTGCTCAAAACTCTCCAATGGCGCCCGTTATACCTAACATCAGATCCAAAGTCCTCACTTAGCATCGCCTATACGGCCTCTGTGATCTGGCCCTTATCTATCTCTCTGCCTTCTTCTGGAACTTTCCACCCTGCTAGGTGACATTGGCCTGGATCACATCAAGCCAGTTACAACTTCACATCTTTTATGCCTGTTGTACCTTCTACCTGAATACTCTCTCCACTGAATCTTCTCACTTCTCATTTCCTCATTTATTCAGGTCTCTGCTCTAAGCACTTCCTCAGAGAGAACTTCATCATCCTCCCTCTTAAAAACAGTCACCACTCTTACTTCAGTTACTCCTTCTCTTAGTCTGGATTCTCTAGAAAAGAGAACCTGAGGCAAAAGCTTATGTGCTAACCCTTTATTGAGGAAGAGTACGATCCCAGGGAAGCAGGAACAAGGAAGAAGATGAGAAAATACTGAACAGGGCCTACTTTGTAACAAGTGGAACTGAGGGCTTGGTCTCCAGGGATGTCTTCAGACAGGACGTAGGGAGCACTGTATCTCAGGACAGACCCTCCAGGGAAGGAAGAGAGAATTTATCTGCTGGCTCCCTCCTATTCCCCATTTCCCACTGGTCAAGTCCGCCCCTCAGCTAGTCTCAGGCAGGAGACTCCTCACACCTCTATGTGTGGTGAGGAGCCCTCTAGGCAGCCTCTGGAGAAGCCAGAGCCGCAGGGGTCCAGTCTGACCAATGCATAGGCCTGGAGGCCAGGGTCTCCTTGTCAGTTGGTGCCAGATGCCGGGCTTTTTGATCTGAGGTAGTGGTGGTAACAGCAGAGGTACCTGGCTCTCAGACTGTGGGAAAAGCATGGAACAGTTATCAGGGCCCCTCTGACCAGGAAGCAAGGCAAGTAGCCAAAGCCCTGGTGGGGGCGGGGCAGAGAGGTCAGAGTGGCTGTTCGTGTTTGGGGTGGTATATCAATAAGTCCAGTTCCATCTTATAGATCCTCATCTTGTGTAGTTCTCTTCACAGCACTTAAGATGACCCAACGCAATACTGCATATTCATTTGAATGAAGCATGTGTTCACAAAACTGGAATCTCCATAAGGTGGGCGCTCATCTTTTGCAATGATCTTGTTTCAGATTGTCATGTTATTTACCATTCTGTACTGATGAGTTGGAAAACAGGGTCATGGCAGAAATGTGTGGGTTTGTGTTTCCCTTTTGAACAAAGGAGGTTGGCTCCTCCCTCCGCTCTCCCCCACCCTCAGTAGGATGCGGTGCTTTGTGGCTTGCAGGCATGCTCTTCCCATCCCCAATTCTCCCTGTGCACATGGAATGCTGAGAGTAGCCAAACTTGGTTTCCTCCTGTCATCAGTCTCTTTCTTAGGCCCCCCTCCCATCAATCCAGACCCTGGGAGGTAGATGGGACTCTGTCCCTGAAACAACACTCTGGCAAAGGGTCTTAGTGTTCATCTCCCTCTTCTTTCACCAGTCACAATTCACCTCTCATTCATTCCAACTTCTTATTTAAAATTCCTACTCTAAACCACTTCTTCACTGCTTTGAGAAATTTCCCAAATCACAGTTCTCTTGAATGAATACGTTACTTATCTCCATGCTGGCTACTTTTTTCCTAAATCAAAGTTAAAAATTATTTCTGAGTGTGATTTTAGGTCTAGGATTTTGAATTCATTGCCTACATTCCCTTAATATATAATGACGAAATGAATCATCACTTAAGAAATCAGCATTAAGATTAGACTTAGGAGAAACCTTGAACATCATAGTTTTTTTTAGATGAGAGAAGCTCTAACTTCTATAAATACTAGCACCATAAAGGCAGCGACTTGCAGAATTGAAAATGGCCTTAGAAGTTCATTGAGTATGACTGCCTCCCACTCCACCCATGCCTAACTCTCACTTGAGCCATTAGGAAATGAGGCCGGGAGAGGGTGGGACTGATCCAGCCTCACCCAGTCAGAGAGAGGCAGAGGCAGGCGAAGGACCCAGGCCTGGTGCCTCTCTGTCCAGGTCCCTCCTAAGATCTAGACTGCTTCTTCAATCAACTGCATGGGTTGGTTTGAAGATTTAGTAAGATATTTTTTGTACAGGCAGCAGAATGTTAAATTATGCAAGACAAAGAGAACAATTTCCTGCCTTTTCCTACTTTCTCATACGACCTCCCAGTCTGGCTTCTAACATGTACTTTTGGGCACTGTCTGACCAGCCCAGGGTGGACCTGACCCATCGCTAGTGACAGGGAAACTTCTGGTTGAAACTGAGGAGGTGCCTTGCTTCCTGCTGATCCGTGGCTGCGTCATCTCCGGGGATCCTGATGTGCAGGTGCAATCTGAGATGACCTGGAGGAGACATATCTCTTGGCAGCAGTTTCTGATCATATGGTTGTGTTTTTTGGTAAGAATGGAAATAGAAAAAAGTTTTAAAACTGGTAAAGTAAATACATACGTGAGTTTTTAAACTTCTTGATCTTATAAAAATACATTGATAACTTCCTTTTGCATGTCTCTGAGTGTGCCTGGCTAAATCACTCACCAGTAACCTAGAATGGGGGCTGGGAGCAGAGATCTGAACTCATTTCCTTTGAACTTCCCCGTTCCAAACCTACTGAATTGTATGAATTCAAAACTTAGCCTTGGGTTTTTTTTTTTTTTTTGCCAAGCATCCTAGTTGGCTACTGAGAATCATCAGTATGCTTGCAAGTTCTGAAACAGAGTTTCAGGCAAATTCTGAAGTTCTCTGTGTGAAATCTAGCCTATTTTACAAGTTGGGAGTATTATTGAACCAAGAATTGCCCTGAGAGGTGAAAGCACAGAGCAATTCAAAGAGGTGTCAAGGTCTACTGGCATCTGATGCTGCTTCCCCAAAGGCTTGTTTGATTTCGTCATTCACACTTCACCTTTTTTATTCCAAGGTGACTTTTAATTCAGCTCTTATTTTATGCACAGTAGTCACAATAGCTCACTTCAGATGTTAGCATTATCTCTAAGGGATATTCCGTACATCTGGTTTGCAGCAGCTGCATTCCCCCCTTCTCAAGGAAGCAGAGGAAGTTTATGGAAGTGCAGTCTCTGTTCACTGCATCAAACAGAGCTACTTCTGATCTTGGTCAATCTACAGACCCTCACTTACATGTGACCCTGAGTTATTAAAAACAGCCCCCCAAGGCCTGCCTTGGTTATGCAATAGGGCCTCTAGGCTTACTCAGGGATTTTGCGCTTAGCACTGAAAACTGAAATTTGCTTTTCCAAATTCCTCTAAGTGTGGGAGGGAGCTGAACCCAGCCTCTGAGCTCCATTTTGACCATGGATTTAGAAATAAATTTCGGAGGGAGGCACAGCATGTTTCCAAATTTCCCTGCTCCCTTGTATGCCCAGTCTTTCTTCTCTTTTTCCCAAGATGGAAAGTGTTATTCCTTCCCCGATCCAGCTGCAGAGAATCTGGCCTCAAGCCAGCCTCAGAGTTTCAGTCATGGGTGGCCTTGGCAAAGATTCATGGTCAAATCTGAGAAAGCATCATGCCTGCCAAGGCCTGGGGGCACTGAGGATGGAGTGGCCTATATCCTTCTGAGCTCCAATCATGGTATCTATGTGGGAAGACACAGAAGACCCAGGTCTCATCCAGCTCCTCATTTTACAGATGAGGAAACTGATACCTATAGCAGACGTATGACTCTGGGTTACAAGCCAGGCAGTGGGAGAGGGAGGGCTGGACCCCAGACCAAAACCTGTGTGAGGGCAGGGACCCTGCTGGCCCATCCATGCTGTGTTTCCAGTACCTAGCACGTTGCCTGCTTCATAGGAGAGCCCAGTAAATATCCGTTGAATGGAAGGGCAAGTGTAATACCTCTTCCTCCATGTCAGCTTTCTATTATTCTTCCCCTTCTCCTGATATTTAACTAAGCTTATCCTCAGAAAAGACTTCCCTGTCCCCTCCTCTAGGCCAGGAGAGATCACAGGGGCATGGATAAGACACTGTTTCCCTAACCAGAAAGTCACCTGGTGCCCACACAGCCAGAGCAGGAGGCCATCCCCAGAGAGGCTCCTGCCCAAAGTTACCACCAGTCTGGCCTGGGTAGGGCCTCCCTCCTAAGTTGGATGCCAGCATGGGGCTACAGTATGACCATTTGGGAGCCCTCGTTGTTACAAAGTTGTTTCCAGTTTATCTGGGCCCAGGACTGATCTCCAGGCCAATTAATAAAAGCAAAATGACCACCTGGTTGGGGGATCTGAAAATTGTGGATATTGAAAAGCTATCCAGGAAGGTTTGGGAACCTAGGTTTGGGGGTGAGGTCAGGGCCATGAGAATTTCTTGTTTTAAGGGAGAAGGGACTCTCTGGTCACAGCTTGATCAGGCTAGGCAAATGTCACCTGCGACTCCCCCACCCCCCTCCCCCAACCCCCATATGCCCAGGATTTCCTAAGATTCTGCAGTTGAGAGAGGGCAGATTTAAAAGAGAAAAAGAAAAACTTTGCTCTTTCCCAGGTTGTTGGCTCTCTGCGAGTGGGAGTATCACTTGACTTTCCTTCCAGGGACAGCTTCCTTGGTGTGGTGTACTGGCCCGCCTGGGCTCCACAAGCCTTGGCCGCTGATTAAGACCAGTTGTGCATCTTGAGAGCACAGCCTTGGGGAACCTGGCCCGGGAAGGAGACAGGAAGAGAAGAGAGGAGGGGCGTGCTGGGAGGTGGGGGGTTGGGAGGGGATTGTCGCCTGCCGAGCTCCACGCGAGCCCGGAGCAGGAACGCACATCCCCCCTCGCCCCACCGCGGGTCCCGGGAGCGCCGGGAGTCCTAGCGCCCTGCGTGCGCGCCCGGCTGCTCCGCGCACCTGCCGCGGGCCCCGCGCAGCGCGCACAGGTGGCGGCGATTGGGCAGGCGGGGCCCGGAGGGTGACGTCACGGGCTCCGGTCCCGGCGGCAGAAATAGGGCAGCCGCGGCAGCAGTGGCACAGCAGCGGGCAACGGCGGCTCAGAGAACTGCAGCCACGACAGCCTCCAGCGTGCCCGGGACCTGCCGACAGCCAGAGAGACTGACCCAAGGACGCGGAGCTGGGTCGCCGCCACGGGGCATTCCTTCCCGCCCGCCCAAGTCCGGTCAGCTGGTCTTCCCCTCGGCCCCGGCCGCCGCAGGTACGCGGGCGCAGCTCCTGAGTGGGCGCGGGGAGGGTGCCAAGCCGCCGCCGCCACCAACCGGTCCCGCTGCGCCCGGCTGGGGTCCCGGCGCCCGCGGCCCCGCGTCTCCCTGCAGGGCCGGGCGCGGGCGCGGGCGCTTGCTTGTCCTCACCGCCCGCGCTGGGAGAGCCAAGTTTGCCCGCCTGGCGGGCGGCGGGCATGGGACCACCGGTTCCGGGATCGGCAGGGCTACCCTGGCCGAGGCCAAGACTCGGGGTAAAGCCTGCGGCGCAGAGGCTTGTGGCCCGGGTCTGCAGTAGGGACCAGAGTGACCCTGCAGGAGCGCGGAGCGCGGCGCAGAACCGCTCGGGCCGAACCCGCAGCCCGCGCCAGGCTCTGAGACCCTGCAGACGCTGCTTTTTGGCTCTGGACTCGGAGCGGCCTCGGCGAGCCAGGCGAGCGGCGGCCCGTTGGCACGGACCTGTGCCCTTGGCCCCGGGCTTGGGCGCGGGGCGGGCGTCCTTACTACCCCCTCCCTCCAGCTTTGTCGGGAAACTTGCGTCTCCTCGCTGCAGCCCGAAGGGCCGGCTGCGCTTCGCCTGGCCCTCACTACCCCTAGGTTCGCCGCGTCTGGGGCTCGGCGGAGGAGGGACCCAGGACACAACCCGGCTCCGGGCAGCCCGCGGCTCTCGTTCTGCCGGACTGGTCGCTGTTCCCAGCGAGCGGCGACTGTTACTTGCTGGGGAGTCTCTAGGGAGCAGTTTGTTTTGGGGACGTTCAGGCAGGGGACTTGATCCTAAGAGAGCTCCTACTGTGGGTGATCTCCGCCCCTCTTTGCTCCAGCAAAGGAAACCTGTTCCAAGTTTCGGGGGGACCTGGGCGACGCAGGCGGAGCGCTACGCTTTGGGCGCGTGTCGCCTCGAGTTTGGGGGCGAGCGTGGCGCGAGCCCTCGGGGCTCCCTTCAGCTGACAAAGCGGCGCACTGAGTGCGTTCGCCGGAGGCCTGCCACCTGAGGACTTCAGCGCCCGCCACTCTTGCCGGAGCAGAACCCGCTGGAAGCAGTAGGGTTTCTCACGAAGCCGGGAACGTGGTGAGCATCCCGTGCTGTGCATCCTTCTACTGGAAGTTCTTGGGGCCTGGCGGAGTTGGGTCCTGCTAGGTCTGCATCTAGCCCAGAGAGTTGGTCCCCATGCGCTGTCCTGCCGACCTAGCTCCTGATAACTGTCGCCGACGCTGATGAATAGCGCTTCCGCAGCCTCTCCTCCGCTCTCCTCTAGGTGTCGCTTCCGCTGAGGTTTCCGGCGAGTGAAAGTGCTGGTAGCTTTGGTCTGTTCCCTTCCTAAATTTGTTGCAAGCCCGTGCGCCAGGAATTGTGCTAGATGGGTCCCTGAGATACAAACATCGGTCCACTTTCTCTGGGCAAAACATAAAGAGAATTTCAATTGGAGGTGGCACGATAACTGTTAATCAAAATGTGCATCCGGAATAAGCCTATATCACAATCTGTGAGGGATCAGGAAGAAATTCGGACTTTTCTCAAAAGTCCCAAGTTATTTTCCTACCACCAGGCTCGGGAAAGTCAGAGGTAACTTTTAACAGTGTCCTCTTAATTCTGGAGTGGACCAATTTCTGTACTTGCCCCTCTGGCTCCCAGGACAGGCTCTGGTCTGGGCAGTGGTCAGGTGGAGGTCTCACCTGGGAAGCAAATGGTCAGGGGAGTGAATGACCTGGCTTCTACGACACCAGAGCCCCAGCAACCGTCAGGCAGTAGCTGAGACAGAAGATGTGAGCAGATGCCCCACAGGGCCCGTGTCTGCTTCCTGAGTTGGTTTTGTGAGAAGACACTGCAGCATTGCTAGACCACTTCTGTTTAGATATACTCAGCTGAATGTTAGCTTTCTTCCCATCCTAGGAAAAAAGACACCTCCTCTCCTCAGACGTCAGGCTGAGCCAAAGGTCATGCAAGAAGATAGTCTACTTTATATGCACTGTAGTGTATTAAAATTGCTCATTAAAGTTGTTCCAGTGGCTTTTTCTCTCTTAGAAATTTTTAATCACCCTCAATTTTTGTTAATTCCAGGGAGGCTCTTTTTCTTCCAGAAAGGGGCCAGCTTGTTTGTCTGGGCATTGGGAGAACTTGTATCATGTTGGCTGTGTCCTGGAGGTGGTTAAGGGAGGGTTGGCTGGCGCTTCCTACCTTGACTTGTCGCTCACACCGGATTCTTCCCTTCCCCTTCTAAGGGCTGCAGGATTTTTGTGAGTGTGTGTGTGTTTGTGATCTTCATGTTGTGATTTTCTTGTTTGACTTTAACACTGTATTCCAGAAACTGGCACTGAGTAGTCAAGATTTCTTAAAAATCTACCTTAATTCCTGTTTTGCGTTTTTGGTATTTCTCTGCAAAGTCAACCTTCTTGTGTTACTTGTGTGATCAATTGTGTGCTTATTAACTTAATGAAATTAGGTAGTTATTTTTAGAGCACATCTTTTCTTACGTTTTCTATCTCTTGATGCATAACACGAGGCATGGAACTTCAAGTAAAATAAAACTGCAGTCGAGAGAACATGATGCTTAAGAGGTATAATCTGAATGTTGGAAGGCTGAGAGTTCCTGGAAGTCATACGTGTGTGTGTGACACTTCATGGTAAATCGGAATGCCATAGGTTTATATATTGCACACAAATTTAGGGGTCTAATTTATCAAATGTTGAAACAATTAACCAAAGATATAAGGTAGATAATTAATAGAAAATGCAATATAATTTCATTATGACTTGCTGCAGGGTTACCCTGATATATCCGTATTCCTAATTTCCCTGGGTTGCTATTTTAGGGACTATCTTAGGAATTTTGAACCCTCTTCTTTTTTCCTACAGCACTCACAAATCAAAACTAGGGTCCTAAACCTTTCAGAAGACATTAATCTATAGCTTCCTGTTTTTGGGTTAGGGTTTATATGGCCCTTTTTTCCCCCCCTTTTAACGTTGGGCAGACTACAGAAGAGGATTGCAGGATTTTGCTGGTCCCTAGTTGGTTTCTGTTTGTTAATTGCCAGTATCCCGTGTGTAAAATGCACCTGAAGTAACCAGCTAGTGCATATGCTTTTTCAGTTACAAAGGTTGGAAATGCAGGTGCCTCAGTGTCACAAACCTTATTGTTCTCTTCAAGGTTGGGTGATGTCGCTTGCTTCTGCCAAATCATTTTCATAATTTTTGGTCCTGTCAGTTACAAAGAGAAGCCATTTCCATGTGGCTAATCCATAATGTCCGGTTTGATAGTCTTACCACATTCTGGGAGAGGGGCTGAGACAGAGTATGGGAAACAATCTCCCCAAGAACTCGAAGGATCAGAATTCCCACTTTTCCCAAATAGGGCTGGTTCCCAGAGGAGAAAAAAGAAATTTGTATTAAACCCTTTACAATTTAATATCAGTGCTTCTCTCTGGCCTCTGACCCTGTTCAATAAAGACAGCTTACAGGCTGGTGTGTATTCTCTGATGGTGCAGATTTGGAATTTACATATTCATAACTATTCCTCCCTAACTGCTTATATTCTTATGTCATCTTTTTTCACCTTTCTTCAAAAAGCAGGTCAGCGTTTGGAACGTTACATCGTACAAGTTTGTAGTACCTCTATAATTTTAAATACAAATAAGTAATAGTACAAATATCAGCTTACATTATAACACCAGGAAATCCTGTGGTTTCACAAGAAGCGGGTAGATGATCTAGTGGGGCTCGTGTAGCACTAAATGGAGGCCCTGCAAAAACAAAGAGCGAAATAAAGTCTGTCTAGCCAGAGAATGCATATATGTTCCATACGTAAGTTTGTGATCATGTAAGAAAGAAAACATTTGCCTAGGGGTCACGATGCCTGGGTTTTAGTATAGGCCTGACTGCTGAGTTGGCTTCACACACTGGGTGAATTCCTTAACCTTCTGGGCCTGTGGTGTCCTGTCTGTGCAGCGGCCAGGCTGGCATCTTGTTCTCCTGAGCATGGGGACAGTGCGTCTCAGGTGGGAACCCCCGGGGGAAGCAGTGAAGCACTCTCGGAAACGAGGTGTCTTAAATATCAAGTGATGGTGCTTCAAGTTGTTGGAAAGAAAAGGTATTCCCAACTCTAGTATGAGAACAATCTCAGGTAGATTTATAACCAATTTTAGGACTCTAGCATGGATTGAATGAAGCTTATAAACCTAAGTTGATTTCAAAAGGAACTCTAGGTTGACAAAGAGGGTTTGTGATCTTATTGGTGGTACTTTCCCGTTTCTATAATGGGGAGATTGTTGTATTTTCTTCTGTCTGAAGGCTAGTCGGGCTATTTGAATTTGAGGAGTAATTAGTCAACAGAGCCACTTCCCCCCAAGTGGCTGTCTTTACCATGCCGGTGCTCCCGGTGAGCTGAGGGGCATTCCCACTGCCCAGCATTCTGTACATCTCCTCATGGTTTCTTTCTTCAACCACAGACCTTCTTGGTCCATAAAGACAGCAGCCATGAGGGCTGAGCAGAGCAGGCCGAGTGGCCCGATCCTGGGGCGGGGTTCACGAGGGGGGAGCAGCGTGGCTTTCCCCTGGCTTTGCTCCTTTAGCCTTGGTTGGAGCCGTGGAAGCTGGAGGAACCCAGCTCTCGGCAGCCTTTGGAGGAAAGGAGACAGTTGGGGCCCCGAGCCTCCTATCTTGCTCTATATAGATTTTCCCCCATCATCCTAAAAACAACTGCTCATCAAAATAAAATATTGCTAAGTATTGAGAGGCAGCAGAGGATGGGCTCTAAGAGTACAGACGCCGAGGCCACTCGCCTGGCTCGGAGTCCCAGCTCTGCCGCTTATTTGCCACATGGCCTTGGCAGGGTGCTTACCTCTCTGTGACCCTTCTCCTCTCTCATTTTGTCATCTTTTAAGGGGTAATCATGGCTCTCCTCGTGGCGTATAAATGAGGATTATGAGGTATACCTGTAAAGCATTTAGAACACTGCCTAACATGTAGTAATTGCTATATAAGTTTTAACTAAATACGTAGTCTCTTTAGTTACTAGACCATCAAAATTGATTTAGACCTCACATTAATTCTTTTTTATGAACTGAACTGTCATAAAACTTGAGTTATAAATTTTTAGGCTGTTACTGCTGTAGATGTAATGAATTGTCAATCACCGCGAGTATAAAATGACATCTAGGACACATCCGCCGTGCAAACAAAGTCCTATCTAGTGGTGGCAGAGCTGAGCTAAACTTGACAAAGGGGCCACCTGGGAATATGTCAGTGGTTGGCCTGGCTCATGTATTTTCCTGTCTTCAAATAAAGTCTTATGGGGACTCTCAACACGAACCAGATGAAACCAGAGACGACTCCAGGTGCGGCGGGGCTGGATCTCCAGCTTCCTGGAAAACAATTCAAGACAGCTGGCTTCACGCCGGAGGTCTGGGTGCACCCTCGTAAATGAAGTGGTTTGGCGCTTGCCAAAATAACTGTTGAAATGACTGGACTTTATTTTGATGCTATCCATTAATAATAAAACATCAAAAATAATTGGTCTTGGATTACTAGGAAAATTGAAAACTAAATACTAGATATTGTAACTTGAATATTTCATGACTCCAGGAATTGACATCTGTGTGCTATCCAGAATAAGTTTTGATTATCATGCTGTTTTTAGTTTATTTTGGGCTCAAAGCATGAAAAGAGAGAAAAGAAGACCTTTTATACGTCTGCTTACCCCATGAGCACTGTTTGATAGTGGATAAGTAGGGAGGAATTAATAAAAGTGGAGTAGGAAGCAATGTCTTTCTAGTTCTAGCCTGAATTACTGTCTCTGGTTTTAAACACAATCCCAAAAATCCAGTAACTGCTTCCTGCAGTCCCCGGGACATGGCTCTGCATTCAGAAGAGAATAATTTATGGAGAGTAGGGAGTTGCCCTATTTATTTTTAGAAAAACTGGTTGCAGTTAGGGAAAGACATTTTTGTTCTTTTAGTCCTGAATGTGATTTTTCACTCCTCCCCATCCTTCTGAGAGCTCACATGCCCTAGCTAGAGCACCAGATCGGGAATGTAGAGTTGAGTGGCTGCTGATAATGCTCCAGTCCTCTCCCTGGTAGCAGCCCAAGCTGCACCATTCTGGTCAACTCCGCCTTCTTCAGAGCACGGAGCAGGTGTTGATGGTGGCGAGACTGCGACCTTCAGATTATATTTACTGGCCACCTGGACTAGTTCCCAAGTAGCTTCAGCTTTGCCAACAGATGTCAAAGATGAATGGCTGAAAAAACAGATGTAGGAGTGGGAGCCTATGGACTCTCTTTAAAACAAGGAGACACCTTCTCTTAAAAGATAGCCATAACTTTTAACCTTACCTTTTCGTAGGCTGGTGTTACATGCATACTATTTTTAGTCTGACTTCTTCCTGTGAGCATTGCTGTCTCAAGCTGAGGACACAAAGCAAATCTGGAGAGGCAGCTCTGTTTGGGAGTGGAAGGCAGCCAAAAGACACCTGCAATGTGGCAGGAGTGCATTTGCTTGGTGGCCCTGCCATCAGCACTAGTGGTCGTGTGGAACCTCCAACCCCTCTTGTTTAGAGTAAGGATCCCCCAGAGCTGTTGGCTTTAGGGGGGAAGCAGGGGTGGACTCCTCAAACAGCCTATAATGTCCCTCAAGCAGCTAATCATTTCTGACTGGGACACCTGCTCTGGACCAGCCCTGGGCCAGGTCACATGGGGTACCAGCCCCCAAGGAGCTCTGTGTATTTTCATCTCCCAGTCATGATCAGGATGCAGTGTGGCCCACAACCAATTCACTGCTAAATTGTGTGGTGCTCACAGAAATCAGTAACTCCTAAAATTTCCTTGAATAAAAATGGTAAATATCACACAATGATTTCTATCTGGCTGTGTTTCTTAGAGATACTGAAATTAAGGTCGGAATATGTTCACAGTGGAGACCTAAAAAAAAAAAAAAAAAGTATGGCTTTGGACAAATGGACTAGCCCGTGTCCATGTCCCCTTAGCACAATGCCCCGCACATGATAGGGAGCTGAATATTGTTGGTAGCTGATCTTTAGTTCTTTTTATCCATGTAATTCTTTGATTACTTTGAATTGCCCACTTCTTGTCTTCTAGGACTTGAGACAATTTATCAACTGAGCCTCGGGAGACACTTTCAATGTTATTGAAATCTCAGTATCTATCCGTTGGATGCTTGGGTTCTGCTACAAGAATGACTAGTTTTGAAACAAAAATGTTAGACCTTAAAATGCCATTTTGAAGCTCCCTGTCTTGTAAACTGAGGCATCAGCTACACACAGGGTGCCGCACATTAACATAATTCCTCACCAGCATTTATTGGGCACTGGTTGTGTGCCCAGCCCCAGAGGCTTTCTGAGGAAACTGAAGCGTGGTAACCTAAGAAAGGTGATCCAGCTTTCTCCCCATGGTTTGTTCTTATAGACGTAGTGGTAAGTGGCATTTCAAGTGGATTTCTACATAACAGCCAGCATTTATAGAGTTCTTACTACGTCCCTGACACTGACTCCTTCAATCCTAACAGCAACCCTATGAGGTACATATTGTTGACACCGTTTTAGAGGTGGGTAAACTAAGGCTCAGAAGTAATATAGCTCCTCCTTGGTACAACAGAAGGGTTGGCACCACGATTTATACTCAGGTTTATCTGATTCTGGAGTACAAGTACTAACTAAGTACCCCATGACTTGTGTATATTTTCCAGTGTTTAACTCTGAGCATTTGTCATTTTCTCAACAGGCTCAACAAAATGAAACCAGGAGGTTTTTGGCTGCATCTCACACTGCTCGGGGCCTCCCTGCCGGCTGCGCTGGGATGGATGGGCCCAGGAACCCGCAGAGGTCTCAGCGTGGGTGTGGGGGAGTCCCAGGCAGAGGTATAGTCCCCTGACAGCTGATGTCATTTGATGTTGATGATATTTAAAACTGATTGCGTCTCAATGTTTCAGTATCTGATTTCTCCTCCATTTTTAGTTTAGATCAATTAGATTACAGTGTGAATTAAAATCGTACCCCTTTCTGGTAGGGCACAGAAGGAAGGAGCACGTGTTGATATGGACAGAGGTTTATAGCCTGCTGTAAGGAATGGTCTCGGATCTCTCCAATTCTGAAATGGATTCCAAAGCCAAGCTGGGGTTCCGTGGTTTGTCTTCCACAAGGACCCTCAAGAGAATGGCCTTTCTGTATATTTAATAAAACTCAGGAAATGCAGACTCATTGGTGGAGCAAACCCATGTGAATTAATGAAGTCTTGTAATTATAAAATACGTTGAAAAGAAATGGACTCCTTTTCAGGTGTATGGATAAAAAGAATCAAGCCAAGGAAGAACGGACAAGCGGGGGTCCTAAGGGAGACTGCCTTAATGAGCAGATGAGAGTGATTAATGGCGTGTTAGCTGTGTATAAATGCTCCTAAAGAGCTTGAAAAACTCCTTCGCCTACGCCTCCCTGGGGTCTCAATATGCTAATTGCTTAGTGAACTCTGGTCCTAAGTACTGAGGAGGATTGGAGGCCTGCAGCCAAGCCCTGCTCCGCTCGGGAGGTAGTGGGCCTCACGAATTTGGGGCTCATGAGGGATGCAGGTTTCCTGCAGAAAATGTTGCGTATATGCTGAGCCTTAAGGAATGACTACACCCTGTCACTAAAACTACCTGGGATTTTCTTTGTGATGTGGTGAATACTAATTCTTATAGGAGAGCTTTTCAGGGCGTTTTAACTTCCATTGTCCTCCCCGGTGCACACGCTTCTCCTCTCCGCGCGTGTTTCTTGTCCTGTGCAATGAGAAAGAAAAGTTACCTCAAAAAGTCAACATTACCGGAGAGTGAATAACGGGACGCAGTGTATGGTAGGATTAATGCATTATTTGATCAAAAGACACTATTTCTCTTCCATTATTACTTAATTGTAATGCAATCCCAAACCTACAAGCCTTAATCTTCGGGGAGCTTCAGAAGTAATTTAATGCACACTTTTCCTGCTGAAGTTAGCGTGGCTTCCTTTTGTGGTGAGCAGACGATTAAATAGAAACACTATCTCTCCCATCTAAATCCATGAAGGACACAACTTAATGCTCTTTTGAAAGAGTCTGGAGGCCAACTTGCCAGCGAGCACAGCTTTTCCCATACGGAACGGCTTAATCGTTTTACTCATATCCATGCAGAGGGAAAACGATCACTTATCCTACAACTATATTGTTGAATATTTAAGAGCAAAGCAAACAGGCAAACCCACAGGTAGGGTTATTTAGTCTTCTGACTGTTGCGGCTCATTGGCCCACTCTTTTAAATCACTTATTTCAATTAAAAGAGTCAAGCCAATTAAGGGGGGATTTAGCTGGAGGTAAATTGAAGGTAAGTTAATACCAATTTAGGGCCTCTTTATCTTAGCTCTTAAGACCCTAATACTTTGTGTACCAACAAGACAGAGCAGATGCGGCTCATTCTGAGGAAGCACGGTGTTTTGTTTTGGAGTGTAATTTTACTCCGCCCTCTCCCCGTGTTGGGATAGAGCCCAGGAGATGCCGTTGCCTCCCAGGTCCAGGAATTTTGCTGCTTCAGGAAAAGAAAGTGATGCCTCTGCAGGCTCTCGAATGCAGGAACAGCCGCCCTATTGATCCAATTCTCTTTGCTATAGATTGAGTTTTTGTAAAGTGTTATAACTTCTACCCATTGAGTCCGCTTGTGTCAGTGAGTGAATGAGATGATGATAATGTGCGTGGGCCCTAGACGTGGGACAGCCGCAGCAGACGTTCAGATAAGGAGTGCAGAACATGTGTTTGTAACTCATTTGTCTGCTGACCTTGGTCACATGTGATGCATGGCCCCTTCATGCCCTTACTCTCTAGGGTCCTCCTGCCTGGATGCTGTCCCTTCTTTCCACATGTCTGAGTCATCCGTCCTCCAAGGCCCAGCTCTGCTTCTTATCTTTTCTCTAGAACCTTCTTCGACCACCTTTGATCTCTTTCTCTGAACTGCTCATCTTTGCTACCTTTTTTTACCCTTATATTTTTATTTTAGAATGTGGATGAAGCCTATCTTCCTTTAATAATTTTAAGAGCAAAATAGCTCAGTGTGTTTTTGAGCCAATAGATATTTATTCAACATTTGGTGCTAGATATGAAGTCACCCTGGTACTGTCAAAATTCAGACTAGACCAGCAAATATTTAAGTGCGTGACATTCCCCCCTACACAGCGCGTGCATTTCCTGTGGAGACCTGAATGGTCTCCCCAGCAAACCTGTAAGCAATTTGTGGGCCAAGCCAGGCTTACAGCTTGTCAACATCCAAGATAGTCCTTGTGTGTTATACGTTCTGGGTAGTTTCTTCTTTGAGTTGTAGCTATTAATATATCCATAACTCGCTGCCCAAACCATGTTAACCTCCTCTAGCAGTTTCCTCAGACGGTCTTATTTTCAACAGAGTCTCCTAAGATTCAATAAATAAATCAAAAAGCCTTTTCAGGAACTAAATGGTAAAATATTTGTGTGTGTTTTCTTCCTGATAGTCGTACTTTACAAAACATTCATTGACTTAAGATTTTTATAGTACTTGGAAAGCATTAATAAGATTTGATTTGCTTTTAAAGTTATTATACCAATTACTTGAGTGTCCTAAGGGTAAATAAGGATTAAATGACCAATATGTGTGTGTTCACGCATTTTAAAGCAATTATAGCACATGTGAATTTTGTTAAATTGTTTTATATACAAAGACTGCAGTTGAAATAGCTTCAAAGAGTTTACCATTTTACACATGTAGATAACAAGAAATGAAGCTGGGTGGAGTGCCTCTTTAATAAGATTTGAGTGGCCTAGTGTGGCCTCGAATACTAATACGATTCTGAATTCAGAGGAAACAATTCTGAGAGATACAACTTATTGAAATTCTGGAAGAGTTGTATTTTTCCCCTTTGCCCTATGCCCTGGTTATAGATAGATGCAGTAGTAAAATCAATATTGGTAGAGTTTTATAAGTGATGTGATGGCAGCCCGCAGAGAGCCACCCCCTCTTGAGGGGCAGACATTTGTGGAGGGTCCCCCACCTTGGGTCCTGCATGCCCACCATGCAGTGGGCTCTGGGATTGGATGGTGGCCATTACACAGCTTTTTGCATCCTTCATGCATTTTACTGAACTTTTTCTAAATTTGCTCTTACCTGTAGTTTCTAGACATGTACTAAATAACTGCAAACATTAATATTGGTTCCTTTTAAAATTGTTGGCTTCATATGCCTCAGTGCTTACAGGCCAGAGGGATGCTTTGAGGTCAGATACCATATGTTTTCAATATTTGCAAACTTTCATAGGGAAGTCTTCAAGAAAAAAACACATAGGGTGCTATTAATCATCGATATGACTCCCCTCCGCCCTACCCCCGGGGTCAGCCTAAGACAGCGCAGCTCCTACCTGGCTGACTGGTCCTTTTCCCTTCCTGCAAATGTTGGCCCCAGACACTCACTGCACTCAGGGGCTCTCCTGTTCCTGTGAGGGTGACTCCTGATTGCAGAGTCCTTAAATGCGCCAACTTCTCTCTCCACTGGTTAGTCATTCAAGACTTGGGCTGCTGACTGGGCATTAATTTTTTAGAAAATATTTTTCTAATAAGTGTCATTGTTCTTATATATTTGATTGAATTTAAGGTTCCCCTGCCCTTCTAGTAATGTTCTCCCCCCACCTCTGCCCCTTCCTCTTCTTTTTTATTGATTTCTGGGGAAGGACAGCTGATCTTCTGTGGGGCGTGAGGTCTGCCCATTTGCATCTCTGCTCCCTCTCGCCCCTCACTCCATCTGCAGGCATGCAGAGCACTGGCTCCCTCCGACCCGTGAACAGACAGGGTCCAGGCTGGATGCTCAGCATTTCCTACACCTCATCTGCAGGACAGGCCTGAATGCACCTCCTATGTGTGTTTTCTGCAGTATCACCCTTTCTAAACACTCACAGTTGCCAACTCCAGCATTTGACTGGCTTTCAAAGAAGATGCGACTGGGCGAGGTGTCTCAGCAAGAGGTGCGAGTGGTCCTTTCACGGGGTGTGGAGCGCTGGGATTGCAGACTGTACTCCTTTTATGAGGTGTGCTGCAGGTGTGGTTCTGGCCTGCGAGACAGGGCGGCCGGCCTCTTCTCTAGGCTTTGAACACTTGGCCGTGGCTCTCTGCTGATTGTTCTGTATCAGAGGGTGTGCATTTTAGTTTCTCAGGTAAAATTGGGAGAGCACAACTCCCACCTGCAGCTGTGTGAGTAAATCCATCATTTTCAAGATGGTGACAAATACTCCAAGTTCTCCGGGGGCGTTGGATGAGCTGTTTCCACCTCCTGAGTTAGCTGTGTCCTGCTCTAGACCTCTTGAGCTTCAGGGTGCTTGCAGACAGCCAGGGGTCCTGTTCAGAGCAGAGGCTGATGCAGTAGATGTGGGGCGGCTCCTGAGATTCTGCGTTTCTCATGAGCTCCAGGAGATGCTGCTACTTCCGGACCCAGAGGACTCTGGGCAGAAAAACTCTAGAGGTGTCCCCTCCCTCACCCCCCTCCCCATGCATCCCGTTGGTGATTAACCCTACCCCTTTTAGCTCTTGCCAACATGATGATGCTGACTGCAGTCAAGAAAAGGAGAGAAGTGGGTAGGCTAAAGTCATGCCAGGAAATAGCTTGACGTGAGACTATTGAGGGCAGGGGCAGGTAGGCGAGGGGAAAAGTGAATTGAAGTGGCCTGGGTTCGAGAGTCATTTTCACCTATTTTCAAGCAAGCAGGTGAACAGGTAAACTTAATCTCTGAGCCTGGGCTTCCTCCCTGGCTTGTCTGCAGGGGATTAAATCCTGAGGGGCAGCCCACACTCTCATGCTCCCACCCATCGCCACCTCTATGCCACCCATGCTGGTGTCCTGCCCACTTTCTGTCCCCAGGGCTCAGCCAGGCTGTTTTGGAGACCACAGCTGCCAGCTGCTGTGTTTTGGGGTCTTATTTTTATCCTCAGGGGAGTCACCGTCTTTTTCTTTGTGTCTGATGTTTCTCCTCTTGCATGGTTCCTCGCAAGCCTTCTGCTCTGTACCAGTTAGCACGCTGCATGGTGCTAGGGTTTTGAGATGATAGTTGACAGAGTTTTAATTGTTTCTGAAAAGTTCTGTGACTCAGGAAAATGAACATTTATGAGTTCACAGAAAACCATTCTTCTTCTTCCTCTTAATTTAGCATTTACTCATCTAGCTACTTTATTTATGCCTCTGCTGCTAAATAATCCATGCTTCTCTAGGAAACTTTCCACCCCTGTAATCAGGACATCAGGCCATGCGTTATAAATGGGCTCTGATTTCTATTTTTTGGGGAGTTGGCAGCATCAGATCTGCCAGGCCCCAATCATCTGCTTGATTTATTCTCTCTGACTTGTGGGTTATTGCTGTTGCCTCCCATTTAGAGAGAAGTAAATGCCATGTGGTTGTCCGACAGACTCTAACAGGCCCTATGTGAGTGGACTCCACTTTTCTGTCCTGCCAAGCTAGGGCCATCATCCTTCTGCCTCCACTGCTCTGGTTTCTGCTATGAGGCTCCTGGGGCTCGTCTTGTCTCCAGCCACCTGGGAGGTAGAGGGCACTGGTTCCAAAAATGGAGGGCATCGGTTGAGGCAGGCCCTGTACTCTGAGCAGGCAACACCCCAGCAAACTGCAGTGAGAGCTGGGCGCACTCGTGTAGGGTGGAGGACATGTGCCCCAGTGGCTGAGAAGCTGTCTGTCCCTTCAGCCTGACGTCTCTCTTGATAGATGGCCATGCACGCATATTTGCATTTTGGCCTTAGGCGTTCCCTTGAGGCAGGAAGGCATGCACCAAGAGAAAGCCAATCTCTTTTCTCATGGGATCCTGGTGTTAACACCAAGAGGTTTTTTAAAAAGTAAAACCTGCCTATTCTCATTTAACAGTTCATCTTGACGGGGCAGCCAGCTGACCCTGGAGCCCAGCAGTTCCTCGTAGCCCCATGCTGTGCTCAGATATTTCAAGGACTGTAGTGAAATTCAGAAAAGAAAAGTAACTTCCCTTCAGTTTAACTTTAAAATCTGTCTCCCTGACAGCACTTCTGGGCTTAGTAGGGAGTAGAGATACAGAACGCAGCCACGAATGGGCTATAGGCTGGAGAGCCAACCAGAACTCTAGCAGGGGCATCGCGGGGAGGGGCAGCTAGTGGTTTACCTGGTACTTCCTCCTCTTCTCCAAGGGATGGTGTCATCCAGTCCTGTTTTGGAGGAAATAGTCCCTGTGGGGAGGATCCGGGTTGCAGTGAGGTCAGACAGAAGTGGAGGCTGAGGGGAGGGGAGGTGGGGGAAGAGAGCTCTGAAGTGCGATTGTGGGGTCAGTGAGTGAGTGCCCAGCTCTGGCAGTTGAGTTGGGGGTGACACCGGGCATGTGCTGAATGCCAGTGGCCCACCTGTGTTTTATGGGTTGACCTTCTCTCTGAAGTCCCGACGAAAGCCCCTTAGTCCTTTTACCCATTTCCAAGACTTGAACGATGACCTAGTGAGGTAGAACCATGCAGAGCCCCCTAAGCACCGTAGGAACCATCTAAGAAGCACAGTCTGCCAGGAGTCTGCTTATTTCAAAATGAGACCCCAGGAATCTCATTTAGGCTCTGTATTCCAGGCCTAGCCTGGCATGAACTAGTTCTGTGGACTTGAGCCACTCCCTTCTCTTCTCTGGGCCTCCGTTTCCTCGTCTGGAAAGCAAGTGGGTGGTCAAGACGCCAACTCGGGTCCCTTTGAGGTTGTCTTCAGATCTGAAATCTTTCGCTGCTGACTGGATTCCTTTAAATAGGAAGCCTGTAGGAAGTCCTGAAGTGTTCTTTCAGATAGAGTTCTACCTCTCTTTCTTGTGGGCAAACAGCAGGTGTGCGGTCTGAAGGTCTGGCCCATCTTTGTTTGTCTAAAGTCACTTCATGTGTTGTCCTTTGGGAAGCGATGGTGGTTGAGGAGTTCTCCATCACTTACCTCGGGGGTGGAACCATTTGGGTCTATTTGACCAGAAATACTCTCCAACCCCTCAGTGCAGACCTGGGTTCGAAGAAGGCTCCGCTGCATTGTGTGATGATGCCACAAACTCCAGGGACCTGCTGGTGTCAGGGAGAGGAGGAGGGAGTCCTCAGCATACTGAGCTGGGAAGGAACTTGAAATGATTCTCTTGTTCATTGTCTAGCAAGAGCTGAGTGTCTGCTTTGTGCTGGAAACTGTGCTCAGAGAAGTGGTTTCCACACCTTTCAATTTCATAGAGCAGAAAAGTGAAAACTTTTTCTTTTAAAGACACAACTAGACTACCTCCTGAAATCCCTATCACCTCTTTATTTACACCTTTGTTATCCTTTCTTATTTGTAAAAAAGATAAAAAGCCATACTTTCAGAACAAAGGGTAGTCCATCCCATGGAAGCCTTCCACTGGCAGATTCTATGTTGCCCAGGTAGGTGTGTTGTGTCTGAGGACTAGTCAGAACGTAGCTGTGAATCACAGGGACATTGAACAAAGATCATTGACAACTGAGGCCCATGAGCTGGAGTCTGAGCCACATTGAGATTCCAGGTCCTAAGACCCAGGTCCAGTGCTCTCTGTGGTATCTGTCCTAATTTCATAGCTGGAAAGACCTAGCTCCAAGATGGGATGGGTGCTTATCCCAGAAAGAGGCCCCCAAGCCTTCTGCACAAGAGCGGGGGATCAACCTGCAGACAGGTTTTCATTGTCAGATCCAGCACCTCTCTATGTGGAAGTGACAGGTGTGACTGGATTTTAAAGTGAGAGTGGGGTGCAGGATTTCTTGCTCATGGTTTTTGAAATTTCTTGCCATCTCTTTAATCTGCTCATGAAAAATGACACACCACTGCTATTTGCCTGATGATTTCTTCCTCCTAATAAAAAGAAGTCTTGTTTTATTCCTCATAGGGAATAATAAAACTCAAGACAGTTTGCTCTTGGCTGGAGTGAAGAATGGAGGGTGAGTGGCCTGTGGGACTTGGGTCTTCCCTCAACCAAAGGTGCACTTCAGCTTCACTCTGCCCAGGGGAGGGGTGGAGAAGCCGGTGTTGACAAGAGGCTGGGGTTGGCCAACAGGGAATCACCTTGGAGACCATTGGCTTCTCTCCATCTGTGGGAAGTTCTTAGAAGTCACCTGTGTGATTACTTGGTGCTTCTTGGAGACTGGGCCCCTGATTCCCTCCCCCCGACCTCCTCAGTGTTCCAAGAGGGACTTGAGTTCAAATTGAAACCCTTCTGGAGGTCTTAGCTGGAAAGGAAAGCTGTCACTGTCACTTTTGTTAAAATACTTTAAACTTTGAGGTTTTGACTTATCTGGGTCTGGATTGAGAGAGGAAAGCATGTGCATGTATTTTTTTTTTAAGAGTTGAGAAGTCATCCCCTTATTTCTCACAAAAGTCCTCTCCGGAGAATACCACTGATCACCAGTGAGCCACTCACTGGCTTAAAGAACCACCTCTGCTGGCCGCCTAACCATCTGTGCAGGAATTGGCAGCTTGGCCTGGCAACAGAAGTGACAGACACCAACATGACAGCCCAGGTTTCAGCCCCAACAAGTGGCCTGGGCCTCCTAAGCATGGCCTACTTTCCTGACAACACATCTCTCCCTGCTCAGGCTGAGTCCTCTGTGCTCTTGCTGGCTTGGTTTGTGGTGGGGCAAGCTCGTGGCGTAGGCAGCCTGATGCAGGCAGCTCTCTGGCCTCCAGGAGAAATGGCTGCTTTCTCCCCCTAGCCCCCAGCCTAACTGTGAAGTGCTATGTTCTACATTTCCTCTTTCTCCTCCAGGATATCTGTTGTTTTAAAACCCCAGAGTTGGTTTTTGCCTGCTAGGGCTAAATCCCTCACTCGGGCTGCCTGTCTGCACTGCTTCCTGAGGAATCTCCAGTTCTGCTTTTGGCTTAAGAGCCCCTGAAGTCAGGGGGCCCAGTGGCTCAAATCTGTTTCTTCTCTTGGCAGCTGTGTGGTTGAGGGATGTCACTGACTTTCTCTGACCTTCAGGTTAGCAGTGAGTAAAATGCAGGCGATAATAGCACTGATTTCAGACATGTCACGAGGACTGACTCAGATGGTGCACGTAATACCTGGCCCAGAGGGCCTGTGCAGAACGTGGCAGTGGGAGCTGCGGCTTTGTGTCCATAACGTCACAACCCCACTAAGTACCCTTGTGCGCTTCTCCCGCACTGGGGCCTGGCATGTCAACCTCAGCTGCAGTGCTTGTCACTCAGTGTTTAGCAGGGTGGCTCTTGGAGTGGGAGGGTCCTTTTTCTGCTGGAATGGTAAGTAGCCTGGGGTCTGGGCCCCCTGCGTCTGCAGTGTCCGGGAGAGCCTGGTACACAGTAGGATGTTCAGATATTTGTAACTGAGTGAATGAGTCAGCAATCTTTTATTATTTATTTTGCCATGATATGGGGTTTGGACAAAGTGTCTTGAGTTTCTAGGACTCCTTAGAGAAGAAATCCCAGGTGAGAGTCACCTGGCTGTCTTTGGTTTCCATGTATAGTAGGATTCCATCACAGTTTCAGTCTTTCCAATATCCTTATTAAATCGCTAGAAGCCTAAGAGAGTATTATGGGCCACATGTATAGGAGCGGGGAGGAATCCTGACTCAGTTGCTCTCTCTTCCTAGAGTGGTCTTTGGGGCTTACCTGGCCCTGGCTATCCCCTCTTCAAAAAGGCCAGCATCACTGGGACAGGCCCCCCAGAACCTCACCCAAAATGGGAACCCAGAGAGTGAAATAGAAACTCGAAGAAATGCATGATGTTCTTTTTGTGCTTAGAATTTTCAGGTCAGCAGAAATAGTCTGTGGCTCCAGGAGGGTGGCTGCCAACTGTTCCTACAAAGGAGGGAAGAGATTGAGGGTGGTAGGAACAAAAGTTCTCTTTGGAGATGTCATCAAGTAGGTGTAAGACTCCTGATGGCTTTTCTTGGTGCTAGTCTTAGGACAACTGGATTAAATGCTTGATTAAGCTGTTCCATCATTTAAAGCTTTCTGTCTAAATATAGAAAACAGAACTCTTTCTCCATTTATTTCCCTTCCTCTATAATAAAGACCTCAGGGTTCTGTGATTCTGCGGATGCCACATTTTGTGTGTCCATCCCAGGGGTGGAGACTTTCATGTGGGCACACTGGGAGATGTCAGATGGGAGAGGCCTGCCAGGCGATGCTCTAATTGAAGTGCTTCTAATATATGCCTCACTGTTCCTCCTCTTCCTTCTCCACTCTCCTCTGTTTGGTTGTTACATATGCTGTTTCCACTTTAGTGTTTGGCTGTGAAGAATGGGACTCTTTGCCTCATGCTTGGGTGTTCCTCGCCTGGCAATATAGCTTAGGAGTATGTCTTTGTGTCCCAAAGCAGAACTTCCCACTTGACCTTCTTAGGACACTATTACCTCCCTAGTATGGGTCTCTTGGCCCTGGGCTGTCAGGGCCAACTGGGACATCTGGTGTTCTTAAATCTTAGTCATCGACAGGTATCCACCGAGTACTCAGCTGTGCACTTGGCCTGGTCTTAGGGCTAAGTGGTTCAAGAGAAATGAGATTTGTGATTCCATTCTTTGGGCTTGAGGACTAGCGGGGCATGAGAGTGGGATGGGGGAATTGGGAGGGGCATGGAGCAATTAGCTGTTGCTGAACAGGAATCTGACCTAGCAAAAGGAATTAAACACCTACGTCAATTGTTGATCTCTTCTAACCTGAGTATAGTGATCATATTCTCAACTTTAGCCTAAAGGAAATTAGATATATTTATTAAGTAGTAAAGGAAGAAAGAGCTCCTGTCTTCTCTGGTCCCATTCATCCACCCCTGGTCCCAGAACAGGATGCTTGTTCTCATGGTTCAGACATTCTCCTCCCTAGAGGGGACGTGGTTGATGGTCGTGTCACAGGTTTGTCCTGGCCCATGACTCAGCTGCTCTGGAGACCTCAGAGGCTTGGCTCGGGGCTGGAAGAAGCTGAAGTCTCAGAATGTCACCCATGCAGGCTGACAGAGTACTGACTGCAGCAGCCCCATGGTGTCCAGGGCTCAGAATTTTCACTAGAGCCGCTCCCCAACCTTCCAGAACATGTCCACCAGAGCAGGACACCTCTCCTAAGGTGGTTCTACCTGTAAGGCCTGACACTCTTGTTGGCTCAGTGAATACTAGGTCCCACTCAGAGGACTTGGGCTGGCGGTGGGGAGGGGGCACTGCTCTTTACTGCTCTGACTGCCTCATCTTGCTTAGGGTACTGCAGTGTGTGATCTTGCCACCCCAGTGCCCAAACTGTCTTACTGGAAGTCTTAGCTCTTGCTTTAGAGTCCCATCTTGAACTAGGTGGCCATTCTGGTCCAACTAGGTATACCGATTGGTTTGGTAACTTTTAGGAATGAAAACACTTGTATGGCCATGCTGACTGGAACAAAATTATCTGTGATTTATTATACATTCTAGATGAAAAGTATAATAAAATTTAAACCTAATCTCATTCAAAACAACTATTCTGTGTTACAAGAAAAGATAGGCATGAGCTGCATTCTACAGGAAATTCCTGTATGTGGGCTGATGTCTCACCTTGAGATTATGAGAAAGGAGAAAGAAGAATCATAAAGAGAGCTTTAAGAAATCACCTGTCTGCTCACACGTGGTGAGCAATTAATATGGTACAAAATGTCTTTGGTTAGTAGTGTGGGCGAACCGTGGGTGACGTGAGAGTTTGGAGCAGAGAGGTGCTGGGTGGGAGGCGGGATTGGGAAGGACCTCTTGGAGGTGGAGGGCCGTGGAGAGGATGGTGGAGATCTGGGTGGGCAGAGTATTTAAGTATTCAAGGAGGTGGAATTCTCCGAGTATTTGTGTGGGGTGGAATAGGACCATGTCTGGTGGGAGGGGAAGAGAGAAGAGACTGGCTGGGGTGGATATCTGGGCTTGCTTGCAAAGTGATTTCTCAGGGATGCATTGGAGGCCAGGAGCAGAATCACCTTCCAATATGCCCGTATAGAAAGAAGGGTTATCCTGAGGCTCCAGAGATCTCCTGGAGCCAAGTACAGGCTGCCTGGTGGGCTCAAGGCATAGAGCCTTCGGTCAGCCTGTCCCTCATCTCACTTCTTCCCAGCTGTACCATCTCCAGCTTCCGTTTCTCTCTCCTCTGCCTGTTCTCTCCAGACACTGTGAATCCCATCCCATGGCCTTTATCAGGTAAAATTAGCCCCGTGGCCCTGGCCCTGCCAACACACCAACTTGCAGCTACAGGGCCCTGGACCACTCAGTGGAAGTCTAGTCTCTGGGGACCCAATTGGCTCAACTTGAAGAAATGTCTGCTCTCGTTCATTCCGTGTGGCTGGGGGACAGGTCCCCATAGGTGAGGTGACATCCAGGACCTCTGAGCAGGGGGTGTGGGTGCAGGGCTGGGTGACTCTAGAGGAGGAGTGGGAGAGTAGAGTATTGTGGGTAGAGGGGGCGGGCGAGACTGAGGGGCCAGCCTCCAACCTCTCGGAAAGCACTCAGAGCAATGTGAGCTGAGATTTTAGAAGTGTGGCATTTTATGAGTCAAGCTTTGCTATCCTCAGAGCCGGAGTCGGGGTAGGCTCAGGCCTGCCTACATGGCCTTATATCTTTGCTCTTCTGCTTTGCCTGCCCACCTTCTTCTATCTACCCCAATGGTACCCTCACCACACCAACCTGGCCTGCCTGCAGCTGGACAGCTTGGAAGCCCAGCATATCCATTCCTAGGTTATCCCAGCAGACAGGCTATAAGGGAGGCCTGACCTCCACAGGCTGACTCACACCTTGCCAGTGAGTACCCTGACCCATCCCTCCTTCCTGGTGCCTGAGTCTAGGCCTTGCCCACCAAACTGACTCAAGGGGAGCAGGCTTTGGGGCTTGGACATGGCCCTGTGACTCCAGGGTCCCATCTCCTGTGGCTGCAGGGAGCTCCTTAGTGCAGCTGCTTTGAGGTTCAGCTGGAATTGTTCTTGGGAGGAGAGAAGGGCTTCATGGGAGGGGAGTCATGGCTTTACCACATGGCTCTTCTTAGAGGGTCTGCCACCCTGTGGAATCCAGTGAGCACCACTACGGTTGAGCTGTTGTGGGATAATTAGGCCTGTCATCACGGAAGATGAGACGTGAAAGATGCTCTGTTACTTCTGGGGCTGAGCTGTGCTCCCAGCCAGGTGCAAAGTCTTGTTGCATTAGGAGCCTTGTTTTTGCTATGATGTCTATTTCCGTGTAACCAAGAGTTGGGGTGTGTTAGGGAGCCAGGGACACCTCTAGGGTGGGGATGACAGGGCAGGGAGGCCTCTGGAGCTTGGAGCTGCGTGTCTGAATGCCATTTACTCTTCTTCTCTCATAGGAACAAGGACCAGATTCCTGATAGGAATTCTGAGTCCTGATATGGAATTCTTTGAATTTCGTAGCTATTAGTGATGATAACACTAATAAACAGGTATCGTTTTGTCAAAGCTTTCAGTGGATTACCTCCTTGACTTTTCGATAAGATTCTATGAGGTACTATTAACTTGCTTATTTTATACCTGTGGATGCAGAGGCTTCAAGGTGCTAGGCGAGTTGTTTGAGGTCTCTGTCTATGAAGTGGTGGAGCCGGGGTTTGCCTCTGGCCCTCTGACTGTCCAGCTTGTGCTCCTCACAAACTTCAGCTCTGCTTTTACTGCCCACCCCCTCACCTATTTTTGAGGCTATTAAAAGGACATTTGATTTTGAGCTTTGGAGGCCAAAGTAGACCCTATTACCCAGATAAGGCCTCCCCACCTCCCGGAGGGCAGCAGAGTTGAGTGGCCAAGCTCTGACCCTCCCTGTGGGGAGTGGTAGAGGACATCCTGCCCCTATTCACCCCCTAGCTCCCCAATACGCACACCTTTCTCTTATCTTCTCCCACCATGGGGAACAGCCTGCAGGGCAGCACTGAACCTGTGAGAATTAATGTCTTTTTGGCTATTTCCTTCCAGTTGTTCCAGGGGGGTTGGTGGGGACTTTGCTGCCACTGCTCTGTGGGTCCCTGAGCATCTGCCCCTTCATGGAGGGCAGGGCCTCGTCAGGCCCACTGCCCTGCCTGGACACATGCGAAGACGAGTGTCTGGACTCTGGATGGAGACCTAAGTGTGATGGTGTGTGGTGGTCTTTGTTTCAGCTCCTCAGAATTGGCCTTGGGAAGTTTCTAAGGGTTGATGAGAATTGTCTCCCTTTCAGAAGCTGCTCTGGGACCCTGACCTTAGGGAGGAGGCAAGACGCCCAGTGTCGGTGACCAAGGTGGTTACTATCAGATAAAGGTCTTTGGAGGGTCGGGAAGCCCAGTGGGAAAACGTGGCTGTTTGCTGACTCTTCCACCAGCCGTTGGAAGGGAGCAAAGGGGTCAGTGCTGGGTTATTGCCAGAGGCAAGCCCTGTGTGCTCCTGCTATGGAGGGGCTGTCATGGAGGAAGGCGCCCTCCTCCCCAGCGGCAGCCATGGTAGGGAAGCCCCAGGCACACAGGGCAGGAAGCTTCCTTAAGGTGTGGTGGTGGCTGCTTTGGAGGTATGCCTACCTCATCTAGGTGGGTGAGCATATCAGGAAGTTGCGGCTCCCATTCCATGGGATGGCCGTGGCTGGTGAGCTGTCAGGGCTGCCTGTGAGCAAGGAGGGAAGGGCTGTCTGTGGGCAGGGCAAGGATACCCCGGGCACATACAGGTCCAGGGTACACAAAGTGCCTACTCTGCAGAACGTCGAGGGGCAGGAATCCCAGCATTTAAGTGTGCTGGAGCCAGTGAGCCAATGGGCAGCCCCAAAGGGTGAGAGAAAGTCAGGGACAACAGCCTGGGGTGGGTGTAAGAGAGATGTGAGAGGACAGCTCTGGCCAAGTGTTGATGGTTCACGGTTGACACTGTACCCACCATCGGAGCCTTCCTGTAGCCTGCCTGTCTCCCCATCATAGCCCGCTGGCTGCGGCAGAACTATCGACCTCCCTTATACTCCAGAGGCCCAGAAACATGGATAAGCACCTCTTCCATTCTGGGCGCTATGCTCGGGCTGGGGGCAAAGTGATGCCCAACAATCTCCAAGCTGCTGTCTGTGGGTGGAAACTGGTCAGCTACAGCAGACACCAAACATCGGGGGCTCTTTGCATCCTTCTGCTCCCAGTTCTTGCAACAATCTCATAGGCACTACCCTGAATCTCATCTTAGCTGAGCAAACTGCAGCTCCTGGAGATTAACACCTTGTAGCTGGGGACCAGTGTGGCGGGGGCCCGGGGCCCAGATGAATGCCTTCATGGCTGCACAAAGCCAGTCCAGGCCAGTCATTCCCTTCTCCCCCTCACTGGGGAGGCTCTCAGTTCTGGGTGCTGAACCTGCCTTTCCCACCTGCACCCAGTGGCTCTTGAGATCTGCTGAGCCCTGGAGGCTGAGGCGGTGTCACTCCCTGTGGAAAGAGAGCACAGGCCTGCTGGAGCATCCCCCTGCTTCACTAAATCTTGCTGGGAAAGAAATCGGTGCTACTGTGTGCAGTTTCTGTGCCAGCACTACCAGCTCCTCCTGGGAGAGCCCTGCCAGCACCTGCAGGGGCTGTGGTGGTCCATTGGAGGCTGCCCAGCACTGCAGTAAGCAGTATTATGACAGGCGGTGTGATGGCCTCATTCTGGGGAGAGGGTTTGTAAGGTATTTGGTTTACCCAGTGGTTCCCAAACGTGTGCACACATTGGAATTGCCTGGGAAGCTTCAAGAAAATAGTGATGCCTGTGTCCCAGCCGCAGAGATTGTGATTTAATTGGTCTGGGGTGCGGCCTGAGCTCTGGATTGTTCAAAGTATCTCTATATGGGATCTACTGGGTTAGCCTCTGGAGGAAGCACAGACGAAACACCCACTTCTCTCAACATTGTCCTTCTCAGCATCTGCTCTTCAGGGGGACAGAGATTCAGGCTCTTGGGGACAAAGCTTCCAAGTGCCTTTGTGCCAAGTTCGAGGCCGCCCTGGGAGGTGTGGTTGACGGAGGCTGGCCTAGCTCCTGACCTGGCAGATGTAGGGCATGCATTTCTCCAGCTGAGGATGATGGTGAGCGTTCTTTGCACAGCCTGTATTCCATTCTCACAACAATCGCAGAGGCACTGCCCTGAATCTCGTTGTATAGCTGAGCTAACTGAAGCTCCTGGATCTTCTCACCTAAGAAGCAGGGAAAGGACCAGAAAAAACCTGTTGGTTTTACCTGGTATTCTCAGACAGGCCAGCTACTAAGTGAGTAGCAATCCAGCTATGATGACCATTGGGTGCCTTTCTTCCTTTTTGACTCTGTTATAAAAGAAAATTGAAAAAGAGCCTTATTGTACCTTAAAGGCTTTTTAATTATATATAACTCATTTAAACTACTTTAAGTTCCATTTTTAATATAAGTTTTATGGTGGTATAAGGAAAGTGCCTTCTAATCAAAGTGTGTTTGGGGATTTATCTTCCTGTACAAAAGCAGATGCCCATAGGGAGTCCAGGCCAATTATTTATTCAGACAACAATCAAAAATCACCAAGTTCTGAGTGGAAGCCACGGAGGTAGAGGTTCCTCTGGCAGCTGTGAGGATTGAAGGCGGCAGGTGTAGAGAGGGCTCAGCCAATGCGATGCTCAGTGCCAGTTCCCACTGCTGGTGCCCAGCTAGAGAGGGGAGACGATGATGGAGACTGGGGCGTGCTTGATGGGCAGAAGGGGTGACCAAGCAGCGGAGGGTTGTGCTCAGAGGGAACAGATCTCTACCCAAATAACAGTCCCCTGGAGGGGACCTCCCTGACCACCTTGTCTAAAATAGCAGACCCTGCCCCTCTGTCGTTCTGCCCCCTTCCCTGTTTTATTTTTTCACCGTGGCACTTCTTACCATGACGTGTCCTATAAATTTAATTTGCTTGTTTGTTGTCTGTCTTTCTGTGTAATATCACCAGCTTCACGGGGACAGGGGCTGTCTGGGCACTACTGTATCCCCAGGACAGTAAATATTTATTGAATGAATGACGACATGAGCAAATGAAGGGATGAATAAATAAATAGGTCAGGAGATGGATCAGGAGCTCTGCTGAGAGCCTGGGTGAGGGCTGAGTGTCTCGGGCAGAGTCAAGGTCGGGGGAATAGCATTCACAAAGCCGAACCCACAGAGGCTGGGGCTCACAAAAGAGGTGAAGAGGAGGCGCGGAAGATGCCCAGGGACAAAGGTGCCCTGGAGGGCAGAGGGGCTGCTGGCCAAGCAGGAGGATCAGAGGGAGGGGATCTGTTTCTGGGCAAGATGGGAGATTCTGGTTGGCGTGCTGGGATTAAGGGGTCTTCCCTGTTTCCTTTGGGAGAAGAGAGTGTGCCTGTCCTTAGACATGGGCCACTCGGGCGTTTTCAGCCTCACTCCTATTGGACACTGCCCTGCCCCGCACCCCACCTGCCCTGGCCCGCAATCCTCCTTTCTCCGCTTGCCCTCCTTCTCATCCACCCCAGCCCCCCCACAGCTCTGGAACTTTTTGCGTCTTTATATTAGATCATTTATACCTGTGACACTGCCCGCCAGCCCCTCCCGCCCCGGCCCCAACATACTCCATGTACAAAAATAAGAATAAAAATAGACTTAGACGTGAGGACTATGCTGCAGGGCAGCCTTTCTTCCTTTATTGTCTCTTAATTTTCTAGACACAGGTTATTCTAAACTCATCTTGGGCTTACAGCTGGCAGAAAGAAAAAAAAAACAGTGGCAGATTTGACTATGGTGTTAAACAGGTTGATGCTAAGTTACATAGTCTACTGGATGGCACTTGGAGGGTATAATGAATAATTAAAGTGTAAACCTGTCCCCTTTTCTCCCAGGGGCCATCTCTCCTCCCCAAACACCCCCAAGATGGTCTTGATTTTCCTAGGGCAGGCAGACTGCTGGACCAGAGCCAGCCCAAGAGAGTTGCTTGTTTGGCAGGACAACGAGTGGACATGAAGCTTCCCAGAATGAGGAAGGCACCGTAGGGGGTCCCTGTTTCTGTGGAAACTTACCTAAAAAAGGAAAAGTATAGGAAGCCAGGCTTCAGTGACAGTTGGTGTGTTCCGCGAGCCTCAAGGAGAACCTCACTCGCCCTGTAGTCTTGCTAGGAGATCGTGAAGTAATCGGATTTCATTCCCACAGTAAACTTGTTTAAGGCCTATAATATGCCAGGCCCTGTGCTGGGGTAAGAGATGAATGAGATGTGGACAGTTGGGGAGACAGATGCTGCTCGAGTAATGACAATCCAGCGCGACCGTGGCTTGTTGTGGTTAAGTAGCTCTGCAGTAACGGGCTGGGCTTTGTTGAGCCCTGCTAGCATTGCTGGAGAGAGGACTGTTGGTGAAGTGGTCCCTAGGTGCCGAGTTAGAGCCCCATGCTGCTCACTGTTAGGATAGTCCTGCGCGCCAGGATTGCTTATTCTGAGGGAGAGATGTGGATTACTTTCCAAATAAAAAAGGTAATTAGTTTTTAATTTGTTGGGTTGTCAGAGAGAGAAAACTGGAAAGTGCCCCCTCTTTCCTTCTTGGTCTCTTAATCTGGCTGTGTGCAGGCGATTATGTTTAACAAGGTGGAGGGATCAATTAGTCAGTGACATTTAATCCATCAGATGTGATTTAATGTTTACCTGTATTGTTGTTTTGGGAGATTTGCCACAGAAGACTGCCTTAAATTCAGACCACTTTTTCTTTTTCAATTGTAAATGAATAACTTTTAACGTATAGCTTTAGGTAATACCTAGACTTTAAAAATCCCAAATCCTCGTATAGTATTCTACTCACTCTTTGCTTTTGAGAACAAGAATATTAGCATCCAAATCATCTTAATTTCTGAAGGCCTGACAAATATCTTCAAGCTTTCCTTTTGATCTAGTGTCTTGTAATCACCATCAATACCTTTTATCTTTAGGGCATCGCACCTCTCTCCTATACTGACTGCCCTCTGCTCCCCATCAGAAAGCACTGAGCGGGGTTATCTGGGACTCTGCTCACGTTTCTAAGGCTTGGCTTAATTCGCCCTGGCTGGGCTGGCTGGTCTGCCTGTTTTACAGATGGTCAACTGGACTGGGAGGTATCTGGGTGGCTGCCTCAAGGCTGCAGCTGGTGGATCAGTTACTAATAATATCAAGTTATTCAGACCTCCTGGGGGCTGTGAGGGTCCTGTTTCCTAGTCTCCCTCGTGGACATAATAAAATTGATGTTCCCCACAAGTGTGCTACAGGGAGGCTAGCAGTCAGTTCATAAGAGTGGTGGTTTTTTATCTTTTTTAACAGATGTCTTGCACCCTAATCGTAGAGAGATTTCTTTGATATTTTTCAAAATCATCCATACTTGGTGTCTTCCCTGTGTCTCGATAATCCTCCCTTTAAATTCCCTGGTCTGCTGTAAACAGTTTGCTTACACTGATCATTTACAGTTGGATAGGAAGTAGAAGGGGCACAGAACTTGCTCGCTCCATCTGTGTTTCAGACCCAAAGTGTTGGGAAGGCCACTTCCTGCACCCGTGCGGTCATGCCCAGCCCCACCCCTTCAGTTCCTGGTCTCCTGAGAAAGGATAGCGAGGCCGCACCTGGTTGGGCAGCTTGTGGGCAGTGCTGGCTGAAAGGCGGAAGGGCTGAAGCTGTGTGCCCAACTTGCTAAGCTATCTAAGCATCTTGAGGTTAGTGTGGCCTCTGTGCCTCTCGCGCCTTTAACACACCTTTGAGGCATTAAGGCAGCCTACTAGAGAGGACACACCCCTCTCTGCTCCAGAGGCCTCCAGGCATGTGATGCTGTTCCCTGTGAGGTGCGAGATGAACTCTCACCCCTCGATTAGGTGGCGTTTCTCACCTCCTTGTTTGGTGTTTTCCTTGAGCACTTGCTGCAGGCTTCACATGACCCAAGGAGGCATCGGATGTTCAGGAAGCTCCCACCTTCACCCCCCTGCTCCCCAGCCCTGGCAGAAAATCCTGTTGTTTGCTGGATTATTCAGCTTGGCTCTCAAGCTAGCTCTTGAGTTTAGGGTTAATCCCCTAATCCTCTCGTCATCTGACGTTGAAGACCCAGACATGATGTGCTGGGAAATCTAACAACTCGATGGTTTTCCTTCTGCCTTTAACTGAACCATATAAATGGGATGAAGTGTACAAGACACTTGGTGCAGGCTCCGTAAATAGGGGCCAGTGATGGAATACATGCTGCATAAGGCATCGCTGTTTTTAGCTGTATTCTGTCAGTCCACGTGAAGGCTTTAATTGCAGAGTGGTATTTTACTAGCAAAAATGAAAGTGGTTAGAGTCAAATTTTTAAAATTAAGATGAATAAATGACAAATTATAAGAAAGGTTGTTAAAGGAGCATTAGTTTTAAGAGGATCTCAGGGATGAAAACTTAGAATTTAGATGTCAGAATTTCAGTAGTGGTTAGGGCTGTTAGCAAAGCCTCCATCTCAAGTGTACTGAAGGGTTTATAAAATGAACACATGGGCTGCATTTAGTAGATTCTTGAGCTAGTGGGGGCCTGAGGAACTCGGAAGCAGGGGGCTTCCTCAGCTCCTCCAAGCTGGGCTGAGTGCTGCTGGTCGTGGCTCACACTCAGGACACTGGCAGGGGCAGACAGCCGGCAGCTGCCCATCTTGGCAGGCCATGCCCCATCTGTGCCAGATTCTCTTCTGCTTTGTTGATGAAGACCTGGCTATGTGGAGCTCCATTCAGCTTGCTGTTTTCATGGCACTCTCTTCTTAGTTGTAGGTGCTTTTGATCCCATTTCCTAACCCACAGAGCCAACATTTTCCCAGAAGCACTGAATCCCATAATATTTTGAGTGACAGACTGAGACTCACCCTCTAACCAAGGATGGCCGGATACGTGGATGAGGAGGTATGACTTTGGTCTGTGACCCGGCTCCACCGTCCTTCTCCTGAGCCTCACGCACAGCCTAGGATGCTGAGCACAGCCTAAGATGGACGTGAGAAGGATCTGGGATGGAGTTGGAGGGTCCTCATTCATACTCTTTCAGCAGCTCTCGAACTATTTTTTGGTAGCTGAGAATCTGTAATAGATTTTTGGATTATGAAAAATATTACTCAGCACTCACATTATGTTGATTCAGAAATAAAGATTATGCAGTTCAACTGCACAGTAAAATACAGCCTGATGGAATGGTAATCTTTAACCTCAGTTCTTCTACATTATAGTAGAAGATAATAGATTCAGGAAAGATACAGTAAGGAATAAAGCTGTTGTATTGGTTAAATGACATTTAAAATGATTTGGCTGTCAAATTCGTGGAAAGGTTATGAACAGTGAATGAAAAATCTAAAATTAATTCCCTACTTTAAGAAAGTGTGATTTATACCGTAATAAAATTATATTTTTAGTTAAGGAAATTTAGTCATTAAGTAATGCCCATGCACTAACTCATTTATTAACCATCTGGTTTGAAGCTTCTGCAGCAACTAATTTCTTCCTTAGGCAATGCATCCAGGCCTTGCTGTCATTGGTGTCATTGAACTCTGTTCTGTACCCTTCTGCTACAGCTTTTTGGGGGTAGATTCTTATTTAGCCTCAAGAATTGATGGAGCTGTTGAACCCATTTACCTCCCCCAGACAATCCTATCGTCTCTCTCTCTCTCAGTATCTTCAGTAATGGCAATAATGGTGGTGATGGCTGCCATTTGAGGACCCCTGTATGCCGACCACCATGCTAAGGATAGTATAGGCTTATTATTATTTCACTTAGTCACCACAGCCACTCTGTGAGGAAGGTACAATTCCTGCCCTTATTTTACAGATGAACAAGCTGAGGCTTAGGAAGGTGAAATAATTCACCAAAGGTAGCAGGGGCACAGCTGGCAGGAATAAGCCAGGATCCATCCCAGAGCCGTCTGACTTCAGAGTCCCAACTTTTAATCCCTGCCCTATGTCTCATGAATATTCATCAAGTGTTTGCTTTGAGGCAGTGGAGTGTAGCAGTAGGACTTCTGAGGCTTGAGTCTAGCCTTGACTTGGCCACTTACTGCTCATGTGATAGTTAGTGAGCCGCAGCCTTTCCCTCAGTGGAAGCTTCCTTATCTGTAAATTAGGGAGTGCGATTTATTCCCTCTGTTCCACAAACTTCTGATGGGTACTATTGGGTACTTTGTCCTATTTTATTTTTTAATTTTTTATTGAAGCAAATCAAACATGTA
This sequence comes from Equus przewalskii, assembly GCF_037783145.1. Taxonomy (NCBI): domain Eukaryota; kingdom Metazoa; phylum Chordata; class Mammalia; order Perissodactyla; family Equidae; genus Equus; species Equus przewalskii. The sequence continues at coordinate 41,206,339 of NC_091843.1, forward strand.
GGAAAGTGCACACATCTGAGGTGTAGAGCTCCATGAATTTTTACCAAGTAAACATACCCATGTAACTACTACCAGGATCATAATTTAGGACATTCCCAGCACCCCAGAAGCCACCTTTGTGTCCCTTCAGTCATTAGCCCCCAAAAGTGACCGCTAAGCTGTCACTGGAGATTGCTGTTGCTTGTTTCTGAAATTTATGAAAATAAAATCCTATAAGTTGTACTTTTCTGTCGTCTTTCGCTCAACATTTTGTCTGTGAGATTCACCCAAGTTATTGCATATTGCAGTGCTGTTCTTCTGCATCGCTGTGAAGTTTTCCATTGCATGGATAATGCCAAACTGTGTTTATCCACTGTACTCTCGGTGGGCATTTGGGTTGCTCCTGTTCTTGGCTGTTACACGTCATGCTGCACGTCGCATTCTTATACATATGTTGGTGCTCACATGAATGCACTTGTGTTGGACATTTACCTGGCAGAGGAATTGTTGGGTCAGGAAGACAGAAATCACACTAGTTATGCTAATATAATTTAATATATGGAATTGGTTAAACAGATAGTAAAGGGTTAAAAAGCCAAAAAAGGAACCACTGAGATAACTAAGAGCAATTCACTGCGGGAAGCACCTATTGTCTGCAGGGGAGGATCCCATAAAACTGAGGCTCAGACCGGTGGAGGGGAGTCTGGCTGGTGCAGTTTCCTCTAGGAATATGAAAATGGCAGTGGCTCCATATCCTTGTAAACATTTGGTATTTTCAGTTTTTTTTTAATGTTATGTTTTCTCTGGTGTAGAGTAGTATCCCATTGTGGTTTAACTTGTGAATTTCCTATTCAGGTCTTTTGCTCATTTTTCAATTAGTTTGTGTTTGTCCTATTTATTTGCAAACGTACTTGCTGTTTTCCAAATGAGTCCTGCATCAGATACATACGTTGCAAATGTATTCCCTAGTTGGCTTGACTTCTCACTGTCTTAATTATCTCTTTTAATGAACAGAAGTCTTCGTTTTAGTAAAGTCCAGAATATTATTCTTTTCCTTTATGGTGCTGCCTTTCACATCCCATTTAAGAAATTTTCACTTACTAAGGTCATGAAGATATTCTCTTATGGTATCTTCCAGAAACATTATTGTTTTATCTTTCATTTTTAGATCTACAGTCCATCCTGAAATGATTTTAGGTATGTTGAAGGGTAGGAGGTCAAGGTTCATTTTTTTCCATGTAGATATCCAATAGATCTGGCACCATCTGTTGAAAAAGCCATCCTTTCCCCGAAGTATTACACTGACACTTTTGTCATAAACCCAGAAACTGAGTATGTGTGGTTTCTAGCTTTATTTTGAATTCTGTAAACATTCTCTTTTTTTTCTTGATCAGCTTTCTTAAAAATCTCTCAAGTTTATTAATCTTTTCAAAGAGCCAATTTTTGGCTCTAAATTTTTATGGTATATTTGTTTCCTCTATTTCATTGATTTCTGCTCCTATTTCTTTCCTTCTACTTTTTTTGTGTGCTTAAATTGTCCTTTTTCTAGCTTTTAGAGATAGATGGTTAGGTTATCAATTTCTAGCCTTTATTTTTTTTCTAACATATGCATTTAAAGCTATAATTTTCCTCCAAGTACTGCTTAATGGCATCCCACAATTTTTTAAACGCTGTAATTCAATTGTCATTCAGTTCAAAATATCTTCTTGTTGGGGCTGGCCCCGTGGCCGAGTGGTTAAGTTCGCGTGCTCCGCTGTAGGCGGCCCAGTGTTTCGTTAGTTCGAATCCTGGGCGCGGACATGGCACTGCTCATCAAACCACGCTGAGGCAGCGTCCCACATGCCACAACTAGAAGAACCCACAATGAAGAATACACAACTATGTACCGGGGGGGCTTTGGGGAGAAAAAGGAAAAAATAAAATCTTTAAAAAAAAAAAATATCTTCTTGTTTCCTTTTTGACTTTCTTTTGAAAATTATGCAATATGCTTCTAAATTCATGGGTCAAATATTTGGAAATTTTTCTCTGTATCCTTCTGTTATATTGATTTCTAATTTAATTTCACTATAGTCAGAAAACTATGTTTGTTCTCTATATGATTTTAATAATTTGAAAGTTGGAACTTCCTGATGGCTCAGCATATGGCCAATTTTTATAACTATTGAACGGACACTTGAAGGGAATGTACAGTCTGCAGTTGTGGGTGCCGTGTTCGATGTATGTCATCTACATCAAGTTTGGTAATCATGAGGTTCAAATCTTCTCTGTCCCTACTAGTTTTTTTCCTCTTCTTATTTTATCAGTTAGTGACAGAGGTTTCTTAAATTCTCCCACCAGTGTTGTGGATTTGTCAACATCAGTTTCTCCTTTTAGTTCTTTAGTTTTTACTTTATTTATGTGTAGGCTATGCTATGAGCTGTGTACCAGCTTAGAATTGCTATATATTCCTGTTGAGTTGTCCTTTTGTCACTATGAACCACCCCTCTTTGTCACTAATAGTAATTCTACTTTAGAGTCTACTTTACACCAACTTTCTCTTGGATTTAATACAGTTTAGCTTTTCTATCTTTTTACATTCAGCCTTTTTGTATCCTTTCATTTATGTTGTGTCTCTTGTAAGCAGCATATAATTGGATTTTATCTATTATGTCAATCTTTGTATTTTAGTTGAAATATTTAGTCCACTTTCTTTTAAATCTAACACATTATTCTCTTTGTTCTTTATTCCTTTTTTTTTTCTATCCTTTCTTGTCTTCCTTTGGATTCTTTAATTTTTTTGTTATCTCACTCCTTTGCCTCATAGCACTAATTTTACAATTTTTTGTACCGTAATAGGACGTTATAATGCTTCAATTCCATCTGACCTCCTGACCTTTTGTGATCATATTATCATGTATTTTAGTTATACAAATATTATTACTTTAGAGGGCAGTATTGTTGTGCTAAGTGGCCAAAATTAGATTTATCCATTTTTAAACCCTTTCTGGTGTTCTTTATTCCTTCTTGCATAATTATGCATTCATCTGAGAAATTTCCCTTTCACCCAAAGCGTTCCTTTGTGTTGCTTTTAGTGTTAATCTGCTGGAAATGTATTCTCTCAGTTTTTGTTTGTCTTTATACATCTTTATTTTACCTTATAAATACCCATATTTTCACTGGGTGTAGTGTTCTGTCAGAATTTTAAAGATGTCATTCCATTGTATTCTGGTTCCATTTTCCCCTGAAAAGTCAGCTGTCAGCCTTATTGTTGTGCCTTCATAGTAATGTGTCCACTCTGCCCCCAGCACCTCCCTTCTGGCTTTTTACAAGATTTTCTTTTTTGTCTTTGAATATTCAAATATTTTTCTGTGAGTACCTGGTGATTGTTTTCTTTGTATCTTGTTTGGGGTTTGTAGGGATTCCTAAATGTCTGGCTTGATGTCTTTCATCAATTTTGGAAAATTCTCAACCACTATCTCTTCATGTATTGATTTTGCCCAATTTCCTCTCTCCTTTCACTGTGAAACTTCAATGGCATGCTTGTTAGACCTTTTTACCATGTCCCATAATGTCTCTCATACACTTTTCTGTATTTTTCATCCTTTATTTTTCCCTTTCAGATCTTCAATCTGGTCATTTCCTACTGACCTAGCTACCATCTTACTTGTCCTCTTTTTAGTTGTGTTTAATCTGCAGTTAATTGCATTCATTGAATTCTTTCAGTCACTTAATTTTCAGCTCTAGAATTTCCACTTGATTCTTATTTTAACAGATTCCAGTTTTATGGTGAAGTTCAGCATCTTTTCTTCTATTTTCCTGAATGTATTAGTCATAATTATTCTAGAGCTTGTGTCTGATAAGTCTAAAATCTGGATAACCTGTGGGTCTGTTTCGCTATTTTATTGGATTTTAGTCATTTGATCCCTTTTTCTGCCATGCCTAGTAATTTTGTATTGGATTCTGGACCCCTTATATATGAAAAATTGTGAAGCCTGTGGATAGCTTGATTGTCTTCCAGAGGGGATTTACTTGTCTTTGTTAGAGAATACTGGCAGATCACCTTGATCTGCTCAGGAATAGAAATTGTTTGAGAGTATGTGATCTTAACTGAAAGTCCGCTGCATTTGCCAGGGCCACTCTTTCTTGGAAAGCCCAATTTTTGTCTCCCTATGGTGACAGCACCATGATACTGTCAAAATGTATGCTTAGTTTTTTTAGCTTCTGTGAGGCTAATTCTTTGCTTGTTTCTCAACCTCTTGCCCTTTCTATGTGCAGCTCAGGTGTAATTATATAACTCAAAGAAGCTGTGTGAAGAATATTGGGCTCACTTCTTTCTGGTACTTTTTCTAGGATTTTAGATTCTCAAGTTCTGGCTGCTTCAGTAGCTCCGACTCGGGTACCTCCAAACTCCTTGAGACTTCTTTAAGTTCTAGAACATCACTTTCTGCTTGGCTTTTGTGCAAAACCACAAATGCTCTACAGGGAAAATGTGCAGTGAATATGGGGATCCCTTCAATGGACTTCTCTTCTCTCTGAATACTGGCTCTTCAAGTTCTGGCTGCCTTTGTTGCCCTGATATGCCTTCAGAAAACTTTTTGTTTGTTTTCTTCTCCAACTTTTATAGCTGTTCTTAATGGAAAGATTGGTCTGGTAGAGGTTATTCTTTTGTAGTCTGAAACAAAAGTCTTTCTCATCTAATTTTCACACTATCTTTGTGAATTAAAGAGGTGGAATGTTGTTTTGTGCATAAGCTTTGGAATCAGACTTTGGAATTTAGATCCCAGCTGGCCACTGCCAAAATGTGAGACTTGGACGAGTTTTAACCTCTCTGACCTTCTACTTACTCCCCTTTTAATAAATATCTGAGGCATGAAGTTGAAAAAACTTTAAAGATCAGATAATCCCACTTGTGTTTAAATTATTTCAGAGCATAGTGAAAGGGAAACTTCCAAATTCCTTATATGAACCTGGTATCATTTATTTCCTAAAACTGAGAAAAGTGGCACCTAAATATTATAGACCAATCTCATTATGAACATTAATGCAAAAACATATTTAAAATCAAGCAAACATAATCCAACAGCATATTTTTTAAAAATGCATCATGATTAAAGAAAAGCTTCTTCCAGAAATACAGGGATAGTTGGAATGAAATCTATGAAAATCTATTAGAAATCTATTTTAAAAATCTATGAAATCTCTTAGATAAGTCATCAAATTAATAGAGCTTAAGAGAAAAAAATCATATGATCATATCCATAAATGCAAAACAAGTATTTAATAAAGTTCAACACATATTTATTTTATTTTTCATTCAATAAATATGTATTGAGCATCTGCTCTATTACAGCACTGGGGCTGCAAGAGTGAAAAAAATACTGGCACCATCCCAACTCACATTCCAGTGGAGGGAAGCAGCCAAAAAATAAACAAGGGGACAAGCTACAACATATGCTTATTTTAAAAACACAATAAAATATGCATGGATTTCATTAATATAATAAACATACCTTGGGCCAAAAGCCAGCATTTTACTTAATAGGGAAACACTAGAGATTTTCTTCTTTTTTTATTGAGGTAGTATTGGTTTATAACATAATATAAATTTCAGGTGTACATAATATTTCGATTTCTGTGTAGGTTACATCATGTTCACCACCCAAAGACTTATTACCATCCATCACCTCTTTTGCCCTCCTCCCTCCCCCCTTCCCCTCTGGTAACCACCAGTCTAATCTCTGTATCTATGTGTGTGTTTGTTGTTCTTGTTTTTATCTTCTACTTATAAGTGATACCATACAGTATTACACTTTCTCTCTCTGACTTATTTCACTTGGCATAATACCCTCAACGTCCATCCATGTTGTCGCAAATGGCAACATTTCATCTTTTTTTGTGGCAGAGTTGTATTCCATTGTGTATATATACCACATCTTTATCCATTTGTCCCTTGCTGGGCACTTAGGTTGTTTCCAAGTCTTGGCTATTGTAAATAATACTGCAATGAACATACGGGTGCATATATCTTTACATATTCGTGTTTTCATGTTCTTTGGATAAATACCCAGCAGTGGAATAGCCAGATCATATGGTAGTGCTATTCTTAATTTTTTGAGGAGTCTCCATACTGTTTTCCACGGTGGCTGCACCAGTTCGCATTCCCACCAGCAGTGTATGAGAGTTCCCTTCTCTCCACATCCTCTCCAGCACTTGTTATTTCTTGTCTTGTTAATTGTAGCCATTCTGATGGGTATGAGGTTATATCTCATTGTAGTTTTGATTTGCATTTCCCTAATAATTAGTGATGTTGAACATTTTTTCATGTGCCTGTTGGCCATCCGTATATCTTCTTTGGAAAATGTCTGTTCAGATCTTTTGCCCACTTTTTAATTGGGTCGTTGGTTTTATTGTTGTTGAGACATATGAATTCTTTGTATATTTTGGATATTAACCCCTTATCCAATATATGATTTGCAAATATCTTCTCCCAATTGTTAGGTTGTCTTTGCATTTTGTTGATGGTTTCCTTTGCTGTACAGAAGCTTTTTGGTTTGATGTGGTCCCATTTGTTTATTTTTTCTATTGTTTCCTTTCCTGGTGAGATATGATATTTGAAAATGTGCTGCTAAGACTGATGGTGAAGAGCGTATTGCCTATGTTTTCTTCTCGAAGTTTCATGGTTTCAGGCCTTACATTCAAGTCGTTAATCCATTTTGAGTTAACTTTTGTGTATGGTATAAGATAATGGTCTACTTTCATTCTTTTGCATGTGGCTGTCCAGTTTTCCCAACACTGTTTATTGAAGAGACTTTCCTTTCTCCATAGTATGTTCTTGGCTCCCTTGTCGAAAATTAGCTGTCCATAGATGTGTGGGTTTATTTCTAGGCTCTCGATTCTGTTCCATTGATTTGTGTGTCTATTTTGGGGCTACTACCATGCTGTTTTGACTACTATACTTTGTAGTATATTTTGAGATCAGGGAGTGTGATAACTCCAGCTTTGTTTTTTTTTTCCTCAGGAATCCTTTGGCTATTCAGGGTCTTTTGTGTTCCATATAAAGTTTAGGATTCTTTGTTCTATTTCTGTGAAAAACATTATTGGGACTTTGATAGGGATTGCATTAAATATGTAGATTACTTTAGGAAGTATGGACATTTTAACTATGTTAATTCTTCCAATCCAAGAGCACGGAATATCTTCCCATTTCTTTGTGTTGTCTTCAGTTTCTTTCAACATTGTTTTATAGTTTTCAGTGTACAGGTCTTTCACCTCTTTGGTTGAATTTATTCCTAGGTATTTTATTCTTTTATGTTGCAATTGTAAATGGGATTGTATTCTAAATTTCTCTTTCTGTTACTTCGTTGTTCATGTATAGAAATGCAACTGATTTTTGTATGTTGATTTTGTATCCTGCAACTTTACTGAATTCATTTATTATTTCTAGAAGTTTTTTGGCAGATTCTTTAGGGTTTTCTATATATAAAATCGTGTCATCTGCAAATAGTGACAGTTTCACTTCTTCATTTCCAATTTGGATCCCTTTTATTTCTTTTTCTTTCCTGATTGCTCTGGCCAGGACTTCCAATACCATGTTAAATAAAGTGACAAAAGTGGGCATCCTTGTCTGGTTCCTGTTCTTAGAGGGATGGCTTTCAGTTTTTCTCCACTGAGAATGATGTTAGCTGTGGGTTTGTCATATATGGCCTTTATTATGTTAAAATACTTTCCTTCTATACCATTTTATTTAGAGTTTTTATCATAAATGGATTCTGTATCTTGTCAAATGCATTCTCTGCATTTATGGAGATGATCATGTGATTTTAATTCTTCATTTTGTTAATGTGGTGTATTACATTAATTGATTTGGGGATGTTGAACCGTCTTTGCATCCCTGGAATAAATCCCTCTTGATCATGGTGTATAATCTTTTTAATGTATTGTGTTAGATTTGCTAGCATTTTGTTGCGGCTTTTTACATTGATGTTCATTAGTGATAGTGACCTGTAATTTTCTTTTTTTGTGTTATCCTTTTCTGGTTTTGGTATCAGGGTAATGTTGGCCTCATAGAATGACTTAAGAAGCTTTCTCTCCTCTTCAATTTTTTGGAAGAGTTTGGAAGGATAGGTATTAAGTCTTCTTTGAATATTTGGCATAATTCCGCAGGGAAGCTGTCTGGTCCTGAACTTCTATATCTTAGGAGGTTTTTTTTTTTTTTTTTTTTAGGTAAAAATCCTTTTTTTAAAAAAAATTTTTACTGAGTTAAGGATAAGTTACAATCTTGTGAAATTTCAGTTGTCCATTATTGTTTGCCAGTCGCATTGTAGGTGCACCCTTTCACCCTTTGTGCCCACCCCACTTTTCCCCTGGTAGCCACTAATCTGCACTCTTTGTCTACATTTTTTAATTCCTCATATGAGTGGAGTCATACAGAGATTGTCCTTCTCTATCTGGCTTATTTCACTTAACATAACTCCCTCAAGTTCCATCCATGTTGTTGCAAATGGGACAATTTTCTTCTGTTTTATGGCTGAGTAGTATTCCATTGTATATATATATATATATATATACCACATCTTCTTTATCCAATCATCTGTTGGTGGGCACTTAGTTGCTTCCACATCTTGGCTATTGTAAATAATGCTGCAATGAACATTGGGGTGCATAGAACTTTTGGAATTGCTGACTTCAAGTTCTTTGGATAGATACCCAGTAGTGGGATAGCTGGGTCGTATGGTAGTTCTATTCTTAATTTTTTGAGGAATCTATTTTAGGAGGTTTTTGATTACTGTTTCGACCTCCTTACTGGTGATTGATCTGTTCAAATTCTCTATTTCTTCTTAATTCAGTCTTAGAAGGTTATATAATTTTAAGAATTCTAGATTATCCAATTTGTTGGCATATAGCTTTTTGTTGTAGTCTCTTATAATCTTTACAACAGACACCTCAGAAGTACAAATTTCTCCTCTTTAATTCCTGATTTTATTTATTTGAGCCTTCTCTCTTTTCTTCTTAGAGAGTCCTGCTGAAAGTTTAATTTTGTTTATCTTTTCAAAGAACCAGTTCTTGGTTTCATTGATTTTTTTTTCCCTATTCTTTTTTTTAGTCTCTATTTCATTTATTTCTGCTCTGATTATTATTATTTCCTTCGTTCTACTGATTTTAGGCTTTGTTTATTCGTATTTTACTAGCTCCTTTAGGTGCACTGTTAGATTGTTTATTTGATTTTTTGTTTGTTTGTTTGTTGAGGTAGGCCTGTATTGCTGTAAACTTCCCCCTTAGAAACCACTTTTGCTGTATCCCATAAATTTTGGCATGTTGTATTTTCATTTTCATTTGTCTCCAGGTATTTTTTTATTTCTCCTTTGATTTCTTCATTGACCAATAATTGTTCACTATCATTTTGTTTAATCTTCACGTGTTTGTGGCTTTTGTGATTTTCTTCTTGTAGTTGAGTTCTAGTTTCATACCTTTGTGGTCAGAAAAGATGCTTGGTATCATTTCAACCTTCTTAAATTTAGTGAGACTTGTTTTGTGGCCTAATACGTGATCTATCCTGCAGAATGTTCCATGTACATTAAAAAAGAATGTGTATTCTGCAGTTTTATTACTGTCTATTTCATCTTTTATGTCTGTTAATAGTTGCTTTATATATTTAGGTGCTCCTATGTTGGTTGCATAGATATTCACAAGTGTCATATCCTCTTGTAGGATTGTTCCTTTTATCATTATATAGCGCCGTTCTTTGTCTCTTGTTACAATTTTCATTTTAAGGTCTTTTTTGTGTGATATAAGTATTGCTACCCCAGCTTTCTTTTCACTGCCATTTGCATGGAGTATCTTTTTCCATCCTTTCACTTTCAGTTTGTGAGTGTCTTTGGATCTGAAGTGTGTCTCTGGTGTACAGCATATGTATGTGTCTTGTTTTTTAATCCAATCGGCCACCCTATATCTTTTGATTGGAGCATTTAGACCATTGACATTTAAAGTAGCTATTGATAAGTATATATTTATTGCCATTTTGTGACTTTTTTTCTGGGTATTTTCGTAGTTCTTCTCAGTTCCTTCCTTGTTCTCTTCCCTTGTGGTTCGATGGCTTTCTTTAGTGTTATGTTTGGGTTTCTCTTAATTTCTTGTGTATTTGTTATAGGTTTCTTGTTTGTGATTATCATGAGGTTCATATCATATATAATAATGTATGTAAATAGCAACCTATATTTAGTTGATGGTCTCCTAAGTTTGACCTCTTGCTAAAAGCTCTGCTGTTTTACTCCCCTCCTCCCACATTTTATGTTGTTGATCTCATATTTAACCTCTGTGTGTGTGTGTGTGTGTGTGTGTGTGTGTGTGTATCCATTACCCTCTTATCATGGAGGTAGATGATTTTAGTACTTTTGTCTTTTGACCTTCATATTAGCTTCATAGGTGGTTGGTCTGCTGCCTTTACTGTATATTTGCCTTTACCAGTGATTTTATTGCTTCTTTTTGTTTTTTGGTAATTTTCTTATTCCTATTTGTGCTCTTTTCTTTTCCACTTAAGTTCCTTTAGCCTTTCTTGTAAGGCTTGTTTATTGGTGATAAACTCTTTTAGTTTTTGCTTGTCTGAAAAACTCTTTATCTCTCACTCCATTCTGAGCAATAACCTTGCTGGGTAAAGTATTCTTGGCTGTAGGTTTTTTTCCTTTCAACACTTTAAATATATTGTGCCACTCCCTTCTTGCCTGTAAAGTTTCTACTGAGAAGTCAGCTGTTAGCCTTATGGGGTTTCCTTGGTATGTAACTTGTTGCCTTTCTCTTGTAGCTTTTAGGATTCTCTCTTTATCTTTAATTCTTGACATCTTAATTATAATGTGTCTTGATGTGGGCCTCTTTGGGTTTATCTTGTTTGGTGCTCTCTGTGCTTCCTGTACCTGGATGTCTGTTTCCTTCCTTAGATTAGGAAAGTTTTCAGCTATTATTTCTTCAGATAGATTTTCTGCCCCTTTGTCTCTCTCTTCTCCTTCTAGGATACCTATACTATGGATGTTAGTGCACTTGATGTTGTCCCAGAGGTCCCTTAGACTGTCTGCATTCTTTTTAATTCTTTTATCTGTTCAGCTTGGGTGATTTCCTTAGTCTTTTGTCCAGCTCACTGATCTATTCTTTTGTATCATCTGCTCTGCTTTTGCGTCCCTCTAGTGAATTTTTCATTTCTATTATTGTATCCTTCATTTCTGATTGGCTCTTTTTTATATCTTCCAATTCTTTGTTGAAGTTCTAACTGAATTCATCCATCCTTCTCCCAAGATCTGTGAGCATCCATATGACTATTAGTTTGTACTCTTTATCAGGTAGATTGTTTATTTCTGTTTCATTTAGTTCTTTTTCTGAGGATTTGTCCTGTTCCCTTATTTGGAACATATTCCTATGTCTTCTAAATTTGCCTCTTTCTATGTGCTTATATCTAAACATTAGGTAGATCAGTTACATCTCCCAATCTTGGAGAGGTGACCTTAGGTAAGAGATGCCTTATGAGGCCCAGTAGTGTGCTTCCCTCTCATTACCAGTTCCAGAAGTTTCGAGAGTGTCACCTGTGTGGGCCATGTGTGTCCTTCTATTGTGGCAGGGTTGCTCTTGCTGCAGGTGCACAGGGAGGCTAGGCTATCCCCCTGGCCAGATGGTTGTAATGCTCAGCTGTGTTTGGCTGCTATGATCCCTTCAGTCACTCTGTCAGACATGGGGAGCCCCAGCACAGTCAGCTGCAAGGTGTAATAGAACATTCCTGCTGCAGTTTTCCTGTTAAGTGAGTAGGCCACCAGCATGGCTGGTTGGGGTAGGCTCAGGGGCTTACAGTTGCTCTAAGCCTCTGGCCTACAAGGCTGTTTTCAGCTCACTCAGTAGTGCAGCCAGATGGAGCTGGCCCCCAGCATGACAGCACACAATTGTTTCAGGCATTGGAAGGTGGAGGCGATCCCCTATGTGGCTTAAGATTGCTCCCTGCTGTGACGTGCTGCAGCAAGAATGTGGCTTTTTCCTCTCCAGAAGGGAATTTCTGCCTCTTCCACCTCAGTCAGCACTGTCCCTTGTTGTGGGGGTTATTTTTATCCAGTTTTCAGTTCTCTCTCAGGGATAATTGTTACAAGGGTAGTTGTAAATTTGTCATGTCTGTGGGAGTTGATAAGTTCAGAGTCCTCCTATGCCACCATCTTCCAAGCAACCCTCCAAGATTTTCTTCTTAAAGTCAGAAACAAGACCAGGATGCCCACTATGTCCACAATGGTTAACCTTAAGTTGTGGAATGAGCTGAAGTAATAAGACAAGAAAAAGCAACTTAGAGACATAGGAACTGGAAAGAAAGAGAGAAAAGCATTGCCATTTGCAGATTATGTAAATATAGAAATGGAAACCTTAGAAGAATCAATGGAAAAACAATTCCAAGCAATAACAAGTTTAGTCAAGTTCTTGGTTATAAAATCAATATGTAAAAATCAATTGCTGTCATATATACAAACGAAAACCAGATAGAGGACATAATGAAAGAGAAATTCCGTTTATGATAACAAAAGATAAAAAAAAATTCAAAATACATATAGGAAAATTATAGAATACTCTTGAAAGAAATAAAAGTAGACTTGAACGAATTATTTAAAGTACCATGTTGTTAGATAAGATACAATGTTATGCCTATGTCAGCTTTCCCTAAGTTAATTTATAAACTATGTGTAATTGCAATAACACTTCCATAAAGTTTTTTCTAGAGCTGTAAGTCAATTATGAACTACTGTTTCACAAATCTTAGTTATTTCCAGGGATGGAGGTGCCAGCCTCTGGAGCAGGGGGAGGAGGAGTATGGGAGGAACTGGGCTTGCTTTGTGTGTGATGTGCTTCATGGCTTACATATCTCTCATTGAGCTCACCACTCTCTATGCTCCCTCTTATGAACCCTGAGCTGGTGAATTCCCGTTTGGGAACCAGCATTCTGGAAGCTCGTTTGGTTCATTGTGCTGTGCTGATGGGCTGCTGGCCTATAACATGTCTTTTAGGTTGGTCTCCACCTGGGCCTTTGCTCATTACAGAGGTGGCAGTCAGAGAATGTTATTTGGGGAGAATGAACTTTTCAGTGCCTCCTCAGTTTTCTCTCTAATATTGCCTTCTCTTCCTGACCCTAAATGGATGTTTGATAAGAATGCTAAGGTGTGAAAGACATTGTCATTTGCTTAAAAAGTGCTGGTGCTGAATGGTCTTCTTGGTTGTGTTGGTGAGGAGTTGGCCCAAGTTTAGTGTTTTATCTTCTCTTCAGTTGCTAACAATCATTTCCTAGCATGGATTTCCAGCTTGTTCCCAATATTAGGCTTTTTATCCTAAACTGGTCATTTATGATGAATTGTAGATGCTTTATATTAGTTATGAAACCACAATAAATATTTCCAGCCTTTTTCCCTTATTACTTCTCACTGGGCCGTTTCCTGCTTCCTGAGTGTGCCCTGTACTCTACCCTCACCCTACCTTTGCTTAAGCTATTCTCTCTTTCTCCCTTATTCCTGTCTGAAATCCTGCCCTAAAAGCCTGTCTTCAGGGCTATTTTCAAAGTTCTTTTAAAAACCCTCTTCCTTATTTTTCAAGCTGAATGTGAATATACTGGTGTTTATCAAAGCAAAATCATCCTTTATTTCTCAGTAATTTGTGTTTGTTCTGTAGTCTCCTGTTCAACTGTGAATATCTTCATTGCAGGGACTCTGTTTTATTTATGTAACTTCAGAAACACTTTGCTTATTTCCCTGCATGTAGCAGGAAGATGGGATTGAATTAAGAAAAACCAAGGGCTTAATGTAGTCCAGTGGCATGGACTAACTATCCAAGTGGTCCATAAGAGCTCACCCTTTGGAAACTCCTGAATTGAGCATAATCAGTCACCAGATTGTGCCAGTGACCCACACGGGAGCAATGGTGGTCTTCCTTATGACACCACAAAGCAGAACCTGCTGCTAATCAGATAATTCTGGCCCCTGTCTGCTTAGGTTTTCCCCAGGCTCTACAAGCACCTGCAGCCTAGGTAGACGGTAGGGTGTCAAACTGGAAAAAAGTCTTCCTTAACACTTGGTACCAGCCCAGATTCCACATACAGAAGACCATGAGAGTTGGCTCTGCTCATTAAAAACTACATGATTAACAATATTTTTTGCCTAAGCCCCCAAAGCAACAAGTTGTTTACATTTACAGATATGTGTGTGTTGAGAGTTTAGCAGACCCAACATTGCTGAATGTCATGTTCTTATGAGATTGTTCACCTTTCTGTGAATAAATGGCTAAGAATAGGTGAGATATTTGCAAGTATCTGTACATATGAATTATTCTTCAAAAACACAAAATCTTTCTTTTCTTGCAGGAATCCAGGAGCTTTGAAGTCATGAGAAGAGAAGGTAGGGAAAATGCATTCATACCCATTTCATTCTCAGTGTTGACATTTGGAAATAGTTTGTTGAAGCTCAGATGAACTTCAGATTGTGGGCAGCCTGTTATTTGAAATTTCATGCAGCCTTTTCTGGTTGCTGACTATTTGGCACTTGCCTCTAGGGACTGCAAGAACTGAGTTTGCTTGTGAGAACCATGTCTTCTACCTTCAAGCATCAGAGGTGGAGTCTGGGGAACTGGCTCATTCATGAGCAAGTTTACAGTCTCTTGAGAGAAGGCTCGTTTTTGAGTGAAGTTTGAAGTAATTATTTAGTTTCACTCAGCAAAAACAAAATCAACAATGAAAAATGGCTTATGGTTTGAGGTATTTCAATATCTGGGAAAAGATGCCACTGTGAAAAATATTTCTGATTAGATTTTCACAGCTTTAGCTAAGCTGAAATAGAAATAACCAATTAATTTCCCTTCTGAAAACAGTTCCATGATGTTCTATTTTCCCTGAAAGAATGCCTCTAGCACATTTGTTTTCTGGTCTCTGAGGTAAGTGTATATGGGTGGTAATTTCTGAAATCTTTTAGCAGAAATTGAAGTTTCCCTTATTCACTTTCAGCAATATCTAGTTTCTAATAAGAGGATGTCTTTTGTATGATCTATGGTGTCATCACCAATCATCCCTTTATTGCAGGAATGGGAGGATGAAGTCAGAAACCAGAGTGAGTTCTTGGTCTAGGATCTGGCCTTTGGTTTTAGCCTTAACCACATCCTTCCCTGTGGCATTGTCTCCAGAAAGAGTGGCAGTCTTAAAAAGTGAGCAATATCCATATTGACTCCTAAATCTAGCATATCCTTGTCTCCTGATTCATTCTTATTTTATGTATCTCAATGAAAGACAGAGAATGGCCATGTTATCAAAGTGTTTTTCTAGAGCTTGGAGACCTGAACTTTCCATACTATCTATATTGGTGGACTAATTGAACTGGTCTTTGCTGCTGTCCATGGTTCTGAAACCCTGGATTCAAAGGTTGTGGCTAGTCTGGCTCTAGGATGAACTTTCTGGCTTCCATTCCCATTTACCGTTATCTCTGGTTTTGCACTCCATGTCCTCTGAACTGCATCCATAGGGTAAATTGCATTGTTTGGATATCAAAACCAAATGAAATTGGATGAAGGCAGCTGGGGCAAGGAAGGCATGTTTCTTATTGGAAGTTTTGTTCATAATGGGCATGCTGACTTTGTAAATTGGAGAGAAGTAGTCATAAGGAGAGAAGTTGACATGAACTTTGGTTTTGAATACTATTCCATTCATGTCAGTACCCCTGAGTGTGAATGTTTGGAATTAATTTACATTGTGGAATCGCATATAAACTTGTTTTGGAATCTTACTGTCCTTGTGTTAGAAATGTCTGTAAATAGTAAGGCTGGGGCATGAGAGAACCATGTGCATTTTTACTCAAAGGCATAAAAAGGCCTGGTTGGACTTAACACTCCAAATCTCTAAAAGATTGAATGTGTCTGAGGATGAACAAAGGCATGTTCAGGCTGCACGCTACTCATCCAGAACCTCTTCCTCTCTGAAAGCATCAGCTTTCACAACTGGCTGACTGGGAGCATCTGCTTTGGGTTTGTACTGGCAAATTCGTCCTGACGTCATGTAAACTTTTGTCTTCCAGTTGTGAGCTGATGTCTTTCTTGCTTGTTTCTGTCAAAGTTGAGTGTCTGAGACCTCATGAAATAGCCTTGTGCCTTAATGTCAATGCTTATAACCTAACAGGCGGGAAGGAAGAGTGGGACCTTGAAGGTTGGTTCCAAGTACTTTTGGGTTTGAGGATTCACTGGCTTGGGTAGTGGGGTTGTTCGTCTTCTCTAGAACAGTGTATGAGCAAAAAGATAATAGAGGCACTGTGAACGTTTCAATAAATTATTCCTACAAACAAAAACAAGACATTATTGTCCAGCAGCAAACACTAAAGATTGGTTCCTTAGCTCTGACTCAAACTGGAACTGAAAGAGGAACAAATAAGTAACACTCTGATATTTTTCTGCTCAGCTTACCCTGCCCAGGAGATTCTGGAGGGGTCTGGTGAGGTAGCCTTTCACCACAAAACCTAAGATAGTTTCCTGTTTTTGTTTTGTTCTGTTTTAATACTACACCTGACTCAAAGGTATCAGCTCCATCCGGGGTTCAGTGCTACAAATGGATGACCAATTGCAACTTCACACTCTGACTTTTGGAAACTCTTGACTAAGTCTCTGAAGTGAGAGGAGCTAACATTAGCGATGGAAGTGGAGTCCAGGCTAAATCACAGTGGGGTGGGGGATCATTAGGGTGATACGAATGCACTGTGTTCCTTAGCTGATCTCTACCTTATTTAGCCCTGCACTCTTCCCAACCTTGGATCCGGTGATGTCGTGGTTCCCAGACTGTAGTGCAGCTTTCTTGACTCCGGCCTTAGACTGTTCCTGCAGCCTGGATACTCTTTGTCCCTCAGCTTTGTGAAATGCCACCTCTCCGTCATCCCTTCCAACTCTATTTCTTGAAGCATTTAACCTACCCTACCTTATGTGAGAGGCAATATATTGCTCTTATTAGGTCATTCATTTCCTGAGAGCAGAGACTGTCTCCTCATTCACTCCCAAATCCCTCACAGCCATAGCCCAGGGCCTGTAGTTGCTCAACAATTATTTCTTGAATTAAGTGAAAGCTACAAATTGCTTTGTGTATATTGTCTTTTCACTTTGATCCTGTCCTAGTGATAGAAAAGAGAGGCACTGAGTGCTTTGGTTCTTGAAAGGCACTTTTTAAGGAGTGTTCTGTGAATATCCATTGGGTATTCCTAGCCGATGCATTGATGAGTGTGCTCCACGTGCGGATAAGCTTGGTGGTATGGGTTGAATTGTGTCCCCTAAAAAGATACTTTGAAATCTTAACTTGGAAATTGTGGATGTGACCTTATATGGAAATAGGGTCCTGGCAGATGTGTAATCAAGTTAAGATGAGAATGTACTGGATTAGTATAGACCCTAATCCAATGAGTGATATCCTTTTCAGAAGAGGGAAATTTCGACACAGACACACAAGGAGAACACCATGTGATGATGGAGGCAGAGATCAGAGTGATGAGTCTATAAGCCGAGGAATGCCAAGGATTGCTGGCAACCACCAGAAGCTAGGAAGAAGCAAGGAAGGATCTCCCCTAACACCTTTAGAGGGAGTGTGGCTCTGCCCACATCTTGATTTCTGACTCCCAGCCTCCAGAACTGTGAGAAAACAAATGTCTCTCTCTTTTCTTTTCTTTTTTTTTTGGCTGAGGAAGATTCTCCCAAACATAACATCCATTGCCAATCATCCTCTTTTTTTTTTTTTTTTTTTTTTTTGGCTTGAAGAAGACCAGCCCTCAGCTGACATCTGTGCCAATCTTCCTCTATTTTGTATGTGGGACACCTCCACAACATGGCTAGTGAGTGGTGTAGGTCCATGCCTGGGATCTGAACCCATGAACACGGACCACTGAAGGAAACTGTGTGGAACTTTAACCATTCAACCACAGGGCTGGACCCTAAATCTCTCTTGTTTTAAGCCACTAGGTTGTGGAACTTTGTCACCACAGCCTTAAGAAACAAATGCACTGGGCAAACGCTGGACTTAATATTGCGCTAGTTGTTGATATTTTTACTGCAGAACTTCTCAGGTCTTTAAGATGCTAAGTATGACTCTCAATGGGGTGTAATATGTAGCATTTCCCAAACTTAGTTTCCCATGGCATCTTAATTTTGTAGCTTTTGATCATCTTGGGGCTGGATTCCATGCAATGCCCTTTCCACGCCCTGCTCTAGAGAGTCCATGAAGAGGGAACACTTCCTCAGAGCCCAGGGTGTGGACATGCCCTGGCACCACTGACCGTCTTCCAAGGGCAGTGCGTGGACGGAATGGTGAGATAGTAATAATGACGATAACTTCTCAGTTCTGAAGTTTTCAGAGAGCTTTCACATTCTTTACCTCCCTTGACTCTCAGTAACTCATGACATAACCAGAGCAGATAGCACCTTACGCATGAGACTCCTTCCTTCCTTTCCATGCTAATTTTAGAAGGAATAAAGATTCTCTCTGGACCCATGGCCCTCTGATACACTAAACCTTTCTCTAATGAGGTCAACGTGTGGCTTAAATGACTTGATCCTGCTTCATCACATCCAAGGGCTTCTGTACATACGTGTCCACTGCCAGGCCCAGAGAGCCGAGAGGGACTCTTGGAAGAAAACTTCCTAGACGAGCTTTGTTTCTGAGTTAAGTTTGTGGTAAGGACTCTCAGGGGAACCTGGAGGGAGATGGAGTATCAGAGATTGTGGCAGGGCCGAAAGACTGGTAGGATGTCTTTGGGGAAGGGCACATGCCTTCCCTAGAGGACAAAAGCCCTTCCTCCTTCAGCACGGTCCTGTGTTATCCTCGTGCCCTGAGACCCACCTGTGCTAGCTGCACAGAGAAGGAGAGACGGCTGCTGCTTCATCTGCTTTCCAGAGCAGGTGTTTTTACACCTCCCTCTAGACACCTACAATTTAATTTCAGATTTTTCTTGAAGCTTCAGCAAAAGGTGCCAACCTCACCTCTCCAAGATACTCCCGTGTCCACTCTGAGGGCTGGTGCTGATTGTGAACGCCAGAATTCATCTACTCAGACCAGTACTTTTCTCTAACTGATCCCATCACTTTGAATTACAGCCATGAGAGAACACTTGAGTGAGCTGAGCAAGTGGCCGGGATAATTCAGTCCTTGTCAGCCATCTCTTAGGAGCGCTGGATGATGTGCTGCTATTCCAGATGTCTGTGACTGTGCTGTGATTAGAGGCTGTGAGTTTTGGGGTGGGCACCAATGTCACGTTGGATTACCCGCCTTCCCAGTGATGGCTCACTCGCATTCCTGTCCAGACCAGCCTGGCCTGGCTTCCAGCAGGGCTGGGAGGGAGAGCGAAGAGGGATGCTGCTGTCTTCAGGGAAAAAGAAAGAGGGGAGTGACAGTCACACACATCAAGGGTGGCTCCAACTCCTTAGCAATGCAAATCTCCCACATAAACATGACCTGCCAGTCCTGAGTGTGTAACTAGAGACTCACTTTATGAAAGCCCTTGGAATGAGTCCCTAATTGGCAGCTCCCTCTAATAGTCCCTTTATAGTTCTCTGCATCTGGGTGAACTTCAGCTATCAAGAATTGCATTCTGTTTACCATTAATTTTGATTTTGTTTAGCAGATGTTTTCTGGATCTCTCAGTTGCCTGCATAGTCTGTCTTGGTATAGTATGAAGTGGCTGACTCTCTTTGATGAAACAGATTAAGAAACTCCTAGCTTCTTTTGAGGTAACTTCTTTAATGGCTGCAGGTGTACGGAATTTAAAAAGGAGCCATCCAGATCTGCCAGTGCCTGGGGCAGTGCGTCCTTTTCAAATCGACACTACCATCTGTGGAAAGAAATGGAGTTTCCTTCCCCATCCCACTCTCACTCACATACAGTGGAGTTTGCTTGTTCTTTCGTACAGTCACCGGGAGCCAAAAAGTTGGGAGGGACTTCTGTCTCCTTCCACTTCTAACCCCAGGGAAATGCACTCTTTCTGGATAGTGCTGCCCTTTTCCAGCAGCTCGAAAACTATGTTGTACCTAATTGCCCCAGGTTGTGTGGGAAGTGGATGGCACAGCTCGCTAGTGTGTTCTGGTTGAACTCGGTGATTGGTATACCCAGTTTTGATCAGGACCAATTGGCAGGCAGTGGAATCCCACCTCTGTACTTACTCACAGTGTGACTGTGGGGAAGTTACTCAATCTTATCTGAAAACAAATGGGGATAGTAATAATGAAGAACACTAGTCCCAACTCTGGGTTGTAGAAATCCAACTTACACTGGCTGAAGCCTGAAAGGCTCATAAAACTGCAGAATTCAAGGGTGGATCACTTCAAGTACATCTGCTACAAAGGTTCTCCCTCTCCTTCCTTCTCTTGGCTTGTCAGCCTCTTCCAGGAAGGCTTGCAGGATGTCTACAAGCAGCTGCAGCTCACAGAGTCCTGTCTGCTCACCATCTCAGAGATTGAAACTACTTTCCCCCAAAATGATACCAAAAAAGTCTCAGCAAGGACTCTGATTTGCTGGGCTTGCACCATGACTCAAGCCCTCTACCAATCACTGTGGCAGGGAGGGGATGCAATGCTGTGATTGGCCAGGTGAGATTGCACATTCTCCCCTTTGGGTTTGCAAAATCGCCCTCATCCAAACACAGGGAAGTGGGGAGCGCGGGGACATCCTCAGAGGAAGGATGCTGGGCAGCATGCAACCGATGCTCCTCACAGCCTCGTAGAGACGTGGGGAGGGATTGGACTTGGAGATCCCTTGCCACAGTGTGGGCAGTGGCATCAGTGCCCAGTGAGGCTGGTGATCTCCATTATGGTGATTCTTATCCTGCATCTGTAGATCTGGCCTTAGACATAGAGTGAGGAATGTCTCAGGTCACCAAGTCCATTCCTCTGTCTGCAAGCAGACTTACATGTGACCTTGCATGTGGTGGCCTGTTGGCTTTTCCCATGAAGAATTATCCTAACTTGACCCATTCCCATCCCTCTGTCACAGTCTTGAACTTTCTCCTCAAATTCTCTCATTCGCAATCAGAAGAACCAAACAGCTCTCTTCTTGAGGATGTGTTTAAGAACTTAAGGACAAACACACATAAAACTTCTCTCCCCATATTAGGGGCTTTCTGGGCACTGGGATCAAAAATTGTTCTTGAGCATCACAGCTTCTTGACCCTTCATATTTCCTTTCAATTGTTGCACTGTAATAAAGCTCAGCGAATGCAGACAAGGGCCCTTCCCAAGGACCAAGCACAGTGTTAGCCAGAGGACTCTTAGGCTGTGGACAATTCCAAGGTTCTCTTCCCCAAGCTTCTCCAAGGTAATTCTAAGTGCCTGGACCTGGAAAGACCAGCTGTGGACTAAGACAGCCAGAGTGAGCCTGAGTCCTCACTCCTGCCCCTGCACATGATCTTCCTTGATTAAGGATTTTCCAGGCTCTGGGTAAGTGACTGTTCTATCCTATCCCCTGTCTGATTTCAGCTCTCTCGGGTAATTTGGAAGAAGCAGGACCTTGCTGCGTCATTAGGGCTGATGACAGGAGCCACCCATGCTGCTATTTGAACTGCACATGTGACTCCTCAGTCAGGACTGGACTGCAGCACCACACACCTGGTGGTTGTGACCTGTGCTCTGGTGAGGGTTTTCATGCTGCGGTGGCGGGTGAGTCCCTGGAAAGCAGAGATGGAGACTCTTCCTCCCAGGGACCCTGCCCCTGACATGTGTTCAGCACCGAAAAGGTGTTAGACGCCTGGCACATCCCAGGGCTAACCCAGCGCTGTGTCACATCTCCACTTCTCATCAGGTAACATCATAGGTATCAGAGCTGCCGAGTTATTGGGCTGTGGACCCCAAGCTCCGGACACGCTTGCCCTATCTGCTGTGCTTGCTCTTCCCACCAGTGCCCTTGGAAGGCTCACTCTCCTTCACGACCATCCTCCGAGAGCTACTCTGCTCTTTCTGACAACCTGTGGGTCCCTCTGCTAAAAAGTGCTTGGACGGAGTTCACACAAATGGACTAAGTCTGCGGTTGTGATGGGCCAGCTGTCGGCCTTGGTGGGTCTGGGCAGGTTAATGAACCCCTGTACAGCGCGGTGAGCTTGTCCGGGAGTCTCCTTGGGAGCTGCCACTGCAAAACTAGGTCCCCATCTGGAATTTATGGAGAAAGAGTCTTGTTCCCTAAGGAACCATCGCAGATTCATAAGGACAATAAGGCGAGCCCTTCAGAAGACGGCGCTGTCGGGAACACACTGAGCTTGCCCCTCGAGGCCTGGAGAAAGGAGGTGATGAGGCTTCCATAGACCTGCTGAGGACCCATCCCTGCCCAGGAGGCTTGCTTCTCTTCTCTGAAACCTCGTAGTTAAGATTGACGTTTGTCATCTTCACTCCTTGCCTGGCCCCCAAACCAGAAGGCGTTTCTCTGCTTTTCAGGAACCCTTGAAATGATCTCCATATAAACACTGAAGCCCTTTTCAAACTCATTAAGCCATTTGCCCCAGCAATATTAATGTGCTATCCGCACGCCTCTGGGGTTAATTATCTGTGACTTAAAAATCATTTGTTTCTGTCTCTTTGTCTCATTGCTGCTCAGCAATCTTTCTTTATTGGGAAATGAGGTACAGAATCCAACTGACCGTTATGTTCTAATTCTTTTCTTGTCATCAGAATTAGTTCGTCTTTTAAAAACTCTTTAAAAAAAACACAAAACTGCTGCCTTTTCAGATTGTGTTGTCTCTTAACAAATCTTTAATCTCTCACCTTCAGTGGAAACAGAGCCAAAACTGGAAATAGTCTTTGAGGTGAGACATCTTATCTAAATGAGTGCAGCTCATCAGCGCTCTCTCTCTGATTGGCCCCACTCCCTTCTGAGCCATTGACCTGTTTCTCCCCTGTGGCTGGGGTGAGGGCTTCATGGTGTGTTCTCTTGTGCCTGCACTGGGCTTGGTGAACAAGCCACTGCCCCTGGAGGGCCCTTGCAGATCAGGCCGCCAGGGTCAGGAGATCCTGTGCATCCACCCACTGGTTCTCTGCACACTCCCATTTCAGGTCGACTTCTTCTTGGCCAGGGCTGCCACTGGGTTCCAACAAATACTTTTAGGGTCTGCATGTGGAAAGCTTTTTGCAAAATGTTGAATCTTGTATAAGGTAAGATTAGCTTGCCTTGTGCTCTCCAGGAAGTCCGGGAACATGTGCCACAGAAATGAGCAGGTCTGACCACTCACTGGCTCCGTGGAATGTTGACAGTGACCTCCAGCCTTCTGGGATATGGGTGCAGCCAACAGAGGGCAGGTCTGAGCACAGTCAGTGTGGTTGGATGGTGCATGGTGCTGGTTTCTCAGGCACCTAGCCTGGTCACTGCCCACCCACCCCATTCTCTGGAGGCCTCTGTGGGGAGTTCTCAGCCCCTCAGCTGCCCCTCACCCCTGCAGTGCTTCTGAAGCAACGTCTGGGAAACTACTTTGAGAATTACTACTTCTGAAAGAAATAGTTCCTGCAGAAAGTTAGGTACCTTTCCTAGTGTTTCTTGAAGGTTTACTGGGTGCTAATGGAAGTTTCCTTGAGTAGATTGGTGTGCAGCGGTAACAAGGCCTGGTCCCTGCCTGTACAGAGCAATGAAGATGTCTCAGTTGAGGAGATGTGTGAGTGCCCTGTAGACAGGAAGGCCACCCAGGTATGCACCATGGCCAGGCACCTCTCAGGTGGACCGACAACAAAGCGTGAGAGTATTTGCTCACTGTAGATGGATAGGGGGACCTGGGAGAACAACTCTCTCAATGATCTGGCGGGGCTTAAGTCCTGGATCTTTTCTCCAAAGTGTGATCTATTGGCAGAGGGTCTCCTTTTGACTCTTAATGGCATAGTCTATCAGTGGGGACTTTTTATTGTTGCAAATAGCAAACCCAATCCAACCAGCTCAAACAAAAAAGAGGACTTTATTGGGCTGTGTAACTAGATAGTCGGGCAGCAGGAGCAGGGGTTGGGGGGCTGCTGGCTTCAGGCACACTTGATGTAGGGTACAAGGACCTGGTTTCACCCTTCATTTCACCCCTCGAAGTTGACTCCCCTTTGTGGTGAGTGCCAGCCTCCCCCAAATACAACTCCAAGTCCTGTGGAAGAGAGAGCCTCTGGTCTGATGTTTCTCACAAAAGTGCTAAGAACCACCCAGAACGGATGCAGTCAGGTCATGCGCCTCCTCCTGATTCGATGACTGGGGCCGGAGGGGTGCTGCATGCTGCTTGGCTTGGCAAGAGTTGGGCTGTGCCCCTGCCGTCAGGAAATCGTGAGCTGAGAGTGGGAGGAAGGTGGATCCCCAAATAACAACTGGGACTGTGCCCAAGTGAGGGACGTGGATGCAGGAAGGTTGCAAAGAAGTCCACTATGCATATTACCATTTACTAAATGATTTTACATCTGGCTGTCTATCACATTCTCCACCCCCTAGGGGCTTGGAGTGCCTCAAAGGCAAGCTAAGCCTCAGCAAGCATTCATCTAGTATTCCATCTTCCAAGAAGGAAACTGAGACTAAGAGATTGCACTGCTCACCCGAGGTCACAGGAGCTTATAAGGGAGTGTGCATTGGAACCCAGCTCCCTGATGACAAATACAGGGCCTTTTGTTTTGTTTAATCACAGCTACCTCCGGTGACTGGGTCTCCCACTCTTTCTCCTCCTTCCTCTATGACCGATGCAGTGACCTGGTGAGGTGTGAGCCTTTGCTGGCCCAAACTGTGGGACGTGTTATTGTTTGCTTTTGACCCCCAACATGCTCTTTCTTTAGCCCTTCAGAAAAGGGCATAAGGATCAAAAGCAAATGCACAGATTCCCCCCCAGCAGCCACTTCAGTACTTACCTCCATGAGGCTTCTCAGAAGCCATATTTTCCATATTTCCTGAGAGATCCCCTTCCTTCTTGGGAAGGGATGGTGGGAGCTCACTGTGCTGGCTGCCTCCGAATGGGTATGTGTGGCAGGCAGAGACTCAAATGGGGCTTGGGGGACCTGGGCCTTACATATAAGCGGTGCTGTTGTTCAGCAGCCTCTTCTCAATCGCAGTTTCCCATTTGTTCATACGTTAATTTAGAGTCAAAGGCTTACTTCACTGCTTTAATATGAATTCTTTAGATTGGAAGAGTTTTTGATGGAAACGTTCTCACATTCAGTCTCGTATGTAATCCTCATAAACACCCTCTGACACAGGCATTGCAATCTTATTTTGTAAATAGGAAAAATTGGGGCCCCTCTGAACACTATAGGAAATTGATCAAAGAATCAAAATGGGCTTAACTGAGGTCATTCAGGAAAGCACATTCTTGATGGAAATTCAGTGATGTTTGTACAATTCTGATTGAAATGTCCATGGTCACAAACGTGGACTCCTCATTCTGTAGTTGAAGCGCCTGCAGGGTTAGAGTCGTGGGACCCTTCGGGTCTGCCACTGCTGCAGAGAAACAGGAATGTCCACATTCAGAAGAAATTGGCCTTAAAGAAAAAAAATCACAGGTCTGGAAAGTGAGTTGGGGGAGTAAAAATCCATTTCAAACTGTTTGTCTCACTAATTTTAGCAGTTATTTGCTGTCTCTTTGTGCTGGAAGCAGCATTCCCCTCCAGCTGCTTGGCTGCCTCATTTGAATTTTTATCACTTCTGTGAGTCACTGCGTATTTGGACACAAAATGGGAGTCCTGTGGCTAAGAGGAGACATTTATCTGATAGGGTCAGATCTCATCTCACGCTTAGAAACTTCAACTAAAAATAAAATGAATTGTTTTGTTATGTTTTCTTTTTTTTATTTTTTAAAAGACAGAAAGTCTGTAAAGCTGTGCTCACATATCACTTTCCCCCTTTAGGCAGAGTGTAGAATAATGACGTCTTCTACTTGGGTAGTATTACCAGGCTGCTTTTTGCTCTCAAAGAGCTTTCTCATTTGTCATCTCATTTGATATGTGCAAGAAAACCGTGAGTTAGGTAGAGAGAAGATGTTACCATTGGTATCTAACAGATGAGGAAACATGCTCAGAGGGGACAAGGGGATTGTCCCAGGTCACACAGCTAATTGGGGCAGAGATGGAGATGCTGACAGTCAGCTTGGCACTCCTTCCACTGGGCTTCCTTTATCAATGTGAGTTTACAGCAGACGTTTTCAAATTAAAAGCCAGTGGGAAAGCAGAGGGTTTTTAGTCCTGTTTTGGTTCTTTTAAAAATAAATTACTGTAAAGACAAGTTTTCTCATCTGTCAATGTAATGATCCCATACCTTGGGGATTCAGAAAATGGTAAAAGTTAATCATTTTCACAGTACCTGTCTGTGGTGAGGTTTAATTATCACTTGGCATATTTCATAGTTTAAAATGATGACAGTTTAAAGTAGAGCCAGGAGATCCATTCATTACCGTGTGCCGGGTGCTGCAGTAACCCCCAAATACAGATGCTCCCCAGACAGGCGATTCTGCAGCATGTTCTACTAGCTGTAATGTCCCTGGAGCTGAAACCCAAACCAAGAACTCCATTCTGACCCTGCCGTCACCATTGTCACCATTCAGAGGGAGCTCGGGTGAATGCCGCAGCATGGTTGGATTCTCGCATCCTGTTTCAGATGCTAACCTCCCTGACACCTCCAAATCCAACCCTCTCACTGGCCTTCTGCAGATTTTCTAATAAATGGGATAATTCATTGTGAGGGGTGCTTTGAATGAATGAATGAAAGCATTTAAACTACAAGAGGTGACAAGCATTTTCATGTGTCTCTTGGGGAGTTGCATGCCTTTCCAAGACAAGAAGGTTGAGAAGCAGCTTCTGGCTGTGGTTGTGGTCCTGGTGGTTGTTTAATAAGCTCAGCATCATCTGTCTGTTTAGGAAATAATTAAAGTTTCTTTCCAATGAGATTTCTGGAAGAGGAGCTGTCTAGAGCTGACCCATCTCGTCTAAATTTCAAATCTCAGTTTGGGGAGTCCTGGGAGAGGAGGCAGACGAAGTCATCTCAGAATTGCAAATGCTGTTTGACATCTATTAGCTCAATGCTTATCCATCGCTGACAGCAGGATCCATTAGGACGCCAGTGTCACGGATCAGAGATACTGAGAATACAGCAAGGGATGTGCCACTGCCGGCCAAGCCCTATTTAGATGCTCTGAGAGCCCGCTGTGTGTGCCTAGCGCTCTGGGCCAGGCGCCGCTCCCCTCCAGTCCCTACACTAGTTCCCAAGGCCAGTCCCACAGCCTGTCTTCGTGGCTGTGCCCCCGCCACCAAGCAGCCTGCCTGAATGCTCTGCGGTGGTGGTCGTGCCTGCCTTGGAGGTCTGGCTCACTTCTTGCCACCTCTATTCATGGGATCATCCTGATAATCCAACTCTACATCTGGAAGAGCACTGCAAGGTCACCCTTGTTTTCACAGGTGAAGACACAACCTGACCAGTGAAGTGACTGGTCTGAGGTCCCATGGCTGGTGAGTAGCAGAGGTGGGGTATGAGGACCTCAGCCCACGTTTGTGGACCTCAGGACTCTCTATAGTGGTTCTTCTTTTTCTTCCCTTTCTTCCTACCCTTTGGGCCAAGTTCTGCCTTCTCTCAAGAGTGGCACAATATCCAACATACCCTCGGTACTCAGCCACCATTTGCTAGTGATGGGCATTCTGGCTGAGTTTTCTAGTTAAATTCTCTGCTTTAACCTTTGTTTAAAATATTTATAAATATTTTATTTTCCTGCTTGGGTGGAGAGGACTCTGCAGAAAGAAGCACATGGTGACCTCTGTCATCGCTACAGCTTCGCCGAGTTAACTTGTTTCAGTGCTCCCAGCAGCCTAGCGCAGGCGACAAGCATGATCTTCTCTCTTACAGGTGAGGAAACGCTGGCTTTTGAAGGATCGGTGATCTGGCTGACTGGGTGCTTCATTAGTTGGTGGCCCTCGCTGTAACAGAGTCCTTTGTAATAGGGTGTCCCTGTGTCTCACTGTTGTGGTCTCCCTGGGATCCTTGTTCTGAGGACGCTCAGCTCTAAGGCACATCTGTAAGGCTGTTTCTAAATGGTCTGCCCTTGAAAAGCTTAGGAAGAGCAGGTGCCTCTGTGGCTGCCCTGCCGGAGTGGGAGCAGTGCAGAGGATCCAGGTAAACAGGGAGACCGAATGTCAGAGGTGGGACACTGTGAAGCTGCTGCCTGGCCTTGGAACAGATGTGAGGATGCTGGTCCAGTCTGTTGGTCTTGGACAAACCTGGGTGTCCGCCCTTGTGATACAGACCTTGAACTACAGGCAGGCGTTTGAACACCAGGCTCTCCCTCTCACGCGCCCCCTGGAGGTCAGAGGGAGAGTTCCATTTTGTGGGCCGGGAGACCTGATGGTTAATGGCGGGAGCAGGAGACTTTGCCCATAGCTGCCTTGCCCTATACCCTGTGGATGCTGGGAATTCTGTGGCTCTGCTCCCATGTTCAAGGGGCTGGAGAGAACTTTTGCCCGCACATGCCTCTCCTGCCTGCTGGCTAATGCTCAAACCCCACATTAGTGCTTCATGCCCACTTTCCCTCATGAACACCCCCACAGTCATTTTTGGTCTTGAGGGGGTTGCAGAACTTCCACTAAACTACATCAGACCCTACCTGGGGAAGTGATCAAGTCTGTCTGCCTCTTGAAAGAAAACCAAACACAGGCTTCTCCTAAGACCCCCGAGCCCAATGTCTGTTCCATATTTATCTTGTATGGAACATCTAAAATCTATTTTAGCAGGTCTCAAACTGATGGCCTATGGGCCCGATTCAGCCTATGGTCATGTTTTGTTTGACTTATATAGTGTTGGCCTACAGAGAGTTTTTTGTTTTTATATTTTCGCTGGAATAAGTTGCCAACATTTAAAAACAAGGAAATGTCACATACAGATCCAAATAGGCCGATTATCTTGCAAAGTGAAATGCTTTGTTAACTGTGGGCCCACATGACTTCACAGCGACAACAGGCTGGAGTGAGCAGCTGTGTCTGGAGAGAGAGTACATGCTCTCCTGTTTGCCACAGTCCACGCTGCTCCCATTGCCTCCCTGAGACGGAGACTAAGTGTCGGATGCGGTTTTGAAAAATAAATATGAACAAGTTGAAATTTCAGAAGAACCGCACTCATTAAATTACCTGAACAGTCTCTATAGGAATTTGAGTTTTCAGCCCCTGTTTTGTACTCAGATATAAAACATGTTAATCACAGCACAGTACAGCCAGATGTCAGTAAGGTGGGGGGGGGGGGGTGCAGGAAGGAATTTAGAGTAAAGGCTGGAGTAACCCTTACCTCTTTGGCCTCCTTGAGAATCTCTGGTGAAGCTGGTGTCTAGAAGTGGGTCCTTGGTTTAGGCATTACGTCTTCCATTAAGCTCTCTTATTTTCTGATATTTATGCCTTGATCTGTAAACATTCACTCCAGGCTGTAAGTTTACAAGTGAATTTCTACCTTGGTAATTAATATTTGTGCCTCTTAATGTGAGCTATGTCTTCAAAATGGATCAGTTGCTTTAAGCATTTCAAAGACATTCCCTCATATATTGTAAAGTAATTACTTTTGAAGCTATTTCCCACTGATATTTTGTTACATCTAAATATACATTTACAGTACGCAGTAGACCGAACTAGTTCTGATTTATATATTTTGGTTCACTGGGTTAAGAAAAAAAAAGACATTTTTAAAGTAGCTTTTTAATCAGTGTATTTATCCCAAAGATTTTCTTGGCTCCTCCAGAATCAGTCGCATGGTGTTAGAAAAATGATAAACATAACATGACGTCTCAGCCTGAGAGGGAGCATGGGAAACTTGGAAGCCGGGCTCCAAAGTGTCCTGGAGCTGGGAGGAGCTTATTAACTCCCCTGTGTCATTTTCTTAATGTGCAGAACTCAGATGAAAAACAGTTACTGCCCTTGTGTGGTGAGAATTAATACTTGCTGAGTAGCAAGTATTATTTTAAAAAAATAGTCTTAATTGTTTGCTTTAGTACATTTTCTGCTTTATTATTTTTATTATTTCTCTTGCCTCTGTAATTAGTAGTTATTGGGTTCTCATTATTTCTTTATTGGTAATTTTATAAAAACCGTCTTGTGATTTCTCCTCCCTCCCACACTCCTTTCCCCAGTGTCATTAACAGAGAAAGGCAAGAGGCAGGCGGACACCGCTCGCCTCTAATGCAGCTGGAGCTATAGCAGCTTCTCATGGCTCGCCCCTCGTCTTTAAGAGCAATGATTCCAAATTTGTTGGCTACTGTGCTGTGAAAGGACTCACATGAAGCCCAGGAGACTTATTCGAAAAACCTCATAAATAATAGTGAGAGGGCAGGATTAACAGGTTCTGTGAGGGGACTGAGCTCCCTCCGTGCAGGAGGAGAGGAGCAAGATGTGCCTGTCCAGCTTGGGACAGGCATCATAAGGGTGCATTGACCATGTGACATGGCACACTACAGCAAAGGGCAAGGCCATGATCAGTGCAAGGAAGCATCAGTACAGAGAAGCCCAAAGTCCGTTCTGCCTCTAAAGCGGCTCACCTACAGCATTTCCGGCTGCCATCACCCAGAGACTCTCTCCTACTCTTATTCCTCATGTAATCTCGCAGCATCTGCTACTGTGTTCTCAATTTTTCTGTGTGGCTTTTCAAACTCATGAGGCCAGACATTCTGAGTATGTTCTAACTTACCAGCGACGTTGCTTTAGGCAAGTTACTTAATCTTCTGTGCCTTGGTGTTCTCGCTCTCGAAGGGTGGTGATAATTCTATTGCATACGGCAGTTGTATGGATTAAATACATATACAAAAGCCTGGCATAGCACCGGCCCACCTTAGAGCAGACCCTGCACTACCATCTCTGTCCAGCTATTACTCACCCGCACTGGGGGCCGGGTTGGCTGGGGTTGTGTCTTCTATTCAAGTGGAACGGTAGGACTGGGAACTCGGATGTCTTCAGTGAACACTTGCTGAAATGAATTGGGTTAGAAAGCCTTGGGTTTAGCGGGCCAAGTCATTTTCTTTCATCAAAACTAAGTAATTACATTTACCCACTATTTCAGGGGGAGTGGGCAATAATTAGGTGAAAACTTTAGAACTGTTTGTGCAGGCTTTTGTTTCTGGCTGTGTGGGGAAATAGATACCTTAGCCGACTCTTCCACTTAAAACAATTTAAAGTGATGGATAAAACATTTAAGTGATCTTTTAGTGACATCACTGAGAAAGCAGGAAAGGGAAGATTTCTTAAAAGGCCAAAAATGCAGTGAAAGTTGAAAATCAGGGCTCTGAAGCTGCCTTTTGCTTTGAGGGCATTTGCCTAATGCAGGTGACCTTGAGCTTTGCTTTTTGTGACCTGAAGAGATATGGGAGACAGGAGCCAAGCCTGCGACATGTCAGTTTGTTAGGAAACCCCGTCCACCTAAAGCTGAGACCCCAGCAGGCCACATCTTGAGTGTAAGCGTGGAAGGGAAGTAAACACGCCCTGTCTCCCCTCAGGGGTGGGGGAAGAAAACAGCCTGCCTGTCACCGTGGTGCCAGACAGAAGGTCAGACTATCTCCTGTGAGAGCTAGAACTGTGAGTTGGGTTTTCAACAAATTCATATAACAGACTAGTCTGAGAAAACTGCAAGCCAAGAATTTACTTTAAAGCAGTCCTAGTGGGTAGTGCTCCAAGGCATGTGGTAGAACAAATCCAAATCCTGTCTAGAAAAATCTCTCTTCAACATAGGCTTCAAATAATTTTGACGGGTTACCACCCAAGGAATATGAGTTCACAGTCAAAAAAATTAAATAAATAAAGGAAACAGAGATGCCATAGTGACATCCCGCAGAAACAGAACTTCAGATACTGGAATTAACAAATATATACTAAAAATGTAACTATGTATAGTGTAAGATATGAAGAAGGAAGCTGAAATGTGAGCAAACAGTAAGGCTATAATAAATGATCTTGATTATTTGAAAAATAACCAAGTATAATTTCTAGAAATGAAAAATATAATTGTGAGAACTAATGGATGGATTAAGAGCAAATTAGACACAACTGAAGAGAACTGGAAGACAGACGTGAAGACGTGCCCCAGGATACACACAAGTGGGGAACACACATGTTCCTCAAGTGCACGAGGAAAATTTAGGAATTTTGCCACCAGCTGAACCATAAAGCAGTTCTTGTAGAATCTCTGTCCTTGAGGCAATGAAGTCAGAAATTTTAAAAAGATGACTAGAAATATTCCCATATGTTTGAAGATTAAATATATTTCTAAATAATATATGAGTCAAGAAAAATGAGAAAATCTAACTAAACAAATACTGTGTATTGAAATTTGTGGAACGTAGCTAAAGCAAAAATTCAAGGGAAATCCATCATCTTAAGCGATTGCACTAGAGTAGAAGGAAGTCCTAGAGCTGACGTATTTAGGTGAAGGAGAGCAGGGTAAACCCAAATAAAGAGGAAGAAAGTAAATAATAAAGAACAATATTAAAAAGGAATGGGTGCAATTGAAAAAAACACAGTGGAAAGGAGAAAGAAAGCCAAATGAGGATTCTTTGAAAGGACTAACAAAACTGACAAAACTCTGCAGGAGACTACAGGAAAGAGAGAGGAAGGGAGATGGGGAGGGAGAGAATAAATGCGTAATGTGAGGAATAAAAAGGAGATGTAATTACTGAAGCTGCAGAAATTAAAACAATAACGGAATCTTAATTTGCCAATAAATTTGAAAGCTCTAGTGATCAAATTCCTAAAAAAAAAAGTAAAACTTATTGAAGTAGAAATTTAAAACTGTCTTATAATCATTAAAGTAATAGAATCAGATTTCCTACTAGAAAGATGATATCAGATCCAGATACCATTGAATACTGACAAACATTCAAGGAATAACAATTTCAATCTCACGTGAACTATTCCAGAATGTAGAAAAAGTGGGTATGCTTATGCAGCTGGAGTAAACTCGATACCCCAACCTGGCCCTACTAAGAATGGTATGAAAAACAGAAAGGCAAGTTTTAAACATAGCTGTGAAAGTCCTAAGCACAAATTGGCAAATTAAATTTAGCAGTGTGTTAATAGAAGATAATAAGCCATAATAGTTTAGGTTTATCCCCAAAATATGTTTAGTTACCACTAGAAATGTCCTGATGTATTTCACCACAGCAACAATTTTAAGTAGAAAAGATAGGTAATCATCTCACTAGGAGAGATAGGATATAGGAGAAGCATTTGAAAAGTCTAATATTCATTATTACAAAAAGTAATTAGAAAAGGAGGACTGGAATAGACGGAGACTTATTCAACTTAATAAAACATAATTTTGAAAACCCATCAGCAGACAAATGAGTAAATATATTGAATATAATGAGAACCAGGTTTCTTACTGTTAGGACAGGGAGTTACAAATATGGAAAGAGGGAAGTCTAGATGTGTCCTTTGTTGTTGGATTGGAGTTGGAAGTATCAGTAAGAACTCAGAGTGTATGTGTACGTATCATTTCCTAGCTTTGCCTCTTGAGCTGGTCCAGAAGCATGACACCCCAAAAGCAGTGAAGACCCTTAGCACCCAGGTTCTCCACTAAGGGGAACCAAAGCTTCTTGGAGAAATGGCTGATTCCAGCTCTGGAGCAGAAAAAGTACAGTGTATGTGGAACACTATTTAGTTCCAGAAAGTAAGGCAGTGCTCAAAGAATCGTGGGGTCTTGTCATAAGGATACAGTCTCCAGCTTGAAAGGGCTCACACTGACCACGTCTAGACAATTTCAGCTTAAAAAATAAAGAAAAAGGTTAGTCATGGAATTATGGCAGATTGTATTTTCCAAAGACAGCCACAACAGTATCTCCCATTTGACATTATGTTCTTACAATGTGCCTTTGACACCCCTCGCATTGAGAGGTATAGTCTATGCTGCCTCCCCTTGAATCTGGGCAGGCTTGTGACTGTGGTGGAAGTGATGTCATGTGACTTCCAAGGCTAGATCATGAAAGGCAGAGTAGCTTGTACCTTGCTGCTGGGGCACTTGTGCTGGAGCCTGGAGATACCATGTAAACTGACTGTCCTTAGGTCACTATGCTATAAGGAAGCCCGAGCTAGCCGTGAGGCCCTGAGACCATGTGAAGAAAGAACGCTGCCACACCGGCCCCTTGCTGCTTCAGCTCCCCACTGTTGCAGCTTCAGCCACCAGTTGGCTACAACCATGTTAGAGCCCTTGAGCTCAAACCATCCTGCTGAACCCTCCCACACTTCTGCCCTACAGGAATACTGAGAAATAATAAAATGCCTGTGGCTGTCTTAAGTCACTAAGTTGCGTGGTGATTTGTTGCATAGCAATAGATGGTCATAATAGGTTTTGGTACCTGGATATGGAATGGTGCCATACTGAAAAAGTCAAAGCGAGTGACATTGGTTTTTGGACTGGGCGGCAGGAAGAAGCAGGCAGAGGCTTGAAGAGATTGTTTGTGGAAACTTAAAGGGCCTCAGTAAGAGCATTAGCAGAAACCTGAAGAGCCTTGAGAAGGCTCTTGGTGGGAGCTCAAAGGCAAGAAAGGGAAGTGTTATTAAGAGTTGGATAAAAGAGGGCCCTTGATAAGGGGGAGTGGCTAGTTTGGTGGTCATAAAATTCGCCTGTGATAAAACCTGGGAGGAAGAAAGTGAGCTAAGGAGGAAACTGTTAAATACAAAGGAGCCAGGACTTACTGGCTTTGAAAATAAAGCTGTTTCTCATTCCCCACCTCTCAAAGATGGCAAGAAGTGGTCCAATTAAGAAAAGATTTCAGGACAAAGATCAAACCTATGGGGGGGCCTGTGAGAGTCTTTTTTAAAACTTCAGACAAATTTAAGGAATCAGAGATCCTTCCAACCAGAAAAAAAAGAAAAAAGATCTTCTAAAGATCTTAAAGGTGTGCCTTTCTGTTGAACAATAGGGCCTCTAGTTATCTTAAGAGCGTGGCCCCAGAGCAGCCTCAGTGAGGGCCCAAGATCCAGCAGGGCTTATCTTGAAAAGGTTTGTGGTTTTGACTTCTGTCAGCCTTCTCTGCAGAAATAGAACCGACGGGGTGTGTTTATATAGAAAGAGATTTATTTTAAGGACTTAAATCACGTGATTCTGAAGGCTATGAAGTCCAAAATCTGATCCGGAAGGCCAGGGGGCTGGAGATCCAGGAAAGGGTTACAGTTCGAGTCCAAAGACAGTCTGCTGGCAGAATCCCTTCTTGCCAGGGGAGGCTAGTTTTTGTTCTAGTCAGGACTTCAGCTGATTGGATGAGGCCCATCCACATTATGGAGGGTGATCTGCTTTACTCAAAGTCCACCCACTTAAATGTTAATCTCATCCAAACACCTACACGGAAACATCCAGAAGAATGTTTGACCAAATATCTGGGCACTGTGGCCCAGCCAAGTCGATACATAAAATTAACTATCACATAGTACATTATAAACTGAACCATTAAAAACCCATGAGTTTTTTTTTTTTTTAAAAAGAATTATGCAAGTTTAGATGGAAAGGGACAGAGAATAGTGCAAAATGAAGAGGCCTCTGAATGCCTTAACTTCTATGGGTAGGAAGCAGGCTGAGAAAACTGCTTATCTACAAACACAGGCTACTTTTTATGGAAAAGAAAAATCAGACAGTGGAGTCAAGGTCCTTGGAGAATTATTCCTGGGTGGGAATAGACCTGAGTCCTAATCAAGGAACCAGAAACAATTACCTGCTAGATTTCAGAACTGCTGTGGATCAGTAATTGAAATGTGCCTCACCTTTTCTCCCTTTTTTAAAGGAAATATCTATAGATGTTATCCTATGCCTATCCCACCATTGTAGATTGGTACAGTAGTCTCTTGTTATCCTTGGTTTTGCTTTTTGCAGTTTTAGTTAACTGTGGTCAACTGTGATCTGAAAATATTAAATGGAAAATTCCAGAAGTAAATAATTCATATTTTAAACCATGTGCTTTTCTGCGTAGTCTGATGAAATCTTGCACCATACCGCTCCATCCCACCCAAGATGTGAATCATCCCTTTGTTGGATCCCCAACCGTTGATAATGTCTGCTCCTGACATCCAACCATCAACACTGTCATGGCTTGATGTAATCCATCCTGATGTATTGTCAGAAGGTCAGTAGTAGCCTAACGCTATGTCACAATGCCTTGTCATTCACCTCATCCCATCTCAGCACGTAGGCATTGTATCATCTCACATCATCACAAGAAAAGGGTAAGTACAGTACCAGAAGATATTTTGACAGAAAGAGACCACATTCACATAACTTTTATTACAGTATATTGTTATAATTGCTCTATTAGTTATTATTGTTAATCTCTTACTGTGCCTAATTTATAAATTAAACTTTATCATAGGTATGTTTATATAGGAAAAAACATAGTATATATAGGGTTTGATACTATCCACGGTTTCAGCCATCCACTGTGGGTCTTGGAACACATGCCCTGCAGATAAGGAGAGACTACTGATGGGGGCATTATATGTTTCTTTAGTTTATAGGTCTTCAGATTTAGAGAAACAGTACTCAAGGAGCTGAACCAAAGAAACCTTACCTGAGGAGCTTTATCTGAACCTGGACCTGATTTGGATAACAAGATCCTGGATTTTGTGCTGATGTGCTAACAGACTTGGGAATATTAGGGAGAGGATTGCATGTGTGCATGTGGGAGGGATGTGAATTGTTGTGGTCAGAGGGTGGAACGTAGCAGATGGTATTTTCCAAAGATGGCCACAACAATATGTCCCATCACACATCTTACAATGTGACTTTGACCTTCCTTCCATCAAAAGATGGGATCTATTTCCCTCTCCTTAATTCTGGGCGGGCTTGTGACTACGATAGAAGTGATGTTACTTGACTTCTAAGGCTTGGTCATAAAAAGAGACAAATCTTCCTTGTTGGCTGAAACACACTCACGGAAGCCCTGAACTGCCATGTAAATGGTCTGACTAACCTGAAGTCACCATCCTGTGAGGGAAACCATATTAGCCAATGTGGGAAGACCACATGGAGAGTCTCTGAGACTACACGAAGAGAGAGAGATGCTCAACAAGCCCCAGCTAGTTAGTCCCTCACTCCTCCAGCTCTAGCTCTTGTCTGACTTTCACCACCTGAGGGACCCTGAGCCAGAATCAGTCCTTCCAAGATTCCCAACCCACAGAAATTGTGAGAGATAATAAAACATGTTGTTGTGTGAAGCGACTAGATTTTTGAATGATTGGTTATGCGATAAAATATAACTGGAAGAGGATTATAATCCAGTGAATAAAATGGGAATCCATGAGTCCATTCTTATATAAATGAATGAATAAATAAATGAGGATAAAGGAAAGCTCTTCCTTATGGTGGAATGCCAGATAAGAAATATAGAAGGGATGATGGTGTCTTAAAAGTCGTCATTAGATACTGACAACCAATAGTTAAAATTTGGTGAGGAATACAATATTTATAGATTCTGCAAGTACTTCTTTGCCAATTGTTTTTTAATTACAAAGGAAAAATACTAACTCTTCTTTGGAGACGTTCAATGGATACCACCTTAACTGAATGATTAAAACTAACATCTCATACTGGGACAAGCCAACATCACGTACTTGTTGATATGGTGTACTGAGGACAAAAATGTCAGTTCTGTGGTATTCCTGTGAAAAATTTATAACTTGAATCTTATCATGAGGAAACATCAGACAAATCCAGGTTGAGAGAGATTCTACAAAATAACGTCCCTGTACTCTTCAAATATATCAAGGTCAAGAAACACAGAGGAAGGCTGAGGAACTGTTCCAGATAAAAGGAAACTAAAGAAACATAACAACTAAATGCAATCTGTGATCCTGGGTTGGATCCTGTACTAGGAAAGAAAAACAGCTATAAAGAACACTATTGGGACAAAAGACAAAATTTGAACATGGACTGTGGATTAGATAATAGTTTTACAGAAATGCTG
The DNA here is from genome assembly GCF_037783145.1 of Equus przewalskii. Classification (NCBI taxonomy): domain Eukaryota; kingdom Metazoa; phylum Chordata; class Mammalia; order Perissodactyla; family Equidae; genus Equus; species Equus przewalskii. The sequence continues at coordinate 41,244,183 of NC_091843.1, forward strand.
ATTTTTACAATTTCACTATAGAAAGGTGTTTTGATCTTAGGAAATAATATGCTTTAGACTTAAAGTACATAATACCTTTTACTTGTTCTCAAATGCTTCCCCCAAAATCACGTATATGTATATATATTCATATATTCATATATATAAACACACACATATATAGTATGTTTGTACATATATACATGAATACCTTAACATGTATGTATATATATAAAGAGTGTGTGTGTACATAAATATATACATATATGTATCACGAGAGAGAAATGGTAAGCAAATAGGACAAAATGGTGAATCTCAAAAACTGTGAGATTTCCTTATTCTATTCTTGCTATTTTTCTGTAGGTTTAAAATTGTATCAAAATAAAAGGTGATAAACCTACAGCAAATACTGTTCTTAATAGAGAAACATTGAAACTTCAGGACATGAGCAAGATAAAATTGCCTGCTCTGTCTCTTCTATTGAACATTTTACTGGAGGTCCTAGCTAGTATACTAAGGCAAGAAAAAGAAAGAAACAGTATAAAACTTGGAAAGGAACAAACTTCTCAATCTATAGATTCAGTGCAATCCGTATTGAAGTCTCAACAACAGTTTTCACAGAAACAGAACTAAGCATCCTAAAATTTATATGAAACAACGGAAGACCCTGAGTAGCCAAAACAATCCTAAGAAAAAAGAACAAAGCTGGAGGTATCACACTCTCTGATTTCAAAGTATACTACAAAGCTGTAGTAATCACAATGGCATGTTACTGGCAACAGAAAGAATCAAGAGCCCAAAAATAAACCCACACATCCATGACAGCTAATTTTTGATAAAGAAGCCAAGAATATACAATGGAGAAAGGAAAATATTGGGAAAACTGGACAGCCACATGTAAAAGAATGAAAGTAGACCACTATCTCACACCACACACAAAAATTAACTCAAAATGGATTAAAAACTTGAATGTAAGACCTGAAACCATAAAACTCCTGGAAGAAAACATAGGCAGTATGCTCTTCAACATCAGTCTTAGCAATATCTTTTGGAATATATCTCCTTAGGCAGGAAAACCAAAGGAAAAAATAAACAAATTGGGCTACATCAAACTGAGAAGCTTCTGCATGGTAAAAGGAAACATCAACAAAAAGGCAACCTAACAATTGGGAGAAGATATTTTCAAATAATATATCTGATGAGGGGTTAATATCCAAAATATACAAAGAACTCATACAACTCAACACCAAGAAAACAACCTGATTAAAAAGTGGGCAGAGGATCTGGACAGACGTTTTTCCAAAGAAAATATATATCTTCCAAAAAAAATATATCTCCCAAAGAAGATATACCGATGGTCAAAAGGCACATGAAAAGATGTTCAACATCACTAATTATTAGGGAAATGCAAAACCACAAAGAGATATCATCTCATGCCCTTCAGAATAGCTATTATTAAAAAGACGAGAAATAAGTGTTGGAGAGGATGTGAAGAAAAAGAACCTTCATATGCTTTTGGTAAATTGGTGAAGCCACTATGGAAAACAGTATGTAAATGCCTCAAAAATTTAAAAATGGAACTACCATATGATCTAGCTCTTCCGCTCTGGGTATTTATCCAAACAACACGAAAACACTAATTTAAAAAGATGTGCACCCCTATGTTCATTGCAGCATTATTCACAATAGCCAAGACTAGAAAACAACATAAAAGTGTCCATCAATGGATGAAAGGATGAACATGTGGCACATATGTATATGTATGTTTTATACACACACATATATACATACATGTATATATATACACACACATACATACAATGGAATACTACTCAGCCATAAAAAGATAAAATCTTGCTATTTGTGACAACATGGATGGACCTTGAGGTTATTACACTAAGTGAAATAAGTCAGATAGGGAAAGTCAAATATTGGATGATTTCACTCATGTGGAAGATACAATATCAATAGGCAATCACAGAGAACAGATTGGTGGTTACCAGAGGGGAAGGGGATTGGGGGGAGGGTGAAAGGGGTAAAGGGGCACATTTGTATAGTGATCAATGGCAGCTAGACTTTTTCGGTGTAGAACATGATGTAGTCTGTACAGAAGTTGAAATAGAATGATGTACACCTGAAATTTGTGTCATAAACCAATGTTAAAAAAAAAAAAAACCAAACTAGAAAAGGAAGAAAAGCATGATCTGTAAGAGGAAAAACTGATAAATTGGACTTCATCCAAATTAAAAATTTTGCTCTGCATAAGACCTAGTTAAGAGAATAAAAAGACAAGCTACAGACTGGGAGGAAAGATTTGCAAACCATAAATCCAATAAGGAACTAGTATCTAGATATATAAGGAATTCTCAAAACTCACCAGTGAAAAAATAAGCAATGCAATTAGAAAATGGACAAAAGACTTGGAGATGTTTCACTTAAGAATGAAAAGAAACAAACTACTAATATGTGCAATAACCTCAATGAATCTCCAGAGAATTATGCTGAAAGAAAACCACTGATCCCTGAAAGTTAAATACTGTATGACTCCATTTATACAGCATTTTTTTTTTTTTTGAGGAAGATTAGCCCTGAGCTAGCCAAGCTGCCTCCAAGCCTCTTCTTTTTGCTGAGGAAAATTGGCCCTGAGCTAACATTCGTTGCCAATCTTCCTCTTTTTGCTGAGGAAGATTGGCCTTGGGGTGACATCTGTGTCCGTCTTCCTCTATTTTCTATGTGGACACCTGCCACAGCATGGCTTGATGAGCGGTGCATAGGTCTGCACCCAGGATCTGAACCGGTGAACCCTGGGCCCCTGAAGCTGAGCATGCGAACTTAACCACTGTGCCACCAGGCTGGCCTCCATTTATACAACATTTTTGAAATGACAGAATGATAGAATAGAGAAGAGATTAGTGGTATCCAGGAGTTAAGGAAGGATTGGGAAGCGGGGAGTGGCTATGGCTTTTATTATTAAAAAAAACATAACTGATTACTCACAAATGATATGGTTGTATAGAGAATCTGAAAGACTTTGTGAATAAATGAATAGGATTAACTAATATATTTTAATAAGTTTGTTAAATACAAAATTCAATTGCATTTTGATATAATAGCAACAAAGAGAAAATGTAATTTTAAATGATAACATAACCTCTGGCATCAAAAATATAAAGTTTCTAAGAATGAATACAATTACAATATGTAAAATATTCATGGAAAAAAGTTATGACAGTTTGTCAAAGGACCTAAATTAATGGATAAGAAAGCTCAATATTACGAAGAAGTTTATTCTCCCCCCAAATGATCAGTATATGAACTTTTTATCAGGTGTATGTGTATGTGTGTGTGTAATTTGACAAACGGGTTCTAAAATTTATATGGAAAACAAAAAACCAGAAATAGCAATGGTGATCCTGAAGAAAACACACATTGCGGGGCTCTGGCACACTGCTGGTGAGAATATAAATCGTACGACTCCTTTGGAAGACAGCTTGGTCTTTGTGTAGCTGATAGTGTTCATACCCTAAGACCCAGACAATTCACTCCCAGGCATGTACTCTCAGAAAATTTCTTGCATATTTGTGCTGGGAGACATGAACAAGAAAGTTCTAGCAATTTTGTGTATAATAGTTTAAAACTATAAATAATTTAAAGGTCTAGCAACAGAAGAATATATAAGTGAATTGTGATATAGTCTATAGTGATGATGAATCTAGCGATATATAGAAGATAGATACAGAATACTATACCACAGGGAAAACAAACTAATTATATCTACATGTAATAACATTGATACAACATTCTCAGGAACATAGCATTGAGTAAAAAGAAGCAATTTGCAAAAGGATGTCTTGGTATATAGGTCAAAACTAAGTAATTTACATGGACAATCATTGTATTGTTATTTTATATGCTATGTGTATTTTATAAATACTTTGTTTCTGTTTAGAAGATAATTTAAAAAATTTTTAAATTTAAAGTATCTATCAGCATCAATTATAATATAAAATATTTTAAAATAATGAAAAGTAATCGACTAAAATAATCATGGTACATCCATGCCATGGCATACTAAGCAGCTATTTACAACAGTGTTGTACAAGTATGTTTGAAATGGAAAGTTCACAATATGCTATTAAGGGGAGAAAAAGCAAGTAATAAAAAGGGAAAATATTGTTGGATTCTAATTTTCAAAAACATAAGGTAAATATTGAAGTATATAGAACAAAAAATCAAGAGGTTTATTTCTAAATAGTCAACGTGAATACTTTTTCTTTTCTTCATGACTATCTGTATTTTCCAATGTTTTTGCAGAATACGCATATGCTACTTGCGTGAGGGGGTAAAATCTGACTAGTGAGTGAGAACACACTTCACCGTGTGCTCAGCTCATTCGTTCGCTCCCAGCTTCTTTCATCATTCAGTGTGTATCGCGCAAGCATCCATTGCGTGTGTGAGACCCTCTGCTTGGTGCTAGGGAAAGAAAGATGAACAAGGCAGGTCCCTGCCCTGGAGGACTTCAGTCTATGTACAAATAATAATACAGTGTCATATGTACTAGTAGGACACCAAATGACACTCATTAATGCAAGAGTGTTCACTGCCTCTTGACTTCCTTCAGTCAACCAAAGAAAGTCCCATAATTTCCAACCCCATTTCTAACACCTCTGCTGTCCTTCCTTGTTCATTAAGAGGCGAGTTGGTCCACATATTAAAAGGACAAAGATGAGGTTGTACAGAAGAGAAGCCAGAGCAGCTGGGAGTGAAGAGGTTAAGGCAATAGTGGGGAGAGACGCCTGGGACAGCTAGGGGGTGAGGGAGAGGGCTAAGAGAAAACAAGATGTTAACAGACGTTACCGTAAATTATGTATTTGTGTCTCAGTAACTGTTTTAGGAAAAAGCAAGTAAAGAAATTGTGTTATTTGTTAAAATTATTTTTTACCTTGAGGCTGTGTTTCTTCAACCACATTATTCTTCCAAGACTGGACCTTATGGGTCTGGGTTTAATGGTTACACAAGAATAGTAGTTATGAATACACAGAGGATGGAGTTACCTGAAACTCCATCACCAGGAATAAAAGAAATAGGGCAGTGAGGAGAAATACATCAGCATAAAGGGACTCGTCACTGTGGTTAAGTGTATCAGACAAGATCAACAATAAATTTTCTCTGCAGCTTCTCCTGGGGCTCTGTTCTTCCCCGTGCCTGCACTTGTCCCTGTTAGGACCAGAGTGCAAAAGGCAGAGTGGGCATTGGCTGACTGGAAAATGGCACAGGGCTCACTTAGAGACTGACCTTTTCTGAAACTCAGGGGATATAAAAATAATTTGCATCCAGTAGTTTAGAATGATTTGTTAACTCTAACAGGCAGACTCCTATTTCATGGGAGGTTTTAATTTTTAACTTTTTTTGTTTTTAAAATACAACCAGTTTATCTTCCAAGGCGACTTGCTCTCGCCTGAGGTTTCACTGTAGAAGTGTGGGGCAGGGGACACAGCTCTGTTACCACAGGCCACTTTCCTTGTAGTGGGAGGAGAGGACTGAGGGAGCCCCAGCTATGGGGCTGCTGGAGAGGGAATTCAGGAGGAAGGAAAGGGCAGTGAGGCAGGATGGCAATTCCTCAGGGGCGGAATCGGCTGCCCCATCTTCCTCACTGAGGGTCTCAGTCAGTCTGCTCTGGGGGTACACACTCAGGGGACTCATCTCTAATGTGAGATGGAGTTCACAACCAGGGTCAATTGCTCCTCAGTTGGCTTTGCTGGATGTCTGTCCTGCACAAAGGCAGGTGGAGGTAACTGGGTTCTGGAGCACTTGTGTTAGTTTCTCCTTGCTGTTGTAACAAATTGCCACCAACTGGGTGGCTTAGAACAAACATATTTATTATCCTATAGTTCTGGAAGTCAGAAGGCCAAAATCAGCTTTATTGGGCTAAAATCAAAGTGTCAAGCTACATCATGACCCCGGGGGTTATTTTTGGTAGCTCTAAGTCCATGATAAAGCTCTCTAGGGCCCCTCTTATTTTCTGCAGTAACTCGTTGGTCCACAGGGTGCCTGCTGAGCAGGAAGTCCCTGGAACCATGACCTGGAAGTTTCACAAGAGAGATGGGGTCTGTAGGGTTTTTCCCTGGTTGGGTGCTGGGGGAGGGGGGAGGGGTATGAATGCCTTGGGTGTGTTTTGGCCTCTTAATGCCTGATATTCTCCCAGAGCTCCAGGGCCTTTGACCAAAGGGCGGAATCAGGCTTGGTGCTCTCAGAGGCTGGCTGTCCAGCCCACCTGTGACCAATCTCTCTGAGCCAGAATACCTGCAGGTCTCATTGCTGCTGCCGGCATTGTTAATGAAGGCTGTGACTTGGGTCATCAGAGCAAGACCAGCGAGGTTTGCCTTGCCATGTGTTCTTTTGCACTCTTGTGTTCGGAGAATTGGAAGTCCCCATGGGGTAGATAAGGCCCGGCTCTGAAGCCCAGAGTCCTGTTTATGAGCGGCTCATGGGAGGGGTCTCAGTTCTTTCTAGTGAGGTCTTCCTTGGGAACTCTTTACTAACCAGAACACTGGGTTAACCAGAGCACCTACCTCCCTGGCCGTGTTATAATGGAGGCTCTGCCACATGGCCACACATCCAAAAGGGAGGCTGTTTCTGCTCAAGATTAGACCTGGAGATTACACTGAGTCTAATTCTCTCTGCTATAAATTTGTAAAATACACAGCCTAGAGGCGATCGCATGAGGGGCAGTTGGTAGTGACCATGGATTTTTGGAAGTCATATGGCGGGTCTGTGTGGCCTCACACAAGCTTGAGGCAATGCTTCCTTCTAGAGGCTCTAGGGGAGTATCTGTTTCCTTGCATTTTCTAGCTTCTCGAGGCTTCTTGCCTTGGCTCGTTGGTGCCAAATCACTCTGACTTCTGCTTATGTTGTCACATCCCCTCCTCTGACTCTGACCCTCCTGCCTCCCTCTTACAAGAACCTTTGTGATTATGTTGGCCCGACCTGGACAATGCAGGGTAATCACCCCCGAGGCCTTTAACTTAATTGCATCTGTCAAGTCCCTTTTGCCAGGTAAGGGAACATGTTCGCAGGTTGTGGGGATCGGGTGTGGGCATCTTTGGGGGCAGTATTCTGTCTACCACAGGGCCAGATCATGGACTACTCTCTGGTCAGCTCCCTCTCCTGGAGCATTCTTGGTTTTTCTTCCCATGATGAAAGGATGCAGATGATTGAAGTGCTACATATTGAGGTGGTGGACGCCAGGAAGGAGCTCACTGGAGTACTTTTTAATATCATTCGAGAATATGACTGCGACCAGAAAGTCTGGTGATTGCCATTCCTAGCACTAACCTGTGACTTTGTAAACTAAAACTTGACTGGCAATTTGAAAAGGATCATCTTTCCCTTTTTGTTTTCTCATTTCACTGATTTATTTCAGGTTCTGGCTCATAGTCTTAGCAAATAAAACGATTTGTTGCTCACCCTATCACTGTATATTCCCCAGAGTTGAGCGACTAGTTGGAAAAAGGTTCCTTTAGGGAACTAGCACAGCCTGGAGGGGCTCCGTTTCTGGTTGTGCATGGAGAGCCACACACACAGCTCTAGTCCCAGTTCTTCCCAGCTCATCTTTAACAGCAGAAGCAGGATGCTTAAGGCCTCGTGAGTCACTGGTAGGAATAATTGTGAAACTCACAATGTGGGTCCCTCTCTGGCAAGGTGACCACCGAGGTCCAGGCCCCCCAACCTCACTCCTCTCCCTTTTCATGCCTCTCACTGGTAACACTGGGGAGCAAGGGGCAGCACTCTCTCCAAAAATGGTACCTTGTAACAATTTATGTAAGGGAATATTCAACGAGAAGGTTAAGATTTTGATGGAGAGATTTGGAGTAAACAGTGTGAAGACAAAGTCGAATCAGTGGTCTCCAGAGAGACGCTAGGAGAGGGTCAGTCAGGATGGCTGGGGCCCATCCTTTTTTGCATTAGATCTCCTGGCAAAGAAAACTGTTGGTTCCACCCAGGGCCCAGCCTCATCTCCAGGCTCATCTCAGATGTTAGAATCTGGCCCCACACCGCATTCTGGGCACTGTCCGCTGTGATCCAGGTCCATGCCTTGGGCGTTGGGGCAAACCTTCTCTTGTGTCCTTGCCGTTGCAGCCTAAGTAAGTGTGGCAAGATTCCAGACCAGAGTTTGTGGGTGTTCGTGTTTGAAGCACAGATCCCATTAGGACCTGCTTTGGTCTGAATCTTTGGCCCAGCTGAGCTTCCCAGCTCTCTGCACTGGGTTGTGAGGTCTGGGTCCAGCTATTAGCCAGAAGTTTCTTGGATCTCCTCTGCCAAGATGTCTTGTGTATTTGGGGACTTCATGGGGGTGGGGGCCACTGTGGTTGGCGCAGGGTCCCTAACTGTAGGTCCACCTCATAGCAGCCCAGGCACACAGTGATTTCTAAGAGGAGATATGAGGTTCTATGTCTATGTACACTTGGATCTTCTCAGTGACACATGAGAGCATACTGTGCACGTGTCTTATCTTCTTGCCTAGACTACCGTCTCCTTGAAGGCAGGTCCAATGTTTTTGCTTAGCTTGTGCATATTTACCTGCCTTTCTCTTGAAGGTGCCTAGGCTGGTGCTGAGTCCAAAAACACATGTCACGTGATTCAGGGTTACACTTGAATCTGGAAACTGCTGGGTAAGCTGACCCAGAACAGCCAACAAAGGACACGGAGCAGAGGCTGGAGGTGGGAGTCCTGCAAGGTGTTTTTAACCTGCTCTAACCTTGAGATGGAGCATGAGCAGCGAGCAGTGGCTGCGCTGGCCTGCAGCACACTCTGGATCACGCTGCGGTTGTGGAAGATGCTGAGACATTAGTTTTTCCTAAAACCTTTTTTCCTCCTTAGATCAGTGATTCCCACCCTTGGTTTTACAGCACCCCAGGGTGTCTCCAGTTGTCTCAAGGGCTGGCTAAGAATTCTCAACACCATTTGCTTCAAACAAAACAAATATGCAGAATATAGCAGTTTTCGCTGAGTTTGGAGGAGGGGAAGAAGAAAAGTGCCACAAAATCCAAACAAGCAAATTGAGTGTCACACTCCAAAAGGTTGGTTCACTGCCTTAGAAAAGAGAAACGGTGACAGGAAGCCAATATCTCCTCACAGTGGCTGGGATCAGTGTTTTGGGGACTCTGCACAAAGGCAACCACACAGGATTTTTTTTAAAAAACCATTTTGCTGTTTTTTTCCTTTTCTATAGAAAATAAATGTTATTATAGATGAAGAGTGTTATATAAAAAAAGGCTTAACAGAGCTCTGAACCAGCAACTCTGAAGAAGTGAGTCTTTAGCAAAGCAGGACTCCACCGTCTGCTGAGCCCCTGTAGTTTCGGGAGTGGGTCCAGGACTGGAAATGCTCTCACAGGGTTGAGGGGTTTCCATCTACTTGGCTGGTCACTAGGGAGGCAGTGGTGCCTCAGCTTCCTCATCTGTACAATGGAGATGATGACAATATGTACTTCATGAAGTTGAGAATTAAATGAAGGTTTATGACACCCTTAGAGTGGAGCCTGGCATATGGGGAGCATCATACAGGTATATACTAAATAAAATATTGAGAGCCTGCTCTGTACAAGGTAGGTTCCTGGTAGCTGCTGTCCAGTGGAGAAGACAGAGGAGGAGACAGCTGAACAAAATCCCCTGTGATGAATGCTAGCTCAGCACAGAATTTTGTGAAGATTCTTAACTCAAGCATGGATTCTGGTGCTGCCATTGGTTGTTACCATTTTGGGCAAGTCATTTATCTTTTCCAAGCCTCAGAGTATTTGTTAGGGTATGCTAGGTCACAATAATGTTGGTTCCACAATTTTCAGTGCCTTCATACAATAGAAATTTACTTCTTACTCCAGGAACAGCTCTGGACAGATGTTCGATTGTCAAGGCAGCTGTCTTCCACGTGGTCATTCAGGGACCCAGGCTGACAGCAGCTTCCAAGATTGCCCTGGGTGTCAACATCCCAGCCAGCCAGGTTCCCCTGGACCAGACCTGGAGGCAGCACTCTCATTGCCATGCACATTCTGATTGAGAGGACTAATCGCGTGGCCACACCTAATGGCAAGAACAGCTGGGAGATAGCATCCTGCTCTGTGTCCAAAGACTCGTATGGGTGGGTTGTTGGGTGTCAAGTCAGCTGAGCTGAAATGAGCCACGTGGACAAGGGCTGCTGGGGAGCTCTTGCCTGGGGCACAGTGGCCTTCGCTTGCAGGAGAGTGAGGTGGGAGTTTAATGGGCATCTCAGCACCACCCCTGCGTTGTCCCCTGACAAATCAATCCAACAGATGTTCGCAAAGGAATGTGTGCCAGGCCCTGCCCTTTGTGCTGGGGACACAGTGGTCATATGACAAGAAGCAGATGTGTTAGAGTCACAGTACAGTGTGACCTGCACGGTGAGAGCACACATGGGAGCATCTAATCTGGACATGGTGGTCAAGACCTCTTTCCCAAGGCTGGGACATCTACCGGAGAACAGAAGGAGTTGGCCCAGAGTGGGCAGGGTGGGCAGGGCCAGGTGGAGGAAGGGTGTTGGGGCAGAGGGAATCCCATGATCAATAGTCCTAAGGGAGCAAGAGCACAGCTTGAGTGAGGAACTGAAACTCTCTGTGGCCAGATCTTGGGTGGGGGAGGGGAAGCCGAGACCAGAGTGGTTGGCGCGTGGTGCAGAGCTTTACAGGCCGTGGGTAAGGACTCATGGGTAACTCATCTTCCTGTGGGAAATGCCTTTGTCAAAGGTGGCTTGTTTCCTGGAGCCGCAGTGGTGTGTCCTAGGACTTGTTACCGGAGCAGCTTGAAAGCATGTGGTATTTGACTTGCAGCCATTGCCCTAGGACCTCCTTCACTTGTCCCTAACGGACACTCCATACTGAGTACACAAGCGTACTCAGATTAACCACATCCCTGAGGTGAAGTGGCAGGCACTTCCCAAGGTTACGTGTGGTGCTTGGACTGAGCCCGATGACCGGGGTCACCCTCATTCCCAGCATGGACTGTCTGATTTAGGGGAGCTCACTTAATGAGATCTGTGTCTTAACAGACTTCCAGGTGAGTGCACAGTGCTCCTTGGGGATGGGAGATGGAGGCCAAGTAAGCTCCATCTGTGCACGCTTGCATTTATTTTGCACCTTGATGTTGCCAAATAAGGAGAAAAAATAAGGGGGAAATCAATAAAATGTGAGTGGCTCTTGCTCCTCTGACTTCCCTCAACTAAACAGCACTTGTAGGATCAGTTCTGGCCTGCATTTCAGAGATGACTGCTGGTTTGTTAACAGCATTATGTGCCTGGAATGCTTATGATATTGGTGAGTATCGCAGCGAGCGCACTCATGCACGCATATGTGGGGGTGTGGTAGGGGGAGGTTATAACCGAGAGGATGGGAGAATGAGCACCAGCTAGCCCCACCTGGTTTTAGGGTGACCCTGGTTTTCACGAAGAGTCAGAAGCAGTTTTTGAGGAGAGTGGTGTGTCTCTGTGAGGCATCGAGCTACGTCAGTCTTCCTGGAACCTTGACTAATCTTTGATTCTCTGGTTCCGTTAGCCAAGCATTAGGAGGAGTATCAAAATATACCCTTCAATTTACGGAGGAGTGGAAGGTGTTCAAACACAGAATCAAAATTAAGGATAATTTTCCCCCTTTCACTGAAACCTCTCATTTTCCAGCGGTGTAGAAACAAAACAAGAGGCAGCGGGATCATGCAGTGACTGAGAAGCAGCACATTAGTAGTCTTCTGGAGACGGCTGCAAGGGCTTGGTGAGGCTCTCTGGACAAAGGGTGCAGTCAGGATTCATCTCTGGGACACTTCCTCCTCAGAGCCTTTTAAAGAAGGAGGCCTCACCCTGCAACTCCATCCAACCGAGCTCAAAACCTCAGCATGCTCACAGGAGCCCCTTGGTCCCGTGTCTGCCACGTCCAGGCTGGCCAACAAGTTCTGCTCCTTCTCCTCTGTCAATTCCATCCCTCCTCAGCCCCGCTATCGTCAACCCCCGTTCTCCACAAGGCCTCTCTGGCTCCCGTCTGCCTAGTGCCACTCCACTACTTGTCCATGTTATCTCCTTGCACTTGCCCAGCTTGGTTTGGGGTTAGAGTGTGGGCAATAAGCTAATTCACATGGGGACCTAAATGGCTGCCACATGGAGATGGCTGGGAATCTTCCCTGCTTTTCTGCCCAAATTTTGAGGCCATTCTTACTCTATCCTCACATACCTCTCCAGTGACAAGTCCCGCCCTGCTCTGGCATGCTTCCTTTGTTCTGGCCCTATATTTGGGCTTCCTCTATTTGTGAATGCATTCTCTATTTTCTCCAAGATCCAGCTCAGGTCTCATCTCACTTCCTCCATGTTCATCTGATTTTTCCTCACCAGCCAAAACCCACCCCTCATCGTCACCCCCACGGTTTCATGGATTACCTCATCTCCTTGGCTATGTGGTGAGGAGAATAAAAATAGCTACAACATGTTGATTGCTTACTATGGGCAAAAGATTGGGCCAAGCCCCTCTTAAGTATCCCTGCGCTTAATAATCTCAGTAACTCTGTGTGGTTAGTCTCAATGTCTCATTTTAGTTCGTAAGTCACGTTGCCAGGAATCAAAGCTGTTTGAAGCATTGCTTTTAACCAGCACCCTCATTGTGTGTGGTGCATGATAGGTGCTCCATAGATAGTTATTGAAAGAATGAACAAGCCGTTATCTCTTCTCCATGACCCTAGTGCCCGGCATGGTCAGAGCATGTAATGCGTGCTCAACTCATCTGTTTTCAATAACATGCTTGAAGGGATAAAGAGTTAGGGAATGTCAGTGGCTCTTCCTGGCTGGTGGAGTAACCCAGTGCTGTAGGAGTCAGTCTGGCTCTCTGCTAATTGGCTGTGAGACTTTGGGCTTTAATCATCCTCAGACACAATTTCCTTATCCGTATGACAAGGGGTTGTGCACAGGTCCTGCGAACTCTGAAATTCTCGATGCTTTTATTTTTGTTCCCTGAAGAGGTTAATTAGGACAAGGTGCTCTTTAACTGGCAATTACACAGTGAGACATAGCTTGTTAGTGAGGATGGCATCATTGCCAAGGCCGGTATGGTTACTGATGACCGTTTGCTAGTCTCAGGAGAGCAGAGGCTGTGAGGAGATTGCTTAAGATAAATAAAAATTTTCCCCTATCCACCATCAAATGACAAAGCTATGGATCCTGAGTTGGGGAACATTAGAGTGGGCAGGATGTTTTCAATGCTCCTGACTTAGCTGGCTCTAATTCCTCCCTAAGCATCTCTTCCTTCCATTGTGAAATAAAGGAGCTGCCTTTGAGCGGGAGCTCTGCCTCTCCTCATGAGGAAGAAGCCAAGACAGTCCACAGATATGGACACAGATGGAATCCAGCTCCCAGGAAGCCAGCCGTCATTGAATGACACACTTGGCCAGCTTGGTTTGTTGTTGGAAAGTGTATGATAAGCTAATTCACATGGAGATCTAAATGGCTGCCAAGGATCATTTGCATTTTTAACCAAAGGGATACATAATTAATGGAAGTCCTCCAGACATTAAGTGGACTTGGATTTGAGCTTATTGACCCTGGGCCTGTTTTGCCAAAACAGTGGAAAGGCTGGAGCACTGGTCTGTTGAGAAGACTCCACATAGTAGGTTAAAAAGGTGGAGTTTCAAAGGCCTGTTTGATCCATGAGGTTAGTGCTATATGGGTCTGTTCAAGGATTCCTTATCTAAAGCATCTATAGACAAGTTAGCAAAATTAGGTGGCTCTTAGTCCTGAAATCTAACGTTCACCAGAGTCTGAGTCACCAAAGATGTCTGCGCAGTGGGTGGCATCTTTCACGGGACAGGCAGTGCAGGTGGGGCTGTTGAATCGTGTGTGCAGAGGCCGCTGAAGGGCTGTGTGTTGGGTATGACCTTCCTGAGTTCGACTCTACCTTTGAGTCACTGCAGTATCACGTAACTCACTTTGGCAGGCATTTCTCGAGCGTCCTCTATGTGCCAGGTCTTGTGGCGGTGCTGGTCCAAAGCAATGTAGGTTGGAGAAAGCCCAAGATCTCCAGTGCCCTGTCTGCTGCAGGCTCATCTATGCCAGGCGGCTCTCAACCTCTATTCCCTGAGTTACAGCCGTCTGTGACAAGGCAAGGTGACAAACGATGTGTGCTCCTCATAAACTCCTTGGAGTTGGCACGCTCTGACCCTTCCATCTTGCACTGCCAGAGGCTGTGACTCTGGTTTTTTACCCTCCAGTCGTCACAAAGCCTTTTCCCTTTGTCTTGTCAGATTTTGGAAAGCCCGGAGTGATGATGATGATTTATCTTCTTAAATTCTCCAACGGCCTCCCATTATGCTCAGGGTAAAATCCAATTTCCTCCCAGAGCCTGCGAGGCCCTGTATGATCTCACCCCTGCCTGCCTCTCCCCACTCATTTCCCCTCCTCTCCCTCCTGCTCCCCGTGCTCCCGACACACTGACTTGCCTCCTGTCTGTCCCTTGAGTAGAAGAAACTTGATCCTCCTCTGGCCTTTGCGCTTGCTGCTCTCTCTACCTAGAACATCTTCCCTCAGATCTTTCATGGCTACTGCCCTCTCGCCATCTATGTCCCCTAAGATGTTAACTCCCTAGAAAGGCCGTCCCTGATGTCTCAAGAAGTGCCCTCTTCCCTCCACTGCCCCTTACTTTTAGTTCCTTCAGAACAGTTATTATTACCTGGAATCATCTTATTTAACACTTTCTGTCTGTCCAGTGAACTAGAATGTAAGCTCCAAGAGAAAAATGTCCTGGCAGAATTCATGACCACTGTACCTTAGGTGCCCAGAATATATTGAATGAATGAACAAATGACAGTAATGACAGTAGCAGCTACTATTTATTGAGTACCTATGATGTGTCAGGCTCATACATTAGCACGTTAAATCATCACACCAACCCCAAATGATCAGTCCTATAACTCTCACTTTACATGCGGTGAAACCAAGATTCATACAGCTTAAGTTCATTGTCATTTCTGTAGAAAACATAATAGCCAGGATTCAAACGCCGGTCTGTGTGGCCTGGAAACTCATGCACTATCTCTAAAGAACAAGTGGACAGCTTCCTACGTTGTCCACTCTCCAGTCTCTGGCATTCTCGGTTCACCTGGCCCTACCTCCTTAAAGACCCTGTCTCCAAATATAGTCACACTGAGTTAGGATTTCAACATATGAATTTGAGGGGGACACAATTCAGTCTATAACACGATCCCGGGAAAAACTTTTTTGAACTCCTTAGCTATACCCAGCTATTTACAACACGAAAGTTCCCAGTAAGTGCCTTGAGGGTTACAAAACACTGAAATGTGCGGTCCCTGCCCTCAAGGAGCTTGGAGTTTTGCATCATCGAATCGTTGACTTGTACGCTCTGTGTATGATTATGGGGCCTTTAGAAGGAATTCTGGATGCCCCGTGGAAGCCTCTGGGCTCTGAGGGGCCACCAGGGCAGACCCATGCTAAGAATGTGTCAGCTGGATAATCGATTAGCTTAATTTAAAAAGTGGCAGCCACTGAGATATTAAATGTGAAAGATGCTACTGAAAATTGTTTAGGCTGCAAGTCACATCAGAGAGATGTCTGCCTCAGCATTATGTCATGCTTTGGCCTCCAAAATTTAGGCAGAATGTGAAAAAGCTGGAGAGGGTCCAGGAATGGACAACGAGGGTGAATTAAGGGACAGAAAATGATGCTATGGGGGAAAAGTGATAAGAGTGTACTTTTTATTTTTTAAATCCCAATGCCCAAGAGATTATGGTGAATCGGTAATTTACTATCTTCTAGGATGGCTAAAGGAAGAATGCTGACCAGCTGTTTAACATTTTCTTGGAAAATTGAATAGGATTCATGGGCTCAAGTCCAGCAAAAGAAAGATGAAGGAGGCAAAGAAGTAATCGTTTTGATTTTTAGCATGATTAAATGCTGAATTAGAGAAGCAAAAGAATTGCACTAGTGGTGCTCCTGTGCAGGCAGCTCTTTGTCTTCAATGGTTAACATCAAGGAGTCTCAAACCTCCTCACCTGGTGGAATTCTCGCTACTCATTAATAATTTCCCCACCGCTGTGTGTCCCTGTGGGAAACTCTGGGGACATGGGGACCCGTACCCTTATCTCGCTTCATGCAGTGTCTCCTGCAATTTCTGCATCTTTGTGGTAAAGTCAGCTTTACATCATCTAACTGTGCCTCTTAGCGTCTCTCCTCAATTGCATCACTGTCCTCCTTGGACAACCCTGCAGTTTATAAATCCATCTACCTGGAGGCAGGAGATTAAACCAGATGACCTATGAAGCCTCTTTGTGGCCGAAGCATCTTGTGACTTTCTTACTTATATAACAATGGGTACAATATTGTGGTTGCCCACTCTGCCTCTCCGTTAAAGGGAATTTAATAAAAATTCCCACTAAAACATTAATGGCCATAAAGAGTTAATAAGGTCCCTCTTGGGGCGTTAATTTAGAAAGAGTTTATAGGGTAAAGGGCAAGAAAATGGAAAAGGAAATAATGTTTATTGAGGATAATTTTTCTGTTAAAATATAGCAGATTTACAAAAGGGATGCTATTGTCCCCACTTATATCATTAATCCAGTGATTCCACAAAGATTTTTGAGAGCCAACTAGATGCCAGGTACTCATAGGTGCTAAAGAGAGGGTGGCCAACAGTGCAGAGTCCGTGACCTTTTGTGGAGCTTGCAACTCCTCATCAATTAGGATTTCCAATTGCAAGTGACAGAAATCCAACCAAAACTGTCTTAAGCAAAGAGAAAGGGGCGTGTAACTGGAAAGTCCAGTGATAACTGGCTCCAGACATGACTGGATTCAGGGCTCAGTAGGGAAGCAAGAGATGGCTCCTCTCCAGCTGCTTGAGCCAAAACCCTGAGATCTCTCCTCACTGGACCATTTGGGTCTTAGGTCCATTCTTGAACCCCCATTATAGAGAGAGGGCAAGATTGCACCTAAGGTCCAGTGGAGACCATGTTTCCCCGCTGGTGCTAGGGATAAGGTCAGCATCACCCAAGGAGTGGGGCTGGATGGGTACTCTGAAGCGGGTTCAGGGTACTCTCACCCCAAGGATGAACAGTGGATGCTTGGTGGGAAAAACAATAAAAAGCACTTACTTCCCACTGCACCATTTCTCAGAGGAGGAAGTAAACTTTAGCAAGTCTAAATGATCCACCTAGGGTCTCACAGTAAGAAGCAGAGTTGGACGGAGGACCCAGGTCTTTCCCTGCACTGTGCTCCCCCAGGAGGCAGCAGGAGCAGTATTTTCCCTGGTACTCTCTGGAAGAAGAATCTTCCTCCATATCAACTCTTGCAGATGCTTCACACACCCCCTTGCCTTTTCATCCCATCAGAACTTATCTAGTCCACATCTCGTTCTCCAGTGTCTAGCTCTTTGTTTTTTAAAATAATGCATAATTCTATATTATTCCATGTAATGAAAAATATACATAATACACACATGCACGTATATACAACTTTCCATAGAAGCAACCCTGTTTTTAAAAATCCCTCCATTGAACACTTTCCAATTTCCCCTCCTTCTGACCCGTGCCTGAGTGAAACATTTTGCTTTCTAACAGCAGGGACCAAGCAGCTGCCTAGTTTCAGCACTTAGCACCATTCTGGACAGTCACTGGCTAATCATGAATGTTTGCTCAATGCTGGGATGGGCTGCTTGCTCCTCCTGGAGTAATGCACACCCCTCGCAGGTTGTTTGTGTCCTGTGAAAGCTCTGCCTGTCACTTGCTATCTCGGTGTCTGCCCATCCTCCCCCGACCCCCAACACTGAGCATCTCAAGGGGTGGCCCTGGGGTTCTCTTCCTGGGCTCCCCCAGCACGCCTCAGTGTGTGGTCCATGCTCACTGTGATGGTTGACTGGAACGGCTTCCTTGAGGCCACACCCAGCTCTGCAGGATGCAGGGAAGGACATGGGCACACGTCCTCACCATTGCTTGGGATTTTTTGTTTTGGTGTCTAGTGATTCTCTGAGACTTTCTCAGCCCATCTACCTTTGCATCCTCTCCTCCCCAAACCCTGTGTTTTTAAGTACATAAGTAACACAACCACAGTGCAAAAAGAAAAAGAGGAAGGAAGGAGGGGAGAAGGGAGGGAGGGAGGAAGAGGGAAAAGAGAAGAAATGGGAGAAGAGTAAGAGAAGAAGAAAAATGGAGAGAAGAAACATGGAAACCCACTTTCTATTGCCACCTTGGCTTCCTTCCTTCCAGGTCCTTTTCATGTGCATCTGTTTTATGTGTGACTTTTTTTTTTTAACACGGTGGTGCCCACAGAAGAATTTAGCTGCTTGTTTATCCCAAGTAATTTTGTGTAATTTTTTTCTATACAAAATCGACTCTCCATCTTCTGTAGCTCCCCTTGCTGGGCTAACACCTACATCTGCTGCCTAAGGATTGTAATTAGACCCAGAAGGAATGTGCGCGACTTGTGGGGTCGCAGGCCCTGTGCCCTCTCCCTCTGATTAGGAGATCTTAGCGATGACTTATTTTGAATTCTCGTTCCTGAATGCACCTCTTAGAGCAGAATGGATTCTTGCTAAACAACAAAATTCTCTATAAAAGGCAACTTACCGGGGAAGGAAGGATAATATCTGGTTGGAAAAGTACAGCTAGTTATTGCATGAAAAATGCCAGAGGGGCGCAGGCATCCTTATTACTGCCATTGCCCTTCTCTGAAAGGCGTGCAGCCGCCCAGCTGCCTTGGAATGGCCTGCGGCCGCCCAGGCTCCATATTCCTACTTTGGGGAGAACCCATTGCAAGAAGGAGGCCCCTTGGGGACTGATAACCTGAGAGCCTCAAGGCATTACCCAGCACAGGCGTCCCGACGCCAGCTAAGCAGCCTGCAGGGCCAGGTGCTGGGGTAGGAGCAGGCAAGGCCTATCTCCATCTCTGGGAGTGCTCCTCTTGGAGGGAGCCAGCTGTATGGGCAGCGACTGTTGCTGCTGCTTAGACGTTGTGTGCCTGGGGAGCAGTGGGCACGTTCTGGCTTGTAGAAGGGAAACCCTGGTGGGGAGATGTGTTGTTGGTTTTTACAACGATCAGAACAAATGCTAGGCTTTGGAAACTGCCATAAACAACATTAAACGGTAACGACAAGTAATGGGACGGGGCAGAGGCCGGGGGCGGGGGACCTCATCCTTGCTTGGAGGACCGTGGTTCCCACCTGACACGTGAGCCCTGGACCCCAGAGCTTGGTTTTACAGAAGTTTTTTCTTCTCTCTGGGTCTCAGAACTTTTATCTATAAAGTGGTTCTAATCATAGTCTTTCTTGTCTTGCTGGTGTGATGAAAGATTCACAAAAGGACTAACCACGTACAAAGATTATTGTTAATTTTATTCCACGCTCTGGTGGTCAGGGAATAATATCCTTTGTAATTCGGTTTTGAGAGAGCTTTTCACTTGTTTTCAGTTTCCAAACTGATACATCTGTATTGTAGGCAATTTGGAAAATACAACAAAGCACACAAAAAATATTTTTAAACTCCCGTCCAGATGTTAAACACCATTACTGTTTGCGTGTGTGTCCTGGCCAGGCTTTTTTCCCCCATATATGGGTTAAGAGTAACAGACATTCAGTATCTTTGTATTTACAGCGTCATCTATATATTCCTAATTTCTTCCCTAACACAGCGTTTTAGTAGTGAAATCGTTGGGATTTGGAACAGAATATATGCAGTTTTAGATCTTGAGAAATGTAGTGTCAAACTGCCATTTGGAAAGGTTATTTTAATTCACATTTCCCCCAGAAATTGAAGGTAACACCGTTTCCCCCTCACTTGTCCTTTGCTGGATGTTAATATTTCTAAAATCTTTACTAATTTGATAGCATGAAAATGGCATTTCCTTATGTCAGTGTCCCTTTCTAGACCACTGGGGGTGAGGAGCACGCCCTCGTCGGCTCCCTGGACACACGTTGACTCCTCTGCAGCTGACTGCTCCTTTGCCTTTATTCTGTTGACATATTTCATCTTTTTCTTACTGATTTGGAATATAACATGTTAATATATTAATGGCATGAACTTTTCAGTGTAGATTTTGCAAATATTTCCCCAATTTGTCATTTGCATTTTCATTTTATTTATGGTAGGTTTGACATACAGAAGGGTTTTTTTTCCCAATACTTTTTCCCTCAGAGTATCTGCATTTGCTTCTATGTCCTTTCCAAACCGAGAATGATGTAAATATTCATCTGTACTTTCTTCTAGCACTATTACACTGTCGGTTTTTACATTTTTCTAGTCTGTCAGGAATTTAATGTTTGCTGTGAGGCAGAGATTTAATTTAATTATCCCCCATGTGGTTAACTAGTTGTCCCAACACCGTAAATTGAATGGCATGTCCTCTCTTCTCTTCTCTGAAATGGCATCCTTCTCATGCACAAGTATGCTTCCCGGATTTCTCATTCTATTATTTTGATCTGTCTCTTCCTACCCCGTACTCTGTTGTTTAAAGTTCCCTAGTTTTACAATTCACTTTCATGTCAAATAAGCCAATATCCCATACTGCCTTTTCCAGATATTTTTTGGAAATTTTTTCCACATGAGTTTATGTTCCAGAAAGAAACTCCGTTGGGGGTTTATTGGAATTGTGTTAATGTTATAGGTTAATGTAGAGAAAATTAAAATTTTTACCATTTGAATGTTCCCATGCAGAGACAGTCTCTTTAGTCAAGACTCTTATTTTTCTCAAACTCTTGTAATTTTCTTCATATGTGTTTTGCATATTTCATAGACATTTATATTTTTGGTTGCTGTTGTAAACTGGATTAATTTTTTTGCCATTATATCTGTTTTTCTGTTAATTTATGTTGTGGCTAGTTGCCTTACTAAATTCTTTATAAATTCTAATAGTAATTTTGTGAATTGCAGATTTTCTTCAAAAAAGAGGACCATTTTTCCCTTCTTTTTTCTAATGATTTTTTGACTGCTATTTTGTTTTCTTGTCTAATTGCAATGACTAGACTTTCCAGAAAACAAAGTCATTGGATATGCTATACAAGCCTCTTTGTCTTAATTCTAAAAGTAAAAGGAATACCTTTAAGTGAATCATGGTTAAAATGATATTGGTGGTTATTTTGAGGTAGATAGTATTTATTATATAAAAGCAAGCACCATATTCCTACTTTGTGGTGAGAACCTGACATTGGGAATGACTCGTGGGCTTTGTCAAGTGCCTTTTTTACATCTGTGAAGTGGTTTCTCACCTTTGGGCTGTCACCGTGTTGGCAGAGTGTTTAAAATTGTGGGTTCTTGGGGCCGGCCTGGTGGCACAGTAGTTAAGTGCAAACGTCCTGCTTCAGCAGCCCAGGGTTCGCAGGTTCAGATCCCGGGTGTGGACGTGGCACCACTTGGTAAAAGCCATGCTGTGGTAGGCATCCCACATATAAAGTGTAGGAAGATGGGCATGGATGTTAGCTCAGGGCCAGCCTTCCTCAGCAAAAAGAGGAGGATTGGCAGCAGTTAGCTCAGGGCCAATCTTCCTCAAAAAAAAGTGTGGGTTCTAGAGTCACACTCCTACCTACAAATCCTGCACTGCCATTTACTATATGTGGGGTTTGGGACAGGTTACTTAATCTTATTGTTTCTTGGTTTCCTCACCCTTAAATCAGGTTATAATAGTTCCTCAGTAAATATTGGCCATTAGGTATTATTGCTATTACTGTTGTTATGCATATGAAATTCATTCCTCAAAAATAGTCGCTGAATTCCTAGAATTAGTCCTCCTTGGTCATGGTGTGCTACTCTTTCTTTTTAAATGATGCAGGATTTTATTTGGTAATTTAAATTTTCGTGAGATAGAGTCGTAGTTTTTAGTTTATATGTTTTATTTCTCATACGTTTGTATCAGTGGTGGCTCATTTTGTAAAATGAATTTGGAAACTCTATTTTTTTCAATACCCTGGAATGCTAAATACTATTTGCCACCATATCTACTTTATGTCTGACATTACTATTACCAGCCCTGGCTTTTTGCTATTTGTTTTTTCTTATATTTATGCAGCAAATATTTATGGAGCGCATCTTATGTTTTAAGCACTGATACTTATTTGTCCATCCTTTAATCTTTCTGTGTTTTCTGTGTTTTCCATGTTTTGCATATTTTAAGAAAAAAAGCAGACGTTCTTGGTTGAGCCAATCTGACAGTCTTTTATTTTAATGCAAGAGGATTTAAGCTACTTATGTTTACTATAATATGTGTTATGATCGGAATTACTTCTTTCCGCTGATTTTGCTTTCTGAATTTATGCTTCCTTTGTCTTTCTTTGTTTTCTATATTTCACTGTATGAACTGTTACTATTTCCTTATCATCTTTCAGTGTTTTATATTGTATATTCCCTGTTCTTAAATCTCCTGCAGATTACCTTTTAAATTTTTGAAGCATTTTAAATCCATCTTTCTCTAATTCTCAAATCCCTTGAAACAGTGTCTTTTGAATCCCAATATAAATTCATTTTAATGAATTTTTAACCTCCTTTCTGTTTCCAATTCCTCTCCCCACCCCTCTACCACTTTTAAGTTTCTATTATTATTAGGGATTTAGAGCCAAATCAATTTTTTTAAAAATTTTTTGAGTCTTTCCTTTCAAAAAAATTTCGACAGTTTTTCTTAGCTTATCAACCAACATAACAGCATTTATCTAGGTTTATCTATTGTTTATTTGGTTGCATGGCTTATTGAGGCTTCTTTTATAGCTTCAGGAGATAAGTTTCCTCTCTTGCGTTAGTTGAATTAATGTTACATTTTCAAGCAATGCTTTTGAAAATCATCCAAAAGTATATGAGCGTTATTTGTCTGAAATGTTGCATAGCCAGGAAAATAATACTTTTATATGTGAAAGACAACTTTCCTGGCTATACTTCTTAAGGAAAATCATTTTCCCTGACAACTATATATACATTGTTCCATCATCTTCCAGTATTCTGTGTTCCAGGATGAAAGTCTAAGGGCGGCCTGATTTTGTTTCCTTGCAGAAAATCTGTTTGTTGTTGTTCTTTTATTTTCTTGCTACAAAGCTAGAACCACCTGTACTTTGTTACTCAAATGTTTTGTTTGGATAAGTATAGGCATATATTTCTTAACCTTTTTTCTTCTGGAACATGGTGAACACTTTTAATCTGTGCTTTGGTTTTTAGGAAAATTTTCCTCAACTATGTTTGAATTATTTGTTCTCGTTTGTCTTCTGAGATGCTGTGTGTGTGGGATCTCTGCTGCCTGCCCTGCGCCTCTCTTCCCTCTCTTCTCTGCACTCTGGCAAAGCTTCTCAAGTCTGTCTTCCATGTCGCTGGGTTAGTTTTGTACCATTTCATTTCTGCTCTTTACTGGCTCCTATGTGGGTGTTATTATGCAAATTTGTTTTCTGCCTCTTATAATCTCCCTTTTTCTAAACGACCTCACTTTTGATTTCCTCATATTGTCCCTTCATCCCCTTCTCTTGAATTTTTGATTCATTCTCTTGTCTTTTTATCTATTCTTCTTCTGTATGGATTTCTGCTTCTCTCTCAGAAACCATGACTACTTGAATTATATTGAGATGAAGAAGTTTTCCTAAATTTTCTTCTGAATCCTAAAATAGATCATTTTCAGATATGACTCTTCAGGATGATATTCTCTTGATGTTCAGATTCCACCCCTACACCCATCTCCACTCCTTTGCCCAGGCCTCCTGTTGCATTTAAATCCTTTACTCACCCCTGACCGAAGAGCCATCCACTCCCACTCACTGTTCGTCAGTAGGTGGGGCATTTAGATGCTCTTGTCCTTGTTGTTTGTCCACTTGGATGACTGAAGATAGGTTCACCAGAATCCAGTTCCATCTGCCGATTATAGGAAGAAGTCGCCTTATTCAGTTCTGTTTAATTAAGTACATCTTCTAATCCTGCTGGCTGCTGCTCTGACATGCTGGATATATGGGCGCAGGACAAACTATTCAGAGAGTGTGCTGCTGCTAAGATCTCCACTCTCACTCACTGTGTCAAGGTACGTTCAACTTGTCACTGCTTGTTTAGTGGTAAGCATAGTTCTCTCCAACCAAAGGACACAATTTAACTTTTGTCCCATATAATAATTAATAAATGATACTTATTTATAGAAACAGTTCTGCCATTTTGGAATACATATGATGTGAAAATGTGTATATATGTATTTGTGTGTACATGTGTATATATGCATATACATGTATGCATATAAACTTTAAATATACACAGGTGTGCACACACACACAAACACCAACTTTAAGTATGGTATATATATACCAAAAAGTACCATGCTTAGGATTAGGCATCATCAAAGCGAAATGCCCCTTACAAATGAGGACTAGTAAAGGCATGACTCTCTGAAGGGAGTCTATGGGATTGTAGAAAATCTTACCCAGTTTCTTGGCATCACCTGTTTAATCCCACTCTCCCTCTCTGTTGGCGGCAAAGGCTACTGCAGCATCGTGTGCAAAACCCATTGCTCTTCTTCCTGAGTATGTGGGTGTCTAAGTATATACATACGTGTGAATGTACATATGTCTCTTTTTAAAGCACATAATACATAATTTATGACAGAGTGAAAAGGGATTAAAAAACACATGCATGCTGCCTAAAGTACTGTTCTGGATATGTAAAAATATAATTGAGTATGTACTGTAAAAGTCTAATGTGTAAAATTCTTGGAAGAAGTAACCACATTTTTCTGTGTCAGATCTCTCCGTTAAAAAATAAATTGAAAAAATACATTGGACAGTATCTGATTTTCATCTCCAAATCTCCAATCTAGTTGAGAGCCAGGCCCTCCTAGTAAGACTGTAGACCTTTATTCATACCTGGTCGTTCACTACCAGCACAACCGGCAGCATTTGCCAATCAGCAGTACTTATGGAGGGCCTAAAATGGAAACCTGTGAGGCGTGGGGAGATCTGTGTGGTCAGAACTGGGTTTTAACTGTGTGTTAGACTGTGTATGGCAGAGAGGCAGAGAGAGCTGAGTAGGACTCAGTGAGAAGTCTGCAGCTGGGAGAAGGGCAAGCCTGTGGTGGGGCAGGACCAAGGCCATGGGCTTGTGGCTTTGGAGGAGGGGGCAATGCGGCTGCACAGTGCAGGCCCTCACAGCTGTTCTCGCCAGCATGTTTGTCTCCAAGATCAGAGTCTTTCTCAGCTAAGCTTGAAGCATGAAGTTATGGTGTGATTATACGAGGGGAAAGAAGGCAGGTAAGGATCTTGCAGAATGCTGAAAACTACAAACTCGTAGAGACACAGAAGCTGTATCCGAAGCACTTCCCTCCCAGGACCTCGGCCCAGCAGCTCCTCATGCTTCACTCTTTCATTCTACCATGAATGACACTCGGTTCCATCTTCACTTCTCCCCCAGCGTCCTCTTGCTTCACCCCACCACTGCCACTGCCGGCTGGTTATGTCCCCCTCTGCCCTGTATCTTTTCTCTGCCTCATGGTTTCTGCGTCCTCGTAGCTGAGGTCTGCTCTGACCCTTCTGGTTCCTAGGCTCCCTCAAGACCTATCTTGGCGCTTCCTCTAAGTCTCAGATCCAGGGCAGACTGATTCATGCACTTGGCTTTTTTGTTTTTCAGTTTAAATTTCTAAAACAGAGAATCCAATGGGCTCAGCTCGTCTCTTGGAATATGTCGCTGGAGAGTCTTTGGATTTGCTGCCTTTGGATTATGTGTGCTACCTGATCTATTTAGCTGTGGTCCTGGGAAGTCATGGGGTATGAAATATGGCTTCCTAGAGCTACCCTTTTAGCTAGGTCTGTGGTTGAGACAGTTTTCCTTAAGAGGGGCTGTGGGTGTGGGAAGATCAGTGGGTGACAGGACTGGTATAATTGCACTAGCCACTGGGAGAGAGGGGGGGCTGTGGCACAAATGTGTAAGTCCAGATTCTTGTCCTTAAGGATCTGGTTGGAAGAAAAAGATCACATATGACTCCATCAGTGGATGATACCGGGTGTCTCAGGCTTCTGATAATGTCCTACACCAAGGATGCAGGCCCATAGTAGACCACCCGTGCTGCAGAGAGATGCCAGCCTAGGTCATGGGAGTCCAGAGGAGCCTGCCCCACAGCTGGCTTGGCTATACTTGAGATGTCCTTGAAAGCATGATCTATGACTTTGATGGAACTTGGGATATATTCCAGGCCCAGTAACTGAGTTCATAAAATCTCCTGTAGGTGGAGCTAAGAAATGACCAAGCAAAAGAAACATCAGTTGCTATAGAGGCATGGTAAGAACGGCTTCTGCAAAGGACACCAGCCCTAGGGCCGTACAGAAATCTTTTTTGATGGATAGCTGGCTTTCACATCCCTGTTTCACAGATGGATTCTGAGGCCAGGAGAGGAGCAGCAGAAGCCTCATAGAGTGGGATGCAGCTTCGGCTCTGACCCTGCCCTAGGGTCCATTCTGTGACGCACCGGCAGAGGCAAAAGGACAGGTGCACGCAGCTTCCTGTGGAGAAGCTCCAAAAAGCTCTCCCTGGAGCTGCATGCGGGCGGTGCCCTCAGTAGCACACACATTAAACTTTGTTCCCATTTGCTTTTAAAACGTTTTGTTTTCTCCCAATTTTCTTGGAGCAGGAGATAAAATCTGGGTAGGGAGCTGAGTCTGTGGTGTTTCCTTCTGCTGGGAAAATTGATCTTCTTGAAAGCCTGAGTGGCCTGTTTCTCAGGGAGGGCCGGGGACATCGCTGGGTAGGTAAACTCCGGTAGATAAACTCCAGAGTCATAAATTAATCACGGTGAACTGACACAAAGGTACCACCTGAACAACATGAGCTTGTAGCCCCACCTCAGAATATTCATGCACAGTCTTTGGGGTTTGAAAGGTAATTTTTTATAGAGAAATGGGCAGAGTCTCATTTGATTTACTGCTTGGTCTTTTGGGGTCAGTGGCTTTTGTTAATAAATGATGCCAATAAGTTGTTTTCTATAGAACCATTGTGTACAGGGTGTTGGCATAGGCTGTAGCTTACTGGTTAGGCGTTCGGTAATAGGGGTCACACAAACTAGGCTGCATAGTCTGACCATGCTGCTTAATAACTCTCTGACCTTCAACAAGTTGGTTAACCACACCAAATCTCAGTTCCTCCAACTATAAAATGCAAATATTGGTGCCTGCCTCTTAGGTTATTGGCAGAATTAAAGGAGATAACATATATAAATGCCCAGCTTACAGTGGGCACTCAAACGTTAGCTACAATTATTAAGTATGGGTGAGTGGACCAGATCTTTTGTTTGCTCTGCATGTATGACCCTGGCATTTGGACATTTTTCCCCCAAGCCTGGTAGACATTCAACATGTGCACCACTTCTGAGGTCCTTGCCCAGGTTCAGAGCAGGAGCTGCAAGGTCAAGGCCCTTGGCCGGGGGGTACTGTCCTGGGCAGCAGGAGAAGCAGGGCTGGTGCACTGAGTGGCTTCACAGCTGACTTCGTGCCTTTTCTTCTTCCCTGGTTGTTTACATGTGTTACCATATTAGGCACATTGTCTGTAATGGAACAGTCAGAGTGTTTAGCAGCCCCGATGCTATTGCAGACCTTGGTTGAAGGACTCTGTTGTTATGAAATGAATCATTTCCAGAAGAAAACAAGTGAAAGCTCCAGCAACCATTTTCCTAGGCTGAGAGCAATAGCCATTTGAATAGTGGGAACAAGCACTCAGTAGTTGCAGCCACTTAAAAGATTTTCTTGGGATAAATTGGTGCTTGCTGAATGATTCACTTCTCTATGAGGGTATTCAGGGTGCTGGCTGTAATGAGCAAGGAGGAGGTAGGCGCTGGGATGGCCAAGGCACCTCTTTGATAGAGAATCAGAGAAGAGGAAATTAGGAAAAGCAAAAATCTGAACAGAACATGGAAATAAGGAACTGAGAAGGTTAGCCAAGTCTTTGCTGTGTGTGAAAAGGAGGAGAGGCCTCTGTTCCAGAAGAGTTCAGAAGTCCCAGGGAGCTGAGGTTGGGGGGTGGGCAGCCTGTGGCCGTGGGCATAAGCACGGGAGGAGAGCTCACCCACCATTGCGGGGGGCAGCTCTGCCAGGTCTGGAGGAGGCTTACTCACGGGGACGTGCATGTGACAGCGTGGCAGGAAAATGCCTGCATTCTGAAAATCGTTGCCAGATTTTTTGTTTTCGTCTTGTGGTTACTTTCAAAAGAGAGCATTAGACCATTGAGATGGTGAAGGCAGTTTCTGAGCTAGTTCCAAAGCAGCCTTCTGATCGACCTGCAGAAAGGACCTAGTGGGCCCAAATTGTTTTCAGCCTGATTGGGAAAACTATAAAGAGCTGGTGCAGCATGCTGCATTGTTCATTTTTATTAAAACAAAACAAAACCAATTTTTGCATTGCCTCCTTTTTAAGTTCCAGTCTAATTTATTTCAGATGAACCTTGCAGAAATACTTGCTATGTGTTCATTCAGCCGCCATTCCTCCAGCAAATATTTACTGAATGACCCCACTTGTGCCAGGCCCTGGGAATAGAAATGAATGCGTAGACAACTCTGCTTTCACCCGATTTCCACCTTTGTGGCCTGCCTCAGCTCTCAAACCCACAGAGTGTTTCTGTCGCATCTGCTCTGACAATGACGCTGGGCAGATACCCCCGTTACACAGGTGAGAAGACAGATGGAGAGCGCTTAGCGGTTCTATGAAGCATCACAGTGAGTGGTGAATCAGAAACCAAAATTGTCATCCTCGTTCTCCATGCCCTCTCGTCCACCCAGTTGAGTTTCTGGTCTGTCTTCTTTCCCTCCCTGCTCATCAGCTCTTATCTGTCCCTTCTTTTCTTCCTTCAGGGTTGAGCTATTGACTTTGCAGGGTAACAAGCTGATAGAATCAAGTCCTCTGTGCTGATGGGTAGGGAGCTGGTAATGCTCCCTGCTCTCCTCCTGTGCATTGCTTCTACCCTGAAACAAGGGCATCAACTTGTCAAATAAATCTCTCCCCTTCAGCTCCACGAGATTCGATGTCAGCTAGAGTTGGGGGTACACCTGCACTAAAACTTTATAACTACTTGAGTGAATTTCTGCCATGTCACAAATCCCTGGGCAATCAAATGAGTTGACACAGCTTTTATTTTTTATAAAATAATTGGCAGCATTTTCTCTCAGAGGTGGGTCAAGTGACAGTTTGATGATCTGTCATTCAATGAAGACTTCCTGAAGTTAAAGGTCCTTCCCCAGCGTCACAGAGACCACCTGGTTGGGATTAGCAGGTAGCCCTTTGCCCATTCTCTGGGATTCTGCAGTTGTCTTGCCTTAAATAAACCTACTTGGAGAATATATTTGCAAGCAAGCGGCATGGGTATTTTTGATGGGGATCGAGAAGAGATGTAGTTTATTGGATTTTATCTCACAACTGATTTGTTTCTGCCAGACGTTGATATGCGGCCCTGATGCCGTGATTTCAGGCCTCGGGAGTCCTAAGGTTATAAACAACTTTCCATTGCTTCATCTGCTAGTGGGAACCTTAATTTATCACGTCGATGTTAGTGTTGCGGTTTCTCATCCTCTTGTAAAAAAAAAAAAAAAAAACCGGCAGCTATAGGGAATGCATCCTGTCTTTTAAAAATTCTTTCTAAGGAGTAAGAGAGAGAATTTATTCTAAAATATCTGTATCCCAATGGAAATAAAAACGCTACTTAATGGCCAGGAATCTCCCCTGGGCTTTGATTAAGAAGGAACTGCAAAGATGGGCATTTCTTTTCTTACTGTTTGTCTTCTGGGCTAGTCAGACTTCAGGAAGAAAATCTTGTCTTAGGTACTGACTGGGGCAGGCGCCTTCTGGGACACAGAGGTTGGCCTGTGAGAACCTGCTGCTGCTCCCGAGGGTGTGCTGTGAGGGCACTCACTGATTCAGTGACCCGCCGACAACCTGCCAGGGGGAGAAGGGCGGGACCCTCCTGTGCCTTAACCTCAGACACCATGCTCTGTGCCTACATTTAAAAACAGTACCCTTCATAGTTTTTTCTGATTATAAAAACAAGGCATATCCTTTATAAAAAATAAAATAAAATTCAAATATATAAATATACATAGAGAGGAAGGCAGAAGTGACTTGTAATCCCACCACCCAGGGACAGTCTTGTTATCGTTCTGATTTATATCCAGCCTATTCTCACTCAAAGCATTATATTGTTTCCACAAAACTGGGGACATCTTATACATTCTATTCTGTAACCTGATTTTTTTCACTTACGACTATATTTTGCATTTATTGTTGTTTCAAAAAATACATTCCGCATCTCTGCCCGAAGAAGCCATTGTGGTGTCTTGAGGAGACAGCAGTGATTCAGCCCCCATCACCCCTGCCCACACTGAGTGCTCATTCAAGTGGGGAGAGCAGACGTTAGGCAAATAATTGCATCGATCATCATTTGATTGCAACTGCGATAAGACCTATGAAGGAGAAGGACAGGGGGCCTGCCCTAGTGTGAGAATCAAGAAGGCTTCCCTGAGGAAGTGGCATGAAGGCTGGGAGCGGACAGCTGAGTAAGGATTGTTGTCTAAGCAAAGAGCCAGGGGAGGGAGACAAGAGCTCCCGGGGAAACCTTAGAGAGTGAGGGAGTGGGTTCCACAGGATGACACAGGAGGCAGAGAAGGACCAGGGCCCCCAGAGCCCCAGCGAAGGATGTTGGATTTATCCTAAGAGTGATGGTAAACCATCACTGGTTTTTAATCAGGGTTGTGACTTGGTAAGATTTACAGGTTTGAGAAATTACTCCTGCCAAGAATGGGGACTATGGAGTAGCTGTGAGAAGTTAGGAGGCTACTATGATAATCGAGCAGAGGCCAGTGGTCTGGAATAATCTGATAGTAGAGATGGGAGAAATGGGTTGACTCCACCTATTTTTTTCCTGTTTGGGTAGCATGTTGATCAGGTATGATGACTTATTGGATATGGAAAGCAAGCAAGAAAGAGACGTCAAAGATGCTTCCCTGGATTTCTGTCTTTTGAAACTGGATAAAGGCACTGGACACTGAGACGGAGAGTCTGGGGGAGGACTGGGACTTTGGGGGTAGAAAATGGACTCTGGTTTACCATGTCAAGTTGGATGTGCTTGTGGGAGAGGAGACAGCACATAGGCTGTTGGCTGGGTAGGAGTGGAATGCAGCGGAGGGCCCTGGGCTGAAGGCAAAGACTGAGAGTCAGCAGCATGTGAGTGGCCAAAGAAGCCACAAGTGGCTGAAATTGTCTTGGGAGTGAGGGCGGAGTCTGAAGAGAAGAAGGCCAGAGCTTCGAACTCCTCCATAGGTGGGTGGATGCACTGGGGCTGGGCCTCCTCAGGCTAAGCCTGTCTGCATCCCTTTAAGACAACCTCCCTCTGTTCTGCTTTGTGAATCCCAGTGGGTGGTAAAGCCAGCTCATGCTGGTTCATGAGAGCTTTTGTTAAACTTTCAGGAATTTTGTGAGCCAATTGTTTGAAATTGGCCTTCACAGGAGCATTCCCACCATGGAAATTGGCAAATGCTAAAAATCAGGGCTTTTTGGTTTTTTCCTTCCTTCTGGAGAGCCAGTTGTTAAACATTTACCAGCACACCACTGTTGATAGCCAACCCCTGACTCTGTTTCTAGTGCTATTTTGTGAGTTATTTCCATTGGAATCCAAGTGGGAGAGTTTTCTGTGATCACCGTGATGTCTCTCTTGAAAGTCTCTGATTTTTCTCTAAATTACCAGCCCCCTCTTTTACAGAGGGTGTAAGCAAGTGAAATGTTGACCCAGTGAACTTCCTCAGTCTCTGTGTTAATTTTCCTTGGCTGCTAGAACTAATCACCACAAACTTAGCAACTTGAACCAACACAGACTTATTATCTCAGGGTTTCTGTAAGTCAAGAGTCCACGTGGGCTTAGCCAGGTTCTCTGTTTAGGGTCTCATGAGGCCAAAGTCAAGGTGTTGGCCTGGCAGGGCTCTCATCTAGAGGCTCTGGGGAAAAAAAAATCCACTTCCAAGATCCTTCAGGATGTTGGCAGAATTCAGCTCCTTGTGAAAGTGGGGCTGAGATCCCTATTCTCTTGCTGACTGTTAGCCACAGACCACTCTTTGCTCCCAGAGGTCACAGATGTTGCCTCTCACATGGCCACTCCATCTTCAGACCAGCCACAGAAACTCGAGTCCTTCTCATGCTTCAAATCTCTGTTGCTCTGCCACCAGCCGTAGAAAACTCTGCCTTTCAGGGCTCCTGTCATTAGATCAGTTCCCCTCCAATGATCTCTTCATCTAAAGGTTAACTCTCCCTGTCTTAGTTTCCTAAGGCTGCTGTGACGGGGTAGCAGAAACTGGGTAGGGTAAAATATTGGAGATTTATCATCTCACAGTTCTGGATGATAACTGGACGGTCGACAGGGCCGTTCTCCTTCTGAAGCCTCTAGGGGAGGGCCCTGCTTTGCCTCTTCCTGCTTCTGATGGCCTCAGGGCTTTCCTGGCTTGAGGAGCACAGCTCGAACATCCGCCTCCATCTTCCCATGGCTGTCTTCTCTCTGTGTCTGTGTCCAAATCCCCCACTTCTTATAAGGACACCAGTCATGTTAGATTAGCACCCATCCTAATGACCTCATCTTAAATTGATTACATCTGCAGTGACCCTATTTCCAAATAAAGTCACATTCACAAGCAGCATGGGTTAGGACTTCAACATATCTTTTTGAGGGACACAACTTAACCGATAGCAGTGCCATGTAACATAACATAATGTAATCACGGAAATGGTATCTCAGCATATTCACCGGTTCTGGGGAGTAGGGCATGGACGATTTGGGGGTTGGGGTTCACTTTTAGAGTTCTGCCTATCACAGTCTCCAAAGATGCCCTTTAAGGAATTGCCTTATTTGCTGACTTACCTAAAAATAGATCTCATGTCATCCAGGGCCCCTCCTTGGGTGACTTCCGTTCGTACCTGTTCTTCCCTCTTCTAATTTTGAGTTTGTTGTCTGCCTATTGAACAGGCCTGTCTCATGGTCTGTCCTGTTCTCTTTCCTGAGGGGCAAGCTCAGTAGATACTTATTGCCCAAGCTGATTAAGGTGGTTGGTACAAGATACAGTTGGTGTTAGAAGGAACTCCCCCATCCTTCAAACATGACCAATTTTGGGCTCCACTCATCAGCAAAGGCGAGTTTGCTCTTGTTTTTGATTTTTTTCTTAAGATTGTGAAGCGCGTAACAAATTGCTCCCCATTTTCCCTCATGTGTCTTTGGTTGGAGGATGTTTTAGGTTCCCCACCGCACCCATGCTGCGGCTCGCCTGGAGGTGCGTTCGCCCAGGCTGGAGTCGTCTCTGTGCCCAGCTCTCTGCAGTCGGCCCTCTCTTTTCATCTTCCCAGGAGCACACTTCCCACTGTGAGCGATGGTCAAAATTGCAAGGCACTTAGAGTCTCCTTTTATCTCCCCCTCCTCTCTATGTCAAGCAAATTCAAAACTTAAAACACACGTTTTTATGAAGCAAACAGCAGTCTTGTTGGTATCTGGGTTTTACAGGATGTTGAAAGCTGAACAGCTTCCCACTGTGTGTCCAGTTTGTTCTCTTCTAGGCAATTTCCTTTGGAGAATTTAATTATGCTAAGTTATCATATGATCGTCTACTCTCTCCAGAAAGGTTAGAGAGGAAAATTAGTCATTAGGAAATCCTTTTTGGAAATGGGTTTGGTTATTTTGTCAGCTTTTATATTCTCAAAGGTTAGCATGTTACTCAGTTTGATTTTTTTAACATGGCTATTTTGTAAAATAGCCTCAGAGTGCACACATGGAAAAGCACCTTCATTATTTTGTTTCAGCTTTCTGATCTTTGCATCCCAAGATGACATAACACCCCCAGAGTCAGGAGGCTGGGCCTTCTTGCTGCTAAGGCAGAGTTCCAGGCACTCATGCTCCTACCTGGACTCTTTGGGACCAAAGCTTTCGTTGTGTGTCATTGTGTGAAAATAGGATGAGGAAGGGCTTCTTCTGAGGAGGGAATTGAACCCACAACCTTGGTCCTGTTAACCTTTTGTTAAATGGCAGAGCCATGCAGTATAATGAGCCAGAGACCAGGGCTCAGTAAGCGTGAACCAGTGTCAACTCTGAGGCTCACTGGTGTACGAAACAGGGGCAAGTCAGCTAACCGCCATGAACTTTGTGTCATTCTCTGCAAAGTGAGGGCTCAGCTTCTCTTACAGGGACAGTGGCAGGGCCACTTGAGTTCACAGACATGAAAGTGTGAAGGCAGCAGGGAAGAGGGAAGAGAGTCAGACTCATGAGATGAAAACCCTTCAGCTTAAAGTGGGGCCCGTGATGGCTC
The DNA here is from genome assembly GCF_037783145.1 of Equus przewalskii. Taxonomy (NCBI): domain Eukaryota; kingdom Metazoa; phylum Chordata; class Mammalia; order Perissodactyla; family Equidae; genus Equus; species Equus przewalskii. The sequence continues at coordinate 41,278,452 of NC_091843.1, forward strand.
TTTGGAACTCCTCCATTCCTGTAGCAGAACAAATATTTACTCAATGCTCTAAGTATTTATGAAGCACCCTCTACATCCCAGCCTTTTGCTGGCCCATGAGAGGTGATAAATAGGGAATATGCAGCAGGGTTTGCAACCCCCATGGTCTTGTTGTAAAGATAAGACTTGCACAGAGTAGGCACTAAATATGTATTGGTTGATTGAATAAACGCGTCAGACAAAATACAAGAAGGCAGAATTTAGGTCCTACCTTTCCAGGATCCCATAATCAAGCTAAAATGTGTGCCATGGGAGGCAGGGATGGGTGAGATCTTTGCTGCCTCAAGGACTTCAAAGGGATGAGAGCGGCATGGTGTGGCATGGCCTTGGCGGCACGTCAGGCGCCTCAAATCCCCACACGGATTCATCAGTTGAGCAGCGCTCAGTCACAGAAGGAATTTAAAATCATGCAAGAGCATGCTTCACTGAAGCAAATATAAGTTGTCACTGTTAGGAATAGCAAATCTTAAGCTGAACTGAAACTGTGAGAGGTTGTTTCATTCCTGGGTTTGGATTTGGGGAAGCAGTTGGCAATTTCAATCTGTGCAAGCCTTTCTTGGAAACTCAACCCCTAGGCCTGATTGAAGAAGTCTGACTTTTGCTTGGATCCCCAACAAAATGAGTCTTCCACCTGTGTTACCAGGGGAATCCTAGCACACCTCCTAGGCCCCTTCAGGACCCAGTGATGTGAATAACCGTAAGAAGGCTCTGTTCAAATGGTCAGATCCCTCCAGAGATTTCAGCAAAGGCTTGGCCTCTGATTAATCTTGGAGCTCTTTTCCGAGCTTTAAACCAGCCATGTCAGGACCGGGTGAGACAGGGATAAAATGAGAGCTGCTTAGCTGACCTCCTGTGTGCAGGTTTTTTAAACATGGCTATGAGAAGGGCTGACATTTAGTCAGTCTGCAATCATTTGGCTGAACTGGGATCCATTCTGACTGGTCACTGCTTCCCTTCCCCAATAAGGAGGAGCTTTCCCAGAGGGAGCCGGGCTTAGAGCTCTGGACTCGGGCAGATCTGAGTTCTAATCCTGGTTCTGCCACTTAAGTAGCTGTGTGACCCTGAGATGGTCACCTGCCTTGAGTTTCCTCTCTGTAAATTGGATATAATAAAGCCTACCTCACAGAGGGGTTGCGGAAATCAGAATAATAAACGTGAAGCACTTAGAACACTGTTTAACTCATAGTATGTGCTCAATACGTGGTAGCCACTGTCGCTGATATTATTGTTGTTGTTGTTTGTCTGAGTTGTAGGGGAAGAAGCTTCAGCTCCCTCCTCAGCCTGAGCCCAGATAGTCCTGAGGATTCTTCCTTAACCCCATTCATTAGGCTTCTTCCCCTGCCATCCAGTCATGGGGGACATAGTCCCCTTGATCCGAGGAAAAATCAGGCCGTGTCTCTATCAGATCCAGAATCTGTGTGTCACACATGCACACAAGAAGGCAGGCCGATGCAGGGGCTAGAGCTGAAAGCCTCTGACCTGGCACAGGGGGCTGCAGTCTACCAACATCTCTGATAAACTTGGAACGTGATGCAGACTGAGATGCATGAACTTGCTGCTCCCAGAGGAGGCCCTGGGTCTGCCTGTTCTGCCCATTGATTTTTTTTCCTTGCTCTTGAAATGGAAGGCAGAATAGAACACAGTTATACAATTTTATTTATTTATTTTTTAAGGTCGGAGATGTTCCCAAGAAAGCCAGGATTTAGGGAAAGGTTTAGAGGAAGGAAATTTGCATGAAAGGAACCCCAGAAGGTACTTCTGCTAAACTCATGCTAAGTAGTCCGTGCCTGGGCTTGTCTGTGATTTGTGGCGTTGTCTCCAGGCATGGCACCCAACCTACACACTGGTGGCACTGAGGGGTGGCTGGGGAGGGGAGGCTGCAGCACCTCCCTCAAAAATACATACTGTGAGTTAGAGCAGTGGGCGTGCTGTGCAAACGCGGCTTCAAGATAAATTCTCAGGCGCCGCCCCCTCCCGGGCGACTGCACCCCAATCCCTCCCCCTTAGAGCTTCCGGAACTGCCATTGGGCTCATCCCATGTTCTCTCCTCTCTTTCTTCACTAAAGTCATGTTGGAGGAAGGTTTCTGTCGCTGGGACTCAGTGTTCGTGGTCCTGCTTAGTAAGTATTACAGCACAGTGATAAAAGCTGGGATTGCTGTTACAGAGTCTGTACATTAAAGCAGTCCTTTTAAAAATAATATATCATGTCCTTTAAGGCCCTTTCCAACTTTCCAAAGCCTTTTTTAGATTTCATAAATGACCATTATTCCTTCCTCCCTGGTACTCAATCCACACCAATTCATCCACTTTTTATTGAGCACCTACTGGCCTGTCTTGTGTGAGATGCTGCTCTGCCAGTGTAGCCTAGAAGGAGATGTGTCCACAGGGAGCAGGAGACCCTGGGGCTGCAGTGGACAGGGAAGGCCCCCTGGAGGAGGAGGCGGGAGCTGGGCCCTGAGGGACAGGGGAGGAGAGAGAATTCGGTTGGAGCCCTCCAAGACCAAAAGGTGGGCAGGAGCAGGATGTGTGAGTGGCAGCAAGGAAGACTCAGGGCTGCTGGCACCAAGAGCTCCCTCTGGGAGGAGTGGCTGGGAGGGTGATCCTGGCTGGTCCCACAGGCAACGGACCAGGAGCAAGGCTAGGCCCTGAGCAGGAGAGGGTGGAGCAGTGCCATACGCCTGCTAGGAGAGGAAGAAACTGGTAGCAAAAGCTCCGTCAACAGTTGTTTTAGTCTCCCTGGAACCTCTCTCCCACTCTGGGGCAGCTCTAATCTGAAAGTCAGGCAGAGGCAGCCGTGCTGGTGCAGGATCTTCTTGTTCCCCATTGTGTGTGCATTTCCTATGGACGCCTCACCATCACTTGCATTGTGGGGCATCTGCATGGCGATTGTGGCCAGAGACACCATGTGAGAGCAGGTAGGCAGGCTCATCTGCTGGGTTCTAGGTGACTCAGAACCTCATTCAGTGAACATAGATCTTTGCTTATGACACAGGTCCCAGAGCTGCCTAAGACTCCTTCGGTGGGAGGGCCATGTGGCCAGGTTTGGAGCAGAAGCTAAATCAACTGTGGCTTTGCATCTTAGACCTTAGACCTCTGCAGACCTGGGCTCTGCAGGGGGTTAGCATGAGCCATAGAGCCAAGTGTCAGACCGTGGCCATGGGCAGTGTTTCCTCTCTTTCTGGGTTAACATCTTGGAGAGTAAGCTGCATTTTAATCTACAAGATTGCTTTGTTTGTGCAAATGTTTGCACACTTGCAGAAAGTGCACTACATCCACCCACTTTACTTCGCACAGTTTCACGCATCTATTTAAAGAAATCAAGTATAGACAGTTTGGATTTCAGGGCACATGTTGTAGAACATGATGGCGCAGATCGAAATGAGTCGTTGGGAGGATGGAATCCTCGGTGATGTGCTAGGGTGGCCTTGGTCCTTCTGCAGAGCTGCAGCACAGCACATCTCCCCCTCCTCTGCCTCTGGACATCAGAGAACCCAGAGGAACCCAGAAGACCCCTGAGCTGCCCATCCTGAGGCCACTGTCTGTGCAAATGCTCATGCTTTCTTGAGTGGAAAAAGCTCTCTCGGAGCACTCAGAGCCTACTGACTCCTGCTTTAAACACAATTCTAACCACCTCGATGGTCTGGTTTCATAGCCCATGAACAATTAGATGCAGGACAGGAACTGCCAGAGGCAGATTCTGGCCACAGCGCAGGGGACAGATGGCAGCCCAAAAGCAAAGTGCAGAAGTGGACAGCAGGTCGATGGTTTACACTGAGTTGGCTCAAACCTCCCTCCAGTACCTCATTAGGCCCTGGGGTGCTCCGAGGAGCAGAGCCTGAGCTAATCATTTTGTTCACTATGGTGATCTGACTTTCCCATAAAGCCCCAGAGGCAATTCAGATCTCAATCTGTAAAAGGGCTGGCAGTGTATAATGCCTTAGAGAGGGGCTCCTTGCAAACTGAGGACACTTGGAGTAAAACCAGGTTTGCTGGGCAAAGGTTTTAGCTCAGTTATTTGGATTATTTGCTCCTCCCTTTAGCCACACACGTGCCAGGTTTCTGGTGTGATTTGTAGCACTTACTTCCCAGGATTGTTAGTCCAGTTTCGTTTCACTCCCCTCACTGAGAGGATCCACTGCCTTCTAGGCGTGACCACCAGCTCCGAGATCTTGCTCCTTACCCACAGTCAGGGTGGAAGGCCTGGAAACTAGCTGCAGAGTTTCTCTGAGAGCTCAGAACTGCCCCATCCCCCCCACCCCGGCCCCAGCCTTGCCCTTCCCCGGAGGGGCTCAGTCAGGTCCCAGCCTTGCTCATTAACAGCACCCGTCTCCCATCTTCTACATCAGCTGCAATCCCTCAGTCCCAGCCAGTTTATAAGCAGGCTAGCATTTGTGTTGATCCTTCTCATAAATGATTCTGGCTGCTCATTCCCAGGCTGATTCCCGTCAGGATGCTACGGGCCAAGGTAGGAGCCATCTTCCCTCTGTCTGTTCAACACGGACATGTTTGGTTTTCTGCCTCATAATGGAGACAGTTGTTTACAGCCTCACCAGTCAAAATATTTACTAAAAGTATCTGCATTTCCAGGACTGAGAGGAAGGAAAAAGCACAGTTCACTTTCCAGATTGATCAAAGCCTTTGCATAAGATGCCTTGGCACGCAAGTCCCATGCCTCTCTACTTGGGATGGTGTGTTGACGCAAAAGTCACGCCAGTGGGTTTTCTCAGGGTGCAGGGTGCAGGCCTCCTTCTCTTAAATGTTGTAATGGAAATGAATGTGTGCATAAACCAGACCTTGCTCTTCAAAGGGACCTCAGGATTTCACAGTTTTCAGACATGGTTTAGCCCCATGGAATTCAGGCTAAGTTGATCAAACTCTATGCAAGGAATCCCATAAGGTCTAAAGACGCAGTTGTTGAACATTTTATCTTCAAAAACTACCACTTGTCAGTGTTCTATGCTGGCAGGGTATCCAAAAATGCCTGTGGATGCATTTCGAGTGTGAGATTCCACGTGCACGAATGTCTGCTGGGGCGTTAGTAACGGCACCAGTGATTCAATGAACTCGCTCCTTTGTGCCGCTGGACTTGGAAGGCTTTCGAGGAAATTGAATTAAAATAAAATTACCACACGATGTTGTAAAAAAGACATCACCACAAGTATCATCTTAGGCAGGATAACCCAGCATCGTGGCAGATAAAAGTTGCACGACTGTCACGTATGAAATACTCCATCATCCCAACTCTAGTGGAGTGGACGTGTCTGCCTTTTCTCTTCCTTTCTGCTGTTGTTTAGATGTTATTAAACATGTGGCTGCTGAGTATGTTTAACCTCTCTGTTCCTCAGTTTCCTTAACTGTAAATGGATAATGATCCCTACCTCACAGGGCGATCATGGAGGTCGAACGTCTTGGGACGGCTAACGTGCTTAGAACAGTGCCTGGCGCAGAGCAGGGCTGCTGTTGTGATTACACATGCTAGAGCTCTGTGCTTCACTGCTGGAGTCTTCTTTTTTCAACTTTGTGTAAGTTGAAGCAACAATTGACTAGGGCCTGGTTTTTACCTCAGAAGAAAACAAATATTGAAGCAAGGCACTGGAAGATTCAGCTTCTGACAGAAGGATGATGTGAGTTGACACCAGACCCCTCTACTATCCCTACTCCAAACGTACACAAATGCTGGACGAAGTATTACTGGGGGAAAAAAATGTTTGTTTTCTAAATATATGGCTAACCTGAAGGTAAGGGAAACTCCTAGGTGCCAAAAATGAACAAAGACTTCTCAGAGGCAGTGATTAGTGAGCAAGCCAATGTCATGGCCCCCTGCAGTTTCAGGGGCAGGATCGGATCCAAAGATAAGCCATCAGGGTTGGTGGCAGGGGCTTTAGCATCCGTGCCAGGACAGCAAGCATGGTCTGCCCCTGCACAATACAAAGAGGTCCCTACGTAAGGGCAAAACCTGGGGGACTGCCAAGGACAATGAGAATTTTACCTATTGGGCTAGGAAAGTGGCAAGTAACTTGTGATCTGCTGGACGTTGCTCCACACATCAGTCTGGGGGTCTGAATTTACAGTGCTTACGTGGTGCTGAAATTCTAAACCTAGAAATTAACTTGCAAGTAGGTCCCAGATTAGTGAAACCACTAGGGATCCTAGAAGAAACACATATAAATCAATTTTAAAGGAATATCTCCATGCCAGAATGTATGGGATACCCATGGGAAAAAGAACACCTGAGCCCACAGTATAAATTCCAGATTATAAGGAAGTAATTTGCTGTGAGGAAGAGTTACCAGACTCAGCCCACTGGAGGGTTAACTCCTCCAGAATCTTCAGATAATAAAACAATGCAAAAGTGATTATTTAAAAATTCATGTTTGAAATTATTAGAATAGTAGAGAGGAGAATTATAAAGAAAGAATTGTAGAGAAAAAACAAAGGTAAATTTTGAAAATTAGAATTTCTAGAAATTAGAGTTATTAAAATTGATAATTCAATGGATGAGTTAAAAAGCATATTCAACATAGCCAAAGAGAGAATTATTGAACCAAGAGATAGCTTTGGGGAAATTATCCTGAAAAGAACTCAGAGAGACATAAGATAGAAAATATAAAACAGATTGAGATAGAATATTAAGACATTGAGATACGTTAAGAGATATTGTTAAGATTTTTGAAGAGAAAATAGGAAAGTCCATAAGGAAAGTATAGAGGGAATAGGGGAGAGGAAACATTGGAAGAGATAATGACTAAAGATTTCCCAGATTTAAAGGAAGATATAAATTCCTAGACTTAAGAAGCTCACCAAATCCTGAACAGGATAAATACAAATTCTATCACAGTGAACTGCAGAATACTAAAGAAGCAACCAAAGAGAAAAAAAAAAGCAAGATTAACTTCAAAGGAACAATTCTTATTGCAGACTTTTCATCAGCAACAGTGAAGCCCAGAGGCAATTGAGTATCTCCCAAATTATGAGGGAAAATAGTGAACTTAAAATTCTACTCAAGAGTGAAGGCAAAGATACGTCCTGATAAAGATTTGAGAGGCTACCATTCATAAATCCTCTCTGAGAGAACTACTAAAGGATATACTTTAGGTGGAAAGCAATTGAACCCAGAAGATAATAATGGAATATAAAAGTCACTGGTAAGAGGGGCTGGCCCCATGGTGTAGTGGTTGAGTTCGGCATGCCCTGCTTCAGCAGCCCAGGTTCGTAGGTTCAGATCCCAGACGTGGACCTACACCACTCTTCAGCCATGCTGTGGTGGTGACCCATATACAAAGTAGAGGAAGAATGGCACAGTTGTTAGTTCAGAGCAAATCTTCCTCAGGAAAAAAAATCACTGGCAAGAAAGACTAATAGGCAACATATGGGTAAATATAAGTAAACATTAACCATAGAAAAACAGCAATAATAAGATGACTAATTTGGAGGTGTTTAAATATGAGATGGGAGGTGATAATGGTGACAAGTACTGAAGCATGTTAGGATTTTTGTATTATTTGAGAAGATAACAGGCCTTAGTAAACTTTAGATTTTAAGTCAAAATGCATATTGAAAAATTAAGGGTAACTTGTAAAATAATAGAAATAGAATATAACTTCTATATTCATAACACAAGAGGGTGGGTAAGAGAGGTTGGATAAACACTCAACCGATTCAATAGAAGGCAGGAAAGTAGACAAAAATGAAGCAAAGGAAAAGCATAGTATACAGATCTTCCTCGACTTGTGATGGGGGTTACATCCTGATAAACCCACTGTAAGTGAAAATATCATAAGTGGAAAATGTATTTAATACACCTCAACTACCAAACATCATATAGCCTAACCTACCTAAACATGCTCGGAACACTTACGTTAGCCTACAGTTGGGCAAAATCATCTGACACAAAGCCTATCTTATAATAAAGTGTTGAATACCTCATGTAATATATTGAATACTGTACTGAAAGTGAAAACAGAATGGTTGTAAGTGTATCAGTTTTTTACCCTCCCAATAGCATGGCTCATGGGAGCTGCAGCTGGCTGTGGCTGCCCAGCGTCATGAGACAGTGTCGTACTGCATATAACTTTGACACCATTATAAAGTCATAAAATCCTAAGCTGAACCATTATAAGTCAGAGACTGTCTGTATGGTAATAATATACAGTAATAAAAATAGTAATACATAAATAAATACACAAAATAAGATGGCAAAAATAAGATTGAATATATCAGTAATAATTATTAATGGATTAGAGTCATTTCTTAGTCAACAGCAATTCTCAGATTGAATTTTAAAAATCTAGAGATGTGCTGCTTACAGAGTCATGTCTAAATATAATGACACAAAATTTGAAAGGAAATCAATGTAAAAGGATATACTAACAAATGCTAAAAGAAAACACTTTTTAGTAGCATTAATATCAAAGCATACTTTAAGGCAAAACAACATTATTGGGTTTACTGCACATGAACAAAAGAAATAATTCACTGGGAAGAAATAACAATTATGAACCTATATGCACTTAACATAGGTGCTAAATAGACATAAAGCAAAGCCTAGAGACTTATGGGAGAAAATTGACAAATCCACCATCATGATGGGACTTTTTTTTTTTTTTTTGGTGAGGAAGATTGTACCTGAGCTAACATCTGCCAGTCTTCCTCTACTTTATATGTGGGACACCACCACAATATGGCTTGATGAGCAATGTGCAGGTCCATGCCCAGGATCTGAACCCGCAAACCCTGGGCCACTGAAGCGGAGCATGCAAACTTAACTACTATGCCACCAGGCCAGGTCCTCGTGATGAGATATTTTAACATATGTTTCATAAAATAAGTCAAGCAAACAAAAATTTGTAAAGAATTGGGTATTTGAAAATGACAATTCACTTAACCCAGTCACTATATGTAAAACTGTGCACCTAGTATACCCACTTGCATATACAATTATAAAAATTAACCACATTCTAGGGGCCAGGCCTGTTGCTTAGTGGTTAAGTTAGCACGCCCTACTTTGGTGGCCCGGGGTTCATAGGGTCAGATCCCAGGTGTAGACCTACATACTGCCCATCAAGCCATACTGTGGAGGCATCCCACATACAAAATAGAAGAAGATTGCCACAGATGTTAGCTCAGCAACAATATTCCTCAAGCAAAAAAAGGAAGATTGGCAATGGATGTTTGCTCAGGGCCAATCTTCCTCACCAAAAAAAAAAAAATTAACCATGTTCTACACCACAATAATGCTTAAACAAATATAAAGTAATTGACAGACCATATTCTTTGAACAATATGCAATAAAATTATAAATCAATAACCAAAATGCCCACTATAAATTCATACATTTAGAAACTTAAAAGCATACTTCTAAATAACTCAAGGGTCAGAGAAGAGGTCGTAATGAAAATTACTGAATGTTTAGAACTAAACAATAATACATTATATATCAAAGTATATAGGATGCTGCTAAAGTGATACTTGGAGGGAAAGTTATAGCCTTCAATGTAATGTTAGAAAATTGGAAAAGTTGAAAATTAAAGAGTCAAGAATTCAACTCAAGAACTTTAAAAATAATAAAGATAAGAACAGAAATTAATAGAAAATAAAGATACAGTAGTGATAATCAACAAAACCAAAATCTGGCCTCCTGAAAAAAACTAATAAAATACCTTAAGCTCTGGCAAGACTGATAATAATAATACTTATGTGCCAAAGACTGTTCTGTGTACCTTAACAAACTTAAAGATCAAAACAACCTAAGCAGTAGATACTTTTATTATTTTGCCACACAGCTACTGGTATTCTGTGAGACCTGAGCAAAAATTTCCACTGCAGTACATTCCTGCGTTTTTTTAAGGCATCACATAGATTTTTTTTAAAAAAAACAAAGCATGAATAAGGCAAAAAGGATGGGAGTTGATTTATGAGGAGATACACGTAAAACCAGGGCAGGTAAAATAAAACATAAAAAGGGAAGAAACAAATTTGTCAAAGAGCAGAATGTCTTATACTCAGAAGCTGGAATGAGATGATGGTTCCTGGCAGTGGATTAGGATAGAAACAGGCATTTCCTGGCAAAAAGGATGAGCTGTAGGAGATGATGTCATTGGTTACATCATTCAGACCAGAGTCTTTTGGGGGCAGAAGTAAACCTTTGACTTGGCTTCTGTGCATGAGTATCTGTTCAGATGTCAGCGATGAGTGGCTGCTTGTCCTTTGTCAACCCCCAGGGAGGGCCTCAGGACCATGCAGGCAGAGTCAGAGAGCCCCCTTGGACTACATGGAGCTGAGAAGCTAGGGGTTATTTTGGGGGTGACATATTATATATCCACTGCCCAGACACACTGTGCTGTGTGTGCTCTAAGAGGGAAGCTGTCTCCCCAGGGCATTGGTCCCTGAGCCTGTGCATGTCTTCTGAGGATGTTTCAGGAGTCTTAGCCCAGAGTTCTGAGGGTCATGGACAGCATCTGAGATAGAGCTTTCTGGATGGGACCTCAAAGATGCTTGAGGGTTCCTCACTTGGAACATGGAGGCCCTCCCTCCATGCCACCTGAGGTAGTGACAATGAAAGTCCCTTGCATAAACAGCCATGTGTATAGGATTATTACATCATCAGGCTGATTAGGTTCTCCCTCACTCCACATCACACCTGGCCCTTCCCAACGCTCAGGGCCATGAGAATTTCTAAACAGGACCAGCTTTCCGCTGCAGACTAGGCTGGGTGGATGTTCCACAGAAGGTTAGCTGAAAAGTGGGTTTCCTTGAGGGCCCGCTCCTTTATTTCAGATGTCCAGAGTTTGGTGTTTCTCTTAAGAGGCCTGGATGCTGCTGGGCCTGGTTAGTAGCACCCTGTGTCAGGACAGGCCTCAAAGGAAAGAAGGATCAAGCTTCCAGTGGCCCAGTTGTGCTTATTCAACACCGGCTGTGTGGTCCCTCCCAGTGTCCCACCCTCTGGACAGTGCGGGCTTGGCAAGGTGGCCTTTGGGGCGGGTCCTGCAGCAGGAGCTTCGGGGTTCACAGGTTCTGTGACTCTCTGTTGGGCAGTCTCCGAAGGAAGACAGACGCCAGAGGAGCAGGGTTAGGGGTCCAGAGGTATGGGAGGGGTAAGCTGCGTTGCTTGGAGGTTAAGAGTATTCTGGAGCCTATAAGATTAGGGTGAAGGTGGGTCCTCTGGCGCACACCAGATTCATTCACAGTCACAGCCTGGCACCCATCCCCACCCCCACCCCAAGGAAGTTCTTGCTTCAATGTTTTCATTTTCCTCAAGAATTAAAATGGGCAATGGTTTGGGGGGTTTTTTTCCCCCAAATCCACATTTTTAATAACATTTCTCACCCAGAGATAAACATATGCTCTCCACCCTGCACACAGAAGGAAATGTTCTATCATCAACCTATATAGGTTGCTCACCAAAAAGATGGCCTCCCACGATGATTGTCTCCTTTCTCCTGGCCTTTTCGAAGTCCTAAATAACACAAAATAATTATGTCAACAAAATCAAATTATAAAACACCCATTAAAAACTATATAAATAGGTGGTAGTAGATATTCTGGTTTAGCTTCCAGTCCTTTAGAACACAGCTGGGTGGCAGGAGGCCTGAGTTCCGGTCCTTCACTATCTGTGTGTGAGGCACGGCCCCTTCCCTCTCGGAACATCGGATTTCCCAGCTGTAAAATGATAGTGCTGGACTGCACCACCGCTTTTGGATCTCACGCTCCACGCTTGCTTCTAATGATGGAGAAGCAGAGGCCCACACAGGGGAGGCTTGCCTGAGCGCCCGCAGCAGCAGGGTTGGAGGCAGACCCAGTCCTCTCGGATACTCCGTAGGTCAGAGACGGTCCGAGGGGCCACTCCTTTGCTGTGGCTCTGTGGAGGGCTCAGCCCAGCGATGGTGAGCGAGGGCAAGGGGAAGCCCTGCCATATGTTGGAGCACCCGCAGAGGGAGAAGCGGCCCCCTCCCGTGGCTGACTCTCCTTTACTGACTGAGGACTCGCCATCTACCAGGCACTGTGCTAAAATGTTTACCTTAACAGCTCAGGACACACTCGCCACGACCCGACCAGGTAGGAATTTCACATTTAATAGTGTAAACCTGAGGCTCAGAGGCCGTCGCTTACCTGGGGTCAAAGAGATAGACCCACAACAGAACAGATCACCAAGAAGGGGACCTTGCCATCATGTATCTAGCGTCCCCCTGTGAGGGAGGCTTCACCTCAGGTCAGCTCATGCTCCATCATCTGTAAGGAAAGAAGTGAGAGCTCAGATTGCAGGAAGAAGAGAAAAAACAGGCAGCAGCATAAATCACAGGCACCTGCCCTTCGATGTGTGACCATCCTGAGCTCGGCACCCTGGGTGTGGTGCCTGCTAAGCGCCAAGTGCAGGGAAATGGGAAACCATGGCTGGGATGGTGAGACCAAGAGTTCTGTGTTGGGCCTCCCCGTGCTCAGACGGCAAAATGCTCACAGTGGAGGGTCCTCTCGAGCTCACAGGGTGCTCTTAAAAGGCGTCAAGAGTGTGCTTGGTGTCTGCCTGGTCTGTGTAGCCTCTGCTAGTTCTACTTGCTTCACTGGTGGATTGGGTTCCATGGTCAGACCCAGTTCCCCTGGACATGGCTACTGTCAGGGTAATGTAACTGTGTTGAAATCCTTGACAAAGCACAGTCCTCTCCTCGGGAGGCAGGTATCAGGGGCCTCCTGCAGGTGTGGTGGAGGCGTCCCAGATCTTTTACCTACTGGCTGTGTAACTTCAAGCAGGTTACCCTGCCTGAGCCTCAATTTCCTCATCTGTCAAATGGGGATAATATTATTTTGCGTGATTTTGTGGAGTTTGCTATGGACGCAGTGCCAAAGACAGTGTGGTCTGAAGCTCCTTCCCTTCTCTGCCTGCCCACGGCCAGCTCCAGCTCCCAGGCTCACCGGCCCTTGGAAGGCCGTCTCTTGGCTCTGGGCCTCAGCCCCCCGACTGCAGACAGGAGCTGAGGGTGTGTGTCTTGGGGGGACTAGGCTCTTCCAGTAACAGGCCAACCAGCAGTGAAAAGTAGTTTGGGTTGTTTTTGCTTTCTTGGTGCAAGTCAGCGAGAGTTAATGTGTGGGGTGATGGATTTTTCATAGGGAAACAGATTTTTCTTCAACTTATCTCCTCAAAAGTATTTTCAGACATGCTTGATGACTGAGCTAGTTTTAAAGAAACTGAAGGACAGAACAGGGGAGGGAATGCTTGCTGGAATTATGGCCCTTTCTCCTGTTCCTTAGAGAAATCAATCTCTCTCCCCCTTCCCCTTTCTCCCTCCCCCTCTCTCGGTCTCTTCTCTCAGTCTGAGTCTCGCTCTCAAGCTTTTCTTGAGGTTTCTCTTTCTTGCCCCTTCTTGGTCTCTTCTTCTCTCCCTGGACCACCTCTCTTCCCTCTCTCCTCTCCTTATGTCTCTTTGTCTTAAACTCTCATGGTCTCTCTCTCACTTGCGCTCTCAGGCACTCTCTCTCTGTGTCAATCTCTAGCTTCCAGCCTCGCTCTCTTATAATCTCTCTCTCCTACCTTTCTGCCCTTGCTCTCTCTCTCTCTCCATCTCTTGCTGTTTCTGTCTCTCCTCTCAGCCCCCCTCACACACACACTCCCCTTGCTCACTCTCTCTTACACAAGCCCATGTTTTACTGAAGGTGACGTGGTCATGAGTGTGAGCTAATCCTGAGCTGGTTGCTGTTTTCCCAGGGGCAAGGACTTCTTGCTCACCTTGGGAATATGCCCATTTACCAAAGGGGAGATAGCCAACATAGTCCAGAATTGGAGAAAATAGTGATTTGCCACTTGAAGGAGAGTTCTTCTTCTGCAGGAAGCCCAGCTATCTGGGTGGGGTAATAAGGATGTACTCCCTCAGATGACCGTGGTGCAGGACCAACTTGTGCCCACGTACAGCGGACCTCAGCAATTCAGGCTCCCTCATCCACAGTATCTGATAGTGGGAACTGGCCGAGTTTTCCAGGGACAGAGCGTTTGCTGAGGACCAGAGCAGTGTCAGTAAGCCTGCACCAGAGCCTGTGGCCTGCCGGCCAACGCACTCAGGACAACAGCTTGTTTGTGGCTTCCTTAGCTGCATATCTGCTTAGAATGTGCTGATTATAAATCATTTACCTCTTTTAATGTGGGTTTAAAGGACCTCTGTGGAGCAGCAAGTCCTGGCCAGTCTTTCTTAGCCTAGTTTTACTTGCTGCAATACTGAAATTAAATCACATTTCACTTTCAGTGTCCCCAAATTCAACCGACACTAACACAGGCTGGCTGTCCTCCCAATTAGCCTGAGCTGGCGAGGAGGTTTGCCTGCATGAGAAACAGTGCCATTACCTGCCCATAAAGCGCTTCCTCCTGCTTCCTCGATGAGTCTCCAGGCAGGTATTTCTTTAGCATCTGCTCCCGAGAGCCGGCTGGGAATGTGAACTCTGCCTCCTTCCTTGTTTCAAAGCACGTGCTAAGAGAACGTGTGTTCCTACAGCGGGGTCTGCTGCAGGGTCCTCTCCGCAGCCGTTGAGAGAAATTCTTAGTGCTTTAGAATGTCTCATAAATATTTTTTCTGGGCAGAGAAATGGCACTCCCCGGGGCAGTCACATTTCATTTTTAAACCAAAATTCATGGCTCCTGTCAAGGGTAATATAAATGTATTGAAATCCTTGACAAAGAGATAAAAACAAGAGAAGAGCTAGCAAAGTTTTTTGGGTAAAGTTACCCTTCAAATCATGCCTGAATGGAGATTTAGCCTGGATTGTATAGCACTCTTCTTGCAGCAATAATAAAAATGGTTACTTAATGAATGAATATAAGGTGCTAACATTGAGACAGCTCTAAGCCATCACATTTATGATCTCAGTTTATCCTTCTGATGACCACATGAGGTAAGAGCAAAAGACATCCCCGTTTTACAGAAAAGGACACTGAGGCCCTCAGGCTGGTATCAATTGCAGAAGTGGGGCTGGAACTGAAGTTTCCCGAATGCTGGCGCCAGGCTCTTGTCACTGTATTGTGTTGTCCCTTAAGAGACAGTAGACAATGTTGCTGAGCAGTGTGTAGAAAATGCCACCACCATGTGCAGATAAAGCAACAGAGGCCTCGAAAGTAGAGAGGATTCTCTTTATGGTCAGACAAAGCAGGAGAATTCTCAGATGAGCTGTTTTAAACCTTGTACAAAAGAGTATTTTTCTTTGACACATGATGGTTCTTATAGGAGAACCATAGTTCTTCATGCATATAAGCTAGTGAGTATCTTGTACTCTTCCTTCTTGGCTAGTCAAGAAAATAGGAATTTTATTCTTTCTATTTCTTAA
This sequence comes from Equus przewalskii, assembly GCF_037783145.1. NCBI lineage: Eukaryota > Metazoa > Chordata > Mammalia > Perissodactyla > Equidae > Equus > Equus przewalskii. The sequence goes on from NC_091843.1 coordinate 41,293,792, forward strand.
AAAAAGGAAATTACATCCTATTTGTGAAAGTGGCTTCTCTTCCAGGGCTGTCTTCAAAGTTCTACACAAGAAGGCCTTTGAGTGAAACATCCTTCTGAAAAAGCTTTTTTCTTCCTACATTTCAATTTTCTGCAAAGAGAGGGCTCAGAGATGGTGATAATGCCATTTCTGCTGCTGCCTCCATTTGCTTCAGGAGTCCATGTCTGGGAGGTGAGGAAATTGCCTGATTTGCTGTCCAGCAGAGAAGGTGCCACATCCAGGGGACAGAGAAGCTGCGTGGACCTGCTCCTTGGGCAGAGGTGCATATGGGAGAGGGTGGATGGGGGCAGGGGTTGGCACAGCCCAGTGTGGGGGCACTGAAAGGCAGCCATGTGGCTGGAGCCATGCGTGGAGAGCATTGGAAGCTGGAGATTTGGAGTGGGGTAGGGGAGAACGGTCTGGGAAAAGAAGATGGGCGTGGCCATGCGTGCTGGGAGGCTCCGCCGGCTGCAGGGGGAGCTGGAGGTGGTGGAAACTTTGCAGCCAGCACCTCAAGTACAGACTGCTGGGGAGACTCGCCTGGGTGAGGGGCTAAGGGAGCAGCCTGTGGGCTGTGCGGCAGGACTGACAGCAGGAAAGGATTTTGTCTTCTGCTGAGCCCTCTCTTCCCCTCCCCAGAGGCTCCCACCTGCCCTCGAGACCCACTGGTACCGTGCCCCACAAAAACTGATAGTGAGAAGCTTTGTGAAACAGTGGCATGAAAAGGAAAAGGCTAGCTGGTGGACTGGCCTTGACCTCCAGGCTAAAGAATGAGGCCAGTCTGAGGCCAGGGTCTGCGCGTGGTCTGTGGTCAAAGCACGGATGATAGCTGGCCCATTCATAAGGGACTTGAATGACCTTAGAAGGTCTGGTTTTAGAGAGAATCCAGCCATAGCCTCAGCCCACATATCCTGGTCATTTGGTTGTGGTGGACACTGGGCAGGGGCACACTGCAGTGTGCACATATGTGGGAGAATGTACATGTGGGTAGGGGTGTGTGCATATGGGTAGGGGGCGAGTGCACACAGGTAGAGGTATGTGCACATGGGTAGGGGCATGTGCACACTAGCAGCCCCTGAGCAAAGGCCTGCCATCAGCCACACACCCCAATTGGGCACTTGTGCTCTGTCTTAAGATGGCTTTGGTCCATAAGAGCCTGCATAGGTCTCCACCCAGTGTTCCCTTGTGGCCCCTATGGATTATCCACGTGTGGCCAGAGGGTCACCATTCCCAGGAGAGATAGCCCCCTGTGGGCTTGATCTGAGCCTCCTTCCTCTCACCAAATTGCAGCTGGCCCTTGTACTTGCTGAGGGATCCCTAAACCTCTGCCTTTCAAGGGAGGCCTTGGGACCCCCACCCTCATGCACACCAGCATCTCCCACCTCCCCACCCTGCAACTAGGTGCTGTGGTGGGAAGGCCCCCTTGCCACCTGCTTGCTCTCATGGCAGATGGGGCCTGTAGGATCTGTGTTCCTCCTGGGACCACGGGTGAGCTGTGAGGCCCTGCTCTCGGTGGCCCAGTTGTTCTCTGGCAGGAAGTGATGTGCTCCAATGGGCAAGGTGAGGGGTCAGCCTCTGCTAGCCTCGGCAGTGTTCTCTGGAATCCGGCCATTTCTGTGGCCTCTTGAGGGCCTCTGACAATAAGAGCTGAGCCCTGGCTGATTACTAGGCAGCCCCCACTCTTGCCAGTAATGTTTCACAGGAGCCTGGCCGTGTTTCACAGACTCTCACATTGTCCTCAGTTGCACATAGTCAGTGTTCCTCTACAGCATTGATGCCTGAGCAGTGCCAGCCAGAAACCTGGATTTGGGTTTGTGTCTCTTGGCATTGCAGTCTAGCTTCCTTGTTCTTTTTCAAACAAACACTGGCATGGCATCTTCTTCCCCTTTGCATCAATTAGCATTAGCTTTGAGTGAAACTGGGACTGCGTCTGCAGGTAGACAGTGCCTGCCTGCAGTCCTGCTCGTCTTCCGTGTTTTTCTTTTCCACCTGGAGTCAGCTGCCTTCCCTCCATCCCTCCCTCCTTCTCAAGACAAATCAGCCCTGAGAGCCAGCATCCAGTCCTGCCTGCCTGCTCCCGTGGGTCTGTCACTCGCTCTCATCTGGGGGCGCCCTCCTGGGTACCCGGAGAGGAGTTGGAGCTTTGCACTCCCGCATCATCCCTGCGTTAGGCTGCCATGTCTGGGAGCAGAGCCTTCCCTCGGATGGTGGGTCAATTCTGGATCACTCCCTGAAGGTAGGAACTGCATCTGACTTGTCACCCTCATGAACCCAGACATTGGCACAGAGCCTGGCCCATGGTGGGCACTCAATAAACGTTTGTTGAATGAATGAACAAACAAACGTCCTTTTGAGCTGAGCAGCTAACAACTTGTGATGAGTTCCTTCCACAGTAATGCTTGGTAGCTCATGAGTGATTTGGATAAGAAGGAAAAACTACAACCCAACCCCCAACCAGGGCACAAACATCTCAAGGCCACAGAGATCTGGACGACACACTCACGGCTCATGGAGGCCCCAGACGTGTGCCTGCTCTCAGAATGACCTCAGCCAACAGTGTGGTCCCAGCCCCTGGCGGGCCAGCTCGTTAGGCTTGTTAGGTGGACAGCCACTGTGCCCTCCAGCCTGGCCTCTGCAGGTGTCTGGGATTGTCAGGACCGCCCCTGTGTCACAGTCTGACCTGTTACCCCCTCCCCCATGGGCCTCAGATGCCGAGTGCGTGGCCCGCTGTTCGGTGTCAGGGGTTGCTCTTCTCTTAGAAGGATAGATAAAGCCTTCAGGGGAGGAATCTTATTTAAAAATCAAGTTTCTCTTCGGGAAACAGAGGCTCATCATATAGTGAAGCATTTCTTCAAGGTCATGTGGAAGGTCATTCAGCTTTGCAGCAGCCTCGAGAGCAGAGGTTTCAGGATTGGATGTGAGATTCTTGGGGGATGGCAGAGAGGCATCGCTGGGGCAGACATGTTTGGGACTGAGGAGGCTCTGGCTCCCAGTGCTCACACACACAGGGCTCTGTCACCTGTTTTCTAAGAGCTGTGGCCATGGGTGGACATGGGCTTAACCTTGGCCTAAGCCAGGCATCACCAGGGCAAGGGGGCGGCTCAGGTCAAAGCAGAGAATGCCTCCCAGCAGGCCCCTGGTGACTTTGAAAGCTCCATGCTATTCTAGCGGTCACTTGTGGCAATGCCTCTTGCCCTTGGTGCCGCAAGATGACTGTGTCAGCACTTTGGGGGCATTTTAGCGCTTCATTTTCACTGAGAAACTCTAATAGGAGTAATGGCAAATATTTATGTAGGGCTTTCTCTGTACCAGGTCCAGATCTGAGGCCGATGAGGTCGATATTAAAATCCCCATTTTATAGATGAGCAAACTGAGGCTTATGGAGGTGAAGTGATTTGCCTGAGGTCTTATGGCCAATAGATGACAGAGCTGAGGTTCAGACCCAGGCGTCTGGCTCCAGCATCTGTGTCCCTCCCACTCAGCTGGCTCTGTGCCAGGGGTGGGCACGCTCAGCAGTGTCAGCCTTCCATCGGGGCCACATCAGCTTTCACAAACATAGTATTGTTCAGTCCTCAGGGAGAGGGAGGGGAGAGTGTCACCCTCTGCTTTTTTAAATGTTTTGGAGTTTTATATGCAATTTATTTTGTTTAAGCATATGAAAGATATTTTAGCTGCACCACTTAGCATTTCCAAAAGACCACAGAAAGAACTCATGGCATTAACATAGTGTTTCTTTTTTTTTTTAACAACTTTATTTAGATATAATTTATGTACTATAAAATTCATTTTTAGAGTGTAATTCAATGATTTTTAGTATATTTACAGATCTGCACAACCATCACTATAATCTAATCTTAGGAGTTTCAATCACCCCCAAAAGAAACCTCATGCCAGTTTACAGACACTCCCCATTCCCACCCCAGCCCTAGGCAACCACTAATCCACTGTTTCTCTCTATAGATTTGCCTCTTGTGGACATTTCGTCTAAGTGGACTCATACTTCTTTCACTGAACATAAGGGTCTTGAGGTTCTTCGACATTGTTGCGTGTATCAGTGCTGCATTCCTTTTAACTGCTGAATCATATTCCATCCTATGTACCACATTTTGTTCACACATCCACCAGCTGAGGAACATCTGGGTTGTTTCCACTTTTGGGCTATTTTTTATCATCCTTTTTGGATGGAAAAAGAATCTGGGGCTCAGAGAAACCTTGTGCCCTTGTTGCAGTGATGTCATCTGTGGAGTTAGCCTAGATTCAGGCTGGTGACTCCTGGTTCATTCATCTATCCAAGCAAACACCTATTTATCTCAGTCTGTGCACATAGCACTGGGCTAAGCCCTGGGAGCCCCACAGTGAGCAGGACTCAGGAGGCCCCTGCCTCCGAGCAGGGAGCGCTTGCTCTGGTGCAGGGAGTTGGATCCACAAGTCAGCAACCTCAGAGTGTTGGGTGGTGCTGAGTGCTGGGAGAGAAGTAACGCGCGGCGATGTGGGACCCTATGGCCAGGAGTTCAGAATGTTTCAGTACTTTTATTTAAACTTCTCTAGACTTATTTCCCAGCATTTGAAATTTATATTTTACTTAAGGAATTATCCAAATAATTTCACTTTATGTAGAAAATGTTCAAAGATTTGAGAGAGAAGAACTCGTTTTTATCTGTGTACTTTGGGGACACGCCCATGGACTGCCTCGTGGCTGGGGTGTGGCTTCTCTCCACACTTTGTGGAGTCAGTGCACGACCAGGTCCCCCCCACACCTCCCCCACCTGACAAGGCAGCCTCCTTCTCATCCCGCAGTGGGAGCAGCTCAGGGGCCTCAGGAGCCTCCAGCTGAAACTGCATTAGTGTGTGGGCAAATTACCCCAGTTATCTGGCCATGTAGAAAGCTACAGTTTTGCTCTTCATGAAAAATTAAAATCTTGTCCTGATCTGATGGAAGGAAACGGATGAGGCAACTCAGCTATTGTTGATCAGGCAGATGATAAACTACACATTTTCTTGACTCAGGGGATCAATGGAGAATCTTAAAGAGAAAATCACAGGAGAAATTAAGATTAAATTTGCAAGCCTGTAATATTGGGAATGCATTCTAAAACTGCAGCAAAATAAGACTCTCTCCTAAAAATGCATTATTTATCCCCTGCCTGTTACCACAGTTACAGATGCTCCTTCCTGTGGTTTGAACCTGAGTAGGTTAAAGAAGCAGACCAGAGACAGATGACTTAGAGCTCACCAGTAAAGTTAGAATTTCAGATGAGCAGTCAAGATATTTTTAGAGTGTGCATGTGTGTGTACAGTGTCTTCATAAATCGTGAGGATGAAGGTAGTTGCGTGAGTCTAAATCCAATTGGGGCCACAATGTGGGCTTTAGACAGCATAAATTCTATTAAGAGAAAAAAATCGTGGAATAGGTTATGCAGTTCATTCCCGCATATTTTTCATTAGTAAAGTCTTGGAGGAACATCAAAAGTGGTTTTGGTTCAATGGGGACCTTCAATGGAAGAACATAATTTGCTTCCTAATGAAACTCGCTCGGACAATAATATGTACCAGAGTGAGATTCAGAAAGAGAAAATTGTCTCACTGGCATTAATGGATTGGCATCTGCCTCAGATGTCATCAGTGTGGAAGTCACACACGCCAGACAATGAGAACTTTTCAGTAATTGAAGCATGGAGTAATATGGAATGTCCCCCAGTGAGAAGAGTGCTTCAGTACCCACAAACAGAGTTATCAATTATCTGGGCAAATTTCGATCCCAATTCTCTGGAAAACTGGCACTTCTCAGGGAAAAAAAAAAAGGATTTTGCAGTTTTGAAGATAAAGTTTGAAGAAGATGCTTTCAGAAAAATTGTTGCCCGAGCCAATTAAAATTTCAGCAGGTTGTTCTCTCAGAGAAGAGAAGCAGAAAAAAACATTAAAGGGTCATGTCTGTCGCCCTGTATCTTCCTGAAAAGAGAAATACTGGGACTTGGTTAAGAGCAGAGGTTTGGGAATCGCGCAAAACAGTTTGATTCCCAGCCCTGGTACTAACCAGCTCTGCCGCCTTGGGCAAGCCACGGATGCTCTCCAGCCTCAGTTTCTTCATCTGCAAGGTGGCGATATCATAAGCCCTGTCTGCACAGGTGTGCTCGGGGAATTAAATGGGAAGTATGAACATCACTGAGCAGAGTAACCAGCGTAAAGTAAATACGCACCGTAATGGCAATCTGTTGGAAAGATGTGAGGGAATGGAATTCGTTAGAATAGCAGAGAGTGAGAGAAAATGGTAGAACTGTTTATTGCTCATTTATGAGAAATTTGACTCCCTCCCCTGAGAAGTCAGAACAATATTCTTATAGGCCAACTAAGAATGAGGAATGTATTTAACCCTTTTTCTCCCTTCCTCCTTTCCTTCCTAGATTTCTTTTCTCACTGACAATTAGTGAATCATCTGAACAGATATTTTAAATCAAACTTTAAACATAGTGGGTAAACATTTGCCTATCAATGTTATTAGTCTGCTGGTTCCTTGAGCAGAACGGCAATAGGACACAAAAGTGTTCAATAATAAAATGATTTCCTGAGCACATACTGTGTGTCAGGCACAGCCGCAGATCTGGATTAAGATGCCAAGGTCATGGGTATAATCTTCAGGTAGGTCATTTGTGTTTATGCTGACCCACCTGAAGGATCCCATGACCTCAGCCCCAAGGACTGAGTGTCCCTGACCCAGGCTTAGCTTGGCCCCTGACCACATCCAGCCCTTTTCTGGGGTTCACACTGTGACTTGAGTCGGAACTTACAAACTAGTCTTCCAATTGCAGTTATGATCTGTGTAACATATAAATCTAAAAATCGCTCAATGGGTGTCCCACTGGTGTGAGGTCAATGAGATTCACTCTCCATAGAAAGGACAACCTCTGGCTCCTGAATAGAGGAATTGTGATGTGGTGGGGAAAAGAGGGCTCAGGAGAACATGGTGGAAACATTCATGGGACAGAGAATGTTTCCTCAGAGAATGAACATCCGCTGGTGAGGGTGGTAAACTTGACATCTGATACACTTTTTTTTTTTTTTTTTTTTTTGGTGAGGAAGATTGTCCCTGGGCTGACATCTGTGCCAATCTTCCTCTAATTTTGTATGTGGGATGCCAACACAGCATGGCTTGATGACCAGTGTGTAGATCCGTGCCCAGGATCCAAACCCATGAACCCCAGGCCACCAAAGCAGAGCATGCCAACTTAACCACTGTGCCACTGGGCTGGCCCCACTGATGCACTTTTTTATGAGAGTTTACCACAGAGGTAAATGGCTGGGCTATAAAAATTTCACAGAATCATTTTCTCCAGCACAACTTCTCTCTAGCTAGCTTTCCTATCACTCACGAATATTTATAGCTTGTATGCTTAAAATGCTTGGAGGGGGAAGAAAACCAAACTTTGTTCTGTGTCTCAAATTTTTCTGAGAGGTATAGAAGCATTGGTGTAAGATAATAACAATGAACTGCTAAACCAAGTGCTGAGACCAATCTCCATTTAAAGCCCAAGCCAGCTGTGTACGAACACCGATTTGCAATAAGGTCTACGTGAGATAAGAAGTCGAGGGAGCCACACACATGGTGCCGAGATGTCTGCCCCTGGCTATCCGCTTCCTTCATCTCTTTGTAGTCGAGCTTAACATGACGTACCTGAAGCTGACCGAGAAGCTTCAGAGGTTGGAGCTTGATTCCACCTGGTTCAGATACCCATCGAGACTCCGGTCCAGGGCTGTGATCTTTGCTTTTGCCTCCTGAACCCACCTTCTCACACCTTCCTGCTGACCTGCAGCACCTTTCTTGGCCTCCACTCCTGCCCGCTTCACCTCCTCCTCCTTCCCTGACCTTTGTTCCTGGCTTCCCCTCACTGCACGCTCCGGCCGCCTTCTCAGCCACATGAGGCGGATTCCTCCTGCCCAGACTCTTCTTGAGGTTCTTGAGGGTGGGTATTAAAAGGCAGTTCTGCCACCCAGAGTTTCTGGAAAGTGGGAACTATCTCACACACACACACACACACACACACACACAAGAGGAGGGTAGCAGAAGTGGTTGGCGCGTGTGGATTCATTCTCAGGCAAAGTTTTGAAGGGAGGAGGGCGAGGTGATTATGCAGACCACTCCGAATTCAATCTCCCAGTTAATGTTATCACTAAAGCTCGTGATGGAAGCTCCGCCCGCTCATCCAGACTTACCTATTACTTATTCTTTATCTAGAGGAAATAAAGAGAAACAATTACCTTGGTGTGACATTCTGCCATCTCTACAAAGCCACCTGCACCTGAGACTTTGCCAGCAGCAGAAATAACGAGTTAAATGCTAAATATTTCATAGAGAAGAGAGGAGCAGGGCTGTTGAAAATAAATTTAAAAGACCTTCATGTATTCTGGTCATATATCCCTGGCATAAAACTTCTCTGGAGATAAAATAGCTTTCTGACAGGAGGGCTGTGGCAGGGGGAGGGCGAGGCCGTAGAAGGAGCCCTGGAAAGCCCGAGGGACCTCCCGTCCCCAGACGCAGGCGCCTCCCTTGTGAAGGCATCTTTGAAATGATTGCAGTTGGACTATTACCGCAGAGTCCTTTTCAATAATGAGTTTTAAATTATAAATGACATTTTGTTGCGTTCCCTTCTCTCCCACCTGTTGGTGGTTAACTGGGAAAATCGATGCAGTAGTTGTCTAGACAGAGCAAACTTCTCAGGAAGTGAAGCCCGGAGCTTAGTTTTGCTTCTTAACTAAGAACGCTGCCAACCCTGCCTGACTTCAGTGTCTGCTAAGGCCATATCCTGGGACAAGCCAGGCTGGGCATGGGGCTCACTGCCCCCTGGAGACGTGCATGCTTTCCCTTTCAGCCTCCTGCCATTGAAGACAGGCTGTGGGCACCGAATATTAGGACCACGGGTTGACTTAGGCTGCCCCAGGCCTTGTGACTCATTTCCTCCCACAGGGTGTTAGAAACAAGTGAGCACCATCAACTAAAATTACAGGACTACTTCAATGAGAAAGTTACCAGCCAAAACTACAAAGAAATTGTTGTTTGTTTATTGCTCTTAAAGGAAGCTCCTAAGAGCCAGGAAAGATAATTTAAGAGTAATCATTGGTGTGCCAGCCCTTTCCACTGACCCTGGCATTCAGAGTTTTCTCTCGTTGCATCAACCATTCTTGGCAATTAGGTGTGCCTTCCTTATTAATGCCAGGGCAGGGAAGCAGAAAATGAAGACACTTCTTCGTAAATAGCTGCTTAATGTTGCAATGCCTGCCTATAAGTCATAAAAGCCATGGTGGTTTGTCCATCCCTGAGCACAGAATGCCCTTGATGACAGCTGCAGTATAGAATTATTAGCACAGATGAGCAAATCCTGGCATTTTCCGCTGGCCTGTGCACTTCCCAGTGCGTGGGTGGAGCTAGGGCCCACTCCCTCATGTGGGCTGGAGTAGGAAGGGCCTGACCCCAGCAGAGTCTGAGCCCACCTCACAGAGGTGCCGCGTTCTCCAGCTGGGCCCTGAGCATGGAGCGCCTGCTACTTCAGCAAATACTTGGCTCCCTCTCGCATTTGGCCTTTCTCCTCAGGCAGCGTGATGGGAGCTACTGGGCATGGTGAGGGAGGATGACGCAGGGGCCAAAAGTTGGGGCGTAGAGAGATCATGTGAATGTTGGTGTGTATCATTCCCTAGTTATTATGTACCACCTGTGTGCAAGATGCCACCCTGGATGCAGAGCACCCAGGTCTCAGTTTGCAGGGATGACACAGGTAGCACTGAATATGTTGGACCAGGTCTCCTTAAGCCTCGCTGAACCTAGAATGAGAAGAAAGTTCAGCAGGGAGAGTCGAGGGTAAGACCTGAAATCTATTTTCTTTACTGTGGAGTAGATTGTGCCACCCCTGTGGTGAGATTTCTCTAGAAATTCTGTCTTGGTTATTACTCCTCCCTAAATTCCTAAATGTGGAAGACACCTCTCTTGAAGCATAGCTAGGTTGTGGCATTGGTCTGGAGGCAGAGGACTGGCCTAGCTGATCTCTCGACCCCATAACCACTTGGGCAGCCTTCAACTCAGGCTGCCAAGGGTGGCCTTACCCCTAGCATGTCCTGGTCTCAGACACACAGAGGCCGTGGGAGAGACACATTGCACAGCTAAGAGCCGCTTTGTCTGGTGCTGACTGACAGGCCAAGCAATGCACTCCGTTGCGAGCACCCTGCAGTCCTGGAGGTATGCTGGCACCGGCCTGGCCGACTGCTGCACGGCCGACATGCTTTGATGTGTCGCCTCTACAAAGCACTCCATTGATTTTTTTTTTTTTTTCTCTTTTCAAATGGGAGCCTCTCCAATAGCAGCTGAAAACTATAGGAACAGGCACTAGATTAGAACATGTCGGACAGGGAAGGGTATCTTCTCTAGAGAGGAAATCGACGGCTGTCCCTACTGGGAGGAAAAGTGTCTAAAGAAACAGGTGGGGGAGGCTGATCAGAACCAGAGCTGGATGATACACTCTGCAGAAGTCAGAGCAGCCTTTGCTGGGAAAGCGAGGACAGAGGCAGGAGCTCCTCCTGCCACAGCTTGTTGGTAGTGAGTCCAGGCAGGTGAGCAGTGCCAGAGACGGGACATGAAGAGGGCAGGAGCAAGGCCACTTTCCTCTCGCCCCTGCTCCATTCTTAGGGACCTTGGGGAAATGACATTCCTGTGTCAATTCTCATTTATTCATCTGCAAAGGCTGGAGTTGGACTCAGTGGCCAAGATCTGTCCCTACCATGCCAGCATTTGGATGGCCTCCCATCATTTGTCTACAAGCTGATTCTAAAAGTTGAGGACAAATAAATTACATTTATATTATTATGAATGTGAAATATTGTTCCCTGGAGAGTCAAATCACGTCTCTGAGTCTTTCATTTTATTCTCTATGTGTCTAGCGTACTGTCCCCTTGTGTCACTCAATGACGACTTTTTTCTGGCATCGGGTTCAGATAAATTCTCCTTTTTTACCATCCATGAATTGCCTTTCACATATCCTTGCATTCATTCATGTTACCTCTTTTATCATCAGTTGTCTCTTCTGCCAGGAATCCTTTCTTCTGGAGCCTCTTTTTCTTGCCCTAATCTAGAATGTTCTTTTGGGTTTCACCACTCAGGGTATCCTGACTTTTCCTTTCTTGGTTTACACTTTCCTTTTGCTGGAGTACACCCTTACGTAATTTCCTAAGAAAGCACATACAGGGTGTGGGCCAGCTGCGCAATGGATAATGTGTCTGACTACAGATCAGAAAGCATGTATGAGAATTCAACTTTCAATTCCTCAAAATCTGAAAATGCATTTATTCTGTCTTTGTACTTGACAGATAGTCTGAATGTATAATTCCAAGTTGAAAATTTTCCTTTTAATAGTCAGGGTAAGTTAACTCAAATATGAGTGGCAAAACAGAGTTTATTGTGCATTCATATCACAGCCTGCCCATTCCTCCATAATATTGGGAAGCAGGGGTTCTCTGCTCCATCCAATAATTCAGGGACCTGTGTGGACTCCTTCTATATTGTGGCCTCCAAGGTCACTATGGACAAGGATAAGAAAGTATAGAAAAGGCTCATCAGCTCTTAACTGACCCAGCCTAGAAGTGATATCTCATTAACTCACACCTTCTCTGTGAAAACTGGTCAGATAGCCCCTGGGGTGGGGCATGGGGGATGGAATGTGTAGTTTGTATACCTAGGAAGAGAAAGCCACACCCTCATGCTTTTAAAGGCTTCACCTTCAGGTCAGCAGTGTCTTGATTTTTTTTCCTTGTGGGTGACCTGTTTTAATCTCTCTGGAAGCTATTAGGATCGTCTCTTTATGTCCTTTAAGAACCTTGAGAGTGGGGACTTTGTTTCACTCGTTTATCTGCAGTATCTCCACCTGGCATAGGACAGGGCTGGGATTAGGGTGAGGTGATTGAGGCCTTCGGCTCCAAAACAAAAACTCAGTAATCATGATAAACAATATTTAAAAAATAAAAATTATTACATAAAATCCACAAAGAACAAAATGATAATTACTGTCTTTGGTGTTATGAAATTTTGCAATGAAATATCTGGCTTTGTGGCCCCTTCTTTGGGGTCTTCCATCTATGCTTCCTCACATGAAAGCAATTATAATCTTTTTTAAAAGAAAACAATTCCCTCAGGGGCCAGCCTGGCGGTGTGGTGGTTAAGTTCATGCACTCTGCCTCGGTGGCCCAGGGTTTGCCAGCTAGGATGCCGGGTGAAGACCTATGCACTGCTCATCAAGCCATGCTGTGACAGTGTCCCACATCCAAAATAGAGGAAGACTGGCACAGATGTTGGCTCAGGGTGAGTCTTCCTCACCAAAAAAACAACAACAACAAAAAAATTCCCTCTTACTGGTTTTCTCTTCTGTCTTTCTGGAAATCTTAATTGGATATAACCCAGGAGGTTATCCTGGGTCAATATTTTCTGTCTCACTTTTTCTTTCAAAGTTTCTATTTCTATATATTTTATTATATATTCTGGAAAATTCCTTTGGCTTTATTGTCCAATCTGAGTATCGCACTTTGTATTTCAAGAATTGTGCTTTTAATTTCCAAGCACACTTTATCATTTTCAGATTTCTAGAAGTAACATCTTCTTGAAACTATTTGAGGATACTAGTTAGTAATTTTTGGTTTTCTGTTTGAATTCTCCTTTGACTTTTAGTTGTCTTCTGTCACATGGATTATCTTGGTGTCTGGTTTTCTCTAATTGGCGTTTTTTTGTCTATCTGTTTTCAGCTTATTTGTGATCTTGCTCTGTTTTATCTTTTCTGGTTCTGGCAATTCTTGGCTGACCATTCAAATGTGAGAATGGGGAAGGTACAAAGGCTGACCAGGAGCTCATGTTCTGGGGCAGGGCTGGTCATCTGGCAGTTTCAGCTGCAGGATGAGCAGGCTGTGAACCGGACATTATGCTGGGTGGCCCGTGGGTGCCAGAGGACAGAAGCTGGCAACACATTCACCTCGTGGTTCTCCTCAGGCGGTTTATTCCATTTCTTTAGACAAGAACCCTCGGGTACTTTTCTGCATGAGGGAGTCTTCCATATGCAGGCCTTCAATTTCCCCAGCCCCGTCTCAGCAGCGCTCTGGGGGAGGTGTCATCCAGCTGCTGCCCCTTCTGCGCGTGTTCTAGGCTGCGGGCTGAGGTGTCCTCTGCCCTGTTCTCCAGTGAATGTTCTTCCAGAAATGTCTTTAAACCCATTGCTCACTGATGGTACCTCTCCCATTCTCTTCATTTCTGTGATTTATTCTTTTAAGCTCATTTTAGTTGAGTCTTAGGAGGAGGAGGAAATAAATGCATGTGCCTGCCCTGTCATTTTTTACCTTCCTCTTTTGTTTCTAACGTTTGTGGAAGATCTGGCTTCTGGTATCAGCACTTGGCATCTCAAGCTTCACATGCCCAAAGCAAAGCTGTTATATCCCCTCTGCCAGCCCCCAGAAGTATCTGCTTCTCCTCTGGTCATGCCCACCTCGGGGAACAGCACTAAAATCCACCCACTTGCTTAAATTAGGAAACTGAGTCATCTGTCTGTCATTTCTCCCTTTCCCGTCTCCAGCATCAAGTCCACTTGGCTCTAACTTCTGTATTTGTGTCTCAATCTGTCCACATCTCTATCCCCGAGCCCACCAACCTAGACAAGCCATCTCACCTAAAAGACTCTGATCCCCTCACCACTAGTCTCCCTCTTTCCATTCTTATCTCCACAACCCATTCTTCCCAGGGCAGCATGACCAACCTAAAAGGTAATTCCAGCTCACGTCTCCCATCACCCTTTTAGTAAGATCCAAATCCCCACCAGACCCTTTTGCATGAGCTAGCCCCTTCCTACCTCCAGAATCCTGGCATGTTCCCACTCTCCTCTTTGCCTCTGGCTCCAGCCACTCTGGCCGCCTCCTATGAGCCATGCTTCCTCTTCTCCCAACTCTCCACAGAGCACCCTCTTTCTCATCCTTAGACACCACTCAGAGTCCACTCCTTCTAAGTAGGTTCCCCCAATATATTTTCTTATCCCTGTACCTATTCATTTGCTTCACAGCCCTGTCTCAATTCATATCTACATACAAATGGTTTATATCATGATGTGTTTGTTTACTAGTTTATTGTTAGGTGGTGCACTGGATGCCAAGAACCCAGAGGATGGGAATAGTGCTGGTTTCTTCTCCAGTGTGTACTCAGTCCCTGCATGGTACCCAGGGCCAGTCATGCTCAGCAAAGTGTTGATGGGTAGATGAGGGAGGAAGGGAGCAGATGCTCAGCATAAGTGGGTCTCAACTCAGCCTTTGGGTTATGGGTTCCTGGGCTGCTGACTTCTCCTTGGGCGGATCTTTCTGGTAGATCTCCTGACTCCATTGCGTCCCAGGCCAGTGCAGCTCACAGTCTGCAGAACCGGAGGCGCTGGCTCTCCCAACACACCAAGGAGAATCCTGTCTCCTGGCTTGCCATTCGGCCTTTTCACAATCTGGTCCTGAGCTGTCCTTCCAGTCTTACCTCCCTCTTCCCTACTCTGCCTCCTGCGCTGCCTCCTGCGCTGCCTCCTGCCCTCTGACCTGGTGACACCACCAGCCACCCTCAGACACATCTGCCCGCACCTCTCTGTGCGTTTGTTCAGCTTGAGATGCCCTTTCTTCCATACCTGCCTTCCAAGTCCTGCCCATCTTTTAGGGCCTGGCTTAAATGCTACCTCCTTCGGGAAGGTCTCCTGAATTCCTGCCCGTGGAGAAAGTCTCTCAGCCCTTTCCTTGTGCATCCTGTTATAGCTCATAGGTCATCCTGCCCTGTTCTCGGGCATTGGTTGGGTAGGTGTATTTCCCCCGAGAGCTGTAAGATCCGAGAAGTGAGTTTGGTCGCGGCTGGCCTGCCAACCAAGAGCCCCTTGGTGGACCTTGCAGCACGGGAGCAGATGGCAGGAGTCTTCCTGGGGCTGGAGCACAAAGAATGGCAGGGCTGGAACCTGGGCACTAGGCCTGGGGGTATGGCTTACCGATAGCTGACCTGGTGCCTGAGTAGGGGCATGGCTGTTGTGATGCTAATGTGACTAGAGCAGCCCATGGCTCTGTGCCCCTCTGCCTCAGCAGGCGACTTTAGTAAGCCTCTCCGAGAAGCTTCAGATGTGCCTCCATGGGAAAACAAAGGAAGTGATGGAGCCACATCCTCCCTCTTGCATCCTTAACTCATAGCCATCCCTCATACTGCTTATTAACTGCCTCAGGAGTGAACCATAATGCAAACAGCCATGAACTGAATTGAGGGTGTCATTCCCAGCCGTCTTGGACTGGTGGTCCCCGGGGTCTGGTCTAGCTCAATAGGATGGAGTCATCTGCAATCCGTGAGCAACACCCTGGCACAGTAACACATGGCACTCAGACAAGGCGTGTGGTGCCCTGTTGGTGCCAGAGGTAACGTGCTGGGTGGGTGAGCTGTCGCTCATGGCTCACCTGTGGTGGGGAGTAACCATCTCTTATTTTCATCTTCCCAGCAAGAGGAGCCACTTAGGGGCTGCGAAGTGAGGCTTCCGGCACCTGGCACAACTTTCTCTTGCCGAGACACCTGCCTGTGACAGGACAGGCAGATTGCTCCATTAATGATGAACCTGGAAGGAGTCTGCCGGGTGTCTCCTGTGCCATGTCGAGGCTGTTCCCTGTGAGTGCCCCGTTCTGAAGGCAATTAGTGTAACTGCTTTTGTTATTTCAGAAAACAAATTAAACTACCCGAGTGTTTCAAGCCAGAAAAACATCTGTAATGTATAAGAAACGTTTCAGGAGTGTTTAGTTCACAGCCAGCAGTGTCTGAGCAAAGGGCAGGGAAGCAGGCATAAGGGACAGGGCACTCAGGAGGTTGGGACCTTTATGAGGTGAGCAGCAGGCCCCCTGGGTATGGTCTCCACTCTTGGCCATGTCCAGGTGTGCTCAGGTCTCTACTCCTGGCCGTCTCCAAGTGTGCTCGGGGTCGGCCAAGGCCCTGGAGCCATCCTGAACTCCTGCCCCTCTGCCCCACCTGTAAGGTCTGTGGACCCTGTGTCCTCCTGCCCTCCCCCTCATCCCTGCCTGGGCTCAGGCCCGCACCCTGTGATCAGGATCAGTAATGCAGCCGCCAACTGAGCTCCCTGTCTTCCCAGCTGCCTCCTCACGGCCACCTTTGGGGGCTGCCTGAAACACAAATTGGATCCTAATTCACCACGTCTAAACAGCTTTGTGGCTTCCTGTAAACTACCAGATAACCCCTGGCTCCGGGGAGCTGGAAAGCCAGCCTCCAGCTGCAGGCCCAGCCTGCCTGCACATGGGCCTCGGAAAGCCTTGAGTTTCCTCACACTGTCGCTCTGTGCTTCATGCGGCTGTGCCTTTGTCCCACTGGGGTGTGGTGCACACACATACGCACGCACTCTGACCCTAGACTGCTCCCCATTCCTCCGCCTTCAGGCCTGGCGTCCTTGCCTCGTGGAGCCCTCCCTAGCACCGTGGGAGAAGTTAGGTGCTAGCTCCTTTGGGCCATGCTGTGCCTGGGACTTACCTTACTTCACTTCATGCTCCTGGCCTGTGGCAAAGGGTCTGTTACTCAGAGAGAATTCAATGCTTGTTGGATGGATAAGTGGACAGATGGGTGGACGGATGGACAGTGAATGGATGAGGAGCCCTGAGGATTGATAAATGCTCTTGTCGCGAAGAATTCCTCCACCTCAAGCCCCTTCAGGAACCACCCCAGGGGAAGAGGGGGAGATTGAGTGCTTCCATTAGGGACTCTGTTCCCCACCCTGTACCACCCTTTCCTGTGTGGGGAGCAGAATGCAGTGAGAAACTTGTTCAAAGACTGGATGAGCAGTGGGATGACAGAGGCCACGACCTATTTCCTTCCACTCAGAACCAAGTGAGGTTCACAAATTAGCCTTTCTCCATGCTCCACGGACAGAAAATTTGCAAACCCCTACTTAATCTCTCCGTTAAGCCCTGGAAGCCTGGTTGGCATAGGAGTGGAGGTCTGGTCTCTTGGACAAGCTAGCCACCCCCTTCTGTGTCCCCATAGGAAGATTCTGAAACACAGAAACACCCATCTATTTAAGATTTCCTCGATTATGTGTTGAAAATAGAGGACCATGCCACCAGAGAACTGTTCTGTCCTCAAGACTCGCATGGCTCTCGAATCCAGAATGCAGGCCACCTGCAGCAGAACCACTGGGAGGATTTCTTAAAGATAAGTTCTGGGCCCCCCCCTCCACAGTCCTGCTGAATCAGATTCTGTTAAGGGATCCAGGATGGGTATTTAAACTAGCTCCCCTGGAGATTTTTATGCAAGGGGAAAGGTTCAGACTCATTGCCCAAGAGGTTCCCACGTGGTTGGAGAAGACTTTGAAGTGACAGAAACTTGAGTCGCGTACATCCTCTTCCCTCTGAGGCCCCAGACCTGGGCTCATGGAAACCCATCCGGAGGTCAGCAGCCTTAGCCCCTTCTCTTTGATCCACTCTGTCTCTGCAGAAACACATTCTTCTCCCCACATCCTCAAACTGACGTTGCGTCTTCAACCATCGATATATTACTTGGAAATACTGTATCCTGGTTAGAATTTATTTCAGTTGTGCTTGTCTGGATGCCACTTTGTCAGACTCATTGTTAAGGCTTTTTTCTTCCCGCCTTCCGCAGGTTGCGTTGTCCGCTCATTCAGGTTCACGCAGCTGCTGTCACATGGTCCAGCCTGTGCTGGGGTCCCATGGTGAGGCCCAGCTGGAGATGACATGACCCTAGAGCAGCAAGGGCAACTTCCACAACACCAATGGGCCACCCCCTGTTCTCCCCTGCGTGAGATCTCACCACCCCCCTCCCTAAGCAAGGAGGGACTGGTTCTGGGTCACACTCGCCTGGGGACTCAGGCTCTCTGCCTGGGATAGTGTGCCTCTCCCCTCAATCGCCTGCTGCCCCATATGCGCGAGCCCCCACTGGGGGCTCAGCACCCTGTAGGGAGCCTCGCTGGACACGTGGCATGGGACCTGCCCTCAGGAAGCTCTCTCTCTGTTTTGGGAAAATGCAACTCACAGGAAGTAACAGCGAGTGATACAAGACAGCACGAGGTGCCTTCCACATTTACATGGAACAGTCACATAGCCTCAAGGAGCTCAGAGGAGATGAAGGTGGGCTGAGCCAGGTAGGAAGGGCTTTGAGAGGCAATGAGAACTTGAGGCAGACTTTGAAGGGTAGGTGGAAAGTGGAGTTGGTGCTCCAGCTGGAGGTAATGATGGGCAGAGGAGGGAACAAGCATGGCATGGGCAGAGCCAGGGGAGGCCAACATGGTGGCACCTTCCAGGGACTAGTGGTGAGACGCCAGACTGCCCTGTGGAGGAGAAATGCCAGGAGGTGTGGTTTATTACACAGACTAATTAAGTCAGCTGATAGAAAGATTTGATTTAAATTACTAGTTCACTCAGCTACATTTTGTAGGAAAAGCATAAAAGGTAAGAAAATGGCCTCTTCTTTTGCATAAGCTCTGAGAATTTCCCCCATCAGACTTTACAGTTGGTTAACCTTTTCCCCAGCTCCTGGCCCTGAAGTCTCCGTCTGCCCCAGGCCACCCCCTGCACACCAGCTCCTCTTCCTCTTTCGTGACTGATACGCACTGGTCCCTCCACTGTGGGGAGGCCGCCGGCCAGAGAGGGGCAGACTGAGTCCGTGGTGCTTCAGCCCCAGCAATCAAATGAACATGCCCCGGGAAGCTGACCCCTCTGGGGACACTCTGCTGTAAAACTAGTGGGTGTGTGTCTTTTGTGAAAGAGAAAGCAACTTCCTTTGAACAACTCGAACATTTTAAGCCTGAGTTATAGTTTTATTTAGGATATTTGGTGGTGGGGGTGGGGGGGGGCCATCTTTCTCATTGTTTAACCAGAAAAACTTTCATATAGAGTCAGCAAAGAATGTCATTTGTCATTGGAGAACTGTAGCAGCCTCAAAGTCAGTGACTTGCGCTGGGGCTGTCCCCACCCCCGTCCCTGGCCTGGTAGACCCCCGCTGAGACGCAGCAGGGGCAGGTTCTGTGCTCTGAGTCTTGCGTGTGGCTGCAGGAGGGGAGGCGCTTGTGTGGTGTCGGGAGGAGAGCTTCTAGGGAGGACATCTGGGGGGACCCTGGGGACGGTTGCGATGTATCAGTGAACGCACCCTGCAGGTCCAGTGACTGTCCTGTCGAGAGTTGATTGGAACTGAATTCAGAACAGCGAATCAGCACAGACCTAGTGGAATTGTTTGGCACATGAAGGCTTGGGGCTGCCCTGCAGCACATGGGGAATGCAGGTAAAGAAGTCAGTCCTTGCCTTGCCAATCTTCACTTACCTTTTCTGGTCCTTTCTATCCTCTTACTTGCCTTCGGGTGCTCAACGCCTTAATCTATTAATTTAGTCACCTGTGCAGTCATTTGTATTCATTCTCTCTCCTAATTTGCTCTCAGGAAAGGGTATTAGCCATTTACACCTCAGTGTATATTAAAGGCAAACTCCTTGAGATAGGATATTTGCAGCTTAAACCTTAATCCTCGTCGTGGTGTGAAAGAAAGATTTTGTGCCAGGAGGTTGAGGAGGAAGGATGAGACGAGAGAGGAGATGGTGCTCTGGCGAGGGGCCTTTTCCTGTGCATCACTGTGGGCCGGAGGCATCGGAATGAAAAGCAGAGCATGGATACTACGCGGGATGAATGGCCAAGGTTAGGGAGAAATTATCCTAACGCTTGTTAAAACAGCAGGAAGATTTTATTCAAGACTGTTACATTAGGGGAGAGAGATTGAATGCAACTGCAATCAACAGGGACAAGCAGAGAGTTATAACTAGCAGGCAGAATAGGGAGGGGTGGAAAATGGCCAAGAGGAACTTGTTTAGGTATAAAAGGTGTGGGGGAAGAGGAGCTTGATTAGATATCAAGGGCGGAGGAAGAGAAACCTGATGGAATATCAAGACTGTCTCCTCTTAATCCTTCTTCAGCGCCCAGAAGACTGCCCCTCACACTTCATTGGCCAGGGGGGAATATGGGCCCCTTTCTGAACCAATCATTGGCTTGGAAATGGGAGTCAGGCGTGTCTTCAATCATTTGGAGTGAAATGGAAGTTATAGCGTCAACCCTCACATCCTCACCTGTGCTACCTCTAGTCCACCTGAGTTGAATGGAATTCTGAGCCACAGAGTAGAGTGTGAATAGACTAGAAGGTAAGTAAGATGTTTTCTACATCTTGGATTGAGTGAGAGAGAGAGTAGAGCCCCAGCATCAAAGGGGTGCAGAGGTTGGCAGGGTTTCTTAGGGAGCCTCCAGGGTCGGGGAAAAGGGAGTGCCGAGGTCCAGGCCTTACCCCTCCAGGGTTGTGTGTGCCAGGCCTGCGTATGAGCACCTCGTCAGCACCTTACTTGGCCAGCTTTGTCTCTGAAAAGGTTTCATCTGCCGTCAGAGCCTCAGGGGCGGGAGAGGATGCCACAGAAACAGACGTCACTGGCTGTGGGGCCCCAGTGAGGATGTGGCTGTGAGGAGCTATGTTTGCACTTCTCGATGCCAACAGCCCCCTTCTTGGATGACGTCTCTGGATGACTCAGGATGAAGCCAGATGATTTGTGAAAGTAGATGGCCCACTCATTGCCTGAGACCGTTCATTGTTTGCTTCTTACATGGTGGCTGGCAGAGGGGGTTATGTGCTGGGCAAGACTCTTCCTCCAAACCTGCGAATGCCTAGAGCTCGCCTTGTCCTTGCTGAGACTGAAGGTTCCGAGGTGTGGTCATGAAAATGCGTAATTATTTTCCTATCTGAATATCCTAGACCATTTGGTCTTTTCTTTTTAAATGTTGTTGGGGGATGGAGTTCCCAAATGAAGAAAATTCATGGGATTCATTACCCAGGCTGATCAAATGGCATAATAAGTCACCTAAGTGGTATAAAATGCTTACATATGAATAGCCTAATAGTGAATAGGATTGAGCACCTAACTCTTCTCCAAGGGCCCTGGTGTAGAATCTCTGAGCCCCCAGATTTGTTTGGTCGGTCACCAGCAGGATCTGTAGCCTGTAACTGCAACAGAATTTCTTTGGAAATTTGGACTTTTTTCGATTTGGGGGGGGAAAGACTCAAATCTTTATCCATCTCAAGATGTTTCAAGGACAGGTTTGCAGCAACGAATGTTGGTGAATTAAAACTGGTAGATGACACTGTGGAGCTGGGAAATTTGTAAATGCCCCAGTAAACTCCTTAGGCATTGAATTAAGTCCCTTGCAAGAGCCCAAACTGCTGAGCATGTGAGAATCACCCCATTGTTCTTGAAGAACCACTTCTGAAGGCAATCAGTCTGTTATGACAGGGGACGATGGATGGCAGGTCCCAATATTGAGACGCGGGATTGAAACTCACACTAGTTAAGGCATTTTCCCTTTAGACTGGAAATTTTAATAGCAGAGCCATGTCGACAGATGGAATTTGAGTAAGCGATTTGTGCAACCAGTCCGCAATTCACAAGAGGGTTTTGTTCCCAGCAGTCTGTCGTCTGTCGTAAGGTTATTTGGACCTTTGGAAACTAAAACACATTTTTTTCCACAGGCATATTCCCCAGCACGTGGGTTGATTTATAGACGAGTCTCCAAAACTTTATTTAACCCTTAATGTATGTAAAAATACTCTACACATGAGGTTAGTATCAGGGAACCCAGTATTATAAGTAAAACAGTAATACTGAAGAGGAAATTGGGTTTTTTTCTTAATTGGTGTAACCTGAAGGAAGGTGAGAAGCTAACCTCATAGCATGCCAAGTGTTGGAGGGGTATGAGTGATATTGAGTTCAAGCCCTTATTTGTCAGCTGAGGAAACTGAGGTTCAGAGAGCAGCGGTGTTTGGCCTGAGGTCACACAGCCGGCTAGTGTGACTGGAACGCAAGCCTGCCCTCACCCAGTGAATAACGCCTGTGGGAAGTTTCCAAAGACACCAGCAGATAATGTTCAGGGTCCTCCAGGTTGTGTTGGGCCCCGTTGGATGTCTATTTTTCTCAGTTTCCTTATAAAACATGTTCTGTTCCTTCTTTTAAACTGCATATGAGGCCTAGCGCTACTCTTCAGCTTCTCCAGGAAGAGAGCCCTGGAGCTCGCAGGCAGAGTGGAGAGAGAAGAAGTGGGTGTTCACATGAGAACCCACAACAGGGTGAAACTAACCTAGCTGGAAACAGCAAGAGACTGGAAACAGACTGTGGAGAAGACTGGTCTCCCCAGGGGAGCACGGCTTTGCCTCTGAGAGGAGACAGGTCCCCGAGCCAGATGGCACCATCAGCCCCACGCGGCTTCGTTGCTGCCGCACTGTGGCACGGAGGCCGATGTGCCCCTGGTGGGGAGGGGGAGAGTGTCACATGAGTCCTGACCAAGGAAAGGGGAGATGGTCATCCAAAAACGTAGTTCACTGGTCAAGTGTGTATAACTCAGAGCACATCAAGGTTAAACAAGAAATAAAAGCCAAAGGGTTTCACGTCAGACAGCCCAAGCGGATGCTCGGTCTGAGCACGGCCCACTGGTGTCCTCACCACACCCTCTGGTCAGAGAGGCAGCCTCGGGTGCCGGGAACCCACATGTCTCCTTCTTCTGTGTGACCCCTCCCTCAACTGCCCACTGCTTGAAAACAAATTCTCCATGGTCCCCTCAGCAAATGTTCGATGCTATCTCTTGGTTGAATTTACCTAAGTTTAAGGTAGATTTCTGAGAGCAAAACAATGTTTTTAAAATAACAAAATTTAAAATTTATACTTGAAATTCTAGGCAAATGTTTCTTTAAAACCTAGAATTTCAAGGAGCCAGCCCCGTAGTGTAGTGGTTAAGTTTGGCGCGCTCTGCTTCAGTGGTCTGGGTTTGCCAGTTCAGATCCCAGGTGTGGACCTACACCACTCATCAAGCCATGCTGTGGCAGTGACCCACATGCAAAATAGAGGAAGACTGGCACAGATGTTAGCTCAGGGTAAATCTTCCTCAGCAAAAAAAATTCTGGACTTTCAAGATCTAATCCTAATCACATTTGGTTGTCCTGAGTATTCAGTGACACTTGCTATGGTATTAACTTCATGTGCAGGCTCTTGGTACATGGTTGTTGCTGGGGGCCACCATCCCCGCCCCTCTAGGGTGATGGGAGGGCACTCAGACCACTGTGGGTTTGCCTTGCTCTTTGTTTCTAGCTTCAGAATAAACATATGTACCCTTTGCATTAGCCTCTCAGGCCCAAGGAATTGGGAGTATGTAATGAAATCCCCTCAGTTTCTGGATGTCTGCTGCCTGAAAGCACCCCTGGAGGGTTCAGCCCTATGGGTCACTCCCCCTTGAGGCAGTTGGGGTCTCTTGGGGGAAGGGGAGACGATAAGCAAGGCACCTCCCCTTAGAGAGGCAGAGATCTGAGCTCTTCATGAGCACCAGCCCGACTTTCAGGGCAACAGAAGCTGGGATGTCTGACTTCCCCTCAGGCTCTCCCCACCTGCTCCATCTAGGGTGTGGCAGTGTGTGAACCTGTCCTCCGTCCCCTGGTCCAGCACCCCATGAGGATGTTTCATGTCCTTCCCAGGAGGCTGGCCAAGGCTAAACAAACAGCAGGTTGTTTAGGAAACACTTGTTGAAATCATCTAAAAAAATCATAGATTTCAAGGCATTGGACTCTTCCCTCCTCCGCCCTGTCCTTGTGTTTAATGATAGTACTCCTACTAATAACAGCAGTTGTGCCCTCCTGCTGTCTGTGAGGGCCCTCCTAACTGGCCGACCATTTCCCATCATCTTGGGACGCACTCCCGAGACCCGGTCATCCCCATTTCGCAGCTGGGGCACACACTCAGAGGACAAATGTCTTGCCGGATGTAGAAGGGCCAGGATTGCAACCCAGGCACCTCTCTGGAGGTCCCACCGAGGAGAGCCCATTCTCCCCTCGTGAAAGATATGGGGTGGGACACTGCCTTGGCCAATTCCAAGACTAACTTCAAGCTGGGATGGAGACAGAACGGAAATGGGCGGAGAAGGTTGGGTGACGGCATCTACGTTTCCTCTTGGGTGTACTGGCCAGAATTCTAAAACCCAAGGCAGATATTTCAAAGTTTCCATTACTGTTTTCTTAAGGACGAAAATCATTCTTTTTTATTTATCCATAAATAACTGTTTTCTTGAGCAGGTCCAAAAAAATGAAACACAGATGGCGATAATGTTGAAAATGTTTACCTGTTTCCTCTCTGAGGACATCAGATTAGCCCTTTCTGTGGGTGGAATGTGTAATCTGCTGGAAGACAATATCATCCTTTTGATCTTGCAATACATTTTTCATATCTTTGCCACAAAAGCTGATTATTATCATGACATTTTTAAACAATGACTGCTCGCTGTGCAGAATGGGAAGGGAAAGCTCAGCTGAACGTGGAGATAGATGGGTGCTTGTCGAAGGCCAGGGTACAGGAATGAATTTTCCCCTAGTTTCTTTTGCCAGGCGACATGGGCATTAACCCCTTCATCCCAGGACGTGGTCCTGCGCCCTAATTGGAATCTCATGCTGGGCTATAAGAATTGGCCTCTCCTCACTTGCACACAGAGACCATTGATTAATGGCCTCGTCTACTCCTTCCAAGGTCGCTGTGTCCCCTTTTCTTCTGGAAGTTAAAGAATCCTTGATTAAATGGCAGAAGTGGATAGAATGGGGAAGTATATGAGGAAGGGCTTTTATGAACCGTGTGGGGCAATGCAGGCTTGAGATGCTGATGATCCCTTTGTAGATGGAGCCCATCGGTGCAGACAACGCAGGCAGCTGGGAAGCATTTGATTGGCCCTGCTGCCTTGGCTCGCTATCATGGAAACTGACATTGCTAAAAGGCTCCTTTGCGTGGCTCACTCGCTACCCTTCAGGGCTTTACAGCATTTCAAAGGAAAGGCATTGGATAAAGGAGAAAGCAACAGAAGTGGAAAGGACACAGATTTCAAACATTTTCTGTTTCATTTTGGCTCCAGGAAATTTTATTGGTGTGGGGAATGGGGCAAGTTTCTCTGTGAGCCAGGTGTACCCACCTGCGTTCCCCAGGAGGCCTGTGATGTCCTGTCGAGTTGCTGAGATCAACCAAATGCCAGACCTGGGAGCAGCAGCGAGAGGGCTGGAAACAGCCAGCAAAGGAAAGGTTAACGTTGCCCGAGCTGTTTGCAGCTCCACGGCATGCGGCATCAGCACAGCCAGGCCATCTTGCAGCAGAGTTAAAATTCCCTTGCAGCCGCGGGGAGGAAACAGATAAATCATGAATGAATTTGAAATTATATTTCCTTGTCTTAGCTTGGTTTTTTTTTTTTCCCTTCTCTACCTCCCCACCCTGGGAACAATGTTACAGAAAATTGTAGGTTGTAAATTCCACCCAGGGCATTTAGTTCCCTCCTTCCCAAGGGTCTGTGGAATGGGATCTCCCCAGTCATATTTCATGAGGCCTGTCAGCGAGTTCCCGCACTATGCAGAGATCTGAAGGGCAAAAACAGGAAGTCAGCAGGGCAGAAATGGAGCCAGAGGTGGGAAGAGTGGAGGTGACCTGGGGCAGAGTGCATCCTCCCAGCTCTGTGAGCATGCCAGGGTGTGTACGCTTCAGGTGCATCTCCACTTAGACCCTCTTGAGTCGCAATCGGGCACAAGGGGGCCTTGCTCCCATGCTGGGCCAGAGCCACAGTGAAGAGGATCTCAGGCTATGTGGCTTGTCACTTATGCTGTAGGGGTGTTCTTTTAAGGCAAAACTTTGGGTGATCCTGAGCCTTGACCATTGACAAGTCTTCCTAGGGAAAAAAAGAAGAAAAGCTTCCTACTCTTGGGTCATAACCCAAAGTGTCGGTGACCACCAAGGGTCAGCCTTAGTAGGAAGGCCTGTGTCTGGGTCTCAGCAGCATGGTCAGGAGACAGAGGATCAGCTGGTTGTCCACATGTGCCAGCTGGACTTCACTTCCCAGCCAATGTGCTTTGTTTCCACCCACTGGCAGGTTTGGTCTGGGGTGTGTGTGTGAGTGATGTGCTTGGTATGTGATGGGGAAATTGAAACTACAGAGGGGCCTTGAGGCACTCCCCTGGGGTCCCTGAGGTCACCATGGAATCAGGAAATTACCTCTGAAAGTGGCTGAGGCTCTTTCCAGGAAATACCCAAGCCACCAATGTCACTGTCCCCAGAAGAAGGGCCCCTCTGCACAGAACAGCACCTGTGGAACTTGCTGATGTCAAGACACCAGGAGGGCTGAGGCCCTGAGAAGTGCTGACTGCCCATGAGGTCCTCTAGGGGCCTCCCTGGGTTCGGGGGAGCACACACACGGCCTTTGGACAGTAGCCCAGTCTTGAGGCACCACCATCCTGCACAGGGAGTGGGGGGCAGCACAGCTTTTCACTGAGTGGGGCTTCCCTGTGAAGAAGCCCCTGTCCTCAGGCCATGGGGTAGAGTGGCACCGGGCCAGGAGTCTGGTTCATAGTCCTCATCACCAGCTCTCTGCCTTTGCCTCTTCGCTTTTCTCCCAAGACCCTGAGTGTCATCTTCTGCTATGGAAACCTCCTTGAGTCTGGTCTCTGTCTGACATAACCCCCCACCTGAGGTCTTTCTGTGTTCTCTCCCTCCAGATTTTCTCTCACGCAGGCCTCCTTCAAAGACTCTCTGCCCTCTGACTCCGCGTGCCTGACCCTTTCCAAAAGGTGGAATTTATCTGACAAGGCAATCAATATAGGTTAAGAAGTATAATCAGTAAGACACAGGTACATATATGTCTTTCACCTTTTGCTGTGTTAGCGGTACCAGGTGCAGTCTATCACCTTCAGCCACCTTCAACGCCAGGTCTGACCTTCGCCCATTCCTTCTTTTGGGTTAAGCAGTTCCTGCCCACCGTTTTCTTAGGAAATAAAAATACCTCTCAAGGTGACGTGACAGCACTTTAACATGATGAGTTTATCCTTTGTAGCAGGAAAGCTAGGAAGTAGCGAGGTGAGGAGCCTAGGAAGGTGAAGAGATTAAGAGGAAGGAAGACTAAGTGTAGGGAGATGGCTGAATCTTCCCCGTGCACTTCTCTCTCCCCTCTCCCCAACTATGCTGTAAGCTGCCCGCAGCAGGGCCGGCTCCTGCTTGCCTCTCTGCCTTCCTCCCTCAGGTTGGAGCCTGCCACTCATGCATTTAACCAACTCATGTTGAGAGACACCTACCACATGCCAAGCACTGTGCTGGGGGTGGGACACGGAGTCAAACAAGACACAGGCCTGCCCCCCAGGTGCTCCAGTCTCTGGAGGAGGTTGGCAACAGAAAGAAGTAGAGAACAAAATGCTAAGCGGGGAGCCCAGGGGTAGAACAGAGTGCATTGGGAGCCCACACATCTTGGGGTCTCAACAATTGCAGGCTCAGTCTGGTTGCCGAGGGACCCCTTACAAAACAAAAGCCTTCACGTCCCAGCTGGTGACTGGCAGGTTCTGTGTGGTACTCATAAAGCCAAATTCCGGGTCAACAGAATTGGATGGCTGCTTATAACAGGGTATGGCAGCCATCTTACTGGGGCCTCTCCAAGTTCCCAGGCCACGTATAACTCCACAACAAGAGAAATACCACCTTTGGGGGCAGAGATAGTTTACTTTCTTAGCAAACAGTTCATATGTCCGGGCCACCATCTGCCATCTGTGTGAGCTTACACATAACTACTTCAGTAGCTGCTGTGAGTTCAGACTGAGGATTGAGGCAACGTCGCAGAGTTGAGTGTGGACAAAGGATTTCATTGATGCAGACCCACCATTAAGGAGAAAAAAAAATATCCAGCACCCTTTCAGATGGAGCTTGTCCAGGACTTCCTTGCCAAGTTTCATTTTTAAAAGCTCTGCAAGTTTCCTTAGATGTATGTGTTTTTGCTTTGTAATCAGATTTTCACCAAACTGATATATCATTAAACCTTTGTTTTTACAATACATGCTTTATTGCGAAACCAATTTCAACAAAGTATTGCAGATGCAATGTAATTTTTATGTCTTAGTTGTTGTTTTCATTTTTTCTTTTTTGGTTGCTAGGGTACCAAACACTTTTGAGAAAGTAGCTTGATAGTATCTATAATATGGTGGTTTTCTGGATAAGAGATTGCATTATCCTCATGTAATATATTTGGGCAGACTGTATCCATCATGGCTCAGCTAGATAAATAAATTAAAACTCGCTGATTGAGGAAGAAATGTGATATTTCCATTGCCGAAAATGGTTTATGCTTCTCTTCTGACAGCTGCTGTGTTGCTGGGGTGCCTCATCCCCTATCCAACTTGGTCATTTCCACTTCTTCTGAAAGATAAAAAGGCTGCAATGGCGTTCAGAGCGGTGAGAACACTGCCTCGGACCTGGTGGCCACCGTCTCCCCAGAGATGCCAGCCCCTCAATCTGGCCCCTCTTCCTAATTAGTCATGCAATGAACCTCAGGGTCCTTACTGGGCACTAACCGTGTGCTCCACGTGGTGGTCCCTCTTGGGGACCGCCCACCCTTGCCTGGGTGTGTGCTGTGGCTCCCACCCTTGGACTCAGGCTGGGAGACCTCTGAGAGGTGGCTTGTTCCTCCTCTCCTTCCCCAGGTTGGCAGCCTCGGCTGGGCAAGAGTCAGCGACAGCCCCAGGGTCTCACCCAGACCAGGTGTTCATCAATAGCTGCCAGGCCTGGGCCCAGGAGGGCCTGACCCTGAGACAGCTGAGAGGAGTCAGAGCATAGTCTGCTCTGTGAGGTTCCTACACCAGGTGCAGCGAGGTGCTGCTCCCAGGGACAGGCCATCGCCTGAGCATGGGATCATGCATTCTAGAGTCCATCTAGTCTCAGTACAAGAACTTGCAAAACTATAATCCAATCACTGCACACTCAGAATATTGTCATAGGGAGGCCCTGGGGACAATGATGATGATGATGATAGACTACAGACTTCAGGAGAGGATGGCATCAGTAAGTCTTTACTGAGTATCTACTGCTCGTCTCACCTCACCTCCAGCCCCCCCTCCCATGAGGGAGGCCTTGCAGAGGAGAGAAGCAATAATGTCCTGTGCTGCCTTCTCGCTGCCTATGTTGTCACTGGCTGTAGGAGAAGAGTGGATAGGCTATGCAGTATAGCACACTGTGATGACACCTGAGCTTGGCTCTGGATTCGTTTGTTCATTCATTCATGCATTTTTGAGCACATATTAGGGCCTTTTGTAGACACTGATGTGAATCCAAGTTTACAAGGCACTATTGGTATCATCCCCAACAAGTCACTTCACCTCTGCACCTCAGTTGTTCATAGGGCTGTTGGGAAGGTTGAAGGACTGAACGGGACACAGCACAGAGTGAGCCTGTGATAAAAGAGAATGTTGTCACTGTCATGTCTGCCATTTTTAGATGAGGTCTGAGGACAGCAGAGCTGTGCCATGTATGGTCTCTCCAGGCAGGAATAGCACCAGCACACCCCACTCAGCTGCCCTGGCACCCTGCTTTCCCAGTGAAAGACAACTCATCTCTTCCTTCTGTGGCACTCAGGAAGCTCAGAGTGACAAAGCTGCTCTATTGGAAGAGGCCCTCTCTAAATTCTTTCTGAGATGGACTCCCCAAACTAATTACATCGAGGTCGATTAAGACTAACTAAATAAATCCCACCAAACCAGTTGCAGAGCAGTTCTTGTGAAAGTTAATTTGATACTTTCACTAGACCATTTACCATTCATGGCATATTCATGGTTAAGATGATGGATTCTGGACTCAGATTGCCTGGGTTCAAATGCTGGCTCTGCTACTTACAAGCTGGGTGATCTTAGGTTAATTGCTTAACCTCTCTGAGCCTCAATTCCCTCATCTGTAAAGTATATCTACTAAGAGTACCTACCTCTTGTGAGGATTAAATGCGTTAATACACATAAACCTCTCGGAACAGTGCCCAGCACTTAGAAAGCCCTGGATGTGCTGGCCATTTTTCCTCACGTTTTAGGAGGAATTTCCATTTAAATGAGAAATGTCTATAGAAATTGCCTGCACAGAAATCTCTTAGCTCAGGAATATTTCCCCAGCTGCAGATCCCACTAAATATTCCTGTGTTGTTTTCCTCTCATTGCTCAGTGCAACGCAAATACCTTTATCGTCTTTTAAAAATTCGATTCTTTGACTTGGTGCTTGAGAGATATGAGCAAAGGATGATGCAACAAGAACAGTCTCTATCTTCTTAGACAGGCTTCTTCCCAGATAATCAGACAGGCAGGAGCGACACTTTGCAGTACAACTGGAGTGCTTATGTTTCCAAGGGGCACTGGGCCACACAGCCATCCTTATGGACTGCTGACGTCTCCACCTCTTGGCAGCCTGGGTGTTCAAGGGTCATGGCCTGCAGCTCCTGCAGCCAGGGTCCTGGCCACAGCTCTTGGCCCCAGAGGCTTTGCACTTACAGGCTGTGCCCAGGCAGTGGTCACCCAGGAGTGCTCTGTGGCTCCCAGGGGGGCTGATATGAGACTGGCCTGGCCCTGGAACCTGAGTGTGTTGTCAGAGGCCTCCTTTGAACTTCACCACCACCACCCACTCCTCCGCAAGGTCAGGGAGGCCCTTTAATCTGTGCGTGGGACCCACGGAAGCCCCAGGCACTCTGCAGGTCTGTCTCCCCAGCCCGGTGTGGGCTCCTAGAGGAAGAGGGACCATGTCTTTTGTGTCTGCATCTGCAGTCCTCCTGACACAGAGAGTTACAAGGCAGGCAGACTGCAGAATGAATGGTCCTTCTCTCTTTGGCTGTGGCCACCTTGGTGCTCATAGCTCATGGTGATCCCAATGTTCTCTTTCCTCAGTGAAGAGTTCCAGCAGTTTCATTGTCTACCCGACTCTGACAGTTCTGCTTCCTTCTGAATTGCCCCAGGGGCCTTGGAGAAATCCCTTCCACCTCTTGGGCCTCAGTTTCTCACTTGTAAGATGAGAACACACTCTACCCAGCATGGTGCTCCTCAGACCCTGGGCTGGCGGCTCTGTCCACGGGTGTGTGGGTGGCTCTGTTTCAGCCCCGTTGGCCTTTTGCTGCTGTTGACATTCTGACACTTTCCCTTTGTATACAGTAGGCCCTCAAAAGATTTCTTGCTTGGAATGGAAGCATTGACCATTAGCCAGCGCAGGTGGAACTAATCAACATGTCCAGTCCCTGCCTGCCTAGACCAGTTCAACCTGCTCTCCAGGGACTTTGCCAAAATTGGGGGAGGGCTTCTTTCTCCAGTTGCTCAGGCCCAGAGCTCGCTCTCCCCTTTCACGTCCCCTCCACCCCCTTTCCTCCTCCCTCCATTCTCTCCCCCTCAGTGCTCCTCCCTCTCTCTCTCTCTCAGTGTCTCCCTCTCTCTGGCTCCCTCTCTTTCCCTTTCCCTCTCTCTCCATTTTCCATCTGCCCCTCTGTCCCTCCCTCCCTCCCTCTCCTCTTCTCCCAGTCTTTCCCTCACTCACCCCATGCCCCATCTTGTGTGAAGAGCTAGGCCACCTGGGAATTCCTGGAGTCAAGTTCTTGTCCGGTATGCACTAAGTGCTGGTATGGTCTGCCTCTCTCCTGGTTGGTCTGCAGCCCGGGTCTCCCCTCCTCTGGCATCGCCCCAGCTCCTTGATGGATCTGATCTGAAAAGGCGCCGGTAGACTCCTGCATCAAGTCAGCTGCTTGTGGCGCTGAGCTGACAGGTGCGATGTTTTCCTGGAGATGCTGAACTGGGAAAAGCACTATCTCCCGTCGTAATGGAGCTAATGGCATTCTGCTCAGGACAACTGCACTTACATGTGGTGTTAAACCACCGTTATTTAAACTTTATGATGCGAGAGGATGCCAGCTCGTCCACTTGCAGCATATAAATTATGTCGATTGCTCATGCACTTTTTTTAACCCTGATTCTCTTGAATTATGAAAGATGGACAAGACTGGTGATGGTTCTCAGGGCTCCCCTGGGCCCTGTGGGCTGTGAGTGCACTGAGGAGCCCTTGTTCTGGGTATCCGCAGATGGCTAAGAGGGAGCGGCAAGGCTGGACCCAGAGCCTCACCCAGCCATTAAGGAGCAGTCCTGGCAGAGCCCCTAGCTCCTGAGGGGCCCATCACTCTGGGCTTAGTAGGTCCCCCGTCAAGTGACCTCCTCTGCTGCTTCCTTTTGGGGAGATCCAGATTGGGTGTATGAAGAGAATGGATCCCACAGCTGGCCTGCTTGTAAAAGTCTCCCCTCGTAGAAATTGGCTTGGTGGGTGTGGGTTTGCATCCTGGATTTTTTCCCCAGGGCATAGAAATAGAGGAAAGGCTGGTATTTGTGTTTGGTGAAGAAATTGGGTAAAGCTCTCAGCAGAAAGAACTCTTCTTCCAAAATCAGCTGGTAAGTAGGTGTTCCAAAGCCACTGGTACAGCAGCTGCCAAACAAGAAGACCTTTCACATTTCTGAGTCAAACTTGACCTAAACCCAGAAGGAGGAGCCTGGATTGTAACTTCAGCTGGACAACTGACCCCAACACGTCCCCAGGAAAGGCCTACTAGAACCCCAACAGCAGAGGGCCTGGGGATCAGATGCTGCAGATCCCTTTCACTCAGGAAGAAATCTAGTTTGCCCTCCATTTCCTTTTCTTGGAATTTCCTACATTTACCAATATTTAAAAGACCTGCAGGGAAAATGAATTGCACCGTGATGTTGGGGGAGGGGGAAGAAAGGAGAGCAGACAGTGGGAAGATCAGCCATCTCAGAAAGAAATCTGGGAACTCTCCGTGTGGACCTTGAAATGCTAGAGAGGAGGCCATGACTGTGGGTCACCCCTCCCCCCAGACTCCACCTGGGCTGGACACTTGTGGAAGGCTCTCTCTGGACCCCATCCTCTCAGGTGCTGTTTCCTAGGTTTTCTCCGTGCAGAGGTCACTCCTGATTACTTTATTGAGTCACAAACCCCAGCCTCCAGTCTCCTGACCCCATCCCCCTGGGTTCAAGCCCTAAAAGCTTCCTCCCCAAGGAGACAACCCACTACTTATGACTTGAAGAGAAGCCCACATGTCCGAGACTTTTCCATGAGTCTCTACATGCTGGTGCTGAGATGACCCCCAACAAGGCACTGGGGCCAGCATTCTGCAGAGGCTGCTAGTGCTAACAGGCCATCTTACAGAGCTGTCTAGGAGGAGGCACCGAGATGCAGGGTAGTACAAAGGTACAGCCACACCACAGGCCTACCACCAGCTTAAAACAGGTGACACCATGCTGTGTACATGCATAGAGCAGGCACACCAAGGAATCTGACGAGTTGGGGCTTCCAGGATGCCCCCCTTCCCCTTTCAATGTTTGTCTATATGCCTAAGGGCCACCACTAAAATGTAAATATTCTCTGGGAGGGAAAACCTGTGAAACCATTGTCAGAATTACCTCCCCAGTAAAAATTAGTCAATTGGCCATTAAACATCTGGGTGTGAATTAGTCAATTACCTGAAACATTGGTGGCAGCTGTTTTAAAAAGAGCATTGGATACGGGGAACTGAATTTAAATCCCTGCCATAACACCTTTAGTGAGTGTCGAGCTATTTTGTGCACCTAGGAAGTTTGCTCCCAAGACAGGACATGCAGAGCCCCCAACCCTGGATCCTGAATCAGTTGGTCATTTTTTGACAAAGGCGGCAGGAGGTTGGGGCCACCCTTTGAGAAACACTGAGGAGCGTCTGAGCTCGGGAGCTGTCAGCAATCTCTTTCAGCCTCAGTCTCTGTCTCTGAAGCGGGGATAGTGATGAGCTCCCAACAGTGTCATTGGGTGGGGACTGACAAAAGCTGGGAGAGTTTTTGAGAGTGGGGCCCCACTGTCAGCCCCAGGAGGCGGGAGCACCTGACACCTCGAGTGTGGATGAGGGGATGCATTAAAGAAGGTGAGCACTGTGGTGCTGAGGACGGGCCCCGTGGGGACAGGAGTGACACCTGAGGGGACAGGCCACCTCCAGCCGTCCACACACCTGTGCCACAGGGTTGTGGAGCTGGAAGCCCAGAGCCTAGCAGGGCGGGCCTGGATGTTTCTCCATGTCGGACGGGGTGGGTGCTGGCCCAGCCTCTCCCAGGTCACTGAGGAATGTCCTGGGCCTGCAGGAGACAGAGGGTGTAGAGAAAAGGCTGGAGGCCTTGACTCTGTTACAGAGTCAACAGAAACCATTCAGAAGGGCAGCACCCCAGGAGGGAAGCGGCATATGGCTTCA
Source organism: Equus przewalskii (assembly GCF_037783145.1). Taxonomy (NCBI): domain Eukaryota; kingdom Metazoa; phylum Chordata; class Mammalia; order Perissodactyla; family Equidae; genus Equus; species Equus przewalskii. The sequence continues at coordinate 41,327,963 of NC_091843.1, forward strand.
GCAGGGGCAAATTAGCCGAATGTTATCTTCCCGCTACTTTATGATCATTGTTTACTGACAGTGCTTAATTTAAAATGTCTTCTCAGCATCTCAAGTGTGAGCAAAGACTAAACAGCTACTTCCATGCTAATGTGAAGCGTGGTGTGCTCGCACACGCAAACAAAGGGTAGAAATAACAATTTCCTCCTTGAAGTTATTTGAGGGAAAAAAATCATGCCATCTGTCCCAAGAAAGAAAAAAAAAAAAAAAAGGAGAGTTCTGTTGAAAAATTAGGAAGTTTCCACCAGAATGGTGGGGTTATGTAGCTCACACTAAAATGGTATTTTGAAAATAATAATCCTGTGCACACAGTTGCTCCTTGAGTGTTTCTTAGAGCTTTACAGAGGTGGAGCTGCAGGACCTGACCCTGGACCTCCCTGAGTGCCTGTCCTCTCCCCTGCACCGGGTTCGGAAGTTTCCAGGCGATGGGTTACGTACTGCTTTGGTTCGTCAAGTACGTGTCTGCCGTAAGAAAAGGCAGCACAGTGGCTGAGAGGGAAACTTAGGCACCAGGGGATCCCATATGGCCTTGGGCAAGTCCGGTCCTCACTCTGCGCCTCGGTTTCCCTAACCTTAACGTGGGCTGGTAATGACGCCGACCTCATAGATGAGGCTTGTCACGTGCCTAGCACACAAGTCCTCCTTGTACATTGACCATTACTGCTCTTCCTGCTGCCCCCGCCACTACCCTGCTGTCACACACACAGCACACAGTGACTCCATGACACAGGCAGAGGAACTCGGAATGAAGGGTCCTGGTTGGGTCCTGAAAAGTTAAAAGGAAATGGAACCCTTTTCTCTTCAACCTACATGAACTTCTTAGTCTTCCTGATCCAAACGCCCTAGACCTGCGCTCTCCCTCTCATGCCTCCTGACCCCACTCTGCTTCTCCATGACTGAATCACAGGTGGTCAGAGCACCTGACGACTAACGTGCAGGGCGGGGGACAGGATGTGCTGGGCCACACAGCTTAGTGAGGACTAGGGCCAGGCCTGGAACCTGGACCCAGCCAGAGGGAGGGATCCGTGATGAGCAGACATGTCCCACAGGGGCCTGCACTGAAATGGGACCTTCACGGAGGACCCTGGGATGGGGCTGGGCAGTGGGACGGCTGCCCGAGAGAAGACCAGCCTCAGGACTCCCATCTGCAGAGGGCCCTGGGAGGGAGGAGGCTGGGCGTGGTAGTGCACAGCCAGGCAGTCCTGATCTGGGGTGGGGGGAGGGAGAGTCATTCAGAAGAGGGGAGCAGACTTGGGTGGAGGGGGACATAGATGTCCGCAAGTTCAGGAACGGAAGAGGGTTGCCACATCTGGAGCAGGCAGCCGTCAGAACCTAACTGTGATAAGGGTCTCGGGGCTTTGATAGAACTCGAGTTTCTCTGGGTGCCCCTGGAATAAGGGGAGGGAGGAAAGTCTCCTCAGGAGAAATGAAGGTCATGACTGTTAGCATTTTTATGCCCTACAATCAATTGTTCAGGGAAGTCGCTAGCCCTTGAGTTTATAAACCACGTATAAACGTGCAGTATCCATTAAAAAAGAACTGCCAGGGGACACATGGTTTGTCTAGAACAGCACCCAGCCTGCCATCTGCTGCCACATGTAAATTATCTGTGTTTTATAACCTTTCATGGAAATTGTTTAAAGAGTTGTTTTTCTTTCTCCTTCTTCAAAACTCAAGCATAAATTCAAAACTCAGACAATCCCCAGGAATTTTGCTCTGTTTTGGCATTGCCAGGGCTCTGGCAGGCAAACGTGCAGGTCTGGGGGACCAGGAGGGCGCATCCACTCAGGGGGAAGAAAACCCTAACTGAAGCCCATTCTGGAACATGGCCAGCCACCCATCCCAGTCTGTAGTTGGAGGGAGCAGTCTTCCCCTGGCTGGTATCTTAGAGACTCCCCAGGTTGGGCCAACTGGCCACCCGGGGGTGTCCCCAGGAGTCCCTGGACAAAATAGCCTGGCTGAGACAGCGTGCCCCAGGACTGTGCCAGTCATCAGGGTAGGCAGAGCCAATGGGGCAGCAGCCCCCCCCCTCAGGCGACCTGGACGAGGCTAGTCCTGAGGTCTATGGTCTGTGCTGCATGGGAGAGGTGGTGATCTGATGGTGCACGCATGCACCCAGACCTGTCCCCTACGTGGACATCCCCACAGGATGACCCTCACCCAGCAAGGCCTTGTTAGCTGGCAGCTGCCCCTCCCCTTCTGTGGTTTTCAAAGGTAGATGGTGCTTCCCATGTTAAAAGAAAGCAGACTTTCTCTTTAACTTGAAAGTGAAAACTAAATGGTATCAGCACTGGATCTGGATTGCTGTTTGAGAAATGGATGGGTCCAGGCTGTTTGAGGAGGCCTGTGTGCTGGGCACAGGGCCTGTATTTTCTCACACCCTCTTTGGGCCTAGCTTGACGCTGCCTCTCTCTCTCTCTCTGCAGCTATAGACCGAGGTCAGTGGCAGTAGAGGGAGACAGTGGAGATTGAGCAGGGACTACAGGCAGTCAGGCATCTCACCCTCCTCCCTGGGGCCCAGAAATGGAGGCTGAGGAGGAGGATGCCGTGGGCTCACTGGAGAGGGTGAGGGGGCAGCTTGAGACCCCACATGTGGACAGCCTCACCCAGGGATTTACAGGAGCCCCAGTTCACTTTCCAAAGCCCATAGGCTATAGAGCAGGGAACCAGAGCCGGGAACTTGCAGCCCACTGGTGCACAGCTGGCCAGGGCCTAGGTAGGGAGCAGTGCAGGGCAGACAAAGTCTAGCAAGAGAGAGAAAATACAAGGGCATAGCATAGACCTTTCTTGAATGCTCAGAGTAGAGCAGAGAGTGAGTTGCATCTGAGCACAAATGTGTCTGGGCAAGAGTGAGAGCAGAGGACCAGTGTGGTCCCCAAAGACGGAGCCCAAGCTGCAGTCTGACTGCAGATGGGACCTGGGGCCAGCCTTCACTTGTGGGGGGCCCTGGAGAAGTCAGCTGGCCCAGCTTTCCCTGGTCTGTCCAGTGAGAAAACCCTCCTGTGGGGCTGTCCTGGTCAGTTTGGGCTGCTGTAACAAAATACACAGACTGAGTGGCTTATGAACAACAAATATTTATTTCTCACGGCTCTGGAGGCTGGCAGTCTGAGAGCAGGGCGCCGATATGCTCGGGTTCTGGTGAAGGCCCTCTTCCAGGTTGCAGAGTGCTGACTTCTTGCTGTGTCCTCACATGGTGGAAGGAGCTAGAAAGCTCTCTGGGGTCTCTGTTATAGGGGCACTCATCACATTTGTGAGGGCTCTGCCTTCATGACCTGATCAACTTGCAAAGGACCTACCTTCTAATACCATTACCTTGGGGTTGAGGTTTCAACATGTGAATTCTGAGGGGACACATTCGGAGTGTAGCAGGGGCTGTACACAAGAAGGTGCTAGCCTGTCTGTCTGAATGTTTTTACTTTTCCTTTCTTCCTTCCTTTCAGTTCTTTAGTCATTTAGCAAACACTGTGAGGAGCTGAGGATAGAGTGGTCACCAGCACAGAGTAGTGCTCTGCTCTGACAGCAACAGCTCAGCACAGGTGCCAGGAGGGGGAAAAGGGATGCTGGAGAAGCATGGAGCAGGAACTCCTAATCCTGAAAAGGAGATTTAGGAAAGGTGCCTCAGATGACATGATCTCTCAACAGAAAGCCAGTGAAGGCCTAAGGCAGAGGAGTGAGGAGGAGTGTTGGGAGCAGAGAGAACGGGATGTGCAAAAGCAGGAGGCAGAGAGCCTGGCACCGAGGCGGGAGTTGCTGCAGGCAGTGAAGTCTGGTTGGAATGTGGTGCAAGAGGTAGAGACAAGGTGGGGCCTCCTACGAGGCTGGAGGGTCCCCATGGGCAGGAATTGACCTCCCAGTGCTGGGGGCCCCTCAGAACATCAGACTGAACCTGCACAGAAGCTGGCCTGGGAAGGTTGGATTCCTTAACCAAGGGACTCAGAACACCACCAACCCCACCCCCACCCCCGCTCCAGTCCAGACACACCCAGGTTGGAGAACATCATCAGAAAAGCAGCCGTGTCCGTGAGAAGCCTCACATTGCCCCCTCTCCAGCATGTGTGTCTGAAGGGTTAGTCACCTGCCTGGTTTTAAGGAGCAGATACAGTAATAGAAGGGGTTGGGGACCTCCCAAAACCATGAATGAGTTGTCCTAACACCAGAAAGCATGAGAAGTCTGTTCAAGCTTGGATGTTTAAAACATTTGGGCTTTTCCTTTCCCAGATGGGAATCCTTAAATGTTGCCATTTCTTCTTTAAGGCACATTAGAAGAATTGAACTCCCTTATCACTTTCCTGCACCTGGAAACTTCTCAGATAGGAACAGTTGGATATTTTGGGACCTTGAGTGAATTTAAATTCCACATTTAGACTCCACCACCCTTGTTTGATTTCTAATTAGAATGTCACACTTCCCTTATGAACACAAGGTGTTGTGCAGAAGACCTTCTGCAAAGGAGGTTGGGGATGGGCGGAAATAAAGGCGGTCCATATGGAACAAGGATGATATTTCTGCAGGTATATTTAGAGGTAACAATTTTCTGATAAACTGAATCTTCAAAAATATTCTTTAAAAATTGCCAGATTGACTTAAGTACTTTGTTCACATTTAAAAGATATCTGAGGTACCTGTTGTTGCTTTAAGGAAGATCCAAAGTGTGCAATTATACACGGCAAAAAGATGAATAGTGTGTAAATTCTGCAGATATTAATGGTGTTGGGTCGATGGTATAATGAGACTTAATCAGTGAGTGGTTTTTGTCTTGGTGACTGTGAAAGCCCGGTTGAGCCTCTGTGACTCAGGAGAAGGGACAACATGGATTTGGGGGTCCTGTGACTCTGCTGGGGTCATAGCACAGATGCCTCTGTGTTTTCTCTTCTTACTTCTACCAGAGTGCAAGATGATGTACCACTGCATGGGAGTTTTTTAAAAAATAAATCAAAGAATGACACCCATGTTGCATTGTGTTGGTTTCACTTAACGTGCTCTTTTTGATTTTGGTCAAAAACTGAGAATTTTTTTCCTTAATCTTGATAAATAGAGGTAGATAAAAAGCATCAACATCACATCTCTCAAGAAAAGCAGCAGAAGAGGATGTTCAATAAAAATGGACCTGACTCCACGCTGGCGTAGATTTGTTTAGCGTCTTTCACTCTAGTGACTTAATGGTGAGATATCACAGCTGTACAATTAGCAACAAAGAGAAATGATTGGGAGCTGAACGGGATGCTTGTGCTATCGATTTTCAGTCTTGTTGCATCTTCTTGTAACCAGAGGGAGGAAGATAGCTAGAATCTTGTTACTCCATGACAGAGACGTATAGCTGTCCTTAGCCAGGTAGCCTTTGGGAGGTTATTGCCACCTCAGATCATCAAATCAGTCTATTGCGTGGAGACGCCTCCTCATTCCTCCTGGAGGATGCTGCGTGGCTCTGCTTCTGATGTGCACATCTGGAGCACCTGTTGGAAGCTCACATCCAGGAAATGGGACTCCTCTGGGCTTCCTGCGACAGACAGGAAGTTGGTCTCTGTCCCCATCAGCCCAGCTTCTCACTATCAGGGGCATGATGCCAGCAGCTCACTAGCCAACCGTCATGGCTGCCCACACCCACTCAGAGACGTGTTGCTCCACCCTTGAGCATCCACCTGTCCCAGGCCCTGCAGGGCTGGACTGAAATCCATGCACGAGAGAAGCTGGGCTGAGCAGGTGGACAGTGACCTTTACCTGCGATGCTGTCAGTATGGGGATCAATGTCGCTGGAGCATGCTTGGGGGAGGGTGTGAGGCAACATCATGGGCAGGAGTTGGCAGATTTGGGTTCCCAGGTCCTAACCTTGTCACCAGTCATCTCTGTGTCCTGGTACAAGTGACTCAATTTCCCTGGACCCTTTTCAGAGTCCAGTAGTCCTGTCTGTCCCAGATGCTTGCCTCAGGCCTCCCACTTGGGTCTGTGTCCCTTGCCCTGCCCTCTGTGGTGATGGATTGTCCACTCATGACCCTCTCTCTCTGAAACTGCATATCTTCACTCAACAGTTCCTGGCCACTGTCGCAGATGCTGTCAGTGCCCCACCTTTGATCCTGAAGGCGTCTACTGGTGCTCTCTGCCTCATCTTGGGCCTCTCCCTGGACCTGGGCCATGCTCAGTTGGTGTACTGGGCAGGCCAGAAGTGCTGGGGAGTTAATGTTCCTAGGAGCAGCCTTCAACTAACAACGAGAGTCCATGGACAGTAATAGCTCTGCCCCACTCAGGTGGGACAGGTGGCGGGCTCCCCTCTGTCACCTGGAGGAGCCTGCCCAGCAGGTCTGAGCCCTCGTTGCCCATGTCAGTAACCTGCTCATTAATACACTCTGTGCTGCTTCTGTCTCTTCTTGTTTCATTTCCTTGTCCCCTACCAGTGCTTCCTGGGATCATCTCCCACTAAACTGCTTGTACTCAAGTCCTTGACTCAGAGTCTGCTGCTGGGACCACATCAAGACAGGCACCGGTCATCCCAAGCCAGGCCCTGTGCTGTGCAGGCCTTGACACTGAGATTGTTTTCTTCCTTTTCCTGGCCAACTCCAGGAACAGGGCTGACCCCTTCACAGAAATGGGCGGCCCAGGCCAGGATGGTGTGGTCAGCTGTCTGTATGCATAGTTCCTAGGACACATGCCTCTCTCTGCAGTGCCATGATGGGCCCAGCAGAGGTATGGTAAAGCCATGGGTGAGGGCTGGGGTGTGGTTCTGATGCCGTGCCTGAAACCCTTCTTCCATACTGGGCCTTGGCTGGGCCCTCTGCGATCTCCACTGTCTTCTCCTCTCTCCTCCTGGCCTTTCCAGGCCTCTTAAATGTTGTGTCTGTCAGTGGGATGAGCCAGCCACTGCCCTGATGCTGCATCTCCAAGGAGGTGACCCAGCAGCTTGGAGAACAATTACACTCCTTGGCACGTCCGTCCTAGGGCCGCCAGTGCCCTGCTGGCAATAACCTGGGGCCAGCGCCGAATAATTCCTTGATGGAGTTGGTGTCTGGGGTCAAGCCTGACATTGCCATGAGCAGCTTTGTCAACCAGGCAGATGGAAGCACTCAGTGCAGCCCCAGGCACTGTAGTTGATTGACCAGGGCTGCTGCACCTGGGCCTGTGGAGCAGCTGCCGGCAGACTGGCCCTCTCCACAAGCAAGCGCCTGGAGTCCAAACCCCTCCCCAAAATGGGCCTGATGAGACTTCTTACAGGCACCCTTAGCTGCCCACAGCCACGGAAATGGACGGAGCTTGTTTCTGTGCCTCCCACCGTGCCCCCAGGACCCTTCCTCCTCACCGGCACCCAGGAGTTATTCGGCAAATGGATGGGGCCCCAGATCTCCAGAGCTGTCTCCTGTGCCACCTGCCCAGCTGGACCCTCCATTCTCCCGTGGCCAGGGCCTGCATTACAAGATTGTTCTTCTTTTCCCTCCTCTCCACCCCCAACCTATTCGCCATCCATGGTGCTCTGCTTTCCAAGAACTGTCAGTCCTTAGAGTGACTGAACAAGTCATCTGTACTTAGCACAGGTGGATCAACATCTGACTCCTCCCAGGTGTCTGGGCCCAAAGAAGAACAATCCCAGGGGTGAGCCAAGCTCATGAAAACCCTTGCACATGTCCGCCTGCAGCAGAGCCTTCCGCGTGGTGCGCCTCCAGTGCCCACCTGTCAGGCATGGGCCGTCTTCGGACAGTGACACTATCTTTGCAGTCCTGGATATGAGTGCCAGGGCTTAGAGCTCCCCTCATTCTAAGTACTTGTTTCAGAGACAAGGAGAGTACAGCCCCAAGAAAAAGGGACTTTCCTAAGATGTCCCGTGAGTTGGCACTTGATTCCTGAAGCAGGCGGGAAGGAGGCAGGGTGTTCTGCGTGCTCTAACTATTCTAACTACCTGCTAACCCTAACTATTTGTTTTCAGTGGTGAGAAAGACAGTCAACTTCCCACCTGACAACAACAGGACGAAAATTTTGACATGTGGTATCAATCCTCAGGCTCACCCAGAGGCCTGAAATAACTTGTATAGTGATTTAAGGTAGAAATCATGGCCCCAAGAGTAAGCAAGTATTGGCAGATCTGGGCCTGGTCATGTCAAAAGGCTTCTAAAAGGAATGTCTTATTTAAATTCAATAGGTAATAGATTGAAAGGGCTTACAGAGTTCCAGGGAAAAAAAACTTCTAGACACTCTTGTTCTACTCCCTAACCCAGCCCACCCCAGCCCTAGGCCACCCAAACCTCTCAGACGTTAGCAAGGGCCCAGGGAAGAGGGAACACCATTCCACCCCGGGCCTCTGACCCAGGCCTCCAGGGGATGCCCCTGGCCGTCACCTGTCCGAGTTTTCTTTTCGACAGTATTGCCAATCTGTGGAATCAGAGAGACAATGTGACCTCACAGGTACATGATTTATTATCTCTGCTGACTTCCACCAGAGTGGGCAGGAGGAATAAAAAAGGTGTGTGGGGTTCCAGCAGCTCTTGAGCACCCAAGCTCATCCTGACCCTGTTTTTTTTTTTAAGATTTTATTTTTTTTCCTTTTGTTCCCCAAAGCCCCCCGGTACATAGTTGTATATTCTTCGTTGTGGGTCCTTCTAGTGGCATGTGGGATGCTGCCTCAGCGTGGTTTGACGAGCAGTGCCATGTCCGCGCCCAGGATTCGAACCAACGAACGCTGGGCCGCCTGCAGTGTTAGGGTTAACTTAACCACTCAGCCACGGGGCTGACCCTTTTATATATAATATAAATTGTTCCTCATAAACCGCATTCTTTGCCTGCAGCCCAAAGGCTTCCCTAACTCCTCTCAGACCTTCCCCAAGGGTGGAGCTAACTAGACCAGTTCTGTTCATCCTCCACATCTACTGTATGTGATTTGCATACATTTTTTCCTCATTATAGTGTCATTCTCATGAAGTGTGAGCCCCATTGTCACGACAGTAAAGACAATGGATTTGTAGTTCCTCCTTACTGAAAACTTTCCTTCCTCAAACTCCCTCTGTGTCTTCATGCAGCCCACATTCATGATCATATGAATGCAAAGATTCTGCAATTTCCACCACATCCACCTCTTTCCCCATCCTCCATATCTATTTCTCTACATCATTTTAGTGACCTGTACGTGTGTCCCTGACTTCAGGGACTTTCACAAATTCTTTTCTATTTACAACCCTTAATATGTTTCTTTCCACTAATACAATATATTCTCCTTCTGATCAATACTGCCCACTCCATAGACACATCCTGGAAAAGGTTTTGAAATACACACATGCACAAATTCTACCAGCATCCTGGAAGAAAAATCAATTCATGACTTCTTGCCTGTAAATAATGAATGCCAGAAGATACTGGAGCAGTAGTTAGAGAGTTTTGAGTACAAAAGATTATCATCCAAGAATTTTGTACCCTGCCTAGGTGGTGGTCATGTGTGAAGGCAAGAGAAAGAAGTTCCCAATACACAAGTGTTCAAATACATATGACATCTTCCTGCTTTTTCTTGTTTAAAAAAATAAGCTTTAAATCATACCCCACCCCATTGATAAATGAACCAAAATAAGTCAGAGAAATTGTGTCATAAAAGAATGGGCCATGAGATTCCAAATGAGTTACTTACAGAATTAAGCATATATAATTAGAGTAATATATTAAAATTAATAATAAGAAAGAAGGAGAAAAATTTGGCCCATGGAGCTGAATATGAAAAAATAATAATAAAAGGAAAAGGATAAAGCAAGGAAATGTTAATAACAGAAATAATGAAAAAATTTTTTAAAGCAAAAGAACAACTTCCCAGTGAAAAGGCAAAGCCTCCCAAGTTGGCTCAAAACAAAATAAAACAAAACCTAATCTGACTATAAACCATTTGATTAAATGTTGGCTGGTAAATGTTCTTTCCTCAAGCTCTAATCTTAGAGATTTACTCTTAGATGGTCATCTCTTCTGAGTCTAAATTCCAAAGTCACGTCATCCATGCCCAGAGTTTCAAGTCCCACCAACCACCGTGACTGCCACACTGATAACTCCTACTTAGACCTCTGCTCTGATATCCAGGCCCGTAAGTCCAACCGCATACTTGGCACTTGCACTTGAGTGTCTACAGGCAACTCAAACTCGTAATGTCCAAATCTAAACTCATGGCCTTTCCCCATCACCAACCTTCCTGCCAAAACAAAAACAGAACAGCCCTCGACCAGCATTTATATCTCAGTAAATGATACCACCATCCATCCATTTACACAAGCCAAAGATCTGGGAGCCCTCTTCATCACCCTTCCTCCTGTAGCTTCCCCGTCCAATCCATCGCCAAGTCTTCTCCCCTCTACCTCCTATATGTGTCTCAAACCCATCCACTTCTCTCCATCCCCACGGCAATCACTGAAAGTCAAGGAACAGTTGTTTCTCAATCAGACTCTCATCATCACGTCCTAAGCAATCTCCTTATATCCCTTCAGCTACCAGAGTGATTTCTTTTTAAAATGCGGTTGGTGATTACGTCAGTCAATGATGTGCAGGTAAATGTTTAACAACTGGCTCTCCAGAGGGGATAAGGCCTGATATGTAGCATTTGCCAATTTCCATGGTGTAAATACTACCACCATGGATGATCTCAAGTGACCAGTTCAGCGATGTCACAGATCACAGAGTTGGGAAGAGATGTGCATAGTTCTCTGGTGTACAGAAGTCTGCAGCACGTCACTGCTTGTAAGCCCTGTATTTAAAACCCTTTAATGACTTTTCATTGCTTCTAGAATAAAGGCTCAAGTCTTCAGCAGGATGTAAAATGTCCTGCATGATCTGATTCCATTGACCTTTCCAACCTCAACTCATACCATATTCTCCTCATTCTCTGCATCTAGCCCCACTTGCTGACAATAAGCTCCTTCTTCCCAGGAGGTCATCCTCTGTCTGGAATGCTCCCTGTGGCGCCCCTACTCTGCCCCAATCTGGCTAACAAACACATCTTTTAGAGCTGATCCTGAATGTCTCCTCCTCAGGACAGCCTTTCCTGAGTAGTCCCCCTGAGTAGTTCCAGTGTAAACTTCTGTAGCACCTACTAGCTCATGACACCATATACCATAAACGTACTCCCCACTGTGATTTTACACGTACTTAGGAAATTATCACTGATGTCTGTCTTTCATCCTGCACTTTAATTTCTATGAGAGTAACACCATATTTGTTTTAGGATCACCATTGTATTCCCCAGTGCCTAGCAGTCGGCTCGTATGAAGTACTCAGTACATTTTTGATGAATGAGCAAATGAAAAGACATACACTTAAAATCAAATGGCATGAGGAGTTTAAAGGAAAAAAAGTCGTCAAAGATCTATTAGTCAAAAACACAAAAAAGAAACATTTTAGAGGTGATAAAATCCATAAAGGAGATGCAGTAGGCAAGGAGCTGTATGCACCAAATAACGTCAGCCATTACTGATAGGAACAGAAGGAAAAATAAGACCACAGTTGTAGCATGAGGCTTTAACGTATCAATAGAACTAAACAGAAAGGCCAGAAACAAACCTTAGGACACAGAATAAAAACATAAAGACAATATTTCAGAACTGTGAGAAAGGGGTAGATTATTTTCAAATGGTGCTGGGACAAATGATTAAGTGTTCGTTTTTAAAAAAGTAGGATTGCTGCGTGATTCCAGTGGCTTTTCTGAAGTACAAAACCCTCTTATATAGGACATTAATAATCATGACAGGAAAGGGGTTCTGTAGTCCAGTTAGTCTGGGAAAAGCTATGTGAAGCCAAGGTAAGCAGATTTCTTTATTGCAAAATTTGCAAAATCTTTGTCGCTACTGTGCAGTAGATGATTTCAGAGAGAACTATAGTACAGACTGTTTCCAGAATTACTTGACCACAGAATATTTCATGAGACTCATGTTTCATGTTCTACAGAAATCACTTGAGAAATGGTAGCTTAAAAAGTAAATAAAATCATAAAAGACCTCAAATAAATAGACACAGATATTTATATGCTTCTATCCAGGTAAGTGAGGCTCTCCTAAGCCAAACAAAAAAGGAAGACCCAATGGGAAAATGGTTGATATGTTTGATGACATAAAACCTTTAGGCTTCTGAATATCATAAAGCACAGAAAAACTGGGAAAAGGTAGTTGGAGTTAGGGATGACTTATCTATTTAAAGAGCCTTTAGTAATCAATGAAAAAAAAGATTGCCATTCAAATAGAAAAGTTGCGAAGAGCATGAATGGAGAGTGCATACACACACATTTACTTTCATCCACCAAATATGCATGATCATTAAATGTGAGAAAGATGCTTAACCTCACTAATAATCAAAATCAAGCAAATTAAAACAGTAGCGTTATACGTTTTTTGACTATTGGCCATTTTTAATGATAAAATTCAGTTTGAGCAAGATAAAGTGAATGGAAGCTATCAAATACAGTGAAGGGAAATATAAAATGGTACCACCTCTCTTGCCAGTAATTTGGCAGCACCTATTTATCAAGTCTCTTTTTAAAAATGCCTTTGATTCAGTAACTCCACTTCAGGCAATTTATTGCAAGGAAAAAAAATCAGAGATTGCCTAAAGATTTATGTACAGGATGTTTACTGTAGCCTTGCTTATAATAGCAGAAATATTGGAAGCAGCCCAAATGTCAGGCAGTGATTGGTTAAGGAAATTATGGCATGCCCTATATGATGGGATATTATGCAGCCATTACAAATGATGGCTTGTAGAAATATTCACAAAAAGAATGTTAAGATGAAAAACATGATGTAAGACTACATTTAGATTCCAATTTTATAAAAATACATATGTATGTTTATATAACTGGGAAAGACTTAGGTGAGATATACTAAAATGCTGAGTTATTCTCTCTGAAAAGCATTCCATTTATTTTATAACCATCCTCCACATGTCCACATCTAATTCATCAACCAAGGCTTATCAACTCGACTTCCAAAGCATACCCTGAGTCCTTTCTTCATCCCCGCTGCTGCGCCCCAGTCAGAGTCACCATCATCTTCCACCTTGACAAGCACGGCAGCCTCTCATGGGTCTCCCTTCCTCCTCTTTTGCCCTGTTGTGGGCCAATCTCCAGGAGGTCGCCAGAGTAATCTGTTTTCGGTGTAAATCAGTTCACATTACCTCCCGTTTAAAACCCTCCAGGGCTGTCCCCTCACACCTTGAATAAAATCTAAAGCTGTTTCCCTTTCCAGGGCCCTGAGGCCCCTCGAGATCCTACCCTGCAGGTCTGACCTCATCTTGAGCCACAATCCCCTCTCGTTGTCCTGCCGCCACTCTGGTCCCTTCTCTCTGCCTCACGTGCCCCATCTTGGCCTGGCACTAGCTCTCCCTCTGCCTGAGACGCTTCCCCCTGCCCTTTACATACCCGATTCCTTCCTGTCAGGTCTCTGCTTGAATGTCACCTCCTCTGAGAGGCCTCCTGATCAATGTATTTTAATTCTCTGCAGAGCACTCAGTACCATCTGACTTTTTTCTTCTGTGTCTATTTCTCCATGTATTGTCTAAATTTCCCCCACTAGAATAGTAAATCCATCACAGCCTAATATATACACTTAGAACCCTGCCCTAGCAGGCAATAAGTGCTTGAGGAATGCATGAATTAGAAAATGAAACCAAAACTATTTCATCAAAACTGGGAAAGTTAAATCATGACAGGCTACTTGACCAACAATCTTCAAAAAATAAAATACTCTGGAAAATCTCCAGGCTAGGAGAGTTGTCCCACCCTCACGTGGATGTGCCATGGCCAGAGAGTGGGTAATCTCTCCCCTCTCTAACCTCCCAGACCAGAAAATGACATTATTGTGGATGGGCCGGTGGAATGGATTTGCAGCGTCCCCTGCTTCAGAAGCAAATAGCTCTATTAGGCTTTTGCAGGTCTCTGGGGAGTTCGTCCAGGTTTTGGAGAATTCCAATGAGCTCCAGTTTTAAACATGCAAGACGTCAGTTCTGGCTTTTGGCTCACTGGAAGAGAGCAGCTTAGGTAGTTTTTTTGCCTCACAACCCAAGGAATTTCTCTTTCCCAACATGACAGCCTGAGAAGTCAGGTAGAGGGTGCTTAGTGGAGGGGGAGGCCCTTCAATGAGACGGGACCCAAGAAGCATTCTCCCCTCTCCCTAAGCCATTCTTTAGGACCGCTGACAAGAGCCAGGCCACGACCTCACACCACGAGGCACAAGACCATGTCAAAAGTTGCCAGATTGAGTGTTTGTGGTCTTGAATTTACTCTAAAGTTCCTCAAAGGACAGTGATTTGTCATGTTGCTGTGGAGTAATTTTGAATTGAGTGCGATCCAGGGCTGCTGTGTGAAAACAGATCACTTAGCTAGTGAGTGGGCCTAGCCAGCCCCCCAGCACCCCATCTCACAGAAGCTTCCACTGAACACTGGGATGTAAGAGTTGTAAGGGGCAGATTGCTGCCTGTTTTGTTCACTGCTGAATCCCTGGTGCCAATAACAGCCCACTCACATAGCAAATGCTTCATAATTAACGTCAAATGAGTTAAATAACAAGTGATAACATTTGCCCCCACTTACTGATCATTCACTGTGTGCCTCGCTTGGCTTAATTCTCACAGCCACGTGAACTCTTAGTCATCACAGCACCCCCACGAGGTGGGTTTTGCACCTGAGAAATTAGGGGCTACGAAATCTCCTGCAGCACAGGTCTATTTGACAGAGTTCATTTCCTTTGTCAGGATGTTGTCTGATCCTCCTTGTGTTGAGTTGATACTGCGGGAGAGGCAGGAATGTCCTGATGAGGAGAACCTCTCTCTACTAGTTAACATGTTTAGAGAGGCAGTGTGATGGACAGAAAAACCACTGGCCAGGGAGTTGTCATATCTGGGTTCAAATTCCATCTCCTTCACTAACCAGCATGAACTTGGACAAATCACAACCTCTCTGAGCCTGAGTTTTCTCATCTGTTAACATCATCATCATTATTATGATGATGATGATGATGATGAAACCAGCCTTGCCAGCTCATACGGACTAGAGTGAGATGCCAATGAGAAAAAAGACGTGTTGGGTTGAATTGTTATTTGCATTAACTCTGAGGTAGGTCCATCAGCGTTTGGCCCAGTTTGGGGGGGTTTAGGTACTTGGGGAGGTTGTGCATATAAATGAGTTATTCCATAGAAAATGTTTCCAAGTGTCTTGCATATAGTAAGCACTCAATAAATACTAGTATCACTATTATGTTACTGGAAAAGCCCCCACAGACTCCTGCTGGTCCCTGAAGACAATTTTTGTCTATACCCAGGGTGGCCAATGGGTTTCACTACACATGCTATTCAGGTTAGTTACAGTGGTGTAACAAATTAGCCCAAAACTCAGCAACTTAAGACAATCGCCTTTGTATTATGTCTCACGATTGTGTCAGGAATCTGGGCAGGGCTCAACTGGGTGACTCTTCTGCTTCAGGTGGCATTAACTGGGGTTGCTCAGTGGTGCTTAGCTGCCAGGTGGGCTATAATTGAGCATCCTAGCCAGAGTCACTTGCATGTCTGGCACTTTGGCAGGGTCAGCTGGAAGGCTGGCTCGGCTGGACCCCTCTTCTCCCTCCATGCAATCTTAGACGCACACAGTCTATCCTGCAGAATAGTCAGACCTCTTACAGGGTGGCCCAGGGCTCCAAGAGCAGTCTTCCAAGATGCCCTTGGGGAATATGCAAGGCCTCTTAGCCTCAGAAGTCTAGTTATGTGGGTCACATTCTATTGGTCAAGCAAGTCACTAAGGCCAGACCAGATTCCACAGGAGAGAAATTAGACTTGTCTCTCAGAGGCATCAGAGGATTTGTTGCCGTCTTCAATCTACCACAGGTGGTAACTCTGATCCCTTGGTAGTATCTGCCGGGAGTGATGTGAGATATAAATGAGAAGGCCACACCTGGGCTCTGTGGGAAAGAATGAGGTGACTCCCGTTGTCTGCCGTGAGAGTGGAAGCACGAGTACCCCATATTTGCTAGCTCTGACTTAGAACTTTCTCCTTCAGAAGGCACATCCCGCCCTCTGTTACCCTATTTTCTTCCTGTCAACTGTTCATTCTGATTGCATTTAACTGTTGTCTACCAGAGAATTTTATAGGGAACCTTATTGTTCACCACCACTTTGCAGGACTGGTGGGGACTTAGATCTATGCTGGGGACTCGTGTCTTCACCAGGCGCCCTTTTCTTCTAAGCTTTGTTCATGGAGCCCTTTCTGAAGACTTTGCTGCCCATCTTCTATTGTTTTGCCAAGTCAGAGTTAAGCAAGGCCAACCAGGCATATCTACATCCAACTATGGGTGTGTCCTTTGATAAATAGTCAGTGAAAAACACAAATGATTATGTTACTTCTAATTCTAGCAAGTGAACTCATTGAAATGCACATCAGGGATTTTTGAAAAGAAGGGGGGGATGGAGGAAGAAACAAAGTAAGTGGGGAAGGAGGGAGGCAGGGAGGAAAGAAAGAAGGAAGAAACCAACCTGCTTATTGTTTTGGAAAGCCATATTTCCCTCTTTTGCCCTGTAGAGTAAGATTTCATATGATGAGTTTGGCTAACGCGGCACGCGGGGAGCTCAGGCATGCCTGAGCGGTTGTTCTTCCACTTCTTTTGCTAGTTCCCAATTGCATCTGTAACCGAACTTATAAGGGCTCTGCCTTGTCCATTCCTCCCCCAGGTCCCGCTGAGATGACAGTGATGAACTGGAGACTTTCTATTCATTTCCATGGCAACAAACATCAATGTCCTAGGGCCACTCCCCAAAACCTTTACAAATGCCACTTTCCCATTAAGCCCAACCCCTGGGAGATAGCAGAGCGTTTGCAGAAACAGCAAGAACCACCCCACACACACACACTCACAAGGCACTGTGGCTGGAGCAAGACTAGGCTTCAGAAGGATGTCTGGCCCCATGTACCTATAAACAACAGGTGAAACAAAGGCAATTAACGAAATTGGTTTTTCTCCAATTGTTTCTTCTCTTGTAAAGTTTCCCCTACTGTGAAAATCTCACTTCCAACTTATGTTCCACTCCCAGACAGCTTTACATCTAGCGTTTGGAAATTGCCTAGACAAGGAAAAATTGCACCTCACATTTCCCAAGCACTTCTTGTACCTTGTGCTATCCATTCTTTCTCGAGTACTAATTATGAGCATTTATTTACTGCTCACGTCTCCAGTGCTGGTGGTATGCAGTGTGTGTCTGTAACCAATGACTCGCTATTCATCAATAATCAGAGATCCGAAAACAAGAACGTGTGAACTAGGGTACAGATCCAGTTAACCTGAAATGGGAGAGAAGGGACTTTATCCTCTAATTGAGTTACATCGTGGTGTGGAGTGTGCCACTGGATTCTGGGGGGTCACTGGGGAACCGTGCCCTCATGCTGAGACTGGAGGCCTCACAGGGAATGGATTCCTAAGCTTGTCATGCTCTGTCCTCTTTCCTACACGTGACCTGGGGAGTACAGAAACCCATAGTATAGTGACCCCAACTGGCCTAAAATGTTTTGAAGCTTAGGAGCCTGGAGATACACAAAGGATAGGCCTAATTTTGAGCAAGGCAGGTTCTGGAAGAAGAGTGAGCTTGGACTTAGCCCGATACTTGATATCTTTTCTCTGCTTGACTGTTGTCACAACTACACTGTTTCTTCCTGTTGTCCCTGGGTGGTAATCCAGAGCACAAGACCCAGGCCCAAGCCATCCTGGGGTAGAGTCTTACCTCTGCCCATCTTCTCGCCTATTGTATGGGAATGCTAGAACCTCCTTCGTGAGAGGGTTATGAGGCTGCAGTGAGGTCATTCCACAGCCTGGCACAGGGTAAGAGCCCGCCCACGTCAGAGCCATCACTGTCATCATCCTCACCATCTTCTGAGTTGAGGATTAAGGGGGAATCCCCTCAGCATTAGTGACTGTACGGGCAATGGGCTTCCCGAGAGCAGATCTCCACTGACGTGGGCCACGGAGGGGCAAACCAATTTAACTACACCCAGGACCCAGGTTAGGCCGCTACAGAGGCGAGATTTTCACAAGATTACGTACGTGCTATGGAACACTTAGTGTGTGATTTTCCCCCCATTTGTGGTATCCTTAGGAGCCCACCTCAAGGCATGAAATCCCTGCCTGCGGATAAGGTGGCACTCACTTGTTTCTGAAAACCACAGCTGAGGCTTAAGGAGGCTGATTAGAATGATGACGTTTGCATTTCACGTGGTGACAGAGCTGGTCCTGCTCGCATCTTACAGTTTACTCTCTTAACAGTGGAGCAAGTCGAGGGGCAGAGGACAGCTGCCTGCACTATGTGCCCACTGCATGCCAGCTTAATTCCTATGCTGAGACTTAGGAATTAACAGAAAAAAAGCTCTTTTTAAGAGTCATGTTAAGCTTAACGGCCAAGGAGAAAGGGGCATCCAGAGTTGGAGTGCCCACATCAGTGTTCAGAGGCCAGGCAGGGCTGGTCTACAGAGGGTGAGGGTTGGAGTCCCTGCCTATGGCAGCCTAGCCTCTGGGCAGTCACTTCCTGTTTGCACAGGGCTGCCCGGTGCTCAGGGTCCTGGGGCTGTTCCCAAGCAGAGCACCGGCACAGCATCCCGGTTCATGTGTCTCACACACAAGATGTCCTTGGCCTCACCGTGGACACACGGAACCTGGAACAGGCCTGCCCCCACCCCCACGCCTCTGTCATTCCTGTTTTGTTGGCTCTGGGCAGGGTGCGCCCCACAAGTCAGTCAGGCAAGGTCCCAGGCATGCCCCGCCTGTGGTCCATTCAGAGGTGAAAGCAGGGTAGGGTCAGCAAGGTGCTGGCTCAGGGACCCTGGGACAAACCAGAGAGGCACAGATCACAGCCCAGATGTGCAGCAGGTCCTTCTTCTGCCGTGACATGTGTGACAGGTTACGTCATCTGTCTAGCATACCCAGATGCAAGAGACACGAAGTCCTGCCTGGTTCCACACATGTTGGCTGCAATCTCTTTTACATACCCCACAGTTTTTCAGAGTGCGAGTGTGTGAGAATGAGATGATTATAGGAATAAATTTAAATCCTCTCAAAATTCATTATCTGAAAAGTAACTTATTCCCAATTTGCACACCTCGGATATTGCTATTCGCACATTACTTGCGACCTCACACTAATGAAAGTTGACATCTGGTTTTAGAGGATGGTTCTACCCCCGTTAGGGACTTCAGGAGAATCCTTGAAATAACCACCCCCCAGCTCTCTCTCTCACCCTCTGTGCATACTCAACTTTTCCAGAAGGATCTGGCAGAGAAAGCAAATGTGCTGTGCACCTCCAGGAGATACCCAGACACCCACACTTCTCTGGTCCATGTGACCAGATGGAACCTCTGAAAAGGTTGGCACAAGTAGGGCTGCCTCCCAGGTGGGAGGCGAGGCCTTGTCTGTCCTGACCACGGGAGCCATAGCCCTGTGGGGCTTCTCAGCGTGTGGTCCACAGCTTTGTCACCCAGCCTGGATTGGGGTGCTGGTTAATAGGCACATTCCCAGGCCCTGCCCCAGAGCCACTGCGTCAGCAGGGCTGGATGTGGAGCCCAGGAATCTGCATTTTCACCCCCACCCCCACTCCAAGCCCCAATTATGTGGCCTTGTGTCTGGAAGCTCCTGTATATTCCTCCCCCTGACATATTCCCACCAAGAGGAGTCCAGTGTCTCTCAGGGTTTGGGGAGAGAAGCCTAGAGAAGGCTGCGGATGGGGAAAGGCAACCCCTGAGATGGATGGTTTTAGCTCCTCTGCCGGAAGGGGCTCCATCTTCTCAGGCTCCTGGGTTCATCCCTTAGGAATAGGTTTTGGCCACAGAAACTGATAAGGAACTCTTCCTAGTACTGAGAACCTTCTACTGGTCCCACACTGTGCTGGGTGCTGCATGTGAACCAACTCTCATCCTTAGGAAGATCCTGCTTGTTATCTGTGCTCTATAGCTGTAGAGTGAGGCCCAGAGAGGTTATATGACTGGTCCCAGGCCACACAGCTGGTAAAAGCAGAAGTCGGATTGTAGTCCAGGGCTAGCTGACTCTCCCCTGTGACACTGCTGGAATCTTCTGGAAGAGACGGTGTGAGCTCATCTATAAGAAGGAACATTGGGGTATTTTCAGATTCAGTGAAACCAAACTTCCCCTGGGCCTTCGGGCATCTGAGAGACGCAACACTGAGAACATGACAAGACACGCTGAGACTGAGAGGAGGTTTTAGAACTTGAAATCTCAGCTTCCTTTTTCCAAATCTCTGCTGACTTTTAGAAGGAGGAGACACTTTAGCCTGGCTTTGGATTCTTGCCTTGTGGCGGAGGTGGTGTTTGTTAACCAAAGAAGGGACTCTGAGGTTCTATCCATGACCTGATAAAGCAAGGATGGGCAGCCTGTCCACCTAGGGGTTGGGGACAACAGGACTGAGGCTCACACCTCCCACCAGAGATCACTCCTCCTCTAACCCCACCACTGCCACCACTTCTACTACCGTCGCCTCCTCTCCTCAGCCACCCACTGACCCACCCCACCAGGAGGCGCAAAGCCAGTATCGATCATCCCACAATCTGTGGTGCCGCTCAGTTTCCTCGGCTGCTAATTGGCAGTGGGAGCTGTGTTATGAGTAATCAGGATTGTAAGTCTCTTCCCTAATGGTCTCTGTCGGAAGATGGCCTTTGGGACTTTCTGCAATTAGGGAGCGGCAGAGCCAGCAGGGCAGAGCTGCACCTCTGCCCCGAGCCCCACACGTGCCAGGCTTATTATACAGGAGACCCAAGTCCACTGGTCCTGGGGTCAGCGCAGCCCGAGGAGAGGCGGGGGGCAGGTCTCCCCTCTCGCATTCTCAGGCTGCCAGCTACTCTGGGCTCCCTTCCTTCATGGGGAAGACCTCCCTTTGGTCAGACATAAAGGGCAACGCTCACTACTCCAATAGCACATTTCTGTGTTTTAAGAATTTCCAGTTGGGAAAGATGGCTTCCTTTGAGATCAGAGTCCCACTCTCAGGGATGTTGGACCAGTCAGGGCAGAGGAGAGCTACAGGGAAGTCGAAAACAGTCCTGTTCCACCTCCCCAAACAGAAGAGGAGGGGGCCGAGGCCAGGGAAGGGAGGGGCTCGCCCAATGGGGTCTTCAACACAGGACAGGAGTGCTAGAGACCGCCTGAGTCGTTCCTGCTTCCCTTCCCCTCACCCAACTTCAGACACAGACTCTCTTCTCTATGTCTCTGTCCCTGCTTTGAGGCCCACCCTCCCCCAGGGCCTGGCTGCGGGCAGGGAGGAGACCTCTGCCACACTAACAGGTTGTGGAGACTGCGGGTTCAGGTCCATCTCCCCAGGACCATTGCCAGCTCTGAGCC
Organism: Equus przewalskii; assembly: GCF_037783145.1. Classification (NCBI taxonomy): domain Eukaryota; kingdom Metazoa; phylum Chordata; class Mammalia; order Perissodactyla; family Equidae; genus Equus; species Equus przewalskii. The sequence goes on from NC_091843.1 coordinate 41,349,307, forward strand.
TTTGTGTCAATCAGAATAGGAGCACCCTCAGCAGGCAGACAGAGCCCTGTGAGTTCTTGGTTTGGCAAGTGGATGGCATCTTTGTGCAAAGAAAATGGTGTCCCTTCATCCAGGCAAATTCAGCCCCCACCAGAGTATAGAGATGTGCAAGCAGAGTATGGACTGGATTTCATCCCCCACTGGACATATTGTGCAGTGCACAAACTGCACAGCTGTATACAGTAGCCATGAACTGAACCTTAAGCTTTGTGGGCAGAGTCCATGTCTGTCTTGTTCTCAGCTGTATCCACAGAACGTGGTGCCTAGCCCATAGCAGGAACACAAAATTATTCAATGAGTGAATTAATTCATTAATGCTTTAATTTAACGTTCAAATTTATACTTTCAGGTAGGAACCCAGAAGGGCTCTTCAAGGAAGTGAACCTCCCACAGTGGAGATTCAGATGTCATGAGAGTCTGGGGAGGTCCGTCAGGCCTTAAATCTTTCCTCACAGGACTCTGCTGACAACTTTTCCAGGTTTTCTGCTGAGCGATCTAAACTCAATTCAAAATAGTTGTCCCTTAGGTCTCTTTCTCAATATCTCAGCACAACTCCTGCTGTGGACAGTTGTCAAGCCTGCAGCCTGGCGGTTTAACGGCTTCACGGCCTGGGACGGGCCTTGTCTTGTGTGCCCCAGGGTCAGGATGCCTCGCTCTGGGTCCTTGTGGAACAACGAGACCAGGTGGGACAGGCCATCAGAATAGCTTGAGAACAGTGTCAGGGACAAGGCTTGGGCTTTAGCTAAAGCTCGTTTTTTCAATTTTAATGAAATTTTAACATTAAAAAGATGCACAAAAAACTATGTAGTAAAGTGTTTTTAAAAATTGATAAGAAAATCACCCATGAAGAAAATTGACATCAAGCACGTATGGTGTCTGGAACAGGGTAAATGCTGAATAAACGTGAGCCCATAGATCTCTTATGTCAATATTCATTTGAAATAGATTAATCCACAGTCTGAGATTTGGACACGATCTGAATCAGATGAGAAGTGTCGCTATATAAAGGATCTTTTGTCTTTGTGCTTGACCTTCGTTACTGCTCATATTCTCCTCTGCTGGCCTAAGGCATGGTTCGTTCTCCCATTTTCCCGATGCGAGGCTCAAGGTTGTTGGACTCTAAAGCCGGTGTTTAGAAGTGAACCAGTTATGGGAATGCTCCGTGGTGAACTCTGAGCAGAAATGGCCTGGGGTGACCACATGGTCACTGCCAGCTTCCCTGTCCAGACCAGCCTTCCTCTGGCCTGAGATGAGCAGGGTGCCCTCAGAGGACACCGTCATCCAGCCCGTTAGTATTTCAGCATCACCAACAGGGAGACCCATGGGCCAGCAAACCCAGGGGCATTGTAGAGAACCCAGGTGCCCCTGGGCATTCTAAACATCACAGCCTGCGTGACTGGGAAAATGCAGAGCTCATCAAAATATGCCATTTCCCCGTCTCTAATGTGTTGAATAAAAACATCATCTCTTCTACCCCCCATCTCCAAAACAGTCCTGTCAGGTTGTATATTTCTCAAGTTCTCCGTGAACTTCCTGAGTTGTCAGCCGGTCCCTGGAGGCTGTTTTCAACATTCTGACATGACTGTTTCATAAGATTTCCTGACATGGCCTCCTGCACTGCCCGCGGGTCTCCACCTGTAACCGCAGGAGTGGAATGCCTGTACACTGACTTTTTGAGCTGCTAGGAAGTTCAGGGCTGCCCCCTGCCCAGGCGCTGCTGCCTGACTCAGGTCTGAGTAGTCCCTGGAATCCAGGGGACAGGTGCTCCCTCTGATGGTATCAGACAGAAGGCCCTTTCTCCACAAGGAGCCGTCCTGGCTCCACAAAGGCAGTCATGGCCCTGCCCATCTGCAGGTGTCCTTTGCCCTTGAACAAGTGGTGACGTCTGGTGGTGAGCTGGCTAACCACTGGAACCACAGGGCTATTCCTCAGTGCCGCCCTTGCCTTCAGCATGTGCCTTATGCACTGAGGAGCTCTCCTCCCGGCCTGTGGATGCCTGGCCTTTATGCACATATTGAGTGTTGTGAAAAAGTTTAGACTCAGTCCTACGTGTCTTCTTCCTGCCCTGTGCAGGGTCCCATGGCCTCCGTCATGAGTCATTTAGGTGGACTCATTCTTAGAGGGAAGAAAATGGGCTGTTTCTCTAACAACCTTTATCGTCACACTACCATCCACTCCCTCACCACCATGGGCCACCACCATTATATCTCCACCATCACTCCAACACTACTCAGTCACCACACCTATCTTCACCTTCGCCACATCACTGCTCCCACCCCCCACCTCCCATCCCACTCCCCGTTGGGTCTCTCCCTTCACCCCTCCCTAGCCCCACCATCACCACCACCACCACTCTTCCATCAAAAGGCTGTTTGGAAGCTCCTGTTTGCATGTGGCAGGGGCTTAGTTCCTCACATTGCGGGAGAATGGGTAGCACCCGTGCCCCTGAGGTTCCAGGACAGATGTGTGGAGCATCCTCTCGGCAGGGAGCATGGTGTGCAGTCCCTTGGCCAGGGGTATGGGGTAACTGAGGTGCAAGGCAGGAGGCTTCCCCTGGGGAGGAAGCTGTGCCTGCTCCAGCTCCTGGGCAAATGCAAATAGGATAGCTGGAGGTGCGGTGCGAGTGGGTTTAGGACTGCAGTTTCTGCTGACGTAAACGAATGCAGGTCTGGGCTGACGCCTCCATCAAGGTGAGCAGAGCTGAGGAGACAAATGGGAATCAGAGGTGCCAGCCGGGAAACAAGGTGCCCGTTAATCTGTGTAGTCAGAACAAAGCCAGTGTGCCAGCTCCAACCTGTTGTGACGGAAATACCAGGGGACCGCTTCTTTCTCCTTCATTGTCCTCAAACAGCAACTGTACAAAGGAAACTTCAGAACTGGAGCCAGGCTGTGGGGCACCCGTGCGGCTCTGACCTGTCCCTGTTCATTTAACCTCATGCTCTCAGAACACTGGACCAAGAGCCTCAGTCATGAGAACAATAACATCGGTCCCAGGAGCCTGGATGGTGTTTCTAAGCTATAGCAACTTATAGCACATAAAGGAAGAATAGAATAACTTTGTCAAGAGTTTCTTTTAAAGTAGCCTGAATGACCTAATTAAACACACCATTATCAAATTAAACACAAATTTTCTAATGCAGAGGTGGAATTGTTAAATTTCACAAATTTCCACACTTGAGAATTCTCTAAGAATAATTTCTTTAGGGTAACACTCTTGTCTTTATCTGCTCTCCCTCCCTGGGTGATGTCGTCTAGTCCCATGATTTTAAACTCTTCTAAATCTGTCTCCAGTCCACACCTCTTTCCTGGACTCCAGGCTCACAAAGCCACTGCCCCTGATTTTCTCCACTTAGACACTTGATAGGCATCCCAATATTAATGTAGTTGGAGCGAATCTCTTGATTTTATGCCCAAACCTGATCCTCTCCCATTTTCCCCATCTCAGTGAATAGTAAGCAGCATTCACCTGGTTATTCAGGCAAAAACCTACACGGTCATTCCTGACTCCTCTCTTTCACTCACAGCGTCGTCTGCTGGATCAGCAAGCCCTCCTAAGACAGCACAGGAATCCTTCCACTCCCCACCCCACCTCACCCCGCCCCAGCCCACCTTGGTCCAGGTCACCAGCATCTCTTGCTTAGACAACTCCAATAGCCTCCTAAACTGGTCTCTCAGCTTCTCCTTTTTCCACCATTTCAATCAATCTCTTCCACCTGCAGCAGCGGGAATCCACTTTAAAAACCTAAGTTATATTGTATCACTTTCCTGCTCAAACCCTTCAGCGGCTTGTCATCACATGCAGGATGCAGTGAAAGCTCCCACACCGCCCTGCAGGCTCTGTCCCACCTCGCTCCCTGACCTCTTCTTCAGCCACTCTCCTCTCGTCTCCTTCATTCCAGCTTCTCTTCTTGCTCTTTCTTGAAAACACCAAATTTGTTCCCACTGCAGGGACTTGGCACATGGTCTGTCCTTAGATCCTCTCGGACTTGTTCCCTCACTTCATGCAAGTCCCTGCTGAAAAGCCACCTCCTCTAAGAGGCCTCCTGACTACTTTATCTATGTAGCCCCTCACCCTTCGATCTCGTCCCCTCTCCCAGTTTTCTTTACCTCCACAGCCTTGATCACTTCCTGTCTCCTCCGCTCCCATTTGAGCTCCATAAGGGCAGGGATTTTTGTAAGTATCGATCCCCGCTATATCTCTAGTATACAAAATAGGGCCTGGCATACAGTAATATGCAATAGATATTTGAACAAATGAATAATGAATGAGCAGGAATAATGCCCACCCCAGCTTGCTGCCCCCTTCCACCCAGCTTTGTGTCCTAGGAGCTGTGGGAATCGTTGGATTATTGGGTAGGATGTGGAAGAAGCATAAAAGATTTCTTAAATTTCCATTTGTGATCATTTAATCTCAAGTATTGTCTTGAAAAGAAGTAAAACCTGAATGTAGATTTTTTAAACTGAAGTATCTAACACTTCATAATTTATCTGTAATGAAATGGATAGATCTTTGTCAACGATCTTTGACAAATGTATACACCATCACTCAAATCAAGACATAAAACATTTCTATCATCCTAGAAAGTGGTCTCCAGTCCTGCTGCAGTCAACCCTCCCACACACACAGGCAATCACAGTTCCCATTCCCATCGCTGTAGATTAGTTTAGCTGTTCTTGAACTTCATGTAAGTGGAACTATGCAGTAAGGAATCTTTTGTGTCTGGCTTCTTTTGCCCAACATCATGTTTTTGGGTTTTCTCTGGGTTGTTGGTAGATCAGTTTGTTCCTTTTCATTGCTGAGTAGTATTTCACTGTGTGACTATATCACAATTTGCTTAGTCATTCCTGCTGATACACATTAGATTTGTTTCTATTTGGGGACCATTATGAATAAAGCTCCTGTGAATATTTTTGCACATGTCCTTTTCTGGGCATAGGCTTTCATTTCTCTTGGATAAATACTTATGGATGGCAAACAAATACATAAAAAGATGCTCAACATCATTCATCATTGGGAAATACAGATTGAAACCACAGTGATATACCATACACCCCTGTTAGAATGACTGTCCATAGCAAATGTTGGCAAGGATGTGGGGGAACCAGACACTCACGTACTGCTGGTGGGAATGTTTGCTATTTTGGTGATTTCTTTTCTTACCTTTAGTTTTCTTCCTTCTACTTTCTTCTGGTATTCTTTCTTCTTTTTCTTTCTTCTTGAAGTGGAAGCTTAGTTCATTGTCTTTTGACTTTCATTGTCTCTGATGCAAAGTGAAACATCATTCTTGTTGTGTTCTTGAAGGTGATGTATCTTGTTTTCTCTGGCTGCTTTTTATATTTTCTTATCATCTTTGATTTCCAGTAGTTTGATGATGGTTTGCCTGCGTGGTTTCCTTTACATTTATTTTTCTTGGGATGACTTACCTTCTTGGATATTGGGTTGATGTCTTTTAGCTTTGTAAATTTTTAGCCAACGCCTTTTCTAATATTCCTCTGAAACTCCAACTACAGGTGTGTACGTCCGATTTAGGTTATCCCACAGTTCTCTAATGATCTGTTCATTTTTTTTCACTCTTTTTCTTCTTTGTGTCTCAGTTTGGTCCTCTTTTGTTATTGACTTGTCCTTGAATTTATTGATCTCATTTTCTGCTGTGTCCAGATAGCCTATTCCTAATAAAGTCCATTTAATAAATCCTTTATTTCAGATATTGTTTATTTCAGTTTTATTAAAGGCTTGTTCTTCTCTGAATTTGATTCACTTAGATATGTATTCCTTCATTACTATCCCATGATTTTTTAAAAAAAATATGAATTTTAGTTTATCTTGTATTTTCTTGTTATAATGGGAACAATGTTTTTTAAAACTATTTAATTGAGGTCATATTGGCTTATAATATCATGTAAATTTCAGGTGGCCATTGTTATATTTCAGCTTCTGTATAGACTGCATCTTGTTCACCACCAAGAGTCTAGCTGCCATCCATCACTGTACATGTGTACCCCTTTACCCCTTTTGCCCTTCCCCCACCTCCTCCCCCCCCGCCCCCCGGGAACCACTTATCTGTTCTCCTTATCTATGTGTTTGTTTATCTTTTACATATGAGTGAAATCATATGTTATTTGTCTTTCTCTGTCTGACTTGTTTCACTTAGCATAATGCCCTCAAGGTCCATCCATGTGGGAACAACAATCTTTTGCAAACTTCTATAACCTAGACAGAAGTAGAATTCTATCTATGAAATTTTAGATGCCCTATTTTTCCCCAATATTGTCCATATTACTGGAAAATTGCAAGAACATTACTAAGAACTCTCATATATCCTTCACTCAAAGACCCCATTCAGGTTTTGCCAACTGTCCTAGTAATGTCCTTTTTAGTAAGAGAATTCAAACCAGACCACCCATTCACTTAGCTGTCATCTATCCTCAGTCTGCTTCAGAACAATTCTTCACTTCCTTGCCCTTAACTTTTTTTGAAGATTTTAGGCCAGTCATTCTAATAATGTCCCTCAATTTGGGTTTGTCTGATGTTTTCTCCTGACCACATGGAGGTTATGAATTTTTGGCAAGAATGTAACTGAAGTTATGCCAGGCTCTTCTCCTGCATCCCAGCAAGTAGGACCCGATGTCCACTTGTCTCATCACTGGGAATGTTGACTTTCATCACTTGAATAAGGTGATGTCTGCCCACTTTCTCCATTGTAAAGTTGCTCTGTTTTCCTTTAAAATTAATGAATGTTTTGTGGTGAGATATTTTGAAACTACATGAATGTCCTATTGATATTTTGAAACTATGTGAATAGTCTGTTATTCCTCTTTTACCTACGAGTTTTAGTACTTCTTGATTTTTTTGCCTGAATTAGTTAGTACTATGATTGCCAAATGAAAATTTTCTAATTCCATCATTCTTCTACATTTATTAATTGAAATTCTACTGTAAGGAAGAGTTTTTTTCTTTTCCTCATTTACTCACTTTTTAAAAATCAGTGTGGGACAAAAATGTCCCAGATTTGGTCAGTAGGAGTCTCTTCAAACTGGCTTCTTGTGTCCATTTGGTATGTTCCATGATTCCTTAGGTGCTTCTTTACTTTCTGGCGTAACAAGATGTTCCAGGCTGTTCTTATGCTTCCCCGGCCCCTCCCCTGGAATAAGCTGTTTCTTCAAAGAGGCTTGTTCCCTTTATGGTCAATTGCATTTAGAAATCAAGACTTGAGAGTTAAATGTGCTCCTTGCTACTGGGGTTTTGCTGCTCCCAGATCCTCTCCGAGAAGAGATATAGGAAATATATGTATAGATATATTGGTGGATGGTTTAAATTCTCTTACTAAAAAGGACATTATTAGGACAGTTGGCAAAACTTGAATGGGGTCTTTGAGTGAAGGATACATAAGAGTTCTTTGTGTTGTTCTTGCAATTTTCCGTATATGTACACACACACATACATATGTACCTGTGCATATGTATCTTGAAAACCATGAGTTTAGATCAACCTCCAATGCCAGTCCAATCACAGGGTTCATTCTAGCTTCCCCTCTTTTCGTATTTGTAACTCTCTTCTTCAGTGAGAAACCTAGCTCCCATTATCCTCACTGTACTTGTTTATTGCTAGGTGCCCTGTACGTAAAGTAGTCTCCTGACCTCCACGAGGCTGCTGCCCGACTCAGCCACCTTCCTTTGTGGGTCCCAATCCCATCTTACCACTACCCAGCTCAGCTGCCTGCCAGAACCGACGAGACCACCATCCCTTTGGGCTCCTTCCTTGTGATGGCCTGACCTCCACTTGGTCACCACTGTGCTCTGCTGCCTTCCTCTTAACTATGAATTTTTGAAGCTAAAATATTTTTAGAATTTTCTCTCCTTGGAATAGGAAAGCCAAAGTCATTCTGACATGTTTAGAGTTAAGATAATAAGTATACTTGTTGTCACACATCAAAGATAATTTTGTTTTGGTTAATATGACCTGCTTAGAAGGATATTTTGATTTTTACTATTGTCTAATTTTTGCCGCTCTAAATAAGATTGAGCCAATCCTTATTACAGAATGACTTCTGCCCAGCCTTTTGGTAGAAATATATCAATGAGAGGAAAGCCCCTACTTTCTGATGCTACTGCCTCAGGAGAGCAGGACCATCAAAAACAGGCTTGTTCTGGTCAATATAAACTAGAGATCAGATGACATTATAGATCGGAAACCCACACTGTGTGAGCCTGCGCAAAGTAAGGCATTGCTTACTCAGAAGATACTTCACACTCAACTGAGTCTTTTTTCTCTTATCAGGAGTGGTTCAAAAGGGGTCAGTCACCTACCTTGTACTCGTCACCAGACACATCTGGATACAGAGGAAAGTACTGCTCTTGAGAGGCCCCTACTCTGGGTTTCCAGGTGGAAGATTGGGGCATAGGTTATTGGTGACAACTGCATCCTTTTCTTTTTTTTCTCCACTGTACCCCATTAATAGACTTCTCTTTATTGTTTAAGTTTCTGGTGATGGAAGAGTTTCAATCTGCTTTAAACATGCAGGTAGACTCAGGAAAAGTAAAATAGGCCATGTGGCCATGACCCCGGCCTTTCCTGAGTCTCTTCTGCAGCAGGAACTGTTCTCATCCCCCCTCTAAAGAGCTAAATGGTGGTGTGTTGAAAGTCTCAAAGTGTTTTATAATTGGTGGGTTCTATTTTTAAAAGTCAGAAGCTGACTTCTGCCTCTGGCAATATGGCAGATAAATATTTTTGAAATCCTTTTAAGCATTGATGTGCTTATAAGAGAATAAGGAATACTTAGAGGCTGAAAAAGCAAGTGAAATCAGAAACCCAGAGAAGTAAAGTAGCCGTGAAGCTGGTGTTACCTCAAGGGTTTTTGCTGAACTGGGCAAACTTTAGCTTTCATTTGCACACCCTGCATAATTCAGGGGACAAGGACAAGTCCCAGGGGTTCTTCCAAGGCGGACATATTTGGAAAAATTTCCCCACCCCTGATATATACCTGGGATCCCAAAGGGTTCCATCTGTAGGACAAGGGTGACCAAGGAAAAACTCACTCTGTCCCAAGGAACGGCAAAAAAATATGTTTATCTCAAAACTTGGCACGAGATTACAGATTAGGGAGGGAGAGTCCCCAATAATGTAGAACTGTATGCTGATCCCCACAAGAAATTGTAGCACAGATGCAAACTACCAGCATAGTCTGAAAAATCTCAAACATAAAATTTAATTTAACCCAGAATGGTGGAGTCCTTGGGTACCTGGCACAATTAAGAGGAGCCTACCTTCAAACTGTGCCTCCAAAATTTTTGCAAATAAACTTTCAGGAAATGTGAGCTCATTTAAAAAAAAATCTTAAAACATTATGGGGAAAGCACTATACAAAGACCAACATAAACACCAAAATGACACAATATAAAATATCTATGTGTAATATTTTTTTTTTTTTTTTTTTTTATTAATGTTATGATAGATTACAACCTTGTGAGATTTCAGTTGTACATTTTTGTTAGTCATGTTGTGGGTACACCACTTCCCCCTCCGTACCCTCCCCCCACCCCCCCTTTTCCCTGGTAACCACCAATCAGATCTCCTTCTCAATATACTAATTTCCACCTATGAGTGGAGTCATATAGAGTTCGTCTTTCTCTGACTGACTTATTTCGCTTAACATAATACCCTCGAGGTCCATCCACATTGTTGTGAATGGGCCAATTTCGTCTTTTTTTATGGCTGAGTAGTATTCCATTGTGTATATATACCACATCTTCTTTATCCAATCATTAGTTTCTGGGCATGTAGGCTGGTTCCACGTCTTGGCTATTGTAAATAATGCTGCAATGAACATAGGGGTGCAACGGACTCTTGAGATATCTGATATCAGGTTCTTAGGATAGATACCCAGTAATGGGATGGCTGGGTCATAGGGTATTTCTATTTTTAACTTTTTGAGAAATCTCCATACTGTTTTCCATAGTGGCTGTACCAGTTTGCATTCCCACCAACAGTGTATGAGGGTTCCTCTTTCTCCACAACCTCTCCAACATTTGTCGTTCTTGGTTTTGGATGTTTTTGCCAATCTAACGGGGGTAAGGTGATATCTTAGTGTAGTTTTGATTTGCATTTCCCTGATGATTAGCGATGATGAACCTCTTTTCATGTGTCTATTGGCCATATTCATATCTTCTTTTGAGAAATGTCTGTTCATGTCCTCTGCCCATTTTTTGATCGGGTTGTTTGTTTTTTTGTTGTTAAGTAGTGTGAGTTCTTTGTATATTATGGAGATTAACCCTTTGTCGGATAAGTGGCTTGTAAATATTTTTTCCCAATTAGTGAGCTGTTTTTTTGTTTCAATCCTGTTTTCCCTTGCCTTGAAGAAGCTCTTTAGTCTGATGAAGTCCCATTTGTTTATTCTTTCTATTGTTTCCCTCAACTGAGGAGTTACAGTGTCCGAAAAGATTCTTTTGAAACTGATGTCAAAGAGTGTACTGCCTATATTCTCTTCCAAAAGACTTATTGTCTCAGGCCTAATCTTTAGGTCTTTGATCCATTTTGAGTTTATTTTGGTGTGTGGTGAAAAAGAATGGTCAATTTTCAATCTTTTGCATGTGGCTGTCCAGTTTTCCCAGCACCATTTGTTGAAGAGACTTTCTTTTCTCCATTGTAGGCCCTCTGCTCCTTTGTCGAAGATTAGCTGTCCATAGATGTGTGGTTTTATCTCTGGGCTTTCAATTCTGTTCCATTGATCTGTGGACCTGTTTTTGTACCAGTACCATGCTGTTTTGATCACTGTAGCTTTGTAGTATGTTTTGAAATCGGGGATTGTGATTCCGCCGGCTTTGTTTTTCTTGCTCAGGATTGCTTTAGCAATTCGCGGTCTTTTGTTGCCCCATATGAATTTTAGGATTGTTTGTTCAATTTCTGTGAAGAATGTTCTTGGGATTCTGATTGGGATAGCATTGAATCTGTATATTGCTTTAGGTAGTATGGACATTTTAACTATGTTTATTCTTCCAATCCATGTGCAAGGGATGTCTTTCCATCTCTTTATGTCATCGCCTATTTCTTTCAAGAGAGTCTTGTAGTTTTCATTGTATAGATCCTTCACTTCCTTGGTTAAGTTTATCCCAAGGTATTTTATTCTTTTCGTTGCGATTGTGAATGGGATAGAGTGCTTGAGTTCTTTTTCTGTTAGTTTATTGTTAGTGTATAGAAATGCTACTGATTTATGCACGTTAATTTTATACCCTGCTACTTTGCTGTAGTTGTTGATTATTTCTAATAGTTTTTCTGTGGATTCTTTGGGGTTTTCTATGTATAAGATCATGTCGTCTGCAAACAACGAGAGTTTTACTTCTTCGTTACCTATTTGGATTCCTTTTATTTCTTTTTCCTGCCGAATTGCTCTGGCCAGCACCTCCAGAACTATGTTGAATAGGAGTGGTGAAAGTGGGCACCCTTGTCTTGTTCCTGTCCTCAGAGGGATGGCTTTCAGCTTTTGTCCATTGAGTATGATGTTGGCTGTGGGTCTATCATATATGGCCTTTATTATGTTGAGGTACTTTCCATCTATACCCATTTTACTGAGGGTTTTTATCATAAATGGGTGTTGGATCTTGTCGAATGCTTTCTCTGCATCTATTGAGATGATCATGTGGTTTTTGGTTTTCATTTTGTTAATGTAGTGTATCACGTTGATTGACTTGCGGATGTTGAACCATCCCTGTGTCCCTGGTATAAATCCCACTTGATCATGGTGTATAATCTTTTTGATGTATTGCTGTAATCGGTTTGCCAAAATTTTGTTGAGGATTTTTGCATCTATGTTCATCAGTGATATCGGCCTGTAGTTCTCCTTCTTTGTGTTGTCCTTGTCAGGTTTGGGGATCAGAGTGATGTTGGCTTCATAGAATGTGTTAGGGAGTTCTCCATCTTTCTCAATTTTCTGGAACAGTTTGAGGAGAATAGGTATTAAGTCTTCTTTGAATGTTTGGTAGAATTCTCCAGAGAAGCCGTCTGGTCCTGGACTCTTGTTTTTGGGGAGGTTTTTGATTACCGTTTCTATTTCCTTACTTGTGATTGGTCTATTCAGATTCTCCATTTCTTCCTGATTCAGTTTGGGGAGATTGTAGGAGTCTAGGAATTTGTCCATTTCTTCCAGGTTGTTCAATTTGTTGGCATATAGTTTTTCATAGTATTCTCTTATGATCTCTTGTATTTCATTGGTATCTGTTGTGATTTCTCCTCTGTCATTCCTGATTTTATTAATTTGCGATTTCTCTCTTCTTTTCTTGGTGAGTCTGGCTAGGGGTTTGTCAATTTTGTTAATTCTTTCGAAGAACCAACTCTTTGTTTCATTGATCCTTTCTATTGTCTTTTTTGTTTCAATATCGTTTATTTCTGCTCTTATTTTTATTATTTCCCTCCTTCTACTGACTCTGGGCCTTGTTTGTTCTTCTTTTTCTAGTTCTGTTAGGTGTCGTTTGAGGTTGCTTACGTGAGCTTTTTCTTGTTTAGTGAGGTGAGCCTGTATTGCGATGAATTTCCCTCTTAGGACTGCTTTTGCTGCATCCCAAATGATTTGGTATGTCGTGTTCTCATTTTCATTTGTCTCCAGATAATATTTGATTTCTTCTTTAATTTCTTCAATGATCCATTGTTTGTTGAGAAGCGTGTTGTTTAGTCTCCACATTTTTGCACCTTTCTCTGCTTTTTTCTTGTAGTTGATTTCTAGTTTAATAGCGTTATGATCAGAAAAGATGCTTGATATTATTTCAACTCTCTTGTATTTATTGATGTTTGCTTTGGTTCCCAAAATATGGTCAATCCTTGAGAATGTTCCATGTGCACTTGAGAAGAATGTGTAACCTGCTGTTTTTGGATGAAGTGTTCTATATATATCTATTAAGTCCATCTGGTCTAATTTTTCATTTAATTCTATTATTTCCTTGTTGATTTTCTGTCTGGATGTTCTGTCCATTGGTGTTAATGGTGTGTTGAGGTCCCCTACTATTATTGTATTGTTGTTGATGTCTTCTTTTAGTTCTATTAAGAGTTGCTTTACAAATTTTGGTGCTCCTGTGTTGGGTGCGTATATATTTATAAGTGTTATGTCTTCTTGGTGGAGAGTCCCTTTTATCATTATATACTGTCCCTCTTTGTCTTTCTTTATCTGTTTTGCTTTGAAATCTACCTTGTCTGATATTAGTATAGCGACACCTGCTTTCTTTTGTTCATTATTAGCTTGGAGTATTGTTCTCCATCCCTTCACTCTGAGTCTGTGTTTGTCTTTGGGGCTGAGGTGTGTTTCCTGGAGGCAGCATATTGTTGGATCTTGTTCTTTGATCCATCCTGCCACTCTGTGTCTTTTGATTGGGGAGTTCAATCCGTTTACATTTAGAGTGATTATTGAGACGTGGGGGCCTACCACTACCATTTTGTGTCTTGTTTTCCGGTTTTCTTCAGTTTCCTTTGTTTCTCGTCCCATGGTTTAATCTGTTCTGATGTAGAGCTGCTACTCTCTGTTGTTGTCCTTCTACTTATCTCCTCTGCTCTTGGTTTTGTAGCCCCTTTCCTTTTTTGGATTTTTCAGGAATGAGGGTTTTCCTGAGGATTTCCTGAAGAGGAGGTTTTGTGGCAATGAACTCCCTTAATTTTTGTTTATCTGGGAAAGTTTTTATTTCTCCATCGTATTTGAAGGATATTTTCGCTGGGTAGAGAATTCTCGGCTGTAGGTTTTTGTCCTTCAGATTTTTGAATATATCATTCCACTCTCTTCTAGCCTGTAAAGTTTCTGCTGAGAAATCTGCTGATAGCCTGATGGGGGTTCCTTTGTAGGTTAGTTTCTTTTGCCTGGCTGTCCTTAATATTTTCTCCTTGTCGTTGACTTTTGCTAGCTTCACTACTATATGCCGTGGAGTTGGTCTTCTTGCATTGATAAAGTTTGGAGATCTATTGGCTTCTGTCACCTGAAGATCCATCTCCCTCACCAGATTTGGGAAGTTCTCAGCCATTATTTCTTTGAATAGGTTTTCTGCCCCTTTCTCCTTCTCTTCTCCCTCTGGTATACCTATAATCCTTACGTTGCATCTCCTAATTGTGTCTGATAATTCTCGGAGAGTTTCTTCATTTCTTTTAAGTCTTGCTTCTCTCTCCTCCTCTGCCTGCAACAATTCTATATTGCCATCTTCCAAATTGCTAATTCTTTCCTCCATATTATCGGCCCTACTGTTCAGAGCATCTAGATTTTTCTTAATCTCCTCTATTGTGTTCTTCATTTCCAGTATTTCTGTTTGGTTCTTCTTTATCGTATCAAACTCTTTTGTGACATAGCTCCTGAACTCGTTGAGTTGTCGGTCAGAATTCTCTCTTAACTCAGTGAGTATTTTAATGATGGCTGTTTTGAAGTCATCATCATTTAGGTTATATATCTCATTTTCTTTGGGATTGTTTTCTGTGTATTTGTTACTTTCTTTCTGTTCTGGAGATTTAATGTATTTTTTCATATTGCTTGATGATGTTGATTTGTGCCTCCGCATGGAGATAGAGTTTAGTTGCTCCTTTCACTTGTTTCAGCTGCTGCGGTGGGGGGAGCAGCTGTTTATACTTCACCAACCAGGAACCCTGTCCGTAGTTGCTAACTGGGCCTGGGCCCCTCTTCGTAGCCACAGTGGCCCTTTGGATTCCCTCCTCTGCCGTGGGGGCCGTCACGGGGGGCTTCAGGCTGCAGGTGCCTACTGTTGTTGCCCACCTAGATGCGCTCTCTCCTTGGGGTCTGCAACGGTGTTATGGGCTTTTCCAGCGGCCAGGGGTGGGATCACTTTTATTTGTCGCTCGGTTGCTGTCGGCACCCACCAAATCTCACTTGTCCTCTATGGGTCGCAGGAGAGCTATTGGCATCTTCTACAGTCTGTGGTTAGTACACCTAGCTATGCTGCTTTTGCCCTGGGGTCTTCCAGCCTTGTGGCTGGCGGCTGGGTGCCTTCTACTGGTGCTGTGCAGAGGCTTTCCCTAAGGCTTCTGTGAGCCTGTAGGGTTTCCCCCTAGGCTACTAAGCTGGGTCTCTGGAACTCTCTCCAGCCCCAGTCCTCTCTGAGATCTCCGGCAATCCCTAGCCTCACCGGGTGGGCAACGGCAGCTGGGGGTCGCCCCGCCCTCTGGGCTTCTCTCCGGGCCTCCGCCGGGAGCTCTGAATGCTCAGCGTGGCCCCTCTGCTACCGGCAGACAGAGAGTTCCGTCCGCTGCCTGGCGGAGCTCCGGCGCTTCCCCTCCAGGTCGCCGGACCCGCCTTTGAAAGTTCCCCCGCCCCGGTCCTCTCCGAGATCTCCGGCAATCCCCAGTCCCACGGGGCGGGCAACGGCAGCTGGGGGACGCCCCGCCCTCCGGGCCTCTGTCCGAGCCTCTGCCGGGAGCCCTGAATGCTGGGCGTGGCCCCTCTGCTACCGGCAGACAGAGAGTCTCGTCTGCTGCCTGGCGGAGCTCCGGCGCTTCCCCTCCGGGTCGCCGGACCCGCCTTTGAAAGTTCCCCCGCCCCGGTCCTCTCCGAGATCTCCGGCAATCCCTAGTCCCACGGGGCGGGCAACGGCAGCTGGGGGACGCCCCGCCCTCTGGGCTTCTGTCCGAGCCTCTGCCGGGAGCCCTGAATGCTGGGCGTGGCCCCTCTGCTAATGGCAGACAGAGAGTTTTGTCTGCTGCCCGGGCGGAGCTCCGGCGCTTCTCCACCGGGTCGCCGGACCCGCCTTTGAAAGTTCCCCCGCCCCGGTCCTCTCCGAGATCTCCGGCAATCCCTAGTCCCACGGGGCGGGCAACGGCAGCTGGGGGTCACCCCGCCCTCTGGGCCTCTGTCCGGGCCTCTGCCGGGAGCCCTGAGTGCTCAGCGTGGCCCCTCTGCTACCGGCAGACAGAGAGTTCCGTCTGCTGCCTGGCGGAGCTCCGGCGCTTCCCCTCCGGGTCGCCGATCCAGCCTTTGAAAGTTCCCCCGCCCCGGTCCTCTCCGAGATCTCTGGCAATCCCTAGTCCCCCGGGGCGGGCAACGGCAGCTGGGGGTCGCCCCGCCCTCTGGGCTTCTCTCCGGGCCTCTGCCGGGAGCCCTGAGCGCTCAGCGTGGCCCCTCCGCTACCGGCAGACAGAGAGCCTTGTCTGCTGCCTGGCGGAGCCCTGGCACCCCCCCACCGGGTCGCCGGACCCGCCCCCGAAAGTTCCCCCGCCCCGGTCCTCTCCGAGATCTCCGGCAATCCCCAGTCCCACGGGGCGGGCAACGGCAGCTGGGAGACCTCCGTGCCCTCCGTGTCTCTCTCTGGGACCCTCCGGGTGCCCCGAGCACCAGGCCGGGTCTCCCCGCCAATGGCGGGGAGAGACTCTCCCCGCGGGCTCAGGTGTGCAACTCCAAAGTTTCCCTCTGCGTTTAGGAGTAATTGCGGGGGGTTTAAGTAGGGTTCTGGTCACCTGTTTCCACCGTCGCTCCTCTGTTGTGTTCTCGCTCCTGCCCTAGATGTGTGTGGATCCTCTGGGGGCGTCCGTTGGAAGAAAGCCGCTTGCGGGTACTAGGCTGCCCGTCGGGGTCGGAGAGTTTTCACCTATTTCCACATCCTCCCGGAGGAAAGTCCGTCCGCCTTCCGATGTATAGTCGCGTGGGTGTCTCAGACGTCCTGAGATGCTGTCTGGATATCCTTTGTCAAGCGATAAGTGTCCAAATAATTGTAGACTCGAAGGGCGAGAGACAAAGAGGACTACTCACGGCACCATCTTGGAATTCCTATGTGTAATATTTTTAAGAGACTGAAAATATTATTAAAAATCAGGAGATTATACAAATGACCATCTATATGAAGGACTAAATAGAACTTCTAGAAATAAAAATTCAAAGTTAAAAGCTCAGTGGGAGAATATAAGAGTAGATTAGAAAAAGCTGAAGAAGGAATTCAGGAATTGGAAGATGTCATTGAAAAAATTACACAGAATGCAGCACAGAAACACCAAACATGGGAAATGTGAAAGAGATAAGAGATATTGAGATAGAATGAGAACTTGTAACATCAGTCTAATCAGAGTACCTGGAAACAAAAAGGGGAGAGATAATGGAGCAGAGATAATATTTAAAGGAAGATGGCTGTGAGTTTTCACAAGCTGATGAAAGACAATCCTCACTTCCAGGAAACCCAATGAATTACAAGCAGAATAAATGCAAAGAAATATGCATACTTACATCATAGAGAAACTGGAGAAAACCAAAGAGGAGATTTTAAAATTATCCAAAGAGAAAAGATGGATTACCTACAAAGGAGTGAGAAGGCTGTGAGCTGGCATCTCAACAACAGTGGAAGCCAAAGAGCAGGGGAATAAAATGTTGATCAAGTCATGAGGAAAAATCTGTGAATTGCACAGCGAAACAACTCTTCAAAATGAAGATAAAATAGACACACGTCACTAAGAGAATTTGAGGTATAGGAAGGAATTATGAGGAATAAATATGGAATTAATATATACTGTTGTCATATTTATGTCAGGAAAGGAGTGATTGGAGTTCATATGTTCTAAGGTTATTCACATTGAGGGTAGAAGTAGTGATTAACCTTAGACTTTGGGTTAATTATACATTTTAAAACTTATGGAGTAAACAGTAGAAGAATAAGAAGAGTACACAGTCATGAGTCACTTAACAATGGGGAAACGTTCTGAGAAATGTGATGTTTAGTGATTTAGTCAAACACCACAGAGTGTACTTACACAAACCTAGATGGTATAACCCACTACGCACCAGGGCTATGTGGTGCTAATCTGAGGGGACCACCGTTGTGTATACGGTTCGTTGTTGACTGAAACACCGTTATGCAGCACATGACTGTATTTAATTTTTATGAGTAGAAGAAAACAATGAAAGGTGAAGTATTCAATCCAGAATAAGGAAACTAAAGAGAGAAGAGGACCATAGAAAAAGGCAATAAACAACCTGATAAGACTATATAAATGAGTAGTAATATGTGTATACAATGGACACCATAAGTGAAAATGAATGAATTACAGGTAGATGCAAAGATGTGGATGAAAGAAAACACAGAGTAAGAGTAAAAGAAATAAGTATCAGATAAATACCTACAATATGTTTCACTTATGCAAAGTTCAGAAACATACAAAACAAGCAATATATTGCATAGAAATACAAAGATGAGATAAAAGAAAAACAAAAGGATAATAAACACAAAATTCAGAATAATAGTTACCTCTGAGTGGAAATGAGGGAATTGAACTGGAGAGGGGAACATGGAGAAATTTGAAACTAATGAAACTGTTCTTTTTCTTTAAATGGGTAGATGAGTACATAGGTGTTCATTGTACTGTAATGCTGATGCTATCCACAAAATGCATAAAGAGTCTTTTATGTCTACCCATTATTTAATAAGAATTATTTAAACATTTATAATTATTTGAATTTGATTTTTATGCGGTGTGAAATAGGCTTCCGATGTTATTTTATGCCAGGTGGCTAGCTAGTTGCCCCAGCATCATTTATCAAATGGTGATTTTTTTCCCAATGCAATGTTCACTCTTATCATACATTGAATTTTCATATACACTGGGATTTATTTCTGGATCCTCTCTTCTATTTTATTGCCAATCTACAGTCATTGATTTGTCTAATCCTCAGTCAATATCTTATTGATTTTATCATAGCAGCCTTCTGGTTTGATCTTCTGATATCTGGTAAGGCACATTCTCCTGCACTATCCTTTTTCTTATTTGTCTTGGTTATCTGGGGGCACTTATTCTTCCAAATGAACTTCTTAAGATCATTTTATCCAATTCCAAAAGGATTGCATTAAATTTGTAAATTTATGGTAATGTCTTCCCACCCAAGAATAAGAAATGTCTTTGCATTTGTTCAAATCTTATTTTATGAACTTCAATAAGATTTTATAGTCTTTTTCATATCAGTCCTATGGCTTTCTTATTAAATTTATTCATAAATATTTTATGGCTTTTACCATTATTATGAGTGGAGTATTTTTCCCTTTGCCATTTCTAATTATTTATTGCTAATGAAGAGAAGAATGATTGATTTTGGCATATTTATTGTCTGTCCTACCACCTCATCATAATTCTCTTACAATTTTATTATTTTTTCACTGGAATCTCTTGGTTTCTAAGTATACAGGTGCACAATCAGCAAAAAGAGATAGTTGTCAGTTGCCTTTTGCAAATTTTTACCGATTATTGTATTTTCTTGTCTTATTATATTTTGTTTTTGAATTAAAATGGTGATGACACGTATCCCTGTCTGGCTCCTGATTTTAACTGGAACAGTGGTTGGCCGTGTAAGATGACACATTTAAGGAGTTTTCCTCTATTCCTTTTTCCTTAAAGTGTTTATTTGGAATGACTACTACATTAGGAGTTTTTATTTCTGTTTTCGCTCTGGGCTTTGAGCTATGTCCTCTCTTGATCCTGGCACCCACTAATTGGAGTCTCAGTGTGACCATTCTCTCCTTAAATTCCTCTGATTTTCTTTCTGGTTCAAAAATCATGATTCTCTTGAAAACCCTCTTTGTACTTGATTCTCCTGGAGTTTTGATATTTTGTTGTCTGTGGAAGTCGTCATCCTCCTCATCCAGCAGCTCTGATTCTGGTCATTCTTCTTTCTCTGGAGGCTGGATCCCTAATGTCAATGGTTATTTTCCACTGCCTGCTCCCTGGGGCTCAAGTTCAGACACTGAAGTACCTTAAGGCAATATCTGGTCTCACAGACAGTGCCTGATAGGGGATGGCTCACCCTGAGGACCCCTGGGGGGAGTGCACAAGGTGTCAGGCCCTTGTGGCAACACTCAATACTCACTTGGAGGAAGCCTGCTACTCTCTGGTCAACATGTGCTCTCCGCCTGGGAGGGTGAGCAGACCCAGCCCACCCATTCAGCCAAGAAAGCCAGCCTCCCTGGAGCCCTTCAGCCCACCTGCCAGAGGCCTTGGCAGCTACTCGGCTCAGGCAAGCCAGAGGATGGGAATTGAGACTAGAAGAGACGGAATGAAAATATCTATTTGATACTCTTACTAAGCTTTGTTTTGGTATTATCCAGTACATATTTTTATGGCTGATAATTCCATGAGCGAGAAAGGCAGGTCTTTGAGAGGAGAAGTGGAAAATGCTAAATTTTTATGTGCTAATATTAGATATTTTAATGGAGCTCCATTTCTTTTCTTTAAAAGAATAATCTAGGAGAAGAGCATGTTATTCTCTCTGGTTGTGAGACACATCTATGACAAGTGATCTACCAAGGCAAGGTGTTAACCCAGGGGCAGCATTCGGATAGCAGGTCAAGGGCCTCAGAAAAATTTAGCATCCCCTCTGTGCTCGTAAGTCTGGAGTACAAAGTGTCGGGAGCATTGTGGGGACTCCTGCTGAGCGTCTCCAAAATAATCCTGAAACAGTTGGAGGCAGCCCACGGTGTCACGGCCTTGAATCGTTAGTTGGTTGAGAAGCAGCAAAGAACCCACCTAATGAGGCACCAGCAAGAGAGTGAAGACCCATCGAGAGCAGCAACATCTCTCCCCCTCGGCTCGAAAATGCAGGGAGCCCTGAGGTGCTAGAGAAAGTGACAAGGGAGCTTGGTCCCAGGAGGAAAAATGAGGGATCTGGTGACAGAGATGAAGACAGATACAAACTGAAGAGGCTTTAGGCAAAGAACAAGAACTTGGGGATAGGAATGTATTTGGAGAAAATGCTCTAAAACAAAACCATTTTGTAAAAGAAACTCGACCAAGGGCAAAAATAAATCCTATCATGCTTCACATTTTTTTGCAGCTTTTCTTCCTGAGAAGGTCTCTGAAATAACTCTTCAAAAGCCAGTTGAGATAACCTGACAAGGCAAATAGAGGTAAAAAGAAGAAGAGATTATTGTAGTTTTATTGTAGCCAAAAGACATGCAAGTTAGAACACAGGCTTTTATATATCCCCTAAATTCACAGATGTGAGGTTATTTTTTAATCTCGAGGAATGTCTATACGACCCCCTCATGTTACCCATAAAGAAACCGAGGCTCACGTGTGAGAGGGACTTGCTTCGGTGGAATCCAGACAGAACTCAAGTCTTTTGTCTCCCACCCAATGCTTTCCACCATCTCCGCTCCTTCTGCTGCTTGATGAGTCACCGGGTCTGTTTCTTTAACACCAGTGATTTCTGGTTACTCAGATCGCCAGCCAGCAATCTCAGGGATCGGCAGTGTCTTGATCAGAGTCAATCTTTCACCTGGCATTGTCTGCAGCCCACGCTGTGCCAGGCCCTGTGCGGGGCTCTGAACACAAGAAGTAGAACCTGGTCCTTTCCCTGGATGCCCACCCTGGAGCTCTGAGTGACTGTGAAGTCCAGCTGCTGAGGGCCCTACCCCAGGGCCTGCTGTTCTGTCTGAGAAGACAAAGGAGGGCAGGGCATCTCCACTTTCATGGTGACAAGTGCTGAGTGCTGGCAAGCAGCCAGAAAAAGCTCCAGGCCAATAGCCTGGGAGGCTGTTTTAGGTAGAGAATGCCTGTGGGCAGCCTCAGGGAGAAAGCTCTAGAAATCATGAGTCAGGTAGCTTCACTGTCGTCACACAGCGTAGAGGGGGAAATGGCATTACAGTGCAAAAGGGCTCCCAGAAGGAAGAGAAGCACCGGGACCTGACTGGTGAGTGGACCTGAGACATCTGTGGCCACCAGGGCCCATGCTGTGGGCTGCCTTTGAAAGTGAGCTCTGGGCACTCCTGGTGGGTCAGGGACCCTGGTGACCACCCAACACTGCCCTGAGGTGGGGGGGGGAGCTGACAGAGTTTGGCCTGCAGGTCTGTTCTCATCACTACGCCCTGAGCATGTGTGATTTCAGACTCCCCCATCTTGGAAGCTGGGCAGAGTTTACCTGGGTCAAGCAAATCCCCAGTGCGAGGGAAACTGCAAGGGAAGCATTTCCCTGCGATCTTTTTGAAGCGTGCTATTTCGAGTCTGCCTTTTAAAACCAGTCAATACTTTCAATACAAATATGCTCACCCTTTCGTTAAGGCAGGGCTCCTGAAGACTGGAACGAGCCCAAGCGTGTGTATACTTGCCTCCATAAAACCCCAGGGCTTCTTATCTCTCAGTCCCATTTATTGGATCTATCAGTAATCCTGAATGTCTGAATTGAGCACTTATTTTGTGCTAGACTCTTTACATCAATTATCTCGTTAAATGCCCGAAACAATCCTGTGAGCAGCAAACCATTGTTATCCTCGTTTTTAGATTAGGGTAGGGGACTTGCCTGGGATCACACAGCTAACAAGGGCAAGAATCACAGGTCTGGGTCAATATCCAGGTTTAACCACGCAGTCTGTTCTTGAAACCCAGCCGGCGCTCCGAGATTGTGAGGACGCATTCCGACGCAGCGCTCGCCACGGTGAAGCCGAAGCCGTGCTGCGTCATCAGCTCCCACCAGGCCAGCAGGCCGACTCCAGCTCGGCTCGCTCTGCTCCGCCAGGTGCCTTTCCCACAAGAGAGTTCTCGTCTGTCTCAGCAAAGCTGAGCTCAGTGGTTTCGGGCCTCATTTCCTCCCTTCTGGGATCTTTTTGTGAGGCTGGGAGCACCAAAGGAACGAGGTGCCCCAGGTAGAGGATAAAGATGAAAGTCCTTGGCAGCCTGCTCAGGTGACATCTGTCACTGTAGGCACTTTGCGGTATTGGGGTAAATATCCAAAACTTGGGAATAAGGCAAAGGGAGGGTGGCAAGTCCTCCCAGTGTCACATTGGAGCGTCATTTAACAGGCCCACCCAAGGTTGTTTACTGATCTGGGCTGGGGGTTGCATCTTTGTTCAAGTCACTATTTACTGCTGACTAAAGGCCCAGACTATGCAGTTACATGTGAACTTACAGATGTGCTTCCAGTAAAGATGCAAACTCTTTCTGGTGCTAAAAATAACCCCAAAGGTTATGGTGGTCATTAACCAGTTGTGCGCCTCACCTGGCCCCACACCCCACCTTCTTTCTCCAGCACCTGTGTGCCCCCTCCAGTTCTCCTTTGAACCAGCCTCTCCGCCCTGCAGGTCCCTCATTAATGAGTTGAATAAATCTCTACCGTAAGCTCACTTTATATTCTCATGAGAGTCATGGGCTTTGTTTTGGGGTTTTTTGGGGGTTTTTTGCATTTTATTTATTTTTATTGAGGTAATATTGGTTTTCTACATTATATAAATTTCAGGTGTACATCATTATATTTCAATTTCTGTATATACTACATTGTGTTCACCACCCAAAGTCTAATCACCATCTGTCACTATATATATGTGCCCTTTGCCCCTTCGGCCCTTCTCCCTACCCCCTTCTCCTCTGGTAACCACCAATCTAATAATCTCTGTATCTATATGTTTGTTTGTTGTTGTTTTATCTTCCTCTTATGAGTGAAATCATACAGTGTTTGACTTTCTTCATCTGATTTATTTGCTTAGCATAACACCCTCAAGGTCCATCGTGTTGTTGCAAATGGCAAGATTTCATCTTTTTTACGGCTGAGTGGTAGTCCATTGTGTATATATTCAACATCTTCTTTATTCATCCATTGATGGGCGCGTAGGTTGTTTCCAAGTCTTGACTATTGTGAATAATTCTGCAATGAACATAGGGGTGCATACATCTTTACACATTCATGTTTCCATGTTCTTCGGATAAATACCCAGAAGTGGAATAGCTGGATCGTATGGTAGTTCTATTCTTAATTTTCTGAGGAGTCTCCATACTGTTTTCCATAGTGGCTGCACCAGTTTACATTCCCACCAGCTGAGTACAAGGGTTCCCTTTTCTCTACATCTTCTCCAACACTTGTCTTTTAAAGAAAAAATTAAAGCGAGTCATGTTTTTAAGATATTGAAAAGTATATTTTAGCACTTGTATTCATCTGTGACTGGAAATAACCATTCCAAAAGCCCTGCCCAGGACCCCTGACAATATGTGGGAGCCTAGTTTGTGCTTTGGTTGGATACAAAGTTGGTTAGGTGCAAACTCCTTAGCAGAATTGAGAGCCTGCCGACAGGTTAGAGGTCCTCCTCCCCTCTCTATGTTCCAGGCATTTCTGACTTGGACTTTGTGGTTTGTTCTGAAGCCAATCTGTCAGACCTGGGTTTAGGATCTGTGACAGCACACGTGACAAGTTACATTAACTCCCAGTAATGGGCAACAGTATGTTTCCGTTAAGCTTTGGGACCTGGAGAATTTCGCCAAGTCTTTCAGAGCTGGTCAGAATTCCACTTTCATGAACCACACAGTTGCCTCAGCTTAGGCCTTTGCTCTGTGGTCACTGAGAGGACAGCAGTCACCTGAACAATTTCAGGGAAAAAGGCCAGGGCAGGGGGACGGGGAGGTGCTCAAGTTGAGAGACATGGTAATGGAGGGAAGGGTGTCGTTGGCCAGGTGTTCGGGCAGGACAAGGAATGGGTTAAGGCCTGCAATGTTCAAAGATCTAAGCAGGGCTTCCTCCTCCAGCACTATAAACCTCCAGCCCTTAGAAAAGTTGCTAAATTGGCCTTCGAGCTGCGTGTTCTCAAGGTGTGTGAGCAGTGGAGATCCTACAGGCCAGGTGTGCCGATGTTTGGAGGATCCTGATGTTGGAGAAGCTCCAACAATGGACAGCTGGACCATCCCGGCATGAGTTCCTTGAGGCAGAGACCGTATCCCTGGGTGAGCAGTTGATCCCAAGTCTGAGGGATGTGGGGAGAGACTGATTTAAATCTAGGCTCTGCCACCTACAACCTGCCTGCTGTCTGGCCATAGGCAAATCACCTCTTGACTCATATTTCCTAATCTGTAAAATGGGCATATACACATGCTACAAATGCATTGAGAGTGAGGCCCGTGTGTCTACTTCATAGGATGTGATAAGGATTAGATGAGCTCATGTGTTCTGTGTTAGCATGGTACCTGGCCCTTGGCATGCCTCAGTAAATAGCAGTTCTGTAAGCATTGCCCTCTGTTGGCTGGGTACTAGAAATGCACCTCTCCCTGGGAGGAATTACCAAGTCTCTTCTCGATACTTGAGTGTGAATGAGACTTTACAGGGCAGAGGTGGACCCAGCACTCAGGGCCCCCAGAAGGTGTAGAGGTTCCCACCAAGGTGGCCAGTGGTAACAGCCCAGGAGGGTTAATCTCTTCCCCACCAGCAGGCTGGGAGGTGCCAAGAGCCTTCTGGCCTAAGGGCATGTTTGAGGACGGGGCCCTTTCAGCCAGGAGTGGAGCTTGGGGTGATGGGACCTCCCTCTGACACTCAGTTCCCAGGGGCTGACAAAGGCTTCTGGAGAACCAGAGTCACGCCACTTTCCCAGGGGTACAGTGGGGCAAGGCAGCAGCGTTGCCTCTGCAGTCAGAGCTCCCTGCAGACTGGGTCTGCCTGGGGAGGTCTGCCTGGGAGCTGGGCTTTGCGAGCCAGGCCTCTTCCTGTGCCAGGCCCCTAGCTCTGCACACTGGGCTCCCCAGGCTGCTGCACTCTCCCCTGCCCTGGGGCTCTGCCTCCTCACCTTCAGGTCTCAGGTCACATCTCACCACCTCAGGAAGGCCCCCCTGACTTCCAGATTCAAGTCAGTGCAGCTCCCTGTTTATCGCCTTCCCAGCATTTCCCACATCCCACCTTCGTCTTTGTTTGCCTGTTCACTCTTGTGTAGCTTTCTCCACTGCAACGGAAGTACTTTGAGGACAGTATCCTAGTCTGCTTTGTGTTCCCAGCACCTAGAATAAATTCTGTCACATAGGAGGGGCTCTGTGACTAGTCACTGAATGAACAGGTGGATGGAGAGCAGGCAGACAGGCACTCCTGAAGTGCCCATTGTTACACCCGTGGCGGGTATAGAAACTGCGCAGCCTGCAGAGCTGGGTCTCTGCATGGCTCTCACACAAACCCGAATTCTGCAGCCACATACAAGGTACTTGGGGTGGTCTCTGCAATGAGGGAGTCGAAGTTGACCAGACAGTTTGTCTCCGGACCACCTTGGGCATGTCTAAGAGTATAAGTTTTCTTGGGATGGTAGGGGAAGTACTGGAACTGTTACCTCCAGCTCCTGGATGGCACACCCCACACATCTGTACACCTCTGTACACACACCACTCTTCCAGAGGCAAGTCCTCAGCTCCAGGTCTTTAAAAAACATGACCCATGGTACGGGCTGCAGCTCCCTGGTGAGTTGGTATTGTTACACAGAAAGTAAACATGTAATCCATGTTTAAAGGGCTGTGTCTGCCAACAGAAGGGCACTTGGTTCCTGTGCAAGTACCTTCTGTCCGCAGAAGCTGGAGACCACTGCCATTCCAGGCTGGGCATCACAGCAGGCGGCAGTGAGGCCGTCGGTGCACAGGGCGGCTGGTTCTTGGCACTGTGCGTGCCTTCTGCATCCATGTCTCACTCTTCTTGGCACATTTGGGGCCCTGCAGAGTGTGCGGCCACCTTAGAGCCAAGCTGTCATCTCACAGTGGCTTCATGGCCGGGTGGGTGAGGTAGTGGGGACTTCAGCCTGTCCTTTGCTGGAGCACTGAGGCCTGCAGGAGGCCGGACTGTGACCTGCAGTGGAGACATCCGAGGCCGTGCAAGGGGGTGGGGGTTCTCTTGGCAGTCGAGCCGAGGACAAGTTCTCAGAAAGGCTGCCCTTCGCAAACATGCCTGTGGCCGTTAGCTGACTGGGGTAGAAAGCTAATGGGTTTCTCCTCAGGGGCCATTGAGGGCCCCATCCCTGAGCCAGTTACAGAGACTGAGTCAGAGTTTGGAAGCAAAAGAACCAGTTGTGTGTGCTCCGTGGAGCAGGCAGTGGCTTCCTGTTCCGGTCAGTGAAGAAGGACCCCTTCCTCTGTCCAGGTCTCTGTCTGACCCCTCCGCTGGGATCACACGGGCTTGCCCCCTGCCCCTGCCAGCCTGCACACCTTCACCTGCTCTCCGAGGTGACAGCAGCCCCATCTGTGACTCCCCATCAGGAATCCTCCTCTGAATCGCAGCGGGAGTCTCTAGCACCCACTGTACAAGAGGACTTGTTTCTCCTGCGGCCATAACTTTCATGTAACAGTTCCCATTCCTGACCGTATTCAGTAAATTTAATTAGCGTTGAAAAGCAGCTTGTTTGGTAAGATGATCAGTTTCTAACCTGGGTCAGCGACTCGCTTTATGGCTATGAATTAAGCCCATTCTCTCTTTTCAGTGCCTCGTGGTCATCCTCATAAACACTGTCGGCAGTTGCTGGCGGCTTCACTCGGTTACCTTTCCCATTACTGCTTGATCACCGTCCTGCCAGGAGTGGGGAATCCATTCTGTTTTAATAACAAGGAGGAAGTGGTGACAAGGGGCTTGTTTAATGAGGAAACCTCCGGTCAGTCGGTGTCTCTGCGGCCGGGCCCCGGATTCCGGCCCGCCCCTGTGCAAGGCGTTCTCAGCTGTCGCGAGGCTTGCTGTCTACAGACTGGGAAGGGCAGCCTCAGGGCTTGAAAGCTACTTTTGTCTTAATTGCAAATAATTAGCGATCAAATATTTGCTGACAGCCGATTTCTGTGTCGGAGAGAACCTGAGTGTTCTGGACAACTTCAATGAGCACAGGCTGGCACGAGTGTTTTCTTAACACTGAGCCCTCGAGTACAGCCCGTGGGGAAGGCCTCAGTCACACCTGCAAGCTAATCAAGCGTGGGCATTGGAGGCACAGCGCAGGACACTGTCTTCAGAGGTGTCCACTGCAATCTGGGCCCCCAGGCGCTTCAAAGGAGGAGCCAGGTAGAGGGGGCTCTCCCCGCATCCACAGGGAGCTGGCTTCACTTTGACTGCTGAGGCTGGACTCGTGGCCTCTGAAGCCCCTTCCTGCTCTGCCGCTCCAGATTCCAGTCCTCTTTAACCCCAGAAGGCCCACCTCCATGGACATCTGTCTCTCCTTCAAGCCTGCATCCTTCCCGCTTCCCAAATGCCCCCTTGGAGAAGGCAAGGGGAGACGCACCCCTCAAGAGGTCACTGCACGCAGGGCCCCCGTGACCCTCCCCATCCCAGTCTCTAACCTGGGCTTTCGTAAGCAGCACCAAATCAGAATTAAGGAGATCAGCTTTTAAAACTGTTGTGTTTCTTAAAGCCTTAGTGTGCGGGGGCTACATGAGGACAAAGGCCCCCCACCTGCAGGGCTTCCTGAGACCAGACAGTGGGCAGAGACTGGGGCAGATGCTCAGGGAGGGAGATTCAGAGAGGCGCTCAGAAGTGAGCTGGCAGTGACCACTTCACAGAGGAAATGGACCCTGAGGGCAAGTTGGAGCTGGCTCAGGCAGAAGGAGAGGGCAGTCTGGGTGGGCAGCACAGCAGAGCCAAAGTGCTAGAGGCAGGAACTGAGACCAGAGGCTCGGAAACTCGGGCTGCTTCTTCAAAATGGGGTGGTTAGTGGGTGCCCTTCCCATCGTGTGTGGATGTTTATTAGAACCATGATGTGATGGCAGTGCTTTGTGTCCTGGCTCTGTCTTGGGAAAGAAACAAAAGCTGATATTTTTAGAGCTGTATTAGTTTCTTCTGGTAGCCGCCAGTGCTTTCCAGGGTAACCCATTTTCCAACCACTCAGGAGAGTCATGCTAATCAAACACACTCTGTGGCAAAGCAGCCATAAACACCACGGGCGGAGGGCCTCCAGCCCAGAGCCTCCCACCGCCAGGTGCCTTTGGCTCCCTCCACCTGTCAGGAAGATGTGCACTGGGACCAATGAATGCCACCGAGCCTTTACCGTGACATGCGAACAATTAGCAAAGTGGATAAAAGAGAGTCACACGCCCACTTAGGATCTGTACTTTTACACTGCTCAGAGGTATTCTGACCTTCCAGTTTATTATGATTCAAGAAAAAGTCAATATTTCTTAGCTTGTCAAGGCTGGAGGAATTTAAATGAGTTATTGAACCAAGCAGTTAATCTACCAATAACTGATTTTTTTTTCCTTTCAAATCTATAATGATGAAAAGCAGACTTAACCAAAAACAAGCAAAGGAAGGGTTTTTTTTCCGTAGACATTTTAATCCCATGGGATAGGAGCTGGGGCTGAGAGTTCGGTCTTGAGTGCCAGGGCCATTCTGTCTTCCTGAGTATTTTGAAGACTATTTAATTAAAACTTAAAAGCAAAGACTTGAATGGCCGTAAAATCTACATTCGTGTTTTAATGGTTTGTATTTTGGTGTCCTTTTATAATTCTGAACTTCCTTTCTGTTGCCACTAATGCTGCATGGCAATCACCCAACTTTCTGGACCCCTGTGATAGAGTGTTATGTTGGTTATAGATGCTCGCATGGCCTTTCAGTGAAGTGTGCCCTTTCAGCAATAAGTCACTCTACCAGCTGCCCTGCCCGCTCTGGTGTGTGAGCTCTGGGCACCATGGCCTGAGGTCATGTAATATGTTGGGTGCAGCGGACACTCAGCAACATGGCAGGTATGAGACCCGAAGTAACATGGCAGCTGCCATTTCCAGGGTCTCAGCCTTCTTGCCCATGGCTGCAGCTTTGTGCTAGAAAACGTTGGACTGTGGAGAAAGGCTGCAGGTGCCACTGTGGATGACGTGTGTCCTGGAGAGCCATATTCTCCCCAAAGGAAAGGGTAAACCTGTGGCCTTCCTGCCTTGGCAGCTCCCCTCCGGAACACATAGAGTACTGCTTTCTCCTTACTCCACTTACTCCCTAAACTCCATGATGGCTCCCCAGTTCCTAACATATCAGACGAAATTCCTCAGGGTGACTCTCTAAGTCTCCCAGAACCACACCTTGGCCCCCTTACCCTGCTCCCACCCCTGCACAAAACTCCTCCTCACATCAGTCTCGCCCAGAGGTGTGCAGACACTCCTGTGGCGTGGTTAGGGGAGCCTTGACCCAAGCCTTCTGACTCTTGGAACACCCTTCTCGCAGCCGGCAGCGTCCCTTGGCAGTTTGCCACTTCCATATGGCCTCCCTGTTTCCTCCTCCCTCCCAGGATGGGCAGGGTGAGCTAGCCATGAACCTGAGCTCCACACAGCAGGGCCCTGCTCTAGCACCCACACTCACCTCCTGTTGGAGGGGCAGGGACTCCACTGGGCACTCTGAGCCCCCAGGCTTCAGCTTCGTAGGCGAGTGGAGCCTCTGCTCAAGGAAGCATGTGACTCCTGCACTCAAGGACTTGCAGCTGACCCTCTGTGTTTGTGTGCCTGGCAGGGCTTTCCGGCCACAGTGGGCTGCCAACCTCCTGCGGAAAGAAGTTCTGCAGCCATGGGAGCAGGTGTGTGCTCAGCAGGGAGACGGGGGAGCCCGAATGCCGGTGCCTGGAGGCGTGCAGGCCCAGCTACATGCCCGTGTGCGGCTCCGATGGGAGGTTTTATGAAAACCACTGTGAGCTCCACCGTGCTGCGTGCCTGCTGGAGAAGAAGATCGTCATCGTCCACAGCAAGGACTGTTTCCTTAAAGGTAGGGAGACAGCTTCTTGCCCCTATGCTTTTGGGTTTTGTGTTGGATCTTCGAATGCCATTTGACAAATGACCTGGGTGCTGAGTCTGCAGGTTAACTGTGTAAAGGCAGTAGAGAAAGAGGAAGCCTGGAGCCTTAACAAAACGGCAGCAGTGGCATTTCCACGATGCGTGTTCTGTTTGTGTCCACCTCCAGAGGCTCCCCGCCCTTAGAGGACGCCCTTGGAGGGCGGAATCCAGGCAGGCCCAGCCAAGCCCTGGCTGGTGCAGAACACCTGTCCAGCAGGAGCCAGACCACAAGGGGTTGCCCAGGTCTCTCCTGCAGGATAGGCCCTTGCAAGCTGGTGACAGGGACCACATTTAGCCCTAGGGACGGAGTTGCATGAATCAGGAGGCCATGATATGTATAGAATGTGGCCGGATGGACACCAGCACAGTGGTTCCCAGCATGGCAGGCACTCAAACTCTGTCCTGGAGCGGTCGCTGACGGTTCAGACCCTCCATGCCTGTCCAGATTACCTCTGAGCAAGACAAGGAAGGCCCTGCGTGGACTTTAGAACATGTCCTTGGAGTTGGGGAGAAAGGGTTCATGCTCCGTGCTGGGGTTGAGTCAGAGGAGAAGGGCATGTCAGCTCCCACCGGCTGCTGGGAGCCTCAGGGACGGGCCTTCAGCTCTTCACGTGCTATTTTATTCTCAGCACCTGACACAGTGCCTTGCACCAAGTAGATGCTCAGCGGCTCACAACTACTTGAAGATGTGAGTGTTAGAATCCAAATTCCTGTGTTGATGCGGCCCCGTGAATGCTACATGCCACAGCCTGTAGAGATAGTTGTGATGCTGAAACCAACTGGCCACACATCAGTAAATTAGGAAATATGAAAAGCCAGAAGCAGCATGTGGAGAGAGGGGAGCAGGCCCACTTCACCTGAGCTGGGGGACTTTGGAGGTAGGAGAACCCACCTGAGGTTGTATGAGGCCAGAGACCTGCTTTGGGGTAGGGCAGGGAAAGGAAGAGAAGACTTGGGATGAAGCCCACCAAGTGCCTGCAGGGCTGACAGAATAGGGCTTCCAAGTGGTCCGACCTGTGGGGGGCCTGGGCGCCCAGAGAGGAGGGCAGAGCTCCAGCCTCGCTCCAACAGGCTCCAGGCCCAGGATGGTGCGGCCGGGATGTTGGGCATTCTCAGTGGTGGAGCACAGGTGTGTTGGACTCCTACAGCCTCTACCCATGCCAACTGCACCCTATAAAGGGCCACTTTCCCACCCTCGCCCACAGGCCATGGCAGTGGGGTCCCAGAGCAGGTGGGGCTTTGGAAGGTCAAGTTTATCCTGTGATGGAAATAGTCTTGGACACTTTCATGGCTGCACTTATGACACTAATGTGGAGGTGCTTCAGAAATCATGAAGCACATTATGGAAATGAGGCCAAAATGAGCCCAGGAATAATGTCCCTGGTCTGAAGGCACTGCCCAGCTGCACACCTGCCGATTCCCAGCACCGTGAGCACTAAAATGCTTGACCAGTTGCTCCAGCTTTATTGGCCGTGTTGAATTTTATAGACTGATGTTCTGTTCTCCAGTTTCCAATATCCTCCAAATTGCATCTTTCTAAAGGTTTTTATTTCTGCATCAGAGTGTGCACAGCCTCCCTCCCCATCGGTTATTCAAACAGCATTTCTCATTTCATGCAAGGGAACAGACAACCACCACAAAACCTGCCGCGGTGAGGGATGAGGTGGGGAGAGCCAGAGAGGATAGGGGTGGGGGCAAGCAGATGAGGGCTTGGTTCTGCTTCATGCTGATTGAATTTATCCACCGAATCCTTCTGATTCATTGAGTTTTTCACAGATGTTGTGAATTCCCAACCGCTCGGTGTGGCATTGCTGCTCTCCTGGAGGAGAGAAGTACCTGCAAGCTCCTGGGGAGACCTGGGGTTGCAGCCTGGCTCTGCCACTTCCCAGCTGTGTGGCCTTGGGTGCATCCCTCCACTTCTCTGGGCCTTTTCTTCAGCTGTAAAATGGGGCTATCGGCTATACCTACCTGCTCTGTGGAGAGAAGTAAATGAGATGCTGCACAGAAACCACTTAGCATGTGCTTGGCACACTACAAATGTTGGTTATTAATGACACCTGGTTGTCATCATTTGCTCTAATCCAACGTGGCCTCAGGCTTAGAGCAGAGAGGTGCACAAACTGAAGGGAATGCAGAGGTGGGAACAAGGGCTCTGCCTAGCAGGTCTGGTCCCAGGTAGCTTGCTGGTAGATGGAGTGTGGGTGAGGACGGCGCTGAGAGTCCGGTCCTACTGCTGTCCTGGAGATGCCTACCTGGATCCAGCTCTCCTCCTCCTGCAGACCTGGCCCTGTGGGTCTGGACCCCATGCAGAAGGCTTCACTGCTTCATGCTCAGGGTCAGCTTCAGTCCCTGGCGGGCGGGAGGGCTGGCCTGCCTCTCCTCTCTAGCATTCCCATAGGGAGTGCCCAGCAAACAGGAATGACATGTTCGCTGGTCGCAGGGGCCTTAACAGGATGGAAAGGAGGCCAGCCCTAAGGAGGCTGCTCCAACAGGGAGCAGGAGGAAACGGATTGACAGAGGGCTGCTGGGAGGGGTCTTGGAAGAAAGGAGGGTGTAAAGGACAACATCCTTCAGTCCCTATCCCAAGACGGTGGCAGAATAATGCCACCTTGAGTTCCACTGATGACAATTTGTCTTTTATCCCAAATTTCCAGAAAGTTATTGATACGGGAAACTTAAAAACACCTTTTTTCCATACAAACAAAAATTATAAAATCGTCCATGTTCCCTTCTCCTTCCCTATCAGACTTTACAAAGATAAAGTTATGACTTTGTTCTCTGGGGCTTTATCTGTCCCCAGAAGTCACTATTAGGACAATTCTTATGGGGCCACTGTGTGTAGAGCAGAGGGAAGACGTGGTGGATTTTGCTGGCCGAGTCCCCGCACCCTTGTGGGGGAGGTTCCTCCTGAGCACTGCGTGGGGACACAGCCCTTGCCACTCCACAAAGGAGGAGAGGCGGCGTTCTGAGCCCCAGTTACAAGAAAACTTCTGCTATCACATTCCAGTTGCCATGGCAATGGGGTTCCTTGTGAATGTGGAATGAAATATAACATCATTTAGGGATCATTAGCATGTGAGGAAATCAAAACAGAACTCAAAAGCATTGCTTCAGCTCGAGTCTGCAGCTTTGAGACCAGCTCTCCCCAAGTCCCGTGCAGGGTCTCTTGTGCTGACGATCAAGCAGACAGAGGGATGTGGGCTGTTGTATCTCTTTCTTCTGGGCAAAATTAGAGTCACGTTTATCCTTAGCACCAAATACCACCAGAGAGTACCAAAATAGTGGGTGGAATTCTCTGTAACTTGAACTTCTTATAGAGTTTGTGTTTTAAAAGTTATCTTATGACATGCGTCCCTATTTGTGTACTAGTTGGCACTTTTAAAATTATTTTTCTGACTCGGTTTTGAATTCACACTTTATCTGCTGCTCTGTTTGAGAAGCCAAGCTTTCCTTTCAGCAGTCACCCTCCACACCAGGGTGGTGTTATCTCAGATGATACAGTGTCATCGTTGGGCAGTTTTCCAAACAAACCTTGAAATTAGGGAGGAAAGGAGCCTGTTAGGGGTTTCGTTTTAAATGGACCTTCAGCTTCCTCATCCTGCACGCAGTTTGTAGGTGCCCTTGGGGGCTTCAGAAGGAAGTTCCCAGGCTCAGGAAATCTGAGGAACTAATTTCCATTTTTGGCCAAAATAAAATTTTTTAATTTTTTAATAGGCTTACTAACAATCCATTTTTAATTTTTATTTTATTGATAAACCAAACTTTTATTACTAAACACAGGAATAAAAACCCAATCTTTTGTTGCAAGTTAACAGAGCAGAGAGATCTTACTGTCAAAGAGACTCGGCTTTTTTTTCCCCTTATTGTTATTTTGTTGTCAACATTACTTTGAGTCTAGTTGCTTTAGAAACATAAATTAAGCCCCCGCCTCCAGGGCACGGCCACACTTCTGCAAGTGTGTTCTGCCCTGCCCGGGAAAGCTGCCTGCATCCCCAGCTGAGTGAGCCCAGCCTCAGCCGCAGACTCAGCTCTGGGAGGTGAGAGGGGGAATATCTGGGGAAGGGTCTAGAGAAGAGACGTTGGAGGTGCATCTGCACGGGTGAGCGAGGACGTCCTCAGGAGCAGGCGTGGAGCACCTGCAGACTCAGGCAAGAGCAAGGAACTAACATGCAGAGCCTGGAGCATGGGGAGGGGTGCCCTGTGGATAAACGCAGACAAGTACAGAAGAGCGAGCTGAGGAAGCCTGTGTGCCAAGCTAGACAATTGGAACTCAAGCCATAGAGTGTCAGATAAGCTAGTCCAACTTTCCAGTTTCCCAGACAGGGACCCTGAGGCCCAGAGAGGGCTAGTACCGGCCCCAGGTCACACAGGCTCTGCCCCTGCAGCCCTCCCTTCAAAAGCACCCATAGCTTTGGGGCTGTTTGTCCAGCGAAGCGTGTTCACCACGGATGCAATGGCTTTATCCTTTCTCCTAGGAGATGTCCTGGCGGGGAAGGAGGGCGCAGGAGCCATAGTCAGTGGGAAGGGCCTGGTTACTGCTGGGCGGGGCCTCTCAGCTCTGCAGGTCAGCAAGAAGCCCAGCTCAGGGCTTCTCCAAGAGAGCTGGCTCAGTCACCCTAAAGTCACAGGGCCTACGGAGGTCAGAACACTAGACCGCTCTCTCCCCTCCATGGAAGGAATATGTAACCAGGAAGAGCCTGGGACAAAACAGCAGAGCCTCTGGGACGAGCCCTCCTTCAGCCGGGGCTGGCTTCCGGTGCTAGCCTCCACTTTCTCTCCAAACCCTCTTTCCTGTTTCCAGTGTCTTCCAATTGTCCTTCCACTCCTGGCCCCACCCACAATCTGTCCAGAGGCCACTGCTGCTCCCCCAGCCCTTGCAAAGTAATGCCTCTGCACCCAGCATCCTTCTGGGCCTTCACTTTGACCTCCATAGCAGAGTCTGTGACCATTTTCCTCTGAGCCGCCCAGCTTCTCGGGCATTATTGAATGTTCTCTGGGTACCAAGGCTGTGCAGGACCTGAGGATACCAGTGTGATCAGGATGCCAGACCTGACCTCGTGGAATTGACAGGTCCCCAGCACCCCCACTCTCTGAGCCATCATGTGCAGGCTGCTTTAGCCAGAGACACCCCCAAGACCTCAAGGACCAGTGGGAATCTTCAGGGACTGTCTCTTGTCCTGCAGCCTCCCACATAGGTTCTGTCATCATCAGTGTGAACAGCTGGGGTTCACCAACAGCCCCCCTGGTGCAGCAGCCCTCGGGCTCAGTCATCCCATTTATAGTTATCTTTTTCTAGGATCAAGAAACACGATTTAAAACAAAAATGCGTGTTCTTTGGCTGTTTCCTCTAGGTTTTATGCAAGAAAATGTCTTGATGTGAGCACCCTGCAAATGTGCAAGAATGTTATCAGTGCAGCACGTATGGTGTGCTTCACAGAACCGCTGTACTTCGGATGAATTAATTACATCCAGTAATTAAAAATTGCTAATAAGTTATTGAGCTGAGAAAGTCTCGCACTGCATTGATTTCGCTTATGGAAACTAACCAAAGCCTCCGAGGCCCCCAGGGTATTTCTTCTTCTTTCCTGGCACCTCCTCCATCTTATCTCCAGCTCCTCCTCCTCTGTGATCCTTGGTCACTTCAGCCACTGACAGGCTCAGGCTCTCTCATCCTAAAGCCAAAAGAGCTGGCTTTGTCCCAGCATCCCCCTGGGTACCATTTCACCTCTCCCCTTCCCTGCTCTCCCAGGCACCGCACCCAAAGCATCACCTGCTCTGGCTGCCTCCACTTCTACAGCTCCCCACACTCTGCCCACCAGGGTCTGTGGCTGCTCCTGTCTGCGTTAAGATCACCATATCCTTCTAAATGCCAAGTCTAGGTGGCACTTTCCAGGCCTGGTCATTCTGCATACCTCCCATGGTGGCCTCTGTCACTCTTCCTGCAGCCGAGCTCCTCTGACTTCACAGGCCCCTCCTTCTCTAGAAGCTTTCACACGGGGGTTCCCTAAGGGGCTCTCCTCAGCTCTCTTCTCTTTCCGTTCCACCCCCTCTCATGGTTCCAGCCATGCCTCATGTGCAAATTACACCCAACTGCATCTTCATCTCTGACCTCTCCTCCACGTCTCCAGCTGCCTGCCAGGACCCTCCCCCAAAGGCCCACAGTACCTCAAATTCAGTGTGTCCCAAATGAACTCGCCATCTCCCTGCTCCCTCTGCCCCTGTCATTCTTTCTTCCTCACTCAGTGTCTGTCTCAGTGACAGCAGCAGCCTCCCACATCCCAGGAGGCTAGGGTTTTCCTTGCTTCCTCCTCGAAGCTGAAGCCCCACGCCAAGACCCTGCCAAGTTTGCTTCCTTAGCATTTGTTGATTCTGGCTCCTCTTCTCTACCTCTTCTACTACCACAGGCATCCATCCTGCCATCATCTCTTGTCTGGATGACCTCTGTGAACCCCTAGCTATCCTCCCAGCTCCCAGTCAGACGCTTCTTCAAACCCAACTTCCTTATGGCTTTATGAGTGAGCTTTCCAAGAGGTGACTTTGACCTTGGTACTCCCTTGCTTGAACCCTCCATTCATCCGGCAAACACATACCTTCTATGAGTCAGGTCTATCTTGGGTGCTAGGGATACAGCAGTATGCAAAATGGACAGGATTCCTGCCCTCCTGGAACATATAGTCTGTGGGGGAGACAGGCAGTGAACAAGAGGTAAAGTGTGTTAGGTGGTGACAGGTGCCATGGAAAGGAATAAAGCAAGGGATGGGGATAGTAAGAGCTTCTAATATGAGGAGTGGCTTTTGAGCAAAGACCTTCAAGAGGCTGGGAGGTTAGGGAGCAAGGTATTTGCATATCTGGGGGAAGAACGTCCCAGCAGAAGGAACAGCAGGTGCAAAGGCCCTGAGGTGAGAGTTAGCCTGGCATGTGTGAGGATCAAGAAGGAGGCCGGGGTTGTTGGAGCAGAGTGAAGAAAAGGAGAGAGGTCTGAGTGTGAGTCAGAGGGGTGATCACCCATGTAGGACCTTGTCAGCCATTGGAAGCCCAGACTCTTAGCCACTGTGCTATATTATCTTTAATTATTCCACCATGCCCACCAAGGGATGGCCTGGTGAAGGGGACCGCCCTCTTCACCACCACCCCAGGAGCTGGGAGGGATGTTCCAGGGGCTGGGAGAGATGACCTGTCCCGGAGCTCATGGCCAAGCACCTCTGGGTTCATTCTTTGTCTGAGATAAATCCACAGGGCCGAGGGTCTTTCCTGGGTGAGCCCCAAGCTGACCAAGGTGCCTGCTGTCAGAACTTGTGCCCAGAGCAGGGACCTCCTTCTGTTATAACTTCTCGTCAGCTGGCCTATCTTCCCACTGTACTGGGTGTCCCGACGAGTGGGGAAATGTGATTTATCTTTCTATCCCTAGGTCACTGGAGATGTTCCGTTCACTTTTTAGAGGAATGCTCAAATTGATGATTATGTATTAAATGGGATATATGCAACCCCTTAGAGGTCCCCAAGGGAGAGAATGAGAAGCCCTAGTTAGAGGCCCTTCATGCAGTGCAGACCCAAGAGTCCCCACAGAGGAGGAGGTGGATGCGTAAGGAGGACCCTGCTCCCAGGACGTGTTGGGTTCTCTGGGGTGGCGGAGCCATCGAGGGTGTTGAGGGAGCACAAGGAAGGAAGGGGGCAGAAGGAGGCAGGGGCGGGGTGTCTTGGAGCCTCCTGCCCCCCAAGCTTCCCTCCAAGAGGCTGATGAGGAAGGCCCTGCCTGGAGAGAGGGGTGCCCGAGGCTCAGGCCGCTTAGAGCCATTTAGTGGAGCCACGGCCAATGCTTGGGAGGCTTGGATGACGATCGGGAGTCAAATGTTTAATTACTGGAGCGAGAAGAAGTTGATCCTGGACTTCTTTAATGTTCTCCCCTATCGTGCCTTCAATTAAGATCAAGGCCCCTGTGTAGCAGCCGCTAAATGACACCGCATATTGAATCTCTGTGCTCAAGCAGTTTATCTAATTATCTGTGTGACAAACTCAGCAGCTGTCAGACCAGCCACAACTCAAGTGTGTTGGTGCTGGGCCCCTGCCTGGAAGCATTTTCTGCTTACTAACATGCTCTACTGTACATGCAGAATCCCTTTCAAAGTTCTTCTGTCGCCTGATGATGTAAGGAGTTGAAGGGGCCAGTGGCTGGGAGGACAGTGGGTGCAGGAGTCGGGCAGGGGCCTGCAGGTCAGCCTGCTCTTGGTTCTCAACCCCACCCTCCCTCACCTGCAGCCCCTGCAGCTGGCATGGGGGCCCGGCCTCTCTGCCTGCTCTTCTGGACGGGAAAGCAGTGGCCCAGTTTGGGCCATCTTTTTTTTCTCCAAAGAGAAGGGAGGAATATTCTCCACTGTGTTAAATTAACTGACATAAATCAAGGAAGTTCGGAGGGGCAAACCCACACAGTGAGCCAGGGAGAGGTAGGCTACTGCTGTCCTCACCAGCAGAGAGCGTCCACGTGGTACCCATCCCCCAGCAGAGCAGGCTCACTGGATGCAGGAGTATCGAGACCACATCGAACCACCCAACCCTCCGCCTGTGGAGTTGAGTCCTCAGCCAGGACTGCCAAGGGACAGAGCTTCAGAAAGCTGAGGCCCAGCCCTGTGCAGCATCCTGGGGCCCAGAGGACCACCTATGGCTCCTGTTGTAGGTGAACTTGTGCCCAGTCCCACACCAGGTGCCACAGGAGAGCTGGGTCCAGAACACGGAGTATTCTCGAAGCTAATGAGGGAAGACAGAGCTTCATAATGACTCTCGGGTTTGGGCACCTCCTCCTCTCGAGTCCTGCCCTCTGCCTGCCTCCTTCTTGTGATCACCTCTGCTTTGATGCATTCTGATCCTTCATTAATGAAGATAATGAGAGTGAAACTATTTTCAAAAACTACCTAAATGAAAGTAATAAAATCGCTTTGCTTACAGGTAATTAAAATTGCCGGACACAGTGACCTCTGTCCATTTGTTATGAGCAGGGGGTCTACGTTGTGCATTTCTCTTTGTACGTCAAAGGATGGCTTATCCGGTGGGCTGGCAGGTGTGTCTGTTTACTTGTCTCCCTTAGGGAACTTCTGTTTGCTCTTCCCCTTCTCATCTGTTAGTCCACGTTCCCCCCCCACCCCCGCTCCCCGGCTTCTGTCAGCTAAGGTGTGGCCCGCAGGCCTGGTCCCAGCTGTCCAGCAAATGCCTCTGTGAGCCCCAGCCCACCTGCTCCTTCTGCCCGGCTGACGTCTCTGACTCCTCCACCCAGACCTTGTTCTCTGTCTCTCTCTTTCTTTCTCCCCCACCTCCCTTCTTTACCCTCCCTCTCTCTCTGTCTTTCAGATGTTTTGTGGCTCACCCACTGATTCATGTTCCCATCGAAATATAGCAAATCCAAGGTCTTTTTCATGGGCTTTGCAGGGAGCTTCACCCGGTAGGTGGTGCTTGTGCGCGCCCAGCTCTGCGTGGGCCCTCGTGGCTGAGATTTTAAGCTTCTCCTCATTCAAGCCTGCCCAGTGATTTTGGGATCGCTAGGTGAGAGGCGCCCGAGGCCATGGCGGGTCTGCTAGCCGAAGCTTTCCTGATAGGGGGTGATGATGGAGAAAGGGGGACTGAGGAAGAGGCCTCTGCCAAGCTGCAGAAGGAGGAAACCCCAGCGTGAGGAAGAGTTCTCAAAAGGGGACACCCAGAGACACTGGGGTAGTGGTAGAGGTGGTAGCAGGAAGCGTCAGGAACACATGTTGTCCCAATTATGTAGAGAGTAAGCTTGCTGGTTCTCCTTTGCTCACATGAGCAGAACTCCAGATTCCAAGGATGTCTCTCAACTGTTTAGTCACAAAGTGCTGGTTACAGGGACGTTATGACCCCCTCAGTGGTCACATTCTGTCATTCCACAATCTGGACAGTCTTGCCAGGGTTGGGATGAGAGTAAATGGAGGGGAAGCCTGCACAGACCGGTTTGAACAGGAATTAAAGAGAAGTTGGCTCTGCCACACACAAAGAGGGGAGCACCACACTGAAGATGCAGAGGCAGAGCGTGCTGTGGGGAAAATTATTAGAAGAAAAAGAAAGATGCTCCGTAGACAGCAGCTGTTCTACTCTCATTTCAAGGAAACATAACTTCTGCAATGAGATAAAAAATGGGATTATGAATTGGCTGAGCCACAGCCAAAAGTAAAATGGTAGCTGGAGGAGGTAAGGAAAGAAGAGAAGGAATCTGGAATACAATAGCCAAAGTGCCAGCACATTTCAAGCTGTAAAGGACAAGATTAACGATACAGAAATCAAACAATTGCCTTCCAATAAGGACAACAAACTTGAAAACCCACTACCAAAATACACAGGAAAAAAAGTAAAATATAATAATAACGTGAGAAAAGATGATAGCTATGTAGGACAGAGACAAATGTTTTAGCATAGTGGTGACTGGTCATCTTAAAGGCCCCAGAGCAAATCAAATGGACACAACAAGTAAAGGAAGATTTGTTTTTAATTGTCCTGAGCTGGAAGATTCCTAAAATAAGTCCAAAAATAACGCTAAAGTTTCAGGATTTCAAAAATTTTTTTAATATATTAGAAGTGTCCAGGGGCCAGCCCGGTGGCACAGCAGTTAAGTTCGAATGTTCCGCTTCTCAGTGGCCCAGGCTTCGCTGGTTCGGATCCCGGGTGTGGACATGGCACCCCTTGGCAAGCCATGCTGTGGTAGGTGTCCCACATATAAAGTAGAGGAAGATGGGCACGGATGTTAGCTCAGGGCCAGTCTTCCTCAGCAAAAAGAGGAGGATTGGCAGCAATTAGCTCAGGGGCTAGTCTTCCTCAAAAATATATATATATATATATATATATTTTATATATATATATTCTAATATATATATATATTAGAAGTGTCCAGGCAGCAAAAAAAATCTGGTTTTCTATGAAGGAAAAATAACTCCTATAGTCTTAGCCTTTTCTGCAACATTAAGAAGCAAGAAGGCAATGAAGAACGTCTGTAGAGTTTTGAGGAGTTAAGATGCTACCCCAAGAATTCTACACTTGTCCATTGGTGATCCATGTGTAGAAACAACAGAAAGGATTTTGGGTAGGCATGGGCTCAGGTAATACACACCCACGTATTCTTGACTGGGAAAAAAATACTGAAAGGCAAACCCCCAACAATCTAGAGACAAATCAAAGAATTTGAGAATTTGATGCTTAAGGCCTAGAGGTGAGCACAGGGACCCCTTACTCAAAAGTTGCCTAAATAATTGTTTTAAACATAGTTAGCAAAAATTGCAAAGGGTGAATAATGAAGTTAAGCACAGTTCATTTCCTTGACTCACTTGTGGGGATTTCAACAGATCTTGCATAATTCTTGACTAAATATGTTAAAAAGCATATCAGCTCAACCAGGCAATTTTCCATTAACTCCTTCCCTTTTGCCCAGCATGATCCCAATACTGGTCCCAAATAAGTATCCCTGGTTGTTCCCAGCCACACCGAGGAGACTTTGCTCCTGCCTCTGCTGGTGTGTTCAGAGACCATGTGTAGGATCAGCCGTTGACTGAGGTGACATTCCCTAAGGTCTGGCCTCCCACACCTTCATCACACTAGCTGTAGTGTGCCCACCCAGGAAGCATGCCTGGGCTGTAACCAGAGTAGAAGAAAACTCTGATGTGTCATAACATGTTCTCTTTGAGCAGTGATGCCTTTGTTAATGGGCACATGTCAGTGCACCGTTGACGTGGCCTGGACTGTTGATTCTAACTTTCCAATCGAAAATATGTGGTTAATCAATGAGCAAGGAAGGCATGAGAGCAGAGCCCTGTGGCAAAAGAAAAAAGGTCAAGAAGGCAAAAGAGCTGACCTCTTGGAGGCAGAGATTAGACCCCTGACTCAGCCAGGGGCCACCATGGCATATAGCCATGCACAGCAGAAAAGAGGATGGCCATCGGGGTAGGGTCAACATAATAATGGCCACCGTTCATTGAGCATCTGCCAGGTTCCCAGTCCATAGCAGACAGTTTATGGGCATTATCTCATGTAATTCTTC
Organism: Equus przewalskii; assembly: GCF_037783145.1. Lineage (NCBI taxonomy): Eukaryota > Metazoa > Chordata > Mammalia > Perissodactyla > Equidae > Equus > Equus przewalskii. Next base: position 41,391,813 of record NC_091843.1, read on the forward strand.
TCCCAGTTGACATTTGGCTTAGGGACATAGAAGCCAAATAATTTGTCCAGTCACTGAGCCTATAAATGACAGCACGACAACTGGGACCTACCTTCCTCTCTGGCTGTACTCCAGTGGCCACTCCAGCAGTTGGGAGGGGCTTTCCTGAGGGAGGGGGCCTTGACCTGAACCTTGAAGAATGGGCAGGACTCGAGTCACCAGGTATTGGGGGAAGGCAGCAGCAGGTGGAAATACTTAATGCAGCTTTGCTAAGTTACCGACAGCGTTCCTTCCTCCTCCCTCAGACTTGCTGCTGTGACTTCTCAGACAACATAGGCCTAAAAATGATCTTCCCCTGAAGGGAAATGGATAGAAGGTCGAGTTTTTCACAGAAATCAAGCATTATCACATCCAGTCATTTAATGAGATGAATCACCTTCACACACCTTCTGCTTTAGAGGCCAGTGACCATGCCTATTGGACATGTGACGTGACCACCTCAGTGGAAGGACGTGCCCGCTCCCTGCCGGTGAGACAGGGGCGAGCAGCCTTCATTTCAGAGGGAGGGAAACCCTGTGTCCGCCTCGTGTCTGTTCTCACCGGTGTCCCTCACCGCCGCCAAATTTTAGTAGCATGAAGATCTTGTTTACGTGCCAGGCTTGTCTCAATAAACACTCTCTGAACAGTTTTAAAGGAACAAATTTGCCATTTTAAAAAGTTTCGTGGCTCTCAGGGCAAACAGTTGTGGGTATCAGGAAGAACTAATGGACAGCAGGATCTATAGAAAGGGAAGGCAGTGCTCACCGCTGGCAAGTGGGAGAAACGCCAGCAGGAGCCCACGTACTAATTCAGAGAAACAGCTGGCGGCAACAAGACACCCCCTGGCATGTGCTCATCTGGAAGACTGCGGGGCAACAGCTCGAAGCCAGGCACCTCCCGGCTTCCTTTGGGTACAGCTCCTTAGGGACTCAATTGACTGAGATGACAATCATCCAAATTTGTGGCAAGTTGTTGTGACTTTATACTTCTCACCTGTTGAAGAGACCCGAGACTGGACGGGAAAGGAGGCCAGGGTAACAGTTAAGGTCCAGAGTCGGGGCTGTGTGCCAGGCGCTTCAGACGCTCTCTCCGTCCCCTGGGTCCTGAAGCAGCCCTTCAGGATGATGACTGTTATCCCAGGACCACCCAGCTGGTGAGGGGGCAGCTGCAATTCAGACTCACGTCTACATGGCTCTTTGATTTTAAATTTTGAATGTTAACTTTGCTCCTTCTGCTCTGCCGCATCTCTTGTACATATAATGATTTTTATAATTAATATAAGAAAACGAGCCATGGAAATCATCTGATTTTTAAAGCACCCACTGATTGTTGTTCCACAACTTGGCGGATTGTGTCTGTTCATACTTCTGTTCTGAAGGAAGCGTTTTTGCACGTGTAGCGTGAGGTCACCTTGCTGTCAGCCACGCTTGCCTCAGCAGAGGATTGGTGATGTTTTTTGAAAACATTTGTTCCTTTGTTGTCTTTGCTCCTTGTGCTATTGTCTTTGCTCCTCGTGCTACACCGTACCTTCTGTCTCTGTCGTGATTTTATAAATCAAAAAGGAAAGAGAGCTCGCAGTGAGCGCTGCCCAACATGGTCTTGGCCGGGATTGGCCGGGAACTGTGTGTCGCTCATCTCAGAGGAGCCGGGGGTTGTGCGCGGAGCCACTAACCAGGTCTGCTGCCTGTGCACTCGGCCTCCCGCGGTGGCCCCAGGTTGGGTTGGGGGACCAGCATTCTGCGGGGCAGCCCCGAGTGGCAGCCCTGGAGAAGGGGTCAGAGTGGTTGTGATCAGGGAAAGGGCGGTCCAGGTGACATCATTCAGGAACCAAGGTGTGCCCTGAGCTTCGTTCCACCTGTTCGTTTGCATTCCCGGGGCAAGTGAAGTGTGGTCCTGCCCTCAGCATCATGTGGATCAAGATTCCCTCTTATGTTTCAGGATTTGTCAGAAAAATCTGTGATTCTTATATCTGGGCTCTTCATGATGTGGCAGCTTTCAACAACTCAGCCTTTCATTTATTCAGCAAACACTTCTGAGCACCTACTGTGCACCAGGCATAGTTTAGGGACCAGGGACTCAAGAAGGGTGTGCTAACCAGGGTGGTGAGCACCATGACAGAGTGCCCCCTGTCTGTTATAGAAGGAACCAGGGAGGCCTCCTGGAGGAGGTGCCATCCGGGCTGAGTATTAAATGATGAGTGGAAATGGGTGAGGCAAAGAGGAAGGGAAAGGGCCTTTTAGGCCAAGGGTTGGGGTGTGAAGCCAGTATGGGGAGCCACAGGTGTTTCCTAAATGTGAGGCTCAAGATGGGGAGAAAGCAGCAAGAGCTGAGTCTTGGGGGCCTTTGACCAGGCCAGGGCCTGCCCTTGAATGTCAGGTTAAGGGGCATGGACTGCCTCCTGTAGGCAGGATTCTGGGGTTTTACACAGTCTGCTGGTGTTTAGAAAGATCGCCCAGTGTCACCGTGGGGAGCCGCTTGGGGCAGAGCCCAAGAGCAGGCATTTAAGGCGTCTAGCAGAGAGAAGTGGAGCCTGAATTAAGGGGGTGGACAGACTGGAGAACTATTCAGGAAACATAAATCTGGCAGGACCAGCAACTGGTTGAGACACAGGGAGAAGGAGGCACGGGGATGGGGTCCAGGCTCCAGACGGACATGGGTGCCTTTTCTATGGAGATGAGAACGCAGGAGAAGGAGCCATGTGAGTGGTGGGAAATGTTAGGACTGGCCCCCAGGTGAGGCTGTGGAGTCTAAGGCCCTGTGGGACGTCTAGGGGAGAGGAGTTCAGTCTGTGTGAAGAGCCTGCTTTCTAGACTCCAGCCATTCCTGCCTGAAGAGGCTTTCAAACATTTTTGGGTTGGCAGGATCAGCCCCACCTCCTACCCACAGTGTATTAGTGAGAGTTCTCCAGAGAAACAGAACCAAAAGATGTACGTACATATAGAAGGAGATTTATTATAAGGAATTGGCTCCTGTGACTATGGAGGCTGAGAAGTCCCCAATCTGCAGGGTGGGCCAGCAGGCTGGAAACCCAAAAGGAGCCAATGTTCCAGTTGGGGTCCGAAGGCCGTGTGCTGGAGAATTCTGTCTTACTTGAGGGAGAGTTGGTCTTTTTGATCTACTCAGGCCTTCAACTGATTGGAGAAGGCCCACCCACATGGTGGAAGGCAATCTGCTTTACTCAAAGTCCGCCAGTTTAAATGTTAATCACATCCAAAACTCTTACAGAAACATCCAGAATAATGTTTGATCACATATCTGGGCACTGTGGCCTAGCCAAGTTGACACATAAAATTAACCACCACACCTTTTCATCCCAGGATTGTTCGAAGTGCCTTCCTCAGACCTTAGCTGGTCCTTGTCTAACCAGAAGTACAGGCTATCGAGGGTGGGTCTGCATGAGGTCCTTTGATTGATGGGAGCCAAATGTCCCATCTGGCCAGGCCCTGAACAGCCCCAAGGATGTGCTGGCACACTGTCGGGGCACAGCCGTAGCCACCCCATCTGGAGAGCAGAGTGCTGACTCAGAAGGGAAACGCTGCTTGGACGTCCAGTCCAGGGTGTGCTTCCCTCACTGTGGGGCTCAGTCCGTGTCCCTGGGCTGTAGCTGAAGCGCTGAGCTCTTGGGGCTATTGCACCTGCCTGCCCTGAGTTGCAAACCACCTCCCCACGCCCCCTCCCAGCAGTCAGGAATTCCCAGGATGTGGGGGAGGGGTGCTCCACCCCAGAAGGCCCTACCCCCTCCCCCACCAGCCTTAGAGGTGCTGACTGCCAGGGGCTGTTTCCCCAGGAAAACTCTTTTCTTCCACAAACTTAATAGTTTAAACAATAACTGCTTGAAATTAGACTTAAACACTCAAATAGCTGAAGATGCAAACTGGAGGGGAGAATAATCAAAGGGGAACGAAGGCATTCGATTTCTCAGAACAAGAAAGATGCGCAAATGGTGGGAGATGGTGCAGGACACAAAGGCTGCTGATTAGATCCTAATGCAGCTCCACTCCAAGGATACCTTTGTCTGGGAACCGCGCACCACTGGCCGGTGAGCTGCCACATTCAGAGACACAGGAATCAAAGTATTTAATCAGCCGCCTTGGTTGACTGGAGCGTGCGGGAGAGGCAACAGAGAGCCGTGGTTCCTCCTGGAAAAGGGTAATGAAGGCTGCAGCTGGAGACCCATCTCTTAATAAGGCAGCAGCCAATTAACAGAGCAAATGTTTGAAGTGTCCCTGCCGGTGATGGGATGTCTTGTCTTCTCCCAGAGCCCCCGGGGGGTCAGTCAGTCAGACAGGCAGGTACATGACTTAAGTTAATTGGAGAAAAACTCCTTCAAGGGAAATGGGTGCTGGCTTGTCGTTTAATGGGACCAAGGTTTGTTTTTGACAGATGTCTTTGCCTGACCCAAGAAAGGACACATCTTTCAGATAGGCTCCCCTCTCCCCACCCCCTACCACCATGGAAACTCTGGGCTTGGGGCTTCCCACCAGGGAATCTCAGAGCCAGAGGGCGAGGCTGGGTACCTGAGGACTCAGGAGAATTTTAGCAGGAGAGGGTTGTGCCAAGCAAGCTTCCTCCGTGGTCCATGAGAGGGCAGCTCTCCTCCCCACTCCTGGCAGTGTCTGGGGAGCCCCTGCTAGGATCCCACTAGGATCTAGGCTCCAGGGATGACCAGGAGGGAGTGCAGGATGTGGGCCACAGGAGAGACTGTGACTGGGAGACATTTGAAGCTCAGGGTAAGGCAAGGTCAGGTGGGCTGGGCTTGCTCTGATGGGGAGGGGGTGGTCGCACCAATGGAGAGGTTCATTTCCAAATGGGCCAAGGAGGAATGTATAAGTAAAGCCCATGTGGGCACATGCAGCCTGGTCCAGCTGGAGCTGGGTTAGGAGTGGGGTAAGCAGATTAAGTATCTACCAGGCAGTTATAGTCTCTCCCTCTCTCTCTTCTCCCCCTGCCCCCTTTCCTCCTCCTCCCCACTTCCCCCTCATCTTCTCACCTCTCCCATTTCACTTTCCGTCTCTACCCCTCTCCCCAGGAAGTATGACTTGAGCGTGCCCACACATATCTAAAACAAGTGGCTGAAAAATAACGTTTCTCAGCGCACTAGGAGTATTTACTGTGTGACACAAGCTACTAGTTTTGACATTTTGATGCCTTAACCTGTCTCACAGCATTTGGACTCAGTTGAAACAGTGACTTGTCCACTGTCCCCTGAACATCTTCCACCAGCATGAGGCAGGGGGATGGAACCACTGCCGTCTGACTTCTCGTGGTCGTGTAAACGGTGTCAACTCTGTATGAGCTAGCGAGTTTGCCTTTGTTGGAGGAATCCCTCCAATTTTTTCAGCCACAGTCTGGATTACGAACAAATGACTAACTCACAAACAAGTGAGTTATTTCTCAGTGTTCTTGCCTCCAGTTTAAAATGGGAAGAGAAGAGGATGATGGGGACTAACAGTCTTGTGGGTAGGTGGGAATTAATCCCCCTGTGGTGAAGAGAAGACCGACGCTTCGGAGGCGTGTTGGGTTATGTTGCAGTAACAAAATCTATGTAACTGAGTGAAAGTGTACTTCTCCCTTACACTGCACGTCCAGCACGGGTCAGCAACGGCTTGGCTCAGCATAGCCACACGAACCTCTTCAACCAGCTTCCACGATTCTCATTGATGGGGAGTGGGGTGTGGTGAGAACAGCTCTGGCTGGACTGTTCTCTGGGGTTCCCACTAACACTTTAGTGAAAGTTGCATGTGAGACCATATCTACAAATGGGTACGTACACTTCCATCAGAACACATTCCAGACGGGAGCATGTTGGAGAAGCAATAAGCCACATTCTCCATCATGTCTTGGCCCCTCTCTAGGGCTAAGGAAGATCCCTACAGAGGCTGTAAGTCCTAAAAACAGGTCATAAGGGCTAAAGGATTTAAGGCTAAAACTTATTTCTGTGTGCTTCAGAAGAAAATAATCTCCTTACAGATAGTTTTGGTACCTCCTGGTTATTATCTACATTTACCCTTTTTGCCCACCAGGTATGCTGAATACGCAAACAGGAATGATGAAGCCAGAAAAAGAAGCTGTTCTTTTAAGTTTCATATTAGAGCAATTTGAAATTTTTAGCATAACAAAAGCGGTTACATCAGTCATACACAAATTGCTTCCTAATGACCAAATTTTGCCTCCCCGAAGGCTCCAAGTGTTTAAGAATATCCACAAAATCAATATATTGCAGACAAGACTAAAAGACTTCAAATTGTTTTCCAAGATTTCTGCCCTGAACCCGGGTGTGGGTTTGGTTTAAGGAGCATGAGTGCACAGAAGCCTAAATTTTCCCCGATATCCCTTGGCACAATAGTAATCAATTACCTGGGAAATAGGTAACGTCCCTCCACAAACTGTAGGGGCCGGATCTGCCTTGCTCACTGCCGTGTCCTAGGCCTGGCATGGAGTAAGCATGCAATAAACACTTGCTCAGGAGAGGGAGGGAGAGGAGGGGAGGGACTGGATGGAAGCAAGCCCGGCTCTCACCTCTGTCAGTAGAACAGCACACAGTTGATGGCTGCAAAGCCAAGAAGGAACTGCGAAAACCTACATGCACAGGGCTCAGCTCTGTTGCTCACATGCAGTGTCACCTACTGCAGGATGTGCTCCGGTGTCACAGAGGTGTTCTGAGTCCATGCCCGCTCCCACAGGTGCACCTCATCCTCCAACATCAGGCTCCATGAGTCCTGGCATCCCCTGCACATACATGTGCCCACGTGCAGTGCTGACCCACAGGCACGTTCAAAGATTGGAAGGGAAGCCACTTTTTGAAAACGAAATCTTTTTCTTCTTTTTATTATGAAATATGACATACAGAAGGGAATACAACATGCATAAGTGCAATCAAAAGAATAATTATTAAGAAGAGCCATGTTTTAGGAATTGGGCTGTGTTTTAGAGACACCCCTCCCTCCTGTGCCCACACCCACGCCCTCCTCCCTGCCCTGGAGGTAACCACTGTCCTCTCTGACTTCTGTGATGTCATGTTCTAGCTTTCTTTTTTGTAGTTGTCTCACCTAAATATGTGTTGAAACACGGTTTGCTTTTTCCTAGTTTTGAACTTCATATAAATGGAACTGTGCTGTAGATGTTCTTTTTTGATTTCCTGCTTTCACACAACATATTTGTAAGACTCGTGCATATTGCGTATAGCTGTAGCTTGTTCATTTGTGTTGCTGAAAATCCCCTTAAATGAATACACCACGATTTATCCATTCTACTGCTGACAGCCGGCATCAGTTCCCGTTTGGGGCAGTTCCCAGGGAAGCCGCTAGAATCACTATCTGTGTCTTCCGCTGCTCACATGCAGGTTTCTCTAGTGTGTATCCCCAGGCAGTGTGCATCTTTAGCACTTTCCCAGACGTTGTCATCCTGTTTTCCAAACTTCTTGGCCAGTTTACCCTGAAAACAGCAGTGTATGAGGGTTCCTTCACTTCACATTACTAACACTTGTGACAGCCAAACTTTTTAAATTTTCGCTAGTCTGGTGAGTATGAAATGGCGTCTCATTGTGGTTTTAATCGACTTTTTCCTGATCGCTATGAGACTAAGCATCATTTCATTTGTCGATTGATCATTTTGATTTCATCTTTTCTGAAGTGCCTCCCCAAGTCTTTTGCATATTTTCTATTCAGATGTTTGTCATTTTTGTATTGATTTGCAGGAGTTCTTTGTGTATTCTGGATACTTATTCTTTGTTGATTATATTTATTGCAAACATATTCTTCCACTGGTGGCTTGACTTTTCACCCTGTCTTGATTTCTTTTTAAGGATGGAAGTTCTTAATTTTAATGTAGCTGAATTTATCAAACTTTTCCTTCATTTTGCTATATGTAAATGTATCAGATCAACTTGTTGTACACCTTAAACATACATAATGTTATCTGTCAATTATATCCCAATTAAAAAAAAACTTTTCCCTCATGGTTAGTGGATTTTGTGCCATTTTTGGTAAATCCTTTCCTGCCCCCAAGGCTCCACATTACTCTATATCATCTTCTACTTTACAGTGTTGCTCTTCACACTTATGTTTGTAAAAATATAATAGCTTTATTAAAATATAATTCCCAAACCATTCAATTCACCCATTTAAAGTATGCAATTCAACAGGTTTTAATCTATCCAAAGGGGCTGGCCCAGTGGCGCAGCGGTCAAGTACACACTTTCCGCTTCGGCGGCCTGGGGTTCACCAGTTCGGATCCTGGGTGCGGACATGGCACCACTTGGCAAGCCATGCTGTGGCAGGGGTCCCACACATAAAGTAGAGGAAGATGGGCACGGATGTTAGGTCAGGGCCAGTCTTCCTCAGCAAAAAGAGGAGGATTGGCAGCAAATGTTAGCTCAGGGCTGATCTTCCAAAAAAAACAAAAAAACAAAAAACAAAAACACTATCCAGAGTTGTGCAACCATCACTATAAACCATTTTAAAACATTTTTGTAGAAGAAGAAACCCTGCACCCATAAACGGTCCCTCCCCACTCCTCCCCCACCCTCCAACCACACTCCCCCAGCCCGGCAAACACTAACCTACTCTGTTTCTATAGATTTGCCTGTTCTAGACATTTCAGACAACATGTGATCTTTGGTGATTGGCTTCTTTCACTTCTTTCTTGTTTTCAAGGTTCATCCACGTGGTAGCATGTATCAGTACCTCATTCTTTTTTATTGCCAAATAAAATTCCGTTGCACAGATATACCAAATTTTATCTGTTCATCAGCTGATGGATATTTGAGTCATCTCCACTTTCAGGCTATTATGAAGATGCTACTATAAAAATTTGTGTACAAGTTTTTGTGTGGGGTTATATTATCATTTCTCTTGGGTATTTACGTAGGAGTAGAATTGCTGGGTCATATGGTAACTCTGTGTTCATATGTTCTAACATTTTGAGGAACTGTTTTCCAAAGCGGCTGTACTGTTTTACCTTCCCACCAGCAAAATATGAGGGTTCCAATATCTCCATATCTTTGCCAATACTTGTTATTATCTGTCTCTTTCATTAAAGTCATGCAAGCAAGTGTGAAGTGGTATCTCGTATGGTTTTGATTTGCATTTCCTTGGTGGATAATGATATTGAGCATCTTTTCATATAATTATTGGACATTTGTACATCTTCTTTAGAAAACTGTCTATCATATCTTTTACCCATTTTTCAATTGGGCAATTTATCTTTTTCTTGAGTTGCAAGAGTCCTTTGTATATTCTGCATACAGGTCTCTTATCAGATATATGCTTTGCAAATATTTTCTCCCATTCTGTGGGTTCTCTTTTCACTGTCTTTATGTTAGTCTTTGAAGCACCAATCTTTTTAATTTTGATGAAGTCAAATTTATCTATTTTTTCTTTTGTCAGTTGAGCTTTTAGCGTCATATTTGAGAAGGCTTTGGTTAGCCCAAGGTCATAAAGATTTACTCCTACTTGTTTTGAGTCTTATAGTTTTAGCATTTCCATTTAGATCTTGCATTAAGTCCAGTTTGAATTAATTTTTGCATATATTGTGATATAGGGGCCCAACGTCGTACTTTTACATGTGGATATCCAGTTCTCCCTGCACCATTTTTTAAAAGACTACTCTCTCCTTTGAATTGTCTTGGCACTCTTGCTGAAAATCAACTAACCATAATTGTTAGGGTTTATTTCTAGACTCTTAATTTATTCCACTGATCTATATGTCTATCCTTATGCTGGTACCACACTGTCTTGATTACTGTAGCTTTGTAGTAAGTTTCGAAGTCAGGAAATGTGAGTCCTCCAACTTTGTTGTTCTTTTGCAAAATTGTTTTGGCTATTCTGGGTCCTTTAGGCTTCCATGTCAATTTTCGAATCAGCTTGTTAATTTCTGCAAAGACACCAGCTGGGATTCTGGTAAGGATTGCATTGAATGAGTAGGTCAGTTTGGGAAGTGTTGCCATCTTTACAATGCTAAGTGTTCTGATCCATGACCATGGGATGTCTTTCCACGTATTTGGTCTTCTTTAATTTCTTTCAACATTTTTTGGTAGTTTTTGGAATATAACTTTCTCTCTTCTTTAGTTAAATTTATCCCTGGATATTTCATTCTTTTAAAATCTATTATAAATGGAATTGTTTTCATTTTCAGAATGCTTATTGCTAACATATAGAAAAAAAATTAATTTGTGTATATTGATCTTGTACCCTGCAAACTTGCCAAACTCATTTATTAGTTCTAATAGGTTTGTTATTGAATGACTTAGGATTATCTATAAAAAGATAAGGGAGTATAAAGAAAGATAGTTTTACTTCTTCTTGTCTAATCTGGATGCTTATATTTCATTTTCTTGCCTAATTGCCCTGACTAGAACCTCCAGTACAGTGTTGAATGGAAGTGGTGAAAGAAGACATCCTTTTCTTGTTCCTGATCTTAGAGGAAAGCATTCAGTCTTTCACTCAAGCATGATGTTAGCTGTGGGTTTTCCATAGATGTCCTTTATCAGATTGAGAGTTCCCTTCTATTCCTACACTATTGAGTGTTTTTTTATCAAAATGGAGCATTAAATTTTATCAAATACTTTTTCTGCAACAATTAAGGTGATCATATGGTTTTGTTCTTTTTTCTACTGACATTGTGTGTTATATTAATTGATTTTTATATGTTAAAACACCCTTAGGTTCCTTGGATAAATTCTATTTGATCATAGTATGTAATCCTTTTTTGTTGTTGTTGCTAAATTTGGTTTGTTAGTGTTTTGTTGCAGATTTTTTTGTATCTATGATACTGGCAGCATAGGATGAGTTAGGAAGCCTTCCCTTCTCTTCTATTTTATGGATGAGTTTATGAAGAATTGGTATTAATTCTTTTTAAATGTTTTGTAGACTTCACCAGTGAATCCATCTGGTCCTGTGCTTTTCTCTGTGGGAAATTGTTAAATAATTAAATATCTTTACTTGTATATATTTTCTATTTCTTCTTGAATCAGTATCAGTAGTTTGTGTTTTTCTACAAATTTGTCCAATTTATCAAAGTTGTCTAAATTGTTGACATAAAGTGGTTCATATTATAACCTTATAATACTTCTCATTCTGTGAAGTTAATAGTAATGTCCCCGCTTTCACTCCTGTTTTTTAGTAATTTGAGCCTTCTGTATTTTTTTTTCTTATCAATCTAGCTAAAAGTTTTATTGATTTTTTTTAAGGAAACACTTTTGGTTTTGTCCATTTTCTTTATTTTCTATTCCCTATTTCACTAATTTTTACTCTTATCTTTACTATTCCTTCACCTGCTTTCTTTGACTTTAATTTGCTCTTCTTTTTCTAGTGTGTGAAGGTAGAAGTTTAGGTTACTGACTTGAGATTTGTTTCTCTTTTAATGTAGGCATTTACAGCTGTAAATTCATTCTCCTCTAAGCGCTCGTTTAGCTGCCCCCCATAAGTTTTGTTCTGTTGCATCTTCATTTGCATTCATCTCAAAGTATTTTCTAATTTCACTTGTGGTTTCTTCTGTGACCCATTATTATTTAGGAGTGTGTTGTTTAATTTCCACATATCTGTGAAGTTCCCAAATTTCATTTTTGATATTGACTTCTAATTTCATTTCATTGTGATAGGAGGACATATTTTGTATAATTTCCGTCCTTTTAAATTTATTAAGCCTTGCTTTATGGTCTGGAATTTGCTCTGTCCTAGAGGATGTTCCATGTGCACTTGAGAAAAATGTGGATTCTGCTGCTGGTCTGTTAGGCCTAATTGGTTTGTAGTGCTGTCCAAGTCTTTTGTTTTCTTGTTTGTCTTCTGACTAGTTCTATTCATTATCAAAAGTTAATATAGAGTCCTCCAACTATTATTGTTGAATTATCTATTTCTCCTTTCAATTCTGTCAATTTTTCCTTCATGTATTTTGGGACTCTGTTGTTAGGTGCATACATGTTTATAATTGTTAAATCTTCCAGATGAATTGATCCTTTTATCATTATAAAATGTCCCTCTTTATCTTTTTTGGTTTTTTTTGAGGAAGATTAGCCCCGAGCTAACATCTGCTGCCAATCCTCCTCTTTTTGCTGAGGAAGACTGGCCCTGAGCTAACATCTGTGCCCATCTTCCTCTACTTTATATGTGGGACCCCTGCCATGGCATGGCTTGCCAAGCGGTGCCATGTCCGCACCAGGATCCAAACCAGCGAACCCTGGGCCACCAAAGCAGAATGTGTGAACTTAACCACTGCACCACCAGGCCAGTCCCCCACTCTTTATTTTAGTAACATTTTTTGTTTGTTTTAAAATCTGTTTTGTCTTCTCTTAATGTAGCCAGTTTGGTTTTCTTACAGTTCCTTTTTCCATCCTTTTTCTTTCAGTTTGTATTTTTAATTCTAAAGCATGTCTTCTGTAGACAGCACATATTTGGATTGCTTCATCTATTCACATTTAATATTATTATTGATATAGTTGAATTTACATCTGACATTTTATGTTTTCTATATGTCTTGTGTCATTTTGTTCCTTTATTGCTTTCTTTTGCTTTAAGTGAATATTTTCTAGTGTAATATTGTAAGTTCGTTAATGAAATTTTACTATATTTTTGTAGTTATTTTCTTTTTTTTTTTTCTTTCTGCTTTTTCTCCCCAAATCCCCCCACTACACAGTTGTATATTTTAGTTGTGGGTCCTTCTAGTTGTGGCATGTGGGACACTGCCTCAACATGGCTTCATGAACAGTGCCATGTCCGTGCCCAGGATCCGAATGAGCGAAACTCTGGGCCACTGTAGCGGGGCCTGCAAACTTAACCACTCGGCCACAGGGGCCAGCCCATGTAGTTATTTTCTTAATGGTTGCTCTATGACAACCATATACATTTTAATTTATCAGAATCTACTTCAGATTCATCCCAAATTTCAGTGAGATACAGAAATGTTGCTTCTATACTCTATTTTTCTCTTCCCATTTTTTGGCTATTATTATAATACATATTACATCTATATATCTTACAAACCCAACAATACATTATTATAATTACTATTTTTTATACTTTTATGTCTTTTAAAGAAGCTGAGAGAAAGAAAGGACAGCAGGTATATATTTGTAGAATTTGTTATATTAATCTTCTTATTTACCATTTCTGGTTCTCTTCATTGTATGAATTCAAGTTACCATTTGGTATCATTTCCTTACTCCAATACAATTTTGCACCCACCCACCTCCTTCATGCTGTTATTGTCAAATATATTGCATTTTTATATGTCGTAGGTCCAATAATACAATTATATACATATTGTTTTATACAATTGCTTTTTAAGTCAGCTAAGACAAGAAAGGAGAAGAAACATACATTTATACTGTCTTCTATAATTACATAATTACTTTCACCAGTGCTATTTGTTTTTCGTGTGGATTCAAATTACCATCTGGGGTCACTTGTGTTCAACCTAAAGAACTTCCTTTTGTATTTATTGTAAGGTGGGTATGCTAGCAACATAGCTAAGTTTTTGTTTATCTGGGAATGTCCTTATTTTCCCTTCATTTTTGAAAAATAGTTTTGTTGACTATACTTTGTTGTTTTATTCTTTGTTGACAGTTTCTTTTTTCTTTTAGCATTTTGGATATGCCATCCCACTGCCTTCTGAATTCCATTGTTTCTGATGAGAAGTCAGCTGTTAATCATACTGAGGGTTCCCTTGGATCTGATGAGTTATTTTTTCTTGCTGCTTTCAAATTTTTTGCTTTCTCTTTCAACACTTTTACTATGATGTGTCTGAATGTGGATCTCTTTGTGTTTATCCTACTTGGAATTTGTTCAGTTTATAGATTAATGTTTTTCATCCAGTTTGGGAAGTTTTCAGCCATTAGTCCTTTAGATATTTTTTCTGTTCTTTCTTCTCTCTGCCTTCCTTCTGGTACTCCTATTATGTACATATGTTGGTATGCTTGATGGTATCCCATATTTCTCTGAGGCTTTGTTCATTTTTATTTTGTTCATTTTTTTCCCCTGGTAAACTAGCTGGGCTATAGTGTAGTTTATCCCCTCATAGAGCTACCAGCCTCTTCTTAATCACTTACTGCCAAAATCTCCATTGTTATATAAGAGTACCCTTAGGCAGAACTTCTCCATATTCTTTCCAAATAAAGTCATTTTCTCAGTCAGAGTTCTCCATTTCTGAGGCCTGTGTCTCCCTCTGGGCAAAATCTCTAAGCCACTGCTCCAGGTCTCGGGGCAGGCATAGCAGCCCAGTTCTCTCAGTGACACCCCTGGTTTATGAGTAGGGTGCTGGGTGGAGATGGTAGCCTCTGGTCTTCTCTGCTTGCCTCTCCCAGCATGGAATCTCTGTCCCATGAGTGAGCCAGGGTGAGAGCAATTGGAATTACAGTATCTTGGCCTGCCTTGCCAGCAGTAGTGCTTCTATCTTATGAGTCAGGGCTGGTTGTAAGAAAAGAGCCCCAGATCCCTCACTTGCACTTTCCTGGAATTTAGCTTATGCAACATGGAGCCAGGAAGGATGAGAAATGCTGGTGTCCTACCCTCCAAGGGAGATATTATAGACCTTGACTGAGAGCTGGGAGAAAAAGAGCTCTGTCTCTTGGGCCACTCCCATCCAGAGTGGAGAGGGGAAAGTAAGCAGGTCATGGCTCAAGTAAGACCTCGCTGTTCTTACTGAGATTTAGTAGATCTTGAAAAACTGTTTCTCCATGTGTTGTATGTCTGTAAGACAATTTCCATGTACTTTAAGTGGTTGCTGTTTGGTTTTTATAATCCTTTACCAGTTATGATTGTTTCTCTGGGAAATATGTCTACAGAGCTCCTCATGCCATCATTCCAGAAGTTGACTTCCATATTTAATTTTTTAGTCAACCTGGAAGAAAATTTTTTATGACTGGTATAAAACATAGGCCTATTTTTTTTTTCACATGGATCCCAGCTTGTGCTAGCATCAATTATTAAAAGGTCCAATCTATTCCCTAGGGAGCTACAATAACACTTCTGTCCTGTAGCAAATGCTCATATTTTCAGGAGCCTATTGTGGAGCCCTTTCTTCTGTTCAGCTGCTCTGCTCCCACACTGTCTTAATTACTAGAGCTTCGTAAGTTTTGATATTGCAAAGGGCAAGCCCTTGTTCTTCCTCTGTGAGGGCACTGCAGCTGTCTGTGGCCCTTTGCACCTATCTATAAATTGTAGAATCAGCTTGTCAAGTTCATGCACATGTGCACATGCACACACCCTGTTGGAAATTTGATTTGTACTTCATTGAATCGATGGGTCAATTCAGGGAGATTTAATATCTTTACACAACTGTATCTTTTAATCCCCAAACATAGGCTCTCTCTCCATTTGTTTAGGTCTTAATACAAATTAATACAAGCAGGATGTCTGCTCTCCAGGCCGTGGATCTTTCAGGAAGAAAGATTTCAGTTTGTAACATTTTCTGCTGTCTCCACTCCTTTCTGCAAGAGTTGATCTCACTTTACATTGTGTCAATGTGAGAGAAACAAATTAACCTTAGAGTCTATTACTGATCCAGACGTGACAGAAAGCCAGCTTTCCAGACAGGTGGATGTTTTGGGTAGCTGCCTATAATGGATCAACAGTACCCCACAGGAGCAAGATTAGAGGAAGGTACTTTTTGTCACAAAGGAGCACCTCCTTTGAAGCTCCTCCACCACTTTTTACAAACCCAGTTTGTTTCCTTTCATGCTTTCACCAACGTTCCAGCTATTTCCTGACAATGGGGAACTAGTGTGAAGCTTTGTCATTTCAGTCAAGGCAGAAAAACCTTGATTGGGGTTTTTTTAAAGTAACTGCTGTTGCTTTCTTTTTATTGTTGTTTTTATGATGACAAAGGTATTATGTGTTATGTGCAGAAAATTTAGGAAATACAGAAAAGCACAAAAGAGAAAAATAAGGGTTATTTTCCATCAGAGAGAACCATGGATAATATTTTGGTATCTAACTTTAGAGTTTTTTCTTTGTGTGTGTATATGTACCCACGCACACACTTTCTTTTTTCAAAATAGCTCTTCGTAACCTGATCTCTCCACTTAGCAATAAGTCACGCTCTCCTTTTCTTGGGAAAAGGGCTCGCAGTCCCGGCAGGACAGGTGGTGGGTGCTCAGGAGTCAGGTCAAGTCAGCAGAGAATTCCTTCAGGAGAGGCAGCCCCTACAGGTCTGCTTCATATAAACATTTTGAAAATCCTGTGCTTGGTTTAGGTGGTTGACATGATTTTCATGGCCTCTAGGTTCCTTCCAACTCTAAAATGTTGCGATTCCAAGATCTCCCTCTCAGTCTGTGGCCCTGTGCCACCCAGCTCTGTCATTGGCCTGACTGTTGAAATGAGGATGTTTTGTTTAGCTTTCCACCAAGAACATGATTGGAAGAGCCCGTGTTTAACCAGGATGGAAGTGTTGTCACGAGTTCCGTCTAGAAGGGAAATATTACAAATCCTTTCCATCTGCATGACTTACTTCTACAGATAAGAGATGGTGATTCAGAACTTGTCTCTAGCAAAGTGTGTGCTGTGGGCTTAGGCCCCGTGTTGACCTTGCCCTCCTCCCTTCAGCTCCACCGCTGATGGGAACCCTCCTCCAAAGAACCTTAGTGTGAATAAACTTGCCTTCCTAATGACTGAATGGGAGAAATTTGTACAACTGCCTTAAATTCTGAAATAAACTCATATGTGGCCAGGCCGGTAAGCCTGGGGGTGGGCAGCTGGGGAAGGGAGGAGAAGGAACTTCCCAGAGACCTGAAGTCACCCTTCCTAAGTCACCGCCTGGGGGTGGGCTCAGGGTTCCCTTGCCACCGACCTCCATTGCAGGTCCAGCACAGGCAGATGACTCGGCCCCCTCAATCTGTGCTACTGCGTGTGCTTACTACGGAGGGAGGCAGAGCTTATGGGAGGAACTGCCCGAGCTTCCTGAAGGGTGGGGGATAATTCAGAAGCTCTGTGAACAGGTCCATTTATGCTGACAGAGAAGAGCATCATGCTGTAGTTAGGGCCAAACGGTGCTTCACACTGACAGGTTGGGGACCATCCGCTACTCAGGTGCTTGTGCTGGTCACCTGCCTTAGTGCCCCACCCAGGGGGACTGAGGGGCACCATGGCCCCATCCTGACTGCATGCCCTAGGTTGTGATCAGGGTGGGAGCAGAGAAGGTGGGAGTTGTGGGGTCTATCCCAAATGGTCGTTCAACATGGGCCAGCCTCCCAGACTCATGTCAGACCTGCTCAAGGACCATTCCAACTGAGCAGGGTCGTTAAGACTAGGTGGTGTTTGTCACCTTGTAAGAGCCAGACCTCCCAGCTGCTTCAGCATCTCTATGGGGAAGCCAGTGCAGTGGGCTGGTACTGCATAGATCAGCTTGGCCACAGAAGCAGAATATTCCAGCTCACACATTCTCATGTTGGTGCTGCCACTTGTCCACACTGATTCCCTCTCGTGTGCGCACAGTGGGTCTCTTATTCTGTAGACAGCTCATTACACAGCCCTCCCGCACAGCGCTGTTACTGTGGATTTCACATTGTCACTCTCTTGATGCGTTTCAAGGAGGAGTTACCCACTGGAACACATCCTCCCAACCCCCATAACTTCCCAAGGCCCGGGATTTAAAGTACAGACAGCCCCCTGTGTGACCCCATAAATGCAGCAGGGTGGTTGCTGACCGGAAAGCCCCAGGGGCTCTTCCTATGACCTGTATCCCTGCCTGGAAGGTCAGCCATGCTGTTCCTGCAAGGGGGCAGCTGGGTGGAGAGCCCGAAACAAGGAGTCACCCTCCCTCTGGGCACATTTAAAGAGAATGCCCTGCTTATCGGTGTCATAAATTTCCATTTCTCCCCACTGGAAGCCTGGTTTCCACCGTAAAATGCTATACAATACAGATTCCTGGAACCCTTCAGAGGTCTGGAGAGAGTGCTGTTCAGAAAGTGTCCCAGTCCATTCCTGTGTAAACGATGTTAATGCTACAACGCCTGACTTTCGTTCCGGCTGGTTTTATTATTCTCACTGTGTCACTTGGAACTGGTCCAAGTGAAGTGGCATCTCTATGATTTCTCCCATTAGCTTTTTCCCACAGTTCAACATCCCTCCACGGAAGCCTGGAGCTTGGGCTCCTGCTGGTTGCAGGAGAGGCTGTTGGAAGGCCTGGAGGGTGGAGACCAGGAGGCCTGAGCAAGACCCAGTGCTCACAGGGACCTCGGTGGGGAGGAGACATCCCACTGACCACCGGCCTCACCAGGCTGCGTCTTGTGTGCTCTCCTTGGCTCTGTGTGTTTAGAGGGTTCTGACAAGTGCATGGCCTCCAGGAGAGGAAGAGGAGGATAAGTTTCCACAGTCTTGGAACTTCATCCCATGAGACAGTAAAAACAACACTAGATTTTCCCCAATGGTCCCCAGAATCAGCATGAAGCCTTGTCTCCCCAGTAGGCGAAACAAGAAAACTGTCTCCGGGTGTGAAGGGCTTGTGCCTGGAAGTTGATGTGGGGTGTTTGGGCAGCCCGTGGGCAGATGCTGGGCCTGTGGGTGGGTGGCAGG
Source organism: Equus przewalskii (assembly GCF_037783145.1). Classification (NCBI taxonomy): domain Eukaryota; kingdom Metazoa; phylum Chordata; class Mammalia; order Perissodactyla; family Equidae; genus Equus; species Equus przewalskii. The sequence continues at coordinate 41,410,334 of NC_091843.1, forward strand.
GAGGCAGGTTTCAAACGCCCTGCTTGTCAGTGTTGAGAATCTTGTCGCCTTTTCTCTGGAAGCAGTTTCCACCATAAAATGGTGAGCCTTCCAACACCAGGAGGTCCGGTCCCTGGGAATGCAGCAGCGGAGGCTGCAAGGCCACGTCTGTCGGGGAAGAGGTGCCGGACTTTCTACCCTGGGAGGGAGGGCTAATGATGTCACCTGGAGGGGGCCCTCCAGCCTGGAGCCCAGGGGTCTTCTCCAAGAGACACTGCTGGACCTCAGTATTTTTCAAGCCCAAATCAGTTTTATTTAAATGATGCTCCCATAACAAACAATGGCTGGTGATCAGTGTGACCGTCTTTTTCCATCACCCTTCAAAGGAGTCTGAGAACAAAGGGGAAGATGGCATTTCCTTGTGTTTGGGCTGATGTTTATGCACAGGCATGAGATGCCACTTTCTGTATTATTCTGCGGCTCTTCAAATGGATAGGAGGCTTCTCCCCTCCCCGGGGACTTCTTGCATTGTACAGACAAGCGGCAACCCTGCCTTAGGGACTCCCAGGCAGCTTCTCACCCCTAAGACAGGTCTCAATCTGCCACAAGGAGTCCCACGCTTTCCCCAGGTCCCATCACTCACACTGCGTTTCCGATCGTGGGGCTTTAGGGACATTCACCTGCCCCAGCTTTCAGTTCCACGAGAACCAGGTTGGAGAAGGTCCTCAGGAGCAGGTGTGTTCCGTGCCAGGAATGCTGCCTGCTGTGAGGACAGTGGGACAGCAGGGCTGGCTTCCAGGGAGCCCTGAAATGTGGGCAGCACCTACCTGGTCAGTGGATGCAGAAGCCAGGCTGGGTGGGCTCATCTCATTAAGTCCCCCAAGAATGGCCTGTATTGATGGTTGAGGAGTGTCACCCCTCTGAGTGCCTTGGCGAGCTGGTACAGTGGCCAGTCCCTCCATGGGCCCAGCCTGACGTTGCCCAAGGCTACCCAGGGGTCCTGAGAGCCGGGCCTGGTGCTGGTCCGGGGAAGCAGCTACCATCTCTCTAATCACAGGTCTGATGTCAAAGCTCACGTCCATGCCGGGGGCCCACTTTGCACCCAGTCATCTCATCTAAGGCAGAGCAGCCTCTTACCCCCAGACTGACTCAGCACCCCAGGCTCCCCTCACCACCCCTGCCCTGTCTCTCCCTGTCACTCCCTGGGACCATTCACCTCTGACTTTGGTGGCTCTTCCTTTGAACTCTGGCATCCCTTCCTTCTCCCCATTCATTAAGCTACCCCCACACCTTCTCTGGCCAGTGCTACCCGCTCGCTTCCTGCCTCAGCACGTGCCTGCCTACCACCCACAGCACTGCCTTCTCTCTCATTCCTCCTTCTCAAGCTGATGAAACTATAGTCCGATGCCACCTAAGACCAGCCTTCCTTGGCCCATGTGACTCTCTCCCTGACCCATCCCCATACATCTCTACCTAGGAAACCAGACCAGGCTGGTCCCTGACCACCCCGGCTTGCCCTGGACTCAGGCCTGACCTGTCTTTCTTCAGGGCTGAACCAGGGCCTCTTTTCCTTTGGGTGTCCTCCACCAGGCTTCCTGTGGGGCCCATGCCTAATGTTTTAAAAAATCATAACTCTGCCCCAGTGATAGGCTCCTTAAGTGGTCCAGATGATTCACTCTCATGGGATGGCCTGGGGGTCAGATGCCAAGGGATGGGATGGGCTCTGGCAAGGTGGCAGGGCTGGGACAGTCAGTCTCAGCCCCTCTCTGGCTCCCACTGCCCGACCTGCCAACCACGGCTGTGTTATCCAAGTTACCTTGTCATTCCCACAGCCACAAGCTGAGAACTCTTGGCAGCAACCAGTTCCCTCCTCTGCATGGAGAGCCCTGAGTCTCATCTGGGCAGACAGAAAGTAATTAGGGCATGATTCAAGATGATGCTTGCCAAGAGAGAGCTGTGGAGCTCTGACCACACACAGGATGAGAAGTCAAAGGAGATGGAGCAGCGAGGGCTTCCTGGAGGAGGTGGGATTGGAACCCAGCAGGATGGTCTTAGGTGCGAGAGGTGGAGAGACAGGACCAGCCTCAACAAAGGGGACTGACCAGCAGGGCCTCACTGTCACCTGGGCAGAGAAGTGGTACTCTTCCCCCTCTGTCAAAACTTAGTTTTCCTATGTCCTCACCACCAGGGCTGTGTCCTCAGCTCTGAGACTCTCTGTGGATTTTGGCGGCGGGGGAGGGCCTAATGGATTCACTAAGCCCTCCTGATGCTGGGTGACCACGTGATGGAGAGGCCACCCAGGAAATCGAATGACACAGTTGCCATTTAATGGCGTCATTTCAGTCCCCGTGTGTCCGCTGGAGTCTCCAAAACCTCGCTGTGTGGGAGGCAACCCCTGTGAGAATGGGACCGCCTAAGCTGAGCTTCTTGTGGAGAATAAGAAAGCAAGTGCTGGGGTGGGGACAAGAGCTGCACAGCGCCGGGTGCCAGGGCTGGCATTCTAACCTAATGAGGTTGTGACTTGGAACGAGTTTGTTCTCCCACCTGCCCCTGGCTGCTGGCCTCACTTTCTCTTTCTGTACAATGAGGGTTGGCCTGTTTTCTCTGTCCCCTTCTCATCATGACGTTCTGTGACTCTGCTGTGAGTGGCTTTAGATGTGTCAGTGTGGGTCTCAGCCCAGGTCCCGCTGAGGAGCCACGGGAGTGAGGAGCCCCAGGAAGGTGACTGACGGAGGGCAGTGCTTGCTGCACATTAGCAAGACCCCCGCTGCCAAATGCAACAACTTATATCATCGGCTTCTTGTTTTATTAAGAGGCATGATTCTCTTCAGCCAACTCTCAAATGCCAGATGGGCACTGAGCTTTGGAAGATATAAAGAGATTAACATCAACAAGGAAAGGGCAGGCTTGGGTAGCTTAGAGGCTGGTGGCATTCAGCCGGCCGCGTGCAGGTGTATCTGCCAGAACCCCGTGTGGAGCCCAAGCCAACCTGGAAGCCAGCACCTGCAGCTTCTCCAGCTTCTCCATCTATTGGGATGGTCACCTATATTTTGGCTCAAGATTGCCTTTTCCCACTATAAGAAAAACTCAGTCCCTGAAGCACCGTCTGCCAGAAAATCCCCTTTTTCAGAAAAAGCCAGTTGGCACCAGGAAAAATCCCGGCCTGCCAATTGATCTTCATTCAGTGAAATAAAATGATTAGAATGGGCCAGGACAAGCCAACAATGTGTCCACAGTTGAGGCACAAGGAAAGGACCTAGTGGACTTTGGTTGTGAGGGTCCAGGTGCATATGACAGCAAGGCCAAGGGCACGGCTGCCCATGGGGCCAGATTGCAGGAGCTCCGCTCATCGCTCTGTTCATGGTGCAGTCTGCATGTGATCCTCCCCCTGGTGCTAGGGAACTGACCTGGGCATCAGGGACCCGAGTTCTCCCCTGGCTCTCCCTCCTGCTCTTTGAACCTCAATTTCTACAGAGTCAGATAGTCCCCAAGACCACCCTAACTTCTGATACCAGCTGCAAGTTTGGGAGTCCCCGAGACCACCCTCATGTTTGATAATTCGCTACAAGAGCTCACAGAACTCAGAAAAGCCATCATGCTTGTAGCTATGGTTTATTACAGCAGAAGGATGCAGACTGAATGAGCAGAGGGAGGAGGCACCCAGGGTCGGGTCCAGGAGGGCTCCAAGGGCAGAGCTCTGTCCTCTCCCAGTGGAGTTGTGTGCACAGCACTTGCTTCTCCCACCGTGATGTGCGACAACACACATGGAGTGTTGCCAACCAAGGAAGCTCACCTGAGCCTTGGTGTCCACGGATTTGATTGGGGCTCAGTCACATAGCCATGGTTGACTGCTCACGTGGCTGACTCTGTCTCCAGCCCTTTCAGAGGCTAAGCTGATACCGTGCAGCCCATGGCCCCCCATCACAAAATGCATTGTTAGCATAGACTATCTGATGTGGCCCAAAGCCCACAGGTCAACAAAGACACTTATCAGGCAGGACATTCCAGGGCCTTAGAGATCACCTCCCAGAAGCCAGGGAGCAAAGGCCAAACCCTCCTCACCCAAGGTTAATCCTTTACTACAGTTTCCATCTGCACAAGGAGGGCTCAGACAAGATGGTCTCCTGGCTCCTGCAAGGTCCCAGGCACAGGTCCTGATCCTGCCAGTTGAGCCTGGGTTTATCAACAACAGAGCACAGAGAACAAAGTTCCAGCCAACCAGCCAAATGCAATGTGAAATTGTGTTAGGTTTCTATTCAGGTACATCCCCTGTCACCTGTGGAATTGTGTTTGATTTGCTCTCTCCCAAGGATCATAGCTTGCAGGCCCTTTAAAACCATTAGCTTTAATTTCCTTTTCTACTCTCCTGATCTTTGATGCCAAACTCCTGGTGTGGCCAACTGCAGAAAACCCCACGGAGGCAGGAAACCTGCTTCCTTGCACTTCTTAGCATCTTTCATCCTCAAGGAGAGGAAGAGCCGGGGAGAGGGAGCCTGGCTGAGCCGCAGCTGTTCATATGGTTCTGCTCACTGCAGACGAAATCTGGGGTGAAAGTGCTCATGGAGAAATGTTGCATGCTGTGGCGGTGCAGCCTCTTCACGTCGCCGTCCTGAAAACCCAGGGTCTGCTTGGAGTAGAATCAAAACAACACAGGCCTGTCTTTGAGGCTTTGATTGGATTCTAGCAAAGCCTCAAAGAAGAAAGCATGCCATATAGATGTTTCTTGGTTTACCTTAGGGCTGAAGGGAGACACTCTGGGCCAAAATCTTCCGCCTTGTTTCAGAGACAGCACTCCCCACTGCACGCAATTTTAGGTAGTGCTAAAAACAGTCCCCCTCCGCTTTTGGGGGATGTAGACACATATCTCAGGCCTCGGGAATTGGCCTGGCAGGCTGAACTGAGTCTCCGCTCGCTGCAGGGCAGATGATTCTGGGCACTTGGGGTCCACTCCTCCCCAGCGGCCTTAGGCAGGTATGCAGTCAGGTCTGCTAGTCCCTTGCTGGCCCTGAGCCCAGCTCTTCCAGGAAAGGAGGATGGCTGTCCTGCACTGAGGTCTGCCCCAAAGAGGCTAACAGAGTCACGCTCAGGACAGGCCCTCAAGGGGAGGGGATCAGATCACAAGAGTGGCTCCCTCCCACTCGGATGCTGTTTGGCTTCCGCATTTCAATACAAATCCAAGTTTAAATGTATCCCTGAACAGCATTAGAATGCCCTACACCAAAAAATTAAGCAAAGGGAACTTGTAGGATTTTTTTTGTTTTGGCCTTTTCAAGCTAGGGTACTTTAAGTAGGCCTAAGTTCAAACCTTAGATCTTGAAAATGGCTTCATCACTATAAATGATGCTGCTGCCTTGTCCTTGTATAAGAGACGTCTATCTTAGATGAATCACTCTTTGTGACATTGAGTGAATAACTGAAGTGAGTTAGAAGTCTGGGAGCAGGGTTTCACCTGGCCTCTGTGTCCCAGGAGCCTGTGCTGTGGGTCCTCTCAAGAAGGGGTGGGAGAGGGGTCATGGGGCAGCAGCAGCAGGAAGCCTGCAGGGGCCACACGGAGTCTGAGTTAGAGGATGATGCTTGATGAAGCGCACTGTTGCTTTCTTTCTGTCCCGGCTCAGGCTGTTGTAACAAATTACAGAGATTAGGGGGCTTAGGCAAGAAACATTTATTTCTCAGTTTGAGAGGCTGGGAAGTCTAAGGTCGAGGCACCAGCAGACCCCATATCTGGAGAGGGCCTGCTTCCTTGTTTGCAGACGGCCGTGTTCTCCCTGGATCCTTACACGGCAGAGGACACGAGCTCTGCCACCTCTTCTGATCCAGGCACTGGTCCCGTTCATGAGCCTCCACCCTCAGGACCTAATTATCTCCCAAAGGCCCCACCTCCTGGGAGCATCACACTGGGGTTAGGATTTCGACATATGAATTTTGGTGGGACATAAACATTCAGTCCATTAGAGTCAGTAAACATTTATGGAGGATCTACCCTGTCCTTGTGACTGTGCCAGGTTGCACTGAGGATACGGTGGTGACCCTGGCAGACTGCATCCTTGCCCTTGAGTTGTTTACATTCGTGTAGTGTAAGACAGAGAAAAACACATGAAGAGACAAGTGTGATAAATGATAAAGGCTCTAAAGAAAAGTAAATAGGGCAGCGTTTCAATGTGGATTTTCACGGCTTGGGGATCCTGGGAAGGCCTCTGTGAGATGACATTTGAGTCGAGATCTCAGTGTTCAGAAGGAGGCAGCGATGCAAAAATCTGGAGAAAGAGAGATCCGAGTCAAGGCTCAGCATGTGCAAAGGCCCTGAGATTGGAAGGAGCTTAGAAGGCTCAAGGCACAGAAAGGCCACTGTGGCTGGAGCATTGAAAGTGAAGGGTAGAGGGAGATGAGTCAGGGAAGGAGCCAGGAGCCCAGGTGGATGGGGCCTTGTAGACCTGTCTGCTAGGGGTAGGAGAGGATCTGAAGACTCAGCTTCATCCCTTTGTCTGGTTCCACCAGAGCCTATGGGTTGTAAACTTTGCAGGCTGCAAAATGCTAATGCAGACAATGAATGTTAATACTCACGGCCCTGGTTCGACCTTTTCAGCATTGGGTGTTCTGATTATCTGGCCATTCTCCCTGTTCAGCACACGTGGAAGACACTTTGTTCAGGAGGAAGTTGAAATGGCCAGCCCATCTAATAACAGAATATTGAAAAGGTCACAGCGGTACAGCTGAGTCCTCCAACCTGCAAATCACAGAGAGCATCTGCTCAGATAACTCATTCTCCTGACAAATCAAGGAGCAAGGACTGAAGACTGCACAGCTGATTAGGCTCATCGAAAATCCGAGGGCCAGGGAGAAATCGATAGGAGAGCATCTCTGCCCCATGCAGGGGGTCAGGCAGCAGCGGTGCTGATTAGCAAGTCAGCAGGGGGGGCATGCCGCCCCCTGGTGGCCGCTCATGTGGCAGCAGTGCCTGCAGGTGAGCTAGAAGGCCCAGCAGCCTGGTACCTCTCCAGCCCTCAGGGAGGCAGGTCCTGTCTTGTTGGTCCCGCCAAGTCAATAGCTCAGCTGGAGGCCTTTTCTGTTTTGCCGCAAAAGTATTAAAAAGCACCTTTCTCTAAACCATGGCTAATTAAAACACGTGCCATTAAAATCCCTAAAGTTCAATTTTTTTCCATTAAAGATTTTTTAGAAATTAGCTTTTGCCGTGACCAGCCTTTGGAAAAATAGTGAGCAAGAACACTCCAAACTCCTCATAAAACGAGGACAGGTTTATGGCTTCATTTATTATGAAGTTCTGCAAACAACAGTAAAGAAAAATGACTGATTTAATTAAAGACTGGGCAATTAACCTTCTGTGTACTAAAATAGAGGGCTTTGCGAGGGCTTTCCACAGAAGCATATCTTCATCTTGGAGGCAGTGGCCGTGGAGAATCTTAATAGATCAGCGAAGCCAGATTGAAGTGGAAAGCTTACCTTAAAAAGAAATCTAAGAAGATTAAGAGAGGGATGAACATCAAAAATGACTCTGATTAAGCCACGATAAAGGATGCTGGGAACTAAAAGGGAGAAACAGGATACACAGAATATATTTTTAAAACCATAGGCACGAAGATTTCAGCGGGCTTCGGAGATAAGAGGGACTGACATTTTGAGAACAGTTGATTAAAAGCTTTTCGGAACAAATGCTCATTTTCACCAGGGGTTGAGCACAAAAATCCATGGAGTAAATTGAAATTCTAAATGCTAAGAGAAGACTAAAAGATTTACTGCCACAGATTCAATTAAGTGGCTAAAAAAAATGTACCATCTCCTTCAGGATTCATTTAGGCGCTTGCCTCGTAACCGCACAATTTCCCAAACGCTGTTTGCTAATGGGTGTCGTGAGGGACGACTCCTGCGGGAGGGCCGTGGGGTCTCGTCGGGGCTCAACAGGAGCTGGAGAGCCTGGCACAGGGCAGCCCCTGCTGAGTTTTCCCTTCACAGCTCCACTGCCACCTAGACCCGAGGTTCTTTGTCCCCTAGAAGAACGCCTGGTGTTCCCTCTGCAGTGACAGGCCTTGCGACAGGAAGCCTCACTAGGGACCACCACTGCCCATCTCACCTCTCCAGCAGAACCCGGCTTTAGAGGTTAAGTGCAGTCTGGGGACATGAACTCTCAGAGACAGGGTCTAGCTCAAGATGTGCTTGGAACACGTCCCCGCTGGGCAGGGACGGAACCGTCCATCCCACGGCGTGCTTGGTTCCATATTTCTAAGCTGTCACTCTGCCTGCTGATGCTGGAATGTGGTGTGTGAGGCCTTAGCCAGGCTGCCCTGTTCAGTCGGAAGGGGTTATTTAAAGATCTGTTTCTAATGGCACATTTAAGGCCCAGAGGTGGGCTAAAATCGGCAGGAAGGCTGGGGAGTTATTGCAAAGTGGCGAGTGTTAATTTAATGTCCTCTGTACCCCGTCTGTGAATTAACCCAGCCATAGGAAATTGTTAGCCCAGTGTGAGGTGGTCTCAGTGGAGCTAGTGCCTGCACAAAGCTGTTAACACTGTTGGGAAGACAGGGAGTGGAGCAGGGTGTGGGCAGCCCTCATTTTAGGCAACTCTTGGTGTGTGAAATGGCAGCTGGACCCAGCTAGTGTGTGGGAGCTCCCTCCTGCTGTCTACAGCCCCCCAGCTCTGAGATGCCCCTCACCCCACAGCCCAGGTGTCTCCTGTTTATAGCACCGAGTTTGCTGGCTGGAGGTTCAGGAACAACCTTGCCTGGCCCCCTACGTGGATGCTGAATGCTGTTGTTTGAAAAGTGAGAGAATGGGGGGCAAAATGAAAAGGCAGCTAATATAGTTAAAGGCTTTAATTGTGGCTGCCATGGGAATTGAGGGCTGGGCAGCTTCCCGCACAGGAAGACGTCCCTGGGGGCTGAGCTGCGGGAGGGCATGGTTGGGGGCAAGTGGAAGAAGGAAGTCATCTAGGGTGGGGATTTCCAGAGTTATGGGGGGAAGCAAGGATTGAGGGGGGCTGCAGTGGATGACCCCCCACTGCTTGATATGCCCCAAGGAGAAGTAGCGCTGGGGCTAGAGGCTGGGTCTTCCCAGAACAACCCTACCCTATATCAAAATTAAGTATTAAAAAAGAGATAAAAAGCATAGAAATTAGTGAAGTTAAAATAAAAGTAAGAGATAAGCCTTTTGAAATAGGAAGTAACTACATTAAGAAATAGCTGCTGAGAAAGAGAGAGAGAAAAGGAAGTGGCTGGAAGAGTCATGGCGGGAGAGCATGTGAAGGATGTCCCGGGGGGACTGCCAGCCCCGGGACCACCTCCTGTGCACAGCCCACCCCCTGACCTTTTTTCCCACACTGAGGGGCAGCATTTTCCAGTTTGGGTGGGAGAGGGCTGTCCTTCCAATCCACACAGCACACAGCAGGCCAGGCCCAGAGGCCTCAGCACCCGGCCCATCAGAGAAACCCTGACCGCATAGACAATGAGCCCCTCACAGTCCCATGAAAGCGCCCCGGCAGGGGCTGTTGGGTGGATGGGAACTAATAGAAATACATGAGCACACGAACAAAGGCTCCCCTGCCCCCGAATCCGGGCAACTGGGTCCAACAGCCAAACGCCCATCCCTGGTCCTCAACTCTTTCAGATCCGGTGCCCACTTTTATAACAAATTATTTGTAATACCTCCTTTATTACCCTGAAATGAAAATTATAGATAATATAATCTACTTACACCTATAATTTCAAAGCAGGATGCCCTAATTGAAATATAAATGAGAAATACAAAGAAGGTAATTTGTAGCAAATACCGTGTATTTCAACATGTGGGTGCTCATGCAAGGCCACAACAGCATACGTGATGAGGGAGCCAGCTGTTGGCCTGACAGTGGCTGATTCAGGTGTGCTGAATCGGCAACTCGCACCGCAAACAGCGCATTGCCATTGGCAATGAGATCACGGTGAGCGGCTTTTGATAAATTTCTGAATGAAACAATGTATCCCCTTCCCTTGGTTTTTGTAGAAGTTGGATCCCAGGAAAATCCCAAATATATTAAAACCATGCACAAGATTCTTTGCATTTATGTATAACCAGAGTCAGGTCCTAGGCTCGAATAACTATAAATACGCTTTCACCTACATGAATATCCAATGAGACATTGAAAAAAAAAATGGAGGGGGCCGGCCCAGTGGCGCAGAGGTTAAGTTCACGTGTTCCACTGGGATGGCCCGGGGTTCGCCAGTTCAGATCCCAGGTACGGACCTACACACCACTTGGCAAGCCATGCTGTGGCAGGCATCCCGCATATAAAGTAGAGGAAGATGGGCACAGATGTTAGCTCAGGGCCAGTTTTCTTCTTCTTCGAAAAAAAATGGAGACATCTGACAATTCATTATTGTGAAGAACTATTTTACACAATGCAAAATGTCGGTGTCCCTGGTCCTTGTCCATTCAGTACTAACAGCAGCCTCCCCCGCACACCACACCCCCAGTCATTGTGACAACCACTAGGAGGCAGTTCTGCTGGACGTGGAACCACTGTCTTAAGGGAAAAGTGGCTGAACAAGAAGGCATTTGACAGCTCCCTTGGGCTCCTCCTGACTATCTGGGTGCACATTCAGAAACTGCAGGGGACGTTTTTCTGGTGAAAGAACATTTAAGAGCAAGAGCAGGAAACCCTGCAAGAGAGACCTAGGAGTTTTGGCCAAGATGTGTGGATCTGATGCTCCAGGGAGCCCTGTGGATTCTTGGGCAGAGAATGGTGAAATGAGTCTCCTGTAGACAGAAGACAGCAGCTGGCAAAGAGGAGAGATGTGAGGTCAAGCAGGAGCAAAGGCCCCGCTGGGGGAGCCTGCTGCTGTTACAACAGGAGCAGCAGATGACAGAAAAGAGGATGCTTCTCAATTAGAGTAGTAAATAAATATAAAGAATTATTGTAATCAACCGTAAGATCTCAAGATGACAGATAAAGGGTCGGAGGTAAGGGGCTCCCATTCCCAGCATGGTTTTCATCTAGACATGATGGTTTCCATCCAGACAGTTATTAGAAAGCTCTGGAAAGAAGCCAGCACTGCACAGTTGGAATGCGAACCCCTCCTTGGAAAATTTATTAGAACAAGAAGAGGTCAGGAGTCATGTTTCAGACTCATTCTCAGTTGCAACGGCCCAGAAAAAGTTAATCTGATGTTCTTCTCACTCTGGGTCATTTAACTCATTTCTAAAATGGGTTTCTTCCTCAGAGCAGAATTTTGAGGTTTATAAACTCCAAGGAGAGAAAGAAGTTAATACACAATTGTGTTATTGTGATTGAACAGTTTTATTCTCAAAGATTTAATTCCCTAAATTTTGCTTTAGGAAAAAAAACAGTGCTACACAAGGTAAGATGGCAATTAAACTCCCAGACTTAGGGAGCGTCACTCACAGTGATCATTGGGAGACGTGACAGAATGGGACGTGCCATCTCGGAAGAGATGAAGAGTCTTCTCAATTACTCTGGGACTTTATTTATTATTTTTGAAGGGTAAATGCACTGTTGCTCTTAACTGCCTGAAATTAAAGTGGATTTCGAAGCTCTTCTTTGAGCTTATTTTTATTTTGACTGAACATAATTGGATGATGTAAAGAGAAGTTTGCTTTTTAAATGTGTCATCTCTTATTTCCCTCAAACTGTAATCACATCAGGAGGAACTTTTCTATCAGGATTTTATTGCCTTGTCTAGTTTCCTTTTCCAGCCTATCAACTGAGTTTAAGGATTGTTCACAAAGAATGGAAGCTGGTTTATTGCGAGAACTTTTTATTGCCTGAAGAACAAACTTGAAGAGATACCAATAGCAATGTTTACATTTTTTAACTTGAGACTCGAAGTGAGAATACTTTAAGATTTAGATTCCGTAAAATGATCATTGGACCAAAACCCATTTCCATGCGTTAAGGTCAGATCTTGGAGCCAGCTTTGAATTAAACAATCAGTTCTTGCTTTCTCATCATAAAACAGGTTTTAAAAGGTCAGGAAACAGCTAGGTGCCTGTAGGGGGGAAGTCACACAAGTTCTCCTTCCTTTTTTTTTTTTTTTTTTTTTTGAGGAATATTAGCCCTGAACTAACATCTGCTGCCAATCCCCTCTTTTTTTGCTGAGGAAGACTGGCCCTGACCTAACATCTGTCCCTGTCTTCCTCTACTTTTTATGTGTGGGACGCCTACCACAGCATGGCTTGCCAATCGGTGCCCTGTCCGCACCCAGGATCTGAACTGGCAAACCCCGGGCCACCAAAGCAGAACGTGCAAACTTAACCGCTGTGCCACTGGGCCAGCCCCCTGCTTCCTATTTTGAATAAAAAAGTTAAGAGAAGATTGTAGTTGGTGTGTATGATGGAGGCAAATGACTGGGGCTGAGGAGGAGCGGGAGAGCGTGTGGTGCCCCTAAGGCCCTGGACATGGTAGAGCGGGCAGCCCTCCTGAGCCTCCATCACTGTTAGGACCGGGTGTCTCCTGGGCAGCACTGTAGAGAATCTGCTCTTCTTGGAACGTGCCTCCTGGGCTTTAGAAAGCAGTGGACACAGAGGCCTCGAGCAGGCTGGAGCTCCGGGCGCCTGGCTCTCCATCTGTCAAGGGTGGTTTTGAATCTAAGACCTAGCAGCTGGGAGGGTCAGGGAGTGTTCCTCTCTACCTGTCCTGCCCTCTCTAGTTCTTCAGGAGTGCTCCTAGGAGGAATGCTGAGCCAAAGGCAGAGGAGCAGAGAGGGAAAGCGTCCTGGGAGAGTTTTAATCAAGCCAAAGAAGTAAAGAAATGCTGTAAAAAGTAGAATGGGAGACAGAGAGTGAGGCAGAGGGCAGTTTAAATCTGTAAGAATCAAGTCACAACACTGTTAATAAGTGGCTAAATTCAGGGAATTTTGACAAATGCATCACACCTGTGTAACTTCTATGCCAATCAAGATATGGAATGCTGCCATCACCCCCAAAAGGTTCCCCCGTGGTCCTTTCTCAGTCTGTCACCTCACCCACCAGGGCAATTGCCAGTCTGACTTCTTTCATTAGAGATTAGTTTTGCCTATTCTAAAGCCGCTTTTACATCATCATATAGGATGTACTCTCTCCTGTCTGACTTCTTTCATTCAGCTGAATAGTTTTGAGATTCATCATAACATTTGTTCATCAGTGCCCTCGTCTGTCAGTCGTCAAACATCCATAGTATTTCACAGTGTGGACAGCCCATGACAAAGATAGATACGGTCCCTGCCTTCTTGGAGTTTACTATGCACCTTCTGACCTAGGTTTTCCATGGCCAGGAATCTGTCCCAAACCATCATAACAATGCAAAAAGGCTTAGGTGGTAACACGACTTCCATTAATGAGAAAACCTTCCAGAACGGCCACCTGGGACTAAGTGCTCTGTGGTGGAGGGAAGAACAGAATCCTCCCATGTTGTGTCAGATCATGTTCCAGCTCTGAGAGCGTCCGGTGACACGGGGAGATGTTGACAGCAGGTTAAGGGCAAAAAGGTTACAGAGCAGTGTGTACAGGGGCATCCCCCGTAAGAATTCCCATGTGTGGAGCCGCAGCGGGATGCTCACTCCAGGTGCTGGCATCACAGGAGACTTAGTTCATTTTTGGTGCTTTTCCTTACATTCCAACTTGTCTTCAGGGAGTGTGTGTTATTTTGTAAACTTCCATTAAAAAGAATCATCCCATGAAAATTCTTTCATCTGAAAAAAAGACGTTGAAAGCATTTGCAAATCCATGGCCTTCTGCAGGCTTGTCCTCAGAGAAGAGGAGCCAGGCCAGGCCAAAGCCTGAGAAGGGACCACACCCCAGCGGCACAGGCACCATCGCCCCAGGGAACCCCAGCTGTCACGGAAGGGCCCTGGGCACAGCCAGCCTGGGCACCCATGTCTCCCCACACAGCCCCTCCGTTGGGGGCCTCCTGTGCTGTGAGAGTCCAGCCCCTGCTGTTTGACCCTTTGGGAGAGTGACATGTGCAGCCATGATTCTTCCAATCAGCCTTTACTGGATGGCGCTGGAGCTGGTGGGATGAACTGGGCAGCGTGGTAGGTGGAAGGATGCCCCTCCCCAGAGGTATCCACACCTAACCCCCCAAACCTCTGAGTATGTTCCCTTGCACGGCAAAGGGAACTTTCCAGAGGTGATTCGGTTAAGGCTTTGAGATGGGGCAATGATCCAGGTGGGCCCAGTGTAATCACAAGAGTTCTCACAAGGGAACCAGGAAGACAGAAGGGCCAGCACCTTCATTTTAGCCCATTTTGGACTTCTGACCGTCAGATCTGAAAGATAATAAATTTATATTGTTTTAAGTCACTAAGTCTGTGGCAATCTGCTGGAGCAGCCACAGGAAGCTACTGCAGGCAGCCAACTTGCCCTGAGAGAGAAGGACAAGGCAGAGAGCAGCAGGGTGAGGTGGTGTCCCGGGAGGCAGGAGGGCTGGGAAGACAGGTGGCTCTGGGTCAGCTGCACATTTTGCTGAGCTGAGCTGACACCACGACTGGCTGGCCTTGAGGGAGCTCCATGCCGAGTCGGAGCTGACTGTCATCCTGAGTGTGAGCTGGGCCTGGATGTGCAGTTGAGTCTGTGAAGCCTGTGGGAGGCAAGGAGGCCGTGAGAGGGCCCTGCGGTTTGTGAGGGGGGTGAGTGGCAGTTCGTATAGTAGGTCATTTTGGAAGGCAAAGTCCAAGGGGAAAATTCACTTCTGCTTAACAAGGGATGATGTCAGAGCTTGAAACCTTAGCTGAAATCAGCACCTTCTGTACTGCATTCTATAAAATAGACCGCAAAAGGCCAGACACAGCTAGAAATCAATTCCCTGGCTCCCTACGGGGCCGAGTGCCTTCTTACTTACTGCCAGTTTGTTATTTGTATGATTACTCATCGGCATGTCCCGGAGCGGTGCTGAGGCCGCACGCCTGCCTCGGGCACCCAGTCTAGAGGAGACAGACAGGAAGACAGGGAGTCCTGAAAGGGGAAGGGCAGGACATCATTGGGAGAGCACAAAGTGGAAGGAAGTGAACAAATGACGAAACAGTCCTATTTGCTCTTAGCCCTGGCCTAGGCTAATCATGCCAATCTCAAGCACACTCTTTCCTCCCTGACTGGCTGACCAGCAGCTTGCAGGCTCCTGCCCAATGTCTGCCCACCGTTTCCCAGTGCATCCCAGCTCCACGCTTAGGCCCCATGGGCTCAGACTCCAGAGCTACTGCAGCTTTGGGGCCTCTGCACCCCACTCTAGCCCTGGACTTTAAAACTGATCTGAAGTTGAAAGAGGATTAAGCGCCCCTTTTTTAGCTCAGCCGTGAATGAATCCACTTTAGGGTGGACTGTTACAGGCAAGGGGCTATGTGATGTGGCTTAGGGGGTCTCATTTGCATGCCCAGCATCCTCATAAAAGCCCCAGAGGAAGCTTCAGGGGGCCCCTTTCCAAAAAGACCAGACCCAGACTCCGTAAGCCGGAGCATCCCTGTGAGGCAGGCCCAGGGCAGACCGGGGCGGCTGTGCCTGGAACCAGCTCGGTGGGCCCTCCACTCCTCTTCCCTTTAAGTTTTTCATCTTGTGGCATTTGCTGCCCTGCATTTGCTGCTCACAAAGTGGTTTCTGGTCTCCCTCTGTCGAGTTACCGCTGTTTACCCATCAACAGATTCCCCCGTTGGCCTCTCTCATACCTGTTCCCACCTGGAGAAGGTTGGGATGGCTCTTGAAATTTGCTAAGGGGCCTCCTACCCCCACGGGAGGCAGCTGGACCTCAGGTCAGGGGCCTGGCCTTGGCACTTATGACTTGCCTCTTCCTCTCAAATCGGAGGTATGCCCACAAGGTACCTCCTCCTGGAGGCCCTTCCAGACCCCATCCCCAAATCTGGGTTCAGTACCCCACCTGGGTATGCCCATAGTGCCCAGAGGGGCTGTGGCCATGATGACCCAGCTGCGTACCCAGGGCCTGGCACACAGTAGACATGCAGTATGTTTGTGATCAAATCTGTGGTAAATGAGAACTATTGTGCCGTGTAGATAAC
Source organism: Equus przewalskii (assembly GCF_037783145.1). Taxonomy (NCBI): domain Eukaryota; kingdom Metazoa; phylum Chordata; class Mammalia; order Perissodactyla; family Equidae; genus Equus; species Equus przewalskii. The sequence continues at coordinate 41,426,299 of NC_091843.1, forward strand.
CTCCCCCACATGTCTGCTTTCGCGGCGGCTGTCTGTTCACGGTGAGGACTTCCTGCAGCAGGGCCCCCTCAGCCCCGGGCTGCAGAGAGGGTCTGGGGAATGAGTCATAACTGGCCTCCGTGACCCTGAAGGCCCCGCGGGACCCAGGCCCCCAGGCCTCCCTGAAAGGCCTTGAGATTCTTCCTCTTAAAAGATAAAAAGCCACCTATACTTGAGTTGCCCAAGAGACCTGGACACCCACCCTGACTGTGGGCATCAGACAGTTCCAGATGCTTCCTCCCACAGACCAGGGCGCAGCCCTGGGTGTTGGTTTCAAGGCCTCGGGAGTGCCAAGGGGATCTTGGATCAGCATAAAAAAGGGAATGCTGAGTCTGAAATAACAGATTAGAAACCCCTTCTTGGCCCTTAAGCCTAAATAGCTGGAGGGTTTATTTCTGACCTTCCTTTGCAGCTAAATTTGGCATCATTAATGCTGGTTCTCAGTTTCCACTAGAACTTGGCATGCCTCCTGAGAGTCCTATTCAGTTTAGCTCCGTGCTAAATATTGCCTATTTGTTTTCTCCCTTTAAAACTTGATAAGCCCTCTGGGGATATCTGTTACCTAGAATGATCAGGTGTCTAGAACCCTGCTCCCTCAGCTGTTCTGGATGAGCATCTAGCGCAGGCTGCTGCCACCTGTGACTATGTATTCTGTATTTCCAGTCTTTTCACATGCAAACTACTTACCAACAGCTGCTCAGGCCCAGTGAAGTCTACACCACAGCCAGAGACACTGCTGCTGACAGTGGGGCTCCCTAAATTCAATTAGCAGTGGACACAGCCCACCATCAGCATGACAGGAGCCAGCAGGCATGAGGCCCACGCCAGCATGGGCAGTGACATTTCTCACATCTGCGCGCACACAGGGATTGCCGCCATCGCTTGGCTCCTGTCAGTCTGTTCACCGTTTCATGGGAAAATAGTGCTCATGGGGCTGCAGGTTTGATGTAGGGGACATGAGATCTGCATGGGCATAGCTCTGGCCTTTGGCTTACCGGATTGTCACAAAGCCATCAGCGGGAGGGCTGGTGCCATCTCTACTTAGTTATACCAATGTCTATAGGAGGGCTCACTAATTACCTGCCCAGTGCCCAGCCCTGTCCTGGCCTACTCTCTGGGGCTCCTTCTTGGGCCACAGGAGGCATAAGTCCAGTCTGTGCACAAGGGGTTTATGTGGTTTCACTGAGAAGGTAAAAATGAGTCCACCCCCAGGTGTAGCCAGCAGGGCCAGGCTCTGGTGAACACAGGGCTGCTGGGGGCAGGAGGTGGAAAGGCCTGGGCCTGGGTCACCACGGCTCTCTATGACGTCCTCCCCATCTCAAAGCTTCAGTGCACACTCAGCCAGGAGGGCTGAGCTGGTAACCTCGCCAGCCTACCCACACTGATCTGAAAGCATTCATGGGAGCCCTTTTAGGATCAGCTGATCGTGTTCCCGTTTCCACAGCAGGGATCCTCTCTCCCTTTTTCCGGGGCCAGAGAGGGCTAGCTTGTGGATGTGTTGTCCTAGCTTCTCCTCTCTGTCCACCCTGGTAGGGGCAGAACCGTACACTTAACACTTAACACTCTGGTGGTTTTGTTTTATTTTGCCGATATCATTTCTCTCAATCCTTAGGTTAGTCCTGCCTAATAGGGGTCATTTTACAGATGGACAAACTAAGATTCTGAGAGGATGCATGAGCTGACCAAGGCCACACAGCAGGAGCAGAGCCCAGACTGGAACCAGCCTCCTGAGCCAGCCCATGGTGCAGAATGGCCATGGCCGCCTGTTTTCAGAAGCCCACTCCTTAGTCTCCTGTCCCTGTTGGTCAGCAGCCCTGACCCTGGCTGATCCTCAGCAGGGGGAGAGTCAAGGAGGACAGCGCCCCCTGCACTGCCCAGTGTGTTTGGGGTTCCTGCCGCTGCTCTAAGAACTGAACCCTAGGAAGGACAGTGGAAAACAGAGTCCCAGCGCGCAGCACGCTTCTTCCCTGCTTCTGAAGCTGTTATTTCAGATGTGTGTATGCGCACATGTGTGTGTGTACAGCTCCTCACAGTCTCCGCTGTAACACTGTCAGGTGGCAACTTTTTAAAGAAAACCTTCCAGAAAGTATTGATCTGTTATTTTATGGCTCCCGTTCCCCCTACCCCACTCCACCGAGCATCCGAGCACTGGTCCCTCCAGTTTTCTGTGCAACACTCTCATCCTCTCTCCCAGTTGTTGCCATCTGAGAACCATGCCCCACACGCCCTCCCACCAAACCCCAGCAAGTAAGGAGGAAAGCCTCACCTCCTTCTGGATGTAGACAGGACCCCTCGTGCGCCCCCGCAGACTGGAGGGAAGGCCGGCTCCAGCCCACCTGCAGACTTTTGCTTCCTTCTCTGCATAGGGGTTATTTCTTGGTCACCAAAAAATATTTCCAGAGTGAAAAAAAAAAATGTTGAGAAAAGTTCCCAATGCCTCCTTCCGCAGACCAGGATGCAAGCAGTGTACTTCATGGCATGGCTGAGAATGGCATTTATAAAGCGTAATAATATAAACACCAAACACTGAGTTAACCAAAATACAGTATATTTCTACTGGGGGGGAGGAGGGGTTTGTAGTGGAGAGTGGGGAAAAGTTGTACAAAAGGCAGCTAAATCCTCATCTTCCATACTCCACGTTAAGAGATAATGCCTAACACTAAAAAATAAACAAGAAGTAGAATGTTTTTTAGGTTAATTCCAAAATAACCAAGTAAAACTGCTGAAAGGGATTGCCTCTGGGGAAGAAAAGTGTAAGGAAGAGGCCAAGGCTTGCTGTTTTTCATTAAAAGCCTTAAGTAACTATTGGATTCTGTAAATTATGGGCTTATGTAACTTTGTTTAAAATATAAGTTTTTAAAGTATGTTAAATATTTGAAGATGTAAGAAAGAGTGGAAATCATCCTGAGAGAACTAAACTCTTTAAAAAGGAGCCAAATGCAATTTATAGGAAAAAAATTTAATTGCCATTATAACTAAGAATTCAAAATGTAGGTTAGACAGCTGAAGAGAGAATTAATGATTTGGAAGACAGCTGAAGGAATAACCCAGAAAGCAGTGTCAAGAGGAAAAGAGAAGGAAAACAGGAAACAGTAGCTAAAATACAGATGGCAGAGCGAGAAGATCCAACACACATCCAGTAGGAGGGAGGGAAAGTTGAAAGCAACAAGAATGAAAGAGAGGCAATGTTTGAAGACAATGCCTGGGAATTTTCCAGGACTGAAGAAATACTTTAATCTTCAGATTGAGAAAATACAGCAAGTTCCAGGCAAGAGGATAAAGCAGATCCAAGATTAAACAAACGATGGTAATACTGTAGAACATCAAAGACAAAGAGAAAAGTTTAACTGGAGATAAAAAAGAAACTGTTACCTACAAAGGGACAACACTTAGACTGGCAGAAGACAGCAACAGATGCTGGAACACAGTGGAACACTACTAGAAACTGCCCGGCAGCCTCCCATAGGGAGGGGAAATGCAGTGAGGCGGCAGTGGAAAGATCTGTACATGATTCCCTTGGTTTGCCAATAAAAAATGTAGACGGGGCAGGTACTGCTAGTTGCCTTCCGGTATCCATCTCCCCACCTCCTGCTTAACTAACAAAATCTCAAAGTTATCTGGACATGTTGCCATTCAGACGAAAAACTACATCCCCCTGCCCTACGTTTTACTAAATCGGCCTTGCAACAGGTTCTGGGCAATCAGATGAAGGAGAAGTGTCATGTGAGATTTCCAGAAAGCCGCCTTACAGAAGCATGGTGACGTGGGATGACTCCACCACTCCAGACCAAGTGGGGTCTGTGAGAAGTTAGCGGAGACACCATGCCAGCTCTGAATTTCCTGCCTCTGGATTCTTTTACATGAAAAAGATAGCAAACATTTATAAGTTGTATAAAGTCACCCTTTTGGAGTGCCTATTACAGCAAATTTAATCTTAACTGATGCTGAAGAGCTTTTAACCGCAGGAACAAAAACAGGAACTTAATCCTTGAGAAGAAAGAGAGGGAGGGAAGAGTCAAGGGAGGTGGTTGGCCTGAGGACCCCAGGGGGCTGAAGGGAAGACCCGCCTGTGTTCCCAGACGGGGGCCCTTCCTGCAACAGCAAGTCCTCACCGAGCGGGAGGAAGGGAGACGGCAACTGTAGCTCCAGGGCTGGAGCACTGGGCCCCCGTGGGCTCTGCCTCAGGGCCTCTAATACCTGTCACCCTTGGGAAGTGCATGATACCCTCTCCGAAAGCAAAAAAAGTTACAGTCCACCCCGTGGGTCCTCTGTGGCATGACAACTCAGAGCTGGCATCGCAGCCTTCCACTTCAGGGCCCTGAGCTGTGCTGGCTGTGCTCTTAGCCTCTTTGGTGCAGTGGGATTGTGTCCTGGAGGTCAGCGGTTTCTGCACTCTTTGAAGCTCCTCAGGGAGCTGGGAGCTCAGGGAGGCAGAGGACACAGACACACACAGACACACACACAGACACACACACACAGACACACACAATATCTCTCATGTGCACAAGCTTCCAAGAAGGGGAGCAGCCTTGAACTCAATTTTCTACCAATTAGAAGAGTGTGGGTTTTTCCCCTTGGGACCACCCACCGTTCCTCTCTGGGTTCGTGGGTTCACACAGGAGCAGGGGTCTACCTCCCAGCCTTCCCTCTGCAAAGAGGAGTAAAGTTGTCACAAGATGTGTTTCATTGTTTGGCCTGTGGACTTGAGAGAGCTATTCTGAGATTTCACTGAATATGATTACAGACCCCACCACTTGTGTCCTGGCTCTGGCAGTTATTGAAAAGACGATGATGACTGAGATGGTTTAATTACCCTGCATGCACAAGTGCCCTGCTTCTGCTTGTTTGAGTGAGCCGATTTCAAAGCCAGGGTGTCGTCGTTAGCAGTGGTAATAAAAGCTACATTTTTCTGGCACTTTCTCTGTGGCAGGCTCTGTGCTAAGGACTTTTCATGCGTCATCTCACTTAATCCTCCTAGGCTACCCAGGGAGGTCAGCTCCAGTATTACCCCCATTTGTCAGATGAGGACACTGAGGCACAGGTAAGTAACTAGCCCACAGTCCCTCCATAAGGAGGTGGAGGAGGCAGACCTGGGGGAATTCAGATCTGTTGAATTTGAAAGTCCTGGGAAGCCAGGTGGAGAACACAGCTGAGATCGTCCCGCTCCTGCTCATAGAGTCACCCTCAGGGACATCCACAGCCCTTTCTGCCCTCCAGCTCCCCCGCTGGCGGACTCAGGGCCTCTCTAATCTAGCAGGCTTGCAGCCCCTCTCCATGGCACCATTCTCCTCTCTTCTGGGAGCTCCCCAAATTTTATGGGGTTTTGATCATCTCCAAGGAAAAGGGCCAATTCCTCTCCCCTCCTCTCCCAGCCGCGTGAGCTGCTGTCCTTTGGGGAGGGAGAAGGAGCTCTTAAATTCCCCTGTATCCTCCCTGGCTCAGCTGCTTATGCTCTAAACTTTATTGACTCCATAGCTTTATTTCTTCCTATTAAAAACCAAGACTTTAGAGCTTTAGAAATAAATTATTTTTCAAAAAGCCTGTCTTCTGCAAATTGAAAGCCTTCGTTTCCAGAAAATTGTCTCTCTTATGAGTTTCAAGAGCCAAGAATTTGACGCCTTTGTGTTCTGTGCACCATACTCTCCCTGAGGCTGTAACACTCAGCCTCGTGTCTGTTTTTAATGCTGGAAGAACATAGGAGAAAAAATAATTTGCTGAAAATGAAAAGCCACCAGCTATCATTTTGAAATACTGCCTTGCCCACCTGGCTGTGGCTTTGGATAAGATCCGGCCTCTGTTCCTTGTCCTTTGAGTGAGGAGTTGAATGTGCTGCTCTCTTGGTCCTTACCGGCTATGACGACTCATGATTCTGGCATTTTCCAGCAGGCTATTTGGGGCCCTTTCAAAGCGGACACCTGCAAGAAAGGGTCTCTCTCCCCTGCAATTTGAGGCAATTTGGGAAATCCAGGATCAGTAGGAGCCTTCCACACTGCATGAACAAGATTAGGCCAAGACAAATGGTCTTGCCTGAAATGAGAAGTCGACCATCTCCATCTGCCGGGGTGTAGAATTGGGGTTGTTATAGGCCTGATTTGTGAACTTGAATGAGAACTTCTAGAAAGCTATTTGTAAAATTCATTGCTGTCTCTGGCTGCAGCTAACACATTCCATCTTCCATTTTCTCAGAAGAGGTGATTTCACATTCCACACATTCATAAAATAAAGTGGAGTGGAGTGTGGGAAGGGCAGCGTGGTGGGGTGGGGGCAGGAGGGTGCGAGTGGGGGTGGGGAGAGTGCCCAGGGCAGGAGAACCACAGCCCCCACACTGCTGAGCGGGAATTTGATTACTAGGATCTTCCCATTAGCCTCCCACCACCTTACACCAGGGTCCGCTCTTGCCTGCTTTCTCCTGGGAAACCCTCAGAGGGATTTCCTCAGACCCTGGGGGGGCTTTTGCCTCATTTGTGGAGTTTTGAAAGCAAAAGGAGCTTTGCAGCTGAATGCTGGTCTCACCTCTGCCCACCTCTGTGCTCAGTGCATCCTCTGTTTCCAGGCCTGGTCAGGGAGAGGCCTTCTGAAAGGGCTGCAGGTCCCGTGAGCAGAAGTGTTGGGAAGAGGCCTGGAGTCCAGGTTGCAGCTGGAGCTGGGGCCCCGAGAGGGCAGTAGGGAAGCTTTGAGGCTGACAAAGAAGAACGGGAAAGCTTGATGGGGCTCAACTCTAGTGCGAGCACATTTTGAGGGAGTAGAAGTCATCTTAGATCCTTTCTGGGAAGAGCTTTTCTTTATCAAAGTTATTACACTTCTGATGGCACCTAGGGCAACTTTCTGCATCAAAGTGTAATTTAAATTTAAAACTTGAATTCGTCAAGAAAATTAATTTCCTAAGCTACTCTTCTATGTCCTTGGAAGCATTTGACTAATATACTGACCTCTAAGCTCAGTTTGTCTTTCGTAAGATGCGGGTACTGCCCAGGCTCTCCTTGCCTCCCGAGGCTGCTGTGATTCTCAGTAAGTCCGTGCATGAGCTGATTTTAGGGTATTCACAGCTGCAGAGGGAGAAGGGAGCTACGTCAGGACCCCGGTGGTTATTTTTGGTAGTTCTGAATCTATGATAGAGCTCCCCAGGCTCTCTGTTATTTCCTGCATTAACTCGTTGGTCCACAAGGTACTGCTTTTTTTTTTTTTTGAGGAAGATTAGCCCTAAGCTAACATCTGCTGCCAATCCTCCTCTTTTTGCTGAGGAAAATTGGCCCTGAACTAACATCCGTGCCCATCTTCCTCTGTTTTATATGTGGGATATCTGCCACAGCATGGCTTGATAAGTGGTGCATAGGTCCGCACCTGGGATCTGAACCAGCAAACCCCAGGCCGCAGAAGGGGAGCACACAAACTTAACCACTACGCCACCAGACTGGCCCCTACAAGCTGCTGGTTTTTGCTGAGCAGGAAGCCCCTGGAACCATGGCCTGCAAGTTTCACAACAAAGATGTGGTGTGTGGGGTTTGTCCCTGGTTAGGGTGGGGACTGACTGCTTTGGATGTGTTTTGGCCTCTTGGTGGATGGTTTTCTCCAGGAGCTCTGGGGCCTTTGACCAAAGTGCAGAATCAGGCTTGGTGCTCAGGAGGCTGGCTAGTCAGTCCACCTGTGACCAGCTTCTCTGAGCCAGGACATCTGCAGGTGACATTGCTACTGCTGATGTTGTTAATGACAGCTCTGACCTAGGTCATCAGAGCAAGACCAGCGAGGTTTGCCTTGCAACGTTTTTTTGTGCTCTTGTGTTCAGAGAATTGGAAGTCCCCATGGGGTAGATAAGGCCTGGCTCTGAAGCCCAGAGTCCTGTTTGTGAGTGGCTCCTGGGAGGGGTCTCGGTTCTTTCTAGTGAGGTCTTTCTTGGGAACTCTTTACTAACCAGAACGTTGGGTTAACCACCTACCTCCCTGGCCATGTTATAACAGGGACTTTGCCACATGGCCACACATCCAAAAAGGAGGCTGTTTCTGCTCAAGACCAGACCTGGAGATTATACTGGGTGTAATCTCTCTGCTATGAATTTATAAAACACATGGCCTGGAGGTGATCACGTGAGGGGCAGCTTGTAGTGGCCGTGGGCTTCTGGAGGTCGTAATGGTGGGTCTGTGAGGCCTCACACAAGTGCGGAGGCAGCGCTGGAAAGAGCAAGGCTCTGGGGCTGCCAAGAACTGGGTTTTTCTGGTTCTGCCACTTCACAAGTATGTGAACTTGGGCAGGTGTCTCGCGCTCTTTGAGTCTGTTTCCACATCTGTAAAATGGAAAATAGGGCTGTTTGGGGAATTAAATAAGGTGAATAGAAATAAAGCAGCTATGAAATACCTGGCTCAGAGTAGGCCCTTAATGAACAGTAAGGATCGTTCATTTGTTTTTGTTTTTATTAGTTAATAATTGTCTTGTTCAAGGTCCTCTTGAGGACTAAAGAGAGGAAACTACATGGTGCTGATCTGACCTCAAGGGACTGAAAATCCCAGAGGATGGGTGTGGGTGTCTGTCTGCCGCCCGCTCCCCTCCTGTGCATCCATCCTAAAGCGAGCCCCCAGTGACACCCTCCCTCATGTGTAGAGTTCACGGCCAGCCCTCCCAGGGAGAGAGACCTCCACAGCCACTGAGGAAAGCAGGGTTTGAGACTGCATTGATCCACTTGATCACACGCAGATGGATGGACACACAGGGTCCTGAGACATTTGGAGAAAACCAAGAGCCTAAGGAGAAGAACCAAGATCAAAAAAAGAACAACTAACCTGGAGGATACGGAACAGAAGAGCAATTTTAAATCTAATAAAATCCCTTAGACTTGAGAAGATAATGTTTCCATAAAATAAGAGAGGGCCGCTGTGAAAAAGACTAGAGCAAAAAATATTCCTTAGAAATTAAAAATACAACTGCTAAAATTAAAAATTCAATAGAAGAATCAAAGAAAAAGTCGAGGAAGTATCCTATAATATAGATTAAAAAGTGAAGGAGCTGGCCCAGTGGCGTAGAAGTTAAGTTCATCTGCTCCACGGGGTTCACAGATTCAGATCCTGGGTACGGACCTACACACTATTCATCCAGCCATGCCGTGGCAGCATCCCACATGCAAATTAGAGGAAGATTGGCATAGATGTTAGCTCAGGCTCAATCTCCCTCAAAAAAAAAAGAGAGAGGAGATGGAAAAGGTGAAAGAAAAACTGAGAGACAGGGATGATCCATCTAGAGGTACCAATATCCATCCACTCAGACTAGTCGACTCAGAAGAGAGAACAGAGAATCTGAGAAGAGGAAATGGTCAACGGAGTAACAGAAGAACACTCCCCAGAGCTGAGCTAAGATAGAGACCTTCAGATGGGAAGACCTGGTTGGAACTGAGAAGGGGAAACAGAAAAAGACCCACAGCGGCATATCCTCTTGACATTTGCAAACGTGAAGGATAAAGAGAAGATTCTAAAAGCTTCCAAAGAGAAAAGACATGTCATCAACAAAGAATCAGGAATCATTGTTATCAGATTGGAGTTATCAAAGCTGGAAAGCCGTGAGGGAATTGCCTTCAAATTTCTGAGGGAAAAACCGTTTCTTACCTAGAATCTTATGCCAAATAAAGACATTTTCATACATGCAGGGGCACAGAATATTCTTTCTGACTAAAAAAAAAAGGAAGGGGGGATGGAATCCAGTAAAACAGAAAAGAAATCTAAAAAGAAGAGCACGTCTAAGAAACAGCAGAATTAACCCAGGTGTACAATGAAACGAAATCCCAGCAGGACAAGTGGGACAACCATGTAAGAAACCCGGAGATTATCCATTCCAGTTAGAAGAGGCAGTCAGAAGTTTCTGAGAAGAAAGTCCTAAGAAGCCAGTAGATTCCATTTCACAAAAATAAGATTAAGAAACTCTACAACCTTAACAATATGATAAAGAAGGAAAGAAATCTTATAATACATTTTTAAGGCAGTTAAAAATTCTGGGGAAAACAAATTGCTGAACAAGAAAGGCATGGTCAAATATCAGGCAAACTAAAATACGTCATGGTTTTGAGTAACACAAGGAAGATAAAGAAAGAGAACTGTGTGACTATAGAGCTTAAAACAATCTTCTTCAATCAGCCCAGGTGAGCCACCTGGCCGCCACCTCCTTCCCTGAGGTGAGGCTACCTATGTCTTTCTGCTGAGGATGATGGGTATGTCATCAGAATGTTGGTGACACTCTGTGTTCATTTTTGCTTTTAGAGTCAATGAATAGAAACTTATTACTTATTGTTACAAAATGTAACAAGGTAAAAATTAATGTTATAGATCATTTAAATCAGAAGTAACAAGGAAGGGTCAGGGAATAGATTCTTCCACAGTGAAGGGGCAAGAAAGACGAACTCGTCTTCATGTGTTATTCAAAGATCTGGTTTTTTGTTTTTATGGTATGCATGTTTTGCTTTCAAAACTTTTGTTAAAAGTGGCGCCACATTAAATATCTGAAGAGCTTTTACTGAACTAATTTTCCCAGGCTGTCTCATGCCTTAAAGAATTCACTGCATTTTCTGTTCCATGTCTTTTACTGTATTTTTATTTATTTGCTGTTCTCCAAAGACTGCAGTTTTGAATTGCTCGATATTTTTTCTCAGCTGAAAATGTCAATGTATTTATGTAATGAAAATGCCAATATGTCTGTATATATCTGGAATTAGCATAGAGATGATTAAGGCAGTTAAGTGTTGATCAATAATCATATTGGATTTGGGTTTTTTACTTTGTGTCCCCCAACCAGCCTGGACTTTGATATTTATTACCACCCACTGAGATTCTGGCCTTGACTAAATAGAAGTTGCTGGAGGAAATTCACAATCTTGCGATTGAATTCAAGTGGCATTGCTCTCAGAATGACAATACAGAATTAGGTCTTGCAGAGTAAATAGGAACACAGTAAATGCGAACTGCATCCTTAATAAAAATGTCTCTTACTGCCTTGAACACAACAAGACAAGCATCACCAAACTGCGGCCCCCGCTATAAAAACCGTATGTTTCAAGTATAGGGTCAGAGTTCTCGTTCAAATGTGCTAAGCAGTTTGACCAAAAAGTGTATTTTGGGCCTGTGTGGTTTGAGATCTGAGAGTTTGAAGGTTTAGAAGGATGACGCAGTGTTTTGAAAGTCACCTGTGTTCCACTGTGTGATGTTCTGTGTGAAGCTCCAGGGCTGCTCACATGTTCCCTAGACACAGCGGTGGCTCCGGGCCAACCTCCCAGAGAGCCCAGAGAGGCCACGGGCAGTCCCCACATCTGAGAGTGCAGCCCTCTGTTGGCACAGCTGGTGGCCCGAAGGAGACGTTCCATATGGAACCAGCCTCAACTGTCTCTCTGTCCTCCTCACAGAGTATGTTCCAGCAACTTTCTCTTTTTTTCCAGAGTTGCTACGGAAATCTGTACCCTGCATTACTCCTTGCTAATTGAAATAAAATGGGTTTTTCCAGGGCGGGTGGCCTGTGCCCTCATTATAATGCATAATAATAACCCACATGACAGGAGCATCTTTCATCTTGATGGGCAGGCAATGTGCTCCCTGCCTTTTTCTCCTCAGAAGAAAGAAAAGGCCCAACTTCCATAGTCACTGGGATGATGGCGGGCCCTGGTGTTTCCAGGGATGGTGGGAAGTGCTCCCTTTGTGGTGGAAGGAAACAGGAGTCTTCTAGGAGGTGATTAAAAAGGCGAAACTCCAGCTGCCTCACATGCCTTTTTATATAGTTTTACAACCAAATGAGCCCCAGGACAGCACAGGGATGAGAGTCAGCCACTCTGCCTGGTTTGAAGCCCTCTCCGGCTCTCCCCTGTTCTTCTTGGCAGGGGACACACCCCGACTACCCACAAATGTAGACTCAGGGAAGAGAATGCTTCACATTTTTGTCTCAGAGAATGAGCTGGCCCAGGGACACTCAGCTCAGTAGGGGCTGAACTCAGCTGCCCCAGTCCCTGGCCGCTAGGCAGCCCTGCCCCAATGCCCCGTCTGTTCCACCTGCTCCTGGTGTCAGTCGAGGCCACAGGAGAAGGACTGTCCTCATTTCCTGCATATGTGTGTGTGTGTGTTTGTGTGTGTGTGCATGCGTGCGTGCACGCACTCCTAGACTCACTGAAACACACAGCCCCTGCCAGAACCAGCAGGCAGAAGCCGACTCCAAATGTCTTTCCTTCCCAGGTGTTTGGGGTAAAAACGTAGCAAATGAGCAAGCCGACAACTTGCCACCTCCTTGAGGCATTGTGAGCTGAAGCCACACGGTGCTGCTCGTTCAGGGATGAATTACACACTACTTCCACACTGCTGCTGGGGCGCTTGGCTTTCATGAAGGGCAGTTTTGTTTGCTCTCATTCTGGGCTCTCTTTGCTCTCACCTCTTCTCTGTGCCCTCCGACCCCCAGAGGCCTCTCCTGGCCCTCCTCCTCCTGCCTCTCTCTCTGGGGCCACGTGAGGGTCCAGCACCTTTTTCCTTCCTGGTCCCAAGCCTGCCTTTCCCTGAGCTTCTAGCGACGCTGCCACAGTCTCCCAGTCTCGTCTTCCTCAGGGATGGTCCTTACCAACTGTCCTTCGTGTCTGCTTGTCATCTAGTCCCAGCTCCCTGGAGTGAATTCCTAGGACTCTTGGGGGCCCCCCTCTGTGTGAACACTATAAGAGTTGCCAGAGCTGGAGATGAGGGGGCTGAGGTCCTGGGGAGATCACATGGAAAGCTGTGGGTGCCTGTGACATGGTGCGAAAGCAGGTGCTAGGCACTCTCGTGCACCTGGCGCAGATACCTGGACCTTTGTGGGCCTGGAGGGGTGGAGGAATGGGGAGGTGGACTACAATGCATTGGAGGCCTCAGATATGTCAATAAGATGGGTACTTTTACTGTTCTTGCTTTGTGGATGGGGTCCAGAGAGGTTAAGTGACTTACCTGAGGTCACACGGCTTCTCAGTGCTATATCCGGGGTTCATTCCTCAGGTTTCCTAGAGGGAGAATGCTTCAAAAGTGGACCCGGAAGGATAGAAGGGACATGGACAAGCAGCAGGGCATGGGGTAGTGGTGCAGAGGTGACAGAATCTGGACGTTGTGCAAAGGTGTTGGTAGCTGGGTGCACTTCACTTGCAGATAAGAACAGGGTAAAAAGGAAGGTGGTTTCCTCCCTGAAAGGTCTCTGCGATGCTTCTGTCCCCCCTGCTCCTCCCCTGACACACACACACTCACACTCACGCAAACACACTCACATGGCGGCTTGGCAGGGAGACCTGGGAGCACATGCAAGTGAACTGCTAGGAGAACCTGGGGCGCGCTCTTCGGCTGTGTTCTGGGGTACGAGTCAGTCGCTAGGCCTGGCTCCTGTTCTTTGGGAAGCCAGCTCCTGGCTAACGATGGCCATCTCAGCCTCTCTCAGGCCTTAGGTAGTCAATACTAACATGACTGAATTCCTGCTCAGCGTTTCCACTTTCTCCTCAAGAAGTTCAGGAGAGAGACAATGGCTGAAGGAGCTTCCAAGGAGCCCTGTCATCAGAGCCTGGGTCTCTCTCCCTGGCTGTGACAGGAGAATAAGTGGGCTGATGGGTCCCTGGATGATAACTTCAGAGGACCTTCAGGTATCACATCCCTGGACCCAAACAGGGGTCTGGAGGCTGGCGACGCTGCCGTCTACCCCAAGAGCTTTTGAACAGAGAGGCCGGGCCCAGCTGCCAAGCACTGGTGAGACAGACCAGACAGCCCTTGCTCCCAGCCATCTCAGGGGCAGACCACACATTTTTGTTGAGTTATCTGAGTGAATTATTTTATCCCTTTTTTATGTCCTGAACAAACCCACATCATCATTTTATTAATGTATTTGCAATTACTGCGTAATGATTTCCAGTTTCGTGTGGCCATGATATGGGGACGCTTAATCAAATATCTGCATGATGGGCCTTTAAGTTCTCTGGGGCCAGAAGCTTTTCCCATCAATTAAACTTCAGAGAAATGAGTTTTAGTCTCATCTGCAACAGTATTTTTATGTTTCTTTTATGGCTCCCCTGCCTTCTCCCGGTGTCTTTAGAGATACCGGGAAATGTAGTGTGGGGCTGAGGCATTTATTAGTGGTGCGCAGAGAACAGGTTTATAATGGTCATTACAAAATATTAAAGTGCTTGCTTTGAAGTAGGTCAATTTATATTTCCATTACAGTCACTTCACGGAGCCCTCCCCCAGTGCCACCAGGGACAGGGATGTTTATCCTGGGTCCTGTGGACTTTCTGGGATTGAGGCCCTCTGGAAGGAGATTGGACTCCCAGAACCTTCCATAGACCCCACACTCACCCCACACCCCAGAAGTCTTGAGAATCCGACCCAGTAAAATGCAAAGAGGGTTTCCCTGCATCCAGGGCGCTCCTCCTCTGTGCCCCGGAGGAGCCATCCTGGGCCACGGACTCCTACAACCCTGGAGGACAGAGGTAATTGGTCCCTTTGTACAGATGAGGAAACAAGGCTTAGGGAAAGAAGATCTGAGTTTCTAGTAAGCCAGTGCTGTCCCGTTCACACACAGACCCAGAACGTGAGCATATGGGAGCAGTGGGCAAGCCCAGCCCTCCAGCCTGTCCTGGGAGCACACACGAGGGAAAGTAAGAAGTGAAAAAGAGGGAAGTGGAAGGGAGGACTGTCGAGCCACCGTGACGCCCATCCCGTTGCATGTCTGCCCTGAGAGAGCTCCCTCCCCATCGTGAAAGAGCAGACCGTAGGTGGCCAAGGTGGTTCCAGACAGGGGCAGGGCTCACAGCCAGAGCAGCTCACACCTGGTTATTACCGTTTCTCTTCTCCTGGCCCCACTTATGTGGAGGAGTGGGTCTGGCTAAAAGAAGGTTCCAGTTGGAGGCAGAGGAAGGCCTGTGAGCAGAGAATATCCATGTTCAGTTAAACTGGCAGCTCTTCTATGGCATCCTGGACTTGGGGTCAGAAGGAAATTAGAGACCATGTGTGTCTCAGTGGAAGGGACTGTGGACAAAAGTCATTTGGTTGTCCGTTTGACTGTTCCTTCATTTATCTGGCACATGCTTTGTGAATGTTAATCACGTGCCAGGACCCCCCCACTGGCTCTCAGGCCATGGGCAGGGGGGCATGGTGGACAAGAAGAAGCAGAGAAAACAAATGCTCTGAGAACACAAGGAGGAGAGTGACCCAGCCAGGAGCAGTCAAGGAAGTGATATGCGTAGGAAGTGACGTGCCAGCTAAGACCCAAGTATGATGAGGAGTTTGCAAAGAGAGGGCAAGGTATGCTGTGGTACAGTGGTATGCTGGCCGGCTGGAGATACTGGAGGTGGCCCAGGGCCCTGGAGTGGGTATGTAAGTGGGGAGAGGTGAGGCTGGAGAGGCGGCCAGACCTATCAAAGAGGGCGCTACAGGCCAAAGGGAGCAGCTCGGCTCTACCCTGAGGGCAGTGGGTCACCCCCAAAGATTCTTCCAGCTGCTGAGCAGAGGGGGATTGGTCAGGGCAAGATTGGAGCCCCGGGGGCTCACCAGGGCAGAGTGGTCATCCCAGTCGCGTTAATGGTTTCCTTGAACTAGAGTAGAGGCAGGAGCAGTGAAGAGAAACTGGTGCTGTCAAGAAACACTTAGGAGGCAGAGATGGCCTGAGCCAGGAGTGACTGGCTGGGGATGGGCAGGATGGTGAGGGCAATGTCAGGTGTGTGGCTGAAGCAGCTGGGGGCTTTGGCGCAGCAGCCAGTGGCAGAGTTTGGGATGTAACAGAAGGAGCAATCTCCATGGTGAGTTCAGTTTGGGCCATGATGAGTGCAGGGGCCTACAGGACAAAGTGGGGAGGTGTCAGGCCAGGGCGGGTGTGTGGGGTCTGGAGCTCAGGAGAGGGTCTGCGCTGGACAGGGCTCTCCAGCCTTCTCCTGCTCCAGAAGTGGAGGGGCCTGCGGAGAGCAGGGCGGGAAGATGGAGTGTGGCAGAGAAGCCAGTCTCGCCCACAAGAGCTGGTCCAGAAGGAGTGCCAGCATGAACAGCGCAGCTCACCCCACCAGGGCCTCCAAGAGCAGAGTATGATGGGGGCACATACCTGGGGGTGTTGATGGGCAGGGCCAGCAAGTGGCCGAGTTGCCCCATCCCTGGGCAGTTGCAGCTTCCCAAGTACGCATCGGGGGCTGGCCCAGGGCAACAGCGGCAGAAAGGGTAAACACAGCTCCTGCAGACACACAGCTCCACCGGCACCTACTCGTGCACTGCCTGAGGCAGGCAGAGGGGCCAGAGGTCACTGCTCCATCCAACCCAGGCTCCTTTCCTGAGCTCACCTGCTGACCAGACGTCTCCCTGTGGGTGACCCAGGAGATGACACACCCAGGGACTCAGTCTCGCACTCATACACAACCTGTGATACAAAAACACGCCCAGAACTCCCCAGGCAGCTACACTCCACACAAGTCCAACCACCCCAGCACCCTCGTCCAGGGCCACACAAGCATAAGTGACTTGTCAGCAAGAGCCGTGACCGTTCTCAGTACTTGGTCTCTGTTTTTACAAACAGTACCCCCGGAATGCTCGCTATGTATCACTGAAAAGCTAAATCAACTCCACTGAGCCAGCTGACCCTGGAAGGGTTGCTTCTCCAGCTGTTATCTTTGCTTTCTGATGAATGGGATGACCATCCTTCGCTACCTGGTGCATATTTAAAGCTCTGAGAGGTGTGCAGTATCGATTCTAACGTGCAGCCTGAAACTTGGAGACTCGAGCCGGGAGAAGAATCTCCTAAGACACGGGTGGCATTTTAAATGTAGTTATTGCTGGTGTTCCCATGTAGCAGCCCCTGCTTTCAAGCCAGCAGACTCCCTCGTGTTATATTTACTTGTAGTCCCACACTATTTTCTGTGATCCATTAGCTGTACTAAGTCATTTAAAAGTTATAATCACAGCCGTTTGCTCAGATGGATGTGATCCAAATAAGTGGACCCAGATCCACTCTATGCAGATGCCACAGGCTCAAATTCAGCACTAATGCACCCCAATTAAACAGGCAGAGCCAGCTGCTGCCAATTTTTTTACCTCATCTCCTTTTAAAAAATAAAGCATGTGCACAAATTCATTGCAGAAGATACCTGAGGGCCTGCTTCTTAGTTGGAAAATGTACCTTTGGTTCTGTCATTTGGGTCACAGGGACAGAAGCCCCCACCCAGAATGCAAGCAGAATTTCCCTGGATAGTTTTCCCGATAGTCCTGTGAGGCTACTCCAGAGGTAGGACCCAGTGTGTGCATCCCAGCCCCAGCCTCGTGTGAGGGCAGCTTGAGCACTCTGGGCCTTCCTGGGAGGACACTTGCCTGAGTTGAGCACTGTGAACCTGCATCCCCCACCCCCTGCATAGAGACCTGCCCCAGCTGCAGGAAAGGAGGACACAGCCCAGCCATGCTGCTCACCTTTTCCTGTTCTGGGGCCTGGCCTTCTGGAGAGCAGAGCCCTTGCCTCGTCCCCTCTCTGCCCTGATGCCAGGGCTTGACCTGTCCATACCCCAAGTGTGACGGGGTGTCTGCGCATGTCTGCTGAGGGAATGAACAGGACATAAGGACTGTTTGGGGCTGGCTGTGCTCGTTCCCCACTTCCCCACCCTGCCTTCCCCCAGCTGGACAGCCCAGCTTTGCTGGAGAGGATACCACTGTGTTTTCTGGGGCCTCTAGAGGAGGGGGCTGCCACCTAATGTCGAGGGTCCAGAGCTCTTGGCCTGCTGCCTCTGTGGCCTGCGTTCACCTGAGATCTAGAGTTATGGTAAGCCTTGGCAGGAATAAATGTGCTCGTGAATTCACAGAGCAGGGGTGAGCTATGGGGTTGTCCATCTCTGCTAAGCCAGACATTCAGAATAGTTATAAATTATCTCCCACAGCGGAGTAAACTGCCCTCTGCTCCCTCAGTGTGGGTTAACCGAAAGTCCCATTGCTGAGGATCAATTGTTCATCCCATTACTGAGCATCCCTCGTGGGCCTGGCAGGTGCAATAACTACAGAGAGGATGCATACCCTTCCTGTCCCTGAGGCCCCCGCTCTTGGTGCATCAGGCCCTGTCCGCTCAACAGGCGTGCACCACACATCAAAAACTGAGCAACACAGGGCAGTTAATGTTGAAAGTCAAGTGCAGCATCTGGATCCTGATTGCCATAGAAAGGGGAAGGGGAGGTGGCCAGGAGAGGAAACTTGAGCTGTGCCCAGAAGGGCAGGCCAGCACTCTGCCAGGGAGGGGTTTCAGGTACAGGAGACTAAATGTGCACAGCGTGGAGGGGTGAGGCTGATCCTGCAGGGTCAACCATGCCACCCATCCTGGCTGGCGAGTCAGGCACAAGTGGACGGTGAGGTGAGGATGCAGAAGGTTCTATCTTGATCCCTTCTGAGTAGGAGACGCTTAATGCCCATTTTTGGGCCAAATGAGCCAAAAAGTCAAGGTCTTGGAGGTCGAGTTCAGCTGGGTCTGAGCCCTCATTTCAGTCTTCACAACCTGGGGAGCCCAGAAGGGAAGAGGGGGCCAGAGCAGGCCGGGGCATGGTCTTTGAGAGGCTCCTCGGGCCTTACCCACCAGTCCTGTGCCCTCAGGGGCCTCCAAGGAGGCCGCCTCTGGTGCTGGGGCCCATGGCAAACCCTCTTCTAGAACAGGTTGATAGGGCAGCCACCTCCACACGGATCCCTCTGAGCCAAGAGCCACCCACCGCCAGCTGGGCCTGCAACATGAGGCAGTGTTCCACACAAGGGCGTTTCAGAGCATCGCCAAGAGGGCTGGTGTGGACAGTGGCCTGTGAGGCTGTCGTCTTAGCTCTTGGACACAGTGTAGGTCAGATACCTTTGGGAGCTGATTGTAGGGGGAGCCCAGGATGCTCCAGGGCAGTGGGAATCCCCTGACCCTCAGCCTCTTCCATTCCCACTCCTAAGGCTGCTCAGCAGACCCCAGCCTCCTCCTCAGAGACCGAGCCCTGAGCTATCTGTCAAACAAGGCCAGGGAAAGTGGGCAACTCGGCATCTGGCCAAAGGGGTGCCCGGTCCAGGGTGGTTTGTTGACCAGAGCCATGCCCCCACAGCAAGGCCTCAGGGACCAGATCAGCTACATCTGCTCCACCCCAGGGACCCTCTCCTGTGAGCCCCCACTCCCTCCTCCACGTACTCAGGCCTCTGCCTGGCCAAGGACAAAGACTCTACCCAAAGCCACTGATAACTTTTGTATATTGAGAAACGTCAAGTTGCCCTTTTGAAATAAGCATATTATTGAAGTGTAACACATCCAGAAAATGAATAAATCGTAAGTGGATCGCTTAGTGAATTTTCACGGAGAACGTACCTTGTAACCAGCACCCAGAACAAGAAACAGAAACTTACCAGCACCCAAAAGCCCCAGCCTCGCCACCATTCTAGTCCCTACCCAAGCATAGCCCTATTCAGGTTGCCTTTTGAAAGAGAAGACATGACAAACTGGAGAAGTGGCTGAAGCCAACACTGTCACTTCGAGAGGCCCCAGGACAAGGGGTGCACCAGGAAGAGGGCAGAGGCCGGAGGGTTACGAAGAGCTGCACGTGAGTGTGGGAGAGAGTGATCCAGTGCGTGTGCAGGCGCAGGCCGGCCGGGACAGGAGCGCTGCACCCAGAACACAAAGCGACCACCTGGGAATTTGTAGTATCAGCTGCAATATCAGCTCAGAACTTTGGCCACTTATAGACTCTACACCCAGAAGAGGAGAGACTTTTGAATGGAAGCAGTAAAAATTATCCATGGAGTAGAAAATAGAGATCTCCTCTTGGCTCTCAGGCCTTGCCTGCCCTCAGTGCTGCCCTGGGACCTGGGTAGGGCCTGGGCCTTCCAGTGTGCAGAGGTCAGACATGGGCACGGAAGCCCCTCGCACTCGGGCCAAGGTCCAATCCACTCCGCCCTTCCTGAGAGCAGCTGTACTCGGTGACTCTGTGTCTGAGGGCCCTGAAGAGCATCCCGCACATGGATCTCTCTAGGTGTTCCTTTCCGTCACTCTCAGAAACCACTCTCCTCCTGACCCAGGTCAGCCTCTGGCTCCTGTGGAAATGCCCTCACTGAGTGTGGCTTTGCTCCCCCTGAAGGGACGCTGGCCCTGGGAACTGGCTGCAGGTCACTTCTCTCAATTGAAGGAACTAGAATTCTTTGTGTCCTCTATTTTTCCAGGCACTGGATGACAGGGACAGCTCAGACCCTGGATCTCTGAGCCCAGGCCGATGGCAAGAAAAGGCATGACCTGCCAGTGTGTAGTGATAGGAGATTTGCCCAGGAAGAGGCCCTCACCTCTGGGCAGGATTTCAACATCCTCCTCATGCTAGAAAATCCTGTTCTCTCCCCCATCACAGTCTCCTTGATCCTTCTCCACGGCTTTATTTACATCTTGTGGGGCTTCTCTGCAAGAGCTAGAAGACTGCAATTAGAAGAGGGGGGAGGTGGAGCTGGGGCAGGAAAAGCCCCCGAGAGTGTGGGCACTAAATGCCAGGCAGATGACAGCCCGGCTCCATCACCAATACCCCAGACCCTGAGGCAGGCCCCTTACTGTTCCTTGGCCTCAGTTTTCTAACCAATAAAATAAGGAGTGTGTACTATGTCACACCAGAGCCTTACCCCCTGGTCTTGGGGCCTGTGGCCCATCATTTGTGCTGGGCGGGCTGTAGGCATCTCCAAGAGGCAACAGGGTCAGAGGACAAGCCTGGAGCTGAGCTGATAGCCCAGGCCCAGTGTCACTGGGCTACACATCTGAATCCACAGCTGTGTATGTGTCTGTCTGTCTACATGTGTAAGGACTTTCTGTCCAGTGTCCTCTGTGTACTGGCCCTGTGTTGAGTGCTGTGGGCCTCAAAAGAAATGAAAGACAGAGGGTGTCACCCCACACTCTTGAAAATCTTACCAGGACACTACACTCATCAAGCAGAGCACCATTAGTGAGAAAAACACCAATCAAGGTGAGAGTGTCATTGACTTATTTAATTGATAGCTCCTGTTTTTATTAGGGACCATTCAGTGGCATTTTTTTTAGCCTCACCAGGTGATTTCTCAGATTAGCCCTTCTACGTGGAAAGTTCTTTATGAAATTTTTAACCACTTTTTTCAAAGCCCAACTCAAAAGAAGAAAGATAAAGATTCCCTGAGGCTGAGGCAAGATGTGCTAATCCTGTGACACATGCAGGCTGTGCCTTATCCACAGGGACACACACAGGGCTCCTGCCCACAATCTCAGGTATGAAGAGCCTCAAGCTGTGGGCCGCAGGCCCCACCTGTCCACCCCCAGGTATGCTCCCGGCTGTATACATTCTTCCTGGGAGAATGCTGGAGGGTCCCTGTCACTGCCATCTCTTGTGGGTCCTGAACCCTCTTAAAGCATCTGAATCCATTTTCAAGACAGATAAGGCGATATGGAAGCCATTCTTGGGATCTAAGAATTTAGGAATAAGGAGAGTGAAGAGAGGCCAAGTGATTTCCCAGCATGTGTATCTAGTGAGAGTCAGCGCATCTCAGTGCCCATCCGGCTGCTGCCTCAGCGGTGTTTGGGGAGTGAGCGGAACAGATGTGATTCAGCTGAGCTGTGTCTGGAATAACTCAATTTACCAGAGGAGGGGCTGCTTTCTGAGTGCTCACAGGAGCCACACCCTGGTCTCCTCCTCAGTCCCCATTGCCCACCCTTGCCTGTCTGCCCGGCTCCTCTCATTGCCCGCCTCTGAGGTCTGGACGTGGAGCCAGGCCCACCACAGCCTGCTCATCAGCTCAGACACGTCCTGCCTGGGGTGGACTTTCACAGAGACAAGGGTTCCTGCGCTCCCTCCACAGGCAGCCCGAATTTTGATGAGTTTCCAGTGTGGATAATCCTGGAGTAGCGGTGCTGATGTGGGGAAAGAAAGCCTTCTCGTCCTCCTTGCAGCAGCTCAAGCCCTGGAAACGCTCCAGAACTCTCCCTCAAAGGCTGCTGCTCTCTTTCAGCGTCATTGTGGAGTTTTGTTTTGTTTTGACTTGGGATTTACTGTCAATCATACAAGTCCGAGAAGTTTAGATAAATCTTCACACTTCAGGAAACTTGTGTGAGTCCTCTCAGGTCTAAAAGGCTCTGTTCAGGTGATTCTTCTCTGAAATGCCGTTTCCTGACAAGCCCACGCAATGGCATGAATCCCCGGCTTACAGCAGACCCCGGGATCTGAGACCGTTCTCAGGCAGTTTTCCTCTAATGCATTTCCTTCGAAAATGAGTGTCCCCACAAGCGCAGCAAAGC
The DNA here is from genome assembly GCF_037783145.1 of Equus przewalskii. Classification (NCBI taxonomy): domain Eukaryota; kingdom Metazoa; phylum Chordata; class Mammalia; order Perissodactyla; family Equidae; genus Equus; species Equus przewalskii. The sequence goes on from NC_091843.1 coordinate 41,448,550, forward strand.
TTCTGCAGGTAGCACTGCGGAATGCGTTCATGTTCGGGCATTCTTGCCTGGAGACCCTCGTTCAACCGCATTGATTTGCAGTCCACACACCCCTCACACCACGTCTCTGCTTGTTGCCTTTCAAGCCTGGTGGCTCTTTGGCTGGCTTTGGAGCTGAAGGTTACTGGGTCTGAGGAACCACCTTGAGACAACACCGAGGAGAGAAAAATCCCGCAGGCACACCAGGCACTGAGACCCGGCTCAGAATCCTCCCTCACCCCAGGCTCGCTCCTGCCGCCCAGAGTGTCTGTGCCCAGCCAGGGAGTGTCCTGGAAGAACAGACAGGGAGGAGCCCAGTTCTGGAGAAAGGAGGAAGAGGAGTCCTGCCCCGCGCCCTAGGGGTGCTCACGTGGAGCCCCTTTCCTCCCAAGTGGGGCCCACTCGCTCGGAGGTGAAGTTTCTTCCTCAGAGCCCACTGCCAGAGCCTTCCTGGGGCTGGATGGGCTCCAGGGCCCAAGGGCGTAGCTCTGCACCCTCTGCCTCCCTCCATTGGCCTTCGAAGACTGGGCTTGCACACAGGTGTGTGTGTGTACATGGCTTATCCACAGGGCCACACACTCTCAGGTGCACACTCACACTTCACCAGTACACACACTCAGGTGCATTCCCACACTGTTCCCACTGTCTTTTAAAGATCTCAGAACCAAGGAGTGTCCGAAGAAGTAAGGCCACCACCTCATACCCCTTGGAAGGCTCCTATCAATAAATAAGAAAATAATAAATGTTGGCGAAGATGTGGAGAAATGGGAATGCTCATGCACTGTTGGTGGGAATGTAAAGGGTGAGGCCACTATGGAAAATGGTATGGCGGTTCCTCAAAAACTTAAAAATAGAACTACCATCTGATCCAGCAATTCCACTTCTGGGTATTTACCCAAAAGAATTGAAAGCAGGGTCTTGAAGAGAGATTTGTACACCCATGTTCATAGCAACATATTCACAATAGTTCAAACCTGGAAGCAACCCAGTGTCCGTCAACTGAGGAATGGATAAGCAAAATATGGTGTATGTACCATGGAATATTATTCAGCCTTAGAAAGGAGGGGAATTCTGACGCATGCTCCAACATGGGTGAACCTCAAGGACATTTTGTTAAGTGAAATAAGCCAGTCACAAAAAGACAAATACTGGATGATTCCACTTATAAGAGAGATTTAGAGCAGTCAAATTACTCTCATGGAGACAGGAGAATGGTGGTTGCCAGGGGCTGGGAGGCAGAGGGAATGGGGACTGCTGTTTAATGGGTATGGAATTACAGTTTTACAAGATGGAAAGAGTTATGGAGATGGATGGTGGGGATAATTGTACAATATTATGAACTCATTTAATGCAACTGAACTCTACACTTAAAAATGGCTGAGATAGGGACTGGCCCCGCAGCTGAGCGGTTGAGTTTGCGTGCTCTGCTTCAGCGGACTGGGGTTTCACCAGTTCGTATCCTGGGCATGGACATGGCACCACTCATCAGGCCGTGCTGGGGCAGCGTCCCACATAGCATAACCAGAGGCACTCACAACTAGAATATACAACTATGTGCTGGGGGGGTTTGAGGAGAAGAAGAAGACAAAAAGATTGGCAACAGGTGCCAATCTTTAAAAAAAACAAAAACATGGCTAAGATGGTAAATTTTATGTGTATTTTACCACAATAAAAAAAAATCTGGGAAAAAAAAAGAGGAGCACAGACTCCAGTTGTTCACACAGGTCACTCGTCTTTAACCCTATCAGACCCTAAGCCACATTTTCACAGCAAATGTTTCATAAAGCCCCTGTATTATCTTGAAATGAATATGTCTTATCCCAAACTGGGTTATAATGACGAAATATAAGAAAAGTGGTCCACATAAAATATGCCTTTCAGTATGTAAATGTTGGGACACCAGCTCCATACACTGGCTCAGAGCAGCCAGACGTCAGCTGCTACCCGTGGATCCTGTGAACACAGTGCTGCAGACAGAGCCTGCAACAGGCGTGTTATGTTGGCAGTTTGAGCACTCAAGAGACATGTTTTTGGAAGTGTGATTCTCCAAAATGGTGAACAGTTCTTGATAAAGTTGTAAACAAAACTTATAATATGCAGCATAAGCACCTCCTTGGAAAGTCCTTGGCAAGCCCTGGGGGAAAAATACTTTGTATGTAACATTGTGTTAGATTCTAGGCTCAGAGAATAGTAGACGAATCTTTCACTTCCGTGACTGTCCACTGGGATATTTGAAAACTTGTATGAGATGGTAGCCCAGCAAAAGTTTGTTGTGTAGGACTGTGCTACAAATAGCAGGATCCCTAGAGTCCCTGGCCCTGCCCATTAAGTGCCACCAGGGCCCCATCAATCATTGTGAGAACTAAAAACACCCCACTGTGTCTCTGGGTGAGGTCCCCCTCAGCTCAGTGGCCACTGAAGGACCATAGCAGCTCAAAGCTCAAAGCAGCGACATTTCTGGGCATCACTGACACCTGAGGAGCCAAATTTTCACCATCTCAATAGCAGGGCTCTTCCCTTTGGTTAAGAGTTTGGAGGGATGAAGCCCCCCAGGAAGTCTCAGGAAGAAAATCAATGGAATTACAGGAGGTGGGGTGGTGCCCACACTCTCTCCTCCCTCGTCCACTCTGAGGTCCCCATCCAGGGGCTGCCTCTTGCTCCAGCCTACTGCTGCTCCTCTGGGGGTGTCTGAGGGGCGGGGTGGCGAGTGGACAGGGGCCTGAGCTTCTGGAGAGGGCAGTGGAGGAGCCCGAGTCCGTAAGGAATCAGTGTCCTCCTTCCAGAAAGAATTGGTGATTTGTTAGGGAACCTCATTGCGCATGGGTTTCCCACTCACACAAGAGTAAAAACTAAAGTTCTTAACATCAGGAGGGCTTTAGCATTTATTCAAGTTTTCAAACATTACTCTTTCAGTCTGGGGCTACCTGATAGATGTGCCAGTCAACCATAAAAAGTGTATGTGGATCCCTATCCCAGGAATCCAACCAATTTTGCTTTCTGTAATAGGAATAGAAGAGAGGATTGTAAATGTCAAACGGCAGATTATATAGCAACATCAATTGAACCAGGCATTCATGAGCAAATGTACCATTTATCTAACAAAGGTCTGGGTGGTTTTGTTAATTTAAACTACCTGATGCTGGGGCGAAAATTGAGATGATGGTTTGTCCGGGAGTTCAGGTGCAAGTGGGGTGGGCGTAGCCGTGCTGGTACAGCAGGTGGGGAAGGAGGGGTGTGGTCTGCGTGGCGTGTGTGTTGGGCCAAGCAAGGCTACAGGCCATGTGAAGCATTAGATGTGCTGATTCTGTTTGTGGATCCAAAGTGGGCCCTGTACCTTCAACTCAGAACATTCAAAAGAAGCTGGGATGACAAAAAGGACACTCCAGGGAAAAGATCAGAGGCCACTGACCAAAGACAGTGTCTAGCCTGATGCTAGGCTCCCTTAGCAGCCTGGGAGGATGAGGGGCTGCTAATGAATGTGGTGGGCCTGTTACTGGTTCTAGGATTGGGTCTAGTGAGTGGGGAGGGGACCCAGGTGGAGCTCGGAGTGATGGAAGGGGTGGGAGGCAGGCCGGGCACCCCCAAATGGTGGGCAGGCAGCGGCTCACCAGTGCCCTCATGGCCCATGACAGTGTCCAACACGGGTCCCTGTTGGCAGGTTCTCTAAGACAGTAAAGGCACTCACATAGGAGATGCAAAAGCATTGGAACACAGTCAGTAGAGGAGACAGGGCAGAGATGGAGACAAGACAACAGTGTGTGGCTTAGAGCAGACAGAAGCAGCTCCTTGGAGCTGGGCCTTGGCAGAAAAGCGAGATTTGCAGAAAGGGCCTTGCAGAAAGGCCGCCCCTAGGAGCACATCTTCAGGCCGGCTTTCTGGCAGTTGGTGAGAGCAGCCAGTGGCTGCAGCTTCGGCCACGGCCGTGTAAACTCCTCCCCAGCGTTCTTGAGCATGGGCAAGGGTGACCCATCTGCCCAAAGTCACAGGCCCCCGGGGAGAGCCAGCAGGGAGTCACCAGGTGGCTTGATTTTGGGTCCAGCTGTTCGTGTTTGTTTGGGGATTGAGGAGACAGTATCATGTGTGCTCAACAATCTCCTGGAATTTCCAGAATTTTGTGGCTTGGTCAACGCCATCCGTAAAACTACAATATAATAGTGAAAATGTATCCTAAAGATAAACCCATTGGTTTTGGCATTTATTGTTAATTGAATTTTCCCAGAAATGGCAGCAGAAAGATTGTTAATGTTCATGAATTTACATCAAGTTAAACATCTGTTCCTCTTAAGCTAAACTCCAGTAAAGTTACGGCGGCTCATAAATTAGATCGGGGAGTAAAATGCTTCTTGCTCTTTGCACAGCTTAGCGGTTTCAAAATAGATCTCAGAATGACACATTGCAAGCAAGGCCCATGTAACACAGCCACATTCAGCTGTGATGTCGGTGCCAGATGATTAAGCCAAGTGTTTGCTTTGGTGGTAAAGATCACAGCTTTGTCAGGCAGCAATGACGTGACTTACCAGACTGGCTGGGGACAATGTGGAAACCAAGGCTGCTAATGTTTGGGTGGGAGTGGGGAGAGATCCTGTCCATGAGCAGACCCAATAGCAGCCAAGAGGTTGTGGGCACATCCACCTCTCCCTTGGGCCCCTCTGGGGGTTCTCACAGGTGAGGTTCTCAGAATCTGAGCCTAGGGGCTGGGCCACCTTGCAAGGTGGTGGAAGGACTGGAGTCCAGTGGGCGTGGCTTGAGGACACTGCTGGCTGCTGTGTATTTCTGAAGGGATGGTCTGTGTATGGTTTGGGAAAGGAGCTGCTCTCACCCACATGTTGGTGTCTCAGAGCATGGCCCACCAACCCCCGCCCCAGCCCTTCCTTCCTTCCTATCCCCCTGCTCCTTAGCCCAGACCCGTCCCCAAAAGAGCTTGCTCCTGCTAATGGCAGAGGAGTTCCTTCATGATGTCGACTAATCAGGGTCCTGCAGTCCCCTCTCCAGTAAATTTGGGGTTGGTAGGGGACTCCTGTAGTGTAGGCATGCCCCAGTGAGAGAAGTGCCAGCACCCTGAAGGCCATCAGGGGTTGGGGTCTTCCCAGCAGCCTTGGGATTCCCCCCACCTGCCCAGACCCCCACCCCATTTTGCCTGTGTATAAAGCTCTCCCTGAGAGCACAGAAGGTGCCCAGGGTCAGCTTTGTGCTCACTTACGGATCAGAGCCCTGGTATGGGATTGAACCTTTCCCAGAGCTGTGCCATGGCTGAATCCACCCTCAGGCCTCCCTGCCTGGGTTGCTGTGCCAAGCATATGCCCCCCGCCTGGCCTTCTTGCAGTCTCCAGGGCTGTCCTGACCAGCTGTGGCATAATAAGAGGGCAGACCCTTCCTTATCCTCCTCTCCAGAGGCAGTTCCCAAGGAGCTGCATGTGCCCAGAGGTGGCTTGAAGGAGCTGCTTCTGCGCAACCTAGTGTCCGGCAGGGCCACAGCCCTGTGTGACTCACCACCTTGCCACCACCACCCCCAGACTGGCCATGCTGGACTTCACTCTGTGGGGCCACTGTTGCAGGTTTCGGGGTGCCCCTAACTGGGTAAAGTAGGTTTCATGCCCCCTGGTAAGCCTGAGGCAGCTTGAGCCTTGGTGAGCACAGTTTTGTGTACACACTCTGGGGTGCCCCGCCACACCCACATCTCACATACGCATCCCCACCATCCATCAGGAGCTGACAAGATGGGTGACATAGGCCCCCAGCTCCCTCCAGAGTTCCAGACCTTGGTCACTGTGGCTCAGGGCAGCTGAGATTGTCCTCTCCTCAGGGCAGGGCTGCAGCCCCTCTCTAAGCCCAACTGCTGCCGTCTCCACTAAGGATTCCACATTGTCCATCCAGCAGACATTTAATGAGGACCTTCTATATACAGATGCTCGGGCCACATGCTTGGGATGCACCTGCAGCAAGGCAAGTCCCTGGCCTCAAGGGGCTCCAGTGTAAGGGGCAGCCTGATGGTCAGCAGTGGATGAATAGGCACCAGAGGGGGAAGACTGGGCAGAGGGCAGGAGTGGAGCAGGAGGGACCTCTCTAGACAGGGGTTGGCACATTGGAGAGGGAGGCCAAAGGACTTGAGGGAGGAGGAGAGGCACACAGAATCGGCCCCTTTCCAGTCTTCCTCACCACCCTCCTTTCCTAGTACAAGGTGTCTCAGCCTCCCCTCACCTGCCTCCAGGTGCCTTCCATGTCCAGGACCTGGGCCTCCATCCAGGGCCTTGACCGCACGGCCTGTCTCACTCTCAGAATCTGAGCTTCCTGCTGCCTGGGTGGCATCTCCCACCTTGCCCATGTTGTACAACCCCCCCCTTTACTTCACTCTTTGGGGTCCCCTGCCCCATTCACACCTGGGACAGGAAGCTTTGCCTGCCACAGACTGAAGATGGTCCCTTTGAGGACGGGCTAGCGGGAGCACACAGTGTCTCCCTTGCTTCCCTTTGTTTTGCAATAGAAAGTGTTCCTTTGATGGACGTTTAATTCCAGAGGCTGCTACCTGCTTCCTATCTCTCTTTGCTCAAAAAATTAAATGTGGGTGTGCCCGTGTTCCTGCTATAATAATGCCTCTTGGTGTGGAGGGAGTGTGGCTGCAATGGGAGAACATTAGAATCTTCAAAGAGGGACAATTATTGAGGGAACTAGATTAATGAGGTGTCATAACAACTTAGCCAGATCTGCAGCTGACCTTTCTCATGGAGAACGGGCTTGATAAATGTAGTTCATTACCAAGTTCTGACATGAAAATAGGATCACACTCTGGGCTCCTCAGCAGGCTGATCAATATTTTATCTGCCAAAGCAGGCCTGGTCTGGGCACAGCAGGAGCCCTGCACGCACGTGCCGGCGGGAAGCCCGAGGCCAGTGCTGGGGGCTAGCCAAGCCGGCATGGCCGCAGGGAGGGCACTGGGGCTGGCAGGAAGGTGACTGGCCCTTCCAAGGGCCTTTTCGGGATGCTCATCAGTGTCAGGCTGACTGGGACATGAGCCTCCCTCCCTGAGAGGCCCAGAGAGGAAATGTCCACAGGTGGTGGGAAGGGAAGGAAGCAATCTTCTGTTTATCCACAAACTCTGATTTAGTGGCCACCTGTGCCAGGCTTTGGTGAAGGGGACAATGACACATGAGCCATGCCCCAGCTCACTAGGGGCCTAGAGTTCATTTCATCTAGAGAAGCCCTTGGGCCTGACTGACCACTCGGACATGGCAAAGTCCTCTCACATTTCCTTTTACATCATGACCCTGTAAGGTGGGAAGGGGCTAGTATTGCCCTCGTTCTAAGGTAGGAAATGGAGACGGGAAGGGCAGGGCAGAGAAGGCCTTTCCTAGGGTCTCGCAGCCAGTCGAAGGCAGAGCCAGACAGTCTCCTGACTCCCCATCCAGTGCTCCATCCAGTCTTGCAATGATTGTCATCACTGGAGTTGGTATCAGCTAGACACAGCAGCCCATGAGGAAATCCGTCTCTACCTTAGGACCCCAGGCAAGGTTGCTACAGGGGGGTCCTGTCACCCTGGCTTCTTTGTGAGACAGTCTGCCCTGGAGCCACAGGACTTGGTTCTCAACCATATTCACTAATTAATTCATTCAACAAGATTTTAACACTGTAATGCTGCATGTGTAACTGTCCAGTCCAGTCCCACCTGCTTGGAGCTTGCAGTCCCACAGAGGGGATGTAGCAGATGCTGATAATACCCCATCCCAACTGCCTCAGTCAACTGCAGAGGTTATGTGCAGCTTTGGTGGACAATTCCCCATAACACTCGCCAATAGCATCCAACCTCAGGTAGCTGTATCTTCGGCCTCAGGAGTGTGCTGGGTCCTCATCTGGTGAGTCCAGAAGCGCTGGATGACAGGGGAAGTGGGGCTTAACGCTTCCAGGAGCAACACGCAGCCAAGGAGGGATGAAATTTGGTGGAAGAGTGACTAGCTCCCTCTTGTGCAGTGATTCTGAGGCGCACTTGACACAGTCTCTCCCAGGTCCCGTGGGACCCAGCACCAGTCCCCACAGTGGCAACCCACCCTTTGTTGGCTTTCCCCTCCCCAGGCTCACTCCCCTCTTCCCCACACTTCTTGGGATCATCTCCAAGTATACCACTCACCTTAGATCCTTGTCTTGGGGCTTCTTTGCAGGAGCCCAAACTAAGACAGACGACAAGCCTCACACAAAAAGCATTGGGTACCAGGCAGAGTGAGAAGATGGAGGGAGGGAAGTGGTTCTGTGTGTGAGGGGGAGGGGGCGGAGCTGGGCCCCAAAGAAAGGGGAAAGGAGCGGAGGGAGAAAGCATTTGAGAGGGGGCCCCCACAGGCTGTGCCTGCTGCAGTCAGAGCACAGGAAGCTTACAGGTCTGGAGGGGACTTCCCTGGACTCTCGAGGCCTCGTCATAAGGCTCTATGGTCACTAAAAAGACAAAACGATCCCCTTATTTATGATGACACAAATTTTCTTTACCTGGAAACCACCAAGACACAGAGGAAACGCTTAAATGACTTTCCAAGTGTGTGGGTAGAAACCTCTGCAATATAAATTATGTTAGTCCTGCCCAGTCATGCAGCAGGTCCCTACAGGTCTCAAACTGGCAGCCCCTGGTGAGCTTCCACATCTGATACAAGCATCCTCCTCTCCAGAGTCCTCTCAGATGTCCCACCATCCATGGATCAGTTGGTGAGGAAGCCTGACTGTACTCCGGGCTAGGCCACAGAGGCCCTGGCAATGGGAGCAGGCCCTGGTTCAGGGCTCCCAGGAAACGTTGGCCATTGCCATTCTCACCATCATCATGGTCAGCCCCCCAGGTGCACTAGGAAACAGTGTTGTGGTCCCCAAGGTTCTGCCATACCCCCTCCAGGGAGCTTCCCTTCAAAGGGTCCTGGGTCCCTCCCTGGGACCCAGGCCTGCCCCAAGCAGGGGCTGAGCACAGAGAGTCATGAAGCTGGGGGAGGCTAGTTTAGATCCCGAGATGTTTCAGCCGTGGCCAAGATGAAGTGAAGAGTAAGCTTGTGGAGATTTGGGTGGAGAGCATTCCAGATGGAGGGAGCAGTAAATGCTACCACCTGGGCAAGAGCATGCTCTAGTGGCCAGTGCTGCTGAGGTTGTTTCTCCCTCCACACCCCACCTTGCTGGCTGATGAGAGGGGACCCAACCCTTGGGTATGAACCTCTCTGCCCAAATTGAATAAGGGAAGGAGGAAGACAGGAATCAGAGCCTGTGTGGGCCAGGCCTCAGGGCCCCCATGCGGCACACAAGGCCAGCCACAGGCTCAGCTCATTTGGCTCATGGGATCAGCACCACCTGTGCAGAGGGCCTGGCTTGACCTTGAGCCAGCCTCTGGGACGGGGATTATGGGTGAAATTTTCTTTCTTTATACTCATTTGCACTTTCTGAGTGTTTTCCAGTGGACATGTATCTCTTTCATAAGACAAAGGTTTAAAGCTGGCAGCAGGGTGAGATGCCTTTAGCTGAAGACAGGGTCTGGCAGATTCACAAAGGCCCACAGTTCCCCTCGGAGAGCCATGCCTGTGTGACCCCACGGTGGAACCAGGGCGTCGTGAATGAAAAAGTTAAACTGGGACTTGGGAAACTGCCACTTTTACATGCCTTGCTAGGAAGCTGTGCATCCTGGAAACCAGGGCCTCCTCAGGGGAAGCTTTTGCGGGGGCCGTCCTGACTGGAGATGAAGGATGGAGGGCTTCCCAGTGAGAGAGTCTGGACTTTGGAATCTAAAGTGACCATCTCCACAAGTACGGAAATGCCACCATTAGGGTGTCTTTCCTCTGGTGCTCGTGACCCTCCAGAGCTACAGGGACACTAGAGGAGCTCAGTAATATGGGCCAGTGGTTTAAGTGAGACTGAGACTCATGTAAAACACAACTGCTCCTGAGATAAAGAAGGATTTAAGTTTCTCTTGCAGGAGCCCCTCGATTCATCTCAGGACCCTGTGCCCAGCATAGGTCGGGCACCGTGAGGGCTACAGTGAAGGAAAGGAGGACAGAGGAAGTTTTGCACAGTGTGATCTGCAGAGCCTGGCATCCTGTTCCAGCATCCACACTTCCCTCCAGCCTTGTCTTGTTCCCCTCTCCCCCACACACTCGGGCTCAGCCACACCAGCTTCCTCAGGTCTCTAGACACACTGTACAGCTTTGCTCCTGCACATGCAATCCCTGCTGCCTGGCATATCTTCCCTCTGCCTCCTTCTCCCACAGACTCCCCCATCCTGCAGTTCTCATCCTGAACATCCCTCCCTTGGGGAGACTTCCTTCACCCTGGCCTCGTTAGACCCCCTCTATGGACACCATTGATGCCCAAGACTGGAAGCTCCATCGTATCCTCAGCATGCCACCCAGCATCTGGCACAGAGTTTGTAAGGAAATGCTGGTAAAAGCATGGGAGGGGCGTGTCTGGTGTGGGCCCTAGCAGGGGCAAGACCCTGGAGCCTGGGGGCACCCACCCGTCTCCCCCAAGTTGATTTCTACACATGTGCGTACCTTCCTGACCAGGAGGTGTGTGCCTTGCAGTTGCCAGGGTGGAGAAGCCTGTGAACTCACCATGAACTGTGGGGATGTGATGGGAGGGGCAGAGCCTGGGGAGGTTTCTGCGGCCCACCGAGCAGGACCCACTTCGATAGGTTCCCTAGCCTGCCCGTGTGGGAGGTGTTGACTAGCTGCGGACCCCTGGCCCAGGGCAGCAAGAAGCTCAGAGGATATCTGTGGACCTCCAAGCTCTGTAAGGAAGATTGGGGGGTTGGGGGGACCACCGAGGATGAGACCTCTCTTCTCACCCTATTCAGCCTGGCCCGTCTTTCAGGTGGCCTTGCTGTGGCATGTTCTTAGGAACCTGATCGTAACTAGCATTTCTGAGTTGAGCTTCCTATCGACCCCATATCTATCCGCTGTACACACCACTTCCCAGCATCTGGGCTTGAATGCCTGTCCCCAGGAGAGCCTGATGGGCCCCTCCAGGACAGGTCCCTGCAGCTCCTCCACACAGAGACTTCCATCACCACAAACACCAGAGCTATCTCCACTGGTCTACCGCATTCAACTTCTGTCCATTTGCCAGGACTAGTTTCACCCTGTTGGGAGCTGAGGGGCAAGATTTGGGCAAAACTATTCTTCTCCTTTCCCAAAACTGGCCTTTATCCAGGCCCAGGAAGAGAAACCCAGTGGGCTGCCACATGGTCCCCTGGGTGGGAGTGGTTTTGTGGTGGGACAAGGCCACTGTTTTCAAACCTGCACAGCTATACGGACTTGAGAATACGGTTTACCAACGGGTGGCCCTAAGAGCTCCTGGGAATGGGTATCCTCCCAGGGCAAGGAGGGACGCTATCACGGTTAGGGGGTGAGAGAGCCATTCCGTCAGAGCACGGAGACTCCCAGAGAGCAAATAGATTTGATTATATTGAACACAGCAATTGATTTTTTTCTAAATAAACATGCAGGAGGAAACGGTAACGGGCATCTGTTTCTGACAAGAATCAATTGACCCCAAATTGGAAGAAAATCTGGAAACACAAACAAGCACAAGAGAAAGTGATCGGGCCATCCAGGCTTATCTAGTGAGGGAGGGAGGGCAGGAGACAGACAGACAGACAGACAGACAGACTTCCTTCCCCATCAGCCCTTTCCTCACCAAGAAGCTTCCTTGTTTGTTGCTCTTCAGCAAACGTGGTCCCGATAATGATAAGGGGAGAGTAGCTACCATTTTATGAGCCCTTACTCGGTGCCAAGCCAGTGCTAAGCCTTGTATGTGCATTTCTTATCTGATCCTCCCAACAGCCTTGTGGGAGGCACAGCTCTCCCACTTCACAGATGAAATCACTGAGGCTCCTTGTCCAAGGTACACTTCAGGCAGCAGCAGAGCTGGGACTCAAACCCAGAGGACTCTGGAACCAGTGCTCTCCAGCACTGCTTTGTGTTGAGTCTCCAACCCTGAGCTACTACCTGGTGCCCTAAACTGGCCTTAGAATTAAGGGGAGGAGCATCAGGCCCCAGACAGTCCATCCCCAGCGGTGCATAGGCCTTCCACCTGGAATGGATGGTGAGAAGCCTGTGCCCGGACTCCAGGACTCAGCAGAGCCAGGTGCCAGAAGTACTGCATCCCGAGGGGGTGGGGATGTGGGGCTGGAGGGGCTGTCCTGCTCTGCTAATAGCCCCGCAGCCTCAGTTTATAGGCTGAGCCCTGTATGGGGTTCGTCCTAGTGGCCTGTCACCAGCAAGATAAACTATGTCATGTCGCAGTGCATCACAGGCCTCATTTGCCAGAACACTGTGTGGTTCTGATGCTGTTCGGCAAGCACGCCTGTGATGAAAGGCCTGAGAGTAATGGGCTGTGTGCTTCGGCTTTAATTCCATAAAGCTTCCTTGTGTTTCTTGGTCACAGACTTGTGTACCCATGTTTGTTTTGAAGTAATCCAGCTCGGGGAGTGTACCTAATTAACTAAAGCAGGGCTTATTAGTCCTGTTAACTAAAACTCCCTAATCTATAAGGCCAAGTATTCAAAAGCAGTCTCTAAGGTAGGATTAAGGCAAAAACGAGCTCTTACAAAGTGGAATTGGGGCCGGCTTTCCTAAAGCCTCTGTGGGGCCACAGCTGTGCGTTCCCCTAGATGAACTCCCCCATTCCATCCGGCAATCACTCTGTGTCTGGCAGGTAGTAGGAGCTCAGGAAACACCTGTGGGATGAACAGGCCCCCTCCAGCATCTGCGTCATGCGCAGCATGTGTCCAGTGCTTAGTAAATGTTGATAGGATGGGTTGGTGGGCAGACAGACAAACAGGTCCAGTCCACTCCAGTTGCCCCCTGCACTGCAGAGTAAATGCCCAGTAACCCTGTATGAACAGGATGGATGACTGTTCTCTCAAGACCAAGGGAGGAGTCTTGCTGCCATAACCTCATCTCCTCTTCCAGGTGACCCGTGCACCATGGCCGACTACGCCCGCCTGAAGAATGTCCTTCTGGCGATCCAGACCCGCCTGCAGCCACCCCAAGAAGGGGACAGCAGACAAGACCCTGCCTCCCAGAAGCGCCTCCTGGTGGAATCTCTGTTTAAGGACTTGGACGCAGATGGCAACGGCCACCTCAGCAGCAATGAACTGGCTCAGGTGGGTATTACGGAGGAATCTGGTTTCCCATTCAGCACGGAACCGGGGAGGTGCACGTGAGGAGAGTCCTTTGTAACAGGACACCAAGGAGGCCTCTCTCCTGCAAGAGAAACTCTTCTCCCGGGGAACCGGAGAGCTCATGCTCAATGCCTCCGAGAATATCTTACAAACGAAACAATGTCAGTGTCTTTTCCCCACCAGCCACCTTCAGCCAATATTTACAAACAAGCTTTGAAGCATCTCAGCTAGCTGGCAAACACACGCTTCAAAGGGGCTGGTCTCTGATGTTTTCATTAGGAAATACATCTTTTCTTCCTTGAGTCCGTTACTTTCCTGAGCAGGAAGGTGAAAAGGAAACAGGTTTGGTTTCCACCAAATATTGGGGCTGTGACCTGGGTGTCCCCGAGTCCTCTCCCCTAGGATCTCGCCATTCTTTAGTATCCAGATATCAACAACCCAAACCCCAGCCTGCTTGCTTGCAGGAAGCCTTGCATCCGGACCCAGACACTGCTCTTCTGCTGGGAAATCACTCGGATTGGGCCCTGTGGTTTGCTTCCCTCTCCAAACACAGCACCCGTGTCCCTTTGTCCAGCTCCGAGGTGATGTGAGGGCAGTTAGTGTCTACAGCAGAAAAAGCGAGGAAGGAGCAACCCGGGGCACCAGCCACTGCCAGCTGCAGGGAGGGCCTATAGGGTCCTGTGGCAGAAAGGCAGGCTGGGTGGGCCGGAAGGGCCTGCATTCCTGCTCCTGCTCTGCTCATTTGCCTCGACAGGCCTGGGGCCCTGGAGCCACACCAGGAAGGTGCAAAGATAGGCAAGGTGGGCCAGATCAGCCTCCCCAGGCCGGCTGGTGGGGCGGGGGAAGCTCCTCCTGGAGACCACAGAGTGCCCACCGAGAGGACAGTAACAAGAATGAGTCCCCAAGTTTGATGCCACTTTAAAAGAAATCCTTCACGTCACACAGTGACCTTACCAAGGCTAGGCCAAGTCACTGGGAAGGACTGGGCTGGGGAGTGCCCTAGCATTTATTGAGCACCCACTGTGTGCTTGGCACTAAGCAAGGCCCTTTACCTATGATGCAACAAACACTACTAACATGCAGTAGAGGCGCTGAGAATGTAGGCTTTACGGTCAAACGGCCTGAGCTCCAGTCTCGCCTCCAGCATTTACTAGCTAGTGTCTTGAGAAAAAGCCTCTCCTCTCTGTGCCTCCTTTTCTTGTCTGTGAACCTCACCAGGTAATCAGGAGGGTTAAATGAGCTAACACATGTGAAGTACTCGGCACAGTGTCTGGCACATAGTGCATGCCAACAGGTGACAGTGGTCAGTATGGTTGTCATCATCATCGTCTTCATTGTTATTTCCTCCTTAAACTTCCAGCCATCCTCTGCTGTGAAGTAGGTACCACTGTGATCCCCACTCCACAGATATTTTTAGATGAGGAAACCAAAGCTCCAGGAAATCAAGCAATTGGCCTGAGTTGGTGGAGCTAAAACGAAACCCAGGCGGCCAGATGTGTGTCACCTGCTCTCCTCCCAGTAAGGGGTCTCCCTGGGGGAGAACAGCTCCCACCAGGAGGTTCCAGCTGGTCCTCTCAAGGTCTGTGGGGCCAGCAAGTGCCCACAAAACCCAAGTATGGAGCAGTCACTGGAGGCTTTGTCATGCAGGGTCCCCCTCTCAAGGCCCTCTGCTTCAGCCAGTGCAGAGCCTGCTTCCAGGCAGCACACTGGGAACCACAGAGCCTAAGGCACTTGCAGACTCCACTCTGCACACCCACACCTGGGCAACATGTGCAAGTCCATGCAGGGCCTGCATGCCAGGTGGCCTGGTGCCCACAACCTCTCAGGCACACACCATGCCAGCCATGCCAGCCAGCCTGTCACCACCTCCATCAGCACTTGGCCCCCAGCAATGGCTAAGACCCCCAGAGGCAGGGGCAGGGACCCACAGATGACCTGAGGTGCTCTGGGAAAAGCCTAGGTCCTGTTAGTGACAGTTACCTACAGGAAGAGCCATCTGGCGATTCCCCGCGCTACAGGCTGTGCAGGCAATGCCCTGTGCAGGCAGCGCCCTGGGCAGGCGGCTCTGGCTTGCCCTGGACAGAGGCAGCTGTGGGCTCTTGGCATCCCAGCCCCGCGTGGCTCCCAGGTGACTGCCAAGTAAACAGAACCTTCCTGGGCATGTTGCTCTAACCTGGCAGAGACATGCCCTGTGGCACCTGAAGCCATTAACAGGCGTGGTAATTGGACTATGATTTCCTCTTTAAAATTTAATGTATTTAAAATCCATTTCATAAACCTGCCAAGCAGAGCCCAGCTAATGTGGGCCTTTCCTTGACACTGAATCAAATGCGTTGGGGAAAAACTTGGTCATATGAAAAGTTAATCAATTTCCGATGCAGAAATGGACAAAGGGAAATTTACGTCTTTGGGAGATTGATTTCGGGCGTTCTGGTTGATCTCCCTTTTATCGAACACTCTCACTTGCCGGGTGAAGGGTCATTTTTTTAACATTATCACATTAAATTGCCTTTAATATAGCAGGCCAAGCTGAGACTGTTAAATAAAGAGAAAATGCCTCTGTCTCCCTTAAAACAAAATGAAATTATTTCCTCTCTCCTGAGATTTTATTCTGATCATTTTCCTGGCAAGACTCTAGTTCCAGATGCACCACCAGCCTCTGGCTCCAGCTGAGTGAGGGCGCCTGGAATTTCTATCCTTAGTCACCTCGTGGCATGTGGCTGGTCATGTTGGGGAGGCCTCTGTGCCCTGCGGCCCAAGCCACGTCCAGGAAGGAGTTCACAAGGGCCCACCCATGGGCCCTGTGCCAGAATCCCAAGAGCAAACATTTGTGTCCCTGGCAGGACAGGGCAGGCAGAGATGGGGCCTCGGGCCTATGTCAGTAGAACAGCGGCTGCCCCTTTCTGGGGTGCTGTGCTGCAGCTAGGAGGAGCTGCCCAGAGATTGCTAAGAGGTGGTGGAGGGTGGGGAGGGACACACTGGTGGAGCAACGACCTTCCAGCTCTCCACAGCTGGGAGCCAGGAAACCTCAGCTCCCATGCTGAGTTCAGCCACTGTTTGCTGGGTTTATCTCATCAGGTCCATTCTCTTATCTGTTTCTGCATCTATAGCATGAAAGGATGGACTGGTAGCCTCAAGGACCCTTCCCTTCCCGTCTGGGGTCTGTCCGCCCAGACTGAACACTAATCCCAACTCTGCCCCAACCACTGTGTGATCTTGGGAGAGTCCCCTGCCCTCTCTGAGCCTCAGTTTTCTCATCTATAAAATGAGAGGCTCAGACAAGACAAAAACAAAGCTTCAGGTGCTGGAGTCCTCCCCCTCCCTCAGGCAGTGGCACAGCCTGAGCCGTTTCCCAGCAATGCCCACAGCTCTGAACTCGCTCTGACTCTGGCCCTGTTGCCTGCCCGCAGCACGTGCTGAAGGAGCAGGACCTGGAGGAGGACTTCTTGGGGTGCTCACCGGGTGACCTCCTCCGGTTTGATGACTACAACAAGGACGGCTCCCTGACCCTCCATGAGTTCTACACAGCCTTCCGTAAGTCAGGCCCCAGTGGGCAAATGGGATTGTTTCCACAGGCATTCCTGCACCAAAATGATGTCAAGGCTCTGGAGTCTGTATTTAGTCGTGTCCAAGATTGGCTTCTTTTATAGGTGAAAGCAGTTGAATTTGTTTTGCCACAAGCCTGAGCTTTAAGGGTGGGGAGAGGGACGCTGGCTCTGTTCCTTTTGGATAAAGGCTCTTTTCACTGTCGTTAGAGGAACCCAGGACTGCGATTTAAGTGTGGCTGGGAGGGCACTGCGGGACCCCCCTGGGGGATTCTCTAACTGCACATGGAGGGAGCAGATTTAGGGGTATCCCCAGGCTGTGGCCTGGCCCCATTGGGAATCCCTGCCTGGAGGCAAATCCTGCAGGAGGGTTCTGGAGACTCGGCCAGCAGGAGAGGGACGATGGAGAGTGAAGGTCCAGGTTGAAGAGAGGCGGGGAATCCCTGGAGAACAGAAGGGAGATGGTCTGTGTGAGAAGAGAGGAAGTGCTGGGAGTGGACCTTCTGGGGCATCACGGTGCCTATCGCAAGTGGGTAGGATGAGCCAAGGACCTGTGTCTTTCCTTGAGGGGCTCCTCCAAGAGATTAGCTCGTGTCAACCGTAGATGGAGCTGGGACAGGGCTTCCAAAAGATGCGAGATGCGAGAACGAGCCCCAGAAGGCTCCAGACAGAGGTCAGCAGCGAGGAGAGGGAAAAGCAGTGCTGAGCACAAACTTGAGACAAGAGGGACCATTCTTGGCCCCAAGAGATGAAGCCCCTTTATGTCAGACAGCATTCAGGCTCTGCTTAAAGCAGGTAACGTATGCACCCTGTGTGAAGCTCCCAGCTCCTAACTGCAGGCCCTGGAATTTGGAAAGTAGGTGAGAGACTCCCAGGCTGCACTAGTACCCTGAGCCACAGACCCCGGCATCTACACCCCCAACGCCAACCGCTACCTGGAGTTCTGTTTTTCAGAAAGGTACTCCTGCTTCCTGTTGACATCTCTTTGTGCTGCTGTTATTACATTCACAAGGCCTGAGAAGGAGCCCTTGTGATTCGTTGGCAAGAAGGACTCTTGTGGCAGGTAGAAGAGGTGCTTGCGAATAAGAGGAGAGAAACGAGTGTGATTCCTCCCTGTGGGAAATGCCCGTGAGCTTGACGCAAGCAGTGCCTTTCCAGTTCATGGCATCCTTATTGCCAAGGACCAAAGCCCAACCCCCAGTTACAGGGCCCTGCTTGATATCCCACGATGCGGTTCGGTTCCCCATCCTCCTCCTCCCTGCTCACTATTAAAACGCCTGTCTACGTGGAGTAGTTCATCATAAGGTGTGAACGTCTGGAGGGCTTAACCTGCATGTGGATGGTGTTTGCTTTGTGGATCAAGGAGCTTATTCCATGCAATAAATCTCTAAGAACCCAGCAACTCCATAGACCTAGCTCATGAGAGCCGATGGTTAGATCTTCAGGACTTTCACAAAGCAAATAATTGTATAGTTGGTAGCTTCAAATCAGCGGTAGTGGGAGTATTTACACCATGGAAATTTACACCATACAAATGCTACAAAAGCAGAGGAGAGGTGCTTTCTTCCTCTGGAGAGCCAGTTGTTAAGCACTGACCTGCACACACTGGACAAGACCCTCCCTCCTGTCCTCAGCGTCCACCTCCTGCAGTATCCTCTCCCTCCACCTTCCCCCAAACCGAGACCCCCGATGATTCCAATCCCACAGACATGAACAAGAAGAGTAGATGTCAGGGCAGATGGCCAAGAGAGCTGCCCTACCCATTGGGGAAAGCAGCAGCGTGTGTCCTGGGGACAGTTCTGAGATATTCCCAGCAATGCTTTCTGTGCTCAGGCCCCTCTGCAAAAGGCACTATGAAGGAAAAGGTGGGTACATTTTAAGAGTCAGGGGCCAAGGCTGGCCTTCAGGAATTTGGGGTATACACCAGTCACCACCACTCAGATGTCCCACGGTGGCATCGTTAAGCAGAGAATGGCACTGCTCAGGCACCATCCTGGTACC
The DNA here is from genome assembly GCF_037783145.1 of Equus przewalskii. Taxonomy (NCBI): domain Eukaryota; kingdom Metazoa; phylum Chordata; class Mammalia; order Perissodactyla; family Equidae; genus Equus; species Equus przewalskii. The sequence continues at coordinate 41,467,246 of NC_091843.1, forward strand.
CGGTACTGCAGAAGCCTCTGCTTCCTGAGCTCTGTTCCTAGGAATCAGTCTGGGGCTGAACAGGAGACTGTTGGCTTTACTCTTGAGGAGGTGGAAGCATCCCTGTTGCCCCCGATGAAAGAGAAGGCCACCTGGCCTCCCTAACAAGGGTCATTATAAACCTGAGCTGCCCTTGGGAAAGAAGGGACATCGTCACCTCACCTCCAGCCATGTATCGATAGAGAGCAATGTGGATTATTCGTCCTTGATCCCTGGATTATTGTTTGAAAAGCTTTATAATCATCATTTTTAAAGCAAATTAGGTTCTACTGTCGCCTTGGACTTCTTTTGAACCAGACAGCCAAACCATTCATCACAGCCCTACCCAAATAATAAATATGCAATAAAATGTAAACTCGCAGCCATGAAGAAAGCCACAGAATGAGTTAATCCGCTATAAAGACTTGACATGTGGCCACCAGGAGCACACGGGGATCAATGGTTTTTTAAAGTCATGGGAACTCTACATTCACATAGCTCTGGGAATGGATTTATGGTTCAGTGAATGTTAAATAGGTAATTGAAATGAGACTTATAGGTACAACTTATTACCCAGAAATCAATGGGCATTAAAGAAATCTCACTAAAACTCAGAAAGTAATATCTCAAATGTTTCAGCAACAACATTTTGGATTTAATTTTAAATACTGGAGCTGATGGGCTAGCAGAGGTTGAGACTTTAAAATTGTATTTTCTAGTCTACTTTGCCAGGTCCTTGGGTACTAGGCAGGGCAGAGTTTGTGGGGTGACTCCTGGCATGGGCTCGGTCGCTCTATTAAAGGATGTGTTTGGAGGCCTTTTTCCTGGACAGGTGGGTTGTATTTACAAGTTCATGGTGTTGGGGGGTCTCCCCTAAATGATGTCTTCTCATGCAGCTGGCCTAGCCCAGGCTGGGCCACTCTTTGCCATTGTCTGCAGGTGGCTGACACCAGTGCCAAGAATCCCATGGCTGGGGGCTGCCATACTCAGCTTAGGTGGTTCACAGTGGGGCTGCACCCTCCTTCTGGCTCTGCAGAACAGGTGGCCCCTCCCAAGAGAGGAGGGCAGAGGCCAGGTCCCTTAGCCATGGCAGGCAGTTCAGTCTCTTTCTCTCAGATGGCGCTACGGCTCTCATCACCCATCTCTGTGCAGTGACAGGAGTGAAACATAAGGGTGGCCTCCCTCTCTTCCTCCATTCCATTCCTTCTTCCATTCCTCTCTTCAGGTTGCTTTGGCTTTCCCTATCACAGGCTGAAGTTGGAACTAAAGACCCCTCAGCACGTGCCCTCGACCCTTCCCTCCTCCCCAAACCAGCTGCAGGACCACCAGTCCCTGCTGTGAGGCAGAGACCCAGGCTCCATGGTCACTGGGGAGCAAGATGCTTACCAGCCCTGTCTGTTCCTCATGATAAATTAATCTAAAAGTTGCTCATTTAAAAAGCTTTTCAATAATGCATGTTTTTGCACTTTTCTGAATGCTTGGGTTGGGATTATGGGAAAAACATGTTGCTTAAAGGAGGATTTTTCTCTCACTTTAAATTCATTATAAGTTTCTTCTGTGTTTTAGAAAGACACCTGTCCTTTTAATTAATCCTGTGAGAGCAATGTGTTGGATGCAAAGGAAGGGTTGAGCACCTAGCAGTGCAGGATAAAGGGCTTCCCATGTTAATGTTCCGGGATCACAATGCATAGTGTCCAGGAGGAGAACCCGTGTCAGGAGGACCACAAGGAGCTGGCTGTGCGGGAGTCAGATGCCCTCCCTTAGCTCTAGTCAAGCAGAAAGGAAAACAGTGATGTAATTTGCTTATTGCAATACCTCTGTATCCAGGGCAACTCTGTGAAACAGATGAGATGGTCACTGGTGAATTTACAGCTGTTTTTCTGCCATTGTTGCTGCAAAATGAAAGGATGTTGCAGCTTCACTTCACACATCATTATCCTCTGGAAGGGATAACGGCAGGCACAGGCCAAACACCGTGCCAGACACCGTGCCAGACGCATTGTCTTAGTCAGTTTTCATAGCCCTGCGGTGATGAGCAGGATGGCAAAATAAAACAACGGGAAGCTTCCCTCCCCCGAATCAATCTGGCTTTTTATCCGTGTGGGTGAGTTCAGACAAGGAGTTTAGATGGCGAGGGTACCACTTTATCCCACTCCATTTGCTTACTGGGTTTGGGATCATGAGTAACAAAATTTCAGATAGCATGGGGTTTATCAAAAATTTTATCTGAATCTATTTGGCTCTTGAGTCTGGTGAGCAAGCGGTACCAGTACGCTGGTCTCGGTGTCGGCTGAGGCTAAGACCATTCGTGTGATGACTCCCCTAACACCAAAGGGAGAAACTGGTCACCTCCCACAGGACTTGCAAATCAATCGAGCAAAAAAACTGAGCCACTGCCCTTGGTGCCTCATTTACAAGGGCATTAAACAGTTACATTGGAGTGGCCAGAGGAGGAGTGGAGAATTAGAAGACAGAAGGAGCTGTGAGTCTCGCCACCCCTCCCAAGGACAGAGGTGGGGGTGCTTGCTCATCACCTCAAGGGTAGAGAGAGGGGATCCAAGGAGGCTTCCGTGTGAGCTTACTGTGTGCCCCTGCAGCCAAAGTCAATGTGCCATCTGAATGATTTCACTTGTCAATATCGCTTTAGTTAATAATGGGCTCTTTATACTCTGGTTGTGTAAAGCAATACCTAACATTTGTCGTGTGTCAGCACTGTGTATTATGTCCCAATTTTATAGATGAAGAAACTGAAACTCTGAGAAGTTAGGTAGCTAACCCAAAGTCACACAGCCAGCAGCTAGCAGAACCAGGATTAGACCCAAATGCCTGAATACAGAACCTTCTCATGCATTTAAACACACTTTGCAATTCATCAGCATTCTCCAGTGAGGAGAATCTCACTGTGCCTTCAGTGGGTTTCCCTAAGTTTCAAGTCCCAGCTCAGAGGTCTCCTCCTCCAGGATGTCTTCCACAATTTCTCTTCCCTCCACCGCGACCCACATACCTTCCTCTGTGTGCCCATAGCCCTGGGTTCATCTCTGCACAGTAACAAGGCTGTGACCTGATGGTTAAGAGCATGGACTAGGTCACACCTAGTTCGAATCCTCATTCTGCCACTTACCAGCTGTGTGACCTTGGATAGTTCTTTACCGGAGGTTAAGCTGGGCTTCAAGTTCCTCACCTGTAAAATGGGCCTAAAACCACCACATAAATTTGCTCAGGACTACATGAGATAATACATGTAAAGGGATTAGAATCATACCTAGCATATGGTATGTGCTAAGTTAACATTAACCCAGTAGGTCAGTGATGGAGGTGGTGATGGTGATGACAAAGATTTCTGTGTGTTCCCGCAGCCCCTCCTCCCAGCCTCCGTCACCCTGTGCCATGCCATTGTCATGTGGCCCTGCATTAGACCACAGGCTTCATGAGGGCAGAGGCTGTTTTGCTCACCATGTGTTCATGCCTAGCATGGGGTCTGCCACCTAGGAAGCCCTTGGTAAGTGTTCGCTCAGTGAGGGGGATAAAGTATATGGAGAAATACCCTTGGCAAGCAGAGGGGGCCAAACACAATGTGACCGTCACCAAGGGTCTCAGAGAGCCTTTGCATGTCCCCAGGGGGAGCAGAGGAAGTACCTTATTGGGGCCTCACAGCCAGGACCCCTGGTGGGGAAGCACCAGCCTGGCCAGACCAGGCCACCAAAGGCACCCCTGTGGCTGCCCCAGCAGCCCCAACATCCCTGATCCACTGGATGAGTGACCAGGGTGTGGGGTGAGCCCCTGAGGCCCACATAGGCCTAATGCTCCCTTAATAAGGACAAAACTGCTTGTTCCATAGAGCTCCCAGAGCCACTAGTTGGCCCAGCCCTCCTCAGGGTGAGTGTTCTGTTGGGCTCTTAGGCCACCAGCCTGCTGCTTAATTCCCTCCACCTCCGACAACTGTGTGTGGAGATAAGGGCTCCTGCTCCATGCCACTCTCAGACCTGCAGCCCATGGCCACATTCAAGGTGGAGGCAGCAGACCCTGGCTGCGGAGGTCGATCCTCAGGCCCTCTGGCTCCTGCCACCCCACCAGGAGGTCGGCTTTGCCGTCTTTGTGCAAATCCATGCACCTAGGAAAATAATTCATTAGCATAGAATGTGGCTTTATATTTCCTCTGAGCTCTGCTCTTAGGAACCTGAAACACTCAGCACAACCCCCTGCTGGGTCCCCATGGCCACCTCCCTCCCACCTGAGGCTGCCTCACAAAGGGAAGACACAGCATGTCCTGCTGAAAACTGGAGACCCTGACAGCTCGAGGCCTCCCAAGCTGGGCCCTGGCAGAATGGGAGGGCAGGCCTCTTGAGCAAAACCACTGAGCACAGAGACCCAAGCTCCCTGACTCGGGTCAGCGCCAGGAAGCAGCACCATTGCTGGTCGCTGTGAGAAGATTGGGCATGTCTGCCCCTGAAGCTGGTGTGGGTCAGGCTCTATGGAAGGAGGGCCAGCGCCCGGGCAGGTGGTGCAGGCCCATTCTGGCCATTCATGCACACTCGGAGTGCAGCGTCCATTTAAGGGGCAGGCCAGCTGACCAGAACATTTCCGAGGAGCCTGGCCAGGCAGGGAGGCCCGCATGAGGAAAGGTCCAGAAACAGACTGGGAAGCTTCGGAGGAGGAAAAAATGTGAGGTCAGTAATCACTCGCAGAGCCCACTCCATGGCCTGCACCGGGCAGGGGACACAGCTGTGGGCAAGACCCCCAGGCCCTGCGGCGGGGAGCTTGCAGGTCCAGCAGGGAGGCAGTGGGGAAACAGACAACAACCACACAAAGTGGGAACTGGGACAGAGAATAACGGGGTGTGGGGTTGGCAGGGAGGACCTGCTCTCCACGGAGAGGTCAGGAAGGGACACTGAGCTGAGGCCTGGACACTGGGTTGGAGAAAACCAGGCAACGGGCAAGGAGAAGGGCGACCCGGACAGGGAGGGGCAGAGGGCTCGGGCTGAGTGAGGAGCCTCACATGAGTGAGGATGGCTGCCAGGCGGGGCCCCAGAGGACACAACTCAGACGGAGAGGCGGGGCCAGGAGAAGGCAGGCATGGCTTGGACCTGCAGAGGCTGCCTCCAGCCTTGTGGGAGCTGCTGGGGAGGCCCCAGCACTGCTGGTGTGCCAGCCCAGGCAACACGCTGAGAGGGCACTGACTATCAGCTGGAGAGCTGGACTTGGCCCTAGACGCCCCGCTCACCACCAGAGCCTTCAGATCTCTAGTGATGACTGCCAGGACCAAAGAGCGGGCAGGGCTGTGGTCTAAGACCTCAAGGAAGCAATGCTCCAGAGTCTGAACTCTGTCCTTCCAGGCTCTCCCTTCTCTGTGAAGGCAGAAACACGACTGAGGGTGTGCTTGCGCCTCCAACGGCGCTGGCTGTGCTTGAAAAGCCATGGGCAGCCCGATGAGTGTCCAATGAGTGCCTCACCCCCATGGGGAGCAGGGGTGACAGAATGGGCCCCCTGTGCATGTACAGGGCTCTGGGGTGGGACAGTCTCACCCCTCATCACACGATGGAGCGGTCAGTTCTGAGCCAGAACTGCTGCTTGCTGGCCATCTCTTCCTCTGCCAGTTTCTTCTTCCTCTTGGAAGTTTCAAACCCAGACCGCCTCTTTCCCATCTCCAGTGGTTTGCTCCTAACAGCTGCATTGTCAGGCCCAGCACTTTCTAGCCATTGTCTGGAGCTGAGTATTCAAGCACTTTCCATTTTTAAAGATCCCAGCTGGAAGCTGTCAATGGCCTCGATGCAGAGCAATTGAGTAGTAGAAAATGAACTAATTACAGGTTGTTATTGAAAATCTATTATACACAAATTGCAAAGAAAACTCATTAAAACATGATATTTTGGTGATTTTTTTAAAACCTCCTCTTGGAGGGAGAGGCAGGGGCGGGGCGGCTGAATACCTTGTTTCTCACCATTGCGGGCAGGGCTGCAGAACAAGGTCTGGGTCTTATGCTCACCGGTCACACAGCCCAGTCTCGTGTTATGCACCACAGAGAAACCTGAAATTTTGCATGGAACAGAGAGCTCTCTAAATGTTAGTAAATACTCAGAAATGGAGAGGAAACAAGGAATTTCGTTATAAAGATATAAAATGAGAGCATTTAAATGTCAGCTTTTTATCAGGATAGCGCAGTATTGTCCTCGTAAATCTCAGTGCTTTTGCAAAGCTTTTGTGAGGATTTCAACATGCAATTAAGCACTGAAGGTCACATTACCGATTTCCAAGCTTGCTCCCTGCGATTGGAGTGTTGGAAAGGCTTAGGATGTAAATGACCGAGCCATCCAGAGCCCAGACCTCCAAAGGGCTCTTCAAATGCTGAAGCCACCCCCTAGGCTCCAGGGAAGAGCCCAGAAAGCCAGATGAAGGCAATGCAGGGCCCCAGCCCCATTGCCTCCTGGTCCTGCCAGCAGCACCCTCTCTTCAGTGCGGGTGTGGCCCAGGTGGGTGGTGTGGGCTCTGTGGCACCTGGAGACCCCAAGTGTTCTGAGGTGTGGAGAAGGCCTACCTGGTGTGTTTCTGAGAGGCGAGCCCTCTCTAAGGCTGTATGTATCCAGGAAGGATTCTTGGAGCACAGATCACTTGTCCTCTGCCTTGTGGTCTCTCTTTCCTCTCTACCCACCTTTTTTCAGGCTCTGTGACAGTGCCCTGCAGGACCCCACAACCACTACGTGGGCCCCGCTTGTGGGCTACACAAGGAGCAAGGTGCTAGGGGGCAGAGGACTCAAGAGAGCTCCCCTCACATAGGCATAGCAACTAACGGGGGGCAGCATGTGGGCCACACTCGGGATTGAGGGCACTCAGAAGCCTGGCACCAGGGTGGCCCCTGGCAGGAGGTGGCTGGAGAGCCAGGCCCTGGGGAAAGACAGAACCTGGATGGGCAGAGAGAGGCTTCTTCTCCTGGGAAAGGAAAAGGGAAGGGCAAGCCTGCCCAAACTGTTGCTGCCTGCCTGAAGCTGGCACTTACGTGGCACATGAGGGGCTAGTTGGAGACCCCAGACCACAGGCCACTGACCCACCTTAGGTTTCCTCTGCATCAGCAACACTACCAGCTCCTGGTCCTTACCTTAGCAGGACTGTCATTGAGCAGCTCTCCAGCACCAAAGGCTGAGGCTGCCTCTAGCCCAGCCCCTACCGGTCCCTCCTTCTGGGCTGAAGTGTGGGTGGGGGTGGGGGCGGAGGGCCAGGTAGGTGGTAGGTGGCTGAAATATAGGCAGAGGCCTTGGGACCAAGAGTGCCTGAACAAAGATAGCAGCAGAAGGGACCAGGCAGTATCAAACGCAGAAGGCAAAAAGGGCAAAGAGAGAGTAGGGGCTGATCTGAGAGCAGGCTACCTTGTTAATGCCTGAGACCTTTTGTTCCAGCTGGAGGGCCAAGGAGTGGGAGAGAGAAGCCTAGAGTTTTCCATAAGGTGGATGTTCAGCCTGGTGTGTAGTAGCTGCTTGATAAACATTGTTGAAAGGGTTAAAGACCATGATGGGTTTTTTTTCATTGTAGTGAAGAGAAAAGGTTGAGAGAAGCTGTGGCAGTTCCCAGAGAGAATGAAGAACAGAGTCAGGGGTTCTCTGTGGCAGTGGAGGTGATCCCATTGCCCACACGTGGCACTAGCCAGGGTTAGCAGCCCACCATGGTTCCACAGGGGTGTTGGGTTAGCTGGATGTCTGGGTCTGGAGAGAAGCTCCCACCCATGCTTCCTTTCACTCACTGCTGTCCTGGCGGGACTCGTTCTTCCCCAAAAGCTGGCCTTCCCCTGGATAGTGCAAAGCCACCTTTAGATCCCTTTATGGCATCTGACAAGTCCTTACCAAATGCCTCCTGGAGGCAGCCAGGCTGGATGCTGTGAGGAGGCCCAAGGCCAAGTAGCGGAGTGGGATTAAAATGCCCTTTGCAGTGGAGTGGGAATGTGGGAGTGTTCCCCACTGATGGAGGGGCACATGTTCCGGTTCTGGGTAGGAGGCAAGCCTGCTGTGACGGCCATATGCTCCGAGCCCCGAGTTCCCATTTTAGCTCGCACAGGATTTGGTAGGGTTCTGGGGGCCCTGGACTTTGGCCTCTACTTATGAAAGCCGCTGTCATCTTAGGACCCGTGGTATCCAGGTTGGTCCTGGGATAAGGAAACACGTAACTAGTTTGTTGAACCAGTGACTGGACTCAGCAGAGGTACAAGCAGGAAGTCAGGCTCATTCTCCTCTGCACAGACTTTCCGATGAATCCCGAGGCTTCTGCTGCCTGTAGGCTGACGGGGAAGATGCTCTGAGGGCCGCTGACTGGTTTGGGCACCACCACTAAGTGGCCTACTGTCGCTCTTCAAAACATGAGGCTACTTGGCAATGGTTTTCCATTTCGGGCTTGGGCCAGAATTCCCACCCCTCCAGCACTGCCCCATCCCACTTCCCACTCCACAGTCCTTGCGATCTGCCCAGGGAAGGTGGGAGGGAGCCTGGTGTGTGAGCTGCCCCAGGCAGCCTGCGGGCTGAGCCCTCAGAGAGCAGTTCTTCTCCAGATGGCACGGGCGTTTGTCTTCAGACAGATGCTTTAGGCACAACAACTGTTTGTACACTTGTCGGGATTGCAAATTGCATCCAGGTGGGAGTGGAAATGGGGCCCAAAGGACTCTGCCCCCTCCACAGGAAGTGGGAGGGGTGGGCGGCTCCTCGGAGTGTCTTCTCTGGGCTCACCTGTCTTCCTGAAGGCTCTCAAACCTCTCCAGACAGAGCCCTGCAGCTGGCGCGGTGCTGATGGCCCTCCAGAGCAGGCTGCTTCCCGCAACCAGCGCTGGGGGAGCGATCGCCGGGTGCCAGCCGCTGTGCCAGGCACCTGGCAGGCCTGTCCTCCCCACCCTGAGGTCTGAAGATAACTGAGGTCCAGGGAGGCTGGGGGCCTGCAAGGGGGCTAACACAGAGCCCAACACAAAGCTGGGTCTGCAGATTGCAGACCTGAGCTCTCGGGGCCCTGGGAACACGCCCTGCTCTAGAAAGGATCCTTTGCAGTCTCCATTTCTTCCCCTAGAGGCCAAGATCCAGAGAGACCCCATGACCTGTGACTCTGGGCTGGGGCGGAGGGGGGATCAGTGAGGCAGACTCTCTGAGGGCCTTCATCATGTGCTGCTGCAGAGGGCAGGGCCCCTGCACCACATCCTCTTTCCACATCCCGAAGGCCGCGTGCCACAGGTGATTTCAGAGGCCTTTACCCATGTCCCGTCCCATGATGCCATGAAGAAAGCCCCTTAGGACTGATGGGCCTCAGCTCCACAGGGGAGGATGGGCCCCAGGGAGCAGGCCTGTCACTCAGAACAGGTGTCCCCATGTTCCCTAAGTGATCAGGTCCCCCATGGAGGGTACTGTCCTTTCAAGCCCAAAACCCATCAAATATTGCCCCCTCTCAGCTCCCACAAATCAAAGCACTCCCAGAGACTCCTCTTTTCCCTGTCCAGCCCTGGTGTCAGTGCCCACCTGCAATGTCCACCTCTGTGCGCCTGTGCTTAGAAACGTGCCAGGGCTCGACTGCAAGTTCACAGCTGGGGAGAAGACAGCTTAGGAACAACACCGCCTTTCACGTGTGTTCAGACCACCCCTCCCAGGGCACCCTGGGGACACCTTGGTGTGAGCCGACAGCCAAGGAGGAGCTTGCCAGGATGCGCTCTGTCCAGGCAGCGCCTGCCCCGAGCCACATGTGGGGCCACCATCGCCCAGGGCACAGGGCAAAGTGGGGGACTGAGGGGTCAGAGGAAGCCACCCAAGGCTGGCTCAGATAGGACAAACAGGGGTGGGTCAGGAGCTGGGCTGAAAAAGACTAGAGGTTAAATAAAGTCACGGAGAAAGCTCTCAAGGCTGGCCCGAGGCCCAGCCAGCCTGACACCTGGAGGTGCTGAGTGGACAAGTGGACTCAGTGGTTGTTATGTCTCCCAGACCACACCCCCACCCTGCAGGGAAGGGGTGGGTGTGAGACGAGGGCTGAATCCAGCATCCAGTTGTGTCATGACCATACCTGCAACGATGCAGCTCCCTCCCCAGGGACCCTTGAGGCCCGAGGGTTTGGGGCACGTCCAGAATTACCATCCTGCAGAATGGTGGACAGTTGATGGCTAGCACTTCCTGATGAAGCTCAGGGCTTTTGGGTTTGGGAAGAAACAGAAAACATAGACTGTTCGCTGGCAGGGGGGTTGGCTATGAGGAAGGTGGGGTTTGGAAAGAGACAGTGGTGGTCACACCAAAGCGAACCTCGGAGGCAGCCTGGTGTATCTTCCCTTAAACGCAGGCGTCCGCCCTGCAGACTGTCTTATTGCATCCTGTACAGACAGCTCAAGTCTTGAGAATGTTTCCTGGGTCCCACCCTCCCCAGCTCCACCCAGCACAGAGCATCTAACTCCTCTTGCTCTCAGCCCAGGATGTGCACACACCTTCCCAAAGAGGAGGGGAGGCTGTGGGAGACCTAAGCGCTGTCAGAGTAGCCTTTAAGGGAGCAGCGGCTGCTGCTGGATGGAGAAGCAGTTGGTAGCTGCATCTCACTGGGGAGGGACGTCCACGCACTTCCGCTTTGGATGTTTTCCTTGCATTCTCTAAATTACCAATGAAGGTGTGGGCCGAGCAGGGCTCCCGGTGCCCTGGAGTCAGCTCTCCATCATTCAGAAGCTGATTGTCCACTTTGGATTATTCATGCCCAGACCCCCAGCAGCCTGCCTGCCTCCCCGCCTGCCAGCTGCTGCTTGGTTAGAGTTCAAAAACAGCCCTTGTGAAGGAGAAGCAGAGACAGGAGGAGGGAAGACTCAAAGCAGCTGGCTGTGTGGCTGATTAATGGCTCTGGGTGGTGGTGGTTTTGGAGAGGAGGACAGAACCCAGGGTTAAATGGACGTAGGAGGAGAAACTGGGGTTATCTGTCTGTGTGGGCCCTGCCTGAGCCTCCACACTCATGTACCTGCCTCCCTTTGAAGTCAGGAGAGGTTATTGGTTTTGCTTGGAGTGAAAAGCACATACCCAGCCCAAGCCCATGGTCCCTGGCCTCCAGACAGCAGGCCCCAACCCCGCTGTGGGCAGCCTGGCCCGGCAGCTGGGTAGATGAAATATTCACGGGCTCAGAGTCTGGGCAGCTCGACTTTAAAAGGCCCGTGTCAGACTAGGATGACTGCACCCTGCAGGCTCTGTGATGTCTGCAAACACAATGTCACCAAGATGGCCAGGGTATGGGACTGGCCTGCATCACAGGAGGGCAGTGTGGTCCTTACGATGGCACAGCCACAAGAGCCCTGGCCCAGGCCTCAGTCTCCCCGATGTACAGGGATGGCCGCCCAGACTCCGCTCCCTATTCCTCATCCTCAGACAGGGCTGCTCTGATGCAGGGGTGCTTGCAGGGTGATGGCCTGGCAGCCAGCTGTCCCTGCGGGCTCTGCAGAGGACAGTAAGTTCCAGAGTGAACCGAGACGCCCCTGGCAGGTGTCATGTGGCTCAGCGCCATGGCTTAATTTACTGGAGGAAGCTTTGAATGTGACAGCCATGGTCTTTGAAGTAACAAAACCAACAGGTTAGGAAGCTCAGAGTAAACACTCCTTTAAGGTATTGGGAGCTCCTTCATTGAAGTAGCTGGTGAATATTTGCTCCCTGTGTTCAGTCGTGCCAAAATCTGCCTCGGGCAAGTGCTAAGTAGGGCCCTGGGAACACAGTGGTAGGCAGGCTGGCCCTGTCACCCTGTGTGCAAGTTGCTTACTAAGGAAATATTTCGGGGTCCACAACAGGGAATCTCTCCCATGATGGAGTGAATGCCATGTGGACAGACAGGGCACTCAAGACACGGTGCAGAGGGACCAGGGCCAGAGGCAGAGCATGGCAGGGCCCATGATGTGTTACAGAGCTTGCTTCTGAAGCCACACAAGTCATCACAGGTAATAATAATAATAGCATTAGTAGCTGATGCTTACTGAGTGCCTACCACGTGCCATGGCACTGTTCTAAGTGAATTCATTAATCCTTACACCACCTGTGAGGGAGGAGCTCTCACTAGCCCCTTTTTGCAGAAAAGGCCTGGAGGCACCAAGCACAGGAGTAACTTGCCCACATCTCAGAGGTAGAGAGTTGTAGGTCAGGACTGAACCCAGGAGTCTGGCTTCAGAGCCCAAGCTAAGGTATACTACCACTCAAGTAATTCTATACACTTTCAGTATCCAACATACGTTTCAGCAGGGCCCAGTGGTAGCTCAAATTTGGCAGGTATTGGCCTTTTAGGTACCTGTGGTTTGGGGAGGGGGAGTATATTCAGAGGAGGGGGCACTGCCAGCCCAACCCCACCCACTCCCACTCCCAGCATCCTGACCCACAAAGGCCAGCCCACTAGAACACCTTTGCTGCCCTTCCCAGCAGCCTATGAAGGATGCAGTGCAGCTTCAGGGGCCTTCATCCCATCTGGGCCAGGACCCATCTGGCAAGTACTTCCTGAGGCTCCATGTGTCCAGCCCTGGGCTTCTGTGGGCCATGAGTGGACAGGGAGCTGGGGTCAGTCAGGTGCACAGTATTCACATGTAGGGGGCAGGCAGCAGAAGGCTGCGGCCAGTGGCTCTGCTATGACATTTGTTATTACTAATAACATTTGTTGAGTGTTAACCAGTTCAACGTTATCTGATCTAGTGACAACCATCCTGTGAAAAGGATACCATTTATCCCCATTTTAGAGTTAAGGAAACGGAGGCAGAGAAAGATTAAGTAACTTGCCCGTGGTCACCCAGCTGGGACCCAGTGGGCAGAGGATTCGAACCCTGGTGCCGTGGCTGCAGTGTCCCCACCAGCACATCTGTGATGAGGCTACACATGACTAAGTCTAAGCCTCGGCTTGAGGGCACATCTGAGCGCCCTCCTCTGCTCCTGGCACCCCGGGGCTCCAGAGCTCCATCTTTGTGCCTGATTTAATCATGAAAGCCGAGTTTTCTTTATTTAATCAGGGGACTGATTCCTCCTCTGTCTGGTAGGGATATTATAAAAATCAATCAATACACATTTGCAAAGTGCTTTGAGATCTCACATATGGGAGAGAACACATGAGTGCAAGACAGTGTTTTGGTGATGCTCTTTGGCATGAAAATTGTCCTCTTGGCTCCTGTAAAGAGGCCTTTTTTAAAATGGCCTCCATCAACGTGTGCAATTACTGATTCTGGAGGGCCTCCTGCAGCAGTCGAGATGGGCAGATGCGTCCTGCCTGTGCCTCAGAGCCGCCTGCAAACCCCACCTCTAAGCCTGCAGGGCACCCCTAACGCCCTCAGCCCCCAAGGTTGGCCTGCAGGTGGAAAGTGCTTAGCCAGGGAAGCAGGGTGCCATCATTGATACAACAAATGCCTCCGGGCAGGCGCTGCTCTAGACTGTGGAGGCTCAGCAGGTTTCAAAACAGACAACACTGCTCACTCTCAGGGAACTTGCATTCCAGTGAAGGGACACAGATAAACAACAACAGAAACACAGATCAGAACAAGAGAAGTGCTTTGAAGAAGAACGCAGAGGAAGAGGGCGGGGAGGGCAGGGAGCAGGCAGTGGGCAGCTGGGTAGCAGAAGTGAAATACGGTAGTCCAGGGAGGGCCTCGCCAAGAAGGGGCTCTCTGAGCCAGTGTTGAGGGGGCTAGGGGCACAAGCCACAAGATCACCTGGGGAAGACACATCCCAGGCCCTCAGGTAAGAATAGGTCTGGTGGCTGGAGTGGCTTGGGAAGGAGGGGTAAGGTCAGAGGTCCCTGGAAGCCAGCGTGAGAACTTGTTTTTACACTGGGTGAAACAGAAAGTCTTTTGGAGGGTTTCGAGTTGAGGAGTGAGGGGATCTGACTATATTTTAAAGGAATCACTCTGGCTACTGTTTTGAGAAAATACTATTGCAGGGCAAGGGCAGAAGCAAGCAGACAAGTTAGGAGCCTGTTGCGATAATCCAGTTGAGAGAGAATGGTGCCAAAGACCAAGGTGATGAGCACGACAGTGGTGAGGAGTCATCAGATTATGGGTATATTTTGAAGGGTGATGCCAAAGAGGTTTGCTGATGGGTTGGATGTGGTTATGAGAAAAGAGATGGGTCCAGAATGACTCTGAGATTTTTGGCATAAGGACTAGAAGGATGGAGTTGCCATTAACTGTGATGGAGAAGACATGGATAGAGTAGGTTTGGGAGGGAAGATGAGGAGTTAATTTGGGGGCACACTGAATTTGAGGTGCCTGTCAGATATCCAAGTGGCAATGTTGGATAGGCAGTTTGATATTCGAAACCGAGTTCAAGGGAGAAATCTAGGCTGGAGATGGAAATTTGGAAGCCCTTAGCATATTGACAGTGTTTGAAGCTGTGAGTTTGGATGCGATCACTGAGTAGGTAGGTGTAGATGGAGAAGAGTGCCCAAGACTGAGCCCTAAGAGTCTCCAATGTAATGGCATCAGGGAGACGAGGGGAGCTAGCAAGAAAGGGTGAGAAGAAGATGCCAGATGGTGGGAGAGAAACCAGGCAAGTGCCATGTCCTAAGCTAAGAAGAGAATGAGTCAGGAAGTGGGCATTGTGCCAAATGCAGTTGAGAGGTCAGTTAAGATGAGGACAAAGAGAGCATTGAATTGTTAGTTTGGAGGTCTTTGGTAACCTTGAAGAGCAGTTTTCATGGGATGACATGGGAGGGGTTGCAAAAGCTTCATTGGAATGGGTTTAAGAGCAAGAGGGAAGAGAAGAATTGGAGAAACTAGGTATAGAGTGCTCTTCTGAAGAGTTTTACTGTAACGAAGAACAGAAGAATAGGGCAGTAGCTGGAGGGATAGTCAGATCAGAAGGTAGTAATAGCATGTTTGCATATTGATGGGAATAATCAAGTAGAAAGGGGAAATTGATGCTGTGGAAGGAAGAGGGGATACCATGACTTCTCTGAGGTGAGGGGAGGTGGAATCTATTCCAGATGGAGAGGCCGCTTTAGAGCGTGGCTGGCAGATCCATATTAACAAGAGGGAAGCCTGGGTGTGTGAGTGCAGGTACAGGTGGGCAGATAGATGTGGTGGGGGCACACATAGATATCTGTTTTCTTAGTGAATCGGGAAGCAAAGTCACAGCTGAGAGTGAGGAAGCGAGGATGAGGGAGGAGAGGTAGAGGTTTGAGGAAAGAAAGGTCTGGAACAATTGTCTAGGAGAGTAAGAGGGTGAACAGAGGGAGAGAAGGCACTGTGGTCACTGGGCAGCATTAAGGGCCCACTTGAGGCTCAGAGTCATGAACTCAAAGGGAAACCAGTCAGCGGGGTGGTCTGCTTTCCCCAGCCACGTTCAGCTACACAGCTGTAAGCACCGAGTACACCGACAGGTTTAACCAGGGCTGGGGTAGTCCCAAGAGGGGCAGGGAATGAGGGTGTGTGCAAGGTATTATTCCAGTGATTTAAATCCATGGAATTGAAGCTGGGTGAGAAGGAAGTGACATCATAAATGGGGTGACAGACAATTAAATGCTTGGTCAGTAGAATGTGGGTCCCAGTGGAGTTGCAGAATTGTTGGAATCTGGATACCATAGGGAATAATTAGAAGAGATGAGGGGTGATCAGACAGTAGGACGCCTGAAGATAAGACTTTTCAGGCTGCCATTATTTGTAATGACAATGTCTAGACTCCAGGATATATGAGAGTGAGGGCCCATAATGGGGAGAGTGGGCAGGGTAATCAACTTGGATGTTTACATTACCCAGTGTTAACACAGGAGGAGTGTCAGAGAGACTATTGTCAACCAAAGGCTACAGTCATCAGAAACGGGGTGGGGAGTGATCCAGAGTCAATAAATGACTGTAGTAAAGAGGGGTGGTGGTGGCACATGGAGCGTGCATGGGTGTTTTCTCTGCCCCTGAGAGCAGGTTCTTTGAGGGGGAGTCCTCTTTTTATCTCCATTTTACAGAAGAGGAACTGAGACAACCAGAGAGTCAGTAAGTAGTGGTAGAGCCGAAACTCAAATCAGGGTGGCTGCCTCCAAAGCTGGCACCCCTGCCACCACATGGCGTACCTTCCAACACCGAAGGGTTGGGCGTGAGTGAGATTTGGTCCCTACCCCCAAGGAGTTCACACTCCTGTGGAAAATCAATACATGTGCAAAGACGAGGCAAAAAGGCTATGAGATAGTTGCCAAAAGAATGCCTTGGAAACTGAGGACGGTGTAACACCCCCAATCTAAAAGATGCCAGAAATCTTCAGAGAAGGATGGGTGGGATTTGATATGCAGATATGGGGGTAGGGAAAGGCATCCCAGTCAGAAGGAACAGCCTAAGCAAAAATGCAGAGATAGGAAGGCCCCAGGCCATCAAGCATGGCCAGCTTGTCCCTTGTGTCATGGACAAGTCAGAGAGAAGCAGAAGACGATGCTGGAGGGAAAGATTAGAATCAAAGCAGCAAGGGCTTGTGTCAGGGAGGCTAAATGCAGTCACAAACAACCCCAAATCTCAGGGGCTTAACACAGTACAGATTTCTTCCTCCTCCACGCAAGAGGTTAATGCTGGGATTCACCGTGGACACGTGGTGACACAGAGACCTAGGCATCTTCAGTTTTGTGGTTCTACCATCTCAAAGGGCCTCAGATTCCTTTACTGGATGCCCTGCATCTGGCCACTCTATAGAGGGATAGAGAATGTAGGAGATCTTGCAGGAGATTTCTTAGGAACCCAGCAAGGACTTGTGCTCATCCCTGCTGACGTATTCCATTGGCCAGAACTCAGTCACATGACCACGCCCAACTGCGGGGGCAGCTGGGAAACGTAGTCCAGCTGTATCCGCAGCAGGGAAAGGAAGCAGGTTAGGTGAACACAAAGCAGCCTCTGCCACAGGCCACAGGGTTTGGGCTTGTGAAGGAAGTCATGGGAACCAGGGAAGCAGGGAGGGGTGTGATCAAAGCCAACTTGAGAAGGACTGACCTAGAGACACCCACTGCGGAGACAGGCCTGGAGAACTCAGGAGGTGATGGAGACCTGAACACAGAGGTGGGAGTGGGAGCCACAAAAAGAGATGATCTTGAAAGGCTGTTGTGACCCCTGGGGCCAAGATGGCTGCCTGCTTCCCCGTCTCTGCAATGGGGCCACCAAAATGCAGGCTCAGGCCTTGGGAAGATGAAGTGGCTGCAGGTGGCCCATGACAGTCCTCCTCGATCCGCAGCCTGGCCTCAGAGAGGAGGGAAGAAAGGACCTATTTTAATTTTCTTCTTGGGCTTCTACATGACAAAGGAGAAATATCACCCAACATTATTATCTCTCAGAAAATACTCTCTGGAACCATAAAAAGGGAAATACAGTGAAGCCGGGCCACGGAGGCTGCCCCTTAAATCAGGAGCTTCTAAATTATCGTGGTGGCGCTCTCTAATTCCTCTGGATGAAAACATTAAAGATGACAATGTCCCTTTAAATCAAATGCCCTGGGAGTTGCTGTAAAGAGTCAGTGGGCTTTTTTTTTTTTCCTTGTGAGGATTTTTTTTTTGTCTCTTTTCACCTTGTAATAAAATATAAATCATAACTTGTGGCAGCAGGCTCTACAGAGTAAGCTGTGAACATGGATTTTCTGAAAATGAAGGTGTTTTGTTAATGGGAATCATCTCATCTCGGGAAACGTGAGAGTTTCAAATGATGAGTTTGCTACTTAACTTCACACTCATTTTTTTTTAGATTCACAGGCTGGCCCCCAGGTCTGGCTGTGGCACCACTGTGATGAATCATGATGGCACACTCTCGGAGGCTGGCAGGCTGCCTCGACCCCTCCTGGAGTGGACCAGCCAGCTCAGGCTATGCAAGGGGGCACAGAGACCCCAGAGCCCACCTACGTGGTAAAGGGAGGCACGGTCTTGGACGGGAGTGCTTAGAGGCAGGAGACCTGGGACCAGGCCTGGCAGACTGAGCTCTTGAGCACCCAGAGAATCCAGAGGCCAGTGCAGCCCCAGGAGGAAGGGATGGGAGCCCCAGGTCAGAGAAGCCTGAATGGCAAAGCCTCAACTAAGTAGACTTGTCTTCTGGGCTCTGGTGTAGGAAAGGGGTGAGAGGTGGGAAAAAAAACAATGAGTTGACCCTGGCAAGGACCGGAACCGATGCAGTACAAACCAACAAAGTTCAGCCCTGAGTCTGCTTCTCTCCTCTCTCTACACCCCAGCTCCCATTTCTACCTTCTCTACACCCCAGCTCCCATTTCTACAGGCCTAGGTGGAGACTCAGGGCCTGGCAAGGTGAAGTCTGTGAAGTTGACTGGACTATTGTAACCAAGGTGGAAAAGCAGACTCAGATATTTCAGAGAATTGTCAAGGCTTGGCTCTCAGATGGAAGGGTTAGCTGGTTGCCCCATACACCCTCTACCTGTAGCCTCTTCTCCTCCCTGAACTAGCCAAGCATCTCAAAGGGGTCATCTGTTCTCATTGACTCCATGGCCTTACCCCTAACTCCTGGCTCTTTCCTCTGCGGCCTGTCTACTTCCCTCACCACCTCCACCACACACTCGTACAGCTGAGGAAACTGAGGCCTACAAAGAATACTCATGACCTACTGTGGGCACACCCAATGGGCACGCCTGTGTCTTTATCGGATTTGACCTCTTTGCAGCATTGGGCCCCACTGCCCTCTCTTCTTGAGACTCATTTGCCCTCCACCTCTTCTCCCTCTGCTTGGTGAGTGAGTTCCTCTCTTTTGTCAGCCCCTTACACTTTTTCTATAGAGGGCCAGGTAGCGAGTACTTTAGGCTACGCAAGCCACACAGCCTCTGTCACATTACTTAACTTGCCTTACTTAGACACATTACTCAGCATTGTCGCCTACTTAACTCTGAAATTGTAGCGAAAAGCAGCCGTAGACAAACGAGTCTTGCTGCATTCCTATAAAACTTTATTTACAAAAGCAGGCAGAGGGCCTTCCTGAGACACTTACATGTGCTTCTCTCCTCAGTCAACGCTCTCCTCAGGAGGGTCCTGCCCCACCCACGCCTCCAGACACTCAGCTTCCAGCTGACCCTGGAGTCCCCTTGGTCATCACTTGTAGGCACCACACACTTAGTATGGCCAAACTCCCCACCGTCCCCCAAGCCCAGCTCTCCTCCTGCTTCTGTCTCACCTGTACCTTCACATTTTCCCTCAAATGTACCTCATTTGTAGTCAGATTGCCAAGTTCTTCCGAGTGGGGCATTGGGTCTTTGAGAAGCTGTATGTGTCAGTGGGAGAAGGCTCAGGGGGTGGAGGGGGAGGTGGAGACTGAGGGCCCCATGGAGAGACTGCAGTGCTAGGAGAGGTGGTGCCGGAGTGGGAAGCCCACCGTTGAGGGCTTGCTGGGCCTGGGATGCTGCCTGCCAACAGGCTGGGCAGCCCACAAGCCAGGGTCTTGGGGTTTCAATGGGGACCCACAGAGTTACGTTGAAGGAAAAGGAGTCGTGGACGGATTTGCCAGGTGCAAGCAAGAGACCACAGGTGAAGGGCAGGTATCCTGGAGCCATGGGCACCTGTCTCCTGGTCTGCCCAGCTCCAGGTGTTCCAATGGTCACTGAGCAGAAGGCAGGCTCGTTCTCCCAGCCATCTATGAATACTCCAGCGAGTGCTGAGGCTACAGCCCCTCCCTTCCTGTGTTCCTGCTTTGCCTCACCCCAGTGGCCATATGGCCAAGGCCCAGCAACAATGTCTGCAGCTAAAATTCAGGGGCTTCAGTCATTTCTGTCAAGATCCACAGACCCCACAGAAAGGACAACTCAATGAGGACCCCTAGTTGCCCATGTAGGACCACCTCCCTGAGGGCTGCTGACTTGCCAGGAAGCAGAGATGCTGGACTAAGAGGGAAGACAGACTCAAGGCTTTTTCCTATTCCCACACGGAGGAGGCTGGCAGGCCTCGCAGGAGCTCCAGCCCCCAGCTCCCTTGTTGGCGCTCCACCTGGTGCTGAATGTGCCTCTGATTGATGCTGCTCTAAACATTCTGTTCATTTGGAGCGGCAAATAGTCTCACCTGCTTCCCGCCCGCCGCATGCAGAGATAAAATTCCATCTTATTCATTCACTCTCCTCACCGTCCAGGGCCGTGATATGCGATAATTAATCACCAAGCCGCCTTCGCAAGGGGCACACCCGGGCCCGGAGGACAGCCCCTCCCGGTGCCACGCCCATGGGGCTGCTAACAGACTGACAGTGAAGGTTTGCTCAGAGGGCTCATTTCTCATCTCGGCCGCTCTCTTGGGGGTGGAAGGCCGTCAGCACCCCCTGGCACGCAGGCCCTGCTCCTGGCACACTCAGGAAGGCACTGGAATTTATACCGCCCATTTGAAAACAAATTCAACTGAGACAAAATTCTTTTTGTTTCAGAAGCCATCGCTCCATTTCTGTTTCTCATCAGGTGAACTGATGGCCGAGGGGAGTGGAAATAAACCACCCTGTGCCCGCAGTGCCTGGTGAACTGCTCCCCAACCCCTCACCACGGCATGGAGCCAAGCGTCCTGCTGCATTACCAGCCAAGGGCTGGTGCCGGGCTTTGGGCAGCTCTGGAAGCAGAACGGCAGGCTGGGGGCTATATCTGTGCCAGGACAGGTTGCGAGACAGCCCAGGAGTCATGCAAACTGAGAGACAGCTGCCCCCAACAGCAGGACACCTGCCCTCCTGTCTTGTGGTCCCTTATTCCTTCCTGGGGTCTGAAATTCAGTCTCAGAGGGCTTTTCCTTCCGCAGAGATCCTGGGAAAGGGAGACACGCCCAGTCACTCATGTGGGACTGGGAGGAAGTGGTGGCCCAGACCCTGCGCTCCGGAGCTCCTGACCCACCCAGGGAAATGAGGCCCCTGGGCAGAAGTGTGGGGATGTGGAATACTCAACCACGGGGTCTGAATGCCAGGTGCAGTGGAAATATCCTGAAGGTCGGCAGGCTCCCTGGATGAGGGGCTTGAGCCGGGCTTGAGGAATGGGGCAGACAGAGAGAAGGAAAGGGCTCTACTTTGAGGTGAGAGAAAGGTTCAGAGGAGGGATTAGGAGAGAGTGTTCAAGAATATACTTTCATTCAACATTAATTAAGTACCTACTGTGTTCCTGGTCAGTGTGAAGTAGGACTGAATTTGAATGATCAATGGTGGGACGGTCAGAGCTGGGCCTCCAGGCCAGGCTGAGACCTGCGACCTCCAGCTCTGTCCTGCCTTGCCCTGGGGCTCCAAGGCCTGGCAGCCTCCCAGGTCCCCACTGTTCTCCCAGCCCCCGGGATGATAGGGGTTGCGCTCACCCCATGGGCAGGGAGGGACCTGGCTATCCTATGCCTGGTTCCCTTGGTATTTCTGGGACCATGAAAATGTTGGTGGAGCGTCTGGGAGGCCAGTGCTGCTGAGCTGACCTTGCTCCTGAAGAATGCTCCATCAAAGAGAGGCAGCACCTGGAGCTCCCTTGACCAAAGGGCCTCTTACGGGCCTCGGCATGCTTCCCTGAGCCCAGGCTGCAGGGAGAGGAGGGGAGGGCACAGCAACACCTCTGGGGCACAGGGAGCAGCCACCGATGGACCCTCACACTTGTCTTTGGGGCGAGGGCAGGGAGCTGTTCCTTTGACCCAGGAACAATTAGCAAGGTGGCATGAGACCCAGAGAGGCAGAGTGCCCCGTAGTCCCTTCAGTGCTGTCCTGACAGGGCCTGCCACCTGGGTAGATCAATAGAGCTGAGCCACAGCCCTTCTCAGGGGACCAGCAGGCCTTGGGTCCACCTCCACTTTGCAGGAACAAGGGGTCCCCCAAGAAGATCCTGTCCCAGCTTCCAGGGCCAACGGGGACAGGGCAGGGGCTCGTTAAAAGCTTGGTACATTGTTTTGATGAGTTTCCTGCTGTAGGGCTCTGTGCACTGTGACTGTGACAGGTTTTAAGCTGCTCGTGGCTGGGCAGAGTCTGTGTTTGGTCTTGTGAATACTGAATGTGACACTGTTTCCGGATGAACAGCCACATCACCTTGGACAGCTCAATATAGTGAGCCGGCCGGGCATGGGGCCTGGGCAGACCCGGACAGGCCCGGGGAAGGGCAGGCCGCGCTTCTTCTTGGCTATGCCCGTCCCCAAGACTCTCATCTAAGGTCCACAGACTCCACAAGGCCCCAACCTCAGAGAGGTTAAGTCACTGTTCTCAGGGCTCCCCAGCCAGTAATGGGTGGAACTGGGATACTAAAAATAAGTTAATGATTTTTTTAAAGGGCCATAACTATTCTTTACTGAGCTGTTACTCTGTACTGTATAGTTTATATATTTGATGTTGTTCAGTCCTCAGACAGGTACTATTCTTAACCCCATTTCACAGATGAGGTGACCGAGGTCAGGCAGTAGTAGCAGAGGTGGGATTAAACCCAGGCAAGTCCAACTCCAAAACACACAGCTTTTCTACTACACTATTCTGCTTCCCAGGGAGAGGATGGGTGAGGGAGAGACCCAGAGTGCTTATGGTGTGGCAGTCATGGAAGGCTCCTTGGAGGAGGTGGCATTTGGCATTTGAGTGGCATCCAGAAGGATATCGTGATTGAAATAAATGTCAGGCAGAACAGTGTGAGCAAAGACACTGAACAGTGTTAGCAAAGGGCATAGAATAATCCCAGAGCACAGGGCACGGGCAGTAGGGCTCAGTGGGAACCATGGGGAACCATAGTGATGAGGTCAGCTAGAGCATACAGGCCTCGAATGCCAGGCCAGGGACAGCCATCCAAGGCTCTAGACAGAGAAGTAGCATCCGGGCTGAGCTGGGTGGAACTCCCACACCTGCATCTTAGAAAAGGAAATGATCCAAACTGCGGCCCCCATCATAGGCCAGAGTCCAGTAGCATCCCCAGACCAGTGCTGACTGAACAAACGTGCACCCGCTATAACTCACACAGGCCCAGCGGCACGCCCCCTCCTCCATGAAGCGGGTTCTCGCTAAAGCTGTGACACACCCAAGGCTGAGACTTCTGCCTGAGAAGCCTGGTGTTGGCCTCGTGGATGTAAAGATGTGATCGCCAATCCACGCCACCCGGCAAGGCAGTCGCCGCCCCCAGAGTCGAGGGATTGTTTTTAAGTGAAAGAGACGGAAAGAAATTTAAAATCAATACTTCTCGAATTAAGTTCTCCTTTCGTGGGATTAAAAACATTCCGCTCAAGCCTAGGGGAGCCTGTGGTCTGGGGGCAGCACTGAGGTGGTTAGTGCGTCTCCTGACCTCCAGATGCTCACAAACACTCGGAGCCGAAACAGAGGACCACAGAGGTTCCAGGGAGGGCCCGCCTGCTCGTGAGCATCCTTTCGCTCACTAAGGGCCAGTTCAAATGCCACATCCTCCAAGAAGCTGTCCTCACGCCCTTCCCTCTGGCCCTTCCTTGCTTCCATGTTTTCCTGGAAGGTCCCCAATGCCTGACATGGCCCTGAGCTGGGTCACCGTCTCTAGGCTCATGGGCAGTCAGCTCACCCACCTTTACCCCCGTGACCATAGCCCACCAGGCTGCTTCTCCCGCCTCACACAGCAGCTTCTCTGAGGTCATTTTTTTTTAAATAAAGTAAATTAAAAAGCTCTTTTGAACCACAGCCTGTGGGTGAGATAGAAGGTTTTTGTCAAGACTAAAGAGGTGATTAGCTTGCAGTGGGTGGATGTATGTCTAAAATGTGCTCTGTAGAAACGAGATCTCTTTGGAAAAAAGGCTAGGCCTCGATACAGGTGTTCTTATGTGTGTGAATTTGGAGATCTGGGAAGGTCTCCCAAAGTTCTAGGTCCGTCGTCCCCCTCAGAGAGTAACACAAGTTAACAGGCATTTACGAGGAGCCCGGCACAATGCTACATACTTTTCACATATTAAATCCTCACAGTCTGTGAGGTAGATCCTAGTATGACTCCCATTTTATAGAAGAGGAAACCAAGGCCCAGAGAGGTAAAGGAATTTGCCCAAGGTTGCACAGTCAGTGACTGGTAGAGCTGGGTTAGAACCCAGGCTCCTAAGCACTGCTCAACATCAAACGCAGGGACACTTAGCAGTCAGCTTAGTGTTATGACCACGTCACACACGCACCCAGGCTGCAAGCTCCATGTAGGAAGGCCAGGGTGGCTTCTGCTGTGCTCTGGCACCAAGGACAACGCTTGGTGCAGAACTGAGTTATTGGTGCCCTGGGTAATGGGGCCACTAATCTGGCCCCGTTCACAGAACCCTGTGCTCAGGGCTTATGGTTACCCCTGAAAGCCCAAAAGACAGGTGCTGGCAGAGACTATGCCTGGACACAGCCGAGCCCGAGGGCCATCCTGGGGTCTGTGGAAAGCTTGATGCAGCCCCTGCTTCTGTGCTGCTAGAGGAAGGAGATCCGGGTGAGCTGGGGGTTCAGGCAGGCTCCCTGGGGTGGCAGCACTTGTACCCTTGGGAGCTGGGGGACGCTGGGAATTGGCTCCTTTGAAACTGTTGAGGGGACAATGTGAGAGCTCAGACCCTACTCCATGGTGGCTCTGAGGGTGAGGTTTCAGGGCCAAGAGAGAGGGCAGGTCTCTCCTGCCCAGGTGGGAGAGGGTCTTGTGCCAGAGGCAGCCTTCGGGAAAGGACCAGAGTCCCTGCGGGCTGGCATTTGTCTGGACCTTACTGGAGCCTTGTTCAGCCCCTCCTTGCCCAGGCTCTGTTCAGAACTGAGGTAGTATTCCCATCACAGGTTTTAGCAGTTCCATCTGCATCGCGGTTCCCCTTTGTCTTCTCATTTCTCTTTCTGTTGTCCATAAGTATTTCTTGCCTTCTCTCTCTTCTCCCAAACTGAGCTCTGCCTGTTTATAATAAGAGGGAAAATGAACCTGTGCAGACCTCCTTGTTCCCTCATGAATTAGCTGGGCATAGAAGGGACAGCATCAAAGGTGCCTGTGCTGACTCAGTGCCATGCTCTGACCATTCCCCGGGCTGCCTGGCAGGACTCCCAAAGCATCACCCACCACCTCACACACACCTGCTCCAGAACCTTCAGTGGCTCCCTATTTCCTGGCTTACTGAGTCTGAACTCCTCTGCCTGCTCCCTAGGTCTCATGCCCCAGCCAGCCCTGTTCACAGTTCACTGACACTTACTCAGCCTGTCTCTTCCCGTGGGTCTATTTTCATTCCCCCTGACACCTCCCCCCACCCAAAAAAAGCTAATTTGTTCAAGGAGGGAAGGAACTGTGTCTGATTCACCTGTCTCCCCAGTATATCACGCTGGACACCCTCGCAGATTTTAGAGTGTTGATTTATTAACCATTTCAAAGCAGGAAGTGGGAAGGAGATTTGCAGGTGGGGGGCTCATCCAGGTCTTGGATGCCTGAGTCTTCTCCAAGAGGGTCGGCCAAGGACTTAAGAAAAAGATAAAGTGCCCAAAATAGTGTCAGGGCCCAGAGCAGTTATAGAGCCACACATGCTGGGCGGAGCTGTGCCAGGTGCTGGGTCTGCATAGCTGGGGAGGAGGAGGAAGAAGACAACGAGGAGGGTGCTGGGGGCAAGCAGGCGAGTGGGAGAGGTGGAGGCTGAATCAGAGGGCAGCTGCTCATAGCTGCGGGGATCCCAGCTCCAGAGACCAAAGGAGAGTCTGCTCCCCGCTGCCCACATCCTGCCCTCAGCTTCCACCCCAAGGGACACCTGTCTTAAGATCATGAAGGAATGTCATATTTCAACAATAGCAGGATAGGGTTCATTACTTGACTCGCTCTAATTAAAGGAAACAACACTTGGATTAGCAGCAGTCTGACCTGGGGGCACGGACTTGTGAGGTTTGCTCCCTGTGCTGTGCTTGGAGTGCAAGATGTGCACATGGCCTCTCTCCGGGTGCAGCTGGATCGGGGTAGGCGGAGGGCCAGCGCTGGCAGCCCCCCACCCCTCCTGGTGTCTGTGCAGATCAGACCTCATCTTCCCCTGCAGCCTCCTGCTCAGGCAATGCTGTGAACCAACACCCGCCGTCCATCATCCTCAGAATGGTTGCAGTGAGTGTCCATCAGCTCCATCTGTACCTCTGGCCACACCCCTCCAGGGCCCCGCTCGCAATTCCCCCCAAGCAACACCTAGAATTTGCTTGCTTAGGGATCTGCTGCCCAGGGTCTGTATGGGGAGGAAGGCCGCCAGGTGTCTGACATTATTGCTATGAGCAAGAGGGTGAGAAAGAAGTGGAGGGCAGGCTGTGCCCCCAGATCTATATATCTTGGGGTAGAGTTCTTGCAAGTGTGCCTCAGTGACTTGTCCTGTTTTTGTTTTGTTTTGTTTTTCTGCTTTCTTTCTCCAAACCCCGCCCCCCCGTACACAGTTGTATATCTTAGTTGCAGGTCCTTCTAGTTGTGGGTTGTCCTGTTTTATTTGTCGTTTCCCGATGGACATGGCTTTCCAAGACAGGGCCCAAGTCACTGTCCACCTCTAGGACAGCTAAGGCCAGCCCCAGAGCTGCATCCTCAAGGCATGCATGGCCCTGTTAGAGCCTTGACAGGCTCCCACATACGCACACACAGCCCCACAAGCTGGGCTCAGGGCCCAAAGGCCCCCAGGGAGAGCTCCTGGAACAGGGTTTTAGGGGGCAAATGGTTTGGGACGCTCAATCCCTTCACCCAAATCTGTGGTGGTGAGTCCTCAGGGGCAGGCGGCAGGGCTCTCTGCAGCCTGGTGGGAAGGCAGTGGCACGTTTGTTTTGATGGGGGGCACCTCCCCTGCCCAGGGCCCCAACCTTGCGCTAACAGGCATTCCGTGCCCCTCTGCTCCCAAATCACTTCTCAGAACATGCTGAGCGTCAGCAGCTGTCTCTCTGAGAAGAGGCAACTGTCAGATGAGCTTTGCGAGACTGTGGTGTTTGTTTAGAGAAAATTCTTTTCCTGCTAAAGAGGCTGTTTGTCCCCTGTGGTCACAAGATCAGTACAGACCCTCTCAAAGCCGGATCCAGGGGCTCAGAGGACCAGAGGGAGTGTGACGAACTCCTGGTCAATGAGGCCGAACCCAGGCAAGTGTTCAGAGAAGGTCCCACTGACCAGGCAGAATCAGCTGTCTGCACCCAGGGGCAGAGTGACTCCAGTGTCTGCTCAGGGACCCCAGGGGCAGCCCAAGCCCCGGGGACATGAAGAGGGGACCTGGGACAGAAGGCCCCTCCTCCTACCCCCAGGAGCCACTACTACCCCGCCATCTCATCTCACAAGAAGAGTCCTATGAGGAGAAAACAGTCCTACTGCTAATGGGATTAAGATGCATTTTTCAGTTTTCCAATTACGTATCTCAATTATTCCATGAATGTTAATTAGAAGTTGACAATGTAACTGTGAACTGGTAGGAAACCAGAACCTGCAGCTTCTCCCCCAAGTGGCTGCACGTGCCCTACACCAGCACGCACCAGGACACGCAGGAAGACTCCTCTCCATGCCGAATGTTTAAGGAATTTCCGCCAGGCCTCAGCACATGGCTTGGTGCTCCTGCCACTGCTCATCTGTCCCCACAGCAGGACACCAGGCCTTCGTCCATACTGCTTGGAACCCCCTCCTCTGGTCAAACTCCTTTAAGGCTCAGCTCACGTGCCCTCTACACAGGGTGGCTCTGAGGACACAGAGCAGGTGCTCCATCAAGTGTTTCCTCGCTGCCCACATCTCTCCTCAGCTCCCTCCCCTGGGCTCCCTCATCTCCCATTCCCCAGAGCCCGCACGGGGCCTGGCTCACAGTGGGCGCTCCCTAAAGTCATGCTGCAGGGAAAAACTAGGCACTGATGTCCCTGACCAGCTCCACCCACCTGAGAGGCCAGGCTCTGGCCCGGCCCATAATCTGAGAGCCACAAACCCTGGACCCCAGATCCACATGTGCCAACCGCTCATGCAGCAAAATCCTGGCCAACGTGGCTGGGACGTCCTGATCAAAGGCCTGGCCACGCTGCCTCTGACCTGCTCTCTGGAAACCTAACTCAAGCCCTGGAAAAGCCAAGTACCAGGACGGGGGTCCTGCCCAGTGCAGACCCTCAACTGGTAGCTCACGAGGGGAAGACAACCCCTCCTTGGCCATTTTCCCTCCATCACCTATCCCATCATGCTCTTCCACTTTTATTCTCTTGTTCCAGTTATTCAGCTCACATCTCAGGAGGGTCCTGGACCAGGGCTGCAGTGGCCTTTGGGGAGCTCAGTCAGGGAGTCCTGCAGAGCTGGGTCCTTTGCCTCTCTGAGCCTCAGTTTTCTTGTCTGTACGATGGGAGTCCTAAGAGCAGCTGCTTCAGAGAGCTGTTCTCAGGGCTCGGAATGGCGCTTGTAAAGGGCTAGGCTGAGTGCCAGCAGGATGCTCAGGGAATATTAGCCTTTATTACTACTGTTATTAGCCTCCTAAATCTAACCTACTTGGGAGCATTTTCGTAGAAAGAGGGTTCCAAGCAATAGTTAGCCAGGGTCTTTTGGGGACTCTGGACTCATGACCTTCAAGTGGCCCTCAGGGCCATTAATGCAGATCATAAACACCAGGCAAAGGGCAGAGCTGGCTGGCTCCGGGCTCCCGAGGTGGGGCTGGTGGAAGAGGCAGGATGTGTGACCGCCCACCTTTCAGAGCATCCCAGGAGTGTCCCAGAGCCAGGGAACCAGCGTACAGCCTCACTGCTCACCCACCAAGTGTTTATCCAGCATGTTGCACACGCCAGGCACAGGGCAGGCTGCTGGGATTCAGTGATGAGCAAAACCAGGTGTGGTTCCTGCCCTCAGAGTGTTTACCATCCTTGGGGGAGAGAGACAGAGAAACAGTGGAGATCCACTCTAGACAGGGTAGTTATGGCATGGGGGCACCCCTCTGAGGGGTAATGTAAAGGAATAGACCTAAAGGATGAGAAGGAGCCAGCCCTAAGTCCAGGCAAAGGACACAGCACATGTGAAGACCTGGAGTGGGGAACGAGCTTGCTGTGTTCTGGGAATGGAAGGCAGCCCAGCGTGCCTGGTGCGCGGTGGTGAAAGGAAGCTGTAGGCAGGCAGCTCTCACAAAGGAATGAGGGTGGGTGTTGCTCTGCGCGCAGTGGCCAGCTGCTTATTAAGATCCCTGGTTTGGGTGGTGTGGGGTGCCAGGCCCTGTGCTGGACCTGCAAGACCAGGCAGCCGAGGTCCCTGCCCCTTGGGGAGCCTCCGACCCAGTGGAGTGTCCTGATGTCCTCCTTCACCGCTGGGCTCAGTGCGGCCACATTTCAGGGGCAGTTTTCAAAGCCGGTGGGGATGACTTTCATGCCTCGTTTGCACCCCATGGCCAGTCCACCTCCAGAGTGGCACGGACCTTGGTTGGGAGTTTGGGATGCTCTTTCCATAACTTGGCTCATGAATATTCACGCCTGGGCTCCGGTAGAGAGCTCTGAGCTAACTGCAGCTGGCTGAGAGGCCCGGACTGAGCCTGCAGCCTGAGATTTCAAGGTCTTCCTGCGCTTCCTCCCCATGCCCTCCTGCCATGTTCCACTTGCGCCAGCTTAAGAAATGTGGCCGCTGGAGGCCAGGGGCACTGAAGTGACTGTCCAGGGTCAGAGTGGTGGCCACATGCAGGCCTGGAGGATGCTGAGGGTTAGTTTGCCCCTCTGAACTCAACAAAGGCCCCTGTATGAGTTTCCCAGGCCTGCTGTAACAAATTGCCACAAGGTCACTGGAAATAGTGTAAATGTGTTCGTAGTTCATAGCTCGGGAGGCCAGAAGTCAGAAATCAAGGAGCTGGCAGGGCCATGCTCCCTCTGAAGGCTCCAGGAGAGAATCCTTGCCTCTTCCAACTTTCAGTGGCTCCCCACATTCTTTAGATTGTAGCAATGTACCTCCCGTGTCTGTCTCCATCTTCACATGGCCTTTCTCTTTGTCTCCCTGGGTCCTCTCCTCCCCTTAAAAGGACACCAGGGATTGGGTTTAAAGCCCACCCAAAATCCAGAATGACTTCATCTCAAGATCCTTAGGTAATTGCATCTGCAAGGATCCTGTTTTCAAATAAGGTCATATTCTGAGATTCTGGTGGACATAGACTGGAGAGGGATGCTATTCTACCCACTGTAGCCCCCAGGGAGGATGGCCCTGGCAGGGAGTTGGTGTGGGACGTCTGCCGTGTACCGTCTTGGCCCTCACGGGTGCTTGCTACCCCTGTGGCACCTCCACCCCCGATCACTCCTATGCTCTGTGGCTCCCACTCCATCACCACGTTCTCACATTCCCTGGGGCCCCTTCGAGGGTTCCCTGAGCTTCCTAGGAGATATGTAATGACCAGCCCAGGCTCAGCCTGCACCTCCTCACCAGGCTCCTGGGACCCAAGTGTTGGCTACACTCTACAGTACTAGAAGTCCAGAGAATACACCATCAGCTCTAAAGAACTTCTCCACAGAAACTGACATTCCTCTGCATGAACCATCAGCATCACAGCAGCACTTGAATTACAACCACCCAGTATGAGCAGTGTGGCCAGTGCTGGCCAGGGCTGGGGCCTCCCAGTGCGTGGGGATTAGACAGGTTGCAGCCACATCTTCAGGAGATGATGCCTGGCACCCCTACCCTGGTATGGAGGCCCAGGGGCCTGAGTTTCAGGTCCAGCAAGGCTGTTAGTGCCCTGATACCTGAGGCTCCCTTGGCTTACTCATCCACACAAGGAGCAGGACTCCAGATGACCTGCAAGGTCCCATCCTCCCTGATGTCCTCGGTCTGAAGCACAGAAATGCCCCTACTCAGCTGTCGGGAAGTAGCTGGAGTTTTCAAGATGAGAGCTACCTGCAGACCTTTGAGAAGCCCCCTCCAGGAGGGCTGCTCTCCTCCAGCATGTCCCTCTGAGCCCAGGACCTGGTGGCCAGCCTTCCACCAAGAGCTTCCTTGCACCTCTGATGTTCCCCAAGGAGCTCCTGACACAGCCTCTGCTGCGATGGCCTCCTAGGGCAGGCAGGGTAACGGGTCCTGGCTCCCTTAGACTGTGTTGGGGGAAAGTTATCATTAAAACATGTCTGAGTCATGACAGAGGAGGAAGCATAAGCTGATGTCAGCTTTGACAGGATGTGGGAAAGAAAGTTCCAACGGAGGCAGAGCCCTCCTGGAACGCCTGAGAACGGCAGGCTGTCCATGGGGCTGACAGGAAGGCGAGGTGTGAGAATAAGACCAAGACTGCAGCTGAGGCGCAGCACAAGTCCTGGTGAGCCAAGGCGGGTGGGAGCCACTGCAAGAGTTACACAGGGTCTTACAAGATCCCTTTAGCTCCAAATACACACACCACGTTGGAGCTGGGAGCCCTGGGGGAGGCAGGCCTTTGGACAAGGTGTGGGCGCCTGGCCTTCCTGTGGACTGGCACTTTTCAGCTGGCAGTTGTGGGACCTCTCAGTGCTTGTGAACATTGCCACACTAATTGCATCAGCCCAGTAGCACTTTGCCTAGGCCGTGTGACCAGGTCACCACTGATAAGCTGGGGGTGCCCCTGGAGGTCCCTGGGGATAGTCTTTCCATCTGTGACGTAGGCGTGCTTCCTGCTGTTGTGGAGGGCCGTGTGGTCCAGGCCATGGGACTGAGTTTGGAGGGGCTCACACCTCTGGTCACAGGGATGGACAGAGGGTGTGAAGTCCCTTGTCACGTGGGCATCTTCACTAAGGAGTCCCTGCCTAACCCCAGACTGGCTGTTCTTCAGGTTTTGCTTCACAGCAGCAGTAAGTGTCCTTGGAGCAACCCCCAGTAACAATTCAGAACAGGAATTCATTCAAATTATGTTGGGGGAGAAAAGAGCTGGGGCCTCCAGAACCCTCCGGAGAGTCAGCTATGCTCATGGGCTGCTTCACCCAGAGCACCGGGGTTCATTCCACGGGGCCAGTCAGGCCCAGGAGGGCCCGGCCTCCCTGCAGGCTCCTCCCGGGACTTTCCCGTGGGGAGCTGGGTGGAAGCTGATGGGAGCAACAATATATTATTTTCTCTTTATAGTTTTTATTTACCGTATAGCCCTACATTTCAAATTATAATGTTTCTGTCATTTTTTAAACTGTAATTGATGTATACCATACACAGAAAGTACACAAATCAAAAGTGCACAGTTCAGTGAAGTAGGCATGGGCACCCCCGTGTAATCACAGTTCCGATGAACAATTAGAACATTACAGCACCCAGACACCCTCTCTCTTCCCAACTGTAACTATTATCCTGCTTTCTCATACCATAGAGTCATTCTGCATGTTTCTGAACTTTACATCGATGGAAGCATACAATATGACCCTTTTGTGACTGGCTGCTTCCTCAAAAATAGTTTTGCAAGATTCATCTATTCCAAGTTCATCTATAACAGAGTTTGTTCCTCTTCCTTGGTATATAATATTCCATTGTAAGAATATGCCACAGTTGATGTACCTGGGTTGTTTCCCTTTTAGGGCAATTATAAATAATGCTCCTATGAACATTCCTGTGCAAGTCTTTGATATGCGTTTCTGTTGGAAATGGATCTTGGTGTGAAATTGCTGGCCAAGAGTATGCGCAGAGTAATAAGATATTAACTGCTAGTTTTAAACATACTCCTGTTGTGAGGATGGGGACTTAGACCATGGTGGGGAGGGGGACAATGGCCTTTAGCCCCAAGGCACCTCTTCAGGGTGAGCTAGCAACACAACCTTGAGCGCTCCCCCCGACCACAGCCTTAAGCCCCTGGGTGTTCCTCCAGGCCCCTCCCTGCCTTTGGTCCAAGGACAGTCTCCAGGATTCTGTATCCTAAGGGTCAGGGCTCCCTGGGACAAGCCAAAGAGATGGGGAGCCAGAGCCAGACAGATCTTCAGGGGCCCTTCAATTGCCAGCCGTTAGGCAGCCACCTGCTCGGAGAAGCCACCTGCCTTGCCCTCCCTCTCACTCCCTTCCCTCCCTCTTGCTTCCTCCCCTCCCTCTGCACTGGGGTCCAGCATCCAGCTGGCATGGCCCCTGCTGGCAGCCAGCCCAGTGCAGGGCTGTGAACCCCCCTGCATCTCCCAACTTGGGAGCAAGAGATGCATTTCCCTCTCTGGGTAACGTGCAGACCCCACTTAAAGGGGAAACATTGTGATTTCTCTCTATTGACTTAAATTATGTTTAGAGTAATGTTAGTTAAATATGCACACATATAAAACTAAGTACACGTTCCTTCTGCATAGAGCTCTTTTAAAACCATAAAGCTAAAACAAATTTATAAATGAAATAAAAACAAACTGCAAAACCAATAAACTTCAAATTAACAACATTAATTTAATGTGACAAATGAGACTGTTTTCCTGAAACTAAATCAGCACTCACAGCGTGACCCTGGGGCACCTGCTGCCGTTCTCTGGGGTTTTCTGTGACTTCATCATGTGCTGGGCGATGACAGCCCTCCCGCCACTTTTCTTCCATTCAAACCATTTCAGAACATTCATTCCTTCAGTCTCCGGACCTCTGAGCCTCCATCTGCTCATCTGTGAAATGGAGAGAGTAGGTAATAATATTTGTGGTGAGAATTGAGCCGGTTGATGGACACTCAGTGCGTAGCAGGGCCGGCCACGTGGGCAGCCACACAGGCCTCTGCCCTCGGAAGGGCCGGCACTTGGTTTAATGCTCGGCTGTCACAGTTTTGAAATTCTTGGTACTTTTTTGAACAAGGGCCCTGCATTTTCAGTTTGCACTGGGCCCCACCAATTACATAGCAGATCCCCTGCAAGACACAGAGCCAGGCACACAGGTGACGCTCAATAATGGTTATTTACTGGGACCTTGTCCCTGTTACTAAGTGCAGTTGCTTTGTGCTGTTTTCCTCTGAAGATGGTTTTATCTTCCTATTATTTAATAGGGACCAGAGATTCCCTATTAAATGTGTCATTTGTTTTTGACTAATTCTCGGAGTTTGGTGTGTGCACAGAGGTGAGGACACAGGTGTGTTGATGGAAGGATTAGCATCTTCCATCACATGGGCAGGCTGAGCACAGTGACCCCATCCCGAGCCCTCTCGCTCAGGACCAGGCCCCCGGGCTTCATGGACACTCAATCACTTTTATCATACCTGGTGCAAAATGGGGCCAGGTGGAATACTGCTATTTTCTCAAAACCATTTAAGTAGGTGGCCAGAGTTTAAGTTAACAGGTTATGGAGTTGAAGACAATTTAATGGATTAGAGGCTCACACAGAGTTGCTAATTTAATTTCCCTTTTTTATTGCTGTTCTCCCAAAAAACAGCACAGATAGCCTTTCTCCAAGAGTAAGATATTAATAATCACTGCATTCTGCAAGAGCAGGAAAGGGCATTAAGATTTCGCAAGGTCTCTCTATTTGTCCCTGACTTCTCCAGGCTCCTCCGCTGGCCCAGATAGAGCACAGACCCGGGAGATTAACTGCTCAAAGTTCTAGGATGTGGAAACGGCATTTAGCTGCTGTCGCCATACTCAAGTCACATCCCTGCCTGCCCAGAGCACATCTCTGCAAACAGCACTGTGTCAGCCCCTGGCCCCTGCCCTGGCCTTGTTGAGGAGTCTGCCAAAGAAAAAGGAACACTTAGGCCTTGGAGCACAGGCATTAATATCCCAAGTGTCCTTATCATGGAGGACTTTGCTCCACAAGGAAAGTAAATCTTTCCTTGGGGGACACGGCAGGCTAAGGACAAAGATTACTCCCTGGGCTTGAAAATCAGCCATCAGACTTGGGCTCCTGGTTGAGAGGCAAAAGGGACCTCCACATCAGTCAGCACCCCCTGTGTGTGCCCAGGGTTATTCTTGGCCAGGCAGAGGAGTGGGATGTGGACCCTCCACATCAGTGTTTCCTGTGGAGTGGTTTCCTCCTTCCACCACCTGCAAACTGGGGTCTCCCTTTGGCTGCACAAAGGCCTAGAAACAAGGAAGTCTGGTCAGGGCATCTTTGCAGCTGTTTCTTCCCACTAGCTACCCCTTCCCAGGTCTTCTGGGTTTCAGCAACCTCAGGGTAAGATGGGCCTCAGAGGTTATCAGTGGCCAGCGTCCCCTTTTTTGTACCCCTGTGGGAGCATCACCAACTTCTACAGGCAGATCCGCAGGTAACCCTGACCCCAAGCAGCTCCCACCTCAATCCAGGGGAGCCACAGGCACAGGGGACCCCCAGTCTGGCTGCACAGGGCCCCAGGCCTGAGGATTCTGGAGCCGTGCTGTCCAATACAGTAGCCACTAGCTACATGTGGCTGCCGAGTACCTGAAATGAGGCTAGGCCAGAGTGAAATATGCACACCAGATTTGGAAGCCTTATGTGGAGAAAGAACGTAAAACATCTCATTAACTAACTTTTATATTGATTCCATGTTGAAATATTTCAGATGTATTGAGGTAATTACTATCACCTGTTTCTTTTACCTTTTTTTATGTGACTGCTAGAAAATTTGAAACAGATATGTGGCTTGCATTGCATTGCATTACTTTTCAACTGGACACCACTGCTCTAGAGAGAACAGAGGAAATATCTCAAAAGTTAACCAGGAAAGTCAGGATTCTGACAAGGGGAGAGAAGACTAAACTCCCCCAGCAGACCCCCGGCAGGACTTTCCCCAACACAGACCCTCCAAGGCCTCCTGCACCTGCTCCTGAAGTAAGAGGCAGAGGGGTTGGGGACGCCTGCCAAGAGGTCCCCAAAGGGGGACCTCGGGCTGAGCTATTACAAATATTATCAGGATCAGAAAGTCCGACTGGGTTTTCAGGGGCCACCTGGGTACCAACACATGGTCCAAGTTTTCAGATTCTCTTGAAAATCTGGAGAAACAGTCACAGGTCTGCCACCTCCTCAGTGCCTGGGAAGGGGTGGCTAGTGGGAAGAAACAGCCGCAAAGATGCCCTGACCAGACTTCCTTGTTTCACTGTGCCTCACTGCCTCCACAGACCTTCACCGCGCGCCGTATTGCCTTCAGTCCTAACACAGCACAGTCGTTTGCAGACTAATAAATCGGAGAGTTATTATTGCTTTAAAATGCAGACATATCTGGGGTATCCACTTAACGACACACATGGAGTAAATTACTTTTGGATGACAGTTTTTAATTGAATTAAACTAACAGCTTAGTAATATGTTGCAATAAGAGGAATATTAGGATGATTAAAAGATCTGAAAACTCTTGTGAAATTAAATGATTAAACATAATGCTGAGTAAATGAACAAGCCTGTGTATATTAATCAGTTGTGGGTCTCAGCAAACGGCCGTGTAACTAAATGTGCATTACGGCCCTAAACACGCACAGCTTCCCACTCTCCCCATGCTGGCTCTCCATCACGCGCTCCTTACCGCCACGCTGGGCGAGCTGCTTTTTCCACAGATAGACAACACGCTGGTAATTTAGTGAGTGTGATGGTCGCAAAAGCTATTGCTTCTTGGCAAACACTCATTCCTTTGGTTGTTTTTTGCTTCAAGGAATGGCCACATAATTAATTTTCAGTCTGTTTTTAACTGAGATGAAACTTTAAGGGGCAAACATTTATAGAATTCTGGCTTCCATTCTGATCAAAGGAATTGACCTTCCTGGCCCTCCCCGCTGTTTGAGACGCCTCTTGTTTCCTGTTAACCCAGCCATCTCCACTGGCTTATTTAGTTTGCTTAGGACCGTTAGCTGGGCACACTGGTCTCAGGAAGCAGAGGATGGAAATGTCATGCTGGGAGTAAGTGCTGATTCCGGAAGCCTCTTGGCCAAAGCTCTCGGGGTGGGGGAGGAGCAAGCAGCTCCTGAGAGTGTCCCAGGAGGGCGTCTCTGCGTCCCTCCATCCCTCTGCACCTGGCCTGCCAGCCCGCGCAGGTGCCTTTTGGATGACCTAGAAAACTGATTAACTTCCTTCCTCAGCTCATCCCCCGCCTGCCCAGAGATAACACAGGTAATTTCTTTTCTGATCATATAAATCTTTCATGCCCAAGTCACACTCATAATTAGTTGCATAAAAATTCAGGTTACGACTCAAGCTGTTATTAGGAAACATGAAAACAGTGAAAAGTTTTGTTCCACTCTCTAATGAAAACTCTCAAGGTCTCTGTTACAGAGAACAGAAGGGACATGGTATCTCATTAAGGGTAAAATTTAATTCAGAGCAGAGTCTCACTTGCTGGACTTGATGCTGAATATATTTAAAAGGAAAAAGAAAGGCCCCTGCCACGCCTGGCTGGAAGTTTTAAGCAAGTCTGTGCTCATGCCCACACTGCACTTCCCTGGTGGTCTCCCCAGGCCCCCTTCCCTCGGCGGGTTTCAGAGTCTTTTGCTTCCTAAACCAATGTTGCAGGAAGCCCAGCAGAGGCATCTTCTCAAATGAAAATATATTCCCCAAACTAAAGTGCTGAGCGGACCCGTTTTGCAGCACATCACGTTGGAAAATAATACAGTGGAATTCCATTAAGCCGATGTCTCCCAAAGAACAAGTCAGCTTTCTGAAAAGTCCCTGTAAAGCACGGCAAGCGTCTCAGGGTTTAGTGTAATCAACTGCCAGGGCCACTGGATTCATCTTCCCCAATTTGGCAAATTCAGAGCCCTAGAAAAGAATCGCATGACCATAACTACCCAGGAGACCAGAGGGCTCTTCGAGGCCGGCCTTGGCAGGGCTTCCTCCCTCTGCACAATCATCCTTCCAACTGAGCCAGCTCAGGAAGCAGCACTAGCTGGACTCCAGGTTAGAACGTAAGAGGCCCCTCAGAGAGCCCAGGATCTGAACTCCAAAGATGGGAGTAGATTTTCTCAGAGGGTGCCAGTCCTGAAGGCCGAGGCCCATTATGATTATTAAACTCATCCTCTCCAGATGTCACAGCTGGCCATGCCCCCTCAGCCCTAAATCCAGCAATTCAAGTGGTCTGGGCCTTGGGTACTTTGGGGTGCTTTACAGGCTGCCAGGCAGGGGAGCACGGGTGGTGGTGGCCTAGGCCTCATGGAATCCCAGCCCCCAACATTGTCACCTGAAGCACAAGAGGCAGCCTCTCAGCTCAGCAGATTTCATTCCTTACTTTTCTCCAGGGCAGAAATGCTGAAAACACTAATTTGTCAAAACTCCGAAAGCCACAGGCCTGAGCCAACAAGGAGAGAAGCAATCAAGACTTCATCATCAGAGGAGGCGGGCAGCCCCAATGTCCTATCAAATTTAGTCCAGAATGTGCTTCACCATTATTGTAGCTATGCCCTTCAGCTGCCACACCGTTTCAGGAATAGAGCACTAATACATTCTGTGGCACAGCCTCTTTATGGGGAGGACGGGATCCCGGTGCCCCTTGACAGAGAGAGAATAATAGCATAATACAACAGAACATTTTTGAAATGCTAATGCACGCTCCCTGCAACTTAATTTTATTTTTTTTCTTATTGGCTTTTTTATATGACATTTCACAGTCCTGTAGCCTCAATAGCTAGATCTGCCTCGTAAAAATGACAATACAGTGATTTAAAGAGGAGAGTCCATCAGAGCGAAGTGGATGGTGTGCTTTTAAAGTATCAGTTTAGCACCTCTTACCTAGGGTCAATGTTCATTTTCAATACATCATTAAAGCATCCTGTTAAATCACTTGGTGAGTGGCCATGTTCTTCTTCCCTGTCTCCATGCTGGTTTTCTATGGAGATAATGAAGTGGAACCCTGCGGGAAGAGCCATGGTAGGCACACACGCTCTACTGAGTTGGGGGCTACCAGGGAAGGTTGACCTGAATTAGAGACTTGGAGAGGAAGGAGGGAGAGAAGACGACCGTGTGTGGGGGCATTGAGGTTTCCATCCGGAGGTTGGTGGTGCACAACTGATGCCATCAAATTTGTCCTCCTCTCTCCGTCAGCTTTACAGCACAGTGTTTCCCAAATCAATATTCATGAAAGTCCAAGCTGCAGTCAGCTCTGCAGCCAGCAACCCAACAAGATGAGAGACAGCACGCTACCATGCCTTGTAGAACTCTGCAGACCCCAAAGTCAGCTCAGGGGCCAGCAGCATTAGCCCGTCCAGCAAACCTTCGGTGGAGTAGGGCGAAGGTCTCCCCTCTGGTGAGGGCTTCACCAAAGCATCTGGCTGATTGAAAACACCCAGATCCCAAAGGAGCAGGAATTCCTAAGAACTCCTCCCTCAAATGCAGCGCCCCTGTCCAGTCACCAGGAGACCCTGAAAGAGCAATGCTCCCAAGGGCTTTCTTTCACTTTCTTTTTGAAATTATATCTTCTTCTTCAAAGCGATACATGCTAATTTTACACAATTGCACATTAAGTTGAAAGACCACTCCTCCCAAACCCACTGCCTCCCCAGTCCCTGCCCTGAGGACAACCTCACTGACAACCTGGCGGGATCCATCTTTCTTTCGAGCATGTGCAAACACCCACACAGGTATTTTTGTGACCTAGGACTAGACTCCACATTGCCTTACAATTTGCTTTTCTCACTGAAACCCCTATCATGTCAGTACAAATAGATTGACCTGGCTCCTTCCAATAGTTGTATAATATTCTATTTGGGCTGAACGTAGTATATTTAACCAATCCCCTGGTGGTGGGCATTCAGGTTGTTCTTAGTTTTTCACTACCACGAACAATACTGCAGTTGGCATCATTAGTCAAAGACATCTTGGCACATTTGTGCAAGTATAATATCGGATAAATTGACAGAGGCTTCTGGAGGAGTCTGATTTGCAGGTGCCTGGCAGCCCCTCCAAAAATGACAGGCTCTTCTCTCTATGTTTTATGGTTTCCAACATTAGAGAAAGACTAAACAGCCCACTCCCTCCTCCCCGTCTTGGGGTGAGGAGGGCAGCTGAGATTCGCAGTTAGAATCTGCTCCAGAGAGGCTGGGCTACAAAGGCAAAGGGACCGTGCCACCTCCAGTTTGACCTGCAGAGGCTTTAGAAGCCCCCAAGACCCTTCAGTCATCCAGGAACTCAGATGTGCATCAGCCCAGCTTCTCAGACCAACTCCTGTGCCAGGGAGGGGTGGCTTACCAGACTCCTCGCCCAAAATAGGCAACAGCACAGAAAGTGGGGCAGGTGGAGCTCTGAGTATTGCCATGAAACTGTCTGCCACGTAGGTAGGAAGGCACAACTTTGACCAGCTCTGTGTTTAAAACCCAAAGTTTTCTGCATTATAACCTGATGACCTCGGAGCTCGGGCCACAGCAGATAAAGCTCCCAGCAAGAGAGAATCCAGCCTCTGTTCTTGGTGAACAGTGCTCTTGCTAAGGCCTTCTGAGTGGATTTCTCCTGACTTATCCTCATGTTCTGGTTATGTAATTACCAACCCAGATGTCTCTGGCATCTAGGTTTCCAAGCCCCCTTGAGTTATCACCAACTGGTTTTTCAGAAACTACTGCATATTGGCTAAGATTTCATTTGAGTCCATTGAACTGGTTTGGCTTCTTTTTTTTCAATGCAAAATTGCTCACTTTCAATCTGAGGATTCATGCTAATAAAAGCACATTCCTCACCAGGTTGCTGGCAGACACGACCCATCAATGATACTGTTCTTTTATGCTGAGGCTGGATGTGGCCCAGACTCCTCAATACAGCCGATTAGATTTGGTGCACACATTGAACCCACCGGCCATCCCTGCCACCAGAGGTACAGAAGACAGACCAAGTGAGAGATGAGTACTGGTGTCCCAATGTCACATCAACACCTGTGGTCCCCAGATTTCACAATCTTACTTTTTTTAATTGAAAAAAATTTCTTTCTTTTATATTTAATTTTTTAATTAAACAAACAAACTTGGAGGCCTAATTTAGGGTTGCTTTGCCAATTTTTCATTTGGCCAAGGAAGGACTAGTAGCTCCTACTGTTACTATGACATCATAAAAGAAAGGGCATAAGTCAAAACGAAAATACTTTCAGACTATAGGAAGGTCCATTGGCAGCCTTACAGCAGCAGCAAGAACCTCACATGCACGCACACACACGCACCTCCCTCCTTGCACATCAGAGAAGCCGTCTTTCACAGAGCAGCACTAGCCCCCAGACCAGAGTTTGATTTGGGTGCCACATCTGGAGAGAAACATCTGGATGCCAGGGTGGACTTCGCAGATTTGTGCAGGTGCCAGCACTGAGCCCTGACAGCCTCGCCACCCACCCTCCTCAGGTTGGTCTGACATCTCCACTGGTTTGGTTAGCAGACCAGAAGTGGTAAGGCCTCACTCATCCCAGCCAGCCTCGTTCCATGCAGCGAACTCCTGGCCTCTTAGCCACGTCAGTCCTGGTCAGTTTGTGGAGCGGTGCGTGGGGGCAGGTAGCTGCAGAGAGAGTGAGTGGGCCAGCCAGAGAGGTAGAAGGACAGGGCAACATGATCCTTGGAAGAGTTAGGAGGTCTCCTGGTCCGAGACAAACACAACAGAGGGATGCGGGTGTTATCTGGAGGGTGAGAGCACTGTTGATTGAATTCTAGCGTTTAACCTGTTGGTTTACAGAGAGTTGGCAAACAAAAGTGGCTTTTAAAAATACAAGTGAAGTTTCCAGAGCCCATGACCTAATCTAGGAAGCCAAACCCCAGCCCTGACACCGTTCAGAGCCAAGTTTGGGGTTACACAGCCTGGGAACCCTTGGCACACAACACTTGAGGTGCACATGAGCAGAAGTATGGGGTATTAGCTACGCTCCCTGGGAAGCCATCCTCTGGGGCAAAAAGAGACTTGCAGGAAGAAGCCCTCAGCCCTTCACACCCTAGCCAAGCTGGTGAAATTTGGAGGTTGGGAAAGGGCCTGCTGTGTCTAATGACCTTCTTCCTGGAAGCACCCTTTCTGATCTTTGGACCCCTCCTCTGCCCCAAGCAAACCAAACTTCCTACCAGCTGGAGACCATCTAGCAGTCTCCTGAGCATTAATGACTGATGGCCATGGTAGACTCTACCTTCCCAGAAGGTACCTTCAGTTGTGAAACGAACCTTCAGTGATGGACTCAAGTATCCATTGGCAGGGGAGCAACACTGAGTTCTTCCCCAAACAGGCCTCACTGTGGCGCTAGTGCCTTCCTCACTCTCACCATCCTGGGCAACAGAGAGAGGATCCAGTCTAAGACCTTGGACAAGTTGCTTCACCTCTTTTGGCCTCGGCTTCCTCATCTGTGAGATGAGCAAATGCTCCCCACTCAGCCTCCCCATGGGGCTGATGTGACCGTGGACATGCAAGCCCTTTGTGATGAAGGGTTGTCCTTATTGCCACTGCCTGGTCAACCACAGCCCCAGGATGCGTCTCCCCTGTCCTGTGGGCCCTCAAGCCTGGGCTCAGGAAGAGGCCCTCAGCCCCCTGCAGACACACAGCTCTGACACGCAGCCAGCCCAGCTGCAACTTTCCGATGGCTGACACCTCCTTCGGATCCTATTGATTCAGTGCTTGCCCTGCGGCTACCTTCTCACCCGACCCCAAGAATCCTGCTAAGCTGCAGGGCACCTGAGCCACCTTCCTCCCCTCCCCTCCCCTAGTCTCTTGTCTTTCCCTCCCTTCCTGCCCCTCCCCAACAGGACCTGTGGAATCAAAATCACCAGATTTTCTTCCTAGTCCTCCACGTAGGAGAGTGGTCTTGAGAAATGGAGTCACGGAGACTCCAGGGGTAGAGGCCAGGCCAGACCCTCCATCTTTGTGACTTGTGGGGACCTCCGTGCTCTCAGAGGGCACTGCAGGAAGTGGCATGTCTACCCCTTTCTGGTCCCTAAGGGGAGGAGCAGGGTCATGACCCTTCTAAAGGCTGAGGGCACCCAGTGAGGAGCCAGGGCCAAAGGGGAAGCCCTGGTCACTGCTCTGGGCCAGTGACCCCCACTGCTGCAGCTGCTGCAGGCTAACCACAGGAGCATCTTCAGCCTGCCCTGCAAGGGGAGATGCCCAACTCCCAGGACACCTGTGTCCCCTGCCTGCCAGGCGAGCAGAGGACAGGGGTGGATGGTGCCCTTTGCTCTCTGCTGCCAGAGACCCCCACTTCCTAGTCAGTGAGGGGCTGGGCAGAGGCAGGTGGCTGCCCCTCCCCCTTCTCACAGAAGGACAAAGGACTCCTGAAGCCCTGGCCCTCCCGAATTTCCCAGGCGCTGCTGACGTGCAGGGATTTGTTCCATGCCATGCTTGGTTCACCACCTTCTCTCCGAGGTCAGGAGCCATTGTGGAGGGTGGCTCTAGGGGCAGACAATGAGGCAACAGCTGCTCAGTGGACCCTGCCTAAGCCAGGCAGGCCCATGGCTCACCAGGCATCCACCCTCAGCTGCTCCCCAGCCGGGAGAGGGCCAGGCCTCCTCCTGAACCACATACATTTTAATGGACACATTTCACTGGTCATTGCCCCGTGTGTGCAGGAGCTCATTAAGCCAGCGTTGTTTCAGGACAGCAGGAAGCCGTTCTGCCCATGACTTCCCGGCCTGTCTGTAGAACCACCAGGAGAAAGGAAACTCATTTCCAGCTCCCAAGGTCAGTGCCCTGGAAAGTGCGTTCAGCAGGCACGTCGGCTGCACGTGTCACTTCCTGTGTATCCCATGTCTGCACACAGAGGCCCCCACACCTGGGTGCATGCCCAGAGCATTCTAGTGGGTACTGGCCGGGTTCACAGTGCCCAGCCAGGAGCTAATGGGAGCACTGTGGTCACAGGCTGTGGGACCGTTGAGCTTGGCAGCCCTGGAGGGCCACCATGCTCGATAGTCACTGTGCGCTCACCCTTAACGAGAGTTCAGATGCCCCACTGTGGGCCGGCAGTTGGGGAACAACATGACCAGGACTTGCAAGACTGCTGCCAGCCTTCAGAGAGAATACACTTTGGTTGGAGTCATTAAACAATCCCCCACTCCTTGGGTGAGTATGAAGGGGGAAGGATGAAGTCTCATCCACTTACCACTGCAAAATAAGGTCACTCGTTGTGTGTCCCAACCTCACTGCTGGAGGCAGCGTGCCTGGTGGATAAACCTGAGCTCTGCCGCAGCCTCACTGCTTCCCAGCTGTGCAGCCCTGAGCACTCCCTTCACCTCTCTGAGCCACAGGGATAAGGCACCTACCCTACAAGGTGGCCATGGGGTGGAGCACCTCCTGTGGTGCCTACGCATAGGGGGCTTGGAAAACCAGGGCTGTGGTGATCCATCCCCGGGTTGCCCACCACCCTCCACGGCCCAGGCACCTCAAGCTCCCAGCTGTGCCCAGCTTTCTGTCCCTCTGTGCCCAGGCTGCCCATCTGCCCCCTCTTCAATTGGCAAGCTCATTATTCCTTGATTCAGCTGGTATTCATCGGGATCGGCTGAGTACCAGGCCCGTGCGGGGTGCTGAGGAGGCGGCTGAAAACCAGGCAGGGAGAGCTCCTGCCTCTCCTGACCCCGCCTACCCCTCAGCCCTACCCGAGAGTGCCCCATTGGATGCCCCTTTTTCGGCTGATGCCGCCTCTTAAGGGAGCCCGTTCACCTGGTCTCCACAGAAGGTAGCGCACACTGTCGCATGGGGCACCCTGACAAGACTGTGGCTCCAACATTAGGTGCGAGAGAGGATGTGGCAGAAAGGCCACTGGAAGCCTCAGGAAGGCACAGGGTGTGGAAAGGTGAGGGGCTGAGGTGGGAAGCGGCACACCGCGCCAGCTCCCACGGGGCTCCAGACTTTCCCCAGGAGGCAAGGGGGATGGTCAGGATGTGGGCCTGGAGGCAGGAGGCCTTTGGAGGGGCCCTGGCTCTGGTTCTGGGAGTGGAGGAGAGGCCGAGCTGAAAGGCTTGGAAAAGAGGCAGTCACCAGACCTGGGAATGGTGGGGACAAGAGGCTGATGGAATGACAAAGGACAGTGAGGCCAGGCCTGGGAACGGGGACTGGAGGAAAAGATGAGGTGAGGGATAGGACAGGCCATTTAGGGTGGAGGTTCCATGGACATCAGAGCACCAGGTCCAGAGGAGCGCAGGCTGGCCCAGCTGGGAATGCCAGGGGTCAGATTGCCCCTGGGGCCACACAGGGCCTGGCTCCCAGCAGGCTCTCAGCTGGTGGGGTAGCATGAGTGACGGTATAAATGCATGGTTGGATTTTCGTATTACTGATTGCTTTCCAACCATGCCATATTGGTTTAACCACAGAGGGCTCGACTGGTAACTCCACTCTCCTGAAGCATTGTCGGTTAAACAGAAGCAG
Source organism: Equus przewalskii (assembly GCF_037783145.1). NCBI lineage: Eukaryota > Metazoa > Chordata > Mammalia > Perissodactyla > Equidae > Equus > Equus przewalskii. The sequence goes on from NC_091843.1 coordinate 41,512,107, forward strand.
CCTGTGACACGGATGACTCCAGTGCTTCCCGAGGACCGCTGGGCTGGCCCAATGGTCTGCAGAGGGACCATGGTGTGTGGTGTCCGTGGAGCCTCCTGGTGTCAGGGCCATTTCCCCGATCCCAGCCTTCCCAAGACCCCTGCTGATGAGGGCTCTAGTGTAGAGAGGTGAGGTGAGACCAGAAACAGCTGGAACCAGGACCTGGGAGAGTGACACACCTGGCTGCTGTTGGCTCCTCCGCATGAACTAGCTTTTCAGAACTCTTTCCTTCCTGATGGGCCAGAGTGGAGATGGGAAGTGTGACTGAGAAGGGTCATCTTGGTACAGATGGGGTTGCAATGGGCGGGAAGGACCGCCTCATGGGGTGCTCCAGACAGCCGGATGTCGGTGGAAAGCATGGTACCTGGGCAGTGAAACTGGGCTCTCCAGGCATGGAGAAGTGGGGACAGGGTCCCGGGGTGTCTGTGTGGTTTGTTTATGGGCATGGGGTTTATAAAGGAGTCCTAGAACCCAGATAATTTATCCCAAAGACTTCTGACCCCTTTGAATGTGAATCTGAGCCTGTGTCTACAATGCACAAAAGACAGTCAGGGTCTGGGCCCAGCACAGCTTCAGCTGCAGGTTCCTGACGTGGGCTGCCATCACAGGTGAGACCCAAACACGTCCCCACACATGACGTGCAGGCCTCCTGGTGCAGGAGCCGTTTGTCAGCATGCTGTGCGTGTGCCCCCACCCCCGGGGGCGCTGGGACCCTTGCAGTGGGGTCTGCATGAGACCATCCAGTTGTAACTGTGAAGTCATTCAGCACCATAGCCACAAACGAAACACACATGAGATCAAGATAAATGGGTCCCCCTGTTGCTAGGGACAGTGATGCCAGAGCTCAGCCCCAGGGGCTGTCCCGGCCAACCTTTCCCAGCCTGGCTGAGGGGCTCTCGGGGAGGGTGCAGAGCCACGGTGTTTAACTCTTAAATTACCTTTCTCTGACTTGTTAGCTGCTTGAGGATGAGATCCAGATTTTTTCTGGAATTTATAATTGCCCCCATCTCCCTCCAACCTCATTGAAATGGGGTGCTAAGAAGAAAATCACAGTGTGCTAAACTGCAAGGTATTGGTCCTGCCGCCATAACTCTTTGGGCCTGGGTTTCCCGGTCATCCACCTGGGGACAGGCCTGCCAGTGGCATGAGATCCAGGAGTGCCAGCCCTGCAGGGGAGCTGGGCCGCCTGCCAGGCCTCTCCTGCCAGCCTGTGCGTCCCTGGTGGGTGGGGCAGTGACTCCCCTGCATTTGGTCTGCAGGCCAGTTCTCCAAAACTCAACCCACCCAATGATGCATTCGTCAGGCCGTGAAAGATAATTTTTTAAATCTTTAGTTTCACCGCTACTCTTGTGATCATTGGAATTTCTCTATTTTTGAGGCCTTATGCCCCAGCCACCCCTGCCCCGGGCAGGCGCCGTCAGTCCAGGGCAGTGGCCACACCTGTTTCACCCCCAGAGGCAGGGTGGGGCAGTGACAAAGCCTAGAGCTTTTCACATTGATTTTCCGCCAGTGTCACTGGTTTGAGTTGAGGTGTTGTGGGCGTCTTTGCGTAATGCTGAGCTCCTCTGCGAGGTGGTGTCGGCGTGGCCAGCAAGTGTGGGAAAGCCCAGGACATATGGAGAAAGTGTCCTGGAGTTCATTTTGGCTCAAGCTAAGGGAGTTATGGGAGATGAGGCCGGAAGTAGGTGTTAGTGGGCCTTAAATGCCAGGCAGAGGGGTTGGGCTCCCTCCCGAGACGGTGGGAGGGGAGGAGGCCTGTCTGGGGGCTGCCTGTGGAGACGTTCCCAGGAAAGAGGCTGCTGCGTTGACCAATAATGAGGTCCTGACCGGGAGCGGCCTTGGAGGAGAGGAAGAGAAAGGGGTGCATTCAGAGGGGTACGAGGGCAGTTTGCCTGTAATTATAAAGCTGGGGAGAGGTGGATGAGACTTTGGCTCATTCATCCCTAAAATGGACCGTTCAGTCAGCCGGCCTGCAGCCTCCACACGTGCCTCGCAAGGCAGGCGCCGTGTCGTCGAGTGCAGCGAGAAGCAATTTGCCGTGGGTCAAGATGTAGAGATTTCCAAGCTGACAGATGGCGGAGGAGCCTTTGGAGAAGAAACGGGAAGCATTTTTCTTACCAAGATCTGTCCTTGGACAAAGCATACATTATAGGGCTCTCGCTGAAAGATAATTTAAAGAACTGAACCAAGACAGAGAGATAAATACCCCATATAAGGGAAGGAGATTTCTCACATCCCAATATTTTGGTGTCATGCATCTTGCATCTTCCCTACACAGGGAAGGTTTCAACAAAGGCAAATGGTTTCTACGTCACAACTATGATCATCGTAACACCCACTGTTCTGAGGTGGCCCCTCCTGCAGTCACCTGCCCGCATGGAGACCCTGCCACCACCAGGAGCAGCAGATGGGTCCACCGAGCCCAGTGTCAGCAGGAAAGCATGATGGCCAAGCCCCAGTGTAAGGTTTGGCCTTGTCGAGCAAGGGTGAGGAGCAAAGAGCCTCCTCTAACCCCCTCAGCGTGACCACCAAGACAAGTTTGGACAGGGCTGTGTCCACATGTGCAAGCAGGCCCTGCCTGGGAAAGGGCCAGGAGGACATTCGCTTTCAAATGATAAAGGATTTTATTTTAGGGCTGTCCAAGTCATATTATTATTGCTAATTGTGGTTGTTAATATATACCACCGTTCTCAGTGGTGCTGCTATTGACATGAGGGGCAAGGTAATTCTTTGTTGTGGGGACTATTCTACATATTGTAGGATGTTTAGCAGCATCCCTGGCCTGCACCTACTAGACTCCAGTACGAAACACCCCCTCCTGCAGTTGTGACAACAAAAAATATGTGCAGACATTACCAAATGTCCCAGGGGGAGGAGAAACACCCAGGCTGAGATCCACTAGTGTTCACCAAATGGATCTTCCCTCACCTTCCTCCCAGCCGGTGCACTTCCCCACGTCTCCATCCGCACCCGCCTTCTGTTTACAAAGCATGAAGTCCCTGCCTGTCAGAGGCTGGCCTCCACTTACCCTCTGGGACCTCCCCACTGTCATCCACGCAGAGGATTTTCTTCTAAAGTTGCCCCTTCTCTCTTTTGCATCACAAAGTTTGCCCTCTCCATTTGATCATTCTCCCTGACCCGCAAACACAGCACCTTAAGAAACAAACCAATCTTTCCTTGACCTTCCACCCACCATCCCATTTCTCTGCTCCCCTTCATGACAAAATTCTTCTAAAATCTCCTCCCCTCCACCTCCTGTTCTCTCTCAGTCCGTTCCAAAGATGACTTCATTCCCCGATGCTCTGATGAAACAATAGAGGTTCAAACTGTCAGGTCCCAAGTGGCCTCCATGTCGCCAAACGCCGTGATGAAATCTCAGTCCTGGTCTCCTGTGAGCTGTTGGCAGCCCTAGACACAGAGGGCCCGCACCCACGCCCACCCTCACAGATCCTGCCCAGGCTCTTTGTGGCATCTGCTCAACCCCTCACCTCTAAACCGTGGGGGGTACCAGGACCCAGTTCTTAGACCTCTCCCCTTTCTTCAACATAGTCCCTAGTGATCGAACTCAGCCCAGGGTTTTAAATACCATTTAGACATTGATGAATTCCAAAGTTGTGTCACTGGCCAGGACCAATCTTCTGAGTCCCAGACTCATAGCCAACTGCCTACCCCCCAGCCCACCTACCGTGGTAAAAAGAGAACCTGGGTTTTACCTAAACATCTGCTCTTTCTCCCTCAGCCTTTCAGCAAATGAAATCAACACCCACTCAATTTTTCAGGCCAAAATTCCAGTATTCATCCTTGATTCTTCCCTTTCCCTCAATCCCCTCTTCCAATCAATCAGTAAATCTGTTGGCCCTGCCTCCAACAGGCGTCCTGGATCAGTCTGCCTCTCCGCACCTCCATGGCCACTGCTCTGGCCCAAGCCACTGACTCCTGGACCCAGGCTCCTAACATGTCTCTCGGCTTGCTCGGTTCCCCGTTCTGTCTGCCCTCCACACAAGCGCCAGAGTGCCACCCCAATACCCTGCACCCCTTTCAGTTGGCCCACCTCCTCCCACAGCCACACTCCTCCCCAAGCCAGTCAATGGCGGTTCTTGCCAGCCACTGCTCTGAGGGTGAGCACATAACAGAAATCTGGCCAATGAAACCTGAGGGGAAGGAAGTCAGCATGGGGGCTTCTGGGAAAGGCTTCCGTGTTCTTACAGCTCATGCACAAGAAAGCGTCCCTCCTCGCACCCTGCGATGTGGTGGCTTCCCGTGATGCCTGGAGCTGCACAGTGTGGCTGCACACAGAGGGCTGCAGGGCAGCAAGAAGAAAGCCCGAGTGCTTGATGACATCTTGGAACCAGGAAATGACCCCACCCAGGAAACCCCCACCAGGAAACCTCTCCCTGTGTAGATAATAGCTGGTCCTTATTGGTCAGCCCATCGCCAGTCAAGGCTTTCTGTTAACTCAGCTGAAGTCGTCTCAACCAATGCACAGATGGTCTTTATGAGTGTAAATCAGACCATTTTAGTCTCCTCCTTAAAATCCTCCAGTGGCTGCTCGTGCAATAAAACCCAAACTCCTCACCATGGCCAAGCCTTGCCAGCCTCACCTCTTACCACTGCCCAGACACCTCCTCTCTACCTCTGTGCTGCCCTTTCCCAGCCTGTGCCCATAGCATCACCAGCTGGTGAGGGACAAGGCTCCTCTAAATTCCAACCCTGAACCCCCTCTGCCAAAGCCCAAACCACGCTGCCAGGGGCCAATGCCCCCCACCGACCTCTCCTTCCAACAGTTGGACTCAGCTGAGCTCCCCACCGTGTTAATAAAAACTCAGTGACCAAAGCTATGGGAGCTTCTCAGATGGGCCCTAAAACCAGAACACAGTGGGTGCCCCAGAGAGAGGAGAGAGTCTGAACACGGCTCACCCCAGACCTGGAGGTGCTGGGCCAAGGCCCTTGGGAGCCATGCTGGAAAGGGATGGAGGCCGTGAGCAATGTTTCCTTTAAAGATGGAAGTTGGCAGGAGCTCTGTGGGCCCTGGGAACAGCAGAGCCCAGGACCAGGCTCAGGGACCCCTCATCAGGAGCTTATCGGAGCCATGATGCGCTCAGGAAACTGGAATTTTCCTGAAAACAAAAACAAATACACTGATGTAAGCTGTTCTCCAAAACGGCCTGCTGATGCCTATTTACAAAACGCAGCCATGACAGCGTGCTCGGGAGACTAGATAATTAAACAGAAAACAAGCTATATTTATTCGTGTTCTTGCAAAACCTGAAGTCTTCTCCCCTTTGCAGTGTGAAGCATGGTCCCCACTCAGAGAGGGCACAGCCTGGGCCACAGAATGGAGGTGGGGTGAGGGGACACAGCAGGGGTGGGTTCCCTGTCTGGCTTCTGCTGCTCTGGCTGCCTGCTGTGGGGAGAGCAGCCTGGACAATGGAGACTTGTGTCAGTTCCTCTTCCTTGACTGAGGGGTCTTTGTAACAACATGCCACAGTTTAGAAATCCTCTTCAAGTCTTACTCACTGAGGAGACCAAGAATGTGTTTGTCATCTACATTTCAGATCCAATGCCTTGGGAAGGTTTAGAGGGTGATCAGTCAAGACAGAGAGGGCACATCTGTGTGTGGCTCCCTCCCTGGACCTCCCCTCCCGGTGTGCCTCGCCTCAGGAAATGGCACCATATTATGCAAGAGCATCAAGCCGGGAATACAGGAGTCATTCCTGACATGCCTCTCCTTTGCCCCCTCATCCAAACAATTTTCAAGCCCTGTCCCTTCCTCTTCTCTCCATCTCCACAGTCACCACCTGACTCTTCCCTGAACTACTGCCTCAGCCTCCTAAATGGTCTCCCCACATCCTCTCCTCTCCCACAATGGTCCATTAGTCACACAATAGCCAGAGTGATCCTTTTAGTATGCAGATGAGATCACATCCCTCCTTGACTTAAAATCCTTCCAATCACTTTCCATTGCCTTAAATTAAAATCACTTAAGTCTTCCGTAAGGAGCTGTGGCTCTGCCTGTTCCACCTGGCCACTTCCCACCTCTCTGACTGCTTCTACACCACACCTGCATTGTTCCCTGTGCTTCGGCCACACTGGCCTTCTTCAGTTCCCAGATCATTCTAAGCCCCCATCCTACCTCAGGGCCTTTGCACAAGCTGTTTCTCTGACTAGGATGCCCTTTCCACCATTCTTGGCCTGGCTGGTTTCTTCTGATCCTACAGATCTCCACTTTAGTATCTCCTCCTCAGAGAGGCTTCCACCACCACTCCCCACTTGCATCTTGAAAGGCCTCCCTGCTATTCTATCTCTTGGCATCTTGTTCTTTCCACCCATAGTACATATTACACTGTCTAATTTATTTACACATTCTCTCCTAGCCCACCCGGAGACCCTCCTCCCTTGGGCAGGGAGTGTGGACACTATCTAATAATGAAAGCAGTGGAAGCAGTTGTGGGATGAGAAAGGAGCTCCCTGAACAGAAGGTGTTCGGGAGATTGGAACAGAAGTGAGATCTCCTCTTGTCAGAGGATTCTGAGTGTTCCCGACCTGATGGACTTGGCCCTTCACAGGTCCTTCCACATCTCATTAGAATTTCTTCCATGGAAATACATTAACTTGTGTTTCTTTCTCTTCTGGGGGGTGCATTAGGTAATCAACATTAGATGCTGTGGAAACCCCAAAATCTCAGCATAGCAGAATGCAGCGGAGACTGATTTCTCACCCTTGTCAGGTCTGATAGGGTCAGGCAGCTCTCCTCCAGCAGCAAGTAGGAGGCTGTGTTCTTTGCCCTCACAAAATGCATGACCATACCATCCTCACAGGAGAGAAGAGAGCGTGGATGATGACTGCATTAGTCAGTGTTCTCCCGAGAACCAGACCAATAGGATCCATGGATGGACGGGTGGATGGATGGGTGGATGGACGGGTGGATGGATCGATGGATAGATGAGTGGGTGGATGGATGGATGGATGGATGGGTGGGTGGGTAGATGGATGGACAGAGAGAGAGAAGAAGAGATTTATTATAAGGAATTGGCTCACACAATTATGGAGGTTGAGAAGTCCTGCAATCAGCAACCTGGAGACCCAGGAGAGCTGATGGTTTAAGTTCCAGTCCAGCAGGCTCAAGACCCAGGAAGAGATGATGTTTCAGTTCAAGTCCACAGGCAGGAAAAGACCCATGGTCCCGGCTTGAAGGCAGTCAGGGAGAAGGAACTCTCCTACTCAGCCTTCTTGTTCTATTCAGGTCTTCAATTGTTTGGATGAGGCCCACCCACATTGAGAAGGGCAGTCTGCTGTACTCAGTCTGCTGACTCAGATGTTAATCTCAACCAGAAACATTCTCACAGACACACCCAGCACAACGTTTGACCAACTATTTGGGCACCCATGGCCCAATCAAGCTGACACATAAAATTAACCACAACAACACGGAGGCTGCCTGGCCAGGCATGTTCACATCCCTTCAGTGAGAACCAGTCACATGACCACATCCTGGCTCCAAGAGAGGCTCCAAGACTACTCAGTAGTCTTAGTGAGAGCTCAGGAGTTGGAAAACGAACCAGTATCTGGGAACACACAGCATGGCACCCTCTTGCTGGTTAGGTAAAAGCTATCTGCTCATCTCCACTGAAAGCTTGTCCAGGAGATTCTAGATCCAACCTCAGCGATCTGTATGAATCTTTGTAAATTCTAAGTAACTGGTATATAATTGCACAAGATAATGCACTCTTTCCCCTAAAGTCACCAAAGGACTAAGCAGTTAAAATAGTTTCTTTTGGGGGCTGGCCTGGTGGCGTAGTGGTTAAGTTCACGTGCTCTGCTTCAGCAGCCCTGGGTTTTCAGGTTCGGATCCCGGGCGCAGACCTAGCACCGCTCATCAAGCCACGCTGTGGCAGCGTAAAACAGAGATAGATTGGCACAGATGTTATCTCAGCGAAAATCTTCCTCATTCAAGAAAAGAAAGATTGGCAACAGATGTTAGCTCAGGGCCAATCTTCCTCACAAAAAAAAAAGAAGTTTCCTTTTGCAAATATCTTGAGCGGAGGTGCTTCCATCATCTTTGGGAGTAGACTCACCAGGGTGTGGGAGGTACACAGACTGGCGGCCTGGCCGAGGCTACCCCAGGCACAAAGACAGGCCAGAAAGGGAGGGCTGGTGAATGGCACAGTGGTGGCCACACACCCTGCTGACCAGAAGGCCCCGGGCCTCCCACCTTGGCCCTGACCCTGTGCTTCCTATTGATGCCTCTGCTGCCTGCCACCGCCGTGGCACCCAAGGATACCCTGAGACAGTGATGTCACAGCCCCTGGGCACTGAGCTCAGCTCTAACTTCTCACTCCTCTGCACGTAGGGGTCACATGGCGATTTAGTTTTCCCAAAGCCAAAAAGGTTCATTGGCCAGAGGAAGCAAACAGCCCTAGAGCTCAGAGGAAGCCCAAGTCACCTGGCTCCAGCTGGGGGCCCTCCTGCAAACAAGAACACTGCACCAGACCCGGGCTCCTTGGGAGTGGGATATGGGTCTGCCTCCTACATCCACCCCCGCGGGGCCCAGCACTGGACACACGGGGAGGACTCTGCCAAGAAGGGGTGATCTGACTCTGCAGGAGCCGTGGGCTCTCCCCTGGGGCCTGTGGACAGGCTTCAGGGGCCTGCCCCCGCCCCCATTTAACACTTGTCCTCCCTGCTAAGCCACCAGCTCCAGGTTAGCAGGCAGGGGGCCTGCTCTGCTTGCCAGGTTATTCCCACTATATCCTGGCACATAGGAGGTACTCAGTAAATAATTGTTAAGTGAGCACTATGCTAACAGTTCACTTGCTTAAAACTACTTATTAAGTCCTTCTGTCTACTAGGAATTGTATTGGGTGCTCAGAATACAAAAGAAGGAAAACAGACATGACCTCTGTCTTCACACATCTCACAAAGGTGTTCGTTTATACCAGAGAGCGGAACTTGATAACTAAACTGTAAAAATGATTGAAGCAACAGCAAGCAACGTAAGTCAACTGAAAAAGTAAAATACCCGCAGATTTGCGGGTAATTAAGTAATAAGCTTACTGCCATCCCCAAAATGAAGTAAGCAGGAGGGAATATGACAATGGCAGAAAAACTGAATGATCTTATGCATAAAGAAAACAAGAAATTTTGGACACATGCAAGCCTGGCTAGTCCAGAGCCACCTGTGCAGGCCAGTGCTCCCCAGTGCTCAAACCGTGCATGTCGAGATGAAAGACCCTAGGACAACCTGCCCCAGCCTCCCGCCTCCATGAGTTTCAGCAGATATTTGAAAGGAGCCCAGAGTGGCGGGCTCTGGTGGAGGGGAACAGAGGAGGCACAAAGCACCCCCCCAAGCACCCTCCTAGGGTGAGCCAAAGTAACTCTACCCTGTAAATGCAAGATGAAATCATTGGGTCCAGGAGATGCTAAGATGTGGCCTGTCCCTTACTTGGTCAGGAGACATGGGCACGCACCCTTTCCCTTTGTTTGTGTCCCACTCACCAACTTCACAGTGTGACCCTGGTCACAGGCACAAGACCAGATCCATAGAGCTTGTCACACAGCTCCCACACCTCCTTTGGGGGTTCCCAGGCCAGCTGAGGGCTTCGTTCTATGGGGAGTACATTAATTGACGAGGAGGACAGTGTGAGAAGAGGCTCCAGAGCTGTGTCTGAGCGCCTGGCCTCGGCTCTCTCCCCAGATGGCCCTGGTTCCCAAGCAGGCTCCAAGCTGGGTTTGTCGTTTGAGGCTCAGTCAAACCTCTCCATGTGCAGGCAGGCTGACTGAGCTTTTGACGGGGTCTTTTCACCAAGAGCGTTATTTGAAAAATGGCAAATGTCCAGGTAGGAATGTGTTCCATTAGTGCGTTTCTAACATAAGGAAACTAATGCCAACTTGACAAGAATTTGAGAAATTTAATTTCTATTGCTGTGAAGCACCAGAGCCCTGCTGGAGAGGGTGCTGATGGGTTTATGAGTGTCTCATCGAGTTCAAGTCAGTGTGAGAAATAGCGCCCGAGATTAAGGGAAAGCTGTAATAGGAACGAAAACCCAATTCTCCAGCGACTGAAATTTTATGGGCTCCTGCTTTCGGGAAGGGTGTTTGTTAGCCTGCGTGTGGTGGGCCCATTAATCCCCCACGGCTGCCTCTTCCCTCCAGGCTCCAAGGAGCTAGGGAGCCCGTGTGTCGGCGGGGAGGAGGCTAAGGGCTGGTGTTTGCGGCACCTGGTGTCTGGAAAACCAATGGAGTGCCACTGCTCTGGTTCACAGGCCTAGAGAGAGGTAGGTGTCTCCCAGGAGACTGCTGTCAGTCGGACTTGGCCTCAAGCCCACCTACTGTGTGCTAGGCACCGGACTGCCAAACAGCCCTGCCTGGGATCCCACTGCCAGACAGGCAGCCTCGTCAGTGGACTGGGAAGGGCCATCTTGTGCTAACCAACCCACGCCAACTTTGATGGTGGTCACGATGCCACCTGTGCTTCTTTATCCCAGGGGGAAACAAAGGGAAGCCCACTGATGTCAGAAGGCCTGACCCACAGGGAGACAGGTGTCCCAAGCTGTGAAGAACTGCCCCAACTCCCTTGCCCTCCTCAAATTCCCTACTCGCCAGGCAGACCTCCAGGGCCAGTTCTCATAGCGGGGTCACTGTCCCTCTGGGGGCACCTCTGCCCAGCAGTGCCAGACAAGCTCCCCACTGGGCTGCTCTGACCCCAAGCCCAGCCCTCCCTTTTCAAGGACATCAGCCTCTTTCCACAGACGCCTTCTCACTGCAGACCTGGCAGGAGCCGCAGCCCGGCCCTGTCTCACTGCCCCCACCACACTCTGAGCACAGGGCAGATCTTGTTGCTTGATGGCCCAGAAACCTTGGGAACCTTCCCACAGAGTGGCCATGGGGCCGCAGAGGGTCAGGCACTGTGGGAGTAGCAGGGCCACAGCCAGGGCCTGGAAGGACCCCTCGTTAGCCCTCCCACAGGCTGCTCCCCTGGAGGGCTGCAGTGTGACTTCCTCACTGCCCTCTCGCATGACCCTTGGCCCCACCAGAGCAGAGTCCACATCTGGGTGTCTGAGTCCCTTGATCCACAGGGCTGTCCGGGCAGGGGTGAGGTTCAGCCCACAGTAGAAGTTCAGATAAGTTCTGAACTTCAGTGTGTGTTCACTGAACACATATTAGGGCCATCCCCACAAATTCCAGGCTGCCTGGCCCTCCTCCTGTCCTCATCACAATGTGAGGCTCAAGAAGACTATGGGTCACACCACCACCAAGCCCTCCCCTCAGAGAAGGGGCCGGTGGGGGGCAGGTTGCAATAACCAAAATGAGGTTTCTGTTCTGATGACTCTTGACTTCACAATATGGCTCCCCCTCTCTTCCCTCATCATCTTGCGCCTTGTTAAGGCTTCTATATGGAGCTGTGAAGGGATCGAGGGCAGAGAAGGGGCCCTCTCTGTGTTTCTGTGGTGGTCATAGGGTGTTGATCTGCCCAACACACCCTTTCTGTCAGGACCTTTGACCCCACCCCAACCATCCGGCTCCCAGGTCCAGGCGTGACGAGTCAGTCAGCCCTGTGACTGCACAGTTCTCGGTCGACCTGGCCTCAGTGATGGCTCCATGGAAGAACACAGGAGGCAAAGCTGGCCAATCAGAGTTCTCCCAGGCTCTTTTCCAGGACTCTCAGGAAAGATGTGGTCCCTTTCTCTGGGATCTCCTGGACAGGGAGAAGGTGAGTGTGGGGCCGCCACTGGACATCTTGCAGCCGAGTAGGAATGCCTTTGTTTAGGGCCCTGGAGCCTGCAGCCTTCTCTGCCCCTTAGATTTCCCAGTTATGGGAACTAAGATCACTCTCCCTTTTTTTTTTTTTTTTCCTAAGCTGGTTGAGCATTCCTCAGAGTTTCTGTTACTTAAGCCTGAGAAAGTCCTGACAAATTCACCAAGACAGTCTCTTTCAATCTTCTTCACCCAATGTCGTGCAAGTGTCTCCTTGTGTTAAAACTTCAGGTCCTATGAGGTCATCTCGGAGGTGGGACCAAGAGTGTGAGAGACTCAGAATAGACAAGCAGAAGGTGCCGAGCAGGCACATGCTGAGGCCCAAATCCACGAATGGGACGGGGACCAGCGGGCACCAGGGGAAGGTGAGAGGTGAAGTTGGAGCAAGGTCGGAACCGTTCTGAATTCTCCGTGGTGAATGTGTGGGTGACGGGCGGCCGCAGGTGGCTTGTGAGCAGGGCTGTGACGTACATTATTCTCTAAAAGGTGACCAGGAGACTCATGAGCAGCAGGGGCAAACTGGAGGGGTGACCCAGAGGAGGCTGCTGAGGGTCTGGGATGGAGAACAAGGGGAGGATCCAGGAGGTGTCATGAGGGGAGCGCCTGTGGGGCTTGGCATGTGTTGGTGCTGCCACCTGAGGTGTCATTTATACCATCACATGCAAGTGGGCCAAGAGCAGAGGCAGATGGCACTGGGGGGCAAGGGAAGGCACAGCCGGACAGCTCCTAGTGGCACTGGGAAGGATCTGCAGGCATGTCCACTTCCAACCGTGTGCTCAGAGGCCCAGAGCCGAAAAGTGAGATGGGCCTGCAGAGCCCTCCTGGCCCCATCCCTCATTTTATTGATGTCTAAACTGAGGCCCAGGGACAGGGAGGGACCTGCCCAAGGCCACTTGGCATGTCACCAGCAGAACCAGGCCTGGAGGCCAGGTGTCCAGAGCCACAGTCCAGCGTCTGCCTTGCTCCCTCGAGCCCCCGCACATGACGCTGCCTTATTTTTCACTGGCCGGGAAATCACGCTGAGAGGTCACCCGGCAGGGCAGCGAGGCTGCGGGGAAGGTGTGCTGAACGGTAAATAACTGGGAATGAGGGCAACGGACAGCTTCAGTTGCCATAAATCTCTTCAGAATTTTCAAGTGAGCTGGGGAATATTGACACAAATTAAATCCAATAAAACATTCATTTAATTAAACTTTAAATGGTCCAAATATTTGCTGTTTGGTTAATATTTGTGTAGCTGACAGGAGCAGAATTATGATGGCGCTGTCGGTACTCACGCATTCTAATTTTGCACAAGTCTTTCCCGCACAAAGTACACGTCTTCCTCCATACAGATGAGCGGCACCCTCAGGAGGGGTGTGGAGCCAGTGCTCCAGGCCTTCCTGCTCAGGATTTTGCTTGTTTGTTTTTAGCCCTGTGCTATAGGCTCCTCCAGACATTTTTCTAAAACTGCTTGAAATATTTGACTTCGGGACCACATGGAAGAGGGGACCCTACATTCCAAATGAGACCCCAGCCAACCAGAATGCCTCACCTCCCCATCACCCACCTGCACTCCCCTTTCCATCTACCTCACCGCCCTCCCCCCCGACCCTGTTCTATTAAGGCAGTGGTTCTCAGGCCTCAGGGTAGGCCACAGAAGGCCCTAGGATGCTTCTTCAAACCCGATTCCCACCCTGCCACCAGAGAGTCAGCATCAGCCTGGCATGGAGGGGAATCTGTTTCCATTAGTCGCCCCCAGAGAAGTGATGCAGGTGTTGGAGGAACACACCTGGGGAAGGGGAGCTCTGTGGCCCAGGGGAGGTCCCGTCTCCTCCGAGGGCCCCTTCCGGATGCCCAGTTGAGGTTTTCCTTGTAGTCTGACTGGAGCTCAGACGTGCAGAGAAAATATAGGTTCCTTCTGTAACATGTCTGACTTCTTCACAAGCCCCACCCACCAGCCATTGGGACAGTAAATGCAACTAAATGTTCAATCCGCTGTAAAGCTTAGTCTGAGCTGATCAGTTTAACAGTCCACATAAGCCATGCTCTATCTAAGGAAGATGCTTCCTGTCTCTGATTCCCACCTGGCATCCCAGCTGCTCCCCAAGCTGGTTTCTGAGTGTAGAAGGAAGCACACGGCCGTCCCCTGCCACCTCTGGTTCCCACTGTGAGGACACCAGTTGCCCTGTCACAAGTGCTCTCTGCTGAGGTCAGCCAGGGCTGTGCTCTTGGTCTGGGCTCCCTCAGCCTGGTGGAGTCCAGAGTCTGTTGTTCCCCCCCACAGCTCGGCCTTCTGCAGCCCCCATTGGCACTATGCACCCCTCGAGGTCCCGGGGCATTCCTTTGGGGCCCAGTTTGGCAGTCCAACGTGGTCTTCAGGCACAGAGGTACAGAGCCCCTCGCAGCCCAGCCAGCATGTGGCCAGGAACCTCTGGGCCCCTCCACGCCACTTGGGGGCTGAGGGGGCTCTGGCTCTCTGCCATGCCACCTGTAATCTGCCCTGGTGGGGAGGGGGCAGGCTGGTTGCGGGAGATCAGCCTCATTCCAGAGCCCCCCTTTTGTTCCCCTCACTTACACCCCACTAGGCACACTTTTGACCCTGTCATCATCTTCCTTCTCATTCCCACAATCCTCCAGGATGAGGAGGGGCATTCCATACCCTTTCCTACTTCCACAGAGCACAGAGCTTCGTGGCCCCTGTGGCTCGTGTGTTGAGGAAGGCAGCCTCGTCTACACTCCGAGGACTCAGTTCTGAGGCCTAAGGCCAGCACAGCAGAGGGGGAGCCAGACGCTTGCAGCAAGTTCCCTTCCCTCTCTGTCTCTGCCTCCCCGTCTCCAAAGCCTGGGTCTTGCTACAGAGGGCTAAGGCCCTCTCTCTTCCACCCTCAGCAATAAGCCTCAGGATTCAGAGATGGGAGAGCAGCAAGCAGACATGATTTAGGAGGGAACTTGAAATGCATCGCTTGAATGTTTGCAGAATGCTATGCCGGCTGCGTCTGAATCAATCACTTCGTGTTATCTTTCCTCGCACGGCTCCTTCACCAGGAGTCACGTTTTTCCTGTGTGTGGTTGTCCCCTCTCCACTGGCCTGTGGGCCCCTTTCCTTCTTTATTTCCATTTTCTCCATTTTTCATCCATCCAACCAACAAGTGCTGATTAAGCACCTAGTGTATATCTTGTTCATCTTCTTGGGCCCAGGGCCCAGCCACTGAGTGCCTGTGGAGGGGGAGGGCTTTGCAGCTCAGCATCTGAGCTGCCCGCACCTGCCCTCACCTCAGGTGCTCTGCAGTGCGTCACGCCTACCGCTGTTCTCGCTCTCCCGCCCCCTCCCCCACACACACCACAAAGCATGTGAGCACACGTGTGCTGCCTGGTCACAGCTCAGAAGTGTCCCGCTGAGTCACAGAGCTCAGTTCCTAACTCTGTGCCTTGCTCCGCACCTGTCAGGGCCCCAGGGTCCAACAGAGTAGTGAGAGTGCTAGGGCTCCCAGCATTTTTGCTGGCACGCCAGAACGAGCACAGCCCCTGAGCCAGCTGTCCCCCTCAGCTCATGCCACCTCGGCTGCTGCCCCAGGCCCCCTGAGTAGATTTTGGGGAAGAGCAGGGAGGAGGCAGGCCCGTCAGTGGGCTGGCGACTCTCCCTCCAAGCCTGATCCCATTTTGGCATTTGTACAGCCCAAGTTTGATTAATTTTTCCATGAATCCTGAGAATTTCAAAAAGCCTGTGATTGCAGGGAAATATTTTAGACCATTCCCATTTGCCTGAAGAATGATCGGTCTTAATGTCAGTTATCAAGTGTAAAATGGCAAGGATTAATAATTTGTGCAGCCTGAAGTACACTTCAAAAAAATTAAAGGCTACAGTGCATGGTCGCTGAGCAGAAATCCAGATCCAAGTTCATAGACTCAGACAGAAACAAACCTTCAAAGGTCAGCCAGTTCATTCCCCGGACTTCAGACAGTGCAACCTTTAAATTGCTCCCAGATGGATGAGAAAGCTGTCGGCTCTGCAGCCAGCAGACCCTGACTGCACTTAGCAAGGCCCAGCCTTCGTGGGGCCCACATGGACGATGCAGGGCCTCCGCCACACATCTGGCTCCCTGGTCTCTGTGTGACAGTCCACGTGGGGCTTCTCAGCCCAACTCACAAACCCATAGCCCAGATGGCGCCCCTCCACCAGCCGTGGTTCCTGACCTGTTTTGACCCATAGAGCCCTTAAAGCATCTGACATAAGTCCTGGCCCCTCTCCCGAGAGAACTGTCCAGCTGTACATTTAGTCAGCACTTGTGAACAATTTTCAGGGAACCTTGAAGCTGCCTGGGCCCCTGCCCTGCAGTAAAACCCCGTGACCGTTTGCCTTTGAGTGGAGTCTCCGCCCCCAGGCCTGCCTCTGATGGTCTCCTCCTTTTTCCTTGCAGAGGTGGTTCAGCTCAGCCTCACCCCCGAGGAGAGGGTCAGTGTGGCCACGGTGACCGTGGGGCTGAGCACGGTGCTGACCTGTGCCATCCGCGGAGACCTGCGGCCACCCATCATCTGGAAGCGTAATGGGCTCGCCCTCAACTTCCTGGACTTGGAAGACATCAATGTAAGTCACCTGGCTCTGACTCTGAGCTCGAATGTACCCCCCAGGGAAGTAAAGTGTGCAAGACACCTTGTGGCAGTGGCAGGGCCGGAGGGTTCTATTTCAACATCCCATGTTTGGTGCCTTTCAAGCCTGTTGTCTGATAGCTGGAGGTATCAGAAAATGCAAGTCCCACCACATGCAGAGAAGAGGGTGGATGGTGGCTGTAATCCGGCCAGCCAGGCCCAGAATGAGGGAAGGGCATGGGGGCAGGGCAGGAGGTCTCTGTGCAGGCTGCAGCAGCTACAGCCGGGAGGTGGGCGTGGGAACGGGATGTGAGAGGAGCCGGCTGTGTGAGGGAGGGACCACAGGCCAACAGACCACATGGCCAGGCAGGAAGCTCCCAAGCAGGGAGAACATCTGGCTGGGGGACCCAGGGAAGATTCTGGGCCCTACAGCTGAGTAGGATGTCTATATCCTAGGTGAGGGAGAGTGGGTATTCCCTGGGGAGGGCAGAGGTGAGCTGGGTTGGCTGGGTTGTCTGGGTTGGTTGGTTAGCTGTAGGGCAGGGACCAGGTGAGAAAGGAAAAGGAAAGGAGATCAGGCCAGAGGAGTCTGCTGTGGGGTCCTTGTTTGCTGGGGGAGGGAATGTGGATTTGATGAGTTGGGTGGAAAAGAGCAGCTAAGCTCACACAGCCTAATGTGGCCAAAAAGGGTACTTCTGTACTCTGAGGGCCCAGGCAGTCTGGGCTGGGGTCCCAGTGTCCCCCAACAGCAGGTTTAAGACTCTGAGCAATTTCTTAAACGGCTGATCCTCAATGAATTGATCTATTAGAAAAGCAGCATTAGCGGTACCTCCCTTCTATTGGACTTGAAGAATAAAGGGAATAATTCAAGTATATTTATTGGCCTGAGTTTGGTACAAGGGGTGAAGTGGCTTCTCAGAAGTTCATGTGAGAAGACAGTGATGTCACCCATGTAAGGTGCTGCCAGGACAGCTGACAGGTCTTGAGCTACAGAAACAGGAATATAAGTTTCAGGCAGGAAAGGGGGAGGCCCTGGTCTCCTGGGCTCAGGACAGGCCAGCTGGCCCCAAACAGGACTCTGGGCCCAGAGAAGAAGACCTGTGGGATGAGTGGCCAGTTCCTGCTAACATGTCTAAGGTGGTGAGGGAGGTCCTGGGGCAGCAGGAGCTGGCCTAAGTGTGTGACCCCAGCACAAAGGGTCAGGGGCCACCTCAAAAAGCGACCAATTTGGGCTGCTTAGGTGGAACACCATTTCAGCCATCAGACCTGCCCAACGATGGAGTGAGCCATCACAGGAGGCTCCCCATCCCTAGAGGCATGCAAGCTCAAGCAGGTCCATGGTCAAGAATATAGGGCAGCTAAACCCCAGGACCTTGAAGATCCCTTCCAATTCTGAGACTGCTTTACGGGGAGAAAGCCCAGCTTGGAATTTGGCAGGAACCACCAAAGCTGGGGCTCTGCTACTTTCTAGGCCCTTTGGCTGCACCCCGGAGATCACAGGGGAAGCAGAGGGGTAGAGGGGGCCACTCTGGAGGTTCCACCCTGGGCAGAGCTGGGCAAGATTGTCCTTCCCCCACCCTTCTCACAGCGGGCAGGATTGTTTCCTTGTGATTTCCCCACTGTGGTGAGCAGAGTCTGTATCCTACCCATCTCTGAATGTCAGTGCCAGCACAACCCTGGTACATGCTTGATGGGCTGATACTGGGTGGGCAGAATCCTTTGTCTTCCGAGCCTAAGATGCCCAGGGCTTGTCTGGGATCTCAGCAAGGAAAGGCAGGTGTCCTGTTTGTGAAGACGAGGGTGCATGTGTGTGTGTTGGGGTGCACGGGTTTGTGCGTGCACAAGCTCTCAAAGTGGGATGTCAGCTTTTGACTGTGTTTTGCCAGTGGTGACTGATTCAGAACTAGGACAGGTCTGCCTGTATCTGCCTGAACATCCATGGGTATTACTTGATGCTCTTTTTAAAGCCATCAGAAATAAAGGCAGAGGCAGAAACCTCTTAATGCACTTGCCACCACTTAATTAAATTACTTTGAGTGTCTTTCCCCTCCCTCAAACATGCCTTGAGCACCCACTCAATTGCATTTCTACTTTTCACAGTGAGGTTAGCAATTTGGGTTAATTGTGGGTACAACTGGAGATTAATGGCCTCTCGTTCCCTCCCAGGAAACACTTGCTGCTGGTGGTCAAGTCAGCAGCCCACTAACAGGCAGGGCCCTGTGCTTCTCAGAAACCCCCATGTGAGGGTGCAGGGCTATGCCAGCCCCACGGGGATCCTCGCCTGATGCATGCACACACACACAAAACACAGCACAAACACACACACACACACACACACGCACGCACCTCCTTCTGCCTCAAGAAGTGAAGGGAGGCAACACAGCCTGCTAGTGAAGGGCACAAGCTCTGGGGTCAAACCTGGGGTTAAGTGACAGCTCTTCCACTTACTAGGTTGAGTGACCTTGGAAAGGGCACTTGACTTCTATAAGCCTCAGTTTCCTCCTTTCTGGAAGGGGGATAAAATAGTTCCTGCCTCAAAAGGTTATAGGAAGGATTAAATGAGAAGATACATGTGAAGTTCTTAGCATATAGTGTTCCATTTCCAGCTGTTATCACTCTCATTGTCATTATTACAATTACTATTATTATTATCATTGTTATTATTACTACTGCTGCTGCCAAAAACATTCTCAACACCTTGCAGCCTGAGTCCCCAACAAGCAGCCAGCAGCAGCCCAGGAAAGCTTCCTGGTCAGGCAGATACGACCCTGGGGTGCCCCTGCTGCCTGTGGTCAGGGATGGGGCAGCACCATCCAGAGAGAGAGACGCTGGCCAGCCACCTCCAGCAAGCTCAGATCAGCCCTGGGTCAGCTGTGTAACTTCTCTGAGCCTGTGGGGAGGTGAGAGTGATGATGTCCTTCTTGCATGGGCATTTCAGGCTGAATGTGTGTGTGAAGCATCTAACCTCTTGCCCGGCACACAGCAGGTGTTCGTAAGTGGCCACGCCACTCTGGGGACAGTGTGGAGAGCAGCCCTAGGAGGGGATCAGACCCGGGAGGGGTAGAGCCAGGTCATCAGGATTCACGGGACATTTTTGAAGCAAGGATTGGTCAAGGGAGGAGAGCCCAGGAGGGCAACCCTGATGGAGCAAAGATTGGGATTGACGAGTTCCTGGAGTCCCTGAGTCTGTGGTGTCTCCACCCCCACCGCCACCCCCACCGCCACAGTCAGAGATGAAATAGGATCGCTGCTGTAATTAGCAACTGGCACCACCGCAGCACCATGCAGACCGGCACGCTGATCAGCCTACAAAACCCGAGGCGGGGAGATCTGAAAGCACGGAGAGGTGCGGGCCTCCTTCCTTTGTCATTTGTATGAGACATCTTGATTGGCAACAAAATATTAATCACCTTTTCACTGCTCTCTTAATGAGACGCTTTCATGGGCAACAAAATATTAATTTGTCTTGTCTTATCTGTTAAGAATTCTGTTAATGAATTCAGTCACAGAGCTATTACAGAATGCCATCCTAATGACACATGTAATTAAACTTTTCTGGCTTGCAAACATCAGGGATACCTCGAGCATCAGAATAATATTTGATCAGAAAGTGAATGTACCCCTCTAGCCTGGAGCCAAGTGAGGAGGAGCCATTTGGATTCCCCAGCGAGCAATGTCACTGTCAGGAGCATTCATGAGTCACCCAATATGTGCACAGCCGTCCAGATGGCAGACATGCAGAATCATCATCTGGATTCACTTACTACGTGCTGACGACTCGTAAGCCCTGTGCCAGGGCATGGAGCAAAGATACTCCCCAGCCTCAAGGGGGCAAGGTATCCACAAACACAGAATTACAGCGCCAGGTGGCAGGTTCAACATTAGAAGGAGGGAGTCATTTCTGGGGGCCAGAGGAGGAGAGTTTCTGGGTGGAGCTTCAGGCGACAGGGGTAAGCAAGACAGAGAGGAGTCTGAGTGACAGGTTGGGGCCAGAACATGACGGGCCTTGAATGTTAGCATAAAGGATCTTGGCTGTTCCCAGTGCACAGTGGGAACCTGAGACTTTTAATCAGAGCATGACATGGTCAGATATGTGTCCTGCAGGAGTCCTGAGCCCCTTCCAGCCAGAATAAACATGCATCCAAGGAGGACCCCACATAAGTGGGACCCAGAGACAAGGGGGAGCCCTGCGATGCCCTAAGATCTTGCTTCTCTCTAACTTCCCCAACAGTGCGTTTGGAGAGGAGCAGCAGCCCAGCCTGCCTGGGGCTCCTGCCCAAGTTTCCCTCCACTTCTTAAGGCTGCCAGGAAGTCCCACATGGACCTCGTGTGCCTCCTGAGGACACCAGAGCCACCCGTTTGCAGGAGGCCTCAGCTTCACCCCAATGCAGTGCATGAGGGGCTTTGCCCCAGTCACACCTGTGAAAACAACCCCCTCAAGCAAAGAGCAGCATCAGGGATTGAGTGCAGAGACCCCAAAACGAGGCGCTCCCCAGCAGAGGCAGCAGCCCAGCCTGGGGAATTGACTGCCATGCCTCTCGGCAGGGGGTCTCTGGATCCTGCTGCCTCCTTCTGTTGTTTGATGATAAATCAATAGTTTCCGCTCACTCGCACACATTCCCCAGAGCTAACAAAGGGCAGCCTGTAATTTGTTTACTTCTGGCCAACCGCTGGTTTCTTTACTGAAGCAGCTGTGGGTCGGCATGCTTTAGACCTGGCCCTGTGGCCCCCACCTCAGGCCTCAGGAACCACAGCCCACTGCCCCTACCTCAGAAGCTAGGAGGGGGCCACCACAGCAGCTCCCTGAGCTCTGCTCGTCCAGGTCTCGGGCAGGGGCTTGAGCTCGAGGCTGCTGTCCAGGAGTGTGCCTGTGCTGGCGCCTGACAGAGGATGAGCCCTCACCCCTCAGGTTCCCCACCTTGGGCCTGTGGTCAGCCACCTGGCCTGTGGTCCAGCTCTGCTCAGACAACACAATGTCACGTGGGGGACAGGGACTCCATCACTCCCAGAGGCCACAGCTAGAACCCATGGGGAATCTATCCTCAGGACGAACTCTGTCTTAAGAGGCAGTGAGATGCCTGTCATGGCAGGTACCCAAGCTGAAGGGGACCAACAGGGTTAACGTTTGAGGACCCTCCCAGCCCTGAGGTGATATAGTCCAGATAAGGAGGGCATTTGGGAGGCAGGGACCTGTCGGACGTGGGAGTCCTGCATAGAAGCCAGATACACCTCTGATCCCACCCAATCACCCTTCTTTTTCACCTGCACCACAGGGCCTCAACTTTCCCCGGGGAACTGCCCCTGAAGCCCCCTCTCCTGAGGGCTCAGAGCCAGGCTATGGGGGCCCATCTCCAAGACAGGTCCATAGGCTCCTCCCCCTCCTCTGATCTCCATACTAGGGGGACACAGAGGCTGCCTCACTTTCTGCAGAAACTGAACATGCAAACCCATTCCAGGCCTCAGCCCTCCGCCTGGACCACACAGCAGCCACCCAGGGTGAAGTGAGGTGACTGTCCCCAAACCCAGTGTGCACATCCTGCCTCAACAATGTCACTCACCGTCCCCTCATAACTGTCTTACTCACTGTCGCTTATGATCCTCAGGGACAGGGGACTTGCCCATGAGGGGAGCAGAAGCAGAGAGAGGACATCCCCAAAGTCACAGAAAATAGCTGACCTGCTGAATCCTTGCTAGCGCTGATGCTGGTGTTTCCACCAGCCATGTTTGGTGTTTCTCCTAAGCCACTCCCATGTCCAGGGACCAGGTTCCATGCTGGCCCATCACAAGCATCCCCTCCATCACAAGCATCCGCTCCTTTAATCCTCGCCACAGCTCCCTGAGGCAAGAGAGGTTAAGTAACTCAGAGGGTCCAGGAACTTACCAGGGCCTGCAGCCAGCCTCGCTCTGGGGACACAACACCTAGCACCCAACATTGTACAGGCCTTACTCTAGGGCAGCTGGACCTGCCTCTTGCTCCAGCAGTAATGGCTGCAGTGTCCTGGCCCCCGGGGGATGTGTCCACTCAGGATGCAGGCCCATGTGCATGCTGCTCCAGTACTCAGTAGCCACTGGGCTCTGCTCCAGCAAGGGCGGGGAGCAGAAGCCTCTGAGACCAGCACATGGAATTGTTTGGCCAGAATATTCCCAGGGAGAGGAAACATTTTGCTATTGTATTCTGCTTTTAAAAAAAGAGAAAGAAAAAAAGGTCTATAACAAACTCAGTATATTTCAAATGACTTGAAAGAGTCACTCTTTTTTGTTAGTTTTTTTCTTTTGCCAAATCTCGCTATTTGGGGCTTTCAAATGTCGGCAGGCTCAGTACAGTGATAAAAGCAGAAAAACAGAATCCATTAGAAGAAAGTATTTGTGGCAGTGTTTGAAGAATGTGTTAAAAGGTTCACTTTTTCCCATGCCTAAATGCTGTGAAACCAGGAACAAATAACTCTAATGAAGCATATGCTCTCAGCCAGCTCTTCTTTGGAAGTGAGTTATTAAAAAGACCAAAAGAGAATGATTTAGGAGCTCATGACTCATTTAATTTTTATTGTCTATATATGAACTAGTCATGAATCCATTGTAAAAAGATGAGAGGCGTTTGATTAGCATGGAGAGCTGTTTGCAACACGATCAACGGTGGTTGTAGGTTCTGCATTAAAATAATCTCATTAAACGCTTGGGTACATTTTGTTTTAAAATCTTGGAAAACACTATACTTGAAGCACTCGAAGGCTTTGGCCAATTTTCTCTGGCTTTCATCAAAAACCCTGGTTGCAGATGAACATCCAGTTCCTCTGAGCTTCGGATGAGTTCAAACCACAAGGAGTGTTGGCCAGAGCTCTCCAAAAGCCAGGCGGGCCCATGTGCAAGAGCAGCCTGTGCAATTCATGGGGGCTCTGCCCTCCAAGGACCTCCACTGGCCTTTGCTTTCTCAGTGGCCTCCTGAGGGTCACCCTTCTTTTCTTGTAGTACTGGCCTCAAGG
This sequence comes from Equus przewalskii, assembly GCF_037783145.1. NCBI lineage: Eukaryota > Metazoa > Chordata > Mammalia > Perissodactyla > Equidae > Equus > Equus przewalskii. The sequence goes on from NC_091843.1 coordinate 41,535,449, forward strand.
CTTCCCTTGTACTCACTGACTACTTGTGGCCCTACCCCAAAGGTCCAGGGTCCCTAAGGAAGGTTATGATCTAGCTTCCAGACCCTGACTGCAGAGCCTCGAGCTGTCCCTGAGCACTTGCCTTGCCTGGGCTCCCCTCCCCAGCCCCACACAGGGATGCTCACATTCAGCCTATTTTCAGGCTTTATCTACTGCAAACAGTACTGCAGGGAACATCCCCATACATACCTCTTTGCGCATTTGCATAAGTAGGTCTGTAAGATAAGTTCTTAGAAGTGGAATGACTACGTCCGATGGTGGGCACGTTTTCGGTTTTGATGGATATTGCCATATCTCCCTCCAAGAAGCTTGCGCTGGTTTACACTCCTTCCAACAGTGTGTAGGAGTTTTAAACACCACATCAGGAGAAAGTTCCTGATTACAAGCCTTCTTGGACCTTGAAGTGAGACACAGAAGGAAATTTAATCAAATCTTCCCTAGAGTGTTTCAAGAGCAGCAAGGATGCTGGTTGGCTGTCTTCGCTCTGAGTATGGTCAAGGTTAGAGGAGTCGGTACCCTCAGCAAGACCCTCTCAGCCAGGGGATTCATGATCCAAGTATCCTCAGAGGAGGGCCACAGTTTCCTCAGATGAAGGCAGCAGGTTCAAGGCAGTCTGGAACTTCAGTTGACTGTTGCAGCGCAGCCTAGCACCTGAGTCCCTTCCCATCCCAGCTGGGCACCCGAGGGTGATTGGCTAAGGATCCAAAGCCCCATTCAGAAGCTCAGGCCGCAACTCACCAGAGGGCCCATGAGCTCCACCCACCCACATGATACTCTGGAGTCCTGCCCGGTCAAGAGGTACCTGCCCTCTGGCTTCTGAGGATGGACAAGCTGAGTCTCTGATGTAACCCTTCTGTTGCAGGTGCCTAGACACCTGTGTGCACTCGGACACTCAAGTTTGTCCCCAGGTCAGATGCTCAGCACCCACATGACTGGGTCAGAATCTCCCAGTTTGAGTTTTGGAGCCACCTACAACGTTAGAGACAGGAGTCCACACAAGACCACCCTCATTCTGACACGAATTGCAAGTTTGGGGAGTTCCCATAACTACCTTCAGATTCAATCATTTGCTAGAAGGACTCACGGGAACTCACTGAGTGCCGTTATGCTCATAGTTACAGTTTATTACAGGGAAATAGTACAGATTAAAATCTGTCCTGTTGGGAAGGGAAAAAGCTCATGGGGCAGAGTCCAGGAGGATCCAAACATGGAGCTTTCTTTGTCCTCGCCCCCTGGAGTCAAGGACGTGTTACTTTCCCAGCATTGACTGTAAAAACATGCACAGAGTATTGCCAAGCAGGAGGGTCACCCAAGCCTGGTATCCAGAGCTTTTCCTAGAGCTCAATCACCTCCTGCCCACGCGGCTGACCTCTAGCCACCAGCCCCTTAGGAGGCAGAACTAACACCACGTGGCCCAGAGCCCCACCATAGATCATGTAGTTTGACAGTCTGGTGGCCAAAGCCCCCAGGCAAACAAAGGCACTCCTAGGAGACAGGACATTCTAAGACCTAGAGTCCACCAATCAGGAGCTGAAGGCAAAAGCAGGAACTCTCTCTGGGGAGCATTACTCCTTCACTACCCTTCTCAGGGCTCCCCTGGAGCCAGCACACTTGGCTAAGACACCTCCATTCATCCAGTAAGCACTAACTGAGCACCAGTTATACGCCAGGCAACGTGCCACACAGTGGGGACAATACAGTGGTGCACAGAGAGATGAGGTGCCTCCCCTGTGGTACTCGCAGTCGTGGGGGAGACTGACCACATAAACCCAAGTCAACTAGTGACCACACACCCCCTGAGTCCTGGGAAGCCAGGGACCCTCCTGACAGTGCCCTCTCTCGTGCCGTGGCTCGCTTTCCTGGGCCTGGGCCTGGGAATGGGCACGAGCAAAGACCCACTCTGGGTGGCCTGTGCCAAATGTGACTGTCCAGAGCAGCCTCCCCTGGGGGCTCAGTGGCTACTTAGGAATTGCTTCAAGTTGCAGGCACTTCTTTTTTAAGAGGACTCTGAGCAAGAGGACTAGTTCTAGGAGTCCTTGCAGAGTGCTAAGTCTGTCCTCTGAAGGGCTGGAAGGAGTGACCAGCACAGGAACCCCAGTGTGGGTCAGGGTGGTCAGCTGTAGAGACTCAGTGAGTTGGAACGTGTGTGCGCGCATGCATGCTCATGTTTTCTGTGTGTGCCCACGTGGATGTTTGTGTGTGCCCACCAGTGATGCATCTGGTCCTTGCTTGGTCTGGGTAACGGGCATGTGTGCTTCGGTGAATGCAGGCACCTCTGAGGACTGGCCATCGCCATGGTCCTGCATGTCGCTCAGTGTTTGGGTCCATTGTGTTCAAATGCTTGTGCAGGTGGGATGCTAGGGCTAGTGAAATCCTAGGGGCCAGAACTGAACCAGCATGGAGGTGAAGACGCCCTCCTTTACTCCGTCCTTCCCACACAGAGCTGCAAGTGCTCCTGAGAAGGGCAGAGTTGGAAAAGCTCTGAGTTTTAACTTGTAGCATTGACAGTATCATTCACCTGAACTCTGAAATCACTCTGGAGTCCTTGTGTTTAAGGTTCAGTCACTAAACATTCAGCATCCATGGCTCATTTTCTTATCACTTAGACCTGCCTCGCATGTATCACTGTGACGCCATCCCCCGGCTCACCTCTGCTTAAATATGGTTTAATACTTAAGTCTCATTCAATTACTTTCTTTATTAAGGGCAGATACTTAGAAAATAGCTTTTTAAAAGGCGAAAACCATGTCTTTAAGTAAAAATGTCTCTTTCCCAAAGAATGGTCTAATCTGGCATCTGTTTATTTCTGGAAGGAACCTTGATTTTGCTAATACATTTCAATGCATCAGAGCAAAAAAAAAAAAAAGCCATCCATAAAAAGACAATTACAGAGATGCAATCAAGCATTGATAGCAGTATTCAGACACATCTCAAAGAACGTTCGGGAGAAGAAGGATTGCAGGTTTAGTTTTATGTAGCTTCTTTTAAATCAATTTTTAAAGTAATTTCCTCACATCCAGTGAGGTAAATTTGATTTCTGTAGCCAGTATTCATGTTCCAGAAAACAATATGCACCTTGTTCTATAATTACATGACGCCTATTGTTTTAGCCCAGAGACATTATTTTATTTATCGAAGAGTCAGGTTCTCCCCAGAGCCTAAGTCACAGGCTGGTGATGAGTTAGGTGCTCACAGAGGTGCCATAACGCATCCAGTGGCCTTGCGTGTCCTTGAAGAGCTGGCGCACACCCCTCGGCACCAGAGGGATCACTCAAGAGTTATGCGTCTGCCCTAGAAGCAGTGAGGAAAAGTGGACAGAGAGGTTAAATGACTTCCTCTAGGGAAGGGCTCACCCTAAGTTAGGGGCTCACCCAAAGTCACCCGTCAGGTCTGGGATTACACGCATGGGCTCTTCCATCTCTGCCTGCTGCTCTGAGGTGAGCCTTCTCCTTGGTCAATCCCGGCATGCCCTGGCCTGAGGAACGCAGCCTGGAGAAGGAGACAGGGTGGGGAAGCAGGGACGAGACTCGAGACCAGTTCTCTGCCTTCCCGCCAGCCACCTCGTTTTGACTCCGTGTGACTGGTAATATTTGGGAAGGCAGGAGGTGTGGCCTGAGTTGTCAAACCCAAAGAACCAGAACGGAACACAGTTCCTACAGAAAGCCCAGCTCAGCACCCTGTACAGTGCACTCAGCCAATATCTACTGAGGGCCCGTGTGTGCTAAACCCTGTGCTAGGCGCCGGGGCACAGCAGTGAGCACTGTGCACAAGAGTCCCGCCCCTCCCCCAGGAGCTCATATTCTCCTGGGAGGAGACAGACAGCAAACAGTACGCTCAATGGTGGCATGTGCCAAGAGGAGGAATAAGCAGGTGGTGGGGGGTGGGGGGGATGGGAGTTGGGCTGGCAGGTAACATCTGAGCAGACTTGAAGGAGGAGGAACAAACCAGACCAATAGCTTTTGGAGAGGAAGGGGCAGCAAATCAAAAATTCCTGAGTGGGCAGGATGCCTGGCATGTAGAGTGACAGCAAGGGACCACAGTGCTGGAGTGCAATGAGCCAGGGAGATGGGGTGAGGGAGGAGACGTGCAGATCACCCCTGCAAACCCTCGAGGGCTGGGCCTCTGAGCGAGGAGGGGTGTCCTCTGGCTGCCGTATAGAGGGCAGACTGCAAAGGGGCAGAGGCAGAGGTTGCTGTCAGCCCCCAGACCAGAAGGTGGTTCCTCTTGGCCCAAGGTGGTGGCGGTGGAGGGGATAAGAGAAGATCAGACTCTGAATATATCATGAAGGAAGGATCTACTTTCTCACTCCATGCGGACTGGGCTTTTGCTTGGTTTTATGGTTTTCAGGGGTTTTTTTCTGAGGATTAAACAAGGCACTATATGTCCAGTTTCCCAGCACACAGTTAGCTCTTGAATGCTCTGCTCTGCTGTTATTACTGGGGCATCACTCTGCAGTTGGTCCACAGGAACCCCAGCCTTGGGGCATTTCTCAGCCTGAGGAAGGCTGTGGTACCTGTGACCACACTACCCCATCGAGGTGTAACAAGAACATGGGGAGCCAGAACCCAAGACCGACTTCAGGGGCCCTCCCATGAGGAAGGGCAGAGGGCTATGAAGGCTCGGGAAGGTAATGAGGGGAGATCAGCACCAGGGGGTCCCCAGCACCAGCCTCCCTGTGAGCAGCTCTGGCGTTGCCCTTTGGGATGGAGTCTGCCCTGGAACCAACCCGGTGAGGTATTGAGGGGCTCTCCAGGTGGGGACTGTGCTGGGCTTCCCAGCCTTCTTAAGATTCCATTCAGCCACTGAGACTCCAAGCAAAACATATTTTCCTCCAGACTTAGGTTTTGACACAGAAAAAAGCTTAGACTAGAAATGTGTCAGCCCCAGAATTGACTAACCATTACCTTTTCAGAACCAACTTAGGTATGAACCCTGTATGACTCTGTTATGACCCAGGACAAATCAGCTATCTGCTGTTTTATTTTTATTATTGAAGCTTCCACAGAGTGATAGGAATGGGGCTGTCTTAGCCAGAGCAATGTCAGAGAAAACGTGCAGAGTGCCAGCAGCTCCCTCCAATATTTTACTCCACAGGGAGTGCACTGTTGGGTGTTTTTTCCCTGATACTGAAAGCAGGCTGCACACGTACCCTCTCCACCTTCCAGCCTGCACCCCAGCCCAAGCCTCCCTCTGGGCCTGCACCCCCTCATTGGGTAAATTAGCCAGAAAGCATCTTCAAAGGACTCACAATGGTTGTGGCCGAGCCCTCCGGAATGTGAGCGAGACAGAGGGTGAGCACTTCTGGGAGCAGGAATGACAAGGACAAGGAGCTGCCCTGTGACTGTCCTTGAACAACCCTTGTACAGAGTGGTGGCCTTCCCTCCCTCCTGCCACCAGGCTGCTGTGGAAAGAGGAGACTCACACGGACAGGGGGAATGGCAGGAGGGATGGTTTGCTGTCATCTCCAGGGGCTCAAGAGGTGTTTTGCATCTTCTGTTAAATAACAAGAAAAGTAGTATTCCCCATGTATGTCACACTTACCACATTGGAAAATATTCACAAGCACTGTCTTGTCAGATCTCCCCAAGACCTCATAAAGCAGTCAGGGCACATGTCCACAACTTACAGGTGGAGAAACCAGTGCCCAGAGGGACAAGGGGATATTGGACAGTGACAGAGCTCAAGCTAGAACCTGAGTCTCAGTGCTGGGCTTCCCCGTCACTCCTCGAGCCGGCACTGCGCCACCTGTTCCTCCCCAGTGAGCCGGGACCTCCTCGGTCCTGTCAGCTCCAAGCACCACACCGCGGAGATGTTGGTAACTAAGGCCGAACCTGACGAGGGGTCTCCCTGAAGCACTGCTGATTCCATCCCCCAGCACGTCTGCAGTTGGTGCCTGGATGGGGCCATTGTGCGCGTTCTGCTGGAGAGAACACAGCTGACTGGAAAGGCCCTGGGTGGGGGTGGGATTGTGCCCGAGCGCTCACCAGCGACTCTGACCAGTCAACCCCACTCCTGCCCATCCCTGCCCTAGCAGTGGACCCATAGGAGCCCACACCTGAGGCTGCAGAGCTCACAGGACAAGGCTTACTGAGCCGTTTCTCCCAGAAATGGCTGGCGTCAGCCCCTCATGGCTTTTACGTCCCTGCCCTTGTTTTTTGTTTGCCCTTCTTTCTCAGACTTCTAGTTCCCTTCTCCGGGGTTATCCAGATCTCTGCAAGCTTCCTTAAATTATTTTGGGATGGCGGTGGGTCTAAACCAGTGGCAGGCAAACTACAGCCCTTGCCCCAAATCTGCCCACCATCTATTATTTTTAATAAAATTTCATTGTAACAGTGATACTCATTAATTTATGCATTGTTATGGCTTTTTTCATGCTACAAGGCAGAGTTGAGGAGTTGACAGAAACCTTATGGCCCACAAAGCTGAAAATATTTGCTATCTGGCCTTTTAAGAAAAGTTTGACTCTAAAGGAGGCCGGCCCTCCAGAGCTTCTCAGCAGGTGGACCAGAGCCCAGGAAACCAGCAAGCGGGCGAGCAGGTTAGCAGGCAGCGAGACTACCCAGTTGTAGAAATTGAAAGAGAGTGTGTTGGGGAAGTGTTCAAGCCGGGCCTCACAGAGAAGGTGAACAAGGCCTTAAATGGACATACAGGGTCCAGGCAAGCAACATGGAAGAGAGATGGAGCTCCTGCTGCCTGGGCCAGCACAGCCCTGCAGGCAGCTCTGGCTGAGCAAGGGGGCAGGCAGAATGGAAATCTCTCACAGCTGCAGGGTTTCTGTTGCCCTGGAAAACCAGGAGACCGGCTACTCTTCCCAGCATGCTCAAGAGAGGCACCAATCTCGTTGTCTTCCTTGCCCCGTGCAGGACTTCGGAGAGGACGACTCCCTCTACATCACCAAGGTGACCACCATCCACATGGGCAATTACACCTGCCACGCCTCCGGCCACGAGGAGCTGTTCCAGACCCACGTCCTTCAGGTGAATGGTTAGTAAATGGCTCCATGCATGTCACCCCCTCAAAGCCTTCCCAAAACGCTGCTCAGAACAGCACTTCCACCTCCACCCCCAAATTCTGTCTTCTTAAAGAAATATCTGAACCCATCTGTCTCATAAGTAAAGGGGAGCAGAGGGGAAAGGGCAAAGCCTTCCCACTAATTTCCATGTCCAGCTTCACCCAAAGCCTCCTCTCATGAAATGAATCCCGGTGCAGGGGAGGTGAGTCATTTGGGCAAGTCATGCTCCGCAGCTGAGGCTCTGGCAGCCCCTAGAATGTGGGGTGTGCCCTAGGGGTGACATGGCCATGGTGAGCTGCTGTGGGCTTGGATCCAGTGAGAAGCAGACACGGTCTAACCACCCCACTCCTCTTCCAGGCAGTGCGGACTCACATCACTTGTCCAGTTGGGAGGCATTACTTCCTCCAACAGGGGCTGGTTTCCTTCTCCCTCCCCAAGAGGCTCCCCCAGCCTCAGCTTAGGCCAAGCCAAGACAGAATCTGAGCAGGTGTGGCAGGTTTTCTTTGCTTCTCACAGGTCCCTGTGTTACCAGGAGTCCTGGAAACCGGCAAGAGTTAACCCCTCCTGATGATAACATCAACAATTACAATAGCCAGTGTTTTCTGAGCGCTCACTGTGGCCAGTCCCTGTGTTAACATGTCACATGGACTTTACCATTTTAACCCGCTTTAGGGATGAATCTCCAGATAAGGTCACTTGCCTGGGGTCTCCCACTGGTAGGTGGTAGTGTTCTAGACCCAGGGAGTGTGCTCTGACCTGTGTCACACTGCTGGCTGCCCCAGCCTGGCCACTCCAGCCATCAGAACAAACAAGCCTTCACAGTGCCAGGGTGGATCAGCACCGTGGGAAATTACACTCGTCCATCTAGGCCCCGCTGGGCATCCCTCCTATCACGAAGCAGGCCTGAGCAGGGTGTCTGTGCGTCAGGGAACAGTGTGGAAGCTCCAAGTCAGCTCCAGATCCTTGGTGCCAGCTGGTGTTCAGGGCTTCTGCTCTGAGATAAAGTGAGCAAGTGTCAAGAATGTTTGCATCATGAGGTTCAATTTCGCTTACTTCTGGGATTCAGGTGACAAGCCATTTAAGGACAACTGGGTGAGCTCAGCTTGCCTCTGCATTTACCCTGTGGGATGTTTTGGGGATTTTTATATTCATACATGCCTAAACCATATGTTATTAGTATTTCCCTTGAGCTGGGATGTACTTAATCCTTTGGGGCTTCATGGCTGTGCCTGTTTGCTTGATTCCAGGCCTACAATGCAATCTCTGCATTTCGCCAGAAATAATCAGGGGTTCCCAGTTATAATGCCCCCTGGGTGAGCCAACAGCCAATCCCCGAGCTGGGGTTCAGAGGCTGGAATTCAGAGGCTGATCTAATGTGCAGCCGGCAGGCAGTGTCTGCCTCTCCCTGAGCAGGGGCTGCTCCAGGGGCAGCGCATGCACTGTGCACTGTGAGCAGGGCTGTACCGTCTACAACTGGCAAGTGGTGCCCAGCACCGTACAATGTTGTGAATCTTTGGTTGCCAAACAACTCCACATGGTTTGCTCCTGGTCCCTCGGGTCCTCAGACAAGCCTGGAAAATAGAAATCCACCAATATTCCCAGATCCACAATCCTGCCTTTCGCATCCTGCCCCTACCGCTTCACAAGGACCAGGAACACAAGGAGAGGCCTGGAGCCTTGTCCCCTTTATTTTCTCCAAAGCAAATCTGTGAGGAGGGGAGGGTCTGCCACCTGCCGAGGAACCCAAGTAACTCACAGGTGAGCGCGTGTACTCCCCTCGGCTTCTGGAGGAGATGCTGGTCTTAAATGCCCTAATACAGTAAGTGGTAAGTCTCTGGTGCTCGGAGGGCCCTTCTGCGCCCTGTCGCCCCAGAATTCTGAGACTGGGCTCCTGATGTGGATGAGCTGGTTCCTCACTCCCAGTGCTGAATTCAGGAGCAAGGCCCATGCCCACAACCCCCTGAGGTGCTGCTGGGCTCAAAGTAGAGGCTCCTCCCACCACGTGGCAAGTAGACTGTGCAGATGGCAGTGGAGAATTCCGACTTGGCCCTCCCCAGCCACCCCTACCTCCCGCCTCTCCACTTCCCACCCCCCAGCCCAGCAACTGCTTAGTCTCAGCTGAAGAGGCTGCTCGTGGACCTGGGGGAGTCTAAATGGAGCAAAACCTTCCCGCTGAGATCCAAAGAGAGGCCACTTAAGATCCTTTTTCCAACTGCTGAGAGATTTAAGAGTTCTTTTCCAGCCAAAGTACGATCAGTAGAGTCGGAGGAAGCACGCTGGGACCGCTGTGTTTTGTGGTGGGCTTTCTGCCTCATGAAGTCAGTTCACTGTGCTCGGCTCACACATAGCTGGACTAGGCCATTCGGGGCGCCCAGCTCCAGAAGCCCATAGGTCACTAGGTTGGGCTGACTCCCAGGCACTTGGGATGGCATTTGGGTCCATTAACCAGCTCCCTTATGGGAGCACCACACTAAAGTAGGCCTGGTGTTTCTTCCCAAGGACACAAGTCCATTGACTGCTGACCTGGGACAAGACGCAAGGGTTTCAAAGTGTTCCAGAAGTTAGGCTTGCTGTGTTGGACTGAGAGGGAAAAAAGTCATACCTGTGTGGGAAGATGGGAAGATGTTGAAAATAGAATGGTATGAAAGACACAGTCATGCTAGTGACATTTACTGCATACATACCATGCCCCGTCCCTGTTTCACAGATGAGGGAACTGGGGCTCAGAGACATGGAGTCATTTGCCCAGGAGCCCCAGCCCTACAGTTGTTAACTGCAGAACAGATCTCGACTCCAAAGCCCAGACTCTGGATGCCTGCCCTGCCTGCCCTGCCTGCCCCTTCCCGCCAGGGCATTGTGTTGTGGCTGTTGGAGAATCCAGATGTGGGACACGGGTGCGGTCAGTAGGCAGGTCAGCATTGAGCTGCTGTGGGCTGCACACTATGGGGCACAGGGGACAAGAACCCTGCCTCATTTATCTCTGCCCTGGTGCTGAGCTCAGGCCTGGTCAGAAACAGCCGGCCTAGTGAGGATCCAATGAAGGACCCACAGCAGTGAATGTAAGCCTCGGCCCCTGCCTTAGCAGGATGGAAGCCGGTGAACTGCATGGCTCAGTCAACCAGCTCCAGCTGGGGCTCAGCAATCACTGTGTAGACTCCCGATGCTGCTCGAGTTCCCAGGAGGCAGGCCCAGCAGGGCTGGGCTGCTGTGGAAGGCTCATAGGGGTGGTGGGCAACGGGGAGCTCTGCAGGCTGCAGCTTGGTGCCCAGAGCCTTCAGGCAGGAGGACCAGGGAGAGCTGAGAAGGTACTGTTGGTGCTCAGGACAGAAGGAACGCTTCCTTGCTATGGAATCACTTGAAGAAGAAATGAGAAGGCAGTAACAAACTCATCTGGGGGATTTTTCCTTTTCGCTATGCATCCCAAGCATGAGTCTAAAGCACGAGGAAGATGGCCCCGAGCTGCTCAGGGGGAACGGCGTGCAGTTGCTAGCAGCGCTGTTGGAGGTGTGGTTTGGGCCCCTCTTGGCCTGGCAGATGGCCTGTGGCCTCCTGAGCTGAGGCAGTGCCTGGGACACACAGACAGGGAGCAATGTTCTATGCCCGTTCCTCCAGCTGGCTTCTCCTCGGAGGGAAGACAGGAAAGGGAGAATGATGAAGGGAGGAGAGGGTCCCCTGGTCAGTTGCCTTCTTCTCTGAGGGCTCAGAAGACTCCAAGTTAATAGCAGATGTGCTGGAGAGTTAATGTGTGGCCCGTGGGCCCAAGAGACAGAGATACCACTCCTGGGAACAGGAGCTGGTCTGGGGCTGTTCCACCCTAGGCACAGGGCAGACCCAAGCTGGCATCACCCCCGACAAAGGATCAAGTCATAAACTCTGAGCCGGATAGACATGGGCTCAAGTCCTGGTACTTCCTTGACATACAGTCTTGGGCATTTAAACTCATCTGTACAATAGGAATAGCAATTGTACCTCCTGCATTATAGGCCTGATGAGATGCAATGCGTGTGAAATGCCTGACACAGACATAGTTCAAAGTCCAAGGTGGACAGATACGGGGGAGATCTTGAGTTGTCTCAAGCTATATTTAACTATAATTGTCAGACAGATGGTCTGAGCTGGTGGCCCCTCTGAGAGCTTCCAACCCATTATATGGATAGGAAAGTCACAACCCAGAGAAACTTGCCAAGCCAGGAATAAAACAGAGACTTCTCCCTGGAGCTGCCCCATTTCCTGGCAGGCGCAGGACCCATATACAGGCTGGGTCACCATCTTCTGGGGCTTCTCCATCTGTGACTGTCTTGACCTGGTTGGCTAAAGGGAATCCTTCCAGGCAACTTCTTCTCTCAACTCATTAGTATAACTTCTTCCCCATAGACCAGGACTCCCAGAGATGAGGCCCCAAACACTGACATGATTTATAACTTCGTGCAAACCTCCCGCATTGCTTTGAGAGGAAGGAGCAAGAACTTCAGACATAAATGATTAATCCATTAAATTAAAAACACCCTCGACCTCCCCACAGTTCAGACACGGAGCAATTCATTTCCCAAAATACAATAATCATCTCCCAAATCTGTTTATTACTCCAGCTTGATACTTTTGTGAATGTGTCTCTTACTTAGGACATATTTATGCTGCCTTTCACCTTGGAAATGATCGATGTTCCCCAAAGAAAATGGGTCTCTGTGTTAGGTATTCAAATACCTAACTGGAATTTAGTTAGGTTTTCACTGGAAGGTTTTGCAAACGTAAAAGGATATGAATGTGTTTACCCAGGATGTATTAATTTCAAAGGATTTTTAGTGTAAATTAACACAAGAAAAGAGGGGGAGGTCAGGACCCAAGAAAAACAGTCGTGTCTTTGCCTTGTCGCTGCAGAAAGCTATGTCTCCACCTGGGAAGGGGAGGATGCTTTCTCAGTCTCTTAAAAGTGAAAATGCAAAACTTTTTCTGACAGCCTGTCCAAGCCAGGGTCAAGAGCAGTGAGGTCTTTGATGCCCGCCTCCCTGCCCGGGTTCTTCCCAGGCTCTCCCTGTCCTGGCGGGAGGCTGGATCCAGAGCCCTGGCTTCCATAGGAGCTGCAGCTTCTGCCTGAGGTGAGCAGGCGCTCACTCAGAGCCTGGGGCCTGTTCCACGCCAGCTGCAGGCTCAGCAGATGCCTCATCACTCATGAAGAGGACAGTTTGGTCCTGGAGGCAGTGGGCGAGCCCCCACCCAACTGATGGAGTGATTTGTTTTTTAACATCTTTGTGCCTGTTTTCCCTTACCAAGTGGTCAGGTCACACAAGATGGGCTTCTCCCTGGAGTGCCTTGGTGCTCAGGGTCTGCCTTCCACATCACAGGCCCCCTTTTTGCAGGGCATTGAGCTGGGAAGGCCCAGGGGCTGCCTGGTCCCACTCTAGCCCAGGGGCCCCAGGACTGTCTGAGGAGCCCCCTTCCATTGCTCCTGGCCTGTCTGTGCTCCTTCAGTCTCCTCCTTGCCAATCCCTCTGGGAAAATAGGAGGGGAGGCCTGAGCTACTGGTTCACAGAGGGGCAGAAGCAGCTTCTTGTCCCTGTGAGTCCACAGCTCATGCTCACAGACATGTACATGCGTGCACGTGTACCGTGCTCTGGGTCCTGCCCACCTCCCAGCCTCATCTCTCGTCACCCCACCCTTCCTCCATGCTCCAGCCCTGTGTACTTCTCTGAACTTCTCTCAGTTCCCCAACACACCTGCCCCCTTGATTCCCTGCCATACACTGATTGTTTTCAGGGCTGAAAATGCTCTTCCCCCTCATTCTTTTGGTCTCAGGGTAATCATCATTCATTCAACAAATATTGACTGGGTTTCTGCTACAAGCCACTCACCAGGCTAAGCGCTAGAAATATAGCAATGAAGAGACAAAAGTCCTCGTCCTCATGGATCAGGTCAAAGGTTGGGAAGTACTAGGGAGGAAACTATAAGAGAAGGGGATAAGGAGAGTCAGACACAAGGAGGAAATCTTAGATAGGATGGCAGGTGAAGGTCTTACTGAAAAAGTGACATTAGTGTCAACTTGGTGGCAAAGTCAAAGATGCCTCCAAAGGATCTTGGTCTGAACAACCCTAGGAGTAGAGGGGCCACTTACTGAGACGAGAAGGAGGGTGGAGGAGCAGGTTTGGGAAGAAAGACGAGGGGCTCGTGGGGGCATGATAAATGGGAGGTGTTGTGCAGCCCATTGGGTATCTGAGCTTGGAGCTGAAGGGAGAGTTTGACTGGAGATATAAATTTCAGATGCCTTGTAGGGTGGATGGTATTTAAAGTCAAAGGACTAGGGTAGATCACTGAAGGAGTAAGTGCAGATAGAGAATGTCCGACCACCAAGCATGACAGCTTTTAGAACCTGGAGATGGGAAAAAACAGTAAGGAAGACAGAGGTGAAGACACAGAGAGAGGAGGAAAAGTAGGAGTGTGGTGTCTGGGGGACAAGGAGGAGGAGTGACAGCTGTGCCAAACACTGCAGACGGGCCAGGGAAGATGAGGACAGAACTGGCCATTGTGTGGGGGTCAGCATGTGGGGGAGGAGGGTCCCTGTGACCAGAGGAAAGGCATTTCCATGGCGTGGTGGAGAAAAGTGTGTCTGGAACTGGCTCAAGAGAGGGATGGAGAAGAGAAGTTAGAGCCGCCAAGACCAAGAATGGCGAACTCTTCAGGGTATTTCCAAGGGGGAAAATGGGGCAGAGTTGGGGAGAGAAGTTGAGGTAAAGAGAGGTTTGGGGTTCTTTTCCAAGATGGAAATTAACAGCATTTTATGGACCAATAGGAAAGATCCAGCAGAAAGTGGGGGACTGCTGCAGCGAGAGACAAGTGCTAGAGCAATGTCCCGGAGCATTTGGAATCTAGAGAGGAGGCTGGGCATGACACGAAACTCAAAACTGGGCATTTTCCTGAAGGGAGAAGGAGAATGGCCTGACAGTGGTAACAAGGGCCAAGGTCACCTCCCTCACCTCCCAGCCCAATCCAGTGGTGGGAGAGGGGGAAGAAGGGTCGATAGATTTCCATTTGACCAAGAAGGTGAAGGAGCATTCCTAGAAGAGTTTGAGGATATAGGACATTTTGCTGATGGCAGAACATGAGTTCCAGAAGGCACAACAGAAGGCTTTGGGGATGAGGCCTAGGCTTCTTGTGGAGGCTGACATGATCCTAAACAAAGGGCATGAAGGAAAGAGTCCCCATGATCCCCAGTTGGAGAGTTGGGACAAGATTGAGGAGGGGGGGCATTGGGAGAAGGAGCATGCAGAGGTCTAAGGCTCCCTCTGTAGTCCTGCTGATGGAGGCACAGCGGCCAGGGGAGGAGTAGTCTTAGTCCCCAGGATGACTTTGGCTCATGGAGACCTCAAGGCCAGCAGAGGGTGCCTGTCACTCTGAGCATACGTGAGCAGTCTCTAACGGCTGACGATGGAGGCCCAGGTGTCTTACATTTAGTAGATACTCATATCTTTTTAAATGAGTGACTCATTCCACACCCTTGACTTTGAGGCAGTTTTCATTTTGTTCCAAAACAGTGGCACACATTTCAGTTCACAGTTAGCCCTGAATTGGTCAGCGAGAGCTCCCAAGTCAGGGCTGACTTAGGGTCTCACCTGGAACCTGATAATTAGAAGCAAATCCTCCAGCTCCATCCCACATCTCCAGAATCAGACACTGGGTGCTGGGCCCAGTGTTGTTTTAACAGGCATACCACGCACCCCCCAGCCAGGGGATTCAGATGCACACTCAAGTATGAAAACTTCCTGGGCCCACAGATTCCTGTTCAAGTTCAGAGGTAAGGCTGGTGCTGGCCACTGGCCATCTCACTGAGGAGACCAGTCCACAAACCACCAGTTTAGAGGCCAGGCCCTTCCCAAGTCCCCAGTTTACTGGACAAACCTGCCATCAATGAAGGGGCAGGCACCAAAGGCTTAAGTAAGGTCAGTATTTCCTTTGTGAGGTGGAGAGAGTGGATTCTGCTCTATTCTGACAAGTCTTCCCAGACCTTTGTCTGCATGGCCCCAAAGTCCCTCTGGTAATGCTCATCACACTTGCAGTTAATTGTTTAATCACCTTCCCCCAGACAGAAAGCTCCATGAGGGCAGGGACTGAGCTCATCTTATTCACTGCTCTGTTCATAATGCCTGACACTCGGTTGGTGTTTAATAAAGGTTGGCTGCACAATATTGAATTGACAGAGCTTTGTAAAATCAATCGAGACCACTAACGTGGTGCTGGACTCAGATAGGAATTCCCTCCGACCTTTCATCCTCTTCCCCTCCGCACTCTGCAGCATTTGGTATTGCAATGCTTTGCAATGTGTGGTATGGAAAACGACAGTCATCACTCTTGTCTTTCAAAATTTCCTCAGCTGTTCTTGCACGTTTTTCTTTTAGATAAACTTTAGAATCGTTTTGTCAAGACCCCACCAACTGATTTTAATTGGAATGAGATTAAATGTATGGCTTAATTTGCAATCTCTTGTTTCTTAACAAGAGTAAATCTTCCTATCCAAGAATGTACCTCTCCCATTATTCAAGTCCTTTTTTATGTCTTCAGTGAGATTTTATAGTTTTCTTCACTTAGGTCCACTGTATTTTCTTGTCTGGTCACTGCTGATATATAAGTAAGCTATTAATTTTGTATGTTTTGACACTGGCCCCTATACTATACTCGCTTATTAATACTTACTACTTGGTAGTTCATTATCTGGAGCATGTTCAGGTAAAATATCATATTTCTCCATCTTTTTAATACTTGTACCTCTCATTTCTTGCCTTCCATTGACGGCAACATCTAGCGCAATGCTGTCTGACATTGCCTCTTTTCCTTTATCCTTTTTCTTTTCCTGACTTAATGTTTCACCATCTGAAAAGAATGGCGCTGTTTCTTCTTTTTATAGAGATATTCCTCATCGTGGGAAGAAAATATCATTCTGTTACTGTTTTACTGAGGTTTTTTTCCCCCGAGAAATGGATTTGATTTTTTTTCCAAAGGCCCTTTCAGTGTCTAGTGGGAGAATCAAATGATTTTTCTTTTTCCCCGCCTTTGACTTTGGATATGACTAATCCTAGATTTCCTAATAGCTATTGGAACAGGCTATACTTGGTCACAGTACGTTCTTTTAATACTATGCTAGACTTGATTTGCACTGTTTTACTCAGGATTTTGGTATATCTAGTCCTAAGTGAGATAGGTCTGTAGTCATTTTTTTGTGCTCTCTTTGGCAGGTTTTGGTGTCCAGATTATAGTAGCTTATACCAGCTTCAGATATAATTTGGAACATCTTCTGTGTTGTATGCTCTAGGAATTACTCATTCCTTACATGTACTAAAGAACTTGCCTTTTGGGTTAGTAGCACTTTTTTTAAAAAACACCTTTAGTGAGGTATAATTAATATACAAAAAATTGTACATATTTAACGTATACAATTTGATAAGTTTGGACATATGCATACATCTGTGATACCATCACCACAATCAAGGTAATAGACATCTCCATCACCTCCAGAAGTTTCCTTGTGTTGCTTTGTTTTTCTTTTTTGTTTGTTGTTTTTTGTGGTAAGAACACTTAACATGAGATCTACCCTCTTAACAGATTTTTAAGTGCACAAAGTAGTATTGTTGACTATAGGCCCTGTGCCGTACAGCAGATGTGCAGAACTTACTCATCTTGCATAACCGAAAAGTAACACTTTAAAATTGTTTTTAATAGTCTCTTCTTGATTCAGTGTTCATACTTTAAAGTTTCCTTCTAAATGATCCATTTCATGGAGATTTTCACATTTATTATCCGTAATTGAATACATATTCTCATGTTGCTTTCTCTCCTCTGTGTTCTTTCTCTATTTTTTTCATTAATCAAACTTGCCAGAAATTTGGTTACTTTATTGGTTTTTACAAACAGCCAGCTCTTAGATTTATCACTTCCACTCTTTTCTGGCTCATTGATTCATTCATTTCTGCTTTCATCTCTGTTGATTCTTTCCACACTGTCTGGGTGTACTCTGTGGTTGCTCAGCCAGCTTGTGTAAATAAACAGTGATCTGGTAGGAGCCCAGGGTCATTGGCCCCAGGTCCTGGCACCATGTCCCTACCAGTCCAGTGCTCCTAGGCCTCCCAGTTCGATCTCTCTGCTTTTGAGTTACCGCCTCCTGACCAAAACTACTACCTGTTCAACTTAAACCCCATTTGTCCGTCTGCCAAATGCAGGGTATAGGGAAGTTTCCTAGATAAGTTACTATTTCCTTCCTCTTTGACCCAGGGGGAGTCAGGGCAGGGAGATCTGCCTGGTGTCCTCAGAAGCCCTCTAGGTATGCCTCACCTGGAGCCCCATGTAGCTCCTCCATCCCCAGAGGCCTCATCCGCAACAAGGCCCTTCTGCCACACCCTGGAACTCTCTAGAACTGCAAACAATGAGAAAGCGGGGAAACGACTTGTTGGATCTCTGTGCAGTTTGGCAGAGGGTGCCCCTGAGCTCATGTTTGAAAACAGCTCAGGGCCGTTCTGAGGGTGGGATCACGCACGCCTTTTGCAGGTTGTCCATTTGGCTTTCTCCTTCGCCCCCCAACTTTTCCCTACAGGTCAACCAGAGGAAAGACTTAAAACTCAGACTGAGTTGATCAGACTATTAGCAGCCTCCTGAGGAGTTTTGACAGGAATTGCAGAGTCCATTTCTCATAATGAGACAAGTTTGCTATTGTCCTCCCAAGCACAGATAGTAGAAATCTTGCTCAGCTTCCAGAATCAACACCATCACCCCCTGCTAGATGAGCATCAATTTGTTCTAAACTCTGGTCCCCAAGAAAAATCTTCTCTCTCCTAATGTACTGGGATGCTTTCTGTTATCAGACGATAGGAGCTTCCAGATAACTCTGGGAAAATATAGTTGCCTGCTTCAGGGAGAATCCATATCTACCTTCCCAAAAGTTGTGTGATGTTTCTCTTTTGTTTAGTTTGACATCCAGGTGCCTTTACATAAGCACTCACAAACCCTTTTGGATCTGTGTAGACTAATATGTACAAATAAGTAAGAGTCCTTAAGTCCACTGAAAATGACAAGTATTTTATTTCCTGGGCCCAGAACTAGGGCTAGGAGAGAAGATCCTGCAGACAATCTTTACTTCTTCCAGGTGCCTCCCCCACAGACAGCCTGTGTAAAAAAGGCCAGAGCTCTATGGAGGGTGCTGGAGCCTTGCCCCCCACACTCATCTGATGAGTGGACCAGGTCACATCCCCAGCCCTGAACTTGAGGGCCAGGGACCACAAGCGAGTCAAGAGCCAAGGAGGGCACACTTGCCTTTCACCCATCTTCCATGGGGTGAGAAGTAGAGAAATGAAAATGACCCCCTGGAAAATCAATGGACTGCCCTGGAGCAGTGATGTAATTAGTAGCCCTGCCAGTCAGTGCCCATAAGTGCTTTGTAAAGCACTTCCTGCAAGAAATTAAGCCCCTGTCCAATGACTTTCCGATAAAAGAAATAATATATCTGAATTTTAGTCATTCAGAAATAAATTTCAGTGGCTGTTGATCTTTACATGTAGCAGCTGAACAGCATTAAATATTTGGATTTCTTTCTGATCATATTTACAATAGTGATGAAAGCCATGAATAATAAGGTACGAAGGCTGACATGTTTATTGCCTACAATCCATTTCATAGCCCTTTCTTTTAGGGCTTGAATTGCTGAACAGGATGATTCTAAGCTGCTTACAAAGAGAATCCCAGAGCTGCCTGTCGGTTCACCCCTCTGGAGCAGGGTCTCAGGGTTGGACCAAGGGCCCAAGGCCATCTGAGGCCTTCTCTTATCAGCAGTGACTCTCACCCACAGTGCCACCAGTCATTCGCGTCTATCCGGAGACCCAGGCACAGGAGCCTGGGGTGGCGGCCAGTCTGAGATGCCATGCAGAAGGCATTCCTATGCCCAGAATCACTTGGCTGAAAAATGGTGTGGATGTCTCAACCCAGATGTCAAAACAGCTCTCGCTTTTAGGTAAGAGCCGCCCTCGGTGTCTCTGTGCTCTTCCCATCAAGTTCAAGCTTACACTCTCCCCAGGAATGGAAATGAGAGGCGTGATTTGTTTCAAAGTCAGACATATTGGGAGTGAACAAATGTCTCCCCAAATTTTTCTGCTGTGTGGGCTCACATAGGTCTTGTGGGCTTTCTGAAAGCAAAGATGAGAAGCTGTCAATCA
The DNA here is from genome assembly GCF_037783145.1 of Equus przewalskii. Classification (NCBI taxonomy): domain Eukaryota; kingdom Metazoa; phylum Chordata; class Mammalia; order Perissodactyla; family Equidae; genus Equus; species Equus przewalskii. The sequence continues at coordinate 41,554,685 of NC_091843.1, forward strand.
GGTCCCACGTCCCCCTCAGTTCATTTCAGCTATTCTAACTCTTCCTGGGTGTATATCAGGGATGTTGGCTGCCCTCGGCCCTGTCGAGGGGCTGTGTTTTCAATGTCAACACTCTCAATAGCCCTGTGAAGGGAATGGGGAGGGGAGGAGTGGGGGTCCCAGCTAAGCAGGCCACCCTGAGCACTGTCCTCTCTACAGCCAATGGGAGTGAACTCCACATCAGCAGTGTTCGGTATGAAGACACAGGGGCATATACCTGCATTGCCAAAAATGAAGTGGGCGTGGATGAAGATATCTCCTCACTCTTCATTGAAGACTCAGCTAGAAAGACCCGTGAGTTCACTCCTGCCTCTGAGCACCGAGCACCTTACTGAGCTGGTTGGGGGATATCAGGTGTCAAGGAGGGAACTAATTAACCAGAGTCACAGCCACTATGAGCCCCTGAAATGGGATAAATCCCATATTCTTCTGTGATCAAAGCTGGGGACAGAGAGTGCCCAGGGGGAGCAGACCTTACCCTAGCAACCTAGGCGACTCTGGAAACATAGACAGGGAAGCTCTCTGGACAGCAGACAGAGCCAGGACCACGGAAAGCTCTCCTATCTCAGCCCCAGTTCTGCTCCTACCTGCTGTCGGACTAGAACCTCCGCCCCTCACGCACAAAATTCCTCGTACTATCCACGCACCAGGTGCTGCCGCCCCCGCCATGGCCAGGAACTGGCACGCGCACGCGCACACACACACACACACACATACACACACGCGCACACACACACACATACACACACACCACACACATACACTCCTTTACTCCAGGGATTATAGCCCTCCTGCTGTGCTATGTGCTCTCCCTTGTAGCCACTGCTCCCCAAATGGGTCTACAGGTGTGATCTCATGGACATGGCTATTGGACATGGTCTCTTTCCCTTGATCAAAAACTCCAAGTTGAGTCTTCATCATCAAAGGTGATAATCAGAAGTATTTCAGATGGTCTTCGTAGAAGAACCCTAGTGGGAAATCAGCATGCTCCTGGAAGTAATCCAGGTCTGGGAGAAATGTTGCTCGCTCTTTATCATCCACAGAATTGGAGAATCCCATTAGCTTCTGTGATCCTGGGACCTGATTTCAAAGATTCATTAGGAACCGAAAGGGTCCTGAGACCCAGAAGCAATTGTCCCTGTCCAGAGTTCCCCCCAAGTACCATTGCTGGGGCACTGAGTGGGGCAGATTCTGCCCACGCGGGAATAGAGACCAGTGTGTCACTCACTGAATCACTACGGTGAAGGTTCTGACCTTGCTTGCTTCTTTTTTCCCTTCCCTCCATCATGTTCCTGGTTTCCTAATTCTCTGCTGCTGCAGTCGCAAACATCCTGTGGCGAGAGGAAGGTATCCAGCTTACTTGTTCTGTGTTGTGCCTCTGATCATGTGTGTTTATGGTTCCATAAGGGGTCATCTCTGCATGAGCCACCATTAGCTCCAAGCAGTCCCCACAAGTGGGGTACATGTGCCAAATCAGGTGGGAGGGAGCAGGTCAAGGTCAAACTCAAGTGGCACACACTGAGAAGCAGACTTAAAACCTACTAGTGTCATTAATGGACACTAGACCATTAGAATTGAAAAATGGAAAGTTTCCATTGAACGCTATTTGAAACCTCCACTGAAGCAGGCCAGTTGGCAGGGTTCCTGGTCAGATCTGGACCTTAAACTTTTTTCCAGTAGCTGATATTGGTGTTGGGGATTAGTGTATACTTTGAGGAAATGCTGAAGAAAAAAGTTACTATGGTTTCTGTAAATACATATGTACATGTATATTTTTAATGAGTAGAATTTTTTAATTTGTATTTATCAAACAATCTTTAGATATTAGGTTGGCCCATACAAAATTGCCATTTTTGTACATCAAAAATGATCTAATACTGACAATTTGATATGATTCAAAACAGCAGGCACATGTGGGAGCTGGGTTAGAGAGTCACGGTTGGGGTGCGTGTGCATGCATCGACCCCAGCCCCACCTCTGAACCCCTTCACCAGAGCACAGTCCGAATCCCCTTGAGCTAACTTACTGTGCAGTTCACTGCACAGATGGAGAGTATGAGAGAGCAGAATGCACCATGTGACTTCAGAGTTAAGCACTAATCTCCCTCTTTAAAAACCAACGTATTTCGTGTCTTATTTTTTCCTCAATAACTTTGCATGGTGTCACCTACAGTCTAGCACGTGCGTGCATTCACATACACACAATAATTTCTGAACATCAGTCACAGTAAGTGGGAGCAAAACAAAGGCAGAACCTGGAAAATGAGGAATTGCTGCCAATAGGCTGTAGGAACCTGTGGAAGAAGAAGTCACAGCAACAGTCACTCATCATGGACAGTGGTCCCTTGATGCTGCCTGAACCTAGCTCCTAGGCCACGATGCACACAGAGTGCTTTCGCTCTGTGTCTGTGAGAGGTGGTGTTTTTCTAAGGTGAGTTCACTCAAGGCACTCAAGCTTCAAAAGTGGAGACCTGCAAAGAACACAGGAGGCCTTGCATGTGTGAAATTGCAGCTGTGGAGGTCCCAATGCCCATTTATGACCCACAGCTGCCTGAGGGCTTAGGGCTGGCCCATGCTGCACTGGCATCAGACAGTCCAGCAGTGAGCAAATTCCATCATGCCTTGACCTGGCCACTTGTGCCCTTCGCTGCTAAAACTCAAGGCCTAGAGAAAGGGGAATACAATAGCAAAAAGAAAGAGGCCGCAAGGCACGCCCAACTCTCAATAGGAGCAATGAGATGATGAGAGCACACAAAAGCAAAGAAAGCATCTTCATACCCCCTTAGTGGAAGCTAAACTCAGATAGAACCTTCCAGGGGCCTGGATCAGGAGGCTGAGTCTCCTGTGAAGTCAATTATTTGTTGAGCGAGTATTTGTTGAGCCTCACGTTCTGCTGCCGACTGTGAGCAAAGCACTGGGCTCAGCCTGAAATGTAGCTACAGCTGCAAACCTCATGTGGATTCTATTAAGCTTTCAACCTTAGGTTGGTTCCTCCAGCTATCGATTTTCCAAGCAGCCCTGGGAGGCAATTCCTGTGGGGTCTGTGGTTTGCAGGGACTTTGACCCCTCTGGCCCCAAGGTTTGAGTGAGAGAGTTTTGCCAAGTGAGAATGTATAGAAGGGAAGGTCCTGCTGGGAGCTAGATAGGTGGGGTTGGAGCAAATGTGTGCCGCAGGGCCCCACTCCAAATGCTGTGATGCCGAGGCAGCCGAGATGAGGCCCTCGTGGCAGCCAGCTTCCTCTGGCCCTCAGGGACAGGCTGCCCAGCACCCCAGGATTCCCATTAGGGCCTACGCAGATGCTGCCACGTGTTACCCGCTTCTGAGAGGCTGGAGTCAAGCTGTTCACAGTGGCAGGAGCCCTTCTTCCCAGAGCCCCTCTGAGGACAGAACCGGAGGCAGTGAGGCTGTGTCATGGAGTCACTCAGAGACCTCTGTCCACACCAGGAGCACAGGCACTGGTGCCATCACCAAGGGCCTGAGGCCCAGAACACTACCTGCAGAGTCATTGGAAGGACGTGGAACAGCAATTCTTATTTGCTTGTTTAACTGGTTTCTAACTTACTAAAAACTTTCCCAGAGTCAGTTAAGTCAGTACACTGGTTTTTGCAGCATGCTAGGAAAGAGAGAGTTTTCCATATATTTAATTTTCTTAGAATCTACAGAAATCTTTTTAGTATTCTACCTTCACGAGAAATGAATGGGGGGGGGGGGGAGAAATCAACCCTTACCTCTTTGGCCCTGTTACTTTTTTGTGGAGAGGCAGAGTGAGGGGACAGAGCCCAGAGCAGGGGCTCAGGGTCTAAACCCAGCTCTGGCACAAAGGTAAGTGGCTTCAGCCAAGCCCCTCCCCACCTTGTACCTCAATTTCTCTGTCTTTAAAATAAGGAAGCTGAACCAGCTGGTCCCCAAGGCCTTTTCTCCCCAGGCAGCCACAGCCCGGGGCCAGATGGCATCAGGCAGGCACGACCAGGCTGTGTGCTCTGCTGCCCAGCATGGGGCTGCCAGAGAGCAACTGAGGGGGCTGAGGTTGGAGGAAGCTGCCTTGAAGAAGAGGTTCACCACACAGAGAGGCCAGGACCAAGTTTGGACAAAGGACACAGCATCCTTAGGACCACACGTTCCAGGGAGTGGCACGGTCCGTAAATGTGTCTAGAAATAAGAGTCTTTGCTTTTTTGACATCATCTGATCCTTTCTGATTTTAGTTGACAACAAAATGGCCAAGGGAAGCTTTACCTTTCAGAACAGGAAAGGTCAAATGTACGTCAAATCCAAGGCTGTCACTTATTTGAACACTTGTGTTGGTGGCCAGCCCTAGATGACCTGGGGCAGACGTGCATGTCTGGGAGGATGGCCCAGGGACTGCAGAGTGCTGATGTGCTGTGTTGATTCATTGCCCTCGGGGCACATTCTCCCCATGCTCCCCACACACCACCTGCTCGCCTGGCCTCCCCGACCTTGACCAGGACTCGCACTTTGTGCCCGTACCAGATGCACCCAAACTGCAGCTTTTGTGTGTGCCCAGTGTGGCATGTGACCCTGCCTGGGGGTCAGCTACTAGAAGGAGCATGACCATGGCTATGTTTGCTCCTCCCAGGCCTCAGTGTGGGAAACATGTTCTACGTTTTCTCCGACGATGGCATTATCATCCTGCACCCAGTGGACTGTGAGATCCAGAGGCATCTCAAACCCACTGAGAAGATCTTCATGAGCTACGTAAGTTTCTGTGCCTATGGCATGTCTCCATCACACACAAAGTCCTAAAAGCCAGTCTTTCACCCTATGTGCCATTTTATTCTTGAGTTCCATTTGCTATCTGTTGTGTGGTTCCAAATGTGTCCCAAGGCTAAGGAAGAAATGTATGAGGCTAAGTTTAAACTCTCATTCCTTCCATGCACTGAGCCTGAGGTGACGCCCAGGGTGTTCAGATGGATTCCTGGCCTCAAGTTCACAGTCAAATGATGGAGACAGCAATGTGGACAGGTGCCAAACAGGTGCTATGAGAAGGTTGTGCAGGGTGCACTGGAACATTGAGGAAAGAGGCCTCTCAAGACATGGGGAGGACAAAGTCCCAGAAGGCTCCTGGGGCAGGGGATGCTGGACTTAGTTCTGAAGAACAAGTAGGTGGTGGGTTTCTAGAGGAAATGTCATGAACATGGAGAATAGAGGCGTAAACCATCATGTCACGTTCAGGGAACCACAAATATTCTGTATGCCTCGAGGGAAGAATGGATGTGGAGGGGCCTAAGATTAGGATGATAGTAGATGAAGGTCAAGGCCAAGGAGTTCTAATGGTATCCTGAAAGCCCTGGGATCCATGAAGGACTTCAGGCGAAAGAAGATCTGATTAGGTTGCTTTAGAACGTGTGCGAGGGCCTCCGTGCAGGCAATGGTGAGAAGCGCTGGACTAGAAGCACAGAAGTAGGTGAAAAGGCTGTTGTCATTATCCAGGTGAGAGAGCGGGTGACCTGGGTTAAGCCAGTGGCAGTGGGAATGGGGATAATTGAGTAGATTTTAGAGGGGACATGAGGGCAACCCGGAGTGCTGCAAGGAGGAGGAAAATGCCCTTCACACGGGAGGAGGAGCAGGTTGGGGGGACACAGTTCATTCTCTAACACTCTACCAGGCCCAGGGCTGGGTCCTGGGAAGCCCAGGAGGAGGACAGATAGATTCCCTGTCAAGCAGATGAGGTTGGCCTATGATGGGCTGAGTTTGAGGTGCCCATGGAAAACATGCACAGAAACATCCAGAAGGCAGTGGGGGAAACAGAAATGTTGAACTGAAGAGGCCTAGGTACTCTGGCAGGCAAAAGTAGCTTTAAGGAAGCCTGGAGAATGTGAGTCACAGAACCCAAGAAAGGCCAAGTTTACGAAAGGAAGGAATGCTCAACCAGTCGATAGACGAGGTGAGCTTGGAGGTCCTCAGTGGCCCTCAAAGAACCAGGGGAGAGAGCATGAAACATGTGAATGCCCAGAGTGTCAGACGTGCCATGAACAAAATATGAGGCCAGATACAAAGGGTCAACGTAACACGCAGTGGGCAGAGGCAGAAGACGTGATTGCTGGTGGTAGATTTAGGAAAGACCCAGCTATCAGGAGGCAGCCCCCAGGGCTGTGCTTCCCCACCCCCCACTAACCCAGGGCTCCATCTCTCCCCCACTGGCATCCCACTTGGCCTTGTGTTGGCAGTTTCTCGCATGAGATCTGACCTCTTCTACTAAACCCTAGCTTTGAGGGTAGAACTATGGCATTAATCCAAGAGAGTCATCTAAAAGCCCCCACATGCCCTCTCCTTGAGGACATACACTGAATGACCTGGTGAATAGTGACGGGCTTAGATTCATGAAGGCAGTGGGCTCAGCCCAAACGAGTTCCTAAAACAAGTTTGTTGCATTGCTGTGCTGGGGTTGGTGTATCTCAGGCTGTTGTATTTCTCACATTTGTAGCTTGGAACCAGCTGTTTTCCAGGCTATTTTATTTGAATTAATCTTTTTTAAAAGTACTACCTCTGATGAATTTTCCCTCCACATAATAGCAATGAAACAACCTAGAAAGAGTGGTCCTAGTTAATTGCTGGTAATTAGGTTTAAATAATTGCACCCTGTCACATTGGCATTAATTTCTCATATATTTGCAATAATCTAAGCTGTAGCTTGGGGGAAATCTCTTAAATCCTAACCAGGACTCAATTTTCCTAAGAAGCTAGAACAAGACACAGTAAGAGAGGTCCTAAGGTATTTCAGGCAACACAAGACCATCGTGAGCTGTGGAGCAGTCTCAAATAACAGTTTTCTCATCTAGAAAATGCCAAACACCTCTCATGAGGGTTACAATGGAATGACCCTTTCTCTAAAGTGCCGAATGAGTAGGAGTTTGGTGCATCTTCTCTCAGGCTTCTCTGCTGGATTCAGTGTCGTCTTTGTCCAGCGGGAAGCAGCATGATTAACAGAGAAGGGCACAGACTTCAGAGTCAGGCAGACATGGGTTCAGAGCCCACTTCTGTCACTCAGCGGGCTAAGTGACTTTAGGGAAGTTATGTAACCCACCTGAACCTCAGTTTTCTCATATGCAGATTGGGGTTATTATGAGAATTAAATGTGATGACAGTGGCAAGGGTCCAAGGAAGCAGGCTGTTTCAAAGCTATTGCAGTCTTCTAGGGGAGAAACAGGGTGGAGATGGAAAGTAGATGAACTCAGAGATCTAGGAGGTAGTCTCGGTAGCCTTCAATGACTAATCAGAGGTGAGTTCATGGGAGTACGAAGAATCAAAGATGGCGTTCATGCTTTGGACTGGGCTAATAGATGGAGATGAGGACCCAGAGGGAGGAGCAGGTATGGAGGCAAGAAACAGTTCAGGTGTGGATGATTGACGATGAGGTGGCCGAGATAGAACCAAGTGGGAACTGGAGAAGGTGGTTCTGAGGTAAAGACACAGATCTGGGAGCCATGAGCATGGAGTGTTGGATAAAGCCAGGGGGCTAGACAAGGTCACCAAGGGTGTGTGTAGGTGATTTGAGATGGGCACCAAAAATAGGACCCTGGAGGTCATTAACAGGTAAGAGGTAGACCAAGAGGAACTGCAAAGAAGATTGAGACAGAGTTGGGTCAGAGTCATGAGGGAAGACATGGGATGGTATATCTTGGAAGACAAGGGAAAAGAAGGTCACCTTTTTCATTCATTTCTTCATTCAACAAATCTATTTTAAGTACTAATTCTGTGCTGGGCACTATACTAGGTGCTAAGGATGTAGCAGTGAATCAAACCAACAGAGAGTCTGCTCTCAAGGAGTTTACAATCTAGTGAAAGAAGAGAGACTAAACAGACAAATAAATGCATAAAGTCAAGTACGTGAATGATGCGCCAAGGTAAGGCAGTGAGGAGCTGGGGGCGCCAAGCTAGATGAGGTCAAAGAAGGCCTCTCAGTTAGGTGACACTTAAGCAGAGACCTGAAGGATGTGAGAGAAGAAACCATGCAGGTATCTGGGGAAGAGCATTCCCAGCACAAGGAACAGCCAATGCAAAAGCCCTGGAGCAGGAGTGTGGTGGGAGTGAAGAAGAACAAGCATGCCATGTACACAGAGTAGGGTGAGTAAGGGAGAGAAAAGCCAGAGATGGGTCAGAGGAGTCGCAGGAGCCAGAGTGTACAGGGCCTTGAGGCTCAGGAGAGACTTGGATCTTATCCTGAGCAAGAAAGAATGCTACTGGGGAGAGGGCACTGAGAAGAGGACTAAGGTGGGCTGACTTACACTTTACAATGATCCCCCCTGGTTTCTGTGTCAAGAAGAGGTAGGAGGAGGCCAGGGTGGAATCAAGGGGCAATCGGGATGCTATAGCAGTTACTCCGGTGACAGATAATAGGGCTTGAGCTAAGGTGATAGAGGTGGAAATGGTAAGAAAGAGACAAATTCTGGATATATTTTGAAGGTAAAGCTGAAATGACTTTTAATACATTGGATGAGGGCTGAGGGTATGGGAAGAAAGAGGAGTCAAAGATGGGCTCAAAGTTTTTGGTCTAAGGAAATAAAACCATGGAGCTGCCATTTTTTGAATGGAATGAGCAGGACTGGGAGGTAAAAGTGAGAGTTGATTTTGGACTCACAAGTTTGAGATGGTCATTAAAGGACCAAAGTAGAGCTAGATAGTTGGCTGTATAAGTCTGGAGTTCAGGGAAGAGGCCTGAGCTGAAGATATCAGTTTCGGAGTTGTAAGCATGTAGACTGCAGGTAAAGCCATAGGTTGCATGACATTAACAAAGGGAGTGGCTTTTGGAGGAAAAAAAGTCATCCAGGAGCAAACCCCGAGCACTCTGACATGTAGAGATCAGCAAACTCCTCACGATGGAGCAACAGAGAAGGATCAGTCTCTGGGCAGGATGGAGGGGCAGGAACCAATGGATAGTCACCACAGTGTCAGAGGATGCCCCAAGTTCAAATAAAATGATGGTGGAAGTTTAATAACTGAGGAGTCAATATTGACCTTGGTGAGAACACTGCCCACTTTGTGGTAAGGACAGGAGCCAGAGAGTTAAGGAGCATGTGAGAGGTGAGGAAGCAGAGAAAGAGTGTAAGTAACTCTTTCTTTCAGAAGTCGGCCCATTGACAGAAGTTTTTTAAATGATGGGGATGAGGAGAGGGAGAAGGTAGCACACAAGCCTGAAGACCATGGCCCCGGGAGCTGCTGACTGAGAGGGCCACAAAGGGAGCTACAGGCTCAGAAGAAGTAGGAGGCAGTGAAAGATGAAAGGATCGTGAAGAGAAAAACTGGTGGGAGGGTTCGTGTGCCATGTTCTGTGTATGCAAAGGATTGTAAGAGAGGGAAGAAAGGACAGAGGAGCGTCAGCGGAGAGGGAGCCCAGAGATGTCAGGGGAAGGGAGATGAAGAAGATATATGGCAGCCTGTCTCCTACAGGAAGAAATCTGTCCTCAAGGGGAAGGAGATGCCACCCAGCCCTGCCAGTGGGCATCAGCAGTGAACGTCAGGCACCGGTACATCTACGTGGCGCAGCCAGCACTGAGCAGAGTCCTTGTGGTCGACGTTCAAGCCCAGAAAGTCCTGCAGGTACATCTCTCTAAGGGAGTGAGGGGGACTTCTACTTCAGGGGTGCAGCCAGCCAAATTCTTTGCTTCGTGCACACTCCCTGGCTACTATGAGAGGTGATCAGGCTAGGGGGATGGAGGTGGGGGCGGGGGGCAGCAAAGAGGATTCATGTGCAGTGATTCATCAAGTATTTATTGCCTACTCTGTGCCAAGCACTGTTCTAGGTGCTTGGAAAACAGCCAAAATTGAGCAATGAAGTCTTAGAACTTATATTCTAATTGTGGAGACAGACCATAAATCAGAATTATAGGGAGTCATAAATAGTAAGAGCTATTTACAGGTGAAATGTGACAGAGGAACTGGAAGACTATTTTAAATTGGCCCTCACTCTGGAGGTGAACAGAACCTGAGATCTAAATGCCAAATGGGATTCCAACTCTGGCAGCAAAAGGAAGGCCAGTGGGGCTGGAGTACAGTGAGGAAGGGGAGATGGGTGCAAGGAAGTTGCGGGGAAACAAGGCCAGTGAACTAGAAAGCCACCAAAGGGTTTCATCAGGGGACTGACATCATCTGACGTATTTTTACAAGTCAATATGACTGCTGTGTTAAGAACAGACTGGAAGAACGAGCAGGGATGTGGTCACCAAAATAATCCAGGCAAGAGATGATGACAGCAGTGGAGGTGGTGAGAAGTGATCAGATTCTTGATATATTTTAAACGTGGAGCCCAAAATGTTTTCTGCTGGGTTGAACGTAAAGTTTGAGAGAGAGGAATCAAGTTTTTTTGTTTTAACTTCAGCAACTGTAGAATGATGATGCCATTTACGATGTGTGGTGGGCTGAATAATAGCCCACAGGACGCCCACATCCTAACCCCAAGAACCTGTGAATGTCATTTTATATGGCAAAAGAGACTGAGCAGATGCGATTAAATTAAGGATTTTTAAACAGTAAGTTATCCTGAGTTATCTGGGTGAGCCAAAAATGCAAGCACAAGTATCTTTATAAGAAGGAGAGACGGGGAGAAATTTGACTGGATAGAAGAAGGAGGCAACAGGAGGGCTAAAGCAAGATGCTACACTGCTGACTTTGAAGACTGGAGGAAGAGACCGTGAGCCAAGGAATGCAGCTCTAGAGGCTAGAAGTCAAGGAAACGCATTCTTCCCTAGAGCCTCTCGAGGGAGCACTGCCATGTAGACATGTTGGTTCTGCCCGAAGAAAATGATTTTGGACTTCTGGCCTCCAGAACTGTGAGAGAATAGATGTGTGTTGTTTTAAGTCACCAAGTTTGTGGTATTACGTTCTGCAGGAATATATAACTCACGTGCTGTGATAAAGACTTTGAGCAAGGTGAGGGTTGGCGGGGGTAGGTCATGGAGCAGGTAAAAGGGAAAATTAGGAATTCAGTTTTGGAGCTGTTAAGTTTAAGCTACTATTATATATATAAGTAGAGATGTCAAGTAAGCAGTTGGATAAACACATCTAAAGTCAAAGGAGAGGTCGAGGCTGGAGATGTCAATGTGGATATCATCACCGTGTGAACTGTGTTGAATCCAGAGAACTGGATGAAATCACTGAGGGTAGTATAGATAGAGAGGAAGTCAAAGGTTGAGCCCTGGAGCCCTCCAACACTTAAAGATCAGGAAGGAGAGAAGCAGCCAACAAGACCAAAAAGGAGTAGCCTAAAAGGTAGGGAGAAAATCAGGAGAAGAGGGAATTCCAGAAGCCAAGAAAATAGAGTCTTTTAAGGTAGAGTTAGTAATCATGATGTCAAATGTTGCCGAGAGAATTTGTATGTTTTTAAGATTGAGAATTGACCATTGGACTTGATGCCACATGGATCACCTTGGCAGGAACAGAAAGATGATAATGGTGGAATGTAAGCCTAAGGGAGTGGATTCAAGTTAGAATGGTAGGAGATGAAGTGGAGACAGTGAATATAGACAACCATTTTGAGAGGTTTTGCTGTAAAGGTGAGTAAAAGTAGACAAATGAGGCAGTGGCTAGAAGAGGATGCCAAAGTAACTTTTTTAGACTAGGTGACATTACAGCATTTGTTGCTAATGGCAACAACTGTTCCCACAATTCTTCCCTTTCTTCTGCATCACAGAAATAGGCAGGAGTCAATGAAATCCAGGGTGTACAAGTGGAGATGCTAACTTTAGATAAAAGCACTTTCTTTCATTATAACATGAGGAAATGGAGAGTATGCAGGCACAGGTGCAAATAGGTGATACAATTGAAGGCAGCTAGATGAACCTCTCTTCCGGCTGCTTTTATTTTTTCAGTGAAACAAGAAGGAAAATTATCACCAAGGCTGGAGATTTGAGGAGAGAGGTGAAAGTTGCATGTGAGATTGAGTGGACCAGGCAACTGTGATAGGACTGCTGGGCAATAGTGAAGGCTCACTTAAGGATGGTGGATGTAAATTTAAAGTGAGACTGGGGAACAGTGTTGTGTCTTTTGTCCTAGCAATGCTCAGCTGCCCTGGTGCAGGCTCATTGTAGGAAGAAAGTTGAATGTAGCCAAGGTTTGGTTTTTCCTGGCAAATGCAACAGGAGACTTTCTAGTTGTCTCTTTGTTATTGATTTCCCTGACCAGAGAACATACTCTGAATAATTTCAATCCTTTGAAATTTACCAAAATTTGCTTTATGACCCAGTTTATCGATTTTGGTAAATGTTCCATGTGCACTTTAAAAGAATGTGTATTCTGATGTTGGTAAGTACAGTATTCTATATATACGTCCGTTATATCAAGTTCATTGTATTGTTAGATCTTCTAAGTGATTTTTTTGTCCGTGTAGTCTATCAGCTACTAAGAAGTATGTAGAAATCTCCCACTATGATTGTAAATCTGAGTTCTATCCATTTTTGCTTTAAAATTGTAATAACTTCCTTGAGGAAAGACTCGTTTATTCTTACAAAATATCCCTCTTTATCTCTGACAATGCTTGTTACCTGAAAGTCTATTTTTGTCTAATATAAGTATAGGTAAATCAGATTTATTTTGATTAGTGTTATCATGGTATAATTTTCCATCCTTTTAACTTTCAACCTTTCTATGTCCATATATTTAAGGTAGTCTTTTATAAAGCCACATGTAGTTGTCTTTTGGTTTTTGGCTTTTATCTAGTTTAATAATCTTGGTCTTTCACTTAGAGTATTTGATCCATTTATATTTAATGTAATTAATTCTATAGTTATATCTATCATCCTACTGTGTTTCTATTTGACCTACCTGTTTATGATGGGAGAAAGTTAAGAGAATGGCTACAGCCTAAACTTTAGGGAAGTTTTGCTGTGAAGAGGGTAGACAGATGGGGTAGCTGGAAGAGTAGACGTAGTCCAGAGGGTTTTTAAAAGAGAGAAAGATATCAAGAAACTAGAGATACTGTCAATCTATCATTACTGGTGGGTTAAGAAGCTCTGAGTAGAGGAAGACAGTGCCAGATCTTGAAGCCTTTGGTCAATTAAGGGAAGCAGCCAGGACGCTGGTAGATAGAAACAAGGAGGAGTAGCTGTGGGCATGAACAAAGGACCTAGGGCATATTTCGGCAGAGAGCAGGGATGTGCAAAAATCAAGAGTTCAGTTGAGGTCATCAACAAAGGGATGAATTCTAAAGTCATCAGAGTATATAGTGAGTTATTTGAAGCCATGGTATTGGATGAACTCACCCTACAAGGAAAAGGATGTGGACAGAGAAAAGGTCAAAGATGAAGACCTGGGACATGCCAACATTTAGAAGTCAGGATGAGGAAGATAAGCTAGGGATGTGAGAGGCTGAGTGATGAAAATGTTTCCAGAAGGTAATAGTTAACCACGTTGAATCTCACTGAAATGTCAAGTAAGAGGATGATCACGAAGTGACTTCTGACTCTGACATGAAGGTCTAGAACAGTTCAGTGAAGTGATGAAGACAGAAACTTAGTGGGAATGAGTTAAGGAGAAGTGGATTCAGGAACTCCATAGACAGTTCTTTAGAGCAGTTTTGACTGATGGGGTTTTTTTCCCCTCAGATTAGAAAGGCTAGAATACGGTTAGTCAAAATTGAAATTTCAGAAATTTTATTGACATGGTCTAAGTTATGGTAGCTGAGGTGAGGAGAAGGAAGAGATCATTGAAACCAAGGAGGAACTGAGAAAGGGCCTTTAGATGAATCATCTGTGTGGATCTGAAGGCACCAATCTTGAGAACCCAGTGAGGGGTAGAGAAGACAATGAGTCATGTGTTAATGTCTTTAGTGAACAAATAGAGTAGCTAGGACATTTGACCAATGACAAGAAGAGCAGAGGTCATAGTCTAGTGGCATGAGCATCATAGAACAGAGTTTTGTAACTTATAAAACCACATTATAAGAAGTGGAAGAGAAAACAGCCTGCATTGCACAGGCTCACAGGGGCAGCTCTATCCTCAGGGGAGACCAGAGTTTCAATTACAGCCATAAAAAAAGAGTTGGCCTGGTGCCGTAGTCTCAGTCCCAGCCGCTCCAGTCAAAGGATGTTCTAGATAGAAGCTGCGCCAAGATAAGAGACAGGTGACAATGGATGATCTCAAAGTCAGTCTCAGATGACCCAGGGGGAAGGGCCAATTCACCAGAATCAGGGCCACAGGGCAGCCTAGGGAAGGAAGCTGAGGGTTCAAGAGGCCCAGAGGGCTCCCAGGAGAAGTGAAGTGATGAAGAATCAGTCCTCAGCTGATTCTTGAGTGGAAAACTTAAAGCCTCTGTGTTAGGCTTTTGCCAAGATGGTCTGGATCTTCTTCAAGTAAAACACACAAGAAGTTTTTAAAATGGAGAAATTACTGGCAACCAATTTTATGTCTCTGCAGACAAAACAAGAAGGGAGGCTTCTGTGCAGGCTTCCCTAATGGGCTCATTGCCGAGGCTGCTAGGCTGGCTTTCCACCCACCCTGGAGTGATGGCCATGCACACAAAGCCAAGAAATGACCACTGGGTCAGCTTTTGCAACAATGATGACCAACTTGTCACTATTTTTTTTCAAGTCCATAGGTGTGGACCCTCTGCCAGCTAAGCTGTCCTATGACAAGTCGCATGACCAAGTGTGGGTCCTGAGCTGGGGGGATGTGCACAAGTCCCAACCAAGCCTCCAGGTATGTTCAGCATATGGAGGCCGAGACCCACCCCGCAGGAAAGAACTCTCTCCTTGTCTGATAAATGTCTCCCACTTCCCTAGGTGGATAATCTTATTTATCCAAAATATGTCCAGAAAGGCTCAAGGAGAGATTAGGAAACGGCCTCAAGACAATGCCTCTCACAGGCAATTAACAGGGTGTCTTTAGCGAGGTCTGCTATTAAGGATATAAATACTGATGATCGATAGGATTCTGATGTCATGATAACCAGAATGGGGCTCCCAGGCCCCACCCAGCCCAGCTCCACAACACCTGCACAACAGAGGGAGGCCCTGGAGTCCAGGCGGCTAGATGCTGGTCAATAAGGAAGGAGAATGAAAGCACATTTACTGAGTGCTTTCAGTGTGCTAGGGCACAGAAAAGCCAGATAATTTGCCCACGGTCCAACCCAGGCAGTGTGGCTCTGCAGCCCACATTCAGCCACTGCTCTGTACTGCCTCCTAGGAAGAGCTTGGGCCCAGGAAATCTGTGGGATTCCTCCATCCACTAGCCAGGGAAGGTCAACACCCCCCCTTGTGTTGAGTATGCCCGGCTGAGCCTTTCTCATCAGGGATCCATGAGAGGATTAAGCCCCATAAAAAGTGATTTGAATGCCTAGTTTCGCA
This sequence comes from Equus przewalskii, assembly GCF_037783145.1. Classification (NCBI taxonomy): domain Eukaryota; kingdom Metazoa; phylum Chordata; class Mammalia; order Perissodactyla; family Equidae; genus Equus; species Equus przewalskii. Next base: position 41,570,018 of record NC_091843.1, read on the forward strand.
ATTTTCCCTAAGGTGGTACATAGAACCATTCTAGATGCACAGAAGAGAAGTTAATTCATTTAGTGGCTGCCTTGGGACATGAGGGTTTCATTCTCTCTCAGAACCCCAGCTGAGAAGGGCTGCAGATGGAAGGAAGTTCACCTTGTTCCCATGACTGGTAGGAGGCCGGGGACACCCAGGTCTACAGAAGCTCCCTCCTGGGGACTGACCACCTGTCTGCCTACCTCCACACTGCTGGGCCAGCGGGGAGACACTACTTCACCTCCTATAAACCAGGATTGTTGCCACTTGATGGATGCCATCAACCATCCTGGGCCCCAGGGGGCTAACAAAAAAAATAACCCATTAGAGAGCCTAGGAGCCAGAATAAAGGTCACTCAGAACAGAGTATAAGCCCAGAGAATTATCGGTCACTTTGCCAACTCTAAGAAAGTGCTTAAGGAAATTCAAGGGGAAGGGCCAGCAAAACAGATTTTTCTGGAACTAAAAATGAACAAAAATGACTCCTAAATTAAAACTGCAGTAGATGAGTAGAAGAAAATGCGTGATTTCTACTGAGACCCAAGCTAGTCACCTGAAAGATAAAAAGCAAGAAAATCTCTTTCAAATCACAGAGCTAATATATGAAGAGATTAAGACGTGAGGTCTCAGAAGTCAGCAGAAGTTTAGAAAGAGAAAAGGTAATAGTTGTAACAGAGTCGAGATTAAATAAATTTGGAGTAAAATCTCCAAGTTGAAAACTTAATCATGTAGATTGAAAGGGATTCACAAGTTCCAGGCTAGAATGACAAGAAATGGTACATCTCTGCACTTCTTGGTAAAATTTTGCAACTCCGAGAATAAAGGGAAAATCTTACAAGTTTCAAGGCAGGAAGAGCAAGTTACTATAAAAGAAAAAAAAATCAGGTTAGTATTGGACTACTCACCTGCAACATTACCTGGAAGACCCTGCAATCTATATACTACTAAGATAAAAGAGCTGAATCCTATTCCCAGCCAAGATAGCATTTAGCTGTCAGGACAAAAGGAAGACATAAAGATATGCGAGAATTCAGACAGCGATCGCTCATGTGCCCCGTCTGAGGAACATATTTAAGGAAAGACACCAGAAAAACATCAGATGAACCAGATCAGAGACATCAGGATGGAGAAAGATGAAGAGGAGACAGTTGCACGTAATGAACTAGAAAGAAAGGTCCAAATTAAAAGTAAGATGGGTGAGGAGAGACTATGGAAAATGTACAGTAAGTGCTAAACAAGGATGTTTGAATTAGGAGAGAGACAGTGAAAGAGAAATCCTAATACCAGGATGTAACTAAAGATAAATTATTTTGGTAAAAATAAGTAGAAAGTGAAGGAAAGAGGCGACAGTAAAAATGCTCAAAAATGTCATGCTATTAGGATAAGAGAGGATATAGAGAGTGTTGTTTGAAATTAATAGTTGAGAAGTGAGTATCTCAATTATTCCAAATGTGACAAACTGAACTCTCTCATAAAAGCAGAGATGATCAGACTGGGTTTTTAAAAAAAGAAAAAAAGAAAACTAGCTACAACTTGTTTACAAGAAACACATATGAAATAAAGAGATAATAAAAGGTTGAATTTAAAGGGTTAGGAAGAGTGACGACAAGTGAACAATAGATATCCATGAGTGGCAATATTAACATCAGACGAGGTGGAATTTCAGGTGAAAAGCACTAAACAGCATCAGAAGAAACAATACGTGATGAACAGCTAATAGAGAGCAAACAGCTTTAACAATCAAATACATAAAACAAGAGTGATTACAAATACAAGGAGAATGTGGTTAAAAATGCACTTAAATCTTACATACCAAGGAGACAAAATAATGGCATAGGGAAATTGAACAATATGAATAAGGAACTTGGTTTAATAAATATATGGAAAACCTTTCATCTGCCAAATAGAATTTTTTCACATGTCCACATACACAGAAGTGTATCAGTAATCACAAAGAAAAGGTTAACAAGTTTTGTAAAAGTAGATGTTATAGGCGGCATTATCTGATAATTAGAAATAATTAAAACATGGCTTCATCAGAAAACACTCCTAGATAGCTACTGGATCAAAAAGGAAGTTAAAAGGGAAATTACAAACTGTCTCAAAAGCAATGAAAAAGACTATTTCACATCAAAAGCTGTGGGACACAGAGAAAGAGTACGCAAGGAATATTTGTGTCTTAAAAGCCTGCAAAGGAAGTATTTGTGCTAGAAATTAGAAAGAGAACAAAGCGACTGGTGAGAAGGCATTACTAAGAGGCCTGAAATTAACAGAAACAAAACAAAACAAGAAAAAGGGAAACGGGTAAATCTTTCACAAGCCTGATGAAAAGAGGAATGAGACAAGGTTCATTGCAGCAGATGCAGGAGGATGAAATCATTGTAAAATAATACATTGCAACTTTGGGCGGCAAATTTTAAAACCTAGAAGAAGTGGATGATTGTTTGCAAAATGTAGAAAAAACAAACTGACCTAAGAAAAGGAAAACTTGCAATAGAACCATTACCATAGAAAGTTTTTTAAAGATTGAAGAGCTCCCGTAGAAAAATGTACAGCTGAGTTTTACCAAACCTTCAAAACATAGGTAATTTTAGTCTTATTTGAACTATCCCAGACCATAGTGGGGAAGATACAGCTCCTTAGTCTGTATTTAATAGCCAGTATAATTGTAATTATGAAAAGTGACCAAAAATATAAGAAATGAAACTATAGACTAATCTCGCTTATGAATACAGAAGCAAAGTTCTAAACATGGTATTTAAACTGGAGTCCAGCAAGGCATTTGGATGCAGGGAACAAACCCCCCGCTACAACAAGGTTCACTATCCAGAAATCAGTCAATATTCTTCATAACACAAACAAATTACAACAGCAAAAAACCCATGATATTTCCAATAAATGCTTAAAAGGCATCTAATTAAATACAGCAGACATTCTTAATAAAAAAAACTAAAAATATGAATAGAAGGAAATTCCTCAAATATAATGAAGAATATTTCCCAGAAATCAAGAGCAAATTTTGCCTTAAGGCCAAAACACTAAGAGCATTTTAATTAATATAAGGAATTAGACCATGATGCCCACCATCACCGTAATTGGAAAGTCTCGGAAATGTACTATGACAAGAAAATGAAATAGATTGAATAAGCCTACGTTCGTCACTGTGGGCTGGGGTTCAGGAAACCAGCACTTGCAAAAACTGCTCCCGGAAATGTCAAATGGCACGGCCTTTGTGGTGAGCAATTTGGAAAAATGAAACAAGAGCCTCAAAATAAGGCTTTTTGATCCAGCAACCTGACTGCTCAGAACTTATCCAAAGGCTGTGATCATGGATATAAACAAGACTTAGCTACAGCAGTATGTGTTACTGCATGGTTTATATTTGCAAAACATTAAAAATAATATCCTAATGCTTCTAAATATCCAACACTAAGGAACTGGTTAAATAAACTTTACTGTGACTGCATGAAGGTATTTCTGTAAATGAGACCCATTCCCTCATCAATCCTGCCCCACACTGTCTTGCCCTCTCCCAGGCCGAGGTTTTAGCTGCCACTCAGCCTGTCCCACTGGATACCTTGTCCCCTGCCCTTCCCCATTGTCACTTCTTGGATGGCTTCATCCACCCCTCCGAGGGAGATGCTCAGCCTTCCTTACCCCACGCTGACTGCTGACGTCTTCTGATAACCAGCTACATATGCACGTCTCCTGAACCAAGCCCACAGAGCCAGCAACTTTGAGAGGTTCAACAGTTATCTTTTGGGCATGGGTGTGCCCGGCCATGTGCCAGGACACAGGCCAAGAAGAAACTCATGACTCAGAGAAGTGAGGCTGACATGCCCACATCAGTTCAAGGGCCCAAGGTACCACATTTTGATGAATATAGGGTGTCAGAGAGCTGAAGCATGAAGGACACTGACCACTGACAGCCTGTAATTTTCCATCTCTATTACAAGCTAACATGGTAGGCCTGATATCAAGCCATGATTGCTTGGCATCTTGGAATTCTCTGGCATTTTCCCCAGACTCTAAAATCCAATTTCCTAATGCTGATTTTTTGTTAATGCCCAGTTCTCTGAGTTTTTTCCCAGGGCCTTGCCATGGAAGTGTCATTTGGCCATTTTTAAGTCACAGGAAAATAACCTAATGCAACTTCAGAACTCTAGAGCTGCCCAAGACTGAAAATCACAGCCTTTATCATTTCAATCCCGCAGTCTGCCTGCTGACCCCGCCACGGGAAGCAGGATCTGAAAGGGACTCAAACTTCAAACCAGCCTGAGGAGGCAGGCCAGGTGCTGTTTGTTTTGTCATAAAAGTAAAGCCAGCAGGCAGCCGCATTCTTAAAAGGTGAAGCATCCAGAGCTCCAAGCCATGTGAGTCACAAAGCCCCACCAGACACTGTCCTGGCTACAGAAATCTGGATCCTTCCTTCTAAACACATGGCCACAATATCATGATCAGGAAAAGTGTCTCACCTCCCTGTTCAAGGTCTATCATGTGTGTGTCCTGCTCAGAGGGTCTGGGCTTGTCCTTGGGGCCCTAGAGCCAAAATTGCCCATAAGCCGGCCAAGCCCCACATCTGGCTGCAGGTCTGCCACCTTTCCGGGAAATGGCCTAGAATCTGGAGGCTGATGAGCACATGCAGAAGGGCAAGGGGACACAGGCTGTCTGGCTCCATGTCTCTGACTTGCCCTGGCCCAAGTGTCAGTAGCTGATGGACAGAAGCCCCACTTGACCACAGGGGGCTTTCTGGTGGGACCTCCAGACCACTCTCTCTTCCTCTGTAACTTCAGACATCCCTCAGCTCTGCTCTGCATTGCCAGCGTGCCCTTCCCTGATACAGACACAGCAGGGACACACACCAGGGAATGGCTGGAGTCCCCTCCTGCCAAGTCCACAGAGGAGAAAGTGTTACCTCCAGGGAAACAGAGGCAGCCGTGGTCTGTCACTACCAATTTGTACAAAACACAGGGCCTAATTCTTTACTTTTCACAGCAAGTCCCCTTTGTGAAACTGGAAGCTCTCCCCAGCATTCTAATTGCAAGACATCTAAATGGCTTGCCCAGCATCTCTGAATGGCATCCCTGCGGGATTTCTGCTCTAATAAATTACGGAGTCAGTGCTCTCAGAGAACGCCTCTAAGAGCAGTATATGACAGAATCCCAACAAACTGGCCCAGGCACCTGGCATCAAAGAAAAGAAAGAACCAACAAACAATTCTACCATTTAACATTTTCCTTATTAAAAAGCTCTCTTCCTCTTTTCCCAGGGTGGCCTAGGTGTTGAGAAGGTGGGATTCTTTGTTGTGAGGGAGGTTCTCTCAAGTGGAGTGATGTTTTGGTTCTGGGGACCTCCCTCAGAAGTCCCAACAAGACTTACTCTGCGGTCACGGCGGCAGGTGACAATGTGCAGCACGGTCGGGCCTGACCATGTGGAGGGAGCAATTCAGGCATTCACTCCTGTCCCACCACTTCCTCTTCCAGGAAGGATGGATCCCTGTCTATGACATTCCCAAGCAGCTCCCATTCTGCTCCTGCCCCCTCCCCAAGACTGTGGCCTGTTCATTGTCACTCCAGCAGCCTGTCTGCTGGGGGTCTCCACCAGGGCATGCAGATGTCTCTGGGTTTCCAGCCCTCAACTTGAATAGGCCCTCATAAGGACTCCCACTCTGTGTTGTAGGTGATCACGGAAGCCAGCACAGGCCAAGGCCAGCACCTTATCCGCACCCCCTTCACAGGAGTGGACGATTTCTTCATTCCCCCAACAAACCTCATCATCAACCACATCAGGTGAGACCAGCGCGCGATGCCCTAAAGTACTCCGGAATCCCCTGCATGGGGCAGCTTCACGCAGGATGAGACCTGCTCCTTTCTCTATCTCCCCTATCCATCCTGGGCTGGCTTTGGACCCCATCAGGAAGGGACAGAGAAACGGACCCATCCCTATTCCCTAATTGTTAGAGTTAAGAAAGGCGTCCATGGGGCTGGCCCCGTGGCCGAATGGTTAAGTTCCTGTGCTCTGCTTTGGCAGCCCAGGGTTCGGATCCTGGGTGTGGACATGGCAACGCTCATCAGGCCATGCTGAGGCGGCATCCCACATCGCACAAACAAGGCACTCACAACTAGAATATACAACTATCTACTGGGGGGCTTTGGGGAGAAGGATGAGAGACAGGGAGGGAGGAAGGAAGGAAGGAAAGATTGGCAACAGATGTTAGCTCAGGTGCCAATCTTTAAAAAAAACAAAACAAAAGAAGAAGATGAAAGACACCCAGTGAGGTCAGGAAGTCTTATCTCAAGGTGAGGAAAATAGAGGAAAGAAGAAAACAGCAGTGGCTAATTAGTGGTTAATTGACCACCCTCTACTTGCTAGACACAAAAAACTAGTATAAGTGGTCTCGATCCCTATGTTACAGATGACGAAAGTGAGACTCAGAGAAGTTAAGACACTGGCCAAGGTCAGCCAGCCAGTAATTGGCAGAATCAGACTAAATGCAAAGCCAGGTCTCCTTTCAGAGCCCCATTCTGCCTTATTCTCTGCGAACCACAGCCCACGGTTCCTCTCGGAGCCCCCAGAGCAGCCGTGCAGGGGCCGCAGGGAACCGAGGCCTCCTGGCTGCCTGGCTGGGCACCATTCAAAAGAACAGCCTAACAATCACAGCCACGGCCTCCACTGCAAACCTCACCCCAGCCTGCAGACTCCCCCTCCCTATTCCTTTCAGAGAACCCTCATCGCTTTCTGTAAAGTCACCACTGCCTGCCCTCTTATAAAGTCATCAGGACCCGAATGTCTGGTGGCACTATTTACGCCTTTCTTTAGTGTGACATCAAGCACCTTTCTCCAGGAAGAAATGATTCATTTTTGCAAGCCGAGGCTGGACTTATAGGAGTCGCCCATCTATCCTAGCCCGAGGAAGAAAAGAGCCGCTTTATGAACCCCTCAGTGTAGAGAGTGACTAGAGAGGAGCCTCTGAGATGGTTCTAAAGGGTGAAGCCCCCTCCAAGAAGCTGCCTTCAGCCGGAAGCCGTGCAAACTCCGAGGCTTGCAGCCCCCGTGTGTGACTTTTACATTCAAGTTCTTTATAAGAGTGGGGTTTTCTTTCCTGCTGGTTCCATCCTCTGGCCCTTTAAGGATGCTTTAAAGTGGGCATTTCCCTCACCCTGAGGCACAGCTATCCAAGAGAAAAACATGGAGGAGATCCTCTCTTTTCCTGGAGGTGTACACAGCACCAAGAGGCCGCTAGGAGCAAGGGACTTAGGCAGAGGCTTCTCAAGTCAAAAGGAAGACCTGCCTGGAGTCAGGCCTTTTTGCAACTTGCAGCCAGCCTCTGAAGAGGAATTTCAGAAAGTCCAGATGTGAGCAGCTACCACCTGCTGAGCACCCTCCTAGATTCAGTCCTCCCAACAGCCCTCAGAAGGAACTGCCCTCCTAGAGTCACAGGGGCTCAGACAGGCAAGCAACATGGCCCAGGGTCTGCAGCCAGCAGGACGCTGCAGCTGTGCCAGGGCGTCTGTCTCCAAAGCTAAAAACCGTCTTCAGCCCCCTGCCCAAGGTTCCTCCTCCTAGCATGATGAACATGGCCAGAGAAGAAGCTGCCCTTTCACATCCCCCTCCCAGGAGAAAGCAACACTAATAGGAAATCTTTCCTTGTTCAGTTGCATCTGCCTCCTCAAATTCTGGCTCTCCAGTTAGTCCAGAGAACAGCTAGGCTATGGGCTCTCCTATCTTGTCCTCCTAGCGGGCAGAGAGAGGGCAGCCATCTCCCGTCCTTTCCTACCAGGCACAGGCCCACCACTTCCCAGGTGGCACAAGGCCTGGGGGAAGCTGAGTCAAAGGCACCCCAAAGGGAGCTGCTGTTGAAGGCACCTTGACCTCCTTTTTTATCATTTCTAAAGATGAGTGCATGTTACGAGAGCATAAATCCAGGAATGTCTGTAACTCAACTGCATTTGGTTTGATATCATAGGTGAATCACTTATGAACCCATCCCCTGCAGAATAGTAGCTCTTATTAATAGGCTGTTAGATCATTGACAAGCTATGATAAAGGCAAAGAGAAAGGATGCAATTGTTTGTGACCGATGACAGATCCCCTACCCCAAGAGGCTTCCTAACCTCTGACCTCAGTTCTTCCCCTCCCAGGTTTGGCTTCATCTTCAACAAGTCTGAGCCTGTGGTTCACAAAGTTGACCTGGAAAGACTGATGCTCCTCAAGACCATCGGCCTGCAGAGGCACGGCTGCATGCCACAGGCCATGGCCCACACCCACCTGGGCGGCTACTTCTTCATCCAGTGCCGACAGGACGGCTCCACTTCAGCCGCACCGCAGCTGCTGATCGACAGCGTCACGGACTCCGTGGTTGGCCCCAATGGTGATGTAAGCGGCACCCCACACACATCCCCCGATGGACGCTTCATAGTCAGCGCTGCTGCCACCAGCCCCAAGCTGCACGTGCAGGAGATCACGCTGAGGGGGGAGATCCAGACCCTCTATGACCTGACAATAAGCCAGGGCATCTCCGACGTGGCCTTCCAGCGGTCCTTCACCCAGGGCAATCAGTACTACGTCTACGCCACTCTGGAGACAGAGCCAGCCCTGCTGTTCCTGGAGCTGTCCACAGGGAAGACGGGTGTGCTGAAGAACTTAAAGGAGCCGCCCAGAGGGCCAGCCTGGCCCTGGGGAGGGCCCCGCAGGATCATGAGGGATAGCGGGCTGTTTGGACAGTACCTCCTCACACCAGCCCAAGAGTCGCTGTTTCTCATCAACGGGAGACAAAACACACTGCGGTGTGAGGTGTCGGGCATAAAGCGGGGGACCATGGTGGTATGGGTGGGAGAGGTATGAAGGAGCCCAGAGCAGAGGCCTGGGCCAAGGAGTACTGCCGAGTCCTGACACCACAGCCCCAAGCAGGCGCCCTGTACATTTTTACAGACAAAAGCAAAAACCTGTATTCGCTTTGTGGTTCAACACTGATCTCCTTGCAAGTTTCCTAGTATAAGGTATGCGCTGCTAACAAGATTGGGGTTTTTTTGTTAGGAAGTATGATTTATGCCTTGAGCTACGACAAGAACACATGCTGCTGTGTAAAGGAATCATTTGTGTGCCCAGCTACACACACCATGTTACCTGGGGACGCCGTGGAACCAAGAGCTGCCGCTTTCCAGGCTGACACTTCTGTCGGTTGCCTTCACGTGGTCATTCTCCTTTACCGCCAGATCCAGCCAGGCTTCACCCTGTTGCAGTGGCCTGAAACCAGGCCTGGAAACGCGGGTTCACCAGGAACAGGACTTTCCCTCCCGGCATGAAAGCCACAGCTGCCCTCGCTCTGGACCTTATTTTTCTCCTTCGCAGCTGCTTCTTGCTTTTCTTTCCATTTGACTTGTACGCCTGAGGGAGAGCCAACAAGACTTATTGCATCTTGGGGGATGGGGAAATCACTCACTTTATTTTGGAAATTTTGATCGAAAAATAATTTTTTATAATCTCAAATGCTAGTAAGCAGAAAGACGCTCTCCGAAGGTCCAGCTATATTCTGTCCTGCCTTAGGCCAAGTCTCTCAGAGTCACCACCCCACTTCCCACAGCCAGAAGGAAGGACAATGGTCATCAAAGAATAATGGTCTTCTACACCATTGGCACCCCCAAGTGCAGACCAGGCCACCCCATGGGTAAAGACTATGTTCTGGGTTGGGACCCCAAGAGACCAGGACAAACCCTGCGTGCCTGCTTTTCACCACTAATGGGGGACATTTTATTAGCCAGGTCCAGTGGCCCAGATTCAGGGCAGACTGGGCTTACCTGGCAAAGTGTGGGTGGCCTGCAGAAGAGTGTCCTCCAGGCTCAACAGAGAAACCCCAAGGACACAAGTGGGGTCCAGGAGGGTTCCTTAGGCTATCCGTTTTAGAAACCGATTCCTTCTCTGCCTGTGTCCCTTGCCCTCAGCTCTGGTGCCCCCGTCCCCACATCATCACGGCACAGAGAGCACAGTTCAGTGTTTTCTTACACACGGGACCCCTCTCCCCAGTAACACACACCCCAAAACTCAGAAGGATGCGGGCTGGCACTGCTGTGTTATTCCCAATTGTCTCAGGCTGTGGTGGGCTCTCAGGCTGGCATCAAAGAAGTGTAACCCTCCCAGCCCTGTGAAGACAGCCTGTGTCCAAGGATCTTAGCAAGGAAGAGGCTGCGTTGGATTCTCAGAACACCCCTTTCCCCTCGCTCACTTGGATGCTTTCTAGCTTAAGTCATCATTTTTCAAGCCACCTGGGGTTGGGAGAGACACCTTAGCTAGTTTACCCACCTTCACCTGCCAACACAGCCACAAGGTCCCCTGCTGCTGATGGACGGCCCCTTTTGGGGAAAGGAAGACATAGGGTGGGTCTCACTCTAAATACACACACCTCCTTTTCACTCCCACCTGACTGCCCAACCCACCTGGCCCCAGTTTCCTGAGGTCAGCCAGTCTCCTGGAACGTCCCATGTACCTTGGCCCACCAAATGCTTGTCCCCTACAACTCCCAGGAGTGTGCCTAGACGTGAACATTCATATTTTAGATTTTTTTAAGGTAAAATATGTAGATATATGTTAAGGAAACTGACCCTAAAAACCTAATATTCAGTTTCACAATAGCTGAGGTGGGTGGATATCGCAGCTCATCCTTTCTTCTTATTCCTGCCTCAGTATTTTGACACATTTCCTTCCAAACTCCCAGTTTTATCACCAAAATTCTTCAGCTTTCATGAACTCCTCCCTTAAAGTCTTCTAAATTGTGGCACCCTCTGTCAGAAAAAGAAGTCTCAGAGCCCACCTGAGGAAGAGCCCACAGACCCCGAACACTGTCCCCTCTGGGTCACAGGATTCCTAAGTCAAAGACCAATCCAATCCAAACCGGCCTCCTAAACTGGGAGTGACTTCCGCGGCATCTGCTCCTTTTCCGCTGTTCCTTCCCCTGTCGGTGTAGCTGAACAGCAGATCTGCCTCTCCCTGTCCTCATTGTGCAGTCATGGGGGACGGTCGGCTTAGGTCTCACTGCCAGCACGCCAGACACGATGGAATTGGAGCAGGAAATCACAGGCCTGAAAACTTTAAAACTTGCAAGTTCACAAAGGCAGGAGAGTAAATGTTTTTCCGGCAGTGCAATCAAGAGAACTGCTCAGGTGGGAGGCAGGGGAAAGGCTGGCCGGAACCCCACCTGCCCTTCCTCCCACGCTTCAGCCCCAGAAGACGCTCATGGAACACAGTTTGAAAGCCACTGGTGTAAGAAGTCATCACAACAGGTGGGCCTTGAAGTAAACCCGGGCGGCGATCCTTCTGATGAACACAAAAGGTCAACTGCTACTATTTCACATTATTGAAAAAGAATTCATTTCACCAAAAGAATCACCAAAAAGCCACTTACATAAGGAACTCACTCTTTCAAAATTACTGAATTTTGAAATAGAGTTAAGTTCACAAAAAACATAGATTTTTTTTTTTCAGAATAACAAACAGACAAGTAATCTACACCTGTGGTGACATTAAGAATTTGAAATGGAAGCCCTCATTCTCCTCCTGAGCAAGTGAACAGAACCCCACGTGGAGGTGTGGGTCCAAAAGCCAGCCCAGCCATCCACAGATTGAGGGTAGGAAGAGGGGTTTGTCTGCTTCTAGAGGATTGCATGGACTTTCTGCACAGTGGGCCCGGTCGTGAACCACATGCATCGTGGCAAATGCCGGCCTCGGCAGCCTGGACCCAGCAAGCCCTGCCTGGGGCTGGCCCAGGCTTCTTTCTTAAGTCTCCAAGTCATTCAAGGTTTCTGCTACTTCCCCCAAGCCCCCGGATGTAGCCGGAAGAGCCCTGTAAAGTCTTGTTTGGGCCAACCACTGACACAAGCTGCAGGGACTCTGATCCAGAGGCAGCCTCACCAGAGACAGAAGCTCAGGCCCTCCAGTTCCCACTCCCATCCCAGCCGTCTCCCCATCTCCTGGCTCCCCTGTGCAGAAAAGGGCTCTGAACTCCAGGTAGGTGCCCTGAAGGACAGCTGTCCACCCCCAAATAAAGCAGACAACTGCCTCCTGCCCGAGGGAATTGTAACTGCTGAGTCTTCATTTAGGAAAGCAGCCTGGAGTCGGCTTTAGGTGGCCACAACTTCTTGTTTTCTGTTGACCAATAATCTGTGACCTAAAGGAGACTTCAGAACTGAGATGTTAAACAGATTCATTCTGGATATATTTTTCTACAAGGGGCTTAAAAAGTAATCGATTCATTTTTCACAACGTGTTTCATTCAAATACCAGGGATGCTGAACCATCTTCATTACCAAATCCCGCAGCTCGCTCTCTCTGGTCCTCCTCTGCAGAAGCAAGCCTCCGGGAGAGACGACACTGCTCCCGCCTCCCTCCGACACATCCACCAAGCTACCTCACTTTCTCCTCCCTGCACCCAGCCAGAATGCTGCCCCCATGCCAGGAGACCAGACAGGTGACGTAGGATGACAGCAGTTCTGGCAGGAAGTCCTTTGCCATCCTCCCCCACCCAGGACCTCAGATCCCATTCCAAGTGTAATCAGAACCCATTGGGACACAGCCCCTTGCCACCCAGAATCACATCCCCCAAACCCTAGCTCACAGCCCTTCTGAGTTATGTGACCAAGACTAGAGAGAACTCAGAATTGTCCAGAAAATTGGATATTGTCAGGCAGGAACTGTCAGACAGGAACAGAGACCATGACATCTCAGCCAAGCCTCATCCCTTAGAGGGCCCGAGCTGGACCCCTGTCCATTCTTATTTTATTCTCTGCCTTTCCTGCTCCCTTCCTATGCCTCGGGCCTCCCGCTCAGGAGCCACTCTACAGCCCCTACAATTCAAGGGGCAACTGACCTTACTGTGACACCAGCCCCCTATGGGCTTTACCCACACTGCTTCCTTGCTTTAGGGTACGAGTGAGAAGTCATTCATGGGGCCGGATGCTGCTATTTGCTCCCAGAAGGGCATGTAGGCAAAGCAATTTTGTTCAAGAAAGTCACTAGCTGCCTTGGTTTCTCTCCAAAATCATAGAGTCATAGGACAGAGAGGCTAACAGATTCAAGGGAAAAAATATATAGTGCCTATCCTCAAGGTGTGACTGCAAGACCCCAAACACCTGGTGGAATGCAACCCGCTTCCTACCTTTGTCTACACCAGATTACCTGCCAAGTTACTTAAGGATCTGAGCGTCTTATGTGGGCCTGCAGGCTTTAGGCACCAGCCGCCCCACAGACACCCAGAGCCCAGCACGCATGGTCTCATGCCTCCTTTGGAGCTCTGGGCAGTGAGTGGGAATTTAGCCAAACATGATGTGTGAAATTATGGAAAATGTGGGGAGAGTGGGGATTAGCCTCCAAAATTCACAGTGAGGTTACTTTAGCCAGCACCAGTGTTGAGCATGTACCTTGTTTTTTTTCTGACAAAGCCACAATTTACGCACCCCAGATTTCCAAGCTCACCTTGACTAATATGGGACCATCCCTTTCCCCTGTGGCCCCAGAGAACACCGGCCATGCCCTAGAGGGCTTAGCCTGCACTCCACAGAGCAATAACTGTTGACTCGCCCCTACTGCAACCCTGGTGATACATGGCTCTCCACATGTCACCATGGCAGGATCGGAGAATTCTGCCCTTTGGAGGCACTCTCTTCAAGATCAGGGCTTTGTTTCTGAGGAAGGGCAATGAGTTCTTGACTGGTTATGGGGCCCGAGAGCTCTCAAATGAGAACTTTCCTAAATCTAAACCTTTATCCACTGCCCACGTGGCATTTGCCGTGGGTTGTTGGTCCCTTGCTACTTAAGCTCTTCAGAGAGGTGAGGGACAACAGGTCTGCAAGCTGCCCACCCCAGACCCACAGCTCACCCCCCGTGGCACCCCCGTGGCCTGCACCCTCACGGCCCAGCTCCTGGGGTGGGCCAGCCCCTCCCCCTTCCTGGCCTGGCCCCCTCACACCCTACCTTTCTCCCACACCCCCGCTGCTCGTGCTTTCTGAAGGCCATGTGAGATGATCTAAAAGCAGAACTGGGCATGGAGTTTTGCTGCAGTGGTCACATACACTGTTTTATGCTATCGTGTAGCTGAATGACCCTCAAGATATGAAGTCACACCCACCATTTGTCCCATTAAGATTCTCGTCGTCTCCCACCTCAGAAAACTTTCAGATCTCTTATGTCAAGGCAGATTACATTATTTTGAGCAGTTGTGTAGACTCCAAAATATATTTTCTGTAATCACTGGTATTTCTCAAAAGGCCTCCTGTAATTACTATACATGTGAATTTTTCCTTATTTATAAAATATATATAAATTATTTTTAATACATCAACTTTAGTAGAAATTTGTACCAACACAGTAACTGTATGTGGCATTTGAAATGAGTTTGTGTTTCCTTTGACGTGTGACACAGTATTGAACACACCGTGTATTTGCAGTACCACTTGATATGAAGACGATTCACAAATTAGCATAAAGTGTTGTCATTGTAAATGCTCTTTTTCTGAGGATTTTACAATAAAACTTGAGAAAAGTTACCTTGTTCTGGTCCCAGTCTGTTCACAGTTGTCACAGCGAGAACTGGTTCAGGCAGGACCACTCAGAGCCTTTCTCCGCCTTCTCCATCACCACTGGGTTCAGGACGATCAAGGTGAAATGGGCCCTGCTCTGGCCCCATCCAAAGAGCTGCTGGACAAAGGCAGGCGCCGGAACCCAGAAGTCTCTCTTCCCCATGTTCAAGTGTTAGCTCCCAAAACGCACAACCAACATCTGGCTCAAAACTTCTCATCATCTGCCCTGGCAGACCCCAGACTCTAATCCATTCTTTTTTCTCTCTCTCTTCTTCTCCCCAAAGCCCACCAGTACATAGTTGTATATTCTAGTTGTAGGTCCTTCTAGTTGTGGCATGTGGGACGCCACCTCAGCATGGCCTGATGAGTGGTGCCATATCCACACCCAGGATCCAAACTGGTGAAACCCTGGGCCACTGAAGCGGAGAGCGCAAACGCAGCCACTCGGCCATGGGGCGAGCCCCCTCTAATCCATTCTTGACTCCAGTCACTCTTGGTTCTAAATGGGGCAGACTTTTCAGCAAGAATGTCATATGTATAAAGAGCTCAGTAATCACCAAGCTACAAATGTGGAGCACCTGCTATGCCAGCACGGTGCTAGGTATGGGGGATGGAGGGCTGGACAAAGGAGACATAGTCCCTGCCCTTGGTGAGCCTCAAGTTCACTGACTATGAGTGCAGGTTCTCCAGAGAAACCAACCAATAGGGTAGGTGGGTGTGTGTGAGGATATAGGTTGATGATGGATAAGGGTATAGATACAGACATGGAGAGAGAAAGAGGGAGAGGGAGAGATTTATTTTAAGGAATAGGCTCATGCAGTTGTGGAGGCTGGCAAGTCCACAGTCTACAAGGTGGGCTGGCAGGCTGGAGACCAGGGAAGAGCTGATGCTGCAGTGTGAGTTCAAAGTCAGTTTGCTGGCAGAATTGCCTCTCCTTCCAGGGAGGCTGGACTTCTCTTAAGGCCTTCCACTGACTGGATGAGGCCCACCTACACTATGGAGAGTAATCTGATTTACTCAAAGTATATTGATTTAAATGTTAATCTCATTAATAAAAAATACTTTCACAGAATCATCTAGAATAGTGTTTGACCAAATATCTATCTAGATACCATGGCCTAGCCAAGTTGACACATAAAATTAACTAACATGATGACATAAACAAGATGTTGCTCCCCTCTCTCCTGGGGGAGTAACCTGCTGTGTGCAGGGCCCTTTGATAAGCACTTAATAAGCATCTGTTTTAAACTTTACCAAACCCCAACAAGGCAGGTGGGGCTGTTATCTCCATTTTATAGAAGAGGAAACTGAGGCTCAGAGCAACAGAGCCAGGACTCACATTCAAGTCTGTATGGCAAGAATACATGCTCTTAAGCGCTAAACCTGCTGTCTGCGATACCCACCTCAACAAAATGCCTGAACTACGGCTGCTCCAGCCTCGCTTCCTTGCAGATCCCCCGGACAGCACAGGCCACATTTGGTAGGGGATCTGCTGTACTCTCACTTCCATCTCAAGAAAGCCAACTGCCCGGACCAGTCCTCAAGATTTGGGGTCTGGCCAGTCCCCTTGGGCAGGAGGAAATGCATCTGATTAGAACCCAAAAACTCTTGGTAGAAAGCAGACAGCAGGAGTCAGTTTGCTCACGGCCCAAAGAGTCTGGGTTCATCCTCGCACACACTCCAGATATCCCCTTTCTGCTCACGAGCCCCAGGATGGCAGGTGTTGGGATTGGGGGTGAGCAGGCAGCAAAGGTGCAGCCTGCCACAAGACCCGCCCCAAACAGGGGGCAGAAGCTTCCACCCTTTTCAGTGTTCCACCCATTCCCTCCTAACCAGGCCAAAGAAGGCCACTTAGAGAGAAGTGTTTGGACCCAGCCCCCACATGCCCAGGTCTGGAGATCTAGGAGGAGGGCAGACTCCTCGGCTCGGCTCTGCCCATAGCTAGACAGAACACCGTCACAGCCTTTGCAATGTACCCACTCTCATGTTCAACCATCATCTCCCAAAGACCATCTCTGTACCCAGGTCCTGCCCACATGGAGCCCACAGTCTGCAGGAGTAAAACAGACCCAAGAAGAGTCATTGGCACACCGGATCACTGAGGGGGTGTGCAGGGGGCTTGGTGAGGAAAGGCCCTCTGGGTGAAGTGGTGTGGAAGTCAGCGGGAATGCCCGAGTGAAGAACAGTGGGGTGAGAGCCTGCTTGCCAACGGGAATAGCAAAAGCAAAGGGCTAACATGAAGGAACAGCAGGAATGTTGGTTCTGCAGGCATGACAGCTATGTGGAGGAGGTCACTGCACACAGTGAGCCCAAGGTGGAAGGGCTGCATGATGGGGTGCCATGTTGTTACAGAGATAGAGAGTATTCTTTGGGCTCTGGGGAGCATCTTCCCAAACAGGGCACTGGGGCTCAGAGTGTCCAGACTAAGTGGAAGAAGGAAAGAGAGATGCTACCAAGAACAGTGACCTTGTCTGCTAGCCTGCATCCAGGACCCAAATGTCTCAAAGCTAGAGCACCCAGCTACCATAGCCTGGGATCACTCTACTCAAGGGGAGGCTGTCTTAGGGAGCCAGGAAAGGCTATCAGAGAAAAGACAGAGAAAGCAGATGCCCCCAGGGGAGGCAGGCAGAAGCTGACAGATGGCCATGGCATGGTTCCTTTCCTATGAGCACAGAGCCCTGGGATTCTCAGGAGCTTCTATCTGGGACTATGGGGGCAGGAGATGGGTAGGAAAGGGGTGTCCAAACAAGCTGGGGGTGCACAGGGTGAGGCAGGTGCACACCCAGACAAGGATGGAGAATGGGGTCCCAGGAGGGAGGAGAATGTCCGCACAGAAGAGAGGGAACTGAGAAATAGAGGGCATATAGGCCCCAGGGAGTGCTGAGAAGAGAAGACTAAGACGGGCCTAGAGTACAAATAGCCCAATATGCAGAGAGCTGGTGGGCCATGAAGAAAGATTGGAGGGCGGCTAGCAGATGGTCCCAGAGCCACAATTCTCTATTACCCAGGGCTGGCTACGCCTGGATCTAAGATTAATATCAAAGTTTTTTAAATTAAATATTATTTATGCAATAAGTAGTACATTACATTATCTTCAAGTCTAGACCAGTATCATGTTTATGTTTACAAAGATATCATCTTTATCTGTCCAAAGAAAATTAGGTTCTTTAGCATCCACTTCTCCAAGGCCATTGGCCATCAGCGTTCATCTCTTCGAGCCAGAGTTTCCTGCCAAAGTGAAACCCAGTACCAGACAGCAGCTGTTGGTCAGCAGTGACCAGCAGAACTGCCGGGCAGGGGCTGAGCAGTCCAGGATGAAGGGATGAGAAGTGACAATCAATAGGGCCCACGCTGCGTGCAGTGGGCAGAATGCACCCCCTAGACAGGCCAATAACGGGGAGCCTTTCAGCATCCCTGGGGCACAAGAAAGAATATGACTCACAGAGGTCATGTTGAACCCCAGAAGGAGCCACAGCCCTGTGCTCACACCAACCAGGCTTTCTGAAAACCCCAGGAAATCCAAATCAGCACTTGCTGATGTACTGCTAGGTAACCACACAAATATTCTTCAGGATATAAGAGAACTTGCGCTGTATATTCTCATTTTTGTAGAATACTAGGGGGAAAATAGGCCCAAATGTTAATCACTGAATTCTGGGATTATAAGCGAATCTGATTTTCTTCTATTTTTTTTTTTCTAAAATTTCTACAATGAGCTGTTGCATCACTTTTGTATTAAGAAGAGAAATCTGACATGGACGCCCACTCATGAGTCACACAGGTACAAGGCAGAGAGCAGTGGTTGCACATCCTCTCTTCCTCCCTTTGGGGCAGGCAAGGACGAGGACTCACGTCTTTGGCGAGTGGAGGCTCTGTGAGGGAGACTCATCTCCCAGCAACGACAGAGATGAACCTGCCGAATCCTTCCCATGCAACTGAAGAAGAGAAACAAAACAGATGAGAGCTGACAGAAAGACGATGGAATCACTCCTACCATCCAGCCAGAAATTCTCCTGTGGACCACCTCCATATACACGCGTCATCATTTCCCGCCTCAGGAAGTTCCCGCCCTGAGCAGATTCGATTACTCAGAACAGTTCTGCCATTGAAAATACTGGATAAAATTTTTTATAAGAGAACACCTTCTTAAACTTCAAGGTGATGAGAAGAGAGTGAGGAAATCAGTGAGCACCAGAGATGGAAGCAGGGCCGTGAGGCTGCTCTTTTCCCCAGAGCACTTGTCTACCCAGGCAAACTCGGGCTTTCCTTCCAACAGTGCCACAGGGAAACAGTCAGGACCCGCTCAAGGCAGGAGTCTAACAGGACACCCTCTCCCCCAGAAAAGCTGGGGCCTCAAAGGGCTGCCCCTAAGGCCAAGGGTAACTAGAAGCCAACAAGCTTATCCCCACCCCAGCCCCAGGGAACTTCAAGGAAAGTGGCTGAGAGCAGGCGGAAAAGTCCCTGAGAGGTCATCATCACGTGTGCAGACCAAACTCAAATCACCCACCCGGTTCAAAAAACCTCACATTTAGTTTAAAGATGTCTCAGCATTACTTAAAGTGGGTAAGACCATCACAGTACGAAAATAATAATTTCAAAGGCCTTTGAGACATGATAGTTTGCTCATCCCTAGTAAGTCATATTAAGAGCTCAGAGAACCACAAAAGAAATATTAACCTTCACCTGGTAGTTTTATTGCTAACAATATTATTAGAGTAATACATCTATTATATGTACTATAATAATGATGTATTATTATTAATATTATTTGCATTGCTATTTTTAAGCTGTCTTATGTACGTCTCAGGATAAAGCAAATAAGAAATAGTATCAATCAGGAAAGGACAGATTTTGCTGCAATAATGACGAACTGCAGACCCTAGGTGACCTAAAACAGCAGAGATGTATTTCCTGCACATGCTGTACATCCAGTGAATAATGCAGATAATATTACTAATAATATATGCTATCCATTTTGTATGGAGGAAACTGGATAAATGGTACATGGGGCCTCTCTGTATTATTTCTTACATTTCTTGTAAGAACGTATTTCATACATTTCTTTCATGTGAATCTACAATTATCTCCAAATTTAAAAAATTCTAAAACCTGCAGGCCCAGACGGTGTGGCCAGTGAATTCTATCAAACATTTAAGGAAGCTGTAACACCAATTTTGCACAAACCCTTCCAGAGAATAGAAAGAAAACAAAAAAATTCCAACTCATTTCATGATGCTGCAATAACTCTTTTATACCAAAACCCAACGAGATTAGTTCGAGAAAGGGAAAATTACAAGCCTATTTTACTCATAATATAGATACAAAAATCCTAAATAAAATATCAGCAAACTGAATCCAGCAATTTAGAAAAAGGCTAATGCATCTTGACCTAGTTGGATTGATCCCAGAAGGCCAAAGCTGATTTAACATTAGGAAAAAATAACTGATGTAATTTACCATATCATCGGATTGAAGGAGGAAAAATATACGAGCATTTCAAGAGATGTAGAAAAGGCACTGAAAAAATTCTAAATTCATTCATATTCATAGTTTCCTCTTTGCAAAATAGAAACAGAAAGAAACTTTCTTAATTATTAGAGTTGAAGATCTACAGCAAACATTCTTCATGGTAAAACATTAAAAGTGCTCCCTTTAGATAGGGAACAAGACAAAGATGACACTATTGCTGCTTCAATTCAGCCCTGAATGCTGTGGTCCTAGCCAGATCAATAAGACAAGAAATAGATACAAAAAGTATAAGGATTTGAAAGAAAGAAAGAAGATTATAGGATTATGTAGGTATAAAATTAAAATGACTGTACACGATACATTATTAAAATTAATGAAAGCTTAGTAAGGTTACTAAATAAAAAAATTAGTGCAATAAAATCAATTCTATTTCTACATGCCAGCACAAACAATAAAAATGAAATTTATTCTTTTGAAAGATATCATTTACAATAGCATAACAAAAAGTACCCAGGAATAAAATCCACAAAGATATGTAAGACCCCTCTGAAGAGAGCTCTAAATGAGAGACATTAAACGCATTAAATGGAGATGCAACACGTTGGTGGATTGGAAGATTTAATAATACAATGACGATAATTTTCCCCAAACTGATCTATAGAATAATTAGAATCTCAATCACAATTTCAAGCAGTGATTTTGGTAAGCTGGTTCTAAAATTTATATAGAAGTTTGAAAGACCACAAATGGCTAAGAGACTCTTGAATTTAAAAAGGCTAGCAGGGGGCTGGCCCCGTGGCCGAGTGGGTAAGTTCGCGCGCTCCGCTGCAGGCGGCCCAGTGTTTCGTCGGTTCGAATCCTGGGCGCGGACATGGCACTGCTCGTCAGACCACGCTGAGGCAGCGTCCCACATGCCACAACTAGAGGAACCCACAACGAAGAATACACAACTATGTACCGGGGGGCTTTGGGGAGAAAAAGGAAAAAATAAAATCTTAAAAAAAAAAAAAAAAGGCTAGCAGGACTTGCCCTATCAAATAACAAGAATTAATACAAAAGTATAGTAACTAAGACAGTGTGGAAGTGAGCAAGATTAGACAAACAGATCATGGAACTGAATAAAGGAATCAGAAATAGATATATGCAGACAAGGAAATTTTATATATAGCACAGGTAGCACTGCAAATTGGTGGGGAAAAGATGAAACTTTTTCAATAAATGGTGCTTGGTCAACTGGGTATCTATAAGGGAAAAAAATGGACCCCTAACTTACCCCATATGCAAAAATCATTTTCAGTACATTTTAAAAAGTAACATTTAAAGGAAAATAAAGAATACTTTTATGACCTTGAAGTAGGAAAGAATTTCTTAAACAAGTTACTAAACAAAAAGATCAATAAGCTTGACTACATTAAATAATTTATACTCTTCATAAAATGTAAAAGGGCAGGGCTTCAAGTGGAAGAACTCTCTACTCATATAACCGTCAAAGGACTAATATCCAAAATATATAAAGAACTCCCACAGATCAATAAGAAAAAGACTTACAGATCCAATAGAAAATTTGGAAAAAGACTTGAAAAAGCACTTCAAAAAAGGAAATCCAGAGAGCCAATAAACGTATAGAAAGATGCGCACTCACATTAGTAATCAAGTAATGCAAAGGTATTTGAGTTACAAATACATTCCAATCCAATTAGCAAAAATTAAAATAACAACAGATGATAGTGACTCTACAGAGCAACAGGAGCACTCCCCCAGGCTGGTAGAGCGTGCACTGGTGCAGCCACTTTGACAAATGGTTTGGCATTATCTTCAACAGTTGAAGGTGTGTATAACCTATGCCCCAGCAGTTCTACTCCTAGATATATACACAATAGAAACCCACGCCCACGTGCACCAGGATGCATGTTCATCAGTAGTCATGGCAGCAGTGGTTGTAATAGCAAAACTGGAAACAACTCAAATGTCTCTCAGTAGCAGAATGGACAAACAAATTATATTCATATAATGGAACAGGGCAACGAAAATGAACTAAGTACAGCTACATACAATATTATCAGTCTCATAAACATAATGTTGAACAAAAGACTAAATATAGTTCAAAAACAGCCAAAACTCAACTAAATTGTACTTTATCAGAGACACATATAAGTAACAAAACTGTAAAGAAAGGCAAGAAAATTATCGCAAAAGTCAGAGTAACAGGAGAAGAAGAGATCGCTGTTGAGAAGAGGCACAAAGAGAGGTTCTTGGGTGCTGGCAATGTTCTATTCCTTGACCTGGCAGTGATTACAATTATTCACTAAACTGTGTGAAATAATACAGAAATGGCAAATGGTTTGGCATTATCTTCAACAGTTGAAGATGTGTATAACCTATGCCCCAGCAGTTCTACTCCTAGATATATACACAATAGAAACCCACGCCCACGTGCACCAGGATGCATGTTCATCAGTAGTCATGGCAGCATTGGTTGTAATAGCAAAACTGGAAATTTCACAAAACATGCCATTTCTGTATTATTTCTGTATTATGTTAGGTCTTACATTAAAATATTTGTTAAAAGACTTCTGTTTCTGGCAATATAGTGAACCATGTTACCAAGAAAAAAAATCCATTACCATCTGGAAATGCTGGAGAAAATATAACAAATACTCTTAAATGCACAACTGAAGAAAACAGAAACTATCAAAAAGATAAATCAGAAGAGAAATTATGTGCAAACTGGGCCTTGGGTTTTGATGCACAAGTAGAAAGAGAGAGAAAATCTTGGACCCAAGCAAGGTGAGGAATTGTAAACGGGACTCTTGAATAAATGTGCGATATTCAAAGGGGTACATCCTCAAGGAGAGTGGGCTCTAGGGAGAAGTTTACCCATCGCTTCAGAGAACCAGGAAAAAATCTGCCTCTGTATCTGGAGGGAGAAAAAGCCTCCCTTAAGAATTCCGAACCATGGACCTACTGCATTTGTAGATCTGGAGTCCAAATTCAGGCCATCTTTGTGGTTCAGGAGCCCCCGAAGTGAGAAATAGGCTTAAAATTGTCATTGGGCCAGCAGTCCCACTGGATCATCTCGCAGAAGCAAATATAAAACCACTCTTGAGGGACATGCTGTGAAACCAGGCCATACGAGATTCTCAAAGATAAACCTATGTTTAATATGAGCCCAAAATAAAAAATTACTAAACTACATGAGGAAATCCCAGCATGAACAAGAGTCAGCAAGCATAAGAAAGAGCAGTATAAACCCACAAGAACTTCAGCTACTAAAATGATCTGATAGAAAACATGTTAAAAAGGATTAAAATCAAAAGGAGGAATTGAAAATCACAAGAGAAAAAAATAGGCTGTGAAAAAAGATCAGGCAGAGATTTAAAAAAAAAAGAGCCAAGTGGAACCTCTATAAATGAAAAATATAGACAAAGAAATGGAAAGTTCAACAAATACATTAAAGAGCAAATTAGAATTGAGAGCTAGAGTAGTTCAGAATGTAACACAAAGAGATAAAGAGATGGGAAATATAAAAGAGATTCAAATATATAGTAGATAATATGAAAATATCAACACATCTAATAGGATGTAAAAAACTGTGAGATTGGACAAAGGCAACATTCAGCAATAATGGCTAAGAAGTGATGAAATACAGGAGTCAGCAGACTCGCCGCTGAGCAGGAAAAATAAAAATAAATGCACACTTGTGGTAAAAGAGCAGATCACCAAAGGGAGGATCTGAAAAGTAACCAAAGAGAAACAGATAGTCAGTCTGCCTTCCAAAGG
This sequence comes from Equus przewalskii, assembly GCF_037783145.1. Taxonomy (NCBI): domain Eukaryota; kingdom Metazoa; phylum Chordata; class Mammalia; order Perissodactyla; family Equidae; genus Equus; species Equus przewalskii. The sequence continues at coordinate 41,593,855 of NC_091843.1, forward strand.
AACAGCTTTCAAACCGACGGGCTTCTCAACAGCATCAGGAAAATACAGAAAACAATGGAACAATGTCTTTACAGTGCTTAGAGAAAATACCAGCTGACCTACAATTATCACAGGAAAAACTGCTAAAGCCTGTACTTCCAGAAGACTGAAATGAAACTGGGAAGAAAGGAAAGGAATTCAAGAAACTGGTAAATAAGTATATATGTCTAAATAAGTAAAACTAAGAATTATCAAGTGGAGAGACCTAAAACCGAAGAGGAATTAAAATACTGGACAACTATCATACATCAGCTAGGAGAGGAGCAATCCAATTAAAGCATCTAAAGCCCTTTGATTGCTCAGGAGGTAGAAAGGGATTTTTTGGCTTTGAAATTGAATGTAAAATTTCCAAACCAATAGACAGAGTGAAAGAGAATTAATACACTCAAAAAAAATACACCTCTATGTCAATCAAATAGAAGCGAAAAATGAGGGAAAATAAGTAGCAAAGAAATAGCAGGATAAATAAAAATGACAAAATAAGATGCTAGAAATAAATCCCCATGACAGTAATCACAATGGAAGAAACTTACCAATTAAAAGACAGAGATTGTTAGATTAAATTTTAGGAATATAATTTTGCTCTGTTATTTGTAAGAGAAACTTGTAAGACCCAAGCACACATAAAGATACAAATAATGGATCGGAAAACCCAAATGTCCATCAATTGATGAGTGAGTAAACATTGCATGGTACATCCATACAATGAAATGTTGTTCAGCCATTAGAAGGAATGAAGTACTGATTTATGCTGCAACGTGGATGAACCTTGAGAACATTAGACTTAGGTGAAAGAAGCCAGCCACAAAAGGCCGCATATTGTATGATTCCGATCATATGAACTGCCCAGAATAAGCAAATCCATTGAGACAGAGAATAGATTTGTGGTTGCCAGAGCACAGGGGAGGGGAAAATGGAGAGCGACAGCTAGTGGGTACAGTGTTTCCTTTGGGGTAGATGAAAACGTTTTGGAAATCGATAGCAGTGATGGCTGCACAGCTGTGCAAACACACTATAACCACTTGACCGCACGCTTTAAAGGATGGATTTTATATACAAGAATTATATCTCAATTAAAACACACATCAATAAAAATGTTAAATAATGGATTAGAAACATAAGCCAAATACAAATTTTTTTTAAAACTGTTCTGGTCATATTAACACCTGACCATAGACAGGGGTACAACAGGGATAAAGAGAGTTACTAAAAATAAAAGTAACAACTCACCAGGCAGATAAAACAGATTCTGAAAACAAAGCCTCAACATATATAAAATAAATTTGCTGGTGTTACCAGGAGGAACTGACGACTCTATCATCACATCAGGAGATTTTAACATAGCTCTCTCAATATTTGTCTCAAGCAAACCGAAATTGATAGGATATGGAACATTTGAACCACACAATAAATAAATTTGATCCATTGATGAATACAGAACCTTGCAATTAGAGAAAACAATCTTTTCAAACTCATGGGAAACTATATAAATAACTGGCCATGTACTAGGTACAACATCACAAAAAAATTTTTCAGTACCACAGAATCAAAATCATAAAACATGTTCTCAGACCACAGTACAATAAAACAGAAATCAATAACAGAAAAGATAACCAATGAATCTCTATGCCTTTGGAGACTCAAATGTGTAATTGTAAATAATTCATAAGTCAAAGAAGAATTCATAATGGAAATTAGAAAATATTTCAAATTAAATTATTAGAGATTCATCTATATATATTATTTGGTATATATATTAGAGATATATATCAGAACTTGTATGATACAGATAATGCAATAGAGGGAAATAGGTATGTTAGAAAAAAATGAAAGGCTAAACATCAGAGATCTGAGCATTCAACTCAAGAAACTAGGAAAAGAACAGCAAAGTAAACTCAAAGAAAATATAAGGTAAAAAATAGGGTAAGAGCAGGATTTTTTTTTTTCAGGAAGATTAGCCGTGAACTAACATCTACTGCCAATCCTCCTCTTTTTGCTGAGGAAGACTGGCCCTGAGCTAACATCCATGCCTATCTTCCTCTACTTTATATGTGGGATGCCTACCACAGCATGGCATGCCAAGCAGTGCCATGTCCGCACCCAGGATCCAAATCGGCGAACCCCAGGCCACCGAAGCGGAACGTGCAAATTTAACCACTGCACCACCAGCCTAGCCCCCCAGAAACTTTTTAAATAGAAAACAAATGATAAAAAGGATTCATAAAACCAAAAGCTGGTTCTTTGCAAAAACTAATAAAAGAGAAAACTCACAGCAAGACAGAAAGAGTATAAATAATATCAGGAATGAAAAAGAAGATATAGTTATCACAGTTTTAGCAGAGATTATTTTTAAAACATAATGGATTACTATGAACAACTTTATACAATCCATATGAAAACTTAAATGAAATAGACCATTTCCTAGAAAAAAGGTTTGCCAAAATGAACTCAAGAAGAAATGGAAAACCTGAATAAGCTTATACATGAAAGTAAATCAATGGTTAATCTACTCACAAAAACAAAACCAAAAACACCCGTCCCAGACAGTTTAAGAGGCAATTCTATCGTATACAAAATGTTTCAGAAAATAGAAGAGAAGGGAAAGCTCCTCAATTCATTTTATGATGCTAGTAAAGGCTTAAAACAAATGCCAGATAAGAACAGTAAAAGAACTGAAAATAATGGGCCAATCTCACTTATGAACAATAGACAGAAAAATTCTAAGTAAAATGCTAGAAAATCAGCCTCTACAAGACAATACCTCATGACCAACAAGAGCATGGCCCAGCAATGCAAGTGCAGATAAATTATAATCTACTAATGTAATTCACTACATTAACACATTAAAGAAGAAAAATCTGTGACCACCTTAGTAAATACAGAAAAAGCACTTGATAACATTCCACATCCACTCATGATTTTAAAAAAAAAAAAAAAACTCAGCAAATCGGGAATAGAAGAGAACTCCCTTAGGAAATAAATCCATCTTGAGAATTGTCTCTAGAAACGCCCTTTGGGTGCCATTACTGGCACCTGAAACTGAGTGGGCAAAGGGACCTCCCTGTGTCTACCCGGACGCATTTAATCATGGCTGCTGCCCAGGGACTGTTGTATGTCTTCTCTTTTTCCCTTTCCTGAATAGGAATTCTTCTTTGGCTCCAACCTGCTCTTGCTTCACCAGTGGTCATTTGCTGGGGGCAGGTGGGTGGGGAGAGTGGCAGGATTTGTCTTTTGAGTTCACAGATCACCAGTGACATGGAACTACATCAAGACTTAAAAGATAGGGGGGCCGGCCCCATGGCCAAGTGGTTGGGTTCGTGCGCTCTGCTGCGGTGGCCCAGGGTTTTGCTGGTTCAGATCCTGGGCTTGGAGATGACACCGCTCATCAAGCCGTGCTGAGGCGGCGTCCCACATAGCACAACCAGAAGGAGCTACAACTAGAACATACAACTATGTACTGGGGGGTTTGGGGGAGGAGGAAAAAAAAGAAGAAAATTGGCAACAGATGTTAGGTCAGAGGCAATCTTGAAAAAAAACAAAACAGCTTAAAGGGAAGCCTGCACATCACCTGGAGATCTCCTGGAATTCGATCTGGAGGTAGTAATCAGATGTGACTGGGGTGTGTCCCTTGGGGAGAGGTATGATGTTACATGCGTGTGAAGAAGATTGAAATGGATATTTAGTGAAGAGAAGGGCAGACTGTGGCAAAAACTGCCCGGCTCCTCACAAACGTCATTTCTTCTTCTTTCTGGGCACCCAGACAGACTACAGAATCCAGCCTCCTTTCACAGTTACGTGTGGCCTTATACCTGAGTCCTGGCCACCGGAAAGAAGGCCTAAGTGCTGTGCGCCACTTCAGGCTTGACCCATGAAATGCTCCCACGCTTGCCCCTCCATGTTCCTTCCACTCCCACGGGGCCCTTGGAAGCCACCTGTTGGAAAAAGCCTGGGCCCTTTGTGCGATTACTTAGAGAACTGGCCGCCCAACAGAAATACATGAGTTGAAAGTTAATTGAGCAAGAAATAAACTTATTTCGTCACAGACGCTAGATTTTAAGGCCTGTTATAGCAGCTAATATTATCTTAACTAATAGAGGTAACAAAAACCTACATCATATTTAAGCTGAAATGTCAAACTCATTCCTTTTAGAATCAGCACCAAATCAAGAATGTTCACTGTCTCTCCTCCTTTCCGTATGGTGCTGGAGGCCCTAACAAGTACAGTAATATGATTGATTGATATAGATGGGTGGGTGGGTGGCAGACAGGCATAATATTGAAAAGGAAAAACAAAGAGGTCATTATTTATAGTACATGTAAATATATAGAAAGTCCAAGAGTTTCTAAAGACACACTATTAAAAATAAATAAGAAAATTTGGAATAAATAAGAAAAGTCACTTGTGAGCTTATATAATAGCAACAATTTGGAAATGTAATTTTTAAACAATACATAATTTATAATAGCACAAAAAATACAAGACACCAAAGAATAAATCTAACCCAAAGGTATGCAAGGTATGTTTTATAGAGAAAATTATGTTTATAAAAGACATAATGATGATATATGTTATGTTCGTGATTAGGAAGACCCAATATCCCAAAGACAAAAGTTCTCCCCCAAAATTAATCATAAATTTCATGTAATTCCAATCAAATTCCAATGAGGCCAAAACAATGAAGACAATTTAGGGGGTAGGATGGAATGGTTGGGTTGATCTCATTAGATAAGATTTCTTATAAAGCTGTAGTAATTAAAACAGTCGTATTGCTGTAGGGATGAATAAATACACAATGGAACTGAGTAGAAAGCCCAGAAACAGACCTGCATATATATGGGAGCCAGATACATGCCACAGAGGCAGCATTAAAAACAAATCAGGGAGAAAATATATGCAATTCAATTAGTGGTTCTAAGACAATTAACTATCCATATTAAAATAAGATGAAGCTAGAGCAAAACTATTAAACCTTTAGAGGAAAATATAAAATACCTTCAAAACTCAGAGTAAGAAAGATTTCTTAAACAAGTAACTAAAAACACAAATCATAAAGGAAAAAATAAACATATTTGACTACATTTTCTGTGCAGAGGGACGTGTATTTCTGCTTGCTTGCTTGTATTTGCACAAAGAAATTCAAGAAGGATGCATAAGAAATGAATAACAGTGCTGAAGGGCTGGACTGATTGCCCACAAGAGTGACAGGAAATCATTTCACTTATCCTTACAGTATTGTTGACCATGTGGCTTTATTGTCTATTTAAAAAATAAATTTTTTTAAATCTCTATACATCAACAGATACCATAAGCAAAGTGAAAATACAAACTACAATATGAGGCAAGATGTTTATAGTCATGTAACAAAGCGTTAGTACCCAGACTACCTAAAGAAATTCTTAATAAGAAAAAGACAATCCAGTAAAAACTGGGCAAGGATATGAACACGCAAATCACAGAACCGAAACCTGACAGCCAATAAAAAAATGAAAGGTTACTCAATTTCATTGCTAATCAGGGAAATGCTGTTTAAGTTTACAGTGCAATACAGTTTCACCCTCATAAGATTGGCAGTAATTAACACGTCCAATAAAACCCAGTGTTGATGAGCTCCTGGAGAAATAGGGTCTCTCGTACACTTCTGACGCAAGTGCAAATTGGCACCACCACTTTGGAGAGCAATTTGGCAAAATCTAATTAAGTTAAAGATGTGTATATCCTGTAATCCAGCAGTTACATTTCTAAGTATAGACCCTAGAGAGACTCTGGTACATATGCACAAAGAAACATTTAAAGAATGTTCACAGTACCACTGTGTGTAATAAAGAAAAATTGGAAACAACCTAAATGACCATCAGCAAAAGAACAGATAAATAAATTGTGGTATATTCCCAGAATGGAATGTTAAATGAATAATTAGAGTTACATGCATTAACATGGATAAATCTCAAAAACATAAAGTTGACTTTAAAAGGCAAATTACATAAAGATAAGCACAATACAGCATTTATACAAAGTTTTAAAAACATGGAAAATATTATATTACACATTGTCTGTTGATACATTCATGTGTAGTGATAATACAAAAACACGATAAAGACAACCAAAAAATCCATCTCAGTGGTTACCTCAGGAGGGAGACTGAAGAGAATAGGATAAGGCAAGGGCATGTAAGAGACTTCAGCTATATCTTTAATATCCTTTTGTTTTTTAACGTAAAGAAAATATGGCCAGATATTGACATTTGATCAATCAAAGCAGCGGCTAATGGGTGATGGGCACATCAGGGTGTGCCATGTGCTTCTCTATACTTTTCTATATAATGAGCATATTTTTAAAGTTAGACCCAGACTGTAAATAACTCAAGCATCTTGAGAGAATTCTGTCCTTTAGGCTTCACTATATTTCCTATTTTTAAAAATTAACTCATTGCTATACTTTTTGTTTCTTAAAAAGCAAATAAACAAGTATACATCATAAATTATAATAATCCATTCTTTAATACAAATATGGCTCTGGATGGTGGGTATAATTATCTAATCTTTTTTTCAATAAACAAAAATTCATTTCAGAATTCCAAAAAGCAAAGAAGAGAGAAAACACAATGAAGTTTCAGTTTCAAGGTGATAAACTAAATCAAGGCTACAGTCTTCTCCTGCAACAAATCCCTAAAAATATTGGTAAAAATCTCTAATAATAAATATACACTTGTGCTCAAAAGAAGAAAGGAAACTCTAGTTGACCACAAAATGTGAGAATCCCTGCAAAAAAGAGAGGAAGAGAGATGAAAAACTGCAGAGGGATGCCATTGGCCAGGAGGAAAAGCAATTCGGGTGCAAAAGAAAAGGAAACTAGTGGCAAAACAGAAGCTGTTTCATGCTCATGGGTTAAGAAACTCAGAGCCAGAGAAGGCCTGGGTCACTAGTGACTAATGGGGACACTGTACCAAGAAGGCAGATGTGACCCTGCACATGCCCACCACCACCCTAAGTGGGCCAAGCATCAGCATGAAGGTGTCTGCCTCCCTGCAGGAGGAGAGAATATGAACGCTTAGGTAAGAGAGATAGGGTGGTATCCCAAATCGGCAGCTAGTGAAAAGGGAACAAGGCTCACCCATGCCCAGAAGATCAACCCCCAAGATATCCTTCTCGGCACAAGCAGCAGGGGTGGTCCCCACTCATTCAGACAAATGCACCACGCAGACAGCAGACAGAACTAAGGATGCTCAACTAAAGATCAGTGCACAGTGGTGGATGGCCAAACATCACGACCATGAGAAACAAAATTAGCAAAACAAGAGAGCTAATTCAAAGGAAATAGAGTCAGCAGAGCAGTTGGGACAGGATTTTTTACCATAAGAATATTTTATATGGTTAGAAAAATATGAGGATAGTATGTCCATTAAATAAAAAGAATAGATTATGAAAAAATCACTAGTCTTAATAAAAATTGAACTGTTGATATTGAAAATATTCAACAAAAGGGCTGAGTTGCAGAATGGACACATCTAAAGAATGAATCAGAAGCCACAAACTCTTCCAGAACAGGGAACCAAGGAATAGAAAGATAGAAACCAAATAAGAAAATTAGTGAGGAAAAAGTAGAAGGAAGGGAAAGAGCATCATTCAACCTACCACGGGCTAGTTGACCCCAGTCTCCATAGTGTAGAGTGGGATTAACAGTAACTATCCACTGGGTTGCTGTGATAACGGAATGAGTTAATACGTGTAAAGCACTTAGGAAAGTGCCTGGCATACAGAAACTGCCCAAGAAGTGGTACCTGCTACTACCAGTAGTAGTAGTAGCACTGAAGGATTTTTTAAGCAAGACACAAAAGCCCAAATTGTAAAAAAAAAGCAGAAAAGATAGATTTTAAAAATTCAACTCCATTAACATGTAAATTATCTATACAATAAAGAACTTTATAGAGCAAAAACATAAACTCGAGACTGCACGAAGATATTTGCAATGCACTAATTAAAGATTAGAATCTACGATGTACAAAAAATTCCCATAAATCAACAAGAAAAAGCAACCCTATAAAAAATAGGCAACAGATTTAAAAAGGCAGTTCACAGAAAGGAAACTTAAATGACCAATAAATATGAAGTGGTGTTTAACCTAAATAGCAATGGGGAAAGGCATTTAAAACTGCAGTAAAATACCATTTCGCTTTTTTTCTACTTATTATTTATTTATTTTTATTGCAGTAACATTGGTTTATAACATTATATACATTTCAGGTGTACATCATTATGTATTTTGATTTCTGTGTAGATTATATCATGTTCACCACCCAAAGACTAATTACTATCCATCACCACACACATGTGCCTAATCACCCCTTTCACCATGCTCCCTCCCCACTTCCCCTCTGGTAACCACCAATCTAATCTCTGTCTCTGTGTGTTTGTTTGTCGTTGTTTTTATCTTCTACTTATGAGCGAGATCATACAGTGTTTGACTTTCTCCCTCTGACTTATTTCACTTAGCATAATACCCTCAAGGTCCATCCATGTTGTCACAAATGGCTGGATTTCATCATTTCTTATGGCTGAGTAGTATTCCATTGTGTATAAATACCACATCTTTATCCATTTGTCCCTTGATGGGCACCTAAGTTGCTTCCAAGTCTTGTCTATTGTGAATAATGCTGCAATGAACATAGGAGTGCATGTATCTTTATGCATTTGTGTTTTCAAGTTCTTTGGATAAATACCCAGCAGTGGAATAGCTGAATCATAAGGTAGATCTGTTCTTAATTTTTTGAGGAATCTCCATACTGTTTTCCATAGTGGCCGTACCAGTTTGCACTCCCACCAGCAGTTTTTGAGGGTTCCCTTCTCGCCACATCCTCTCCAACACTTATCGTTTCCTGTCTTGTTAATTATAGCCATTCTGATGGGAGTGAGGTGATATCTCATTGTAGTTTGGTTTGCGTTTCCCTGATAGTTAACGATGTTGAATATCTTTTCGTGTGCCTGTGGCCATCTGTATATCTTCTTTGGAGAAATGTCTGTTCAGATCTTTTGCCCATTTTTTAATTGGGTTTGTCAGTATTTTCGCTGTTGAGATGTATGAGTTCTTTGTATATTTTGGATATAAATCCCTTATCAGACATATGGTTTGAAAATATCTTCTCCCAATTGTTAGGCTGTCGATTTCCTTTGCTGTGCAGAAGATTTTAGTTTGATGTAGTCCTATTTGTTTATTTTTTCTATTGTTTCCCTTACCTGGTCAGACATGGTACTTCAAAATATGCTGCTAAGACTGATGTCACAGAGTGTACTGCCCATATTTTCTTCCAGAAGTTTAATGGTTCCAGGTCTTACATTCAAGTCTTTAATCCACTTTGAGTTAATTTTTGTGTATGGTATAAGATAATGGTCTACTTTCATTCTTTTGCATGAGCTGTCCAGTTTTCCTAACACCATTTATTGAAGAGACTTTCCTTTCTCCATTGTATGTTCTTGGCGCCCTTGTCAAAAATTAGCTGTCCATAAATGTGTGGCTTTATTTCTGAGCTCTCAATTCTGTTCCATTGATCTGTGCGTCTGTTTTTGTGCCAGTATCATGCCATTTTGGTTACTATTGCTTTGTAGTATATTTTGAAATCAGAGAGTGTGATACCTCCAGCTTTGCTCATTTTTCTCAGGATTCCCTTGGCTATTCGGGATCTTTTGTTGTCCCATATAAATGTTAGGATTTTTTGTTCTATTTCTGTGAAAAATATTGTTGGAACTTTGATAAGGATTGCATTGAATCTGTAGATGGCTTTAGGAAGTATGGACATTTTAACTATCTTAATTCTTCCGGTCCAAGAGCACAGAATATCTTTCCATATCTTTGTGTCTTCTTCAATTTCTTTCAACAATATTTTATAGCTTTCAGTGTACAGATCTTTCACCTCTTTGATTAAGTGTATTCCTAGATACTTTATTCTTTCTTTTTGCAGTTGTAAATGGGATTGTATTCTTAATTTCTCTTTCTGCTATGTCATTGTTAGTGTATAGAAATGCAACTGATTTTTGTATGTTGATTTTGTAATCTGCAACTTGACCATACTTTTTATTATTTCTAAAAGTTTTTAGTGGATTCTTTAGGGTTTTCTATATATAAAATCATGTCACCTGCAAATAGTGGCTGTTTCACTTCTTCCTTTCCCATTTGGATCCCTTTTATTTATTTTTCAATGGCTGACTGCTCTGGCTAAGATTTCCAATACTATGTTAAGTAAGAGTGGTGAAAGTGGGCATCCTTGTCTGGTTCCTGTTCTTAGAGGGATAACTTTCAGTTTTTCTCCATTGAGAATGATATTTGCTGTGGGTTTGTCATGTATGGCCTTTATTATGTTGAGGTACTTTCCTTCTATACCCATTTTATTGAGAGTTTTTACCATAAATGGATGCCGTATCTTGTCAAATGCTTTCTCTGTATCTATTGAGCTGATCATGTGATTTTAATTCTTCATTTTGTTAATATGGTGGATCAGGATTGATCTGCAGGTGTTAAACCATCCCTGCATGCCTGGAATAAATCACACTTGATCATGGTGTATGATCTTTTTAACGTATTGTTGTATTTGATTTGCTAGGATTTTGTTGAGGATTTTTGCATCGACGTTCATCAGTGATATTGGCCTGTAATTTTCTTTTTTTGTGTTGTCCTTGTCTGGTTTTAGTATCAGGGTAATGTTGCCTTCAGAGAATGAGTTACGAAGCTTCCCCTCCTCTTCAATCTTTTGGAAGAGTCTGAGAAAGATTGGTATTAAGTCTTCTTTGAATGTTTGGTAGAATTCACCAGGGAAGCCATCTGATCCTGGACTTTTATTTTGGGGGAGGTTTTTTATTACTGTTTTGATCTCTTTTCTGGTGATTGGTCTTTTCAAATTCTCTATTTCTTCTTGATTCGGTTTTGGAATATTGTATGATTCTAAGAATTTATCCATTTCTTCTGGGTTATCCAATTTCTTGGCTTATAGCTTTTCATAGTCTCTTATATTCCTATAAGATTATAATCATATAATCAAAGTCCTCTTATAATCTTTTGTATTTCTGAGGTGTTCATTGTAATTTCTCTTCACTTCTTTCATTTCTGATTTTATTTATTTGAGCCTTTTCTCTTTTTTCTTAGTGAGTCTAGCTAAAGGTTTGTCCATTTTTTTTTATCTTTTCAAAGAATCAACTTTTGGTTTCATTGATTTTTTTCTTTTTGGGGGAGGGTCTCTATTTATTTCTGCTCTGATTTGTATTATTTCCTTCCTTCTTCTGATTTGGGGCTTTGTTTGTTCTTCTTTTTCCAGTTCCTTTAGGTGCTGTTAGGTTGTTTATTTGGGATTTTTCTTCTTTGTTGAGGTAGGCCTGGATTGCTATAAACTTGCCTCTTAGAACTGCTTTTGCTGTATCCCATAGATTTTGGCATGTTGTATTTTCATTTTCAGTTGTCTCCAGATATTTTTTCATTTGTCCTTTGATTTCTTCATTGATCCAATCATTGTTCAGTAGCATTTTGTTTAATCTCCACATATTTGTGACTTTTCTGATTTTCTTCCTGTAGTTGATTTCTAGTTTCATACCTTTGTGGTCAGAAAAGATGCTTGGTGTCATTTCAACCTTCTTAAATTTATTGAGACTTGTTTAGTGGCCTAATATGTAATCAATCCCAGAGAATGTTCCATGTGCATTTGAAAAGAATGTGTATTCTGCAGTTTGGGGATGGAATGTTCTATACATATCTACTAAGTCCATCTGATCTAATGTGTCATTTAAGGCCAATGTTTCCTTATTGTCCTGTTTGGATGATCTATCCATTGGTGTAAGTGGAGTGTTAAAGTCCCCTACTATTATTGTGTTACTATCTATTTCTCCTTTTATGTCTGTAAATAATTGCTTTATATATTTAGGTGATCCTATGTTGGGTGCATAGATATTTACGAGTATTATATCGTCTTGTTGGATTGTTCCCTTTATCACTATGTAGTGCCCTTCTTGTTACAGTTTTTGCTTTAAAGTCTATTTTGTCTGATGTAAGTATTGCTACCCCAGGTTTTTTTTCTTTGCCATTGCATGGAGTATCTTTTTCCATCCCTTTACTTTCAGTTTGTGAATATCTTTAGGTCTGAAGTGTGTCTCTTGTAGGCAGCATATATATAGGTCTTGCTTTTTTATCCAATCAGTCACCCTATGCCTTTTGATTGGAGCATTTAGTCCATTGATGTTTAAAGTAGCTATTGATAAATATGTACTTATTGCCATTTTGTTACTTTTTTCTGGATGTTTTAGTAGTTCTTCTCTGTTCCTTTTTCTTCTCTTGCTCTCTTCCTTTGTGGTTTGATGGCTTTCTTTAGTCTTATGTTTGGGTTCCTTTCTCTTAATTATTTGTGCATTTATTATAGGGTTCTGGTTTGTGATTACCATGAGGTTCATATATAATAATCTACATATATAGCAATCTGTATTGAGTTGATGTTCTCTTTAGTTTGACCTCTTTCTAAAAGCTCTACTCTTTTACTCCCTTCCTCCTACATTTATATTTTTGACATCATATCTAACCTCGTATTTTGTATGTGTATGCCCACTACCCTCTTATCATTGAAATAGATAATTTTGTCTTTGGCCTTCATAGTATCTTCATTTGATCTGCTACCTTTCCTGTATTTTTGCCTTTGCCAGTGATTTTATTGCTTTTTCTTTTTTATAATTTTTTTATTGCTATTTGCGGTCTTCTCTTTCCCACTTAAATAAGTCCCTTTAGCATTTTTTGTAAAACTGGCTTCTTTGTGATAAACTCCTTTAATTTTTGCTTGTCTTGGAAACTCTTTATTTCTCCTTCCATTCTGAATGATAACCTTGCTGCATAGAGCGTTCTTGGCTGTAGGCTTTTTCCTTTCAGCACTTTAAATATATTGTGCCACTCCTTTCTAGCCTGTAAGGTTTCTGCTGAGAAGTCAGCTGATGGTCTATAGGGTTTCTTTTGTATGTCACTTGTTGCCTTTCTCTTGTGGCTTTTAGGATTCTCTATCTTTTATTTTGGATATTTTAATTATAATGTGTCTTGGTGTGGGCCTTTTTGGGTTTTTCTTGTTTAGTGCTCTCTGTGCTTCCTGTACTTGGATGTCTGTTTCCTTCCTTAGGTTAGGAAAGTTTTTAGCTATTATTTCTTCAAATAGATTCTCTGCCCATTTGTCTCTCTCTTTTCCTTCTGGGACACCTATAATACAAATGTTAGTGCACTTGATGTTGTCCCAGAGTTCCCTTAGACCATTCTCATTCTTTTTAATTCTTTTTTCTTTTATCTGTTCAGCTTGGTTGATTTCGTCTAGTCTTTCATCTACCTCACTGATCCATTCTTCTGTAGAATCTACTCTGCTATTAAATCCCTGTAGTGAATTTTTCATTTCCAGTATTGTTTTCTTCATTTCTGATTGGTTCTTTTTCATATTTTCCAGTTCTTTGTTGATGTTCTCACTGTGTTCATCCATCCTTCTCCCAAGATCAGTGAGCATCCTTACAACATTTTATTTGAACTCTTTGTAAGGTAGATTGTTTATTTCTGTTTCATTTCATTCTTTTCCCGGGGTTTTGTCCTGTTCCCTTGCTCGGAATGTATTCCTTTGCCTCTTCATTTTACCTCTTTCTCTGTGCTTATATCTATGTATTAGGTGGGTCAGCTACATCTCCTGATCTTGGAGAAGTGGCCTTATGTAAGAGATGCCTTTTGAGGCCCAGCAGTATGCTTCCCTCTCATCCAAATATTCAGGAGTGACCTCTGTGTGGGCTCTGTGTGTTCTTCTTTTTTTTTTTTTTTTTTTTGAGGAAGATTAGCCCTGAGCTAACTACTGCCAATCCTCCTCTTTTTGCTGAGGAAGACTGACCCTGAGCTAACATCCATGCCCATCTTCCTCTACTTTATATGTGGGATGCTTACCACAGCATGGCTGTTGCCAAGCAGTGCCATGTCCGCACCTGGGATCTGAACCAGCAAACCCCAGGCTGCCGAGAAGCAGAACATGCAAACTTCACTGCTGCACCACCGAGCCGGCCCCTACATGTGTCCTTCTTTTGCGGCAGGGTTGCTCTAGCTGCAGGTGCCCAGGAAGTCAAGGCTGTCACCCTGACTGGCTGGTTGTAATGCTCAGCTGTGTGTGGCTGCTATGGACCTTTCAGTCACTTTACCAGGCTTGGGGAGCCTCAGCACAGTTGGCTGCAAGGTCTAATGGTATGTTCCTGTTGCAGCTTTTCTGTTAAGTGAGTAGGCCCCCAGTGTGGCTGGTTGCTAGGCTCAGGGGTTTACAATTGCTGTGGGCCTCCAGCCTACAAGGCTATTGTCAGCTCTCTCAGGATTGCAGATGAGTGGGGCTGGCCACAGGCATGGGTGCACCCAATTGTTTCAGGCTTTGGAAGATGGGGACAATCCCTTATGTGGCTGTTTGAAAAGCACAGGTCTTCTGCCACTGATAAGCCCCATGGCCCACAGGTCCACATACACTGTCAACACAGTCCTGGCCCATGCGTATGTCTCAACCCCCTGGAGCAGACCCAGTTACCCCACTGCAGAGGCTTACACACACTCCACCCACTCCTCACACACACCCTGCCCCACAGCAGTGGGCCCACTCACCCACCTGCAGAGGATCCAGGCACCCAGTATATGCAGGCCTAAAAGTTGCCCAAAGGCTTGCTGTTGGGTGTGGCTGGTCCCTAGGGCAGGCTGCCTGTCCTGGCTGAGCTGGATTAAATTGTAGCTCTAGTGGGCTGGGCAGATCCTGGGCTAACAGGCCAGGGGAAGAACTCCAGTGGCGTCTGCCAGCATCTGTGTCAGCACACATGTACCAGGTCACAATAATTGCTGTCAATGTCTCAGCCCATGGGGAGGTCTCACTTCTCACCAAGATGATCCCAGAGCCTATCAGGTGAGTCTCTTTTCACCAAAGGACTGTGCACCTTCTGCTTTCCCAAACAGGTGAATTTGTGCGTGGACCTTTTAAGAGCTAGCTTTTTTCCACTTACGTCTGATAGCTTTTCTAGGGGTATTCCCCATTGTAGTTAACAGCCAGCAAAGCCAGACATTATGACACTTGTCTCAGTTGTGCTGAGTCCAAAGGATGCCTATAGCAGTAATGCTCCCCCGTTCAGGCCTTCCTCTCCTCCAAGGAAGGCTGCATGCCTTGGGGTTGCTCCTGGCCAGTCATGAAGCTCTGCAGCTCAAAGGTGGCTTTTTTCTGTCCAGAACGGAATTTCTGCCTCTTCCATCTCAGTCAGCACTGTCCCTTCTTGTGGAGGTTCTTTTTATCCAGTTTTCAGTTTTCTCTCAGGAGTAATTATTCCAAGAATAGCTGTAACTTGGTTGTGATCTTGGGAGGAGGTGAGTTGAGAGTCTGCCGACACCACCATCCTGACACCAACCCCCCATTTCACTTCTATCAAGTTGGAAAAACACGAAAAAGTCTAACAATGTACCAATTATTGGCAAGGATAGAGAACAGTGGTGAGAGTATAGACAGTTACAACTGATTTGGAGATCAATCCAAGCAGGACGTCCAACAGCATTTACACCACATTTCATCAAATTTCAGACAATACAGATTACAAGATGCACCATTATTTTGTGCACCTATAAAAGAATAATACTGTGAGATAATTGTAAGACATCATGAATTTCAGAGCTGTTAAAATGAGAAAAAAGGTACATCTCAGACTATATGAAATACCAGGAATAGAAAAAAAGTTGGAAATAATCTAAATGTTTATTCATCACAGAAATGGTTCAATAAAATGCACAGTACATTCACACAATGCAATTCTTATAGCAGTTAAAAAAGAATAGATCATCAAAAAAAAAGATATTACTGAGTGAAAACAGCAAGATGCTATTTTCCTGCTTCCTTGCCTATGCTAGTTTCAGCAGGAGGATATCTACCAAAATAAAAAATTCATATACCATTCGACCTAGTAGCTCCACCACTAGGATTTACTCTCTGAACTTATTTGCAAAGGCTCCCCAAGAAATATACATAAAATTATTACAGCATTATTCGTAAGAGCAAAAAATTGAAAACAACAAAAATATCACCAATTGGACTAATTAGATAAAATCATACTATATTCACACAAGGACGACTATGCAGCTATGAAAAAGGATGAGTAGATCTGTATGTACTGACAAGGAGAACTCACCAGGCTAAATTTTCATTATTTGAAGAAAAAAAAAGCAAAGTGTAGAAAATTATACTCCTTTTTGAGTTTAAAAAGAAAAGAATATAGATGCGTATATGCATAACTTTTCCCAAAGGGAATCCATAAGAAACTATAACAATAGCTGTCTATGAGGAGAGGGTGGGAGGAGAAGGTTCAGAGCTTTTTTCATTTTTCCCTTTCTGTAGCTTGAGTTTTCTAACCTTAAAAATGATTTAGTTTTTTTAATAATATCAACAGGATTTTTCTGGGTGGGAAGATTACAGCCTATTCTTCCCTGTAGCTTCCTCGTTTTTCTTCCTTGGGACTGACACCCACAGCGCTTGCCTGTTTCCTGTGGCTTTTGCTGAAACCTCAGGCCATGAGCTTCTAGGCAACTCACAGGAGCCCCCACCCTCTTCTACCTGCGGCCCCTCCCCGCCCCCTCTCAGGGCTCCAGCCCTCAGGCAGGACCTGCACCAACCCTGCCTGAGAAGGGCAAAAAGGCCAAGAAAGAGTCCTCCAAAATGGTTCTGCCGTGACTGAAGGCGGCAGAAAGAGAACCCATTCCTCACACAGGGAAGCCTGCCTCCTCCCTGAAGGAAGCTGGCCTCCCTCTGTGCCGGGGCCTGGTGCCAGGAGTCTGACCCCAGAGAGGAGCACTCAGTCCTGACCCTCTCCCGCGGCTCTTTCAGGCAGGGCTGAGGGTCTGGTCCAGGATGCAACACAGAAGGAGAAGCCCAGACACCCGACTTCTCAGGCTCACTTTGCTCATCTTCAGTGAATGTAAAATCTGTGCCTGAAATCCCAGTTCCCTCCGAAGACACCCATCAGCTCCTTGGGCACTTTCTTCACTCCAATTCTACGCTCTGATTGTGACACCTAAATTGATTTTTCTGGAAATTACAGGAATTAGCTGGATCACCACGCTCCCTTGATCAGATGGTGTTGAACTCCAGGCTGGATCAATGTCCTGATTCTGGTGCTCACAGGCCTGCCCGCCCAGCCTGCGTGTGGCACTTTGATGGAATTTGAATATCAAATCTGCATCTCCCACCTCAGACATGAGCCCCAAAGGAATTTGTCCTGATTATTTATGCTCCCCTTGTTTTCAGTTCTGGGGCTCTGGGAAATTTTTCTTTCTACGCAAAACAGTTTTACTAACTCTGAAAGAAAACACCCGTGTCCCTCACCCTACATCCCCAAATAGCCTCGATCTGGGCACCTTCGTTAACACCTGGCAGTGGATGATTCTACTCTGGAAAGAAGAGAGACTAGAGAGATCAGAGCCTGTCTGGTAGCACATATTTACAAGTATTATATCGTCTTGTTGGATTGTTCCCTTTATCACTATGTAGTGCCCTTCTTGTTACAGTTTTTGCTTTAAAGTCTATTTTGTCTGATGTAAGTATTGCTACCCCAGGTTTTTTTTCTTTGCCATTGCATGGAGTATCTTTTTCCATCCCTTTACTTTCAGTTTGTGAATATCTTTAGGTCTGAAGTGTGTCTCTTGTAGGCAGCATATATATAGGTCTTGCTTTTTTATCCAATCAGTCACCCTATGCCTTTTGATTGGAGCATTTAGTCCATTGATGTTTAAAGTAGCTATGATAAATATGTACTTATTGCCATTTTGTTACTTTTTTCTGGATGTTTTAGTAGTTCTTCTCTGTTCCTTTTTCTTCTCTTGCTCTCTTCCTTTGTGGTTTGATGGCTTTCTTTAGTCTTATGTTTGGGTTCCTTTCTCTTAATTATTTGTGCACTGACAATTTCCTTGCCCCAGAAGAGCCAAACCTGGGCAGCAGCCTTCTCACAGGATTTATCACCCTGGGTGTTTGGAAGACGAAGAGAAATCTTCTGGAGATTGAAGCGCTTCCACCACGGGCCATGGATCACCCATTCTCCTCCATGAAGGCAGAACTTCACATCCAGAGGGGCAGTGAGGGAACTTTCGATACCATACAGTGAGAGGTGGTAGCATGGGTATGAGGCAGGAAAAGAGAACAAGTGGTCACAGGGCAAACAACCAGCAGAGCCTAACTTCCAGGCCCTGCTTTCCCTCCACCTCTCCTCACCTGGGGTTTTGCTTGTGCGCCATCAAAACCAGCAGGCCTGAGACAGATGGAGAGGGGAGGGTGCAGAGAGACACTTCAATAAACAGCTTCTGACGGATCCTTGGAACTCAGAGAGCAACTTGAGACCTCGCAGGGCTGCTGCCCAGCCCATCCTCCCACGATTAATCTGATGAAATCTGTTGAATCAGTGGCAGATGACTATCTTCAGGACTCTAGGTTATCTTCCCATTAAATCAGACTGCTAATAAAGAAGTTTTAATGTAGAGTATGAATCTTTGAGCAGTAACTGTTTACCTCAAGTTTTTGTACTAAATATCCCAAAATGAATCTCTAAACAGAAGAACATCTGTCACAGCAGCAGTTTAGTCAACATTAGACCTCTGGGCCAACCCCAGGCCTCTACCAGGCACAGAGAAGACTTTTGGGCCACACACACACGCACCACACATGCACAGCACCTCTCTGCTGAGGAGAGCACAGCTGACAATACAGCCACTCAGAATTGCCACCAGCAGATCCTGTCTCACCTGCCCCAACCATGTACCGTGTACCCTTAACCACACCGAAGATTTCTTTTTCTTTCATGGTCATATTGTCGAACCTTTAGGCAGAGATAACCTGAAGCGGAAGAGAGTTTTCCCAAGCAAGAGGCATAGAGCTGCCTGGGATTCCCTCTCACAGGCGTCTTATTGGGCCACAGAGGAAATTACTCTCAGAATCGTGGATGATTCTACTCTGGAAAGAAGAGAGACTAGAGAGATCAGAGCCTGTCTGGTAGCACATGAAAGACTGAAATCCAAATTCATTATGTGTTGGAGATTCTAAATAACAAGTGAACTAAAACTACACCTGTCCTCTGTTTAACCTCTCTGAAGTGCCAGGTCTAGTGGGGAGCCCTTGCTTTATCTCATTTCATCCTTATGGCCACCTTAGGAGGCCGGGGTTGTCACTCAACTCACAGATGAGAAAACTGAGGCCTAAAAATGAAAGTGACATGCCCAGGGTCACAGAGACAGTGTGTGACGGAACCTGGATTCAAATCTAGCTCGGTCTTCGTCACTAAGCGCCTTCCAGCAATTAAAAAGGTACGTACACACCTCTAAGTTGTACTCCTGTGAGAGGACGCGTTAAATGGAAGCAGACGTGAGGGGCCATAACTTTCCTAAGCTAGACGTCATTCCTCTGTTAATACCGAAGCACACTGCTGGTCACGCTTCTTCCACGTCAAGGCCCGCATGCTTAAGACTTGATCTCTAACTTGCAACATCCCCAAGGACTTTCCCAGGAAGCTGGAACTCTCTTGGTGCTTTGCATGGAGTTCATCTTGCAAGATCCAAGCCTAAAACACAGGGTTGGTGTAATGATTATCGTGATCTCTCCACGAAGCACATCACAAGGCAGAAATAGAGTCTCTCTGTTTCATTTCAAACTAAAACAACACTTGGAGGTTTAGGACAATTAAAATCCACTTTGCTCACAGCCCACCAATGACGGCAACAGGAAACAAGCTGGCCTGGGAAGTACACAGCCCTCGAGCACAGCCAGGAATTCCTGTTGAGGAGCAAACCTCAGAACAAAACAGGGAAACTGAATGCTGACCTGAACGCACTTGAATTTCAACAAACACCCATTTCCACACAACATAACACGTCTCCCCGTCAAGGAGTCAGGGGTCCCCCTGAGCCAGGGACATCGGCAGCTGAGATTGGGCTAGGCCCCTTGCAGCTCTAAGATCCCACCTCCTCCACACACCCTCCGAACACGCCTATTCCCAGTCGTCTGTGTGCTTTCGAGCACAAGAACCAGGGAAAACACAAGGCAGATGCCAGTGAAAGAGAGCAGCGAAGGGGCCACACACTGTGATTCTTTCCAGGGCTGGGAAGCTGTGGAGGGGATTCGTCCCACACTTACTTACCAAATATCTGCCACATGCCAGGCACAGTGCTGATGCCGGGGCTGCAGCTGAGTGGGACCTGGGCCTGCCCTCACCCACCCTATGGGCTAGTGGGGCAGATGGGTAAGTGAACAAACTCTGATGGCCCAGTGTGCTCAGAGCTGTGATGCAAGATGTGCAGAATCCTCTGGGAAGACAGGGGGTCACCAGACCCAGCAGAGGAGGGGCATCATGGTAGAAACAGGGAAAGCTTCCTGGAGGAACTTTTAAGCTGAGACTTGAAGGATTAGAGGTTAGCTTGGTAAAGCAGAGGAGACAGTGAGGGGCCAGTGTCCCTGAAAGGACCAATATGTCCAAAGAACTAAAACAAGACTGCTGTAGCTGGCATGCGCATGCGCTCCAAGCCAAGCCCTGACAGGATGAGGAGCAGAGCAGGGAGCTGGCACCGGGCCTTTGTGGGGAATGCAGGTCTACCAAAGCCCGGCTGCCGAGACCCAGCCTTCTCCGAGCACGCCCTCCTTATGATGCTCCAGGGGTCCAGAGGTGTCTCAGGCAGCCTGTCTGGCCCTGCATCCCATAAAGGTTCACCACAATCAGAATAGCAGATCTTGTCATCCGTGAGCAGTTTCAAGTCGGGGGTGAGACAGAGGTGACATCACAACCCCATGATGTCACTTAGGAGATGTCGCCAAGGCAAAGTCACAGAGACAGAAAGTAGAACAGAAGTTACCAGGGGCTGGGGGAAAGAGACATGGAGAGCTGTTGTTTCATGGATGCAGAATTTCTGTTTGGGATGGTGAAAAAGTGCTGGAGATGGATAGTGGTGATGGTTGCACAACAATGTGAAAGTACTTAATGTCACTGAGTTGTGCATGTAAAAATGGTTAAAATGGTTAAGTTTGACATTATGTAATTTTACCACAAATTTTTAAAAATTGACCAAAGTTGAGGATAACCTAACCTGCCAGTTCTTTGTGACCCCAGAAAATAATCAACAGTCTAGACATTAACCGGATATATGAAGATTCAAGTTTAGCGTCTGGCTCATAGTAGCTGCCCGGTACATGACAGTAATCATTCTTGTTATTATTATTGAGTCCACATGGCTTTTCTTGTGATCACCTAAGTTATAAATGAGTGCATTTGGTATTAATATTCCTTAAGTACTGCTAGAGAGTTTCTATTACAATTAAGTAATAATTAACTTAACAATCATTGTAGAATCCCCATTATAACTCTACAACATGGGTTTTCAAATTCAAGTTCAGCTTCTCTCTCTGTTGCTTACTCTTATCTCCCACAATAAGCTGTTTACTGTTTCAATTATTTTAGTTCCAACCACTGTGATCATTGTACTTAAAATTCAATCAGGCTTCTAATTTTAAGCATCTTTTTTATGTATAGCGCCAACAATTGACAAGCGTCCTGAATTTAACATCTGTTCCCAGCAGTAAATGGTTTTAAATTTGAGAACTGAAAACACATATAAGGCAATTATGAGCAGCTCTCACACTATGATTCATGGCTGTGCATCAGCAACTTCCTCCACGACAGCAATGGCTCTGATAGATGGGCCTGCCGCCAGCAGCATCCACGCAACACAGAGGCTGAGCAAACTGCGTGGACACCCTGCTGCCCCCAGAATGCCTGTTGATGAACAAAAAGCAGCCTACTGTGCACCAGAAAACCCACCGGTCATTTTTAGGCTCTCTCCCATAGAATCCTCGAGTAAGCGGAGTTTCCCTGGAACTAGAGTCAAAACAGAGTCTCTGGGGAAATCTCTCATGAGCTCAGACAGCCCTCTCTGAGAGTCTGGTTGATGTCCACAGCCAAGAATTGGTGGCAGGTGGCTCTGACCCTGCCTTAGCTGCCAGTGCCCTCTGCATGGTGCTGATGTCTGTGCCAAGGCTCTGCTGCTCAGAGGATGGTTGGGCAGAGGGAATCCAGCTGGAAACTGTCCAGCTGGGCTCATGGACTCAGGTATGAGCTTATGGAAAGAGGGGATGCAGTCAGAGCCAAGAGTGCTTTCATTCAAGTTGGGAGATGACACACCAGCTGAGACAATGGAGGAATCATTAATGTCTAGAAAGAAAGTGGCAATTTCCTTGGCTTCAATCAGATATTAATGATTCTTAAATTGGTAAACTGTGAAGAGAAATAAGTATAAAATGCTAGAAATAGACTATTTTATTAAAGATGTCTGAAATTGTCAATTAGGAATTTTAATATTTGTAGTTCTTTAAAACAGAGCTCTCTTAACACCCCAGCCTTCTGCTGGGACTTCTAGAACTACAACTCCATAATTTAAAAAGTCTCCCATTTCGGCCTCTGCTCAAAAGCCTTCCTGCCTTCTCTGCAGGCTGGATTTCATGGAGGATGCCACCCCCCAGGCTCTGGGGGATGCAGATTGGAGCCCCTTTCCTCTCTGCTGTCACATCAATACTCCCCACCTCCAATAGCCTCCTCATGGTGTCGCCCAACGATTGGTAACCCATTCACCTAAGACTTGGGCACCTGGCACCTATCTTCCCCTGCACCCCTACTCCTTCCCTCCTCCTAGGCGACCAGTGTCCACATGAATGACCCATCCTGTACCCTGACCTCCACTACCTTGACCACCTCATTCCAGTGTCCTCCTCCTCCGCTCCATCTCGGCCACCCAGAGTCACTCCCTGGACCTTGTCATCTACTGATAGTACTCCCTGGTCAACATCATTGATTCAAATATCAGACTCTGATCACACCCTCCTGTCTTTCTAGCCTGTGAGACTAGTGCCTCTAGGGACATTCTTTGGCCAGTCCTGGACCTTCAGTTCTTCATCCTTTCTTTTTCTTCCCAATTCATCAGTGTACTGCAGGTGCATTAACAGACAGATCAATTAAACAGATTTGTGTTTTTCCTCATGTAAATTTGAATGCTTTTATTATCTCATCAGTAAGTATAATGCTGGCTTTGATGTGGAGTGTATGTGTACATGATTTTTTTTAAATCCTCTTCTCGATCTCAATCTATGGAGGAGTGGTCAAGGAAGGCATTTACTACATTTGAGCACAAACCTGAAAGGGAGAAAGAGAGGGAGCCACATGGCTTTCTGAGAAGAACATTCCAAGCAGTGTTAACAAATCCAAAGGCTTTGAGGCAGCAGCATGCTTGACAAGTTCAAAGAATAGCCGGGAGGCCAGCATAGCAGGAGCAGAACCAACAAGGAGGCGGACCGTGGAGAGCCTCCGAGGCCACGTGAGGGCTGTGGCTCTTACTCTGACGGGTGGGAAGCCATGAGAGGGTTTCAAGCAGAGCAGTGACAAGACCCAACTGGCATTTTGAAAGGTTCGCTCATCTGCTGGGTTCAGAATAGGCTATAGGGCAGGGCAAGAGCTGAAGCAGGAATTCCAGGTAGGAGGCTGTGACAGTGATCCAAATAAGAGATGGACAGGGAGGTGGAAGTGGTGAAAAGTGGTCAGATCTATTTTGAAGGTAGAACCAGTTAGACACATAAAGATAAAGAGATAGATACAAAGATGCATAGATAAACTGATAGATGATAGCTGGAGAGCTGACAGATGATAGATCAATAGAATGAAGTAGGTGCATATACATATTTGAAAGCACATCCACAATTTATTGTTGAGTGAGAAGAAGAACATAGAACAGTACTTATGATCCCACTTACACTAAAAAAATTACATATTTATACATGCATAGGAAGACATTTGGAATGATACACACTCAACGACTAACAATGATTTACTCTGATGACTAGGATTAGAAGGGGCATAGGGGGAGCTATCATCTTTTTACTTTACATGCATGTTTGGTTTAATAAGCAAGTATACTCATTAGGCATACTGAATGGGACAGGTCATTTGGTAGTGAGCACCCCTCTGCAAGAGGTGGTGAACCCTAGGCTAGATGACCCCCTCATGGGTAAGTCACCAAAGGGAGATGGCATATTAGACCAAAGGTTCTCTCCAACCTTGGGCTTTCTTCCCAAGATAAATAATCTTGCAGGATCCCCTCACCTCTCTGAGCTTCAGTTTCCTCACTGGAATACCTGCTCCACGGGAGGGTTGAGATGATGTACATACAGCATCCAGCACAGTGCCAGGCACACACAAACACTCAGTAAGCATCAACTGCCTTCCCTCTCCCCAACAAAGATTTCAGGGACGCCCAGGAGGGGGGCTGCGCCCAAAGGCTGCAAATGACCTAATAGTCCAGGTTCCAGGGAGATAGGTAGATTGCTGGCCTAAAAGGGATTCCAGCACCCCACCTCTCAAAAGGGTAGGGTTGCCCTCAGAGGCAGGGCAGAGCTGCTTCCCCCTAGACCCACTCTGGGGAAAGTCAACGTGTCCTGCAGAAATACCCCCAACTCTACTAGCAACAGCGTATGGCTGGCCTCCCAAAATTCTAAGTCAAGGTCAGAAGTTCCTGGCAATTTGTGATTTTCCTTCCTTGGCTTGAGAGAAGACTGTGGGGAAAGACAAAGAAAAGCTGAATGCTATTTATCTAAAATCACTAATACTTTTTGAAAAGCTATAAAATGTGCATGCTCTTGCCAAATGGATGTCGAAAGAGCTTTGATCTCCGTTTTGGCCGGAAATGATCCATTCCCTTCCTAATACAGATGTATGGTTTTTGTGCCTTAGATCTGCCCAGTCAGATGCACGGCACATTCTTAATTCTTTTAAAATGATTAAAAACGGAGCCATAAATCTATGCTTTGACACGACATGGTGATTTGACCCCCAGACATATCGTAATGGGTTATTAACAATGCTTCCCAAATCTATTGAAATTTTTTTCCAAAGCTATTCACTAATTAATAGCTGTTCACACAATGATCACTTTTGAGTAATTATGGAACTTCACCACACTATTTTGTGATGAGAACATAATCATGTCCATTAAAATTATTTGTATAGTTTTTAACCTTCTGCCAGAAATCAATGAGGCTAGTCTAAGGGTAACGCAAACTTTGAGAATACCTAGAGGTTATCTCCCCCCGGGACACTTACTTCCCAAAGCTTATGGTGTAGCCCAGAAACTTGGAACTCGCCCTTCAGCTTTTGCAGAGCCCCTGGAAGCAAATGATACCGAGGAAGCACCTGGGAGGGAGGGTCCTATGATCACACCAGCTCCACACCTCCCCCTGTGGCCATAGGATGCCCCCCTTAGCCTCGGGTCATCTCCTGCAGGGCCCTCCCACTCCTCTCACCCTGCCAGCCCAACCTCCTGGCCGAGCTCCTAACCCTCAGTTACATAAGCCACCAGAGCCACCGAACTCCCATTTCCTGGGCCCTGGCCCATGTCTGCTGACTGGCTGGGAGCCGTTGGAAGGCAAGTGCTCATCTCACTTACCCCTGTGTCCAGCAGAGCCCATGAGGCCAGACCTGGCTAGTCCAAAAGGCCATTACCAAGTGGAGGACAGTGTAGACAGCTTGCTTAGTTGGCACTCGCCCGTGAGGACCAAGACTGGATGGGGGATTAGGGACTTCGCTTTTTCACGCCTGAAAACTTTGCTTCTTGCTGAGAGAAGCTCGGGGTGTATTTGGGGTCTAGGGGAGGCACGCCTCACTGCCTCCCCGGTGAGTAGTCCCTCCCAGGTTCTGGGAGTCTCCTACCTTAGATCTGGGTAAATTGAGAGGCCTCAAATCCGTGGGACAAACTTACACTAAAAAAAGGTATTCCCTGTTTATCTGAAATGCCAATTTCTCTTGTACTTTATCTGGCAGCTGTAGACGGAGATGAGATGGAGACAGGTGTCCATCTGCAGGGCCTCCCCGACCACGCAGGTGGTCTCCTCATTCCTGAGGCATAGTCTCTGTATGGTCACCCCAATCCTCAGCAGCCACAGGTCAGGTATTCTGGGTTCAATACGGGAGCTCTGAGGACCAGAGATGCAACTTTACTCAGAGGTCTTTTTCACCAAAACAACTGTGTCGTCTTGCCTCAGGTCCTGCCCCTTGTCCAGCTCCTCCATCCAGATGACTCCTCTCCTGCCCTGGTTCACCTTCTCCACCTCCCAGGAGACAGCCTTATCTCCACACCTTCATACTCCTGCCAGCCTCCCCAGCTGTGGCCACCAGAGACTTCACCACCTGCGGTCACAGACACAGGAGAAGGGAGCTTAAAAGAGGATGGCCCCTAGCGCTAGCTACCATAACTCCAGGAAAGAACTTCCTCTGCGCTGTGAGGGGAGCTGCTTGTGGGTAGGGAGGCAGGGAGCACCAGGAGCAAGAGCCTGTTGCCATCAGGCTTGTGACCTGTCTCCTCCTCCCCATCCCCCAGGAGTTCTCCCAGGAGAGGAGGCTTCTGGCAGCTTCCCATCACTTCCCCAGATTCATTCCTCGATTTGCCCAACAAATCTGTATCGCACCCCAACTCTGCACCAGGAGCTCTTCTAGAGACTTGGGATACAGCAGAGAGAAAAGGGGCAGAGATCCCAGCCTTGTAGCATCTATTCGTGGAACAATCCAGAAATGCCAAACTCAGCAGCAGAATAGTCACGGACCACACAGGAAGCCAAACTTGCACCACTTGTGTAAAAAAGGTGACACTGACTTGGCTTGAAAACATGAGATTATTTCAAGAAAAACAGAGAGGAATCAAATAAATTAATTCAAAAATGATAAAACAAGAACATTAATAAATGCATTCAAGTTGTTCTTTAGGGAAAACTAGACTTACAATAGTCAAATGCCTAACAAATAACAAAAAAGGGTAATTTTAAATGATAAAAATTGAAGCAGATGCAGAGGAGACTTAAAAATTGTAAGGCACTTAGCTATTATTTTTGGCTAATGAATTTGAAGATCTCAGTGACATGGATGATTTTCCGGGGAAAATATAAATGATCAAAACCGACCCTGTAAGAATATTTTAAGATCAATAATCAAGGAAAAAGTTTTAAAAGTCACCAATTTTTCACTTCCACAAAAGGCTCCAGTCCCCGTGTTGAATTTAACTTTCAAAAAACTGCTAATTCTTGTCATGTGAACTGTTCTATCACATGAAAAGAAGATGAACAGCAATCTAATTTATTTTATGAAACTATCATAACTCTGACACCAAAATCTGACAGAAATAGTAAACAAAAAACTATGGATCCTATTCACTTATGCAAACAGGTCTAATAATCCTAAATAAAATACCAGAAAATAGAATTCAAGAGAATATTAAAAGAGTAATATAGAACAATAAAGTAGGGTCTATCCTAGGATTGCAGAAATGGTTACCGTTGGGAAATTAGTCATATAATCTCTCAGATCAGGGAATCAATATTTTAGTGATAGCCTTGTACTTAGACTCTTGTTAAATTCAACATCTTTTCCTCATAAAAATTCTAAAACCTGGGAAAAGAATGATATTTGCCGAACATAATAAAGTACATATTGTATAAAGAATTTACCTTCTATGAGGATAGTGGTTATAGCAAATGATTGTGTATTTAATTATATGACAATATCGATGGGAAGAATAGATAGATAGATAGATATAGATATATTCTAAGGCACATTTCTTTCACATTGTTGAAATAAGAATCTCTTTCAATCAATGTGTATGGTTGACATTAATTCCTTCCCCATGCCTTCCCATCAAGCTATCATCAAGTTGGTGCATCCTAGAACCAGTATCTTCAATTTGAGGAAATAAGATGTATCTCAAATAAACAGCTCATATCCCACCTACCAGCATAACACTCGAGATTTGACGTTAAAATCAGTAGCAAGACAGGGATCTCGTTATCACCATTAATATCTAAGACTGTTCGAAAGGCCTGATCAACACCATAAGAAACAGCATTTTAAAATACAACTATTAAAAATGAGACTATGCTGTCATTTTCATTCATTCGCTCATGATAAGATTGTATTTCTACAAAATTCAAGACAATTTAATCTAAAAAACAATCAGAGCTAGTAAGAGAGTTCAGTACTTAGGTTATAAATAAATATGCAAAACTCACTAGTTGGCAAGGGGGTGATGAAACAGACATATTCATATGCTGTTGGTAAGAATTTAATTTGGTACAACCCTTTTGGAGAGGACTTGGCTATCTGTGTTAGAAATCTTAAAATATTTACACAAAAGTAAATAACTAAAAGTTAATATCTCTTATGGCAGATACTTTTGCTTTCCCAAAACCTACTCCTGCTTCTTTCCTATTAAGAGAACCTAAACCTTGGGGAGCAACGTCCTCAGGCCAGATCTAAGGCAGCCATCATAGTCCTGTTACCTTTTGCCAGTGATGGGTCTAGGAGTAGGCATTTGACTTAGGCCATGTAAAGGAAGGTCCCCTGGACACTTTAATCCTTGGAAAGAGCTCTTAAGGAGCAATCTCTCTTGCTCCTACCCATTCACTTCCTCCTTGGGATTCTATCAAATAATGATGCAATGCTTGGAGCTGTGGCAGCTATTTTAGACCATGAGGGAACACATTGTCAATATGCTGAAAAATAGAAGGCATCTGGGCTTTTGATGATATCACAAAGCCACTGTTCCAGGCTGTAGAGCCTTTCCTCTAAATACGCATCTGATCACATAATTGGCATCCATCACACATGGCTATCTGACATCTTTTTAATAACCTCCAGATATTTTGGTAATTTCACACAAGTCTTACCTTTCTGTACTAGGAATCCAAAAATCTCTTATCAGACTTCTTTATTGCTAGGCTGAGGATATGTGTCGCAGGCTTTGCCAATCAGACCTAGCCATATGGGACTTGGATTCAGAAGGGAGAGGTGAAATGACACCCATGTGCAAGGAGCTCAGTTTTCTAGTAGTGTGCTGTTGGAGGCAACTGGTCCTTCTAGAGAATCTGTGGCAGAGCTTCTGGAATCCAGAACCTGGGGTCATTAGAACAAGGCAGCAGGAAGCGGCAGCAATAGTGTTTCACTAGAAAGTTCCACAATGGGATGGAGCAGTGATCCTAGCTGCATTGTTCCTGGTTGTCGCATCCAAGCCTAGTTCTCTGCATCACTTTCCCACTCTCCAGAGCTACCTAATATCTTACATAAAGATTCCTTTCCGCTTAAATATCTACAGCAGGTTCTCTCATTTGCAAACAAGAACCCAAACCTATAATTCCACCTCTAGCAATTTATTCCAAAGAAAACAATCCAAAACCCAGAAAGAGCCTTATACATAAAGATGACTATTGCTATATTATCTGTAATGGTGAAAAAAAAATTTAAAACAAGTTAAATGTCCCACAATGAGAAAATTATCAAGTAATTTGTAATAAAGCCACTTGAAGTCTATAAAATATTTGTAATAAAATGGAAAACAACTAAGAAAATAATGCAATACTACAAAACCATAAGTAGTTTGATCATAGCCATATTAACAGCAATGAGAGTTCCGTAAGCATTTCCTCCTCTTGGGTGAACGATTCATTTTATTTGTCCAATGAGTACCCCTATGGCAAACAGCTTGGAGGTGTCAGCACAGCCCAGGAGTCATCCAGTCTTCCCTGAGAATCGCCTCCCCACATGACAAGTGTGGGTCCTGGCAGCCATGTTTGTGCCTCACGACCCCACCCCTACCCCCAATCACAGTTGACTAGACCTGGGGAGACTCCTTGATCCAGGCTGAGTCAGTGAGAATCTTCTCCAAGTATTTGGACTCAGAATGTATATGTTAGTTTCCTCATGTGACTGGAACTTAGGGCCAAGCAAGACCTCAAGTGGTGGAGATGGCCATCCTCCTCTTCATGGCCAAAGAAGCAGAGAAAGCACGCCTGCAGAGAAAGAGGAGTGGAGGGAGAGGAAGGAGGTGGGGGAGAGAAGAGGGAGTGGGTGGAGAAAGAGGGGGAGAAGGGGAGAGGGAGAGAGCACGCAACTTCCCAGGTTCTAGTCTCAGCCTATTCCCAAGTCCATGCTCCCTCCTTGTCCTTGGATTCTGAAAGAAATTCCGATGTCCTTATAATAATTTTTGCCACTAACTAGTTTGAGTGGGTTTCTGATACTCAGAACCAAGGATGATTTACTAACACGTTTCTGAAGGCGAAACTCAGCATCTCTGATGTCTTTTCTGTCCATTTCAGCCTTCACCTTCCCAGAGGCTGAAGCTGTACCTCAGCCTGCACAACCAAGCTAGAATCACCCCAGGCAAGTTTGGCCAAACCAGCTTGGTGACAGTGAGTTCCTAGCTCCCTTCATTGTGCTGGTCACGGCAGGGGACCTGAGGAGGATGGAAGTGAGCAAAAGAGCATAAAGCCATCTATGGAAGAATGGACTTGTCTTTACTGAAAGGAAAGCAGAAATTTGGAGCTGGGAGTTGTTGGAAAGGTCTTGGCCAGAGCCAGAAGGAGCCAGTAGTGGGGGAAGAAAGCTAATCCAGAGATTGGGCATTTTGAAGAGAAAGCAGAGATCTGAGCAGTTGCCAGATGATCCAGTCTTCAAAGAGATAAATGGGTAAAAGAGAACATTTAAGAAGTTTGCTGTATAGCTCCTGGTTGGCAGTCCCATTAAGAAAACCTTCAGGAAAGCTTTTCATTACCCTCATCAAGGCCTTTGGAGCCTTGTGCATTTCTTTTGGATGCTTAATTGCACTGAGATTGTCTTAACGAAAGGAGGTCCAGTTTTATTCTGATTTCACAGGGGGAGAAAATGATCCATGCACTACTTAGAGTATGGAGGATGAGATCTAGTGTGTGTAATCCTGAAAATAAGAGGAAAGGGAGCCACAGAAAGGTTTGTGCATTTTCTGAGGAAAGCACCGCAGGTGACTGCACATTCGGACAGTTCCCCAGAGTGCAGAACACACTATGGGGTGCGGGAAGGCCCCAGTCTCCTTCTGCACCACTTGCAACAGAACCTCTCCAGGAATCCTGCTTGAAAAGTAACTCAATTAATGGTGATGAGTTGACTGCCGCTCACAAGGATTAAAGCCTTTGCTGATGCAGAAAATCCGGAACCTCGAAAGGGCCAGACCTAGCATATGTCCTGGGCAGTGATGCAGCCTGACTAGGATGGATGACTCTGTTCTCCCCAGAGGTGGCACCCATTCTTGCCACCTCTGTAGAGATTACTCAAATCCAGAGATACTGGGCCGTCACTGAGACTCATTTTCCCCAAAGGAGATGGGCTTTCCCTGTGGCCTTCTAGGACTGCTAAGAAAGGGGAATGGGCTATCAGAGAACACAATTTCTGGAAGGTCCTCATCTGCATATATGAGGCCAGTTATTATGCCCACATGGGTCAGGAATAGCATCCTAAAAAGAAATTTCTTTCCTTCTTTTCTCCCCTATCCCATTAACTCAAAATCCTTTGAGACACCTTCTCCTTCCTTTTTCTCTCAGTCACACTCTTGATTCCTTGATTATTTGGAAAGTCAAAAAGAATTCCACACAGTCTAACAAACACGTCATCTGCACCCCTTCACACGTCATGTCCCAGCCTGCCCCCCAAAAATGACAGAGATGACTCGCCAGGGAGCAGACGGTTCTAATTAGGGAGAGAAACTTGATTAGCACAGCCACAGCAATAAGAACTCTTTGGAGAATACAATGAAAGCCTGGAGAGGCTCCAGACATGTCTGGGCAAGACAGAAAGAGTTAAGGAGGGGAAGTGCTATGCAGGCTGATCATAAGAGGTGATGTCCTCAGCAGGCCTTGACCAACGCATGTGTTGAAGTGAGTCCCCTTCATTCCTCCCTTCTCAATCCTCCACCAACCCACCATCCAGTTATCCATCCACCTAATCATCCATCTTCCTTTTCCCCACTCCATCTATGCATCCATCTATCCATTCAATCATCCACCCATCTTCCTTTCATCTATCCATCCACAGATTCACCACCCTCTATTTTCATCACACTTTCATTCATCTATCTTTCCACCAACAATCCATCTGTCCATCTGTCTAAGCTCCATCTAGCCATCCACTCATCCAGCTGCACTGTCTTCATTCTCTATATTCATTTACATCCTCAACAAACCATCCTGCCACACATCCATTCACTCATCTATCTACCCATCTGTAGGGGAAGAAGAGCTATTCCTCTACCCTCTAGGTCCTTCTGGCTGGTCTAAGAATTAAATTGACATGAGACAGAATAACAGGAGAAAATCAAAGTTTAATAACATGTATACTTGGAAGAAACCCAAGAAATCTGAGTGACTCACCAAAATGGCAGAAGCCACCACCTTAAATACCATCTTCAGCTAAGGACAAAGGAGGATGTTGGAAGCAGTGGTTTGGGGCTTCAAAAGGGAGGAAAGCAATTCACATGGAGAGGGAAAAGCAAATGTTTGGTTAAAACAAAATGTTTGCTGGGCCATCTATAGACAATGTGACCCAAGAGAGAGAATTTTGATAGAAATAGGCTCAGCAAGGATCCTCTTAGTTTATCGTACCCAGAGTTTCTATGGTGATGGCCTGTCCTGGGACAAGCCTCCTATCTTAAATTCTTTTACGCAGTTAGGGGAAATGTCAAAGTTTCTTTCAGAGTATTTTTTCCTTAAAAATAATCAAGCCAAAGAGACACATTTTGGTGCAGCCAATTCTGATCCCCCACACATCCAACCAGCCTACTGCATGTGGGATCTAAGTTCTGTGGTTACAGAAATGAACGTGAGCTGACCCCCACCCATAAAGAGCTCTAGGGACAGTGAAGAGGGGCCTTTGTGAATAAAGCCCATCCAGTGTTCTCCTCTGGAAGGTGTTCTGTCTGGGATCCTCAAGCAGCATTTCTGGTTGCCCCAGGCTTAGCCCTGTCACAGCCTGGCCCAGGGATGTTTCCTAGCAGGCACAGAAGGCAGAAGCGGGGAGCAACATCTCACATGGAGCTGCCAAGAACCAAGTGCCCAGCCTCCAGAGCACGGCCACTCAAGTGCCCAGACCAGGCAGGAGGGGTACTCCTTATGGGTGCAGAAGGCCCCTCATCTACATCACGTCCCCCCTTCAGCCTCCAGGCCAGCGCTGTCCGATAGAAATATAATACAAGTCACTTATTTAATTTTAAATTTTCCAGTTGCCATATTAAAAAAAATTTTTTTAATGTTAAATTAATTTTATTTTACTTAATAAATCTAAAATATTATCATTTCAACATGTACTCAGTATAAAATTATTAATGAGATAGTTTACAATTTTTTTGTACAAAGACTTCAAAATCCACTGTGCATTTTATCCTTACAGCATGTCTCAATTCAGACGAGCCCTATTTCCCAAGTGCTCAGTAGCCACCTGTGACTGGCGGCTACCGTATTGGACAGTGCAGCTCTAGACCTTACTGATGCTATTTTAAAGCCAGATCAAGACATGAGGCCACTCTAATAATGTGGGTCCTCTCCAAATTGGTATTTGCTAAATATTTGCTTAGCAGTTAATCAGAAGAATAGCTGAGCACTGTGACAGGAAGGACAAGGAAACAAAGGCCACCACATATGACGCACACAACCCCTCCTCCGCTGTCCAGAGCAATTCTGGTCCAGCCTCAAACCTGCACACCCTCTCAGCAAAACCCAGGCCCTGCAGTCGCCAGACTGGCCTCCTCCAAATACAGTCTAGCCACCTCGGTTGTTACTTAATTGTGCCCCTTGGAGGGCTGTCCCCGCTTCTTGGAAGCCCCTCAAGGTAGTTCCACCCAACCATAAGCAGTGAGAGCTCTTCTGTCACTGCAGCTCTCTCCATCATCTTGCCTGTTCAAGGTGTTGTTAGCTCCTCTCAGAGATGGGGCTCTGGGATGCTACCCAGCCGACCCATCTCTTAACCAGTTTTATCACTTCTCAGATTGAGTCTTCTCTCTTAGGGTAAATTCTCTCTTCCCCAGGACCAGCAGATAAGGCTGGAGAATTATAGAGATATTGATCCACACAACAGAGACTGCCCAGTTCTTACATACTTGGGGCTCCCATGACTTCAACAGACCATCCCAGCAACCTAAGGGGGGTAGGGAAGACTGGCTCATTGTAGAGATGAGGAAACCAGGGTCAAAGGGGCTAAGCAACTTCCCAAAGTCACATAGGGTATCAGTATATGACTTTAAAGTGATGTAGGAGATAAGATCCCAGATTGCCTGCTGCCCACTCTGATTCCCCCTTCCCTCTTACCCGTTCCCACAGGCAGCCCCTCTAGATAAGGAGACCAGGCTGAGGAGAGGGGTCTCAGAGGGTCTCCTCCAAGGGCCCAGAGCCATTCCACCTCCAAGATGGGCCTATAAAGAGGAGTCCAGACTGCGTTATCATTCAAGACCCTTTACCATCAGGTCCTGCCTTCCTCCCAGCCTGAAAGCTGCCTGCTACCAGTTCCAGGACTTCCCACCCCTGTGCCTTTGCCCATGCTGCTCCTTCTGCCTGCAGTGTTCTTCCTTTCCTGCTCTTCTCTGCTTGGAAAAATCCTTATAGCTTTCAAGGCTCAGGCAGAGTTCATCACGACAAGCCTTCCCTGACAGCCCCTGGCAGGATGATTGCTCCACCTGCATTTTTTTCTATAACAAGACACTTGTTGGTACTCATGTTTCACTGCCCTTCCACACTCCGAGCTCTCCAAAGGGTAGATATGGAACAAAAACAGTGCCCAATAAGCAGGGGGACTGGCACATAGTAAGGACTGAGAAAATGTTTATTAAATAACCAGGTGAGAAGCTTATGGTGCACTAATAGCCTGTGTCTAATGGTGTCTATGGTGCTCTAATAGTCAGTGGGGCTCGCCCCCATTCTTAGACTCAGCCTCTTTCCGTCTCTCTGGAACCCAGCCAGCATCAACCTCTAGCCTTGGTGCAGCGGGACCTTTGGGAAACCCCTGCACACATTTGCACATGCAAGGCCCCTCCTGACATGACTCTTCATGGGGTCCCAGCTTCCGTCTTTAACTCTCTGTCCCCTTTGCAGCACACTTCCCGTGAATCTGTAGCATCTCCCCCTGCCCACCCACACACTCCAAAGTGACATCCCCTTGGCTCTGAATGGAAGATATCAAAAGTCACAGGTAATTTAGTTTGCTCAAAACCATATTGGGAGATTATTTATCTGGATTTTCTAGAAAATGAAGGCTGTAGTAGATCTTGTTGATTACATTACCCCACCGAGAGGCAGAAATAATCCTGAAGGTGGCAAGTTAAATCACTACTTTGTAATTTACTGAAACAAAACTAATACCCAAAGAAATGTTTTCTCTGCCGTTTTATAACAATTTTACCATTAAACTGTCTTTGATTGGAATTCATAACAATGAATAAAGAAGAAGAAAAAGGATATCTTCAGCCCTGCTGAGAAATTTATCCTTCTGAACACTAATGATTTTCCCCACTAGCAAAAATGCAGGGTATCATTTCCAGAGTGGCCACAACCCACCTAAAATGATGAGTGGGGCTGACCACAGTCACACTGCGTGACCACACTGCTTCACCTCCCTCATCCCCAGAGAAAGCCACCAAGTCCTCTTGCTGGGGTTAAGGGCCAGATGGCCCTCACTGGACCAGCCCAGAGGAGTGAGCATGGCAGTGTTCCTCATGCAGACCATCAGAGAGCCCTGGACTCTGGGGTCCACATCCTTGGTCTTCAAAGTCCAGGCGTATTTGTGCTGAAGGGCTCCTGGCTGGAGTGGGGAGCCAGATCCCAGACAGAGATGGACTCTGGGAGTGTCTAGACATCAAAGTACACAGAGGCTGGCCACGGTCACTGAAAGAAGGAGGTAGGGCCACTGGCCTTCTTCAGCCATAGCCCACACATTGAAGGAACCTACTCCTGGTGCCTGGAAAAGCCCCCAGATGCCAGTACTTGCATGCCTGTGTTCTGGAATCCCACAGTGAGCAGCCTTACACAGCCTGGGATGGACAGACAGGAAGAAAGCCGGGCACTGGGCCCCTTGCTCAGCCAGTTGATCCCTCCTCCCTTAGATGCTCCCCTTAGGCCCTCTCTCTCACCCCTGTGGATTCTGTTACCACATGACTCTCAGATGTCTATCTCCAGCCAGCTCTCTGCTCCGAGTGCCAGACTAAAATACCACTGCCACCTTGACATTTCCTCTCACACATTTCAACACCATGGCAAAGCAATAGACATTTAAAACTCAGTCATCCAAATCTGAGCTAGTGATTTTCTCCACCAAACCTGACATTCTCTACTTAAAGGAGTGGCGTCTTCATCCATCCAGCCATCCCACTGGGCAAACCAAACACCTGGGAGCCACCCTCAACACCTCCCCTTTCCTCATATCACATGCCTAATCCCTCACCAAGTCCTGATGATTCTACTTCTTAAATATCTCTCAACTAAATTCACTTCTCTGCATCTCCACCTCCACCACCCTGGTCCAAGGCACCACTGTCTCTCCCCTGGACATTTGCAGTTGTCTCCCAACTAGTTTCCTTCCTTCCATTCCGGCTCCTGTGCAATCTATTCTCAATCGGGAGCCACAGTAAGTCACTCTCTGCTTAAAATCTTCAATACTATCCCATTGCTCTTAGAATAAAGACCACATCTCTTCTGGCCTTCACGGCTCTGCATGGGCTGGCTCCAGCCTGCCTCTCCCATTCCACCTCCACCATGGCCCTTTGCTCCCTTCACTCCAGCCACCAACCTTCATTTGGTCCCTTGAAGTCACATGATTCCTCTCACCACAAGGCCTTTGCCCTACATACATTTGCACCCCACCATTCTTGCTTAATTATCTCAAGGTTATCCTTCAGCTCTCAACTTAAACCTGGCTTCCCATGGCAGTTTTCCCCACCATGTGCATTTTCCTCAAAGCACTCATCACAGGTTAAGATAATGCTTTTATATGTGTGGTTATTAACTGGCTTATTATTCTAAGTGGGTTATTAACCCACTAGAATCTAAGCTCCATGAGGGAAGGGACCACAGAGTCTATTCGTCACATCTCTGGTGAATAATTATTGTATAAATGAATAAGGACAAGATCAGAGTTCCAATACCATGGGCCAAGCATCTTTTCTCAAAGGAAGTACATACTCTCCACATGATTCACCCCAAATGTCAGCCCTCAGTGGCCCTAGACTGACCCTTGACCCCAACAAAAACTAACTCTTGACACCAGCCCCCCATTTATTCTTTCCTTGATTGAGAGAGTGTGGATGACTCAGAACGACTTGTCCATATACTTGGAGACATACACTCCAGAGCTCTTCAAGACATACCCTTGAGGCCCTTCTGAGGAACACCAGTGACAACCACAGGACAATTAGCCATAGGCTTCTCTCAGAAATTCAGGGTCCACTAAGCCAGAACTGCCTATTCACCCATTGGCATCTCCGTCTTCCCTTGTCTCTCTCTACTCCCATATGCAGCCCTCATCTTGCAGGCCCCTCAACATCTTTCAGAGGAAAACATCAACCCTAAACAATCCCCAGAAAAAAATGTGTATATGGGGAGATGTTTCAGGCTGAGGCTGGCTGGGCTTATGACCAACAGGATTTACAGTCTCGTAGGATGGGCCCACAGGTGTCCTTCTGCCAAGACATTGAGGCATCTCCCAGGAAAGGACCTGCCCTGAGAGAAAAAGTGTCAAGCGTAATGAACCTGACTCAGGGACAAAGCCTAGTGGTGTGACCATCTCTGTCCCTGGTGATTCGGGGTGGACGCAAGGGAGGAGAGGACTACAAATCAAAACCGAAGAGGCCCTCTCCTACAAACACTGCAGGGCCATCCCTGCAGCCTGGCTGTAGTTCCCTCGAGTGAAGAGAACATGAAAAGGGAAGAGGTATCTTCTCTTTACTTCTGCATGAGCTCAGGGCTACGTAACGAACCTGAAATACCCAAGAAAGTGGCTCCAGGAAGAGATGATCGTGCCCTTCAGGACCAGAAGGGCCCAGCCAGAGTCAACAGGACCCAAGGGACGTACCAGGACCCTGCAGATGGACCTGGGGCAAGAGAAGGGGACACAACCCCAGATACTACCACGGTCCCCAACTCAACCTCTTCATGGACATAAAGGGGAATCAGAACTATGCTAAGAACTGGTTCTGATGGGCTGAAAGTCAAAGAAACCTGTGTGAACATGTGCCAGCCAGGATAGAGTAAATCCCCCAGTTACTTTACAAAATTTGTAAAATCAAAATGGTCCCCAGAGACCCAGACTTTCCAAATCTAAGTCCAGGTAGACAGGTTTATGGATCATTATTAAACTGCTGAGAAAAGGTATAAACCAGGAGAATATTAGACATAAATCAGACAAATGAGACTGTGGCCCCATTAGTAACGAGGAGACTTGGACAAGGGCCAGCAGCACTGAAATCTCATGGACACTTGGATCAGAGTGGGCAGGAGACAGGGAAAGGTCAAGGCCTGAGCTTCATTCCCCCTCGACCCCAACCAGACCCACCTCGACCCCTCTACCCTTGGATGTTAGGCTCGGAAATGCAGAAACAGAGTCTGGTTTACAGCAGGTGCTGAGTAAATGCTGTGGAGTGCAGAATGTGACACTATTGGCAGTCCTTGCGGTTGCACACCCTGGCAAAGGCCCCCAGCCAGGGTGGGGAGAGGGAGGATCAAAGCCCCAAAAGAGTGGTTCCTAGAGCAGGCCAGTCTGCTGGGGAAGGGGAGTAACTGATGGTAGATGGGATTTGCCTGTTTTAGAGTTTGGGTTGAGCCCCAAAGCTCAGGTCACTGTGAAGAAAGGCCCACACATTCCTAAAAGGACAGCTTTGCCCACTTACCAAATGTGGTCAAGCAGGCCCTTCACTTGTCCACCCTGCCATCCCTCCTGCCCAGAGAAGACAAGCTAGGGTTGTTAGAAAGAGGGACTTCTCAGAAGGGGAAACGAACTGTGGAGATCCCCTCCCAGAGGAGGAGGAGACAGGGTGCTCTGCCCCAAGTCCATTCAGGAACTTCCGGGGTGCACTGGTGAGGGGCTGAGGTGACAACAGGGAGACCTCATCTCACCCCCTGGATGATCCCTGAACTGGGGAATCACCGGTCCTGGTGCCACCCCAGGCCTAGAAGTGCGGTGGGAGGACAGAGGAGAAGAAGACAGAATTCCTCTATCCATTTTCCATGTGAGACTGAGGCTCTCGGAGCTTCTGTGAACTATCCAACATGAGGTGGCCAGTGGGCTCAGCCACCTGCCTCACTTCCTGCTGAGGTGGCAGATGCCAGCGTCTCCTAATGTCCCCCTACATGGGCTGGGCACACCCTAAGGGCATTCCCCAGAGGGAACTGGACATTGAATCACTCCTCAGGGTGCCTCCCTCCTTGCCCAAGTGCCCCTCCCCACTCATCTTCCAGGCCCCGAGCACCAGGCTAGGCTGGAGTGGACACCAGGGAAAGGCCAGGCCTTTTCAGACCCCATGGGAATGCTAGCACCAGAGGGGTGAGGGTGAGGCAGAGCTCCCCACCCAGCATCACTGAGGTTCTCTTGTTAGGACCACTGTGGTGATGGACAAAGGCGAGGACCAGCCTGCCTTCTGCCCCTACCCCCATTTCACCTCCCCACTGGTGACCAAGACACTCTCCTGCTACCGCAAAGCTGATGCCACACTTGAGTCTGCAAGGAAGGACAGCCTTTTATTTTATCTTATAAATTACTTTCCCGAGGGAAGGCATAAAATTGAGCCAGAATAATTGAGTTAAAGTAATTTGGAATGTTTTTGCCTGGGAACATTAGTGTGGACTGAACAAAGTTCAGACCCTGGAACAAGCCTCTCGCATCCGAGGCCCCACTTGGCCACCCCCTGTGATGGCCTTGGTACCATTGGTTTATTCATCGAGAATTTATTGACTACCATTGACTCCCTGGGTGTGTCACAGGCGACAGAGCACAGCAATGAACAGGTTAGACCTGGTTCCTGCCCCGCTGGAAGATAAGTACAGACTGTGACAATAATCAAAACAGCTTCTATTTCCCAAGCGCTGACTCTACAGCAGGCATGATTCTCAGCATTAACTCGTGTATTAACTTATCTAATCCTATGAGGAAAGTTCTGTTATCATCTCCATTTTACACATGAGGCACAGAGGGGTTCAGTAACTCATCTGAGGTCACATGGCCAGTAAGTGGGGGATCAAGAACAACAAACACAGTCGTGTCTGGTTCTAAGTCCTCTCTCAGCCCCCTCACTCTGCACCTCTTGTGTTGAGACCTGTGAAGGAAACAGAGTGATGGGGAAGAGCAATTGGCAGAAGCTATTTTTACCTAGGGAAACCAACTGGCCTCTCTGAGAAGGGACAGAGAGCTGAAGGAAGGGAGCCCTGGAGCCATGGGAGCGCCTGAGGAGCAGTCTTCCAGGCAGAAGAAACTCCAACACAAAGCTCCAGCTGCAAACCAAGTGTGGCCACAATCAAGGCGTAAAAGGAGTGCTGGGAGGCTGGAGCCCAGGGCAGGAGGAAGGCAGGGGAAGGGCGTGAGGCCGCAGAGGAGGCCAGACCCAGCTCTCCTTGGCAAAGAGGAAGAGTTTGATTTGAAGTACTCAAAGCCACAGTGAGCATGCCCTGAGCCGGGGGAAGGACACGCTGTCATTCATCTTGGTGGAAGGTGGCGGGGGCAGGCCCTTGGACACTGGGCTCCATTTCCTCATCTGCCGGTGGGGCCCTGGCCCTTCTAGGGCCTTTGGGGAGAGCACATAAAACAAAGCCGTATTGTTGGTGGGAAACAGAGGTCTCTTGCACTGTCCCAGGGTCAGAGGGAAGGTGTTGGGAGCCTCTCAGGGCAGCTGCTCCCAGGGTTGCCAGACGACAGAGGGAAGCCTGGAGCCAGCCCCAGGGTGAGGGGTGGGAAGTGCGGGCTCATTTCTTGAGTGAGGTCAGAGCCCTGCCAGTGAGGGCAGCTCTGAATATAGTTGGCAGACAGTTTGGCACAAGTCCCCTGCCAAGCTGGCCTCTCCTGCCACTAGTTTCCCATTGGGGCAAAACAGGTCTCTCCCCTCCCAGACCTGCAAGTACCTGAGAGCTAGTCACACCACAGTTCTGCGCCGTGAGATCCAAGGTTTTCTTCGGCAGTCTAGAATTACAGTGAGAAAAACATGGATGTATGCTGATTACAGGGAAGTTAGGGGTGAATTTTTTGCCCTCATCTCATCATCACTGCCCATACCTCACACGGACAGCGTTGGCCTCCTCACTCGCCCCTCCACAGACACTGGAGCACTGGAGATGGAGGGTGGAGGAACAGCGTTCGGAAAAAACCAGCTCCCTTAAATGTGAGTAATCATATGAACAACAATAAAACTGACATTCATTGAGCCGGACGCCTACAGAGCATGTTTCATTGACTCCTCACAACCACCTGCTGAAGTAGGCAGTGTTCTTAAGTCCAATTTGTGGATGAAGAGGTGGAGCCCAGAAAGGGTAAGTAACATTCCCAAGGTCACACAGGTGAGAGAGACAGGGTTTGAACTGGGCCCTATCTGACTCCAGAGTCTGTATTATTTATGCCTCACCAAGAGGATCTTTTTATAACAGAGACCCAGAGTGGGTTTATCTCACACTTAGAGCCAATACGCCTCGGCTAGCCTGATGAATAGCAATAGTTAACATTTACCCAGGTGCCAGGTGTGGTGCTAAACCCATGACACACACTATCTGGTTTAATCCTTGCAGGTAGATTCTGTCATTACGCCCACTGCACACATTAGGAAGCTAATTATAGGCTCCAGGGCTGGGTCACAGGGGAGCAGGCCTTTGGGCTCAGGACTGTCTGAGCTTCACGACCGGTCATGTGTTTGTTGCTGGGAACCCGTTCCCCTGGGGTGCTCTGGGGCAGACTGGAGTCAGGGATTCCTCATCCCCCTCCCAGGGAGGCCAGACCGGAGCTTTCAGTCATGATGAGGAGGGCTGAGCCTGTCTATGGCAGGCGAGGAGCAGCCGTCCTGGGACATGCACTCCCCAGAGGAATTGCTCCAGCTTCCACTCCCCAGGCAGGCCAGCCAGATGAGCTGTGCCAAGGCCAACGGACCCAAAGGAGAGGCCCCAGCCAGGCAATCCCTCTCCCCAAAGCACCTCAAACCCTGAGCACAGGCTTGCAGACCCCTTGGGTCCCAATTATCCCTGTGTCCTGGGAATGCCCCACCATGCGAACACAGAGAGAGAGCTTGGACAGAATCCCACTCCTAAACAAAGGACATTGAGGTTGGACCCCCCGCCCCTGCAGGTCTCCTCTACCCAACCACAGCCCACACTGGGCCTTGCTCAGCACCTCTGCTCCTGTGGGAGTTGAGGCAAGGCAGGTGGACCAGTATGTGGATGTGGGGTCTGGCCAAAGGACTAGAAGTACAACGTGATAGCCCTGGGGCTAGAATGGAGTCCCAAACAAGCCAGGAGGGCCATGCAGTACAGGGACACTGCCCTCTCTCCCAGCCCAGACAGC
Organism: Equus przewalskii; assembly: GCF_037783145.1. NCBI lineage: Eukaryota > Metazoa > Chordata > Mammalia > Perissodactyla > Equidae > Equus > Equus przewalskii. The sequence continues at coordinate 41,636,302 of NC_091843.1, forward strand.
AGTGTGCGATCAGCAACCCCTCCCTCTCCTGTGCAGGCCCACACCTGCCATAGAGAAAGAAGCCATATGGAACCAAGGGTGAAGCAGCTCTTTCCACCCAGCAAACCCAGCGCCCTTGGGTGCGTCTGTGAGAGCCGTCTGCTCCCCAGCTGTTTGGTTCAGCCCTCCCCCTTCACTTCTCCAGGACTAAGATCCCACTTGTGGGGCCTTTCCATGTGCCCAGAAAGGTGCTGAGCCCTCACACACATTCCTGTTACTCCTCATAATCACCCCAGCAGATGGGACTGTTATCATCTCCATTTTACAGATGAGGAAACTGAGGCACAGAAAACTTAAATGCCTTGCCCATAGTCACCCAGCTTGCGTGTGGTAGAGCTGGGACTGAGGCCAGGCCTGCACCATTCCAAAGCCTTCCAGCTTTTCCCTCGGCCTCCAGGCTCCACGGGACATCTCTGCTCCCAAATCTCCAGAGCACCAGACCCCAGGGTGCATCGGGTGGTGGGAACCACCCCTCACTGCCTCCTTCCCAGGGAGCTGCACCTTCTAGCTCCTTTCCCTGACCTCCCACTCCGGGGTTCCTTGCAGAGCAGCCACTCTCCAAATTATAAACTCCGCGGCTGCCCAGGAAAGTGCTGATAGAGAGGCCCAAGCTGGGAGACTTCAAGCTCCCCGACTGCAGTGTGGCAGCATTGGGCTCCCCAAATGCTGTTTACTAATAAATCCCTGAGAATTTATACTAAAGTTGATGGGGCCTAACTGATGGGCCCAGGACAAAAGGGAGCCAATTACCCGACATTCTCTACAATGATCTTAAAACAGATGTTTGAGTGTGTAAAATTATGGCTTGTGTTTGGGAACTGCAGATGCAATTCCAGCCTTCCCTTTTACGGCCACTCATAAATGTTAAATGCGGTGAGAGCTACATCTGAAAGTTAGTGGTTGCCTTTTTGTCCTACGTTTCTGAAGCCAAGGCTACATTTGGTGGCATCCTGGTAATTACTCTGCAACTCCAGGAACAACATGCAGAAAAGAACCAAATTCATTGTTCCCTGGCACAAAGTGCGGCAGAGGACAAGCCACCACTTCACAGCTCACCCCTGAAAGCCCTGGTCCTGGATGACAGGTAGAAGGGGTCACCAGCCCCTGTCCTCTGGAGTTTATACTTTAGGACTCAAACTTGGACCAGCTACTGGGCCCCTCCCACCCTTCCAGAACCCAAATCAGCCTGACACTTGGCACATTTATACAGCCCGAGAAGGAAGGTGAGTTCTTGCACATTTGGGCGTGATTTGCATGTAGGGTTATACCTGGTCCTCTGGGCCCCCTACAGCATGGACTCCAGGAAGCCAGCTGCGCAATCATCTCTGCTCATGAGCCTCCTCACACAACTGCCCACAGAAGAAGTGTTACCGAAACCAAAGTGGGTTCCCTCCTGGCCAGTTCAATCCGACTCTCCACCAGAAGTAGTTGTCCCACAAAGTGAAGTGTATTTGCGGCAAATAGGAGACCAAGCGGAATCATTTCCAGAGTCGTGGCGTCCCCGAACAAAGGAAAGCAGGGACATTTATGTCGGATGGAGAATAAATATTCAGAAGGGAGAAGTGGGTATTCTCTTGCACAGGCTCCGTTGGAAAACATGCTTCCACATACACTGCAGGTCAGGGTAATAAGGGCTAAGCTCCTCCTGGAGAGATCTCAGCATTAAAAATAAGGCAAAGGTCATACGCTTGGCTCTCGAGGTGAGGCTTGGTCTGGATCACGGAGGTTGGTGACTGCATCTCCTTAACAAAAGGAAAAAGAACAATTTGGAAAAACAGTTAACATATCCCAGCCCACCCTTGAGTTCCTTGGGGTAACTAGTCAGTGACAGAAGTGGGAGGTGTAGAGGCAGGAGGGACTCAGAGAAGGGAGTCTGAGAAAGTGGAGCTCCCCTGCTCAGAGTTCTCAACAACTTTCTTGGCATCTTCACTTAAGCCCAGACCAGACCCTGGGCCTGCTCACAGGGCAATCCTGGAAACCCTAATCCTAACCCAGCCCCATCTCTGAGTATGTTGGCTCTGGAAGCTTCTGAGAAACCCACACATAAAGGGGCCTGTTATGGTTGAGTTGTGTCTGCCAAAACAAGATATGTTGAAGTCGTAAGCCCTAGTACCTCAGAATGGGAGCTTGCTTGAAAATAGGGCCTTTACAGAGTTAAAAGTAAAATGAGCTCATTAGTGATGTGGGCTCCATGAGCCAAGGAGTCGAAAGAAAGATTTCTTGGACTCTCAAGGTCTGGTAGCAGTGCTCCTTTATTCAGAGAATAGCATGGGGACAGGACCCATGGGCAGGGAAGGGCTGCAGTATGGGGACAGTACCCATGGGCAGGGAACATTTACAGCATGGGGACAGTACCCATGGGGAGTAAGAGCTGCAAACATGGGTTGAGGGTAGGGCTAAATTTATAAGGCATAGGTATATGAGTTATCTCTTTACAAGACAAAGGAAAGATTACGTAAAGAAGTCATTGAAATGGTATCAATGTAGGTGGGGCTGGTTATGGGGTGGTCCTATAACTTTAGATAAGAATCAGATCAGGTCTGGACGTCCTGTGGCTTCCCGGAGGGTGATATAGATCCATCGGTATGTAGGGCAGGACACGCTGGGCTTTGCTCCCTGGGGCAGCCTTGATCCTCATCAATTAGGGTGGACCCAAAACCAAGATGATTTTATAAAATAACTTTATAAGAGGTCCTTATAAAAGGGAAAGTTTGGACACAGACAGACCCACACAGAGGGAAGACATTGTGAAGATACACGGAGAACACCTTCCACAAGCTAAGAAACGCCCAAGGCTACCAGAAGTCAGGAGAGAGCACAGAGCAGATGCTCCCTCACAGCTCTCAGAAGGCGCCGGCCCTGCCCACACCTTGATTTCGGACTTCTGGCCTCCAGAACTGTGAGACAATAAATTCAGTTGTGTGAGTCCCCACGTGGTACTTTGTTAGAGCAGCCCCAGGAAACGATACACCACTCTCCCCGGGACGCCATGCTAGACAGCAACAACAAAGCCAGAAACAGACCATTTGGCTTTTTTAGGGGGCATGGCTTTGTCCTTGGCCCATCAAAGGTCCAGAGCAGAGGGAGACCACCTACCTTGAGCCTCCTCTAGGCCACAGGAAGGGCCCTAGCAAGGTGTTCATGTGGTCCTGTGTTTTTGGTGAAGTTGTAAACTGAGCCATTTTAAAACAAATAGGGCTGAAAGGAAAGGAACGGTTATTTTTGGTTTTGTTTTTTTTTTTTGAGGAAGATTAGCCCTGAGCTAACATCTGCCACCAATCCTCCTCTTTTTGCTGAGGAAGACTGGCCCTGAGCTAACATCCGTGCCCATCTTCCTCTACTTTATATGTGGGACGCCTACCATAGCATGGCTTGCCAAGCAGTGCCATGTCCACACCCGGGATCTGAACCGGCTAACCCTGGGCCGCCGAAGCGGAACATGCGCACTTAACCACCGCGCCACCAGATCGGCAGGTAAAGGAACATTTAATCACCAAGTTGGCCTATGAGGTAAGAAAGAAAAAGGCCTGAGATGGCATGAAGGGGGCTTGTTCTCCAAGAGCCCAGAGTGAGAAGAAGGTGGGGACATCAATCCACTTTTTCACCAGGAAGAGAAAATGGCCATGAACAGCACAGCTGTCCGCTAGGAACAAAGCGAGAGATGGCCAAGCAGAGACACAAATGACCGCCCCAAAGAAGACTGTCCATGTGTCCTCTTACGAGGAACGGCAACCCTGTGGTCCCTGACGCCACCACACTGGACCATTCTCCTGGCCATCAGGACAGGGCCTTCCTCTTCCCGCCTTGTGTTAGAGAAAAGATGAGGTCACTCACTTGTCAGAGAGCCAGTGAACGACCTTAATCGCCACAATGATGAGTGGGAGCCAGCCCCTCCAGAGAAACCTCAGCCAAATGCAATTTATAGCTGGATGGTGGAAATCAGGGAGCCTGGTTGAACACGGACAACAAATGGCCAACGTGTCTTCAAGTGAGCGCTCAGAGACCACAGAGGCCTGAGCACCCCTTCCCCTTACCCCACCACCCTCAACTGCCCGTGCTCTGAGGGCCAGGAGTTGCAGGAGGTGGGGGCTGTGGAGAGAAGACACGTCCCAAACGGATTACTCTGCTTGAGGCTCACAGGATCCCCACTCTGGACATATGCCGTGCCTTTCTTAACATAGGAAACTGTGTTTTTCCTAAAAAGCAGATTCTCTGATTCTACTCATAGCACGTGATCCTCTATTTAAACCACGGAAAACTGGCCAGAATCTCTGGCCACCCTCCTTCTTCACAGTGAACCACCTAGCCCCAGAGTCACTATTGCCAGAGAAAAAGCCCCCTGCTCTGGCCCCACATCTGTCACAGCTCCTCACCAGCCCTGCTTCAAGCCTGGCCCTCCCCCGCACCCCAAACGCCCAGCGTCTCTGCAAGGCAAATCAGATCACATTGTGTCCTAGCTTAAAAACTTATCTGGGCTCATCAACACCATCAGGGGAATACCAAGGCCTCTTGTGCCTCAGTATGAAAGATACAAGGGTCCCAAGTCCCAGGAATTCCCTCCCCAAGTACTTCAGGCCTCCTCCAGGATGCCGCTTGCATGGACAACTACCTGCCTTGCCCTGCAAGGGGTACCAGGTGTCAGCACAGGCCCTGAGGCCAGGCTTGTAGCCATAGGCAGCCTCCAAGACATGGGACACCTACTGAGCTGCCTGGCCCTCTGTCCTTCCTGTTCAAGAAAGCCATACTCAGCCAACAGCGCCCCTCCAACTGTCTCCAAGCACACACTCAGGTGCCCTTGAGCTGCCAGGCGCATTGTCTTCCTCCCTCGAGGCTGTATCGCCAGGCCAGATTCCAACTCGCCTTTTAGACCATCTCAGGGGTCCTGTGGCCTTTCCTATGATCTGACCTTGCTTACCATCACCCCCAACTCTGATGGTGTTTATCATCTTCAATTTTAAAGGCCCCGAACTCCTATATAAAATAATGACTGCCAAGGTGGAGGTGCATTTTATGTGACTCCATCCACTGGCCCCTGGCCTTATCCCTGGTCACTCTCTGCCTCATGCTTTCCACCCCGAGCTGTTTGTCGGTTCCTGCACACCTTTGGTCCAGCTGTCCCCTCCATCTTGAGCGCCCTCACCAAGCCCTCTCTTTTTACGTGCATGTGCAGCCACCACCCACTCATCCTTCACTTCTCAGCTCCTGGCTCACGTCCTCGGGCTGTGTTGATTGTTAATTATCTATCTGTAGGCCCCACTAAACTAAGAGCTACAGGAACACAGCTGTGGGCCCTGTTGATGTCTACATCCCCAGGCCAGGGCACAGCCCATGGCTGCTCAGAGAACGTTTGCTCAGGGCTCCCCATTTGTTGCAACCACCGGGTCCCCTCAGAGGGTTGCCATGGCTCCCAGATGAAGTCCTCCTGTGGCCACTACTCGCAGTCCATTCCTGGGAGGTAGGCGCCATCACAGCAATGCCAGATTGTCAGGCGCCATTTATTTTGTAAACTCAAATTAACAGGAAGCAATTTCATTAACAGATAGTGCTGCTTGATGAGTTCTTCCAATTCAAGACTTAAAGTGTCCTTAAAAGCCATGTGGAGCAGCCTGAAGAGCTGAGTATAGCTTAATGGAAATTGCATGACATTGTCTCACCCGGGAACATCAAGACACCGAGGCCTTTCCCCTGAGCTGTGAGGACCTCTCCTCCAGTTTGAGGGCTGCCGAGGCCGTGGGCCCGATTAGAGAAGGGAACTGGACTCAGCAAATGGCCACAAGAAAGACCCACACAGCCACAGACCTACCCACCCCGAGAGGGCTGGAAGTGGGATGCACCATGAAGACGAGCCCAAGGCCAGTCCCCCAGGGAAGAGAAGCACCACACACTAGTGACAGGCAAGTCAGGGCAAATTCATGTAGGCCAAATCACCCCCAGGGCCCACGTAGACTGGATGTAGGATTCAAAGAGACACATAGTCCTGTCCTCAGAAGTAGTTTCAAAGAAATTCCAAGCCAGACTTGGCATTTCTTATGGAACTCTGCGTTTTCGTCTCTTCCTACTCCTCACAATTGTCACTCCCTTCCCACCTCCACCCACAACAACCTTCAGCCTCAGCTGTTTATTACATCCATCAGCAGCCTCATTTACTTCAGGTTCTCTACCTCCAGAACAGAAGTATCAGCACCACCTGGGAACTTGTTAGACGTGCAAATCCTCGGACCCAGCCTTGGGGAATCAAAAACCTTCAGGGTGGGGCCAGCAACCTGTGTTTTAACAAGGCCCCCAGGGGATTCAGAGGCACAGTTGAGCCACCGTTTTACCTCAAAGGAGAGCCCAGGAGCTGATTCGAAGCCGGGGTCCTCCCCACCCCTCTCTCCCCTGCCACTTCAGCTCAGACTCTTGTACCCATTCTCCTGATTTGGCATTACAGAAATCAGGAAAACAAGTCGGCCAAGACAGAACTCACAGAGGGTGGGCAATGGCAAGAGACAATCCTCTTTCAAGGGATGGGGGTGGAGAAGGGCTGGGGGCCCTCATACACCAGGGAACCCTGTGTCTTTCACAGCACTCAGAACTGGGATCTTTACAAGGCAAGAAGAGGAGACTAAATGGGTGTCAGGAGGCTCACTTTTACCCCAGTTGTCCTGAAGCTGGTCTTCCCTCCTCTGCAGCAGAGCCCACGATTCAGAGTCAAAGCAGCTGCTTCCTGGGACTCTCTATCCATCACTAGAGATCCCTACCCTCTACAGAGCTCGTGTCAGCCCTCTTTTGGGGCTACTAATGGGATCCCGCCAAGAGTCAAGAGGAGTGGCTCAAGTCAAAAGGAATGGTAGGACCTCTGGTACTAGGCAGAACAGGATTCATATGTCAGTCCAGGGGCAGGAAACAACACTCCCTCGCCCACCCAGGGGCTAGTGGCCACGCGCCCCAGGAGGCGGGCAGTGTCTCTCTGCTCTTTAAGCTGCCTAGCTAATACTGCTCCTCAGGAGTCTGGATTCTTAGCAGGGTAAGGACAAGAAAGAAGGTTCCTTGGCAGCCCTGGGACTGCTTATACCTGGGTCAGCTGCTCCTTGCACTGCTAGTGGGGCTTCAGAAGGCAAGTTACACTCCTACTGTTCACAATACCTTTATCCTTCTTGTTTGTCTTGGATCGCTTCCGCATCCATCATCTCACGTGATGGACAGAATTGGTGTGATCTTGATCTTACAGATGAAGAAACTGAGGCTCCTTCAAGGTTCTTTTGAAGTCAAAATAAGGTCAAAGATCAGCATCACTGGGAGCTTCTTAGACCTGTAGACTCTCGAGCCCTATTTTGACCTACCCAGTCAGAATCTGCCTTTTAGCAGGAGCGCCGGCTGAGTTTGAGAAGCACTGGCGTGGGCACTTACCCAAGATCTGGAGTCAGTCCAATATTCTTTTATAACAAGTGATGCCATACTTTGAGTGCTAAGCACCTAAAGGGTTACTAGCAAACCCCCATAAAAGAACTCCTGCTTTCTAGCTTGAGGCCTCTGTTAAACCATATCTGTTTTGCTTTTAGCTATCCTGAGAAAAGGAGATGACCCTCTGTATTCTCCAAACTCTGGGACTCCTGATGGAGTGAAGCCTGTCCTGGTCTGACCCAAGGCAAAGGAAGAATGATAGCGCCCTCGTGTGGCAGCTTAAACACTGCAGCTCACACAAGGCCTGGTCAGAACTGGCTGGAGGATAGCCCTCAGATTCTCAGGGAGCCAGTACTACCCCAAATAACGCTATATTCAGAGGGATTTTTGGGGAAGGCAAAAGCTCCATATTCTAGCCACGCAACTCTCCAGAAGATTAATGTTCTGCAAAACAGCTGGAGTCAGGATTCTTGGCTCTGTCGTCCACCTGCTCCATGAGATTCTCCTGCTTTGGCCCTTTCCTACCCAGAAAGTGGAGGGTTGGATATGACTTCAGGTACTGTAGTTCTGGTGTTCTGGAGTTTTTTACTCATTGAAAATATTGCACTTGTGTATTCAAGTGTTCACTGGGCGCCTTCTACATTCCGTGCTTCAAAGCTGGCTGCAGAAGGGCGGTTGTGAACTAGGCAGAGTCCATCCTTAGTTGCAGGATGTAGAATAGACAAGGACAGGACCAGGCACAGAGGAAAGGCCCCTCACCCAGCGTGGGGCTTCCTTTCGACTGCAGGGGCCCTCTCAATTCTGAGTCCTATGCCACGCAGCTCTCCTCATGGCAACATCACAGAAGTCCTAGAAGCAGCCCTGCTGGCCTTGCTGAAAGGTACCCAATCGCGTGGGCCACCCTTTCCTGGGACATCTACTAATTGGGCTTGTCAGAAATGCTTTGCTGGGATTTACATCTCAAAAACTGAGCCATTAAGATGGTTTTCCAAGTGTTTCCAGCTTTCTCTTCCCCAAGCATTAGCCAAGTCTTAACTGAATGGTAGACCAGTATATTTTAAAGTGCATGTAGAAAAAACAATGTAAGTGGTGGGTAAGGGCCTGCTAACTCGTGATAAGAAAAGCATTTTAAGTGCTCTCCTTCCATTGATTCAGTACTCCAAACCTACCAGTCCACCCAGCCTTCAAAAGATATAAACCCAGAAACAACTAACGAAAAAAGCCCTAAACACAGCTCTCCGTATTCTTTCTCTCTGCTCATTGTGATTAAACCTGATAAATCCCACTGAGGAGTTAGAAGTAAATATTCCCCCTATTCTCCACCCCCACCCTGCCCCCCGCGCCCCACCCCGGCCCGTCCTTACAGCATGTGCTAAAAGTGGAGTGACGAGGTCAGGAGTAGCCGGGCACTTGCCTATGGATACTGGATAAATCTGGAAAGCATTCTTTCACATCCTCTGAGGTCTTCCCTTCCCTGATCCCCGGAAATTTACTCCCACCTTTATCCTCCTGAAAGTGTTGCTCCTACCTCAACATGACCATTTTTCCATTTTGCCTCCTAGCCTGCCTCCATCATCTCTACAACTTACAGCACCTGCTCCCAATAGCAGTATCCAGCTAACAGAGGACAAGGGCGTTGAGGGTCATGTCCCAGGGCTGCTCCAGCCAGAGGCAAGGGAGAACCACTCAGAGAAGGAAGGCACAGGCAACTTCAAGATTGCCATGGTCTCCAGATAACTGGTGGAAACTACATTTGTCCAGAGGACAGAGGGCCCAGGATGCTGCTCAGCCTCCTTCCTCCCCAAGCTGATCCCTCATTTCAACTAAATCAAGCTTCTCGACAAAGTGCTGTCCACCTGCGGCCTCACCACACAACCCCAAAACCCAGCTCCCACCCTTCTAAAGTGCCCCCAACAGCATCTAACCCTGCTGGCCACTGCCACCTCTCACTTCTCAAATTTCTCTCCTCCTTAACACACCTCATGAATTATCATTCCTCTCTGACAGCTACTTGTTTCCTTCAAAGCTTCCACTTGGGACTGGCCCTGTGGCCGAGTGGTTAAGTTCGCAAGCTCTGCTATGGCGGCCCAGGGTTTCACCCATTCGGATCCTGAGCATGAACCTAGCACCACTCACCAGGCCATGCTGAGGCAGCGTTCCACATGTCACAACTAGAAGGATCCACAACTGAAAATATACAACCATCTACTGGGAGCTTTGGGGAGGAGGAGGGAAAATAAAATCTTTTAAAAAAACAAATAAAAAGCTTCCACTTCCTCTTTCCGACACATCCAAACACAATCCTTCATTCTTAACCCAGGAACGCACCCCGACCCCCAACACTTCCTGCTACACCCAACTGCAGCTTCAGGATCTCTCAACTCCAGCTTATACGACCTTCCTAATCTTATCCAGACTCCCAACATCTCCACTGACTCCTGAAAACTTGAAGCTCCACTGTCTGTCGCATCTCTTATTCCAGGTTTGAAACTTGTGATTCTTTTTAAAATACACTTCTAATTTTTTTAACATTATAAAATTTTAAAATGCATATTAATCTTAGAAAATACAAACAAGCAAAAATTTACAAACAGAAATCACCCACAATACCACCTCGGAAGGAAACCATTTCATTTTGAGACATCCATCCAGTTGTGGGTTTTATGCAAACACATTTCACGTTCTTTCAGAAGATGGGGAGCCGTGCATATTGTTTTATAACCTACATTTCTCATGAAAAAATACAATAATCTGTTAAAGCCACTTAAAAATAACTGAAATAGATCAAGTGTACAGACAGGTATTATCAAAAGCCAGGTCAATAAAACGTCGAGCTCCTGAAGCCTGCCTGCATTGTCATTACCCGACAAAGGTTAACCACTTCCCCAACATCTTAACTGCACAGCTTTGTCTTATAGTCAAAATCCCCTCTTCCCCTTTCATTTGGCTCAGCCCCTCAAACGTGGATTATCTTAAAAGTCCCACTACCACCAACTTCTCCCAGGCCCAACTCACTCCGCATATCACAAGGGCGGACTGTCACTCTCATGCTAAGAGAGCTAAATAGCCCCCAATGCTCTACACCAAAACCCCAATCTATCAGCCCCATCACCTCTGACAGCTTCGCTACAAAAACAAATTGAGATGCTTGAAAACGCATCTCAAAGGCCACTGGTCTAATGCCTCTGCATGAATCCCATGGGAGATCTGAAAGTTCTCCACATTGAGCTAAAGCAGTCCCACTGCAAAACCTTCACACCAGCCCTGGCTTTGCCTCCAACACCCTCTTCCCAGTGACATGCAAGGACACTAGTACCCATCCTGGGTAAACAGGGACGTTCACTCTTTCCAGTTGACTCCAATACCCTTAACAAAATGGCTATGCTCTGATTATTTACAATAGCCAAGATGTGGAAGCAACCTAAGTGCCCATCAACTGACGATTGGATAAAGAAGATATGGTGTGTGTACACACATACACACACACTGGAATAGCACTCAGGCATAAAAAAGGATAAAATCGTCCCATTCACAACAACATGGACGGAACTTGAGGGTATCATGTTAAGTGAATTAAGCCAGATAGAGAAAGACGAACTGTGTACGACTCCACTCATAGGTGGAAGTTAAACATGAAGACAAAGAGAACTGATGGTGGATACCAGGGGAAAGGTGGGGTGGGGCGTGGGCACCAAGGGTGAAGTGGTGTACCCACAACATGACTAACAATAATGTACAACTGAAATTTCACAAGGTTGTAAACTATCATAATCTTAATTTTTTAAAAAAAAATGGCTATGCTCTGGATGATCACTAGCTAGCTGGTGACTGGGCTTCCCACTCAACTTACCAGTTACCCACCCCTCTCCCAAGTACAAAGGCCCAGAAAACAGACCTTACTACAGACATGGTTCTTGAAGGTGGCTGGCACAGGCCCTGTTGGTAGGCCCTGGCAGGTAAGCTCCTCCCAGCACAATCAGAGCAGCGGGACTAAGTGGCAGGACTCCAGGGAGCAGGGACCCAGACCTCTCCCCATCTAGGCCCCACATCTTGTACAGTTAAGGTCTCTTCTGATGGCTTCATCCCAACACCACTCATCACCACTCGATGTACACCAGCACACTCACGCACAAGTGCACACACACACAACACACATCCAATGGTAGCAACAGTTACTACACACTCTGGGCCATGCCCAACCCAATAAAGGGGTTGGCATCAGTCCTGGCACTGGGCCTTTATGGAGCCATTAAGCTACCTCCTGCTATTCTCAAAGTAAGACTCACAGGAACAAGGTGAGGATTCCTACATCGGAGAACTGGGCCAGGACTCAATGTGAGAGAGTGAGTACAGAAAGAGCAACTTCTTGCCACCGAGCGTGCTGTGCCTTGACTGTTCTTCTGACTGGAGGTCTCTGACAAAAGTTAAGTGGAATTTAGCTAAGAGGGCTCTTACCTCCGGAGAAAAGCTTTTCTTGAAAACACACAAACGTGCAGAAACACACACCCGCACACACACACCCCCCTTCATTATGAAATTAAGGAAACCATTCCTTTGAGTGTAAGACAGGTTTCTTTTTATTAATTTTTCCTAAACTTGTCTCATGTTTACTGAATGTTTTTCTTAGTGTAAGAACGTGACCTGGAGCTTTAACAAACCAATTTGGATAACACAACCTGGATAAATGCTTATCTGCACACAAGTCATCAATTATCACTCTCTGGCCTGGCCTCCATGTAAATCTAACTGGTCTTAAAGCCTGTCTAAACAGAGAGCAAGCAGACCATATCATCTTATTTCTAGTTTAAACTTTTTAAACTTCAAATTCACCCCCATCCCAACACCCAACCCTCCCCCACACACAAAAAATTTTTATTTTATCAGAAATGGCCATTAAGGACTGAGTCAGTTGCATAAGAATTGGCTTAATCCTGCAGCCAGCACTCCGAAGTAGCTTTTGGCCTCACAGCAGACCAGCTGGAACTCTTGAAGCACGACAGGTAGAGAAAGGACAGAGGATGCTCTAAGTACAGGGCCAAGTCCTGGTGCTGCAAGGCTTCCATGCATGCTTACACACCAACATGAAAATATTTCCACCTTCCTCCTCTCTAGGCAATTTTCCTCTATAGCACTTTAGAGTTTGTAACACTCCAAAATTTTTTAGTGCAGAGATGGACAGAAACTTACTCTAAATATGGAAGGTATAACCTTATTTCTAACAACATAGACCAAAATTAACAGAGAGGCACTCTGCTATACAGAACAATTATTACAAGAATCTAAAATGTAACCAACAAAGCTTATAACAGTTTCTAAGGCAGGTACCAGCTCTGGCCTCTAATATAGGCTTCCCTTGGAGTTTCCAAAATGCCTCACTCCTATCAACAACGCCCCAAAGACAGTCACAGGGAATGCTTTGGTGCTCCTGACACTGACTACACAGTACGAATGAGGTGTTGCTAAAGTCAGGCACCACCCTTCTTTAACACTAATTTCAGACTCATCCAGCACAATCTAGTGTATCTTAGTTTTTTTGTATCATCTGTCAGCTGTTTAACACATACATATTGGCAGATTTGTGACAGATATTAACACTTAACATACAATTGATTGTGAATGAGCTAAAAAGAACTTGTCCTAGAGGACTTCCAGAAGTCCCCTTGTCCTAGGACTTCAAGCTATACCTCAAATTTACACAGAACATCTCTCACCTCAATAAGCAGGCCAGGACACAAATCTTTACACCATAATTAATAAGAATCAATTCCTCAAATTTATCATTCCTATATCCGACAATACACCTACCCAATTCTAACCTTCTGAAAATTATTTAGATTTTGACGCTTGGGGTGTTAGCGAACACACTTTCAGGAACACACTTTCTCAGGAAGAGCTTCCAGGTCTAAAATCCTCAGTTAACAACTTGCTCCAAGCGAAGGGGTCTATTTTCTCAAGAGCAGCACATGGCATTTATAATAGGAGCTCCTTTACTGGGGAAAGGAGGGAAGACAGGGTAGGAGTGGAAGTGAAGTGTGAAGCTCAGAGTACACCTCGTTGTTCTGCTATGTTAACCCATGCCATGCCATGCTCTAGGCCTCAGAAACAGAGGGAGACCCCCACCCCCATCCCCACACCAGGCAGGGAGCCTTTGTGGCAATCTCCACAACAGACTTTTGAAACACAATTAGAGATCCTGCCATATATGTCATAACAAAAAGTCTGCTTGATAGCTAGTTATAGCTTTTGCTATAGCTCAACTTTCCAAAACAAACTTAACTTTGTATAAGCATGATTAAACATAAAAGAAGTGAAGCATAAGCTCAGTAAGTCTAACTGGGCTTCTAAATAGTACCATTATGAAAAAGATACAATGCACTTAATTTCTGTACCGAACTATTTAGAAGTCAAAATGCTCCATACATTACCTACATCCCCTCCCCTGAAATCCCCTAAAAACTGACTAAGAAATCTCCAGTATCTGATTGCTCTAGTTGATATTTAGAACAAAGTTGACAACTTAAAGCTTTATAATAGTCTGTTTTAATATAAACAATTCTTGGAATCAATCAATGTCCATTTCAGGAAGCTTCTTGTCTGAATCCAAAGGCACAGCTGTGTCTGTACCCTGCTCGGCAGCGTGAGGGCCTGGGTTGTCTCCTTGTCCATCCACTGGTCCATTCTGCTCTGCATTTTTTTGCTCCTCTTTTGGAGGTTCCACTTTGGGTTTAGGCTTTGAAATTATAGGGCTGCAGATATTCACCAGTTCCTAGAATGACAGGAGAGAAAATTATGGTTTTTTATAAAAATAAACTTTGTGTGTCATTCTAAACCCAAGTCCACACTCTCTCATTCTAAAACACAATAACGACGTTCCCTCCTAAATGTCACTTTAAGGACTATTAATAAGTAACAAGGATGACCAAAAACACTACTAAATATTTAAAGCTGTAAATTACCTTAATTTTAGCCTCAATCTCTTTTGCCTTGACAACCGGATCCACGGTCAGACTCTGCTTGTTCTGCAGATTCAGCCTGTTATTCATCCACTCCATGGCCTCACTCGTGCTTTTCTCCACCTTTACCATGTCAGCAGCATCCAAATGGTCATACTGGTCCTCCTGCAACCAGTAATCCACCAGACAAGTGTCAAAAAGATGATACTCTCCCTGCTCAAATAGTGTCTAGTTCTTTGCTCGCTATCTTTTAAAGCTACAATTTTTCCAAAAATGAAGCACACGTAGCCTCATGATCTAAACAGACATTCAATTCCTTAAGAATTGTTCAAGAAAAAGTAACTCCAACTTTTAAAACACTCAGGAAATAGATTTAAAGGCCAAAACCATAATAAGGGGGCAATTAAAGGTTTCAACAGTATAAGCAGCACACGTTTTACACAAAATCTTATGAAGATATCACAATGCAAAAAAAATTACATGTCTTTAGACATGAAACCTGAGGTTTAGGAGTGCTAGTTAGAAACCAAAACAATAACGAACACAATTTTTTAAAAGAGGGCTTTCAGAAGCAAAATTTTTTTTAAAAAGAAACAAGTTCAATTTATCACTCAAAGTTTCTTACACTGATGATATATCAAGAACCCGGAATATACTAGAGGAGTTAAGAGGCCAAAGTCTGGAGCCAGACCTCAGGCCCAATCCCAGTTCCCCCAACAGTAACTATGGGTGTTGCTTAAGGACAATGAGGCTCAAACAGTTAGAAATTATTTATAAACATTGATACTACCACTTACTTCATAAGGGTACTGTGTGGACTTAATGAGATAACATATTTATGGAGTACCACATATTGCTCAAAAATTGATAAGTAGTTTACTATTGAGATAGTCCTACATCTGCATAACAAACCAAATTATATGCCTAATGTGTTCTCAGAAAGACAGGATAGAGCAGGCTGTCACTGATGAAGCTTTTCACAGCAAGAAAAGGAAGTGGAACAACACTGCTCCACTGCAGATTACACCTATTAAAGAAGCAGCAGCAAACCCCAGGGTCCTCAGTAAGACTCTGTACAATATTACATATTACACTAACATCCAAAAAGAAAATACTATTAAACAATAGTTAAAAAGAAGAGAAAAACTGCTATATAAATGCCTCAAAACTTCACTCTACCAAACAACAGCAAGGAGCGGGGGGGGAATAAGATACCTTGTTTTTGAAAGAGTTGATTACTTTCATATACTGTTGGATTTGTTTCCCTAGTTCTTCAAATAATTTTGGTCTTTCTTCAGATTCCTGGAATCGTATCTTAATAGGTTGACCTAGATTCTTAACAGAAGAGAGAATATACAAGTGTTCACAGGGCAGCTTAAACTGTCATAGTAGTATTGTTTCCACTATTACTAAGACTGATTATGATTTAAGCTCCAATACCAAGATTGGTTATAAATTAAACTACATTTAATCTCCATGTACTACATATAAGAAATTAAACATTCTTCCCCAGCCCACTGACATATATCCTCCGGCTAGTTATGAGAATATACCTCAATACTGTTCCATGTGGAGCCACTTCAACTTGTCACCTGAGCCCCTAATTCTCAAAACACAGTGAGGAGACAACCAATAATTAGATGCCTCCTGATAGTGACACACCGACAATAAATAGGAAGTACACCTGCCAAAAACATTTTTTTAAAACCTGAATCGGACAAAGCCTCTAGATCTAACCATCAATTTACCAGGTAATATTAAATACCATAGAGATAAAATCAGCAAAATCCAGACCGGGGGGAAATTCTACAGGACAAATGATCCAGTTTCTTCATCAACTAAACAAGAGAGAAATGATAGAAGGAGAACTACAGACACAGATTTTTGAGACCTATCAACAGAAGGTATGGACCTTACTTGGATCCTGAATCAAACAAACTAAAACATAATTTATGAAACAACTGGAACTTGAAAACTGACTGAATATATGGTGATATTAAGGAATTTTTTTACGTGTGATAATGGTACAGCTTAAGGTTATATTTCCTTAATAAATATTGAAGTATTTTTGGATTTAATATAACATGAGGGGCTTGATTCAAGTAACAGAGTGAGAGAAGTGAAACAAACTGGCCATAAGTGGACAACATACGAAACTATTATTCTCTCTACTTTCATGTGTTTGATATTTTTAGTAAAACTAAAAACTCAATGGGGAGGATCTCACAGGAGGCTCTTGTAATTTTTGCCAAAATGAGGGGAAACCACAGGCACCCGGAGCAATCCCATTCCAGAGGTTTGCCACAATGGCCCGATCTGAGAAGAAACTAAGTAACCTTGACAAATATAAAAAACCTCTTCTTGTGCATCTGCATCCTTTTCCAAACAAAAGGCCGCCATTTTAGATAACTCTTTGTACTAACCATAAGGTTTAACAATCAGATTCTTTAAATACAAACCAGATGCTTTGCTCTATTGAGAATCAAGGCTATACACACAGCCCTGCACCGCAGGTGCCTTTAGGACAGGGACACAGTCTTTGATAGTCTTTGAATCTCGACACCATGAATGAACTAAATCTCCAATTCAGTGAAACATTTTAAGTCTAAACTCAATTTTCAGAAACATTCTTCTGGGGGCCGGCTCCGTGGCCAAGTGGTTAAGTTCGTGCGCTCTGCTGCGGCGGCCCAGGGTTCGGATCCTGGGCGCGGACATGGCACCACTTGTCAGGCCATGTTGAGGCGGCGTCCCACATCCCACAACTAGAAGGACATGCAAGTAAGATATACAACTGTGTACAGGGCGGGTTTGGGGAAATAAAGCAGAAAAAAAAAAGAAAAGAAAAGAAAAATTCTTCTGTTACTTTGAGGTTCTAAAAGTGAGAAGACAATGAACCTAACTGATAAAGGGTATAGTTCTTCAATCACTTTCAGCCCGTCTTCATTTCTTGACATGAGAATTCCACTCTACTTTGAGACACTCTCCTTGCAAACTACAGCATGGGTTCAGGACACTTCTGCTTTCAAGAATCACTTACTTTTAACTCAGCCAATTTATCGACATAAACTTGCTTTGGCTGGTCTTCTCCATCTTCATACAACCAATTTTCAGTATCTTCTAGTTTCATGGTAAAACTGTTACGATCCTAAAGATGAAGAAGACACTGGAATTAGGTCAATCAAAAATCAGTAGATTAGGGGCTGGTTCCGGGGCCGAGTGGTTAAGTTTGCACACTCCGCTGCAGGCGGCCCAGTGTTTCGTTGGTTTGAATCCTGGGCACGGACATGGCACTGCTCATCAAACCACAGTGAGGCAGCATCCCACATGCCACAACTAGAAGGACCCACAATGAAGAATATACAACTATGTACCGGGGGCTTTGGGGAGAAAAAGGAAAAAAACAAAATCTTAAAAAAAAAAAAAAAAATCAGCAGATTTGCCAGTGGAGTCACAGGCACAGACAGCAAAATATCTGGCTTTGCTTTAAAACACAGGGGGAGTGGGGGTCGGGGATACAGAAAACAAGACTGGCAAAATGCTGTTTTGCTTGGTAAGTACAGGGGATTTCATTTTACGATTCTTTCTGCTGTAAGGGAGGTTTGGGTATGTTTGAAACTTTCAGAATTAAAAATTGCATTTAAAAATAAGTGAATTATATAGTTAATAATACTATATTGCATATTTGAAAGTTGCTAAGAGAGTAGATCTTGCATGTTATCATCACAAGAAAAAAAATTTGTTCTATGTATGGTGACAAATGTTTAACTACACCTACTGTAGTGATCATTTTACAATGTATACAAATACTGAATCATTATGTGGTACACCTGAAACTAATGTAAAATTATACCTCAATAAAAAAAGAGTTAAGATAAAGTAAACATCAGGGAAAAACGAACTGATTTAAAGAAAAATACTAAGTAAACAAAAGCATGCAAATCTATCAAAAAGTTATGCCCCCTCCCCCAAAAAAGTGATGCACAAAGACTAACCTTTGGAAAATACTCCACTAATAAAGAAATACAAAATAAAATAATATAAAACTTTTCCCCAAACGTACATTTGTAATCAATTTACTGTATACCTACAGGTGCAAACTTCCCTTCTAATCCATTTTAAGATGCTCCCAGAAGACACATAACAGGTAGGCACAGTGGCACATACTTACATCTTCATTCACAAACTTCTCATATTCACCACCAAGCTTGTCTCTCATTTCATACACATATTCTTCTACTGCATTCTTAGCATCATTCCTCTCCTTCTCCAGTTTATCCTGCATGATCATCTTACCCTGAGAACAGCAGAAATTAGTTAGACTTCTGACAACTGAGACAGTTTCCTCTCAAATATTAAGCGATATAGTTATAAAAGTAGAGAATCCTTCTTCCCCAAATCCTTTTAGTTCTGCAAATCATCCAGAAAGAAGAGCTGGAAGCATTAGTCCTCAGTAAATTACGAAGATCCAGTGAGTTTTTTGAGTGTGCTTAGGAAAAAAAAGAGCAATAGAAATGTCAAGATGTAGATACTCAAAAGCAAAAAAAATAAGAAAAGAATTTAAGACAAAAGAACTTTTAAGAAACTACCAGCTCAGTGTCACAAGATAGTATACTCAGCTGTACTATTACTATAGAATACCAAGAAAAATCAAATTATTCATATAGTATAAACGTTAAAGGTTCTATAAAACACAACTACTCTGAGATCCAACAGATACATGATAAGAAACGTCACAGATAACAATTAATTCAATAATTGTGCTCCAGGGTCCCAAACCTTGCATCACTCAATATAACAAGAGTTACATTATGGACTGGCAATAGGGAACAGAACTAATAAACAAAACAGTGCTATCATCAATGCTATGTGATTTCTCCTACTGATCAACTTCCATGACCCACCAGCTCAAACATCCCAATCTCTAGTGAATAAACACGCAAACAACGATACCTCCCATAGACCAAAGACATAATGTCAAAGATCTCATAACGGAGCTTCTAGCAATACAAACATAGTATCACCATAAAAGTACTTTGACATTACATGGGATCTATCAAACTTGCCCTTGCAAGACCCAAAAATCTAAAATTATTTTCTCAAACTCCAAACAACCAAAACTGCATAAAGGTCACTAGACACAGAGTGTGAACACTATGGTCACATTAATTTGTTAGCTTATTGTTCTAAGAGACTTGAAATAACAACCTCATTTTCAATGTACAAGTTGAGCATCTCTCTGTCTATTTGCCATAAAAGCTGATTCTCAATCGGCAAGTCCACAGTACTGGTCTTCACTTTTGCCTTCTTGGCTTGAGGAGGTTGGTCCATCTTTTTGTCTTTTGATCCAGCTTGAGAGGTCTAAAATAACAGAAATCATCAAGAACAAACATATATACAGACTATCTTAAACTTCCAACTGGGTTACATACCAAAAACTATTTTCACATTTATATTAACTTTGTTTTCTGATGATCCAAATAACCTAGGACTGTTTCTTTCAATACCTGGAAAATTAAATTCTATGAGTAGTCAAATCCATAGAGAAAATAATGACAGTTGCCAGGGGCTGGGGAGAGGCAAGATGGGATAATGAGGAGTTGTTGTTTAATTGGTAGAGTTTTGGGTCAGCAAAATGAAAAAGTTCTAGAGACTGGTTTGCACCACTGAGCATACTTAACACTAAACTGTACACATACACATACAAATTAATAAATATACACACATACATATATAAACAACCTGCCATAATCCCACTATCAACATATAATCACTAGTGAATCTGTAATTTTCTTCCACTCATCTAACCACACAGACGTGCATGTGAAATCAGTGGGGACAGGGTATGAAATTTTTGTGTGTCAGAAACATACTGTCAATATGATTCCCAAAATGTCTGTACCTATTTACACTCTCACAAGGAGTGAGAGAATCCATTCTGCTGCACCCTGGCCACAAATAGGAACTCCTTTATCGTCATCTTATGATTATTTTCTTTGGGTCAACAACCTTTTTTCGCACACTTATAAACCATACTTATCTCTTCAAATTGCCTAGTCACGTTGCATTCACTGTTCTCTTAGGATTTTAGTGACTGTTTCCCCAAGTGATTGACTCTCTAGTTTTTCTAATTCTCTATTACTTGTGTATGTAAGTTTTTATTGTTGAATACATCCATCTTTTCCTTTGTGATTATGTTTTTATGCTTTGAAAGCCATTCCTGATCCACAAATTAGAAAAATACTTATTCCAGTTGTCTGTTTTAACTTTCAAATTTATCTGGAATTCAACTTGCCCTATGACGTGAGGAACGATTTCAAAGTCATTTCCCCACATCCTATCCAAGTAACTTAAGTCAGTTGCTGAAATTTATGTATCACTTGTATTTCACTTCCCTTAGAAAGAATACTATGAAAGGCACCAGTTCCCAAGCCACCTCACAGAAGAAGCCTAAGTAATAACCCCCTGAAACTTCCCACAGCTCCATCTATGCAGGGGAAGGAGGGAAGGCACCTCTCCTTTCTCCTTTCTCTCCCCCACCTTGCGAACACAGAGTAAGTACTTCTCTCTCCCTCTGCTGCCCCCAACCCAGCCAACAACAAGAGGGATCTTCCACCTTGGAAACTGACTGTAGAAGACTAAAGCATCTGTGAGTACAATTTCCTCAGTCCATTATTTTCTTTTTTACACTTATTTGCACAGCTAAAGGAAAGTAATTAAAGTTTGTTAACTGATATGAAAATAGGTAACAGACTCAAGCCCCCAAAGGCTCTGCAAAACATTTTTAAATGCCACAATCAGAAATCTCACCTGAGAAGGTGAGATTATATACTGCAATGTCATAAATAATTTGAAAGAAAAGGTGTTTTCAATGCTGACAACAAATTTAAACATGCAAGCTCAAAAGTCAAAATTACAGGACAGGTTATAAAAGATTCAAAAATGTTATATATTAATTTAAATAAATGTTTGGGATAAATATTTACAAAATATACTTAAATACATTATTTAAAACAATATCTCTTGACAAAAAGACAAGTTTCAGAGAGTTAATAAAATTTGAAAAAATTATCTCACTGTTTATTGGCAAAGAATAAATTATGAGCAGAATGACTATTGGTAATAGCCATTCAGAAACCAGCATGAATCGATCACTAGCCTAGTAAAAGTAGGGCTTCTGAGTGCTTTCTTCCCACATAGCAACTAGTCTTTGCAGTTCAAAGACCATCTTGCCAAACGTACCTTCCAAGCACACCACAAAATTTTGCTTGAACTGTTCAAAAAAATGAAGAAATCCTAATATAACTATCTTCTAAGACATGGTATCTCAGCCAAAACCATGTATGTGAAGACACTACAAATCATACTCATACCTCCATTTCTTCAGATTCTGTCTTATTTTCTGCTGGCAACTGCTGCTGCTGCTCTTCAACATGTGGTTCCTCCTGGTCCACTTGCATCTTCTGAAAAACAGGTGACATCAAATTCTGAAACTAGGAAATACTAGTCAAAGACTAAGCAATCTTCATGACACTGGCAAAATTCCATGGTATGGAATTCCTGCTCAATTACCAGCAATTAGAAGACCTAGACTCAAATTCCAGCTATGACACTATGTCACCTAGAACAGTTAAATTTTCTCTCTGGGTCTCAGCTAATATATCTGTACAATGGAGATAACACCTCCCCTGCCCTACCCTTATATAAACAGCAGCAGCCGTGGGACTGCTCTGTAAACCACAGCAGTACTCATAGTGCAGTGCGGGAATATTTAGTACAATATAATCTGAAGAGCATGAGTTCCTCCAAACTTCTTCATGAGTAAATTTCTCTCAAAAGTCTTAACTTTTTTAAGCAGTTTTTAAGTCAGCTTTTTCATCCTCAAAAGTACAACCAGTGCGTGCATTAGGAGAGGAGAACACCTTGAGGACTCTGTTGAAAGACCAAAGCCTAACAATAACGATAAAGAAGGGAGAAGCTTGTGGACACCCTGGATCACTGGCTTTCAATGCCCACAGCACACCAGAATGACCTTGGGGGCTTGTAAAACTACTGATACCTTAGCCCCAGCCCAGACCAACTCTAACAAGATCTCTGAGGATGAGACCCAAACATCTGTAGTTTCACAAAGCCTTGATTTTGATGTACAGGAAGGATAAGATCCAGTGTACGATCCCAACAAATGATTGTAAAACCTATTATACTTATGAAAATAATCAACTGAGACTCATAGGATTCTTCAGTAATCAGAAAGAATCAAGAATAACTCAAGGGGCTGGCCCCGTGGCCAAGTGGTTAAGTTTGCACTCTGCTTTGGCGGCCCAGGGTTTCACCAGTTTGGATCCGGGGCGTGGACACAGCACCACTCATCAAGCCATGCTGAGGTGGCATTCCACATAGCACAACCAGAAGGACCTACAACTAGAATATACAACTATGTACTGGGGGGCTTTGGGGAGAAGAAGAACAAATAAAATCTTTGGGGGAAAAAAAGGGGGCCAGCACAATGGCACAGCAGTTAAATTCACACATTGCACTTCGGCAGCCTGGGGTTCACCAGTTTGAATCCAAGGCACAGACCTACACACTGCTTGTCAAGACATGCTGTGGCAGGCATCCCACATATAAAGTAGAGGAAGATTGGCAGGGATGTTAGCTCAGGGCCAGTCTTCCTCAGCAAAACGAGGAGGACTGGCAGCATATGTTAGCTCAGGGCTAATCTTCCTCAAAAACAAACAAAAAAACCTCAAGTTGAGAACTGTATAGTCTAAAGGAGGATGCCAATTATGTTCCCTTTCTACGTAAATTATGTGTAAAGACTTTCTGCTAGTTCATCCATGCTGCGGGAAGGGGATACAAGCAAACCCACTCTCAGCAGCTCTGTCACAATGTTCTTCGTCACACATCAGTCTATTTACTAGAATTTCTAGACAAGTCACTTCTGGGCCATCCATAAGCGGTCTAAAATGGCATAAAATGTCCAGATTACCTCTTCCTCCTTCGCATTCTGATCTGTTTCCATTGGTTCCTCATTTTCCTCAAACTTGTGCACTTCCACTAGGGATGCGCTGGACACACTGAAAATGCCATGGATGTTTACCCGAACCTTGACTTTCACTTTCGAACTGGAGCCATCAGACTGAGGAGTGACTTTCTGAACGGAAAACTGAGCTAGGGACAAATGAGAGACAAAAAAGAACACGTAACCTGAGAGAAGAGATTCAAACATAAACATCTGCCCACACTGCCAGGTTATGTCCATTTCTCCAAGACAAGTCAGTAACGTGACACTTCAAATAAGCAAAGTGGGTACTCTTAGAATTTACTAAATTATCAGATTTCCCCTTCCTCTTTCACATATAGTGAAACTCTTATTATCCCAATTAAGGACTCGAACATCTCCTAACCCTCCAAACATTTCCTTCCCTCTAGTGTCTTATTTTTATTTATATGCCACTGCCAAATAAATTCCTAAAACAGATTTGTCAAATTCTCTTCTACTAAAAAAAAAACCCCAGTGATCCCACAATGTTTCTGTTGTTCATGAAGAAATTGCCGTTTCTAAATTCAATTACTATACTAGGGTTTTACTTATGTTTTTTAATTCACAAAACTCCGGAAGGTATAAATTATCATGCTCATTCCTGTTTTACAAATGAGGGAAACAGAGTAGGTTAACTTTCCACAGCTTCTAAGTACCATTCAGGATATTCCTAATACTTTAGCCATGTATTGTAGTTCAACAATTATCATACAACTCTATAGTTTCTCTCTCCTCAATTGGCGTTATGTCCAGATTATAAGAGTTTCTCAGAGTCTATGAAAACTGGCCAACATGGCTCCTTAACCTATGATATTCATATCACAATTTCCTGAGGATTTTTTGTGTACATCTTATAACTCTATGTTAGGGTCACACTTGAATTTTTTAAAGCTCCTTTCAGTATCTAGCACCACATTATGCACAAGATACACTCACAATGTGTATTAACCAAGAAATACTGCCCACACAACAAGAGATCCAATTAAATCATGACCATCTTGCTGGTTCTATATCTGGTAACAAGACTGGAAGAGGTTTTTTCCCGTAATCTAACATAGCCAAATTTCAGAACACTGTAGTTGTTGGCTCTGCTATCCCAGTTTCTTCCAAGTACATACCTTTTTTTTTTTTCTTCCAATTCCCAGCTCTTTACTTACCTATAGCAGGATCTGGATAAGGTAAATCTTGAGGAGAGCAATAATAGGCCTCAAGAGTGAACGGTTCCTTTCTATAAAATGTGAGTACTTTAGAGAAAGGAGCAGCATGATTTTTTGAAAAGACTTCACAGTCACTGAATGGAGGAAGAAGACAAAAATACACAAATTTAGGATATTTCTAACACTTTTACTCATATGTTCTATGTTTCTAATTATTCTATAGCTCTACTTACTCCTCTAAACTGGCATCATTTCCAGATTTTATCAGTTACCAAGAAAAAATATACATATATATGTATACAAAGTCAGTTTAAAAAAAGCAATATACTTCAATCAGCACATAAACGGCACCAATTATTTCATTAGGATCAAGTAAACGAAACTAAATAAGGACACAAATTTACTCTTATAACTAAAGTAAGCAATCACTTTGCTTCATGCACTGTAACAAAATGTTACAGATTTGTCTACGTTGAAATGGAGGACAGTATTCTACTCAGACTTAACACTGAGCTAACTTTAAGTAAAAAAATGATTGAGGCCAGCCCGGTGGCATAGTAGTTAAGTTCGTGTGCTCTGCTTCCACAGCCCAGGGTTCAGAGGCCTGGATCCCGGGCTTAGAACTATGCACCACTCATCAAGCCATGCTGTGGTGGCATCCCACATACAAAATGGAGGAAGACTGACACAGATGTTAGCTCAATGACAATCCTCCTCAAGCAAAAAGAGGAGGACTGGCAACACATGTTTGTTCAGGGCCAATCTTCCACACACGCGCGCACACACACAAATGAGTAGTACACACATTATTACCTTGACCCTTCTTCAGCTGGAGAATTCCACCTCAGAGATATTGGATATGGTACCACATCAGTGATAGAAAATTCTCTGACTTTGAAAGCAGGTGATAAGATTGCACACTAGAATAGTAATTTTTAAAAATTCTATTTGACATTATGAACTAATATCACAAGACCGATAAATAATGACTTCAGAAGACCATCATCAATGATGTTTAAATACTTACATTAATAATTTAATGGTGCCTGAATAAGCAGTTTTACAAACTTCTATCATTTGTCAAATTACCTATATAATCTAGCTGTTCCTTATTTTTTCATTAACCCCAATCTTTATTTAATTGATGCACAATACTACTTCATCTATAGATAACAGATACTATGCCAAATTCTAGTACTATCTCAGGCTTACCTATGTCTAGTAAATTAACTCATCTTATTACATGTTATAGAGTACAACTCCATTTATAAAGTCCACCTCTGATACCCATTTTAAAACAGAAGTTTCAAAATCTTACACCTTGAGACTACCCTGAGCTAACTTCAGATTATTGCCTGGATACATAAAGCACTCCTGTCTTATTACAATGACCTACAAATGGTACCTGTGAAAGAAAGCAAACTCACCTGCAGTGCACAGCCTCGAGTGACAGCTTCATCAGCATTTAGCGTTGTACTAAGTTCTTTACCAAAAAACTTACTGATCTTCTCTTTCACTGCAGGGATTCGTGTCGCACCACCAACTATCTCCACTGCATAAATATCTTCTTTCTTTAATTCTATTTTAAAATTATTAAAAGAGACATTTAGATTAAAAGATCTTTAAATAAGTATTTTTCAATGAAATAAAAGAGCAATATAACATCTTATCAAAACAAAATAACTCACAGATGTGTAACAAAACCCTGCCAGTCCTTCACCCCCTCCACAAAAACACACATGCACGGATGTGCAGCATCTGGAAACAAATAGGTTATGCTTTGATGCTCAAAATAATGGGAGCAGGGAGGCACAAAAATACTGGGACTTGAGAGGTGAGGGCCAACAATGCTCTGTGGTTTGCAATCTCTGAAATAGTCTCACTCAATTAATTATTAAAACATCAACAGCTAAGCTAGCTATAAGGAAATTAAGAGGGCCTCGAAATACTGGGTTACCCCTGACATGGCATGAAAAAGAGGTATTCAGACGCACATCCAGCCACTCCAGCACTCCATCTAGACCATAAGCATAGTTCACAGTATAACACAGCTACAGTCTCCTCACATCAGAAGGAAAAAAGGTGCAGACGAAGGCTCTGCTGTCACTCACAAAACACCTCTTAATACTACCCGGTTTCCTGGTCACATTTTATGCTACAAACACTGACAATTTATTGAGAAGGGCTATTTAAAGAAATGGGCTATCCCAGTATGGAAAGAACATGCCTATTTGCCATAATCACTCATTTAAGATCTGCACCTGTATCAAAATGATGCTCCATCTCAACACTCTGAAAATAGCTAGCAATCAACACAACAGTAGACCCTAGGAAAATGTCTGTTGAAGGTTTTGGGAAAATTAGTAATACATTCCTAAATCAAACTTCCACCTTTCAGCCTGAGATAAAATTAAAGCATCCTATTAAAATAAGTGTGTGGTTATCATATCCTCCCTTTGCTCTATTTCTGGTTTTTCTGTGTAGGTGTGAGGAAGATTTGCCCTGAGCTAACATCCATTGCCACCATCTTTTGTTGCTGAAGAAAGCTTAGTCCTGAGCTAACATCTGTGCTAATCTTCCCCAGTCTGTACGTGCAACGCCTCCACTGCATGACTGGTGAGTGGAGTAGGTCCGCGCCCAGGATCCGAACCCACGAACCTGGGCTGCCAAAGCGGAGCGCACGCAACTTTAACCACTCTGCCACAGGGCCGGCCCCTCTTTGCTCTACTTCTTATTCAGCAAAGGATTCACTGACAGAAAAGCCTACAAGATTACTACAGCAGCATTGCAAATGACAATTTCTACCATCATGTAACAAGTGAGTTATTATCCATCTTTGAGCCAAAACTATTACATTTCCCTGGACACTATTATCAAAAGATTACTTGGGGCAGGGGTGGGTACTCCAGGGGGAAGATATAGATCAAAAGAAGCTTATACAGCACTGATACAATCAAAATTTGTATAAACGAAGAAAAACTTAATAAAGAACATTTCCAAAGAGCCTGAGATACATAAACAATTCAAACACAAAAATACTTACTGGCTTGTTCCAATACACTACGAAGTGGTGGCTCTACTCTAGCTAAGAGATCATCACACATCTCCAGAAATTTGCCTCTATGAAAAAAACAAAAATAGGTTAAATCATATTCCACTTTTACGTGACATAAATGGCTATAATCAAAACTACAGATAACAACAAGCATTGGCAAGTCTGAAGATAAATTAGATCCCTCACACATTCCTGGTGGGAATGTGAAATGGTGTGGCCAGTCTGGGAAAGTCGGCAACTCTTCAAGATGTTAAACGTAGTATTACCATGAGTTAGCATTCCACTTTAGGTATATATTCAAGAGAAACGAAAAGATGATCACACAAAAACTAACACATGCATGTTCACAGCAGTATTATTCAGAACAGCCAAAAAAGTGGAAAACACCCCTCATGTCCATCAAGTGTATTCGGCAATAAAAAGCAATGAACACAATAAAACACAAAAACGAATGATACATGTTACAATATAGATGAACTCTGAAAACATTATGTTAGGTGAAAGAAGCCAAACAAAAAAGAACACATATGACTCCGTTTAAATGAATGTTCAGAAGAGGTATATTCAGAGAAAGTAGATGAATGGCTGCCTAGGGCTAGGAGGAAGAAGAGATGGGAAAGACAGCTAATGGATACCGATTCTTTTTTTTTCCCTTTAAATTAATATACTTTATTTTTTACATCAATTTTAGGTTTACAGAGAAACAAATGGTAAGTATAGAGAATTCCCTCATATCCCTCACCACCTCCCCAGTTGCCCTATTAACATCTTGCATCAGAGTGATACGTTCCTACCAACTGATGAACCAACGGTGATACATATGATAGTATAAATTAGGGTTCTACAGGTTTGACAAATTTATAAGTATCCACCATTACAGTATCATACAGAATAGCTTCACTGCCCTAGAAATCCTGTGTTCCCCATAATCAATCCCCGCCTCCCCATGAACCCCTGCCAACCACTCATTTTTTTACTGTCTCCAGTTCTGCCTTTTCTAGAATGTCATATAGTTGGAATCATACAGTACACAGCCTTTTCAGATTGGTTTCTTTTGCTTAGAAATATGCATTTAAGGTTCCTCCATGTCTTTTCACAGCTTGATAGCTCATGTGGAGTTTCTTTATGAAGTGATTAAAATATTCTAAAATTGAGTTGGAGTGATGGTTGCACAATTCTGTGAATATACTAAAAACCACTGAATTACACACTTTAGAAATGTGACTTTTGGACCAGCCTCAGTATCCTAGCGGTTAAGTTCAGCAGGCTCTGCCATTGGCAGCCCGGGTTTGGTTCCCAGGCATGGACCTACACCACTCGTCTTTCAGTGCCCATGCTGTAGTGGCAGCTCAGATACAAAAAGAGGAAGATTGGCAACAGATGTTAGCTCAGGGCAACTCTTCCTCAGAGCGGAAAAAAAAAAAAACAAAAAAACACTGTTCACACGTGCCATTCCTTAAGAATCTATATGAGAATTTCCTTCCAACAACCAAAATGATGACATTACATTAACATAAATTAGTGGTAACACAATGAGATACCACTTTATACCCAGTAGGATAGCAATAATCAAAAAACTTGAAAATAACAAGTGTTAGCAAGGAGGTGGAGAAACTGAAATCCTCGTACACTGCTGGTGAGAATGTAAAATGGCGCAACTGCTGAGGAAAACAGTTCGGTGATTCCTCAAAAAGCTAAACATAGAATCAACATATGACCCAGTAATTCCACTCCTAGGAATATATCTAAAAGAACTGAAAACAAGATAAACAAACACTTGTTCACAAATGTTCAAAGAAGCACTATTCACAACAGCTAAAAAGCAGAAACAACCCAAATGTCCATCAATTGATAAACGAATAAATAAAATGTGGTATATCCATACAAATGGAATATTATTTGCCATAAAAAGCAATGAAGTAGTAATACATGCTACAACATGGATGAACCTAGAAAACACTATGTTAAGTGAATGATGCCAGAGACAAAAGAACCAAATACATGGTGTAAGATTCATTTATATAAAATATCCAGAACAGGCAAATCCATAGGCATAAAAAGTAGACTGGCTGCCAGAGGTAAAGGAAAATGGGAAGTGACTGCTTAATGGGTACAAGGCTTTATTTTGGGGTGATAAAAATGTTTTGTCACTAGATAGAGGTGGTCACTACACAACACTGTCAATGTACTAAACACAACATAGTTGTTCACTTCAAAATAGTATTTATGTGAATTTTACCTCAAAAAAAGTTAATTAGAAGAAATGCTGTAATGTCAGAAACAATCTGGTTTCCTTAGTTGAAAAAAAAAAGATTGCTAGTGAGCACTGAAGACAAAATGAAGGCTATAAAATAGAGAACATAAGAGCTATGTGATCTGACAACATAAGGTACAACTGTTTAAAAAAAAAAAAACAGCACACAGGCTAACTATTTTCAGCTTCTAAAAAGTATTCAGGAGTCCTCCCTTATCCGCAGTTTTTTATTTACCATCCAGGGTCCAAAAATATTAAATGGAAAATTCCAGAAGTAAACAATTCGTAAGTTTTAAATTGCGCGCTGTTCTAAGTAGCCTACATGATGAGATCTTGTGCCATCCGCTCGTCCCGCCCGAAATGTGAATCATCCCTTTGTCCAGCATGTCCATGCTGTATTGGCTGCCCGCCCTCAGTCACTTGGTAGCCATTCTGGGTTATCAGATCGACTGCAGACATATCACAGTATTTGTGTTCAAGTACTCCTTATTTTACTTAATAATGGCCCCAAAGTGCAAGAGTAGTGATGCTGGCAATTCAGATATACCAAAGAGAAGCTATGAAGTGCTTGCTTTAAGTGAAAAGGTGAAAAGTTCTTAACTCAACTTAATAAGGAAAGAAAAAAATCATATGCTGAGATTGCTAAGATCTACAGTAAGAACGAATCTTCCATCCGTGAAATTGTGAAGGAAAAAGAAATTCATGCTAGTTTTGCTGTTGCACCTCAAACATCTATGTATAGGAAAAAATATAGCATACATAGAGTTCAGTAATATCCATGGTTTCAGGCATCTACTGGGGAGTCTTAGAACGTATCCCCCCATGGATAAGGGAAGACTACTGTAAACCACTTACAAGTTATCTATTTGGCTCTTATAATCACATCACATTCCACTAACAATTTCTGAAACACATATTGATATGCTCCTACCAACCCCTTCCCCACTCCCCTAACACATACACACACAAAAAACTGCTGCTTAATAAAATGAAAACTATCACTTTCAAGTAGAGGGGAAAAGTGACTAGAAATTTAGTTACCAGACACAATAATCTAATCCTAGCAGATCAGAAGCAATTTCAATTTCATCTCAATTTTTCAAGGATAGCTCAGGCCACACTTCCCTAAACAAGCCATCAGTCTTGCCTGAATCCCATCAGTAGAGTTCAGATCCTAAAGAATATTTCACTTGCATCATCCAAGCAACCCAACCAAAACGGTAATATTCTGGGTGTTTCTGAGGATAGCCCTCAAATGTCAATTACCCAGAATTCTTGTAGCACTGCACAAAAGGAGCTGTTGTCCTCAAGTGATCCTAAACTACTCAAAAACACCAATTTCTGAATCAATGACTAAATCAAATTCAGTAGAGCTCTGCACTAAAGCACTCTGCCCTGATTTTATGAAAACTGATAACTTATGTATAATACATGCACAGAAAAAGAACTACCAACTTACTGGAATATTCAATTAATCAGAACCAAAACATTAGTCTACATTATTAGAATAACTAAACCCAACCTTCACATAAAAAGCAGGATCCTGAATGGCCCCTAATTTTTACGTACGGAACTGAAGTCATCATATAACCACCACGATGATTTCAAAAATTAGCTAGTTAAGACTAACACAAGCGAAGAAAAATCACAGTTCAGCTTAAATCACAGTTCAGTTTACCATCAAAATATTAATATGGTTACCTATTCATCGTTCCGGATACATCAACATCATTCATGAAACATTCAATGCTCAAAGGGAGGTCTGAAGCATTTGCACTCATCAATTTCTTGAGTTTCTCACACTCCTGAGACAGTCGTAATAATGCACGGATTTTTGACTTTATATCTAGCTTGTATTTCTTCCCAAATTCTTCACAGAAGTGATTTACTAACACCTCATCAAATTTTCTGCCTCCCAGTGTTGTGTCAAATGCAGTGGCCAGAACCTTAAAAAAAAGATAATTAATTCAAAAATTAACCAATCAACTTAAAATTTTATCATGATATATATTTAACTGGTTAATTTTAATAAGTGGGGAGTACATTAACATTGAAGCAAGGCAATGTGCATGTGTCATTTAATCATTGTTACAACTACTGTGAAAAGAAATGTTGTAATCCCTAATTTACAGATGATCCTACAAGCCTAGACAGATAGGTAATCTGCGGGTCACAAAGCTACTAAGTAGTAAAAGTGAAATTCAAAACCCAATCTCCTCATTCCAAAATCCACGCCCTCTCCATTACACCAATCTGACTCCAAACAGCAATTACATATCCAAGGCCAAACACACTAACATGTCATGTACACAGTTCTAGTCTCATCACTATCAGAAAACTGTGATAGTGACCAAAGGCCTCACTCACACTCTATGCAGTTTACTACCAAGAAAGATGCTAAAGCCTTAGCTCAGTAATTTGTTTCTATTTAACATAGAAGTCTAATTAGCTTGCCTTATCCATTTTCCAAATCTCTAGCAGATTAGAAGACAAACTAGATCTAACCAGATTCAATAACAAAAGACGGGCTAAACAAGGGATGACATCCTTACGAAGGAATAAAACGCCACAAAAACAATCACTTGAAGAATGTTAAATGTCATGGGGAAATTTTCTTAACATGTTAACTGAAGAAAAAGAAAACCAGGACACAGAACTGAATACAGCATAACTCCAATTCTGGTTTCTTAAAAGAATAGAATGAAATACACCCAACTGTTAAGAACAGTAAGGTTATATTTTTTCTTTACACATAAATGTTGTTTCCAAGTTTGGGGATATTTTTATAATGAGCATTTTTATAATTAAATTTTAATTATACTTGGAAAATTGACAGGTGAAGCTGACAGTGAAGGACAATTTAGGAAAAGAAAAGCAATGGTCACTAATGCACATCACTTTGACCCAAAGCCAAGGACAAATTATGGCCAGTATCTTCTGTTCAAAAAGGTGAAAGTATAGAATGGATTTTAGAAATAATCCTGTTAGTGATTAAAGTAAAGTTTAAACACAGAACTACACTTGGTCCATCATTTATATCTGTAAAAATCACAAATCTCTCATTTCACAACCATCCCAAAGATTTGCCTTCTTATTAAAAAAAAAAAAACAAGCAAAACCTGGAAACAGCATAAATCAGAATATAAAGTGGAAGCAAGCCTACTTTTCAAAGAAACAAGACTGTAACAAATGGAGTCTTAAAATGCTCTCCAAATCTAACAAATACTTGTTTTGGGATAGATAATCCACTCCCACCAATCCCCAAATTGGGGACAGAAAGCCAATTTAGGGCCTGGCACCAAGAACCTTGATACAGGACCCAAATAATTAAAGCAAATACCAAAAAAATCCTTGGTTCTTAAGCAAATCCTAGATAAAATCACCTAGCTAGAGAATTGATTTTATATCCCGTTTTGCAACCAGCATAAACCAGCAAATTCAACTGTGACCATGATCATCCTTCTGGCCCCCCCCGCCTTTAACACTGTTAGACTTCTGTGTGTATAAAACTGCTTTCTCCAGATCACTAGCTTTCCAGAAATCTAGAATATCACTCCTAGCCTGATTTCTTTTGGCCATTCAAGTTCTAGTCCCTCCACTCCTTTAACAGAATAATCAAAACCTTGAGATCAAGAAGAGAACACCTTTACCATCTCCTGAATCCTCAGTGTAAAATATACCAACGGACTACACGTTAAAGAATCCTAATAAGCCTGCAAAGTAAGTACTATTTTCCCCACATTATAAAATAAGAAAAATAAGGCTCAAGAATCTTAAGAGCTTTTTCCTTAAGATCTATGCTCTTTGCTTCAAACCATGCCAACTCTTGATACATTATTTTGGGATTACAACTTTCACCCCATCCCTAAATACCTAGTTTCTAGTTCAGATGGGAAGTTTCCATTAGTGAAACAAAATTCTTTAACCAATTATTTAACTTCTCTCTCATAAATTCCTAATTACCATTCACTTGTAATACAGTCTTTCAGAGAAAATACACTTACTTTAAGTTTTCCTCTATTAAATGCACATACAGAAACTTGATAGGAAGAATGTCCCATATCTACAAAAACTACATTTCTTGGTTTCTCTTCTAGGGCAGGAAGATCTTGCTTATAGATTCCATATGCTAGAGCAACTACATAAGAAAAAAAATTAAATTCACCATAATATCATCATTTAAGCAGTAAACTTAAAATCCATTTAAATAGGAAAAAGATTTGGTATATAATAAATGGGGCTGCATAAATGTTATGCTTTTAGAAAGACTCAAATTCTTTATAAGCACTGCATAATTCATTCATGAAGAACATTAACTTCCGAGAGTTAAATGCTGACATTCTCTTTGGCTACCTTAATGTTTCCAATTTCCAATTCCAATAACTTGGGCAATTTTTTCCCAAACCACTTCCCCCATTTTTCCAAACTCGTTTTCCCAGATTTCTTCTACCTTGTTCCATCTCAAACATTCCCACATATCTGGTCCCTGAGATGTTTACATCCCATTCCTCTGGCTGCACACCCACAAGTCCAAGAAAGACCAATCTTTAAACCAAAGCACTACTCCGAACACACAATAAATGTGTTCTTTTCCAAACAAACGTGATTAAATATCAGTAAGTGCTATGAAGATACAAAGTACTGTCAGATCAATTCTTCATATGTGACAGACTATCCAAAAACACTCTGACACATAGGTGGTAAGCACTCCAAGCAAAATAAAGAAGAAACTCTAGGGTTTTAAGACTTCACAACCTTCAAGTTTAAGCAAAAATTTTAGTTAATAGCCCCTCTTTACCTGCAGTAGTTTCATTCATTAATCGCAGGCAATTGAGACCAGCAATCTGTGTTGCATCCATCACTGATCGTCTTTCTGCATCAGTATAGAAGCAAGGAACCTACAAAAAACATAAAAGTTTACCATCTTAGAGATTTCCTCATTTAAAACGCATCTGCCAAAAAAGTTAGTAAAATCCAGAAAAACCCTCAAATACCTACAGCAGTTTATTCTGTGTATCATCAAGGAAGTATTTCAACCCAGTAGGGAAAAGTCAGAATATTCAGTAAGTGGTAGTGGGACAAATGAACAGTCATACAGGAAAAAAATCAAGTTGCATCCCTACTGCACATCTTATACCAAAATACATTTCAAATCAGATTTAAATGTTAAAAAAAAGAAGTCATGGGGCCAGTCCCGTGGCCAAGTGGTTGGGTTCGCAGGCTCCGCTTCAGCAGCCCAGGGTTCCCCCAGTTTGGCTCCTGGGCGAGGAGCTAGCACCGCTCATCAGGCCATGCAAGGGCGGCATCCCACGTAGCACAACTCGAAGGACCTGCAACTAGAATATACAGCTATGTACTGGGGGGCTGTGGGGAGAAGAAGAGGGAAAAAGAAAAAATCATGAGCACCAGAATGAAAGGAAATCTTTACTAAAAGAGTAAGAAGGGATTTTCTAAATATAACACAAAACTCAGTAGAAAAAAAAGGGGAGGAGAGAGATTAACAAATTTGACTCATAAAAAATTTCTAATGACCAAATGGGGAAAAATACTGGCAACTCATGTCATAAAAGGGCAAAGAGCTAATCTCTCTAACATGTTAAGAACTATAAATCAAAAGGAAGACCAGAAACTCAATAAAAGGAGCAAAGGATAGGAGTATTTTAACAGAAAGGGAAACACAAAAAGATTCTTAAATGAAAAAACGTTCAACCTCACCTAATAGAGTAAAATATTAAAATCACATACACTTTGATAGCATAATTCACCTATTAGAATTAGCTAATACATATGCTGGGCTGGTGAGGCTGTGGTCAAACAAGCCCTCTCATACATTGCTGGGGAAAGTGTAAATTAGTACAAATTTTTTAAAAGGCAATTAAACAACAGCCGTTAAAATTACAAATACAGGGCCAGCCCGGGGGCGCAGAGGTTAACTTCGCACGTTCCGCTTCTCGGCGGCCTGGGGTTCGCTGGTTCGGATCCCGGGTGCGGACAAGGCACCACTTGGCACGCCATGCTGTGGGAGGCATCCCACATATAAAGTAGAGGAAGATGGGTACGGATGTTAGCTCAGGGCCAGTCTTCCTCAGCAAAAAGAGGAGGATTGGCAGTAGTTAACTCAGGGCTAAGCTTCCTTTAAAATAAAAATTTACAAATACACATCTCCTTCGTCCCGGCAATTACACTTCTGGAAATTTAGCCTATAAATCCTACGAACTTATCACAAATAAGAGCAAAATGCTATTTGTTCAAGTTTACTCATTATTGCATTCTTTTTTCTTTTTCCTTCTTCTTCTTCTCCTTCTCTCCAAAGGCCCCCAGTACATAGTTGTATATTCTAGTCGTAGGTGCTTCTGGTTG
Source organism: Equus przewalskii (assembly GCF_037783145.1). Taxonomy (NCBI): domain Eukaryota; kingdom Metazoa; phylum Chordata; class Mammalia; order Perissodactyla; family Equidae; genus Equus; species Equus przewalskii. The sequence continues at coordinate 41,672,543 of NC_091843.1, forward strand.
TGCTATGTGGGACACTGCCTCAGCATGGCTTGATGAGCGGTGCCATGTCCGTGACCAGGATCCAAACTGGGGAAACCCCGGGCCACTGAAGCAGAGCGCACAAACTGAACCACTCAGCCACAGGGCTGGCCCCTCATTGCAGTATTCTTTACAATTAAAAAAAAATGGAAGCAACCTGAATGTCAAAAAAAGGGACTGGTTAAACACATTACTTACAAGCATAACTAGAGTACTCTACAGACACTATAAGGAATGAAGTACTTCTTTACTGCTACAGAACAAATACAAGATAAATTATCCAAAGTTTGTTAAAAGAAAAATGAAAGTAAAAAAGGGCCTATACAGGGGCTGGCCCCGTGGCCGAGTGGTTAAGTTCGCACGCTCCGCTGCAGGCGGCCCAGTGTTTCGTTGGTTCGAATCCTGGACGCGGACATGGCACTGCTCATCAAACCACGCTGAGGCAGCGTCCCACATGCCACAACTAGAAGGACCCACAACAAAGAATATACAACTATGTACTGGGGGGCTTTGGGGAGAAAAAGGAAAAAAACAAAACCTTTAAAAAAAAAAAAAGGGCCTATACATATTTGCTTGGGTACATAAAAACCTCTGGAAAGATGTGTAACAAAGCAGTAAAACCAGTAACCTCTGGGAAGGAAAAACTACTTACGAGGTAGCAGAAGGTGCTGCAGCTTCCCATACCTTCTTTTACAGTTTTGATTTTTTAATACTGGGACTATTACTACCTTCCCCAAGAAATAAAGTTTGTTTTAACAATAATCAACTTATAAACACAGCAAAATACACCCAGGCTCTATTTACATAGCAATCAGATATACCATAGAACCAAGAGCGAGAGCAGTGACTGTGCAGAAGAGAGTTCACAGAGGCCACAGACCGCTATTCTTAGAAAGGCCCAATGGCAAGGTTGCCCCTTTCCTGGAATCTAGGAACTTGAATGATAAACAGTTCCCTAAATTGACAGAAAAATTTCCCTAAATGATAAGAGTGGCTCACTGTGCCTAAACTGTTTGTACAATATAGTCTATGCTGCTTACTTACCTTCCTTCTGGGAGTCTGGAATTCTGGTACCTGATAGGCACAGGGTGCCTAGATGACAGACCCCCAACAGAAACTCTGGATTCCTGCGCTCAGGCAGAACTTCCCTGGGTGTGACATTTCACACATGTTGTCACTCTTGTTGCGGGAGGAATTAAGTGCATCCAGTCTGACTCCACTGGAAGGTGATTCTTGGAAGTTTGTGCCTGGTTTCCTCCAGACAGTGCCCATTACCTTTTCCCTTTATTGATTTTGCTTTGTATCCTTTCAGTGTAATAAATCTTAGCCATGAGTATGGCTATATGCTAAGTTCTGTGAATTCTCCTAGCAAATCATCAAAACTCAGTGTTGTCCTGAGAACCCTCAACAAATGACTTAATCCATCACCTTTTAACTTGATTCCAAAAGCTGGAAAGGCCACTCAAGCATCCACCCACTTAACATAAATTTTACTTCTACACAAGCATACTTCAGGATCAAAGTTAGGGCACCAGATGGAGGAAAAGAGAAGAAATATAGGAGACCAAAAGAGCTGGGAAAAAGCAGAAAGCATCTAAGAAATATGGTGCCTGTACTGAATCTGAGCTCTTTAAGGAAAGTAGCATTTCTGTTCTTCAAATCCTCAAAATGCAGTACATAGCCATAACCTACTTCTTCCTGACAAAACTGAGTTCCACTTTACTAGATAACCAAGAACCAAGGAATCCACGAGACAACAGACTGTGCAGTACAAAAGCCACCTAACAGTCCTTGCTCTGCTGATCAATGCACCAACATTAAGACAAAAGAGGCCATAAAACTAAAATATCAGACAACAACTGCAGAATGAGGAGACTCAGTGGCAAAGCCAATACAAGCTCGCAAATTTCAACTGTCCCTAAGGACTCCATCATACTACAAGCAAAAAGCTACAAACAGCCAGGCTTCCATCTAAATAGGGATATGGAAAAGACAAGATGAAGTCTACTGCTGCCTTGCCTTTAGTGCTAGATAGATAAGAGACAGCAAAGATATACAGAGATAGAAATGGAGAAAAAGACAGCATTTCTAATCGACGGTATTCAACAAACAAGTGCCTACTGTGTGCCAGGCACTATACTGGGTGCCAAAATGAATCCAGGAAGAAGTGGGATTTGAAATAAGCCTTTAAATAGGCAGAATAACAGAGAAGGACTAAGCAAAAACGAGTAGGCAGAAAATATTCAAGAAAATGAAGACCAGTTTGATAAATTCTTTAAATAACCATTACAACCTAAGGCAAAAAGAAATTTTATTTGCAATTAACAGCTATCTTCTCTCTGCTTCTTCATGCAAGTTCCCTATAATGCGTAGAGATCAAACTCACCGAAACAACACAGTCCACAACAGGCTTCTTAAGAACACTTTCCGCGGTCTCCTTCAGTTTGGACAAAAGCATGGCAGTCACTTGCTCCATGGTAAAATTCCGCTCTTCCTCCATATATTTCACCTGCAATAAAACAACAAAAGGATCTAGACTTAATATTCCTTCTTCATAAACAAAGCCTAAAATGACATCATCAGTGGACCATTATCTCAAGAGGAAATTGAAGAAAGCTAGTTTTGGAAGCAAAAATAACTCGAAGGTCACTTTTAGCTGGTCAAACATGCTATCTAGAGATGAGGACCACTAGGTAAACAAAATGTTGTAACCACCAACAAAACTTGAGACAATTACCTGTGCAGGAGCAAACTGGTGCAGCTCACCATGACCGATATTACCCCTCCATAAAGGGGTCTGGTGGTAGAAACTATTTCACCATCTGACATACCATATGTGTTTTACTTTGTTTACCGTGTTGACTTTATCATCTCCCTAATTAGGATCCAATCTAACCTGAGGACATGGTTTTTGTCAGATCTGTTCAGTGCCATAAGCCTCAACACCTAGGACAGACCTGACACAATAAACGCTTGTTGAATTTAAGAATAAATGATGAACAAAGCTTCGAGATAGCCTACCCTGGATAAAAGTCTGCAACTTAGACAACAAGAGTTACAAACTTCATATGCTGAAAGACTGTCTAGGATCAGCCCCATCCCCAATTACAATCCAGACCAGAAAATGTCACTCTTTTTTTTAGCTGCTCCAGTTCAGCTTGAACAACACCTTCTCCTCAACACCTCACTCCTCAGCCCAACCATAATTTGCTCTGGTTTAGAATCTAAGTTTCTCACTTCACTGCATGATAAAGATGGGAAAATATCCCTCCTGGTGAGCCTCTTTCTAAGCTACCTCTTCTTCCCTGCTATTTGCTAAATTCTGAGTCAATTCCTCCAACCTTGTTCCCTAGTCTCTTTGTCACTTGGCTCTTGCAATGCTTATGACTAAATCTGCCCATCCCACTTATTTCTTAATCATAAGTATCCCTCATTTCCTCACCTCCCTTTTTTACCTTTGTCCCTCCCCTGCACTCTTGATTTATCCATTACTAGACCATTCAAACTGTTCTGAGATAATTGCCACAGATATCATAAGTAAATCCAGTGATCATTCTTCAGTTATCCGAATTCTTCACTTCTAAGTTCAAGTGAATTCTCAGCTACAATGGCACAAGTGACTATCTTTTTCTCACAATTATCATCATCTCTTGAACTTTGAGTCTGTTCCCATGATCGTTATTTCTCCAACTGGGGTGTCTCAAACACCAAATCTCCCCTCTCTATACTCAGTTGCCCAGAGAGCTCAACCACCCTTTTCTGGTTTCCTCTTACCACCTCTGAGTGCAAGAGAGGCAGATGTGTCCATCCTGCCCAGCGCCAGTATCTCACTTCTTTCATATGATCAGTCCACTACATGCTTCACAAAGAGACTCTTCCAGATGTCCCAAAGATAGCAAAGACCAAACTCCCTTTGCCCCCCGAAAGAATATCTCTTTCCAACCTAAGTCCTACTGTCAAGGTATGACCATATATCCGCTAGTGACTTTAAAATCTTGACTTCTTTGCCTGATCTTCCAGAAGTCATTCACTAAAATTATACCAGAAAGACTGCTGCATCAGTAAACAAGACAAGCAGCAACGACAGTCTTAACTTTAAACATCACTACCCACTTGTCCAATCCATGTTAGCAGTGCCACCTACAACTCCCAATCAAAATCCAGATCATTCAAAATATGCCAAATGTTCTTTACCCTCAAAAGCTTTTCCTAAGGATTTGTAACCATTTTCATTACAACTTGAAATCAGAATGGTCCTGATATATAGTGACCTGATAAAATAAATACTACAGTATCTTAAGAACCTTACCTTTATACCTGTTAATCCAGTGGGCAACTGCACGATATCATATGCAAGGTTTGGCTTTTCTGCCTCCACAAACGGATCAGAGAATGCTCGGCCATGGAATCTTTTAAATCCTTGGACTGTGTTCTTTGCATTGGAAATTACCTAAGAGAAAGAATATCAGCGTCAAAGAGTGGAAAAACTAAGCAATTAAATGGGCGGGGGGGGGGGGGGTAACCTCAGATTAAATTAGCATCATTTTAACTCCACAAAGTTTCCTTCTGAGTGTCAGTTTTCTTCAGCACTAATCCTTTATGAATGACACCTGCTAGCATGTGAAGTGAGGGGTGAGGGACTTGGACCAGTCACACAGTGGCAGAGCTGGGACCAGAGCCCAGCTGGTCCTACTTCTCCATGAAGACAGGTCATTACATTATAAAAGTATTTTCTGTTCTTAGACTTCTAATAAACATTTACATAAAATGATTTTTAACTTTTAAAAATTACCCATAGTTTGTGATTCAAACTTTCCAGGAGTCAATTCGGCAATATGTATCAATTCAGAAATTCCAGTGAAAGAAATTTACCATAAAGGAAAAAAGATGACACTAAATATGCAAAGATAAATGCAAAAAGATATTAACAGAGTATTATTGATAATAGCAGAAGACTGGTAATAGCCTGGATGGTCAATAACAGGGGAATGAGTAGATGAACTATGGCATATGCATAGTGATTATTTTAGGAGGCCGGAGGACAAGTATCCATATGGTATGATCTCATTTTCTACAGGTTAGGGGGACATGTACATGCTTAGAAAGAGTACAAAAGGTTATACATTAAGATACTAACAGTGATTTTTGGATAACAGTAATACGAGTAACTTCCAAATTCCTTGTACTCTATAATTTCTAATTTCTGTAGAATAAACTATTACAATTTATGAAAAAGAATGCTAGCAAACACATTAAAAAAACTCAAGATTCAATTTGTGCTTAAGATTTACAGGCTCCTTTTCCCAATGCCTAAGTGTAACAAGCCTGAAGAAAAAACCGCAGAGCTCCTGTGCATCAGCTACGTCAAAAGGCACACAGAAGGGGGCCGGCCCGGTGGCACAGCGGTTAAGTTCGCACGTTCCGCTTCTCGGCGGCCCGGGGTTCGCTGGTTCGGATCCCGGGTGCGGACATGGCACTGCTTGGCAGCCATGCTGTGGCAGGCGTCCCACGTATAAACTAGAGGAAGATGGGCACGGATGTTAGCTCAGACCCAGGATTCCTCAGCAAAAAGAGGAGGACTGGCAGTAGTTAGCTGAGGGCTAATCTTCCTCCAAAAAAAAAAAAAAAAAACAAAAGGCACACAGAAGTCCTTTTGTAAAACAATATGAGGCCTCCAAAATCAGGTCCTGCTTCAGTAAGCTGCCAAGCAGAAACTCAATATTACAATAACTATGTCAACCTAAAACTAGGCAGGCTACTTGGGCACAATAACTATTCTCAATAACGAAAGTAAGTTTAAAAACAGGAAAAATTCACTGGAATTTTACAAGGAAAGATGTTTCAAAATAGCTCTGTACTTGCCATCCACTGCCTCCTAAAATATCTTGAATCTTTGAAAATGAGATTATAAAACATTCAATTTAATTAAAAAATCAATTGGCCAAACACCATTTTCTTAGGGTTATAAATTTTAGGCCCTGCCAGTTACAGAAAGACAGTTATTTATTCTATCTATTGCTCCAGACTGAATCATAAAAAGGTCAAACATGGCACTCCCTGATTTTACAGCACCCTCAAATACTCAGGATAACAGAATTCTTGGGGTTTTGCTGCTCTGGTTACTCAGAAACCAGCAAATATGTAAGGTTCCTGGTTTACAAAGTAAACTAATGACAAGTGTGCTCCTAACAAGTATACTTTCCTTCCTCGAGAACCTTGATTAACAAGATCTAAAGTCTTGTTAGATCAAAATCTAAAGACAATACTGACCCTAAATATGACTAAGATGAAAACTCATAACGACAGACTCTAAGGAGCATTTAAAATATCCACAGGAGCCGGCCCCGTGGCCAAGTGGTTGGGTTCGCGCGCTCCACTTCAGCGGACCAGGGTTTCGCCGGTTTGGATCCTGGGCACAGACATGGCACCGCTCATCAAACCACGCTGAGGCAGTGTCCCACATGCCACAACTAGAAGGACCCACAACTAAAAATATACAACTATGTACCGGGGGGGCTTTGGGGAGAAAAAGGAAAAATAAAATATTTAAATAAAAATAAAATAAAATATCCACAAACAAGCAAGCCTTGCTTAAACAAGATCTGGGCAAAATACATCCTAGTAGTTTGCATTAAATAGATTATACTGTTCATGCTATTTTAAAAAGCTATTTGCTTCTCACTCCACCAAAGGAGAAAGGGGATCAGGTCTACCTCTCTCAGTTGTACACCAAGCGCACTCAAATAGGTGCTGAATGGAAGAACGGACAAACTAAATAAATAAATCATTTTAGGAAAAAACAAAACTGTACCTGGCTTTTAGCTGCTGCTCCAATTGAACGATTCTTAGGACCAAAAGAAATGCAAGCCCTAGAAGATAAAACAAACATTTAAGCATCAAAACTTACTGCAACATTATATCCAAAACCATAACGGGTAAGATTTCTGAGTCTTAGCTACAAAGCCACATGTATCAACAACACATAGAAAGTCTATGATTTTGACCTTTTTATTGACTAAAACTGTCCATGGAATGGCCTGCCTCTTTTAGAATGAGTCCTGTCCTTCAGATGCTGAAGCACAAGTCTATGTGAAGACTATCCATCTACAACACTACAGAGAGGTGGACCAGCCAGTTTCCACTACTCTCTAATTCTTCAAGCCCAGTGTTCAAAATCCCAATATAAAATAATGTACCTTCATATCAATACATCAATTAAATGTTGTTCTTTGTTTTTAAAAACAGCTCATAACTTCACCAAGAAAATACTCTAAAAACCCTGAAAACAACTCGTCTTATTGTATGTAAGTAAAAAGTAATTTTTCTACAACTAGCTTCCAAGGACTCAGAATTTCTGAAAAGGAACTTCATTCTTACTTCTGAACACATTCTTCCAAATCACCAATTCATACACAGCCTGCTGGTTTGATCTATTTACTGCCTATTTTAGAAAGCAAAACTGAAACCTGCTTAAAGGTATAACTACTTTAAAACACTGTGTTTAAATTTAAAAAGTCAGTTATACTAGAGTCAATGCTTTTCCTAATATAGTCCCTATGCTTCCCCTTGTTTTTCATTTTAATTAATCCCTCTGGAACCTTGCCCCATGTTCCCTTTACTTTCACTTACTTGTCACCTCCCCTTCCAGTAGCTGCTTTCTCTCAAGCTAAACCAAGATCAAATTCACCCACACCACCCAAAAATCCTACAAAACAAAGCTCTTCCCAGAGTCCATTTCCCCCTCGTTAGTAAAGCCTCTCTTCCTCCTACTTTAATAACTGCATAAATTGCTTATGAGTACTATCTCATTTAATCCACATAAGCACCCTAAACTCATCCCCATTTTATAGGAGAGGAAACTGAGTCCCAAAAGGTATCAGCAAGTAAATTTATCCAGGGTCAGGCAATCTGAAAGCAGAGGAGTCAGGACTCTAGATCCTTTCTCCATAGTTTACACTCTAGCTCTGACCCTTACTATCCTCCCTGGATCCCTAGGTCTTCCAGGTTAGTAGAGTGAGTCAGAAAAAGGGCTTTGAAGCCATAAGCCTTGATCCAAATCTGACTACATTAGCTGACCTATTAACCGAGTAGAACTGTTTTACTTAAATAAACTTACGAGCCCTGTACAAACTGGGAGAATGCCGGGCCTCAGAGGCCCTTTCCCACCAATGGGTTAAGAACCCCTGTGAGCCAATCTCCTAGGGTAGCTGCAGGCAGCTGTGCCCTCTATTAGTATGGCATAGCCTAGATCTCATCCGATTTCCTCTGAGCCATAAGCTCTGTGAGCCTGGAATGTGCTAGTAGTAGCCTCTCAAGCAGCACAGGCGTCAAGCTCAGCCTTTCTGCAAATATACCACCGATCACTAAAACGAAAAAAATTCCTGAGCACCACTTAAATGTCTCTATCACAGCCCATACTGCCCTTTAGAAAATTGCCCAAGGGGCCGGCCCGGTGGCACAGCGGTTGAGTTCCCACATCCCACTTCTTGGCGGCCCAGGGTTCACTGGTTCGGATCCCAGGTGCAGACACAGCACCACTTGGCAAAAGCCATGCTGTGGTAGGCGTCCCACGTATAAAGTAGAGGAAGATGGGCACAGATGTTAGCTCAGGGCCAGTCTTCCTCAGCAAAAAGAGGAGGATTGGCAGATGTTAGCTCAGGGCTAATCTTCCTCAAAAAGGAAAAGAAACTGCCCAAGCCAATCTTACCCACTCCATTCACCCTCTCCACTCCAAAAAGGCCTTCTAGACTAAGTCTAATGACTGTTAAACCTACATCTTTCTAAAGCCACCAGATCTGACTTTCTAAGGTGTATCTCACCAATACTTCAATCCCAACATAACTAAAAGGTGACATTATTCATCTTCCTGTAGCCCTTTTTTCAAAACTTCATCTTAAAACAATCACTAGCTCTAAGAATAAAAAACGTTAATGTTCCCAACTTTACTGTATGTCCATTGAAGGGTTAATTTCCTATTCTACCTCCATAACTCTGAAGCTGTCTTCCTTCTAATTACCTTCCAAACAAAACCAATTACCAACAAATAAAGCTCAGGTTCCTGAATGTGGAACCTAGGGCTTTTCACCAGCCCAACCCCACCCCCATTTCCCAGCTGCACCTCATGCACATAGTCACCCAACACAAGTTAAATAGTCTTTCAATCGTCCTGCTTTGCTCATACCACTTTTGCCACCTGAAATGCCCTGGTCCTTCTAAACCTCATTCTCCAGAAATATGACCTACTTTGTCTGCAAGGCCTTTCCAATCCTCCTCAAGTAAAAATCAATCATTTCTACCTCTTAAAACTTATTAGACTTGGCTTAAAACCTACTGGACTTAGGGCAATGCAGATAAAGAACTCTGCCATCAACAGAGAATCCTCGACTGTACAAGAGCTGCTCTTGCTAATATTCTCCCTGAAGTGAATAAACATTTTTACTTACTTTTACAATCTACATCTGCCTTCTTAATAGTAATAGGAAGTGTTTCATACACCTTGGAAAGCTAAATAAAAGTCTATCTCAGTTCAAATTATTCATCCTTTTTTGGTCCATGCATACATGCACTACAGTTTCCAACTTCTTACAAAGCAATCAATTGTCACTAATGGAATGTCACTTTTTACCACATAATATAGCAATTAAATCTCAAACAAGGCATAACTCTTGCAAAGTATTGGGAAAGTCCACCTATCGTAGAAAATCATCAATACAATATCACTATGTAATTCTTACAGTCTAAAAAAGTTATTTAACAATAAGCCAACTACTGCACTAAAAAAAGAAATCCTGGAGGCCGGCCCCGTGGCCGAGTGGTTAAGTTCTCACACTCTGCTTCGGCGGCCCAGGGTTTCACCAGTTTGAATCCTGAGTGCGGACATGGCACTACTCGTCAGGCCATGCTGAGGCGGCGTTCCGCATGCCACAACTAGAAGGACCCACAACTAAAAAATATATACAACTATGTACTGGGGGGCTTTGGGGAGAAAAAGGAAAAAAATAAAATCTTCAAAAAATAAATACATAAAATAAAGTCTTTAAAAAAAAAAAAGAAAGAAATCCTTAGCTTTTCCACCTTGCCATCAACTTGAGTGATACGAACACATGTACAGTAAACAGTGGTCGGGCTCTAGAATCAGACAGTATGGATCTGTCCAAATCCCTTCTCTGCCTTTCTAGCTGTGTGACCTCTGTTGCTTAACCTCTCCGAAATTCTGTTTTCTCAGCTCTAAACAGGGGAGAATCACAGCACATACTTCATATGGTTGCTAGAAAGACTAAATTTGTCAAGCCACTTTTAAAGGGCTTATATCAGAGACTGGCACATCATAAACAAAACATTAGCTGCTATTATAGTTTCAATGAAGCCCTGGTCCGAGTTTCACACAAAAATATACCAACTAGTTTGCTATGAAGTTCTGCTTCACCTTCGCAAACTATCCACTAAAATCCAGCCAGCCATCTTTAAAATCAGCTACCTCTATTTAAAATGGACAGTTGGAATGAGGGTCAATATGTCTAAGCACAAATTGAAGGGGTTTTAAAACTAAAAACTTACAGAAAGAAATCTATTTAAATGCGAAGAAAGCCCAAAAAGATTAAGTTGATTAGGGTCAGCAGCAGAACCTAGTTCAATGCTTTCTAATGCAAGCTCATTGTTCAAAATTAGAAAAAAGTATGAAGAAGAAAATAAAGACTATCTGTAATTCCACAACCATCCCCCTCCCACCATACACGGCCACAATCAGCATTTAGATAAATATTCCTATGCAATCCTAATAAAACTAAATACCCCCAATTCAGTTTGTTTCTCCTCAACGTATGCTCTGAAAAATCTTCAGTGGCTTAATTATTCCCTCAGGATTTTGACATGGAACGAGATATGTGAAGGAAACATATCTACTACTTCCCACTCGCCAGTAACTTTCAAAATATGCACACAGCCTGCATCCAATCCCTATCTATGGTAAGCAGCCTCTTGTCATCCAAGCAGGTCCCGCTCCCACAGCTTTCATTACTGAGCCTTCATACACCAGGCAGTGTGCTGAGCATTCTACACTTGATTCTCCCAAATACTTTGAGAAAACAACTATTACCGACACCATTTTATAAACGAAGAACTGTTTGAAGTTAACGTGTCCAGAAAAATAACTAGTAAACATTAGAGTCCAGGACTCAAAATCAGGACTATGGAAGTCCAAATCCCATACATACATACTTCTGTCCTGCCTACCAAACCCGTTAGAGTTACTCCTCCTTCTATACCTTCACTCAGACTGTCCCAATCCTTTCCCTTATGCGATCTAATCTTATTTACTCAAGCCCCACTCCTGCCTTTCCTCACCACTCCATCCCCCACTGACGTAACCTCTCCTCTGAACTCGATATTTTGTCTGTACTTAACAACCTTGTCCATAATTGTACTCTCGTATTCTATTTACTGTTGCTCTAATTCATTCGTATTTCCAACTAGAATGGTTACATCTCCAAACAGCAGGAATCTTTATCTTACACTTCCTTTATACTCCACACAATACCAAGTCAGGGCTGCTAAAACTTAAGTACTCAGACACTTGCTGCTTGACTTGCATTACTTTTCCTCCATTCTAAATTACAGGTTGACATTACAGCAAGTTAATTCAAATCAAGTTCAAGACTCCTCTGTTCTAATCTTTAAGTCCTAGAAATAACAATCTTTTTAAGCCAGAGAACAGAATTGTCCTCCCTTTCCCGGGTAAGAGATACTACTAACCAAATATTTAAGCACATTCTAACAGAATATTATGAACAGTTGCAATCGGCACAGCTCCTTGAAAGGTACAGTCTCATGTTTATAAGTGTACAAACTCTTCTCAGGACATTAGGATAGCTGTTTCTCTAATTCATTTTCTTAAACAATATAAGAAAATGAGTTTTTCGAAGAACCCACGGTAGTATTTAGACTATCAAACAAGAGATGTAGGCGGAAATGGTTATTACACTAATCAGAGTATCTTCTGGTTACTGCCTTGGCCCTGAACTAGCAAGTACCCCAAAAAGTTGATATCAAACAGACCAAACAACTCATACTTATGAGATACACACAGCAAATTCTTGAGTCAATAAGATTTGCACATTAAAAGCTACATATTTGATAACCCTAAAGGCAAACTTGTATAGATTTCATTTTACTGTCCCAATATAAAATCCATTAATAAAGAGGATTAATAAAAAATACAAAAAGGCAAATAATAATAGCAATATTAGCAAATACTTAGGCAGTATTTACTATGTGTCAGGCATTATTCTAAACACTTTATATAGTTTTAACTCATTATAATCCTTGCAACCCCCAGTAAGGTAGAGAAATCACTTACGTTCCTGGTATAAATTAATCCCTTAAATTTTTGCAAAGTATCCTGGCAATACGTTCTGAAACTCTAAGCATATATATCCTTTGCCCAAGCAATTTCACGTCTGGAAATCTATCCAACAAAAATAAAAGTATTAACATGTAAACATAAATATAAGAGACTACTTGTTGAAGAATTATTTCTAATAGCAAAAAAAAATTAGGCACAACCTGAGTGTTTGAAGAAAACGTGTTACAGCCATAACATGGAATATTACATATTTAAGGAGGCAAATTCATATTTATTGACTCTCAAAGATGTCTAAAATATAAGCGAAAGACAACAGTTACAAAATATAGTATGATCTTATTTGTTGAAACACACATATACCTTACATATATTTGTGGAAGTTCAGAAAAAGTATGCAAGCATACACAGCCAACAGATGGAGAGGAAACTTAATTTTACTTTAGCCCTTTAGTGTCCTTACTGTTACAGCAAACAAGTATTCCGTTAAGTCAGTTCACAAAGAAAAAGGTTTAATTTAGGAAAGTCAATTTAGACCCTAATGACATAAAGTTCCTGTAGATTACTTCTACCAATTTTGTATACAAGGTTGTATTTTAGTTCTTAAATGATTCAAAGAAACTACTTTCATAACCTCTGCAACTAGACATATGAGGGGGAGTGGTCTGAGCAGCCTGAAGCTTTAGTTAACAAATCAGTTTTCCTTTTCTTTGAATCCAAAAGCTTCAAGCCATCTTGCTGCTCCACTACATCTACCCAACATGCAAAGACACTTCAGAGAGGAATAATTTTCTTGCACAAATAAATCAAACGTTCATCTGCCAGTTAATGAGAAACTATACATACTTCACCTTTTGATCTCTCAAGGGCAGTTATTAATAGAAAATTTCATCTCTACGAATTCCTAATATATTGTTTTATTAGGAACTAAGTCCATGAAAATAATATGAACAATTCATACACAGAATTATTTTCAGAAGCAACTCATTTCTACACTATAAAGTGCTCATTTTGCAAAGTATGACCCAATTAACTTCTGTAACATTTGGCAGTCCAATAACATTTTTATTCCAAAGAAGCTTTAAAGTTGTACCCCCTCCTATTGTAATAACCCAACTAACCATAAAAGTAAGCTTTCCATCTTATTCCAAAGGCTATCGTCAAAAAACATCAACACAGACACTCGTAATTTAAAACTCCAAAGTTTATCTCAAAACCACCCACACTTCTCTCCCATGCTACCACACTAGGGGAGAGCAACATCAACTCCCAGATGGACTAAGTATTGCAACAGCCTCCTAAATATCCCCTGCTTCTTCTCTTGCCCTTCTCAAATAAACCCATTCTCCACAAAAAAGCAAATAACATTTTTAAAATATAAGTTGGATCACCTCCCACCGCACCTAGATAAAAACGCCTACCATGATTTACAAAGCCCTGCCATAATCTAGTCTGCCCTAACCCCTCTCCAGGTTTATCTCACACCATTCTCTCAAGTGGCTCAAGAGCAGCTATGATCCTCTCACTCTATGAAGTGTGCCAAGCTCTTCTTGTCTCAGGTCTTCCTCACTTTCTACTACTTCTGCCTGGAACAGCTCTTCCTCAGACCCACCACAACCTCCATGGTAAATTCCTACTCATTCTCAGGGTCTCAACTTAAATGGCACTTCTTTAAGAGCACCTTCAACCTCCGAACTATATCCAATTTAAGTACAATTTAAATTAGGTCCCCCTGTCATCCTATTTTGTACTTCCCCATCTGGGCCTTTAGCACAGTTAGTAATTATATATTTGTTTGGCATCTAGCTTTTTCCACTAACCACGTCCACGGTGGCAGGATCGTGTTTATTTGTTCATCAGAGTACCTCCAGTGCTTAGCACCATGGCTGGCATATAGGAGGCACTCACTATTTGCCAAAATGAAGGAAGCCTACATCTGATGGAAAAGCAAGAGTCTCTTCTGGGTAAGACTCAACTGGCTGCTCAAAAACTGAATCCAAATCCTATTATAGCCACAATTTGAAATGAGGTACTTTCATTGTAGCCAACCCTCTAGAACCTGCATCTCATTTCCACTCTCACACTAAAACAAATCTTTATCACACGGTCTCCGAGTACCTCTGAGATACAAATCTATCATTCCATAACCACTACAAAAATCAACCTTTTTGATCCCATGTTCTACTTAGCCAGAGACTCCAACACAGAAATCTAAGCTAATCAAAATCACAGTTCAAAATTACTTAAACGTATGGCATCCCTATAAACTCCTGGGGAAACACAAAGAAAAACATAGAGAAATAACATATAATAATCACTTAACTTAAATAGTATTTTCTTATCGCAATTACATTGTGTATCTGGCCACCCATCATTTAGTCCTTAAGGTAAAATTTTTTTTGAGGTAAACTTAATTGTAACCTGGGAAGATTAACTTTTTTCTTTTTCCCTGAAACAACTCTTTCAGTCCCAACTAATGGAAGTCATGGTAAACTGTTGTAGCTGCAGTTTGCCTAAACGAAAACACAAGCATAATAGTCAAAAAACCCAACAGGAACACCATTCATTACAATATTTGGGATTCTCTTCCCTTTGGAACTAAAGGATGTTCAATTCTAGGCAGGAAAAGACTACGGAGTTACATGCCTAACTCAGTGTTGTAGCCTTTTCAATTCCTTAGGGAAAACTATCTTTACAGATAAAGGAAATGAGGATCCAGAGAGGAAAACAATATCAAATAGGAAATTAATACTTAAAAACAAACTTTAATGCTTTAAAAAACTTCAGCGTACAATACACTTTCTCTGGAAATACAAATAATACCCACTGCTAAAAACTATAAAAATAGGAGGGAGAATGGAGTGTGATTGCTAATAAGTAGACGGTTTCTTTTTGGGGTAATGAAAATGTTTTAAAATTGTGGTAATAGTTGCACAATTTTGTGACTACACCAGTAACAAAGGGGTTAACTGCACAGTATGTGGATTATACCTCAATAAAGCTGTTAAAAGCTATAAACAAAATCGAGAAAAGGACATCAAACGACGGTTTGTGGATCTGGGATGGGTTTTCGAGGAAGCACCTGGGTTAAGTCTAAAATAAGGGACAGAAACTTGACAAGTGGAAGGGAAATGTTTTGAGCCTTCTGGGTAGCAAAGACCAGTCTAGTAGACGGAGCAATCTGGTATGGCTAGCAATCTGCTGAAGGAGCGTGAGAAAAACTAAGGTGAAAAATTGGCCTTGGAACAGTGGCCCTTGAAGGGCCACACGGAGAAAATAGTAAAAGATATGAAGCTTCTTAAAAGACTTTGTCGAAGGGGAAGACAATGAATTGAAAGATATCTCTTTGTATTCAAAAAGTAGATTCTTTTACGCTAACCAAGGAAAGATCAGGGTGAGTCATGAATTTTAGAACTGTGTCTATATTGGTCCCATAACTTACTATAGGTTCTAAAAGTCAGTGAGCCCCTGAGTCATTCATTAACAACTGCGGCCAACACCCTTGTTAGAATGTATTACTGGGAAAGTGGAACGCTGTTAGAGGTTGGATGTGCAGAGGATGATAGTAGAGAATGACCCCACACAGTTCAACATACTGAAATGATGTGAAAAAACCAAAGTAAACGCAAAGGTATCAAGGCACTGATTTTATTCAATCTTTTTCTGACATCTGCCCGTGCCAACCCAGATTCTCCAGGCCTCGGGTGCTCCGTCTTCCTCTCTTCCGGGCGCCGCCCCGCCCCCACTCACGTGGGAATCTGACCGCTCCACCGTCTTGCCGCCGGCAGACGCCAGATCCCGTTCAACTCAACTAACTTTTATTAAGCGCCTGCTGTATGCAAAGCTCCGAACACTGTGTTGGGCTCAAGAAACGTTAGTAAGCCACGAGCCTAGTCTCTGCTCTCCAAAACAGGATCTCGGCCATCCTCCATCCCAGGCCCGCCTTCCCTCTACCTCCTACCCCTGCCCTCCGCCGGTCCAAGTACCTGTTCACAGCCTTCGCTCAGCCCGCAGGCCACCGGGAAAGACCTCGCGTCTGGCGCAGAACCACCTGGCGGGTCGCGGCCACTAGTGGCCTGGCACCCAGTGGGGGTCCCCTACCCACCGGGCCCTCGGCTTGGAACGGAGGTAACTCCCCGGCCCGCGTTCCCCAAGCCGCGAGGGTCGCAGAGCGGAGCAAGCGCCACCTCCCCACCCCCCGCGCACGCGGCCGGCCTGGCCCCCACTCACGGCGTGCAGCGGTCGCTGTACTCGTTAGCAATCGTCTCGATGCCGCCGGCACGGGCCACAGCGACGTAGCAGCTCTGGAAGCCCAAGTCTATGCCCACCACCGACATGGCGCCGGCTACAGCACGGGCTCGAGCCCGGGTCCGGCCGGCGACACAGGACACGGACCCCGGCGGGGCTGGTGCGCAGAGAGCGGGTCACGCGGGCCGGGAGACCGGGGCTAGTGCGGGACGTGCGGGGGGTCCACGCGAGCGCCCAGGTCCTCGGAAGGGGCCGCAGCGAAGGGCGCTGCTCAGGCCGGCGCCGGCTCAGCGGCCGCAGAGGGGGAGCCGGTAGCGGGGGCGGAGAAGATCTCGAAAGATCTCGTTGCGACGAGAGTAAAGCCGCAGCGCGAGAACTGCGAAGGAAAGGAATGTTCTCGCGAGACCCCGGATCAGCCTCCTTTCCTCTTGAGGCCCCGCCCCTGGTTACGTACAAGCGTACGTCACGTCCAGGCACGAGAACCTGGGAAACGACAGGGAGGCTATAGGACGGTTGGGAGGTGGAGTTGGCCGCTTGAGCCTGCGCACACAGCCCGCCGCAGCGGCTCCCCACGGCGCCAAAGAGCAGGGGAGCGCCTCCCCTTGCAGAAGAAAGTAGGAGAGCAAGCTTGAGGCAGAGTACTGAGGAAGCGCCGTTGCCCTACTTCCGCCGTTTCCCTGTATCGCAAAGAAACTTCCGGGGGTGGTGAAACATCCGCCGCCCCTTGGGTTGGGCCTCCAAAATGGGAGTGCGAGCTTAATGTCCAAGTCCGGAAAGCCCTCTCCTGTGCTGCCCTCGGCGTAGGCCGGCCGGTAGAGGACGCGGCCCCGAGCAGAGCCCTGGGTTGGGCTGTGTCCAAGTCAAAGACAGCGCCCTCTCCGGCGGAGGGGAGGAATCCACTCTCACTCCCACCGCCTTGGTTTTTTTCGTTCAGCCTTGTCGCACCGTTTTCTAAACCACTAGTGTCCGTACATCAGACTGAGAGGCTTACGGGACTAAGCCTTTTAACCGCCAGCGCATTCGAAGCGCCATCCTGAGCTGGATGCAAGGGACAGAGATAGATAACACGCTGCCCTAGGTCCGTTCAGGCAAGCCGGTGAGTGGCAGGATTACATGAAGCTAATGAATCTTAAACTTTAGGGCCCCTCGCTTGCACGGGCACCTGGAAGAGCAGGGGGTTGCTGAGAGTTGCAGTGGGGAAGCCAGCTTGCGATCAGAAAGCACTTCTATGTAATAAGCGTTCCTGATAAATTGCTTAAAGAGATCTCGGAAGAAGGAGAATCTGAATCTCCAAGTCTCCTGTAATTTGTTGTGATTTCTTGTGCTAAATATCTACTTTGTGATACTTGTTTTTAAGGGCCCCCGACAGTGTATAAACTTCAACCGCACAAAACCTGAATCCAACCGGTCACGAGGGTAAACAAGTTAAGAAGGATCCTTGTACAGGGTGGCTAGTGTTACATGAACTGAATGGTGGAGACTAGGCAGACTCCCTAGAAAAGCGAAAGGCTGCTTTCAAGTTGGGAAAAAAACAGCAACAGACTCCTCAACAGTCTGGGTTGAGGAGAACTACAAATTCTGTATTGCTGTAGTGTAGTCTGGGTTGAAGATCTCAATCCCAGGGCTAGAACGATTAAATTGGACCATTTTATAAAGTGAATGAACAAAGAAGAAAGTAAGTTTTCGCAAATCTCTGCATTTCCTGCTACCTAGGGACGCACCTCAGTCTCCAATGCCTAAAGCCCACATTATTTGCCTTTAAACTTGCAAATTACCGCACAGTTCCCCACTGGCTAAATCAAACCTGTTTTTGTCTTCAAAAACAAGTACTGAATGCTGGGGGCGGGGGCGGTGGGGGGGGGGTGGTGCGTGTGGAGGCAGCAAGAAAAAGTCTTTGAAAAAAGAGAGCAGGGAAGAACAGATACTTATGTACCCATGTTCATAGCAGCATTTTTCACGATAGCCAAAAGGTGGAAACAACTCAAATCCCAAGTGTCCACTGATGCATGAATGGATTTTTAGCGTATGGCATATACATACAATGGAGTGTTATGCAGCCTTAAAAAGGAACAGAATTCCAACACATGTGACAACATGGATGAATCTTGAAAACATTGTGCTAAGTGAAGGAAGCCAGACCTGAAAGGACAAATTTTGTATGATTCCATTTATGTGAGGCACCTAGAATAGGCAAATTCATAGAGCCAAAAAGTAGAATAGTGGTTAGCAGGGGCTTTCAGGTAGGGAGGAGTGGAGAGTTATTGTTTAATGGGTACAAAGTTTCTGTATGGGATGATGAAAAAGTTCTGGAGATGGATAGTGGTGATGGTTGCATAACAAGGTGAATGTTCTTAATGTCACTGATTTGTACACTTAAAAATGGTTAAAAAATGGGCTGGCCCCCTGGCACAGTGGCTAAGTTCACAAGTTCCACTTCCCCGGCCCGGGGTTCGCCGGTTCGGATCCTGGGTGCAGACATGGCACTGCTTGGCAAGCCATGCTGTGGTGGGCATCCCACATATAAAGTAGAGGAAGATGGGCACCGATGTTAGCCCAAGGCCAGTCTTCCTCAGCAAAAAAGAGGAGGATTGGCAGCAGATATTAGCTCAGGGCTAATCTTCCTCAAAAAAAAATGGTTAAAATGATAAATTTTATGTTATGTATATTTTAACACAAAAAAAGTTATGTTGACCTTCACCTTCCTCTCTCTCCTACTTTTCTCCTGCCTAGGGGATATCGCTAACACCAAGTGAGGAGGATTTTAGGCTGGTTACTTTTAAAACTGCAGATGAGAAGCAGGCTCCAAGGAGCAGAGTTTGCTTGCCCTTTGTTGGGAGGTATTTACATTTGTGAGGGAAACCCCCATCTGTGGGGATGCCTCCCTCTCTGTGCCAGGAAGAAGGGAGATGACCTTGTCTCTAGAAACTCTTAATCAATGCGAAAGGCAAGAACCTAAGTTGGTTACTGTCTGGCAACCTCATGTAACTGATTTAGGGTGGTGGCTTCTGCCCTTTACTTAATCTGATTTGATTCTTATGTAAAAGTTGTGGGACCGCCCAATGGCCAGACCCTACCTGCACTGATACCATTTTAACTTTTTTACATGTTCTTTCCTTTGTTTTGTAAAGAGATGGCTCACATACCTATGCCTTAAATTTAGCCTTACTCTCCAGCAATGTTGGCAGCAGAAGCGGCAGCAGCAGCTCCCCCTGCCCGTGGGTCCTGTCCCCACGCAGCAGCTCTGCCTGCCCATGGGTCCTGTCCCCATGCTGGCAGCAGCAGCTCTGACTGCCCATGGGTCCTGTCCCCATGCTATTCCACACTATTCTCTAAATAAAAGAGCACTACTGCCAGATCTTGAGAGTCCAAGAAATCTTTCTTTTGACTCCTCGGGTCACCAACCCTGCATCACCAAGGACAGTATTGGCCTTAATTATGACAAAGAGTCCTGTCTCCATCTGTCTGCTCTGGATTATTAAGCACTGTGCAAACAGAGGCCACGCTGCCCTAGGCTGAGGTGTCTAATCTACCTAAAGATCACATGTCCGGGTTACAGACTCTGTCTCTGCCTTCCTTCTTGTGGGAGGCCTCCCCAGCCTTTAGCTAAACTGGCACATCTATAGCTTTTTATGTTCCAGCTGCATACCCACCTGCCTTATTTGCCTTGGCACTGCTTTCAGTTCAAAATACCATTGACCCTTTCAATCTTTTTAATGATTTGTCCTTCTCAAAATAAAACATAACTAACATCAGTCACAGAGAGTACTCATCCTGCTATAAATAGTTTCCTGGATCATCGAACTTATAGCTCAAGAGGCTATTCTGGGATATTTAAATAAATGAAGTCAGAAAAAGTTATTTAAGAATTCTAAAGAATCTAAATTGACAAGTTTCCAAGAATCACAATTGTGAAGCAGTAAAGTTGCCAGAATATTTAATGTTGGAGGCACTGTGGTTGGAGCACAAATTATTTTCATTCAGCAGAGCATCTTGAGTATTTTAGAAGGAGGTCGTTAAATGCCTTTGTCTGGTACAATGATTAAATTTAGTTCTAAGCAATCAGGAAGGTTTTTATGTGTTTGTTTTAAGTATACAGTGTTCAAAGGCTGCCCACCACAAGACAAAAGGTTCTCAGTCAGTTGGGAATTCATAATCTTCTCTGCCAAGTGTCCCACGGAATCCTGTCCTGTGCTCTGGAGCAGTGTCTGCAATTCTTTGCTTCACGAGAAAGCTACAAGCTCAGATCGTGTGTTTCCTGGCCTCCCTGTTATCACAGAGAGTGGACCAGTGCCCTTAGTCAAACCAGCACTCCTTACTTAAACTAATAACTCAATAACAATGGTAGTTACCTGATGTCTAGCTCCTACAGTACATGCTGGATATTGTGCTGAGTAATTTGGATATCATAATCCATTTACTCTTCATAGCAAAGCCATTAGGTAGGTGTTATTTTTCAGGTTTATAGATGAGAAAACTGGGACCCGATGAGCTTAAGGAACTTGTTCAAGGTTACACAGCTTTTAAAACTCTTACTCCAACACTCATCTCCTACAGCTACACCACTGCTTTCTTTAAGCTCATGTTCCTTATAAAGGCTCATTGAAGTAAATATGGGAAACACAAAGAGTAAGAGAAATAATTCACCTAGAGTCATTCACTGTTGACATTTTGGAATACTTTCCTTCCTTTCAGTATTTTTGTTATATCTGATGGTTGAATTTGGTTATGTCTTTTTTAACATTGGGTTAAACAAGCCTTTCCCAAACTGTGTTCCACAGGACAATGTTCCATGAGATATTAATAGGTTACTATCACCATTTTAAAGGCTCTGAGAAGTCCTATAGGAAATTTGTTTAACTTTGTTCAATCATAAATACAAGTATAAATATAAGAAGTACTGGTTAGGGAGTAGTAGAGCACAATTTAGTCTGCTTTTTCCCCCTCAAGCATTTTTCTAATCATAATGCTCTTCTGATATAAAAACTACCATTACAGTTCACTTATAACTCCAAATTGGCTGAAATCCTAGCATCCTTCCTCACTGTCTATCAAACTGCTTACATAGTAGCACTATGATCTCATTCTGAGGTCCTTCCTCAAGCCCCACATTTTTGCCCTTATTCGGGCTGATTACACTTACGCATATGGCTTGCAGTATGGTTATCAGTCCCAGCCCTTTCCCTCTTTATAATCTTAAAATGCTACATGAACTTGGCAGAGATTTCTCCAGGCCACACAAGCTGATATGATCATGAAAATTTAACCCCTTCATTGAGATCCCTTGATCACCAATAATTTTCCTGGCCTGACTCACAACCTTCTTATCTGGCTCCACCCTCTCCTCAACCAGCCCCAGGCTCAGCCTTCTTCCACCTCTAGCAGCTGACATTCCAACTCCACCCCAAAGTCCTGCCTGTTGGTCTGGTCTGCTGAGAGCAGAAGCGTAACTGACCTGCTCCGCCCAGCTCTGCTCAGGCTTGTCCTGTTCCTGAGTATAGAGGGACTCCCCCAGGGGCTATCCTGCCCTAGTAGCAGGTGCCATCATCTTTCTACAAATTACAAAATTTCCTTTACCGTCTTTTAACTGTCAAATTCATCACGACTTGTATTCTGTGCTGAGTTTCTTTTCAGTTGAATACAGCTCGTTTGTCTCAGGACAGAATGTTCTTTACTTTGTGCTCTACAACTCAAAAACAGTGATTTTAGGGGCTGGCACCATGGCCGAGTGGTTGGGTTTGTGCACTCTGCTTCAGCGACCCCGGGGTTTCACCGGTTCGAATCCTGGGCACGGACATGGCACCACTCATCGGGCCATGCTGAGGCAGCATTCCACGTACCACAACTAGAAGGACCCACAACTAAAATACATATACAGCTATGTACTGGAGGGCTTTGGGGAGAAAAAGGAAAAAAAATCTTTTAAAAAAAACCAGTGATTTTAAAAGGCCCTGTATCCTCTGATAATAATTCACTTTTCAGTGTTCCTGATTAAAGAGGAATCTGAGTATGAATATTTGTAATTTGATAAAGAATCAGTGTTACTATGAACAGAGTTGCTATGAACAAGTTCATGTGGCCTTCTGCCCATACATTGCTTCACAACCAAAGGAGGACCATTTGTTTTCTTGTTGACATGTAGTTAATGTTCAAATGCAATGTGAGTTCAAAATCTAAATATATCACAGACGATTACAGTTTGACACTTGAATGCCAGCAGTGCAAGCCCTAACTCAGAGGAGAGTGACTAACATATTTTCCTAGCAATAGCACAGGAATCCATCCCTATGGCCAAAGGCAGCAACAGCAGCAACAAGCAGGCTGAAACAAGAGAGGAAATGATTTGAGCTCACAGGAAGCATCAGTTTCTCTTCCAGATAAGACAAAGACAAGACTGGAAAAGGTGGCCAAAAGAAGCTTCCACTATGGAGACATTACATAACAAAAAGCATGATAAGAACTGTATGTATTCCTGAAATGCTTTAAAAGAACGAAGTACTCAGCAGAGAGTAGAAATGTGGTTATAAGTCATTTTTCAAGACTGGATGACTGGCCCTTTAAGAATACTATTTAGTCTGGGGCTGGCCGGTGTCTCAGCCCTTAAGTGTGCACGTTCCACTTCGGTGGCCTGGTGTTCGCGGGTTTGGATCCTGGGTGCCGACATGGCACTGCTTGGCAAGCCATGCTGTGGAAGGTGTCCCACATATAAAGTGGAGCAAGATGGGCACCGATGTTAGCTCCAGGCCAGTCTTCCTGAGCAAAAAGAGGAAGATTGGTGGCAGATGTTAGCTCAGGGCTAATCTTCCTCAAAAAAAAAAAAAAATACTATTTGGTCAATTAAACATGGATGTATTTTGTGCCATTTCCACTAAAGACAAAAGTTTATTTCTGAAGAAAGAGAAGTGAAGTGACCCTAGATTCCAGCTGAATATCCTGTCTGCCTTCAGCATCCAACACCAGAGAGCAGAGCTTGGGATATCTTTTCTTGTTCCAATAGTATTAGCACATACTCGGAGTAGTCAGGAAGAAGTCACACATTCATCTTTGGCATGTCTATCTTACCCCTAAATGAGATCCAGGGGCCCAAGAACGCCCCACCTGCCCTAAAGGATCTCCTCCAGTCCTTGAGAATGTCAGCGGAGTACCTAAAATGCCTCCATCAGGGCTTCTCTCTAATGCTCTTTGTTAGTGCTTCTCTAAAAGTAAAACCCCCTTCCAAAGTGGGGGGAACACAGCAACAATCTGGCATCTCCATCTCATCTGTAAATGAGCAGAAGTA
The DNA here is from genome assembly GCF_037783145.1 of Equus przewalskii. Taxonomy (NCBI): domain Eukaryota; kingdom Metazoa; phylum Chordata; class Mammalia; order Perissodactyla; family Equidae; genus Equus; species Equus przewalskii. Next base: position 41,696,443 of record NC_091843.1, read on the forward strand.
TAACCATGTGATTGAGAGGAAGTTCATAAATGAGCTCCCCCACTCCACCCCCGCAACACAGACAGACACACACACACACACACAAACATGCCACTCAGCATTTACTTTCAAGTTCCTTAGGTGACTCTCTTCCTCTAGGATTTTCAATGGAATTTCCTAAAGCATGCAACACATTTTCACTGCAACATTTGAGAGTTGCTGCTACTCGTGCAGCAAAGCTGGCCACTTGTCCCTCCACTGCGAGGAGCAGCTCTCTTGACTAAAGGTGTGGTTGCTAGCATCAGAGCCGTCCTGTCAGAACTGCAAGAGGAAAGAGGAAACACAGTGTAATGAAGCAGTAATAATTACAGCTGTGATACTGGTAACTGAAAAGACACAGACAAATGAAAATAAACGTCCAGAAACAAACCGAAGTATGAGAATTTAGTATATGATACTAAATTCAAATAATTTCAAACTAGTGAGAGAAGAGTTGATGTTGGGACTTTAGGTAACCACTTGGGAAAAAAATTTAAATCCCTGCCTCAAACCACATGCAAGAATATATTCCTGATATGGGGCTGGCCCCGTGGCCGAGTGGTTAAGTACGCGCGCTCCGCTGCAGGCGGCCCAGTGTTTCGATAGTTCGAGTCCTGGGCGCGGACATGGCACTGCTCATCGGACCGCGCTGGGGCAGCGTCCCACATGCCACAACTGGAAGAACCCACAACGAAGAATACACAACTATGTACCAGGGGGCTTTGGGGAGAAAAAGGAAAAAATAAAATCTTTAAAAAAAAAAAAAAAGAATATATTCCTGATAAATATTTATAAGTTTACAAATAAAAACCTTTCACAAAATTATAAAAACAAAGCCATATAATTACCGGAAAATAAAGGTGAATATATACATATATATTTCTGCAAACACACACACATATAGTGAACTTTTGTAAACATAACACCAAAAGACAAAAAGAGTGAAAGCAAAGATAGAAAAATGAATGCAAAAAAGACCATAACCAAAATGAAGGGCAATAAATACAGAGTTAAGAAAAATTACCCAAAATTTGGAGATAAGACAAAAAGATTACTGCTTGCTATTTCAATATCATACTAAAACATTGTCTAACAAGCCCACCTAAGGGCCATTATGATTCTTTAGGAAAATATAACTTTGTTTGACTTGCCATTTTCTATTGATTAGGGCCTATACTCTGTAAAACTAGATGTTAACATATAGAAGATTGATAAGTTGCAAATGGTTTTTGCATGGGAGAGATGCAAATGATTTCTGTCTGGTAGAAAACATATTCCCAAAGATTATGCTTTTATTGCTCTGTAGAACAATAACAAGTTTTGTATTTAATTTAGCAATCTAATTTCAGCATACTTTCTTTCATTTCAGTCTCAAGTTCTCTGTTGAATAAGGTGGTCCCCTCAGTGATGAGTTAAATAAATCACTGACATGTCTCATATATATTTGTATGTTTTTAACTTTTAAAAAATTATACTTTGTCCTAAAAATGTTAAATACAGTATTACCATATGATCCAGCAATTGCACTCCTAGGTATATACCTGAAAGAATTGAAAGCAAAGATTCAAATAGGTACTTGTATACCAATGTTTATAGCAGCATTATTCACTATAGCCAAAATGTGGAAACAAGCCAACTGTCCATCAACAGATGAATGGGTAAACAAAATGTGGTATATACATACAATGGAATATTATTCAGCCAAAAAAAGGATGAAATTTTGACACATGCTACAATATGAATAAACCTTGAAAACATTATGTTAAATGACATAAGCCAGACACAAAAGGATAGTGTATGATTCCACATATACGAGGTACTTAGAATAAACAAATTCATAGAACATAGAATAGAGGTTACCAGGAGCTATGGGGAGGGGTGAGTCTGAAGTTTTTTTCAATGGGTACGGAGTTTCTATTTGGGATTGTGAAAAAGTTCTGGAAATGGATAGTGGTGATGGTTGCACAACATTGTGAATATACTTAATGCCACTCTATTGTACACTTAAAAATGATTAAAATGATAAATTTTGTTATGTATATTTTACCACAATAAAAACATTTATTCTGGGGCTGGCCCCGTGGCCGAGTGGTTAAGTTCGCGCGCTCTGCTGCATGCGGCCCAGTGTTTCGTTAGTTCGAATCCTGGGCGCGGACATGGCACTGCTCATCAGACCACGCTGAGGCAGCGTCCCACATGCCACAACTAGAAGAACCCACAACAAAGAATACACAACTATGTACCGGGGGGCTTTGCGGAGAAAAAGGAAAAAATAAAATCTTTAAAAAAAAAAAAAAACATTTATTCTTTGACAACAGCTTGGGAAAAATATTACTAATATATATAACACCAAAGAGATGATATTCTTGATATATACATAGTTGTCATTAAGTCAATCAGAAAAAAAAATGGACTAACGATTAGAAGTTCACTAAAGAATAAATACAAATGGCAAATAAACATATAATGTTCAACCTGACTCAGAATTTTGTGTGCGTGTGCATGTGTGAGGAAGATTGGCCCTGAGCTAGCATCTGTGCCAGTCTTCCTCTGTTTTTTGCATGTGGGACACCACCACAGCATGGCTTGATGAGCGATGTGTAGATCTGCACCCGGGATCCGAACCCACACACCCTGGGCCACAAAGCAGAGCTCACAAACTTAACCACTATGCCACTGGGCCAGCCCCTTCACTTGGGATTTTTTAAAATGCTAATTAAAACAATAATGAAATTCCATTTTCTCATACCATATTGGAAAAAAATAAAGCAAATTACAATACCCAGTACTGGCAAAGGAATAAAGGAAACCATGACCAGGTTCAGTCTTCCTAGAGAGTATTTTGGGAAAAGTGTGCATACTCTGTGACAATAGTTTTACTTCAAGGAATATATCCTTAAAAAATGACAGGCAAGGGGCTAGCCCCATGGCATAGTGGTTAAGTTCAGCACACTCCGCTTCTGTGGCCCAGGTTCATGGGTTCGGGTCCCAGGCACCAATCTACACCACTCATCAGACACACTGGCAGCAAACCAAATATAAAGTAGAGAAGGATTGGCACAGACGTTAGCTCAGGGCTAATCTTCCTCAGCAAAAAAAAAAGACAGGGAAGTGTGCTTCCCATGTGTATACAAGAGAGGACGTATAGTAGATTGCTTAAGGCTCTGCAGCCCTACAACCTGGGCTTGAATACCAGTTCCACCAGGTATTGCTTGAGTGACTTTAGGCAAGTGGCTTAATAGTGTGTAAGCCTCAGTTTCCTCGCCTGAAAAATGGGAGAAATACTGTAATAGGACCTACCTCATAGGATCAATGTAACAACGAAATAAGATAGTTAATATAAAATGTACGTTGCCTGACACACAGCAATAGCTCAAGTGTTAGAGATAGTTGTTATTATTGTAGCTCTAACTGGATATTGCGTGAGATTTTGAGATTTTTCCCAGTTGTCCCAGAATTGGTGATTAGGACCCACAGGTGAGAACAAAAAAGTGCTAACTAACCCACACCCTTAAGAAAATTGCCAGTAATTGGAGCCAGCCAACTCCCCCAAGAGAGTAGGCAAAAACAGTCTAGCGTTTCCAGCCTCCTCCCCGCTTGACCTACCCCAACCCTCCATCTCTGTAGGAGAAGTGGGGAGGAGTGAAAGGGAGATGGTGATTTGCTTTGTGGGGAGTACAGAATTACTTCATCCTGAGAAGAGATTTCCTCCTCCCAGTAGGAGAGGGGTGGAAGGTGCTGTCTCTCAGGGGAAGACAAGTGAGAAGGGAAGCTCTTGTAAAGCCTAGAGAGAGATGCATGCAAGGAGGGGAGATCTCCATTGTATGCCTTAGTTAGCCATCTGCTGAGGCTGAGGGCCTGTGCTTGCCAGTTTTCTCCTTTGAACAAAGGAGGGACAAATATAAACAAAGGAGAAGAACACTGGAGAGAGCTGGCTATAAAGTACTAATAGAGGAAAGTAGTCTGGTGTGACAAAGGAATATATATTTCCCAGGGATCCACTGTACATTGAAATAGGTGGCTAAACCTGGAGTGTCTCACCAGACCCTACCCCAGCAGGCTGGTGGGTAGGAGAGGGACCCCTGAAAGTAAAGGCAGCAGTTGAGAAGGAATGGTCAAGCTGGACCTGGGATCTCCCTCATCAGGGAACTGTGGAGTGGGAGGTCCAGAGGGTCCCTCCAAAGACACCTATACTGGACACCTGCCACACAGTGGAAATTAACACAGAGGCCCCTCAGCATAAACGAGAGAAGCAGGGACAACCAACAAAGAGAGCATTACAGACACACTCAGGCTAGTATGAAAGCTTTTGAGTTGAGATTTCTGTTACTTCTAGCGAAAAGTATCTTAATATATTTCTTTCTCTGTAGACCAGATTTCCCTCTCCACATACTGGCTGCCCCTCAGCTTAGAATGTACATGCTTTAAGCGAAGCCCTACACAGGGATGAAAACTGAAGAACTTCAGTTCTAATATAAAATTCCCAGGTAAGAGACCTTAATTGATCCAACTTGTTTGGTAAGTGTATAGCTGGAAATATAGGGTCGCTATCACTCAGTCTCAGAGGACCGTCGTGAGCTGGAAAGACATCCCAAAAGATGTCTCACAGTGTTGATAAAGTGAGAGAAAATGTTGTGCCCCAGAATCCTTGAGAGCTGAGGAATTGCAGATAGGCTTGGGTGGGCTTTGAAATAAACATTATATATAGGGGGCAAAGAGGTTTATTTACTATACCTCACTTTCCGGAGAGTTTCATGAGGTGATGTGTAGGGATTGTAAGGTTTTGGAAGGGGTCTTAATCTGAGAGGAAATGAGGGAGGTCATTGATTGCCAGAGAGAGGGAGAGAGGGGTCATATCATCTACAATGTGACTAACCTCTGCTGCAGCCCATCGATCTTCAATCAAATCAAGAGATGCTGGTATTATCAGATTTCTGGTGGGCACCTGCAAGAAGGATGCAGCTTCACATCCAGGTATGACCTGGGACAGGAACAAAGACAGAGAAGCCGAAGAGGAATTACACCACTAAAAGTGTAGAGTCGTCTTTGAATTACCCCAGACCCTGGATGTTGGAGCCAAGTTTACCCAATTCTCTAAGAATACTGAAGCCCCTAGGTGGTATCTGGGTTACAATTTTAATAGCAAAAGAAAAGGAAACCACAAAGATTTCATCAACAGCAACAGCAGCCTGATTAAACAACCTGTGATTAACTTAAATCCGACTAACTACAAGTTGGAATCCTAATCCTTCACAGATTAGGGTTTCTTTGCTCTGTTTCCCTATCTGCAGTTGGCCTGGTGAAATGGAAAGATGAGGAGTTTCAAAACTCTTAAGTGTTCTTTAGACTCTAAGAATTCCAGCCTATATTTGCTTCTTGGGGCACCAGCTGATCCAAGAAGTCAGATTTCCTGGGAACCTGAGTACATTGAGCTGCTTTTGTTGTTGTTGTTGAGGAAGATTGGCCCTGAGCTAACATCTGTTGCCAATCTTCCTCTTTTTGCTTGAGGAAGATTTGCCCTGAACTAACATCTGTGCCAGTCTGCCCCTATTTTGTATGTGGGACGCCACCACAACATGGCCGACAAGTGGTATATGTCCGCGCCTGGGATTCGAACCCGCAAACCTGGGCCGTGGAAGCAGAGCACATGAAATTAACCACTACACCAAGGGGCTGACCCTTTATGGGCTGTTTTCTTGCATACTGATTCATATACCTTGAGGCCTTAAAGCAATTAGGTGGTGGGAGCAGGGATTTCTGTGATTTCTAGCCCACATTAAGCCAAATTTGGCCTTGAGGTAGAATGGGAAGGTGGTAAGTACCTTGAAAAAAATTTTCAAAAATAGAATGTAACTTAAGTAGAGAGAGAGAGGGGTCATGTCACAACTTTAAATATTACTGAAGCCTATTTGTTGTTTGAATTTTATAGCATTAAGATTGGAAGTAGCTGGGTCGGCCCCGTGGCCAAGTGGTTAAGTTTGCGCACTCCGCTTTGATGGCCCAGGGTTTTGCTGATTCGGATCCTGCATGCAGACATGGCATCGCTCATCGGGCCATACTGAGGCAGCATCCCACATGCCACAACTAGAAGGACTCACAACTAAAAATACACAACTATGTACCAGGGGGCTTTGGGGAGAAAAAGGAAAAATAAACTCTTAAAAAAAAAAAAAGATTGGAAGGAGGGAGAGGCAATTTTTCTAAAGAAGGAAACATGGGATATCATGTGAGACTCTGGACTGTTTAAATATCTAGAACAAGGATTCATGGTGATTTACTAGTATGGTTATTACAGTGCCACTATTTAACTTTGAACAAAGGTTTGTGTCTTCTGCTTTAAGGAAAAGTTTTCAAATTTAGTTCCATGGGAATTAAATTGTGACAGTTTGCCCACTGTAGAGCTATTTTCTTTATGTGCCCAGTACCCCTTCTCTTCACCACTCTGACAAAAGGGGTAGGCATAACCCAGGCTGAATCTTTCACGGCACCTCCTCCCACTGGGCCACAAAGATTGAACCAGAGATAGGCAGCTATCGGATGTCGCTCTTCTCAGGGATGCCTCACCTGCAGCTGGTAGAGAACATTCTTTCTCTCTTCTCTGTCTTGACAGTATTGAACTTTACCTAAACCCTGTGTTCCTGGAAATCTGAGATGGTTGAGAAATTCCCCCCACCCTTTCAAGTTCAGCTTACTGCAAAGAACCACTCTTCCTTGTGTGACATAGATAAGACTCACAGATGACTCCTTTATTTACCTGTGACACAGACACAGAGACTCGAAATTCCCATTCATTGTCTCATCCATGATTATCTGAACTGTCTGTCCCCCTGAAACTAGCCAGACACAAACACTTCCTGCTCAAGCTGACTGACTGAGACGCCCTGATTACAACAACAATTCCAAATGTAAAATCACCGCACCTATAAGTTGTCTACTCCTCTGTATAAAAGTCTCCAGACAAAACTACCCTGCTGAGACTCTGTGATCTTCAGATCTGGGATGCTCTCCCTATTGCAATAGCCTGTATAAAACCAGTTTGCTTATTAGTTTGGTTTGTGTCTTTGACAGGGTGTGGAATTGTAAGGATGTCTTCCCAAGGCTCCAGTGGCCATATTCCCAGCCATAGAGAGAGGTCTGAGGGACTGAGGCTACTAGTCAGAGGGAAGTAGAGACTTGCTTGTCTCGCAAAGCCATCACAACCCTGATGGTGGGCCTAGCTGCCTAGAGCTGCCATGCTCTGGCATCTACCAGTGTCTGTCCCTTAAATCCCCTTAGTTATAAGGGTTATTTTGATTTTGATTTCTGTCACTTGCAACCTGAGTAGCCCTGACTAATAAATCCACCACATTTAAAACTCACCTTGCAAGCCTGGTAAGTATCTTCATGTAAAAATGCTCTGGATCAGGGGCCAGCCTGGTGGTGCAGCGGTTAAGTTTGCATGTTCCGCTTCAGTGGCCTGGGGTTCACCAGTTTGGATCCCTGGTGCAGACCTATGCACCACTTGTCAAGCCATGCTATGGCAGGCATCCCACATATCGGAAAATGGTCACAGATGTTAGCGTTCCTCAGCAAAGGAAAAAAAGGAGGATTGGTAGCAGATGTTAGCTCAGGGCTAATCTTCCTCAAAAAAAAAAAAATGCTGGGGATTTAGTTCACCTTGAGGATTTATCAACGATAAAAAGCCCTTCACATGGATGTTAACTAGATTTATTATAGTGATCATTTCGCAATATATACAAAATATACAAATACTGAATCGTTATATTGTACACCTGAAAGTAATATAATGTGATATGTCAATTGTACCTCCAAAAAAAAAAAAAAGCCTTTCATGACATTTATTTTTAAATGGTTTCATGAAACGTCACTGAAGAAAATGGAAAAGAAACAGAATAGTTAGTATTTTTTAAATGCAGAGACAGAGCATGAATGTTTTGTCACAGAAATAATCCTGGTCCCATGTGTAATGAATGGAAAGGTATGTTACCTAAAGTGGACAAGATTTACAGATGCTGGTAATAATTGGAAATTTGAGGCAAATCTTAACAATGTCCAGAGTCAATTCAAATTTTACCAAATTCTCAAAAGACTGACACCAGATGGTGCAAAAGAAAGTCTTTACAGCAAATTTACTGATAGCAAGTACAAGAAGAGGATCTGTTGACAACTCCAGAGCCTGCCTTGAACATGAACTGGTGCTATACAAGTGCTTCTTACAGACAGGCAAGCTTCCCAACCCGGAAGTGCTCTTAGGCTGTAAGTGCTTTTTGTGGAGAAGGGTTATCTTGCCATTCTTCTTCATAAAACACACGACGTAAACTGAATCTTGCTTTAGTATTTTTCCACTTGGCATTCTAGTGAAAAATGAGTTGAGGTATATGTTTGGAAGTAGTTTGGAGAGTTTGGGGTTTTTCACTAGCAGCACTGGTCACTCGGAAAAAAATTAAGCTTTTTTCAGTTGTTTTATCTATCACAGAAAAGAGCATTTGATACTATAAAATATTACTTGCTTCATACTTTTTAAACCTTAAGATATATTTTCACAGATGTTACCAAATTTTTACAAATGTTTAATCCATATACACCTAAGGACCTAAGGTAAATTTTGTGTTTTTCTGTAGTTCCTCCATTCACCAAAGGTAAAACTTTAAAAGCCAGAAACTGGGCCGGCCTGGTGGTGCAGCAGTTAAGTGCACACGTTCCGCTTCTCGGTGGCCCCGGGTTCACCAGTTGGATCCCAGGTGCAGACATGACACCGCTTGGCATGCCATGCTGTGGTAGGCGTCCCACATGTAAAGTAGGGGAAGATGGGCACGGATGTTAGCTCAGGGCCAGTCTTCCTCAGCAAAAAGAGGAGGATTGGCAGCAGATGTTAGCTCAGGGCTAATCTTCCTCAAAGGAAAAAAAAAAAAAGTCAAGGGGCCAGCCCAGTGGCGCAGCAGTTAAGTTCGCATGTTCCACTTCTCGCTGGCCTGGGGTTCGCTGGTTCAGATCCCGAGTGTGGACATGGCACAGCTTGGCATGCCATGCTGTGGTAGGCGTCCTACATATAAAGTAGAGGAAGATGGGCACGATGTTAGCTCAGGGCCAGGCTTCCTCAGCAAAAAGAGGAGGACTGGCAGTAGTTAGCTCAGGGCTAATCTTCCTCAAAAAAAAAAAAAGTCAAAAACTTACGAAATAATTTTGTCTAGACTGAATAGAAAAGGTGAGTCTATGTGAAACTCAAATTTTCAAAAAATAAATATATTCTACAGGGAAAGTAATACCTTTTGTAGGTGCTAATGACAGTTATAAAGAACTATCAGAATTCGAGATATAAGAGAGCATCCTCCCCCTAAGGGCCAAGAAATGGGGTTGGGAGTGGTGCGGAACTGGGAAATACAAAAAGCCGACACCTCCATCCCATTCCAGATGGACCACTGTGGTGGTCGAACTCTCACTCCTCATGTCTCTTGTGCAGCATTTGCATTGTGATGTGTCAAATCACTGAGAGAATGTTCTGTCTTGATCGAGTGGTGGGTGCATCTTTTGTGGTTACACAGTTGTATACGTATGTCAAAATTCATCAAACTATATAGTTAAAATCTCTGCATTTTATTGTATATAAATTATACCTCAACTTTAAAAAAATATTACATATAAATGACCTAGCACAGTCTGACCCTCAATAAATGTAGTTGCTAAAACAAACAAAATCACTGAGAAGCAAAGATCTACTAATGCTGCTTCGGACAATTTAAAATTTCCCAGATAAATATTGTCTGTGGTATTTTAAAATGTGTTATAATTAGTTAAGGTTCAGTTATGGATATAAGACGTATCTACATTTCTCAAAAGAGAACCTCAAACATCTCCTATAAATAGTGGATGGTAATAAGCATTATTTTTTTAATCTCTATTTTCAAGTTTTTCCATAATGAAAATGGATTACTTGTGTTAAAAAAGAAGGGAGGGGGGTGTTTCCAAACTATTGAACTCAAACTAGAATAAAGTCATTTTAGCCTCGGGATCCACATCACAGGGAAGGTGCAGTGGAGGGGTGGGCAGCCAGAGAGGTGCGATGAATGGGGATATGTCTAGAAGAAATATTAGAACATCATTCTGAATTTCACATGAACTTTAATAGAACAATCATCATCTATGTGACTTGGCAACTAAAATGTTTGGATTTAGAGCACAGACGTTTATCATCCTCACCAAAAAAGGGAGTGAGAAAGAGAGCCGAGATGGGGATTTTCATTTCAGCTAGTTTTCTCTGCATGTGCTATATGACATTTCTAAATGTTTGGCCACATGTAGGCCTTTGCAAAACACTGTGCTACCTCTCTAGCTGTATCAGATATGAAAAATTTACATAGAAAGAGCTTGTGGAAAGGTCCTGTCACAGGATATAATGCACATCTTTTGTATTTTCTGCTCATCATTCATCATTCCTTAGGTAGTCCTATAATCTTCCTCATTCTAGTGGGCTGCTAATTGTGAGATCTTACCCCAGACTAGAGGGATGGGCATATCTCAATAAGAAGTCAAGCAAACTCTTACCAGGAGCTTTATTGTTGAGATGAGGCACACAGGTACCACAGGGAGTTGGACCTGGTCATCTGCTGGCAGTAACCTAAAGAAGTAACACACAAGTTCCCAGGACTAAGATCTGGACTTTCCTGGTTCAAGACCTTCTCAAGGCTGGGTGTGCAATTCTTCCTTCTGCACTATGAGCTAGCCAATAAACTGCCAATAAATTCTTTGTTTAGCCAAAGTTTTGTTTTCTATTTCTTGCAATTGAATCCTAAATGATATAAGGGAAGTGGTCCTATATATCTCAAAATAAAACTGGCTGGGGTAGGGAGGTAGGTGTGTAATGGAAAACCTCAGGGCTGTGGGCCTTGGATAAATCACTTAACATGTCTGAGTCTCAGTCCTTTCATTTGTAAAATGGGGATAAACCTTACCTCTGGTGATAAAGTCAAGGATCCTTTTGGGGACAAGATACATAAACCCAACTTGAACCATCTTAATCACAAAAGAGATTTACTGAAGGGAAATTATGATAATCCAAGGAATCGAAGGAGAAGACAATCAAGTATAGGTAGGTCTTTTTCTCTCTGTCTCTCATCTCTGCTTCTCTCAGCATGTCAACTTCCTTCTCTCCTACTGCAAAGAAGTTTAAGTCACCAGAGAGGGAACCTGCAAATCTTGGACTCACAACCACACAGATTTGTGGTTACCTCATGAAGCTATGTCACAGCAAAGTGTTGCATCAAGGTGCAAGGACTCTGAGGAGCCCAAGCAGCTGTGTCTGAAGATAAGAGAATGTGACATAACTTTTGAGTATTTCATTTTCAAGCCTTCTTGGAAAGTGGAAATAATTGAGGAAGACAGCTCTCACCCCATGCCAGGGAGCTTCAGGCTCCACTCTCACCCCTAAGCCCAGAGGTGGATGGAAGAGCCGTGCTTTTTTCATTTGGAGAACCAGAGCCTCATCCCCACAGAGGCCCAAAGGCACTTCTGCCATTTCCCTTGCATGGCCACTCCTTTTTACAAAAGAAATGGTCTCCCTGCTCTGAAGCGCTCTTTTATTTAGCCAAGGTAGTCAAAGTCTCTTATCCTACTGGAAGGAGAAGAACTCTTTTTTTGTTTGCAAAGGCACATGAAGGAAAAACCCCACAATTGATTTTGCACCAGGATACAATTTTACAACACTGAAGTGTCCTCAATAGTTACAATAACTAGTTTTAAGACATAATGAAAGGGTAAAAAACTTTAAAAAAAAGTTTTTCTTTTTTACGCAATAGCCACCAATCTTCAGGGAAAAGTTGATTCTGTTTTCCAGGAAAAGTGGGAGGGTCCGTCCTCTCCCCTTTCTGATCCTGCTAGAGCTAGTTTGCATTGCTCTCAGTCTCCCAATATCTTGTGAAAACACTTTCACCAACTTCTGGTGCAGGACGAGCTACATAAAGTATAGGGCTCAGTGCAAAATTAAAATGCAGGACTACCTGTTCCAAAGTTATTAAGAATTTCAAGACAGCAATAACGGAGCATTCAACCAAACGTGGGACTTTTTAAAGCATGGGCTCTATGAACTGCATAGTTTGCCTGACCTCGAAGAGGGCCCCATCTGTGCTCAGCTCTCTAACCACAGGTGCTCATGAACAGGCCAGGGTCAGGGCAGGAAACAACCATCCTGACCAAACGTAACCCAGTCTAGAGAGATGCAGCTCCCTCTCCAACACATGCCTTTTACATCCCTCCCTCCTTCAGTTCTTTGAGACATCTTACGTAACTGGAAGACACTTGGGGAAGGTTTTCCTAGAATAAAGGTATAGTCTGCTTAAAGACTAGTAAAGTGTTCATTCTTGCCATATAGAAATTACTTGCAGCTTTCACAAGAGTTTTTAATTTTGTCAGCTTCTACTCACTAAGGTATACAAAACTTAGCATCTAAACGTTAGCCTGGGCCCTCTGGACAAAGCTGAAGGTCCCACAAGCCCACGGCCATCAACGGGAAACAACTATATTGACTTGGTCTTGCACTGAAAAAGCAAGTTATTATGGTATTTTGTGTGTCTGGCCCCTATGTTGAACTCTCTAGGAGCTTTTAATGAATTCTTTAGGGTTTCCAGGTGTATAACCAAATCATCACAAATAATGTCATTTGTTTCCTCTTTTCAATTCATTATATCTCGTTCTGTCTCTTGCCTTTTCACATTTGCTACAATGCAGTTTCTTTTAAAATTAGTTCACAAATAAATCAATATTTTTTGAGAAACTTGAAAATTTGAGAATAAAGCTATCTAGGGAAATAAATATCTAGGAGCAATAAAGAAAACTGAGGAAAAAGAAAGATTACTTAGGAGGGACTTGCCTTAACAAATATCAAAATATCCTATAAAACCACGGAAATTAAAACTGTGAAACAAATACTGGCACAAATTGATCTTTGGAAGAAAACAGAATGTCCAAACAAACTAAATTTGTACATATTTGGTACATGATAGAGTGGCATTTCAAATCAGTAGAGAAATGATAGATTATTTAGTAAATGGTATTTCAAAAACTAAAAATTAGGAGTAAGAATATAACCATAACTGTAATTAAAGAATTACAGAGCCAGCCCTGATGCCCTAGTGGTTAAAATTTGGCATGCTCCACTTCAGCAGCCATGGTTTGGTTCCCAGGGACAGAACCACACCACTTGTCTGTCAGTAGCCATGCTGTGGTGGCAGCTCACATAGAAGAACTAGAAGGACTTACAACTAGAATATACAACTACATTCTGGCCCCTTGGGGGGAAAAAATTACAAGAAAATATTTTAATAACCTGGGATATAAAAGGCCATTGTAAGCATGAGCCAAATCTAAAACCCCATAAAGAAAAAGATTTTTTAAAATGCCTATATAAAAAAAAGAAAAAAATGGCTATATAAAAATTTGATGCCTCTGTACAGGGTAAATGATCACAAAATTAAAAGACAACAGACAAAATAGGAAAAATACTTGTAAAATATAAAAGAAAGGGTTTATATGTAAAATATTAAAAGTTGCTACAAATCAATATTAAAAGGCTAAGAATCCAATAGAAAAATAGACAAAGAATTTGAACAATTTGTGAAAGAAGTACAGTCTTCAACAATCATATGAAAGGTATTTAACCTCATCAATAATATATCATATTGGCTTATCAGATAGGCAAAAGTTTAAAAGTTTGACCATTGTCAATTCTAGTGAGAAAGTAGGTTTGGGTACAACCTATTTAAAGGACAATAGGTAATATCTATCAAAATTAAAAGTGCACATATCCTTTGACCCAGCAATTCTACCTCTAGGAAGGAAGTCATCCTACAGAAACACAGGTAGGTGCTTAAAAATCTGTTCATTCCATCTTTGTGGTAAATGGTCTAATTGTTCAACAATAGGGATAGGGTACTGGTTGGATAAACTGTGGAATATCCATGTAATCCATATAAAGTAATACATAAAAAGAATTAGATCTGTATGTACTGATATGAGAGAAGATGTCCATAAAGACATTGAGGAATGAACTAAGCAAGATGAAGAACAAAACGGTTGGTAAGATTCCTTTCTTTAAAAAAATAAGATGTGCTGAAAGGTCACATGACATCACCTTCTCTAACTCCCCATGGTAAATTACTCTTTACCCCCTTACCCTGAATCGTTTTTCTTTAGAGTATTTATGCTCTTTGGACGTTGCCTTTGTTTACCATCTGTAGAAAGCTCCACGTGTACAAGGATTTATTTATTCAGTGCTCAATCCTCAGCTCCTAAAACATTTTTGGTGTTCGATTAATTGAAAAAAATGAATGGGGACTCAGAAACATATGTACATATATATTTCAAAAAGTTATAAATGTTTCAAAGAAGGTGGATTTAAGGGAATACAATCTCCATGCTCCAACACTAAGTGCTAAAATATCCTAAAATCATTAATATCTGTATAATCTTTTTCCAGTTAACAAAGCAGCTTTACTCATATAGCCTCATTTGGTCCTTGTAAAACTCCCTAAGACATACATAAAAATAGAAATAAGTAACATATATCGTTTGCTAAAGTCAGTCTTTCAATTGATGGTCCCAGTCCTGTTCTACTCATTCCTTTGGATTTTGCTCTCCAGACTACTTATAGTTTCCTGAACACGGCACAGTTTTATTCATATATATATGAATATATATTCATAAAATATTTTTTTTTCCTCACTTGAGAACCTTTTCCTCTGCCGCTCCAGTCAATTTACGTGTACCCATCCTTCAGAAGCCTGTACAGGCCGGATAAAGGCCTCACTTCTCTTCCTCCAACTAGAGACCCACACAGCAGGAGGAACACACGAGCCCCCCCACCCCCAGCTTGCTCCAGAAAGTGCCCCGACTCCCGCGGGGCCCACCTGGCTCCGCCCACGCCCGCAGCCACAGGGGCTCGAAGTCCCCGCCCCCTCCGAGGAGTTTCCCAAAACCCAGCGCGGCAGGCGTCCGCCGCGCTAAGATGGCGACTCCCATGCATCGCCTCATAGCCCGGAGACGAGCGTAAGTGAGGGCCGCGGTCGGGCCGCGGGGCGGGCTGGGGGCGGGGAGAAGCGCGTCAGCCGGCGGGTGAGCGGGCGCCGGGATGAGGGGCCGGTGTGGGATCCTCAGTGGGACCGGCAGAGGGAGGCCATTTTTTCTCACACGTCGCCTGCTCTCGAGGGGCTCGGGCCCGGGCGTTAAGTTTGGTGGCCACGGGCTAGGGCTTTCGTGGGAGACGACTGCGTAAGGTCCGCGGGGCAGGACCCATGGGGCTCTGAAGAGAGCCCCGCGTTTGGTTCCCGCGAATGGGACACCCAGGAGTTGGTCCCTAAGTGGTTTCTGCCCCTTTGCCCACCCAGCCGGCCACCCACTCGTGGCCGGGGGAAGCCTGAAGCCCTGAGCCGACACCCCCGACTCCCGCGACGTCAACCTTCAGCTCCCTGAGCAGCCTCCAGCCCCGCAGGCTTTCCTACCCGCTTCCTCTCGCCTTCCGTGGGAACAGCCTGACGACAACGCCGACTTTTCTTCCAAGCTGTCTGCCCACTTTCTCCCATTCATTCTCTTCACTAAATGTTAGTTTATTTATACCTGCTGCTCTATGCCAGAATCTGGGTCTAAAGAAAAAGAGGTGTTCAAGACAGAGTTCCTGCTTTCAGGGAGCTTAGGCTCTAGCGGTGGAAAGAGTTGACCGGCTGGACATTTTAAGTAAATACAATTGGTGATAAGAGCTTGGAAGGAAATAAGAGGTGATGGAAAAAGAGAAAGGCCCAGGTTGAGTTAACTGGACTGGAAAGGCGTCTCTGAAGAGGTGGCATTTGAAGATCCACCGAAAGAAAGCCCGTCATGGGGCCGGCCCGGTGGCGCTGCGGTTAAGTTTGCGCATTCCACTTCGGCGGTCCAGGGTTCCCCGGTTCGGATCCCGTTGTGGACATGGCACGGCTTGGCACACCATGCTGTGGTAGGCGCCCCACATATAGGCGCCACTTTTTCATTCTCTCAGCATTTCATGTCATCACCATTTACACGTCTATAATATATTGCTTACAGTCTGCTAGCATATATATATTTCTTTTTATATTTATATTTTTTATCCTAAGATCCGTGTTCATTCTATTCTCCCTCCATTCCACTCTACCTCTCATGCCTGATGAGGAGAGTTCCTTGAGCATAAGGATAAAGACTTGGGGTCCAAGTAGTATGCTTGGTGGAGGAAGAAGGCTTTGAAGTCAGACAGTTCTGAGATCAAGAATGGAGTGATAATAACACTTAATGGGGGCGGGCCGGTGGCGCAGTGGTTGGATGCGCACGTTCCGTTTCAGGGGCAGGTCTGGATCCCGGGTGTGGACATGGGACTGCTTGGCAAGCCATGCTATGGTAGGCGTCCCACATATAAAGTGGAGGAAGATGGGCACGGATGTTAGCTCAGGGCCAGTCTTCCTCAGCAAAAAGAGGAGGATTGGTGGCAGATGTTAGCTCAGGGCTAGTCTTTCTCAAAATAATTATAATACTTAATGGGCATGCTAAATGATGTCACCAGGGTCTAACTCTCAGATTTGCCCTTTGGATGTTGGTTCTATACTTGGATAGATTCACTCCTTTGGTCCCAAGATGGCTGCAGTATCTAGGATCCTTCATATCCTCTCAGCTTCAAGTTGATGGCATCTCATTGATCTAGATTGGGTTACATGCCCAACCCTGAACCAAGTCTGTGGCATTATGAAGCTCTGATTGACATATCTCGTTTTCGTCTCAGCACAATCAAAGAATGGATCTCTATAAACCAATGATGTGCTGGGTGGGTAGGTCAGAGGAGGTGATGAATGCCGAATTGTCAGAACCAACTAATGTCCACTGTAAATATGAAGTGAAAGTAAGACTTTTAACACCTAAAGGATGTTGCTCTTTCTTGTTTTATAAGTATTAGAAAGTTAAACAAATGTTGCATTTCTTCAATATGCCTGTATTTGGTATGGGAGCTACACAGAAGTAAAAGACAAATCTTACCTTTAGGAGCTTCTGATCTTGTTGGGAAGAAAACATAGGATGTATGATAAAAACTGTCATGGTGTGCAGACTGTAAGTCCCTGGGGAGTCAGAGAAGGCGAGCCTTTAGGGGCTAGGGGAGTCCAGAAGAGTTTGGGAATATTTTGAGGGTGGGAAAGCAAAAGAGGAGCCTTTACTTTTCATTTTATATTCATCAAAAAGGTTTAATTTTATTTGTAAGGAGCATGTATTACTTCCGTAATAACAAATTTTACACTGTTTTTAAGTTAGTTTTGGGAAGTGAGAAAGTACTATGGTCATTATTTTTAGAAGTCTTTGGACTAATAGAGGGAAGAGGGAAATAAAAGAAAAAAAGAGAGAGCCTAAATTTGAACTGCCCATTCAGCAGATCTTTCAGGGACCTAACTTGAAATCAGTTGAAATGAAAGTATTTTCACATTTTTTTTTCTTTTGAGGAAGATTAGCCCCGAGCTAACTTCTGCTGCTTATCCGCCTCTTTTTGCTGGGGAAGACTGGCCCTGAGCTAACATCCGCGTCCGTCTTCCTCTACTTTATATGTGGGACACCCACCACAGCATGGCTTGCCAAGCAGTATGTAGGTCCGCACCCGTGATCCAAACTGGTGAACCCTGGGCCACTGAAGCGGAACGTGCGCACTTAACCACTGCGCCACCTGGTTGGCCCCTATTTTCACTTTTTAAATTGTAATTACATCTACTCACGTGAGTAGATGTAGAATCTTGGCACTATCTGGGGTCATTTCTTCTACTAAACCCTCTGCTGGATTCCACTGCACTCTCTTCAGTATCCAGAGGAATATCTGACTTTGGCTTGAAGACCTCCAGGAAGGACATACTCACCTCCAGTAGTAACCTGTTACATTTTTCAAATTTATCAAAAAGTTTATATTGAGCTGAAAGGAAAATAATATTTCTGAAGCTAAAACCTGCTGCCTTCTGACTTCCCAGCTTTTGACCTAAGCTGTGATTTCTGTCAGTTAAAAACCCTAAGTGTTTTCCACTTGAATTGCCATCAAGTCAGGCTTCTCCTGTCTTGTATTGATTTT
The DNA here is from genome assembly GCF_037783145.1 of Equus przewalskii. Classification (NCBI taxonomy): domain Eukaryota; kingdom Metazoa; phylum Chordata; class Mammalia; order Perissodactyla; family Equidae; genus Equus; species Equus przewalskii. The sequence goes on from NC_091843.1 coordinate 41,714,546, forward strand.
CTGGACTTAAGTGTCAGACTTACTTTTGCCCTTGTTAAATTTCATCTTGTTAGATTCGACACAGTTCCAGCCTGTCAAGACTTTTTTGGATCCTGATTCGGTCATCCATTGTATTAGCTCTCCCTCTCAGCTTTGTGTCAGCTGCAGGTTTGATAAATATGCACGTCTGTGTCCTCACCCAAGTCATTTATAAAAACGTTGAACAAGACCAAACAGGCCCAAACCCTGCAGCTCATCCCTGGATACCTCTCTATATCTTTGCTTCAACCCATTCAACAGCACTCTTTGTCCATGATGTTCAGCTATCTACCTAATGGTTCTGTTTTGTTCACAAGGATATTGTGAGAGACTTTCCCAGATGCCTTATTGAAATACAAATGCCTAAAGGCAGTAAGGGTATTAGTCTGTAATGATATGATACCTAGTGATCATGACTTTTCTTTCTGAATGGATTTAGTAAATACAGCCAGAATTTTGCCTGGGGTAGATGTCAAGTTCACTGATCTAGTTTGTGGAATCCACATTTGCCTACTTCCAGTGTTTCAGCACCACTCCTGTTTGCCAGATTTCCTCAGATTACCAGCAACAGTACAGCGGACTCACCTGGAAAATCTCTGGTATGTTGGCAAGCAATCACATTGGCCATGTGTCTTAAACACATTCAGAATGGATGAGGGCTCTGTTACCCATTCAGGTATCTTGAACTTCAGTTTTACTCTTCTCATTCTTCATATAATTATGTTTGAGTTAAAACTGAAGCAAAATAAAGATAATCCTGCTTGCTGTCTTAGCCTGTATAATGACAACACAGGTGGCCCATTTTGCCTAGCATCCCAAATAGCCTATCCCTTTTTTGATTCTGTGTGTTTTAAATACAACTAAAACAACAAAATAAAACAATTTTCCATGTTCTTGATATTTTTCACTAGTCTCAGCTCATTTTGGCAGGAGGCTTTTAGATATTTCTCATAGCCCTTTACTATTCTGGACTCCTTAGTTACAGGTTCCTTTTTTTTTCTTCTGCTTTTTCCCCCAAAATCCCCCCAGTACATAGTTGCATATTTTAGTTGTGGGTCCTTCTAGTTGTGGCATGTGCGACACCACCTCAGTATGACCCCACGAGTGGCTCTGTGTTGGCGCCCGGGATCCGAACCAGCAAAACCCTGGGCTGCCGAAGCAGAGCATGTGAACTTAACCACTTGGCCATGGGACTGGCCCCTATATGCTCCTTTGAAAAATATCTTTTAAAATTTTGTTTTATGATTTCACATGCAATCCGTCTTCAACGTAGTAAAGTTAAAAAATATAGATAGGGAAAAAAGTATTATAATCCTACCCCAACAATAAGCATTGTTTACATTTTAGTATACAACCTTTTAGGCCATATTTTACATTTTAAATAACCCCATAGTGTTCTTTATGGATATACAATAACTTTTTGGCCATTTCCTTTGTTGTGGGATAGTTAGGTTTACTCGTATAAGCCATATTGTACTTCCTATAATAAATAATTCTACAACTAAAATTTTGCATATATTCATTATTTCTAGATCAGATGGTATGGACATTTTTCTAAAGTCAGATTTATTGAGGTTTAATTTGTGTGTAGTAAAATTAATCCTTTTTAATGTACATTTTTATGAGTTCTGAGAAATACTATGTGTATAGTCGTATAACCACCACCAAAATCAAGATATAGAATAATTCTATCACCTAGAAAATTCCTTTGTGACTCTTTGTAAGTCAGCTCTTGCCCCCTCCTCAACCTCTGGCAACCACCGATCTTTTTCTGTTCCTGTAATTTTACCTTTCCAGAATGTCATGTGAATAGAATCAGACTGTAGCCTTTTGAGTCCAGCTTCTTTTTCCATAGATAATGCCTTTGAGATCAATCCAAGTTCTTGCATGTATCAATAGTGCATTCTTTTTTTTTTTTGTTATTGTAAATAACATTCCATTGTATGGTTATAACAGTTTGTTTATCTGTTCACCAGTTGAAAGACATTTTGATTGTTTCCAGTTTTTGGTTATTATGAATAAAACTGCCATAAACATTTTTGTATAGACTTTTGTCTAAACATAAGTTTTCCTTTCTCTTAGGTAAATACCTAAGAGTGGGATTGCTGGATCATATAGTAAGTTTATATTTAACTTTATGAGAAACTGCCAGGGCCACCCGGGTGGCACAGTGATTAAGTGCGCATGTTCCACTTCAGCGGCCCAGGGTTCACAGGTTTGGATCCCAGGTGCAGACATGGCACCGCTTGGCAAGCCGTGCTGTGGTAGGCATCCCACGTATAAAGTGGAGGAGGATGGGCACGGATGTTAGTTAGCTCAGGGCTAGTCTTCCTCAGCAAAAAGAGGAGGATTGGCAGCAGATGTTAGCTCAAGGCTAATCTTCCTGAAAAAAAAAAAAGAAAGAAAAAAAGAAACTGCCAACTCTTTTTCAAAGTTCATCTTTTTGTGTATGGTTGTCCAATTGTTCCAGTACCAATAGTTGAAGACATTTTTCACCACTGAATTTCTTTGCACCTTTGTCAAAAAACAGCTGTCCAGGAGCTGGCCTGGTGGTGTAGTGTTAAGTTTATGTGCTCTGCTTCAACGGCCCACAGTTTGTAGGTTTGGATCCTGGGCACGATCCTATACACTGCTCATCAGGCCATGCTGTGGCAGCATCCCACATACAAAATAGAGAAAGACTGGCATAGATGTTAGCCCAGGGACAATCTTCCTCAAGCAAAGAAAGATGAAGATTGGCAGTGGATGTTAGCTCAGGGCCAATCTTCCTCACCAAAAAAAAGGTAAATAAAAATAAAAAAACCTTGCTTCTCTTTATACTTTTGCCATCTAACTGTGCACTAGAGTTTAATTTTGCATGTCTTTGAACTTTATATGGAATCAGACAGTATGGATTCTTTTGAGTCTGACTTATATCTAAGATCCATCTAAGTTAAATTAAGCTGTAGTTGTTTCATTTTTATTACTATAAAGTATTCTACTGTGTTCTATACTGCAAATTAACCCTTCTACTTTGCTGTTATTTCCAATTTTGAGGATATTACAAATCATTGTGTTAAGAATATTCTTATACTTCTTCTTCTTCATCTTCCTTTCTTGCACAAGTCAATTCTAAAGCCATTAGGTGGTGTAGAGCAGGGTAGGTGTCCGTGCAGAGGGTTGACCTGGCCTTGGAATATTAGAGCTGAAATGGGATAAGGAGGGCATGCACATGGTGTGAACTAGCTCGCAGAGTCAGCAGGGTGCGGAGGGTACCTAGTGGAGGGGGGAGGTCCAGTGCCCAGTGTCATATCCCTAGCAGGGCAAGGGGGGTGTCCACACAGGAGGGCAGTTTAGTACAAGTTGTCCCCCTAGTGGGAAGAATATTCATATAGGGGAGGGGAGATGTAATTTGGTATGGGATGTCAGAACCTAAGTAAAAAAAGAAATGTGTCCATGTGAGGGGTACTGGCATGGCAGTGGGAGTCAGAGCCCAAGCAGGGTGAGGAACATGTACACGTGGTGGGGGGAGGGGGGAACAGCGAGAGGCAGAGCATCAGATCCCAAGTGGAGTAAAGAGGGCATCTGCATGGGGGAGGGGGCAGCAGTGGCAGCGGTGGGCAACTGGTTACGTAAGAAGAATTGACCAAATGAGTAAATTTATTAAGGATAATGGGAGCCAGATTTCTCACTGGAGAGGGACGTATGGAGAAGGAAAAAAATAGAGTAAGCCTTGTGAAGTTGGATTGGAATTAAAGATATTGCTATGAATTCATGGTTTTCAAAATACATAATTAAATATAGATGTAAATATATGTATTTAATACATGGATAGGTGTGTGTCCTAGTTCTGTTCACTGAGAGTACCTGGGGGACACCAGCATCTCAGTAACAGTGAACACACATGCACCCCGATCTTGACTCTAAATATCATCAGGCTGATTTCAGACTGGGACAGAGAAAGTATAAGATGAGCCTGGAATTTTTTGTTGTACTAGAAAGTAAGGAGATGCTCAAAGAATGAAGGAGCCATGTCAAAAGAATACAGAGTCCAGCTTGAAACAATTCCCACTGACCAAATGTTCGTCAATCTGAGCACCAAAATAAATCATGGTAATGGATTATAACTCATTGAATAAAATGAAAAACATGAGTTTATACTGATAGGTGAATAAATGAACTCAGAATTTAATGAGCAAGATATTTATATACTTTCAAGTACCAACCTACAAAGTACTTATTAATTACTATGTTAGTTATCAATTATAGTTGTGTAACAAATTACCCCAGAACTTAGTGGTTTCTAATAATAAACATTATCTCATAGTTTCTGTGGGTCATGAATTCGAGAGTGATTTAGCTGAGTGGTTCTGACTCAGGCTCTCCCATGTGGTTGTGGTCAGGATGTTGCCAGGGGCTGCAGTCATCTGAAGACTTGACCAGCCCTGAACTTATTCACAGGGCTATTGGCAGGAAGCCTCAGTTCCTTACCACATGGAACTCTCTAGAGGCTGCTTGAGTGTCTTCATACATGGCAGCTACATAACCTACTCTTCAAAGCCACGTTTCATCACTCTTTATTCTGTTCCTTAGAAGCAAGTCACTAAATCTAAGCCACACTCAAGGGGAGGGGAATCAGTCTCCACTTCTTGAAGTGAGGAGTATCAAAGCATTTGTGGACATAATCTAAAACCACCACTCTTACAAAAAGAAAAAAAGTAACTTTACAATGGCAAACTCTGTTATACTCTCCTTAATCAAGGTATCAAAGTGAACATCATCAGTAATAAGACAAACTGAAGTCTCATGTCACCTGACAAGAATACAGTGAGAGTAACACAGCATGTTTCTGTTATGTTCCTGCCAAAGATGCATGGCCTGAATCCAATCACGTAGAGAGATCAGATATGGTAGCCAGCCTCCAAGATGACCCCAATGATCGCTGCCTCCTGGCATTCACATTCTTGTGTAGTCTCCTCCCACATTGTACCAGGATTGGTCTGTGTAACTAATAGAATCCAGCAAAAGTAATGGTATGTCATTTCCAAGATTAGGTTATAAAAGATTGACTTCTTTCTTGGTCACTCTGGGGAAAGCCATGTTGTGAGCAGCCCTATGGAGAAGCCAATATGGCAAGGAACTGAAGCTTCCTTCTAACAGCCTTGTGAGTGAGCTTGGAGGTAAATCCTCCAACTCAAATTGAAGCATGTTCTACAAAATAAATGGCATGTAATCTTCAAAAATGCAAGGTCATGAAAAGCTAGATACAACTGAGAAACTCTTTCTAGACCAAAGAAGGCTAAAGAGACATGACAACAAGTGCAACATTGATGCTGAACTGGATTTTGCTATAAAGAACATCATTGGAACATTTGATGAAACTTAAATGGGATCTGAAGATTAAATAATAGACATGTATCAGCATTAATTTCTTGATTTTAATGGTTACATTGTTATATAGGAGGATAGCATAGTTTATAGTAAATATACAGAAAATATTCTGGGTTGATGAGGCATCAGGTTGGCAACTCACAAATGATTCAGGAAAAATAGTTCTTTGAACTGTGCTTTCAACTTTTCTGTAAGGTTGGATTGTTTCAAAATTTTTAAGAGCTAAATGAAGGAAAGCAATATTCTCATACATCTTATCTGGTATAGTTGTGCATGGATTTCTATTGCATAAATACCTACAAGTGGAATTGCTGGATCATAGAATATGCATCTCTTCAACTATAGTAAGTGTTTTTCAAAATGGTTGTACCAAATTGCATTAGTACCGGCGATGGATGAGTGTTCCTCTTGTTGTTTATCTTTGCTAACATTTGCTATTGCCAGCTTTTAATTTTAGTCTTTGGTGGGTGTCTGGTGGTATCCTATTGGAGTTTTAATTTGCTTTTCTTTGGTTAGTAATGAGTTTGTAAATATATGAAAAATATTTTGACTGTGTTTTCTAGTTCTGAGCTGAAGAGTTGATCTGAGTTACCTAGTCTGCCATTATTGGAATAGAATTGAGGAATGAAGATTTGAACTCAATTCTGTCTAACTCTAAGGTCCATACTCTTAACCACTTACTATACTGCCTTGTGATTAAATCTAACTTAAACCTTGTAAAGTGTAAAATGATGTTTTGAGCTGACCATAAAAGTAAATATCGTTTTACACTTTACATTGTTTATTCTTTTCAAGGCAGAAGACATCAAGTCAAAATTTTAAGGCCTGTATTCTATTTTTTGCTCTTTAGTGAAGCAAATAAGCAACATGTAAGATGTCAGAAATGCTTGGAATTTGGACATTGGACTTATGAATGCACAGGAAAAAGAAAATACCTACATAGGCCTTCAAGAACAGCAGAGCTAAAGAAAGCTTTAAGAGAAAAAGAAAACAGATTATTATTACAACAGAGGTAAGTTGACATGTAGCATCCAAAGGAATCTTTTTGATTTATATTTATAGAACTTATTAAGGGACTAAATGTCTCATGGTGGATATCCAGATTTAGGTTATAATACTAGTGAATATTTAATGAGTGCTTACTATGTGCTAGCCATTGCACTAAGGTCTTTACAAGTATTAGTTTATCTAAGCATCGCATCTATACATGGTAGGTACTATTCTTATCCCCATTTTACATATGAAGAAACTGAGGCATGGAGAGATTCAGTAACTTGCTCAGTGTCACATAGCTAGTAAGTGGCAAAGTTAAGTGTTACACCGACCTGCCCGTCTCCAGAGTCCATGCTCTTAGTCATTTTGCTTTATTGCCTCAACTGCCAATGAGATGGCAACGGAATACGGTGAGGTCAATTACATCAGCTGATGTGGAAAGACACTCAAGGTAAGTATCCGAGATACTTATATTAAGTATTTAAAAAAGGTAGAGAACAGTATATATAATATGCTGTCATTTATGTTAAAAAAGAAGAAAAAGAGAATGTTTTTTTTTTAAAAATGTAAATGATTGATAATAGTGGTTCCTTTCTAGAAGGAAAACTGGATAGGAGGGAAACTGGAAAATTGTTATTTACCCTTTTATGTCCTTTGAATAAAACTTTTAAAGTTCCTGTGAAATAAATAAGTATACTTGTTTCAGAGAAACTGAAGTAAGAAGGTGTTGGGTCTACTTAATGCTACAGATTAGAAGCAGCATCTTCATGAGGACTGTTAGCTATTTAATAGTGTCTTAAACATGTGGACTTTCAAGGCAGCAGTCTTCCAATTTGTGAACATGAAGGCTTTTCAAGGGTTATGCAGGAATAGATGGATAGTCAATTTCTAGATCATCAACATTCATATATATTTGTTCCAAAAATAAATCCACCAAGAACTTGCCTACTGGTTCTACTATTCCACTTCCCCTTTTCCAACAACCCTTCTCTGATTTTGCTAAAGAAAGGCATACCTCTCATCTGCCTCTATAATCTTACCTTGGTGTATTATCCTCATGTGTAAAATCCTGGAGATGTTTCAAAATACTGGTGTTTGTACTGAAGAAGTGAATGCCTCTAATTATTGGAAGCAAATTCTTATGTAAATTTCCCCCCCCCCCCCCCCCCCCCCCGGGGCGGCCTCATGGCACTGCGGTTAAGTTCGCACTGGCACGTTCTGCTTCTCGGCAGCCTGGGGTTTGATGGTTCGGATCCCGGTTGCGGACATGGTACCACTTGGCAAAAGCCATGCTGTGGTAGGCGTTCCACATATAAAAAAAAGTAGAGGAAGATGGGCGTGGATGTTAGCTCAGGGCCAGTATTCCTCAGCAAAAAGAGGAGGATTGGCAGTAGTTAGCTCAGGGCTAATCTTCCTCAAAAAAAAAAAAAAAACTTTCCCAGTAAAATTGAAGGAGGACCTAATTGAGTTGTCAATTTAAAAGTGTATTGTAATGATACATCATTATGTGATTCGTGGAATATAACATGGGAGAAATTTGAAGAATTGAGTAACATTGCTGCAACAAAACTCTTTCTATTCCTGTCTACCTCTTTAGGTTAGCAAGTTTTCTCAGGATTAACTCTATTAAAATTAAATATAGGAATTGAATTAATGCTGAACCTTGTCACAGTCTGTAAGATCCATGGATATATAAACTAGAAAAAAATTCAATATCATTAAGAGATGTATTTCCAATAAAATTATTTTTATGTATAATGTTATTAAAGTTTATAGTATATTTTTGCATTGTTTTAATCAACTATATGGTAATAATGATAATGATAACTCAATTCAGAATTTTTAAATACTTAAACACATCATCACAAGTGATTAAAAGATACAATTTCAAGTTATGTCTATATTTTTATTGCAGAGAAGTATCACAAGTGATCACTAAAATTTTCAGGCATAAAAATATGTTAGGATACATTCAATGCAGAAAGCAGAATAACAGTACAAGTTCAAAGAGGAAAAAAGACTGTGAAAGTATCAACTGTTAAAGATAAGATTGTCTGTCTATTTTTTTAAGTGAATTATGATAGGTAACAAATTATTGTGGCATTTACTTTCCATTGGATACAATGATCAAAGTGATATAACAGTTTTCTTTTTAAAATATCAAGATACAGGGCCGGCCTGGTGGCGCAGCAGTTAAGTGCTCACCTTCCACTTCCGTGACCTGGAGTTCGCTGGCTCGGATCCTGGGTGCAGACATGGCACCGCTTGACAAGCCATGCTGTGGCAGGCGTCCCACTTATAAAGTAGAGGAGGATAGGCACAGATGTTAGCTCATGGCCAGTCTTCCTCAGCAAGAAGAGGAAGATTGGCGGCAGATGTTAGCTCAGGGCTAATCTTCCCCCCCCAAAAAAAAAATATATATGTATATATATATATATAATATGCCAGAGACTATACCCTTGCAAATATTGAAACTTAGAATAGGGGCGGGCCCCATGGCCCAGTGGTTAAGTTCACACGTTCCTCTTTGGCTGCCCAGGGTTTCACCAGTTTGGATCCTGGGCGCAGGTATGGCACTGCTCATCAGGCCACACTGAGGCCTCAACTAGAAGGACCCACAACTACAATATGCAGCTGTGTACTGGGGGAATTTGGGGAGAAAAAGCAGGAGGAAAAAAGGTAGAATAAAAAGTATAAGGGGAAAACATAATTTTTCAAAATTCTTTTATTAGGAATATAAGCAAAAAAAATTAAGACCTCTGTCCTAAAGAATAAAAAATAAGAGTTATGAATAATTTAATTTCAACATTTACTTTTGTTTTTCTAGTTGTATTACACAAGTATCTTGGTCTTAAAAATGTATAGAACTACATGCATTTTAGATATGGCTCTGTTGCACAAAGATTGCTGATTTTTGGTTCGGTGATAAAACGATGGAAGTGTGTGAATTTCAGTGATCATGAATTCTTGTGGTGTGACTTAAACGTACTTCTACCACTTATTTTACCCCCAAAGTGACAATTCAATAAGTAATTCCATTGTGTAAAACAACTTTACATAAATACATATTTATGTTTAAAGACTTAGGACATAAGGATAGAAGCATTATCTAGGAAATATAGAGAAGTCAAGAATATAAAAATATTAAATTTACAGGACAGTCCTATAGTAATAGAAGTAATTCTGTAGTTTGAAAACCTGATTTAGTTTACATGTTGTTTGGCAGAAATAGAGCAGCAAGCCATTTGTGTATTTCATTCAAAAATCACCAGACTATGTTCTTTATAAATATTGTGAGGGAACACAGTGTTGAAGTAGTAAGTCTCTGGTTTTTAAACAGTAAATAATTGAACATTTGGGGGACATTCAGAAAAAGAAATGGAAATGGTTATTTTAAATTAAAGGTGCTTTTCTTTTTATATGAAATGGTCATTTATAATATGACTCTGAAAACTCAAATTATAAATTACAGCTGTTGTGCTATTACTTGCTTTGTTCTGTTGTTCAGTAAGTAGTTGATTTAGCCATGTCAACCTAAGTTCAAAACTAAGAAAGAACCCAGTTGATGCATTCAGTCATCTTAACTGCTAACTTTCCTGGCTTCTAAGATACAGTTGATAACATTTGTCTTGCTTAAGTGCTGGTTAAGTTGACTGCCTATGCCATATACAGCCTACAATAGCAAACTTTCCACTTGGTTATAACAAGAAATACTGGACTCTGAGTACATGTTATAAAAGACAAAATGTTTCTCCAATGTAAAACAGTTTTGGGGATAGCAGAAGAGTTCATCTAAGCTATGTGTGATCGATCACTCTATTAACAGGAGCTTTCTCCCCCCCCCCCCCCCATGTTTATCAGCATTGGAGAAACTAATGTAGAAAGAAAGACCAAGAAAAAAAGGTATGTGTGGCTTGAGGAGTATTATATAGATAATATGTAATACTAGTTGGAGGGATGGGAAGAGTGATTTTAAAATAATAGTTATGAGATTTGGATCTGAAGTCTCTTGTTGCAATTCATGATTAAATATCATCCTGTTTTCTGATATATTTTTCTCTTTACTTGTCTTGAATTTATTGCCTTCATTTCTCCTTTTTCTCCAACTTTCCACTGTCCTTATACTTGAAAATAGTTAAAAATTTCTCTTGGCTTAGAATAGAAAATGTTATTAAACTGGTAAGAAATTCTTGACCAGCTATATCTGGTCTAAAGTAGTTAAGATTATGAAACATTTACCATTCTACATGAGGTATAAATAAATCCAGTTGTTACACTGCAACTTTATTCTAACATTATTCACTGGAGCATAATATGGTAGGTAAACTTATCTGGAACTCCATCCAAGAGAGTTAAAATGCTGAAGTAAAAAGACCTTGTTGCGGGGCGGGGGGGGGGGGTTACAACAGTTAGGCAATCCCAAAAGCATGAAATCTACAGATAACATGCTAGCAAAGCTGCAGTAGCTGCATATACATAATATTCATATGAAATTGCTTTTAAACATTCTGTTCAATGTCACCTTCCCATGCACGTAACTGTTCATTGTCTAATAGGTCTAAGAGTGTAACCAGTTCCAGTAGCAATAGCAGTGACAGCTCAGCCAGTGACTCTTCATCAGAGAGTGATGAAACGTCTACCTCATCCTCCTCAGAGGACAGTGACACTGATGAAAGCTCCTCCAGTTCCTCATCTTCCGCCTCCTCCTCAAGCTCTTCCTCTTCCTCTGATTCAGACTCGGATTCCAGCTCTTCCAGTAGCAGCAGCACCAGCACAGATAGCAGCTCGGAGGATGAACCACCAAAGAAGAAAAAAAAGAAATAGGATTGCTCCATCCATATGGGACTAATGAACTGAAAACATTAATGTGATTCTCAGAAGGGAATTTAGAATATGTTAAGGCCAAATAGGTTAACTGGTCAAAATGTCTAGAGTTTAAAAGTTTCTAAATGTTTTATGTTAGAGCATAAAGAGTATTAATAATGGAGAATATATATATATAAAGACTTTTTTATTTTAAGGGTGAACCTTGTTTTCCTTTTTTATCTTTAAAATATATCTCTAAAACTTAATCAAAGCTGAAATCCAGTAAATCTGTTTTTGTGATGAAACTTATCTTTTCTCCCTGTGAAATAAATGCCATACTTTGTTATATGTTAGTGGTATGTATCAGACATGTCTTCAGGATAATGCATCAGATTATCTGGCAGTGAATTTCTAATGCTTTTGGCTGTGTATTATTATGTAAGATTTAATACATTGTTACTATAAGCTTAGGAGTTTTCCTACTATTATAATAAATGGCTCTATTTTTATGTTTATGTTCAGAAAGTTATTCTGACTTCTTGTCCTAAATGAAAAGTTCAAGATACCTATTAATATATTTATACCTTTTGGATGGTACAAGTTTCATGTTTCTATGTTGTATTATCATTCATTTTCATCTGGTTCTTAGAGTTACCCTTTTTTGAGGAAAATCATTCTAGAGGAACCTAAAAAGGAACAAAAATTCTGAAACTACTTAGGAGTCTAATCTTGGTGCCTTTTGATAAATACAGTGTATTAGAAAAGAAACCAGTCATTTAAAAGGCTAACTTAAGTAAAAGTGATATAAATATCTTTGTGTGTTAATATGCTATAAAAATTACCATTCAAAGGTAAAGGAAAGTAGGAAGAAGAGAGGTAATTTTTACAGAAAATTATGACGATGTTGGTTGCCTTTTATTAAGATTTTTTTAAGCTTTCATAAAGATTGCCTTTTACGATTTTTGCAATTGCAGTATGACAGTTTATATGGTAACTGGTCATGTATGACAGCCTACTGGATAAATATGAATGACTTGGATTAATCTGCTGTGTTTACATACCATGTGCACAGTTGAAATCTAGCATGAAAGGTCAAAACGAAATACTGCACAATATTTCTCAAAGTTAAATATTCTGCTGTGGTGAGATTATTTGGTTTAACATCACATTATCCTATGATGTCTTTTACACTTTTTGGAAAGAGGTATCATTTGTAGAAAAATCTTGATTTGGATTAAATATAGGTTTTTAAAACTATGAATGTTGTCTTTTTATATTTTTATGAGAAAGTAGTAGAAAATTACTTTTGAAGAAAATGGGCTTCTATTTAAGTGTTGAAATAATGTATGTTGCAAGTTTAAGGAGCCTATAATTACCTGTAAGTTTTACAGAACCATCTGCTTTCAAAGATTGTAAATAAACTCTCAAACCATCGTTTCAAAGGCACCATACAGAATGTATCAGTTGACAGGTAAATTTAATAAATTACTAATTAAACACATTTTACAACGTTCATAGTCTCTATAAGAGCAATTTTAGCACTTAAAGAACTTGGAAGAGAAAAAAATGTGTACATAGGTTGCATCACTTGCGATTCAATAAAACTCATCATTTGTGCTCAAAAGCTTAAGCTCTGCTTCTCTCTGCTATTTTGCTTAATGCCAGTTCTTATTCCTTTTGAGGGTAAGGGCGTTTAAACAAATTCTAATTATATTTACTATTATAACTGTTGAAAGGTGTGCCTGGGGAAGTATAGAGGGCAGGAACTCTATTCTTTTCTAGTCACACAGTTCACTCAAAAAAGAATCAGTGGCAGAGTAGAGAGTAACTTCTGGAATTTCTCCCCATCCTGCCTAAAAATAGAACTCTGGAAGTTGAGTTCCTGGCAAATGTAAATGCATTATTTCTCAACCACAATCATGTCGAAAGGAGTCATTAGATCATAGGTTTTCATTTCACAAACATTTTGTTAGTATGACTGTACATTATAGTAATTTTGTTCTAGAGTCAAAATATGGCATTAGGCCACAAGTTAGCACTGGAAATAGAAAAAAAGTGCAGAGAAGGTGTACTTCATGGTTTTATTTATTCTGTTAGCTTTATTTTGAACTTACTGTAGATTTACAGAAAAGTTGTAAAAATATGATAGTTTCCGTATACACCTTGCCTAGCTTCTCCTCATGTTAGCATCTTACATAACCATAGTACAATGATCAGAACCAAGAAATTAATAATTTGGTAAAAGGAAACAAAAACCTTCATATTTCACCAGTTTTCCCACTAATGTCCTTTTTTAGTTCCAGAATATTACCCAGAAAATGCATTTAGTTACTTCTAAGTCTGCTACTGTCTTAACAGTTCCTCAGTCTGTCCTTGTCTTTCATGCCTTTTATTACTTTTCTGGAAGAGTTTTGATCATTATTCTGATTGAACTGAGGTTACTTTTGGAGGAATATCACAGAAATGAAGTTGTGTGCTCAGTCCATCATACAGGATTCTTAATGTCGATATGTTTACTTATTATTGGAGATGTTGACCTTGATCACTTGGTTAAGGTGGTTTCTGCCAGGTTTCTCCATTGTAAAGTTATTGCTTTTCCCTTTTAGTTAATAGATATCTTGGGGGAGATACTTTGAGACTATGCAAGTTGTTTCTCCTCACACTCACCCCTGAGTTTTGGTGGATCTTGCCTCCGACCATTATTACTGTGATGTTTTGCTAATGGTGATTTCTATTTCCTTCTTTCCTTCTATACTAATTGGAATTATACTATAAGGAAGAACTGTCCTTCTTCCCATTTTATTTAATCAGTTATTTATACTGTGGACTCAACAGATGTTTATTTTGTTCTGTGGGTTAAAATCCAACAATATCATTATTTATTTTGTTGCACAGATTTTTCTACTTTTGGCTATTAGGAGAGCTCCTTCAATTTGGCTTCTTTGTCTTTCAACAAATTCTCTTTTTTTTTTTTTTTTTTTTTTTTTAGTATTTCCTTACTTTCTGGGACCACAAGATGTTCCAGGTTCATCTTGTGGTCTCCCTTCCCCATCTTTGGAATCAATCACTTTTCCAAAGGGCTTGCTCTGATTTTTAATTGGAGAATGGTGTTTACAATTCAAGATCTGGGTGCTGTCTTAGTATGTTTTTTACACATTTTGAACGACAGTGTTCTAAGGTAGTTAGATCCTAAGGTGTGGAGCCTTGCCATTAGCTGAAAGAAATAAGGTGTCACCTTGTATGTTTCTCATCTTAGCTTTCCTTGTTTTGCTGTTGCAGGACTCTTCCTCAAGAGCAATGCTTTCATTGACAACAGATGAAAGAAGCAAAGTCTTTAATTAAAAATTGTCATTACTTCCTCTCCTCCCTTTCCCCACTCTACAATATATCTAAATTCAGACATAGGCCAAATATCCGTTTTCTGACATCAGACTTCCTTGACTGGGGTCGCGGGGAGGGGATATCTACCAGACCTTGGATTATGGTGCCTGAGTTGAAAGAAGTTGGCCAAAGCAATATTTCAAATTGTATTTTTGTATACTGCCCTGCAGATTTTTACACCCTATGAAGATTGTGCCATGAAAAGATTTAGATTTACATTTAGATTTAGATTTAGATGTGTGTGTGTGTGTGTGTGTGTTTAGTAAAGAGGAAGAAAGGCATTTTGAAAGAGAAAGAGACAGGAAAGCCTGTATGATACCTGGGCTGCAGATGTTCTCAGGAGAATTTTAGGAGAGGGTTCCGATAGAAGTTGGGGACTGGAAATTGCCAATGTTCTTGAAAACATTTTTGTGTACCCCCAAGGGTACTTGTGCATACCATTCAAGGTAATCAGTAATATCAACCACAAACATTAGAACTCCTATTTGAAAGGTACTATACAACGATGTGTAAATAACACCTCAAGAATGGGTGCCTTGGAGTTCACTGTCTAGTTGGAAAGACCAGACATACACAAAAACATGTAGAACAATGAAAAGACGACTTTCAGTTAAACATGCAAATTGAACCCATCTGTTTATTACCATTCCTCTTGAAAGCCAACTAAAATGGCAGAAAAGAAACAAACAAAAAGCATAAACCCATAAGGCAAAGAGAAAAGAAGAGGAGATGAAACAGATAAGAAATGACAACTCTTTTGGAAGCTGAAAAATTAATGGACTACTGGATGCCGACTTAACCAAACAAAGCCAAAGTATACGCCTGCAGTGAGGGAAAGTCAACTGGTAGCAAGTCAATTCATGCCCCAGAACTCTGGAAAGGCTCCAACCTTGATGGGGCCATACACTCGTCAGCCAGACTGCAGGGAGGGTGTGAAGACAGAAAGACTGTTGGAAAGTTTATGTAAGAAGCTGAGCTCCTGTGCACTCCTCTCCTGTTCATCCTGTCTTAGTGGGTTCATTTTTAAAATTTTTATCCCGTTACTGTGACATTTTGTGAGTGAGCAGTAGTGAAAACCTGTGTTCAACCTGTCATGATTAAGGAGTATTACGTTAATTTTAAATTGAACAAGGCAATACAAGTTGCCATATGCTGTCACCGGAGGTACAGACAATAAATAGCTATTAGACCACATTGATAAATCCCCAGTACTAGATCTTACTCTCTCAGAAATTCTAAACAAAATCAATAATTAAAAACCATAGAACAACCAGGTAACTTTTTTTAATATAGACATTGTGTATACATTTGATAAAACGATTCCCTTCCTTAAGCAGTCCTGAGGGGACTCTTAAAAGATGATTTCTGTACTAGGCAAATGCACAATAAAGTCTAGGATCACAAAACATGAAAGCCAATACAACCACATATTTGTGCAAGGAAAATCTTCCCTAACTAGTTAGCCATCTTGAAGGGAACCAATGGGTATGTGGGCAAAGGAGAAAACACTCATTCATGCAAAGCTTAACCGCTATGACTAAGTACTTTTCTCTGTCTTCCAAGGATTCACAGGCTACTGATAATTATAGATATGTCTTTTTTTTTTTTTTAAACATAACACTGATTTTTTTTTTTTTTAAAGATTTTATTTTTTCCTTTTTCTCCCCAAAGCCCCCCGGTACATAGTTGTGTATTCTTCGTTGTGGGTTCCTCTAGTTGTGGCATGTGGGACGCTGCCTCAGCGTGGTCTGACGAGCAGTGCCATGTCCGCGCCCAGGATTCGAACCGACGAAACACTGGGCCGCCTGCAGCGGAGCGCGCGAACTTAACCACTCGGCCACAGGGCCAGCCCCTATAGATATGTCTTAAGTGCCGTAAGCAAGTCACTAGAGAGCTTTGAGTCTTAAATAATTGCTGGAAGAGTTTGGTAAAGCCTTTCAAGGAGGGTATATTGTCTGAGAAAGAGTTGAGCATGGCTGGAAGCCTGTTTGTATTGAAGAATGGCAGAGCTGAAGCTGCAAAGGCAGGAAGAGGATTGCTATGTTATTAAGGGTATTACATATCAGGTTAAAGAATTTGTATTTTATCTGAAGGATGACAGGAGAGGCTCACATTCCGGAAACATTTAAAATCTTTTAAGAGTGTCCAGACTGGAAGTAGAGAAACCAATGAAGTGACTTGAACTATCAGAAGAAGCCAAGCCCCGTGACTCCAGTAAGAATTAAATTGTTTGTGACCCAAATTCTACAATCTCAGTTTGTCTGAAATGGTATAACTTTCCTCCTAGGTCTGCTAATATTGATGTAATCCTAGGAAGAAATCAAAATAATATTACCAGATTCTTCAGAAAATATCAAAAAAAAGAGAAAGTAACAGTAGGACTAGGAAGACACAAAAATTAGTAGAGAAATAAAGAAATTAATAAAATCCATGATGTTAATGGTGTTTGTAAATATATATGTGTATGCGTGTGATTAATACTCAGTTATAAAAAATACATAGCTATTTAATTGATCAGCTTGTAGTCAACATTTAAATGCTCAAGAAAAATTATTTTTTCACCTTTTATTAGATTTATTGGCTTAACTTTAGCATTAAGAAAAAAGAAGGAGAGATTTTATTGCAACTGTCCAGAAGAGAAGTGAGGGTCACTCCTGGGGACGTTGGTCATCAGAGCCTTGATACAGCGTCTCGTCCCCATCACTCTCTGCAAGGACAGAGGGAACACACCCACTTGTGGTAGAGACTACGTTGTATGATTTTTGTGCTCTTGTTTACAATTTATGCAAACCTAACACATTTATGCTAACCTAAGACATTAACAATGAGAGTGGAAAGGAGGTGACAGATATGAGAGATATTGAGAGGACAGAACTAACAGAACTTAGCTAACAGTTGACTATGGTGGTGAGAGAGGTGTACCTAGGAAGATTTCAAGATCTGTTGTTTGGATGATTGGATAAATATTGAACTAAAATTATTCGGTTTAGTACAATTATAACAATAATAGCAGTTACTACCTTGACATATTTAAACTGACCCTAGCAATAGGAGAAATGTCAAACTGTTTTTATTAACACAATGGAATACTATAGCTTTTGAAAAATTTCAGATATCACTTGGGTATCTGAAAATGTGTCTACAAAGTTTGATAGTGACTGAATTGCTAACAGTTCTCATATTTGGGTGGTAAGATTATAGATCACATTTTTTCTTTTCTTATTTTCCAATTTTCTTTTCAAATTTTATTGAGGTGCAGTTGACATACAATAATCCGCACATTTTTAAAGTATATAATTTGATAAGTTTTGACAAATGTTTATATTCATGAAATCATCACCACAAACAAGATAATTAAACCATTTCCAAAGCTTCCTGTGCCCCTTTGTAATCCTTCCCACCCATCTTCCATGCTTACCCTACCTCCCACCAATCCCAGACAACTACAAATAGTTTCCATGCTTACCCTACCTCCCACCAATCCCAGACAACTAGAAATAGTTTCTTTTTTGCATTTTTTGAACTTTATAGAAATAGAATTATATAGTATGTACTTTTTTTGGTCTACCTTATTTCTCTCAGCATAATTATTTTGAGAGTCATGCTTGTTCTTATGTCTATCAACAGTTCACTTCTTTTTATTGATGAGTAGTATTCTACTGTATGGATACACCAAATCTGTTTATCCACTCATATATTGACAGACATTTAGATTGTTCCTAGTTTTTTGCTAATACAAATAAAGCTGCTAGGAACATTCATGTCCAAGTCTTTGTATGGATATAAGCTTTCATTTCTCTTGGGAAAGTCCTAGGGGGAATGACTAAATATACCATGAACCCGACAGCAACTAATAAAACAACAAAATCAAGAGCTATAGCTAATAACCCAAAAAGAAAATAAATGGAATCCAAACAAAAGAAAGTAAAAGAGGAAAAAAATAACAAAAATCAAATTGGACAAATAGACAACAAATATCAAGATGATAGATTTAAACCTAATCATATCAATAATCTCATTAAATATAAATGGTCTAACCACTCCAATTAAAAGGTAGGGATTATCAGATTGGATAAAAGGGCAAGAAATGTTGCCAACCAGAAATGCACTTTAAATATAAACATACAAATAGATATGCTAACACTAATAAAAAGAAAACTAGAGAGGCTATATTAATATCAGACAAAGTAGATTTCAGAAGAAAGAATATTACCAGGGCTAAACAAGGTCATTTCATATGATAATGTGGTCAATTCATCAGGAGGACATAAAATCCTAAAATATAGATCTTGAAAATGTGAAATAAAACTGATAGAAATAAAATGGGGTATAGACAAATCCACAATTATAGTCAGAGATTTCAATACTCGTTCTCAATAACTGGTAGAAGAAGTAGACAGAAAATCTGTAAGGCTATAGAAGACTTAAACACAATCAACAACTTGAATCGACACAATAATTTGGCATAAATAACATTTGTAGAACACTTCACCCAGCAGTAGCAGAATACACAAATATTTTCAAAGTGCACCCAAAACATTTACTGAGGCATATTTACCAAGGTAGCCCATATTCCAGCTCATTAAACGTCTCAATAAATGTAAAAGGATTCAAGTCACACAAGATATACACAAGATATATACAAGATATGTATCTGACCACGTGGAATTCAATTAGAAATCAATGGCAGAAGCATCTCTGGAAAATCCTCCAATATACGGAAACTGAATAATACACTTCTATATAGCCTTGCGTTAAAGAAGAACTCAAACGGAAAATTAGAAAGTATTTTTAACTAACCAAAGATGAAAGTAAACATATCAGTATTTGTGGGATGCCTCTAAAGCAGTACTTAGGGAAGTTTTATAGTACTAAATATTAGAAAAAAAGAAGGGTTTCAGATCAATGACTTCACCTTGCACCTTAAGAAACTAGAAAAAGAAGAGCAAATAAATCCCAAAATAAGCAGAAGAAAGGAAATAATGAAGATCAGAGCAGAGATGAATGAAATAGAAAACAGACAAACAGAGAAAGTCAACGAATCCAAAAGGTGGTTCTGTGAGAAGATTAATAAAATTGATAAGCCTGTTCAGGATAAAAAGAGAGAAGATACAATTACCAACATCAGGAATGAGAGAGAGGACATCACTACAGATTCTACAGATATTAAAAAGACACTAGGGAATAGTATGACAGTTTTACTTATTTGATAAATAGATGAAATGGAAAATTTCCTTGAAAACCAAACTAACAAGTTTTACTCAAGAATAAACAAATGACCCAAATACCCATATATTTGTAAGGAAACCGAATTTTTAGTTAAAAACCTTCCCACAAAGAGATCTCCATTTTAAAAAAATGTGTTTTTGTACTTTTTATAAACATTTAAATTTACAAACTAAAAGAGAGTAAAATTCAAACAGGGAATAATTTAAAGGAGAAAAAAATTGGTTTCCATTTATTGGGGGATTTTCCAGCGATGTTTCTATTATTGATTTTTAATTTAATTCCACTGTGGTCATATATAACTTGCATATATCTTATATGACTTGAATCCTTTTACATTTATTGAGACTTGTTTAATGATCTGGAAAATAGGCTACCTTGGTAAATATACCTTAGTAAATGGTCTGGGTGCACTTTGAAAAGAATGTTTATTCTGCCACTGCTGGGTGGAGTGCTCTATAAATGTTAATGTACACAGGTTATGCATATGGATAGGGACTGGAAATGAAATTGAACCAATATAAAAAATTAGACTTTAGTGTTCATTAGTGGAATTTTTCCCCTGTATAAATTGCCTAAAATCTTTACAAAGCTAGGACATAAAATTACAATTTGGAGTGGCATAACCAGCCTCCAAGATGGTTCCCAGTGATCCTCATTTCCTGTTATGTGTGCCCTTGTATAGTCCCTTCCCACACTGAATCAGGGCAGATCTATGTGACCAGTAGAATAGTACAAAAGTAACAGTGTGTGACTTCAAAGGCTAGGTCATAAAAGGCATTACAGCTTCTGCTTTAACTCTTGAAACACTCACTCTGGGGTAAACCACCCTCCATGGCATGAGGATACTCAAGCAGCCTCGTAGAGAGACCCCTCTGGAGAGGAGCTGAGTCCTCTGGCCAACAACCAGTAGCAACCTGCCGGTCATGTCAGGGAGCTACCTGGGGAGCAGATCCACCATCCTAAGATTTCAAACGACTACAACCTCTCAAGAGACCCAAGCCAGAACCACCTAGCAAAGCCATACCTGAATTCCTGACCCACAGAAATTGTGAGAGATAATAAACGGTTATTGTCGTTTTAAGCCACTAAGTTTTGACCAATTTGTTATGTAATAATAATAATGATAATAATAATAATCATCTAATGATCACATGTTTTAAAGTAAACATTTATTAAAAGACCACATTTAATTTCTGTTCAAAGTTCATCTCCAACCTAGCTAAAATAGTACCTGTACTCATTTTGTCACTTTGCCCTGCTTTTTCCTCTTTGCATTGATACTTGAAAGTTTTAATTATATAAGTGTGTGTGTTTGTGTCTGTGTGTCTTTGTTCTACACTAAAATGGAAGCCCCATGAGGAGGAGGACTATTTTGTTCACTACTGTCTCTCTAAGGCCCAGAATGCTTATAATGCTACCTGGTATACAATAGGCACTTAACAGATAATTGTTGAAAGAATGAATACATGAATGGTAACAACTAAAATCATTAATATTCACATTTGCCTTAATAGTATACTTGGATTTTATTCAGGAAGGCCTATACAGACTACAAGCCATGTATGAATTTGTACTAACTAATTTTCTTAATGTTTACATTAAAATCATTACAACAAAAACTTTTTTTAAGAAATGAAAAACAATGTTTATAGTGTGTTTTTTGTTGATTCACTTTTCTTAAAGGGGCATGGTGGCAGGCAGCCTCTAAAATGGCCCCCAGTGACTCGACTCCTGGTATTCATGTCCTTTATTGCAGAAATAAATATGACTTCTGAGGCTAGATCATAAAAGACTGAAAATTTTAAATGGAATATCTCATTACAGCTGAATTTCTTCACAAAAATCAAAAAAGGAGGCTGCAACCAAAGTAAGTTCCTGAGTGACTCATTTTTTATCCAAGCAAGGAAAGCCATTTACTGCTGGCAAGTTCACTAAATTATGTTTCATTGTAGCAGCCAAAGAAATATATCCAGAGAAAATAAACTTGTTTAAGATTACTAGCCTTTTCGTGAGAGCAGTTGCTCAGAGTTGAAGACATTGAGAGCAACATCAATAGTCAATTAGGAAACAAGGTAAGTGATATCGACTGGTTTCCCTTGACTCTTTTATTAACATACCATACAATTCATCCATTTAAAGTGTACAATTTAGAGTTGTGCAACCATCACCAAAATCAATTTTAGAACATTTTTATCACCCCCCAAACGCTGTACCAATTACCAGTCATTACTCATTTCCCCTCCAACCACGCAGCCATAGGTAACCACTAATCTCTTTCTGTCTCTATAGATTTGCCTATTGTTGACATTTCATATAAACAGAATCATATAATATATTGTCCTTTGGGATGACTTCTTTCACTCAGCATAATGTTTTCAAGGTTTATCTATAGTGTAGCATGTATATCAGTATTTCATTTCTTTTTATTGCCAAATAATATTCTATTTTATGGGCATACCATATTGTTTATCCATTCATCAGCTGGACATTGGGTTGTTTTCCATCTTTTTGCTTTTATGAATAATATTGCTATGAACATTTGTGTACAAGTTTTTGTGTGGACAAATGTTTTGAATTCTCTTGGGTATATACCTAGGAATCAAATTTCTGGGTCATATGGTAATTTCATGTTTAACTTTTTGAGGAACTGACAGACCGTTTTCCAAAGCAGCTGTACCATTTTACAATCTCACCAGCAATCTATAAGTATTCCAGTTTCTCCACATCTTGCCAACACTTGTAATTATCTGTCATTTTGATTACAGGCATCCTCATGCATATAAAGCAGCGTCTTTGTGGCTTTGATTTGCATTTCCCTCATGGCTAATGATGTTGAACATCTTCTAATGTGCTTATTGGCCATTTCTATATTTTCTTTAGAGAAATGTCTATTCATATTCTCTGCCTGCTTTTTAAGAACTGGGTGTTTGTCTTTTCACTTTCTTGATGGTGTCCTTTGAAGCACAGAAGTTTTTAATTTTGATGAAGTCTAGTTTATTTTTTCTTTTGTTTCTTGTACTTTTGGTGTCATATCTAATAAATCATTGCCTAATTCAGGTCTTGAAAATTTATGCCTAGGTTTTCTTTTAAGAGTTTTATAGTTTTAGTTCTTACAATTAGGTCTTTGATTCATTTTGAGCTAAGTTTTGTATACAGTATGAAGTAGGGGTCCAACTTCATTCTTTTGCATGGATATTTAGTTGTCCCAGGACCATTTGTTGAAAAGACTATTGCTTACCCATTGAATTGTCTTGGAACCTTTGTTGAAAATCAACTGACTATAAATATGAGGATTTAATTCTAGACTCTCAGTTCTGTTCTATTAATCTATGTGTCCTTGACAATTGATGAGTGCATGGATGTTACCGTTACTGTTCAGTTGTTTATTCAAGGAATCAATGTTAAGTTTGAAGTGACTAAAGAATTAACCTCTAACAGTAGTCTGTATGGGACAACTACATATGAGAACATTTTCAAAGAAGTTAGGAAGACACTAATTCAGTACAACCTAAAGTTGAGTTGGATATGATGTGTTACAATTGATGGTGGTACCAACATGTGTGGAGCAGAAAAAGCTTAGGTGGACAGCTTTAGAAAGCTTTTGACAATGTAAGGTGTTTAAAGCCTTGCAGCAAATATTTGAATTTATCATGTGTTATTGAATCAACAGTGTCAACAGTGAACTTCATTTGCTCTTTGGATTTAACCCTCATGAGTTCCAGGAATTGTTTTCAGAAACAAACCTGAGTATCCTAACTTGCTCCACCACACAGCAGTTTGATGGCTTAGTAGTGGTAAAGTATTACTGTGATTGTTTGAGCTCCAGACTAAGATACAAATTTTTTTAAATTGTGGTAAAATATATATAACAAAAATTTTAGCATCTTAACTATTTTTAAGTGTACAGTTCAGTGGTATTAAGCCCATTCACATTGTTGTGCACCCATCACCACCATCACCACTATCTCCAAAATTCATGTTATCTTGCAAAACTAAAATCTATACCCATTTAACAATAACACCCCATTCCCTCCTCCCCCTGTCCCTAGCAACCACCATTCTAATTTCTGTCTCTATGGATTTGCCTACTCTTGGTACCTCATATAAGAGGAATCATACAGCATGTCTTTTTTGTCGCTGACTTATTTCACTTAGCATAATATTCTCAAGGTTCATCCATGTTGTAGCATGTGTCAAAATTTTCTCTCCAAGTTTGAATAGTATTCCATTGTATGAATATATCACATTTTGCTTATCCATTGATCCATCAATGGACACTTACGTCACTTTCACCTTTTGGCTATTGTGAATAATGTTGTGAGATGGAAGTTTTCATGAATGAGTACTCCCCTCAATCAGTAGTGAGAACTAAATGGTTTAGAAGTTAGCTTTTGCTGAAGACTCCATAATGCTTCTTAATGAGTTCAATCTAAAATTACAAGGCAAACTGTTTATATGTGAAACTTTTACTGCAGTAAAGTCATTTCAACAACAACTTTTTTTGAGTCACAAGTAATCAAGTTGCTTTATATACTTCCTATGCTGTCAAAAGTTATAATAAGGAGTAAAATGTCTACTACCACACAAATTTGCAGCATATATCTTTGCTGAGCTCAAACTATACTGCCTACAGTGTTTTTTGGACTTCACTTCAGATGTAAAGGAAAATTTCATTTTCAAAATCCACTTAACTGTACAATTAGGGATCCCTCATTCAATCTTCAATTGGAGGTGATTAATCTTTAATGTAATGATATATTCTAAGGTGTATGTCAAGATAAGAATCTAATACAATTCTATAAATTTCTTCCAAGCAATGACTATTCTTTTTTTTTTTTAAAGATTTTATTTTTTTCTTTTTCTTCCCAAAGCCCCCTGGCATAGTTGTCTACTTTTGGTTGTGGGTCCTTCTAGTTGTGGCATGTGGGACGCTGCTTCAGCATGGCTTGATGAGTGGTGCCATGTCCCCACCCAGGATCCTAACCAGTGAAACCCTGGGCCACTGAAGTGGAGTGAGGAAAATTAACCACTCGGCCACGGGGCCAGCCCCACAGTGAATATTCTTAATTAATATCACATGCCAGTGGATTGATATTAGTATTTGGCAGCACCTATCTATATGAAAAGATGTTTCAAAAACGAAATACATAAAATTTCATTACAGATTAGCCTTAACAGAAGAATATTTGAAGTCACTTTTGATGATAGGAAACACTAACTTTGAATCCCAATTAAGTAAAATGTTATCCCCATTCTCCACCAAAAAAGAAAAATTATTCTCATTGGTAGAATTACAAAACTTACTCAATTACTATATTTTTAATTTCATCAAAAAATTTACATAAAAAATCTAAATCTGTTATTATATAAGTACATAAAATCCTTGATTTTGCCACTTGGCCTGCAAAGCCTAAGTATTTACTACCTGGCCTTTACAGAAAAGTTTGCCAATCCCAGAGAGGAAGGAAAGAGCTCAGAAAGAAAAGAGCTAAAGCCCAAGTCTTAGGACACCTCTATTCAGAAGTCAGGAAAAGATAAGGGATATCCTGCAAATGAGACCGAAAAGCAGCAGCCAAGGAGGTAGGAGGGAAACTCACAGAGTGTGACGTCTCACAAACCAAGAGAAGAAAGTGCTTCAAATGAGAGAGAATTGTTAAGTGTGTTAAATGCCACTAAGGTGAAGACAAAGATTCAATTTCTGGATTTGGCAGTGTGGAAATTGTTGGTGATCTTGGTGAGTGGTTTCAGTGGCATGGTGGTAGTAGACAAGACAGAGAGGAAAAAGGTAAAGATTAAATAACACATCTACAGTGTTCAGCATTGTGCCTGGCACATAGTATGTACAGTAATTGTCACTGAAGCAGAGACTGTTGGTGCCCTGTCCTTATCCCTTCACCTCTACCATTTCAGGAATGTCAGTCTGACTTTCAACTGTGCAGATGTTTCTGATTTTATTTGCCTGTAAACTTTCTCTGATTGCTGGAGCCTGCTCTGTTCACATATACAGGCTGGAGCTTCTGGGGAATTAACATCCCCCAGAGCAGTTCTCAACAGTCATCAAAAGCAGTAGTTGTATAAATACTCCAGCTCCCTTGCCCCTCAGATGGGGTAACTCTGAGGCATGTGTTCTCCAGTTTTCCCCAGAGATCCTCAGCTGGTTTAAGAATAGAAAAACCTGACACTTAGGCAATTTGAAACTACCGCCCCCAGAAATTTGATTTGTAATTGTGACATCCCAAGTAACCGAGAAGGTTTGGATTGATCATGGCCCCAGATGTTAATGGGCTCCAGTCTAGGCTAAAGAATGACTATCAAGTGGGACACTGAGAATTGAAACCAGCTACATCCACAGAGATTACTGTCAATATTAACAAAATTTACTATTTCATTGTCATCTTCAACACAACTACTATTCCAGGGACATTTTGACCAGGAAGAGAAAAATTGCAAGTATCTTTATTGTTCATTTCAGGAACTTTCAAAACCCCATTTAAATAGACATCAAACTGCTCAACTCTTCAATAGATGACTTTAAATGACTGCTTATACTGTGTGGTATGCAGAATACGGCCCCCCAAAAGTGTTCATCTACTAAACCCTGGAACCTTTGAATATACTGTTACATGGCAAAGGGGAATAAAGGTGGCAAACAGAATTAAGGTTGCTAGTTCACCTGACCTTAAAATAGGGAGATTACCCTGGATTATCTGAGTTGGCCCACAGTCGTCACAAGGGTGCTCATAAGTAGAATAGGGAGGTAGAATAGGTCAGAGTGATATGATTTAAGAAGGACTCAACCAGTCATTGCTGACTTTGAGGTTGGAGGAAGGGGGCAGGAGCCAAGGAATGTAGGCAGCATCCAGAAGCTGGAAAAGGCAAGGAAATGTACTCTCCCCAGAGCCTCAAGAAAGGAGCAGTCTTGCCCACACCATGATCCTAACCCAGGGAAACCTGTGTCAGGCTTCTAACCTACAAAATTATAAGGTGATAAATTTGTGTTGTTTTAAGCCTGCAAGCTTGTGGTAATGTTGCAGCGGCAATAAAAACTAATACACTCTCCAGACTCTTTAAAACCCTTGCCTTGCTGTGTCCACTAATCCTAACCTATTATACTATGATTCTTACTCAGTCCTATTCAAGCCCCCTGAACTGAAAAGCCCACTTAAACCAGACCCTAAAACCTTATAAATATTCCTAAGTTCCCCTTGGAAATGCTACTGAGACTGTCAAGATACGTGTCTCTTTTATCAGTAATAAACTCAGCTTTGCCTTATCAACACATTATTTTGACAGTATTTTTTGGGAGCCAACATTTGATAATTGCTTTATCCATGTGCCTAGAATAGTACTTGCTATATAGTAGGTGTTTAATAAACATTTGATAGATAATGAATAAATTATCTGTTTCTAAAATAATATGGAATAATGTTTAAGGTAGACACACCTGTGACTTGGTATTTCCTATATCTAGATGTGACTTTCAGAAAAATCATTTTAAAGCCTGAATGAAAATTTGTACATAGATGTTTATATCAGCTTTATTCACAATAATTGAAAACTGGAAAACAACCCAAATGTCCTTCAACTGGTGAATGGCTAAACAAGCTCAAGCTGTGTTATATCTATATAATAGAATACTACTTAGCAATAAAAAGGAATAAGTTACTGATACATGAAACAACAATGGATGAATCTCAAAGGCATTATGTTTAGTGAAAGAAGCCAGACTTAAAAGGCTACACACTGTATGATTCCATTTATGTGATATTCTGGAAAAGACAAAAGTATAGGGACAGAAAGTACATCAGTGGTTGCCAGGAACTGGGGTTGTGAAGAGGGATTCACTACAAAGTGGAATGAGGAAATGTTTGCGGGTAATGGAAATGTTCTATATCTTGATTGTAGTGGTCATTACACAACTTTATGCATTTGTCAGAACTCACAGCACTGTACATTTAGAAGGATGAATTTCACTGTATGCAAATCATACCTCCAAAATCTGACTTAAAAAAAACCCCCAGAACTCTACTAAGAATTGCTACTGTTACAACATACATTGAATACTTTGTTAAAATCTTCCATGTTAATAAAACAATTATATTTTCTTTGAGATTTTTTTCTCTTATAGTTTATGGTTGGTATTTTCTGGTATTTCTCCATTCTGTGCAGTTGACTTACCTTGTTCTGGAACATAAAATTAGAGACAGAAAATTCACTTTGCTAAAACAGATGCAACTGATTAAAATGATAGAGTATTAAAATGTTACAAACTGAGAAATAATTGTAGGAATTTTTTCTTTCTCTCATTGCTGCAAGGGAAGGAAATTCTTATTTGCAGAATAATCCCAAGGAAAAGTCTACATTTTCCATGTTCACATCTCCCCTTTTAGGTTTTTAAGTAAGGTCTCATTTTATATTGAAAAATTATCATGATTCTTTATGGAACAAAAAACATTATCATTTGGCTGGCCAAATAACATTTACTCCAACATAAGTAAAGGAACTTTCTTGTAAAGTTTATTCAATGTCTTTAATTTGCATTTTGATACTTCTTGAATTATTGTATAACATGATAAATAATCTTCCTTGTTGCTACTTTCCATCCCCACTCCCTCCTAGTACAATATTGTAAACCTTCCTAGGCAGAATTTGAAAGCAAGCACAACTTCTATGGAGGACAATTTGGCAATATCTATCAAAATTAAAAATACCTTTGCTCTGGGGCCGGCCCTATGGCAGAGTGGTTAAGTTTGCGTTCTCCACTTAGGCAGCCCAGGGCTTTGCAGGTTTGGATCCTGGGAGCGGACCTAGTATAACTCATCAAGCCATGCTGAGGCAGCATCCCACATAGTGGAACCAGAAGGACCTACAACTAGAATATACAACTGTGTACTGGGGGGCTTTGGGGAGAAGAAGAAGGAAAATAAAAGACTGGCAACAGATAGCTCAGGTGCCAACCTTTAAGAAAAACACAAAACACCTTTGCTCTAA
This sequence comes from Equus przewalskii, assembly GCF_037783145.1. NCBI lineage: Eukaryota > Metazoa > Chordata > Mammalia > Perissodactyla > Equidae > Equus > Equus przewalskii. The sequence continues at coordinate 41,743,334 of NC_091843.1, forward strand.
AGATTCTAATCTAAGGATTTACTGGTAAAATTGCCTACTGTATGGGGTTGTTAGTTGCAGCTTAGTTATGTAATAGTGATGGTTTGGCAACAAGCTAAATGTCTACCTGTAGGGGATTGGTTAAATAAGTTATGATATTTGCATACGATGGAATATTATATTGCCTCCAGGAAGAAAGAGGCATTTCTTTATGTAGTGATATGGAAGAATATCCAGGATACTTTGAGAAAAGTAAGGAACTTAACAGTGTATATAGGTCATCTTTTGTGTAAAAAGAAGTGTACTATATTTCAATGTATAACATACCTTGGGAAAGATACATTAGAAGATGCTAAGTGATTGCCTCTAGGACTGGATTGGTTGAAGTGCAGGGATGGGAGCGGCAATTATTTTTCACTCTAGTTTGTCATAAGTCATTTCGAGTTTTGATTAATACATTTCCTAATTTATATAGACATGCAGATAAAATCTCTATATAGATAAAGAGAATGAGGCTTAAAAGAAATAATAGGAGATCAGTTAGGAATTTTAAAAAGGAAAAATATAATTCTACTGTTGCTAGTGAATTACCAACTTTTAGGGCTGATAAAAACATTTTCATCTGCACATTCCTTATAATAGTTTATCTTCTCAAAACTCCTGAATTTTATTAAAAACCTTTAAAATGCTTGCTTGAAAACTAGTAGAAAGCAAAAAGATCAAAAAAAAAAAAAACCCAAACCAGCTTCAAGAGGCTCCTTCATAGAAAGAAAATACGTAAGAGGCAGGAGACTATAAAGTGTTTTTCAAATGATGAATTACATAGGTAGTTTCTCTGGACAGTTACCGTCCTGGGTTCTACGAGACCCTTTGAAAATCCGGTCTAGGCTATAACTATTATTTTACTCTCGATTAAATTATAGCTTGCCCTGACTGGCAGGATGTTAAGAGGTGAAGGAAAATGTTCAAAATGATATCCTGAAGAAAAATATTAATGGCAGAAAATGTTTAGATGATGAAGGGCTGGCTTGGCTTCACGGGAGAAGTTCGAGCGAGGCGCTCAGCAGCCTCCCGCAGAAATGCTCGGCAGACTCCCTTTCGACCTGTTGAGGGCCGCTGGCCTCGGGGCTTCAATGTCAGCACCGAGAAGCAGGTCTAGGGGGCTGCGGCTCCGGACAGACCCCCCAGGCGGGGCAGCCGGCCCGATCCCCTCCACCTGAGCCGCAGAACCGGTCGATCCGGCTCAGCCCGGCCCCGCCCTCCCGAACCTGGCCAGCGGCTACGCGCAGGAGGGTGTGCGCGCGGGGCTGTGCAGGCCGGGTCCTGCTCGGCCCGCCCTGTCCGACGCGGCGGCCGGGCCGCGGCGCTCCGGCCTAGGCCGCTCGGGGCCGACGCTCGACCCGCCAGGGGACGCCGGACCCCGCAGACGCGCAAGTCCTCACCCCCGGCGCCGCCTCCCGGCCCCGCAGGCCCGCCGCCCCGCAGCCCCGCAGCCCCCAGCTTTTCTGGCGGGAGGGGCGCCGCGTCGCCACGTGACGCCTCGCCCCCGCCCAGCCCTGGTCACATGGGTGGCGCGGCCGCTGCGTCAGTCCCAGTCCTGGCTGCGGGAGTCGAGCCGCCGCCGCCGCCGCCGCCGCCGCCGCCGCCGCCAGCGGACGGGGCGGGGATCCCGGTGCCAGGTCCTCGTCAGCCCGCCCCTGCCTGCCCCCTCGGCCGTCCCGGGCTGGGCCCACCGTCATGGAGCCGGGCGGGACCTCGGCCGGTGTCGCGTGAGGTGCGTCGCCGCCGCCTGCGCCTTCCGAGCCTCGAACCCCCGCCGCCGCCCGGAGCCCCTCGCCCTTGGCAGCCTGTCGCCGCCCCCCGGCGGGCTCGAGTGCGCGTCCGGTGAAGGTGCAGGCCCGGCGCCGCCGCTGTCGCAGCCGGGAGATGGTTCGGGCCTAGCGGAGCCGGGACTGGAGGTGAGGAGGGCCGACGGACGGACGGACGGACGGACGGAGGCCGGGCCGGGCCGCGGCGGGGGGGCGGGGCGGGGAGAACGGGGGCCGCCGGGGGCTCGGGAGACCCTCCCGGCCGGGCTGCGCGAGCCGCTTCGGGCCTCAGCTTCGCGTTCTACTCCCCCCCATAAATAAATAAACAAATCAATAAAAAAGGCTAACCCAGTCCTAACAAAAATTCCCAGAAATCCATCTTTTCACCGTTTCTCCTTTCCCTTGTTGTTCCTTAATCTGTTCCGTCTCTCAGAAATTCCATCGACTGATGTGTTACTTTTTAATACCTTCTTCAATTTCAAGTTATTTCTAGTTAAAGACAAAATAGGCCTAGATTCTGGCTATCATTACCCAACTAGTTCTCGCTTCTCGCGATCCTGCGCACGTTTCCCCCCCACCCCCCTCCTCTGCAAAAAAAAAAAAAAAAAAGGAAAAAAATTTCCGCCTTCGACTAGCAAAGGGGGATGACTAAAAATGGGAATGTGGGGGTGTAATACTTGAATGCCCCCCATAACTTCCGAATCGGTCTGTTAGCTAGTTATCCCGACAGCTTGTATTTGGATATTGATGTTTAGGCCTTTCCTCCAGCTGCCTGTGCCCGGGGTTAATCTCGTAATTGACGTCAGTGCTTTGTTCCTTCCACTTTGCTGTTCCTTCCACTCTTTGAGGATGGATCGTGAGGTATGGGAGTTTGAGGAGTATCCTTATTGCCTTTTCTTCCCCAAACCACATCATTTATAGGAAGTTGAGAGTACAAATCTCACTGCTTCTGTATGGAGTTCAAACTCAGACGAAGAGTTCCATTTGGGGTTCTCTTAGTCAGTTGCGATTCAGAACTGTGCGATTTCTTTCCTGCTGGCCGTACGGAGATTTTAAACTAAGGCCCTTTTCCAGTGACCGGTACTTTTTTTTCACGGAATCTAAGCTATAGGTGCCTGTGAAGAGGATGTTTGTATATGTGACATTTAAAAGGTGTTGGTTTTTAGGGCTCAGATGTTCAAAGCTGGAAGCTTTGTTTTCGTATTGATTTTGCAAAGCTTTGTAAAGTGCTTCTTTTACTTAACTGTCCTTTAACTCATCAAAAGTGAAATATTTATGAGAACTTTTCAAATTTGGCATTTGATAAAGAGCCTTTGTGGCCTGTGAATCTGCCTAGAATCATCTTTGGTCATATATGCATAAAGAAGTGTTGGCAAGCGGCCACTTGGTTTTTAACAAAGCTGGCTTTTTAATATTTCTCAGGTTTATTTTCCTTATTCATCACTGCATCTTTTGGTCTCCAAACATAAAAAAACTGTCAAGTTATTTTTAATTATCTTTAGAGATAATTTACCTAGAAGCAATCAATTTTTTTTTAAATACCAGCTGTTTCATTCAGTTTGTGGTGGCTTGCAGGCTGATGACTTTGGTTTTTGTTAACTCTGCAGGAACAGTAGGCACATTTTACTTTAAATAAGATTTTGCCTCAAGTGGGAACAAGATAGAATGTGAATGACCCAACCTTTACTGTTTGATTTAAAAAAAAAAAAAACAAGCTTAGCTGTGTTAATTGGAAAGTAGTCTACCCTTTTGGGGCATAAAGGTGATTCTACAGTGCTTGGGTGAAGCTGTGTAATTAAGAATTCTTAAAGAGAGAATATTTTCATTCAGATTCACTTTCTACTTGTCAGATGACATACGTTCTTTTCTCTGTGCTCTTCGGTTATTGTATCCCTTTCCTAACAGTTGATCCATTCTGCTTTATATTCTAATTTTCTTATAGGTCTGTTGTGTCTGTAGAGCAAGAACTATATTTATACCTCTCTGTATTCTGCCCAGTATTTTGCACAATTATTAGATTGAATTTGAATGTGATATCCAACCTAAGATTTCACAAAAGGGTAATCTAAAGCAGCTTTATGAGCAAGTGATCAGTAGTTGAAGGGGAAAAAGTGACTATCAGCTGCAGAAGATGACAGAAGATGAAGACTTCTAAAAGTTATGTATCTTACCTTTTTTGAAGAGTTAAGGTAAATGTCATGGTTTTATGTATAAATCAGAGGAACAAAGACAACAGGTATTTCTTCTTTTGTGGCCATCTACTGGTTTAGAATGGAGTCCAAAATGTATGAGGCCTTCTCTTTGTAGTAATTTTCATAAAATCAAGAGACGTTCTTAAGTATTAAAGGCACACCTGGACAGTGACCCAGAAGTGGAGCGTGTATCATAAAAATTGGTGACTTCGGGGCCAGCTCCGTTGGCCGAGTGGTTAAGTTCATGTGCTCCACTTTGGCGGCCCGGGGTTTTGCTGGTTCGGATCCTGGGCGTGGACATGGCACTGCTTGTCAGGCCACGTTGAGGTGGTGTCCCACATGCCACAACTAGAAGGACCCACAACTAAAATATACAGCCACATACTGTGGGGATTTGGAGAGAAAAAGCAGAAGAAAAAAAAAAGATTGGTAACAGTTGTTAGCTCAGGTGACAATCTTTAATAAAAAAAAGAAATTGATGACTTAGATTTTATTTTTTATTTTAGCTCTATTCTACAGATAACTTACTATAAAAACTTTCCTATATGATGTAAAATTCTCAGCTTTGAACCCCCAATCCTCATTGCGTTTTACCTTTTTCATTTTTTCTGATAAGTTGGAACAATCATATTTGATTTCTGGGAGGGTTTTTGCCAGTCCCAGTTATTGTGAAAGAAGGTGTAGTCAGTGCCTAAAGACTGCTTAAAGCTAACCTGACCTGTTACCTTGCTTCTTTTTCCTTTGGTTTAAGAAAAGCACCCCTTCTTGTGGTAACTCCCTACACCCGCTCATCTTGGTGGTTTGAAGTGATACTCTAGTGCATGGACGAGGTCAGTAATAAACATCCCAGTTAGTGAGTTTTGGCTGATCATCTGCATTCCTGTTTCTCTTGATGTTCAATTTCACTGGCATCCTATCCTGGGAATTTTAATGGTACTGGCACATAGAAAATATTAGAACCACTGAATTCTTTTCCAAAATATTCCAAAAACATTTTAATATTGGGACCACTTACTAATTCTATTTTTGGAGGGAAAAAAAATCTTATTTACAGTTTACCTGCTTCGTCAGCTATACTTTATTAAAAACTCTGTAACCTGAGGAATGTTCTGAGGGGAGGAACTTCATGTAATTTAATCTCTCTTTGAGTGTCTAATGAACCATAATGGTGGCTTTTAGGTAGGTAGACAAACTTATTAGTGCATACTGTTTTAAACTAATTATTTTGATCATCATTTTCCAGAATAGGTAAAAGAACCTCAAGCATTTTTTTTTTTAAAGATTTTATTTATTTTTTCTTTTTCTCCCCAAAGCCCCCCGGTACATAGTTGTATATTTTTAGTTGTGGGTCCTTCTAGCTGTGGCATGTTGGATGCTGCCTCAGCATGGCCTGATGAGTGGCTCCATGTCTGTGCCCGGGATCCTAACCGGCGAAACCCTTGGCCACCGAAGCAGAGTGTGCGAACCCAACCACTCGGCCACGGGGCCGACCCCAAGCATTCTTCTCCCAAAGTTGTGTGTGGGGAAAAAAAAATCAGGGACTGACATGAATCTATTGCCCTGGAAAGCCAGTATTGTTTGGCTACCCAGATATTGTCATGATCTGTCCTGGGACTGGACTTCCTGGGGCTGCTTTGGGGCTGAATGGGTCTCCCGTGATTTTGTGAATTTCGAGCTGCCTAGTGGGTTATGCCTTTTCATTTTGACTTTTCGTTTTCATGCCCTCGGGTAGGGACAGTTTTATGGAGAGGTAAGTAGAGGCCAATACTCTGCATAGACAGGCCTTCTTACCTCTTTGTAATTGCTTCCATTCCTTTCATCTGGAATATCACTTTTCCTCTGTTGTTCCCTATGTGTTAAAGTTTCATCATCTTTTTATTTTTTGAGGAAGATCAGCCCTGAGCTAACTACTGCCAATCCTCCTCTTTTTGCTGAGGAAGACTGGCCCTGACTAACATCCATGCCCATCTTCCTCTACTCTGTATGTGGGACGCCTACCACAGCATGGCCTTTGCCAAGCAATGCCATGTCCGCATCCGGGATCCGAACCGGCGAACTCCGGGCTGCCGAGAAGCAGAACATGTGAACTTAACCGCTGTGCCACTGGGCCGGCCCCAGTTTCGTCATCTTTTAAGGCCCAGTGCAACTACCACTACTTTCCTGAAGTTTTGCTTGATTCCCCACCCTACTCCAATTGTGACCTACCTCCTTTGAATCCCTGCATCATTTTGTATCTCTCTTAATGATTCGTTGTGAGACTGTAGCCTGCTGGGTGACACTGAGCACAATGTATCAGGGAAGATATGTTAATAAAGTAAAGACTGTGTTACAATCGTGTATTGCTTAACGATAGGGATCCGTTCTGAGAAAGGCATTATTAGGCAATTTCATCGTCATGTGAACATCATAGAATGTACTTAGGCAAACCTAGCTGGTATAGCCCACTATATACTGAGGCTCTATGGTACTAATCTTATGAGACCACTTTTGTATTTGTGATCTGTGGTTGACATAAATACATGTGGGAATGTTATGTGATGCATGACTGTGTACTATTTCATTATGTATCTCTAAAAAGTAAAGATTAAAACAATAATCCAACCTAAGACTTCACCAAAAAAATTAACGTTAATTAATATCGTCACATACCCAGTCTGTTCAAAAAATAGTAATTTTTGTTTTAACAGTTTGTTTGAGTTAGGGTCCAAATAAGGTACGTACATATGAGTCTCACCCCCCCCCCTCCTTTTTTTCCGCTCTGTAGGTTCCTGTCTATCTTTTTGTTCTTGTTCCCATACAGTTGGTTTATTAAAGAAACCAGGTCTTTGCCCTGTGAGGTTTCTCATAGTCTGAATTGTGTTAAGTGCATCCTTGTGGTTTCATGTAATATGTTCCTCTGTTCCCTGTTTCTCTTGTCAGTTAGTAGTTACATCTGGAAGCTGCATCCAGTCTAGGCTTGAAACTGTTTTTTTTTTTAAGATTTTATTTTTTCCTTTTTCTCCCCAAAGCCCCCCAGTACACAGTTGTATATTCTTTGTTGTGGGTCCTTCTAGTTGTGGCATGTGGGACGCTACCTCAGCGTGGCCTGATGAGCAGTGCCATGTCCGTGCCCAGGACTCGAACCAATGAAGCAGTGGGCCGCCTGCAGCGGAGCACACAAACTCAACCACTCAGCCACGGGGCCAGCCCCCTAGGCTTGAAACTTTTTTTAATGGCAGGAATACTTCATAGTAAGTGTTGCGCACTTCCTACTCACTCTTAACCCTTCAGCTTGGTTTCTCCTCCTCTATCATGCTGGTGAAATTGCTGTTAGCAAGGCCACCTGTGACTTCTGTATTGCCAAATTGTATGGTCATTGCTTAGTCCTTTACTTCTTTCTATACTTGATATTGTTTTACCGTTTTTCTCCTTGATATTCTTTTCTTCCTTGACTTTTATGACTCTGTCCCCTCCCTACTTTCTTTCTACTAGTTGCATTGCAGACTCTTCGTTTTCTGCTAGCCCCTTGATATTGATAGTTCTGAATTTTAGCCTTGGCCTTCTCTTTTCATTATTCTGGGTGATCGCATTCATTTGTATTGCTTTAGCTGTCATCTCTAAGTGTTTTGTGGGCACCTGAACTCTTTCATCCAACTGAATACTCCCCTGTAGATGTCCAGTAGGCACTTTGTTTTAGTTAGGAGAGTGACACATACCTATCTTAAGCAAAAAGAGGAATTTATTGGCAGCATACTGGGTATCCCACAAATTCTAAGAAAGGCAATCAAGCCATAGGAAGGCAATTAGAACTCAGGAACAGCTGGATCCATGGGCTCCAAATATAGTTAGGAGTATCTTTTTGTCTCTCATGAGATGCTCTTTGTGTGTTCAATCAGTTCTTTCTTGCTGCAGACCAACTTTAACACTAAATCTTCTGAGTTTTAAATCTTAAATCTTCTGTCTTCAGAGAGAGACTGACCTGACTCTCAATCTCAGATCCCAGGAAAGGGATTCATTAGGTTATATGTCCACCTCTGGACCACAACTTTGGCTAGGGGTCTACATTGTAATAACATGCTCTAGGTACAACATCCCAGAGAGAAGTGGAGTAAAGGGCACTTTGAAACGTAGTTGTCTACCTCATTCATTCCATGGCTATTTAGTTCACATACACATTGCTACTTTTTCTCATATATATAAAATATATTTTTTTAATATAATCTAACTTTATATACCAGGAAACACCCTAATCTCTTCTATGGAGACAACCCAAATTCATATCTAGCTACCACATCTGAAAGTCATTGTTCTAAGTCCAGATTCTGAAGGTGATAGCCTAGATATGCTTTGTCATGTGTCTGAAAATGGTGGGCTAAATACTAAATTCAATCATCCTTAACTGTGGTAGGAAAAAACCTTAATATTCTTATGAGGGGAGAGTAGAGGAAGATATCATTGTTCCAAAACTCATGCCATATCTTGCTGGACAGGTACAGTATAAGGTGAATGATAAAACCAGCAAATTGCATGGGCCTTCATTCGTTGCCTTACTTCCTTGCAAATGGAGTAAGTTCTTTGGTCAGCCAAATGAAGATTTTCACTTCTGTCCACTCGGGAGATTTTCCTTGTCTGTTGTGTTAGGTTAAGGTTAACACTGTGAGGACATTTGGAAGGAGTGTTAGGGGAGGGCAGTTCTGTGTTGCCTTAGACAAGGTTTGGCAAGCTATGGTTAGTAGGCCCAACGCTGCTTGCCTTTTTATGCCCTGTGAGCTGAGAAAGGTTTTTACGTTTGCAAATGGTTGGGAAAAATCAAAAGAAGAATATTTTGTGGCAGGTGAAAATTATAGGAAACTCAAATTTCAGTGTCCATAAATAAAGTTTTATTGGAACACAGCATACCTATTTGTTTATGTATTGTCTGTAGCTGCTTTTGCTGCTACAGTGGCAGAGTTGAGTAACTGATTCTGTGGCCTGCAAAGCCTAAAATATTTACTGTGTGGCTTTAAAAGTCTGTCAGTTCCTATCTTAGCAGATTACATGGGCCTTAGTGGATACTTGGGTCTGAGGATTGCCTTAGGGTTGAGCAGTTGGTTACAAGGTCCTTATTTACTGTGGTGGTTATTAGGGTTTTTTGTTTGGTTGTAGAATATGTGTGTATGTGTGTGTGTATGTGGATATGTATATACATAAAACAGGTGGGTTATGGGCATTGGCCTAGCTTTAGTTAGGGATTCAGACTTCATGGGTCAACTGTACCCTGAAGGTAGGATCACACTGTAGGTTACATTGTAACATGGTTGCTCTTAGTACAGCTATGTGAATGGGGGAGATAATTTCCAGAAAACCTGGGGATGAGATGAGGCTAGGAGCTGATTGGATAGTCTCTATAAGTGTTCATTGTGTACAAATGAACTATTCTACTACTTCTCAATCCCCTTACACACAAATCCTACTCTTTTCCTTGCCTTGGAGAATACACCACTGTCATTGTTTTTTCCAGAAACCTGCAAGTTGTCCTTGATTCCTGTCTTACTTCTCATTATCTGGCTGGCCCCAAGGTTCTGCTTCCTTAGCATCTTTGAATCCAAACCTTTTCTCTGCATTCTTACTCTTACCGCCTTAATTTAGGCTTTAATTTCTCACCTGAATTATTGCAACAGTCTTCTCATTTGTTTCTTTATTGCCAGTCTAATCTACTCCACCTTGTACCAGAGTGTTTTCCCTCTAAACTGCAGGTCTGATTTTGTCATTTCTCTTCTTAAAACTCCTTAATAATATTCCATTTTCTGCAGTATTCTTCTAATTGGGAATTCTTTGACATTAATGAATTTTATATAATTTCTGAAGGACTGCTGCTGTATAGTCACATACTCCCTTGGGTGTTGGTTGCTGTGTTTAGATTTTGTTTATTATTGTGTTTGTGCCAAATTATCATGCATTATGCTAATGATGATTTTTCAGTGGCAGGCAAAGATGGTAAAATTGGATCATATCATGGTATGTGTTAATATAGGCAGGCCAAACCCAAAAGAACCCTGGCTTAGTAGATGGTGTCATATTTTCACTGTTAGATGTGTCTGGTGGATCCCATCTTTGTAATTAGTCAACATGAAACAATTTGTTTGCAGTATGAGTGTTTTGTTCCAAACTTCAGCAGTGGTTATACTAGATACACATTTAATGTAGATTTCAGTAACGTACTAAACCACAAATGAATGAGATAGATTGCCAGAATTAACAAGTGAGACTTCTTTAAAAAAGACCTTTAAGGACTACTAGCTGGTATAGTGGTATAACATTGTATTTCCCTAAACTAGCAAAGAAACACTCGTGGTTAATAAATCCATTTAGTATAAGCCTTTTCTGCATTAGTATTAGTGAAGTGAAATGACGGAAGTGTTTTAAAATATAGAGCCAGACCTGAGACTACATATTTCTAGGATTGAATGTATCATTGGTCTCGTTTCTACAAAACAACATAATCTGTTACATTAATGTTATTTTAAACTTGTTTTGTATTTAATTTTTAAAGTTGTTTTAATTTTACAGTTGCATAAGAGCCTTGAACATAATGAGTTCCTACTTAGTTTTATATTTATACTATTTTATTAACAATAAAAGTCATCACTCAAGATCTGGGAGATTTCGATTTCTTGAAAAGCTATCCTTATATCTTTGAGATTTGAGAAACAAATCCACAGGGCTAGTCTCATTCCATGTCTCTCTCCAGTCTTGTCTTTTATTTTGCACTCCCCCAACTCTATTTTCCAACTACACTTGATCCACCTTATTCCCTGGGGGTTCTGTGCTCTCTCTTTGGGGCTGTTGCACATGTTGTTCTCTTTGCTTAGAACCAACCAACCAACCTCCTTCCCTCCCTCCCTCTCTCCCTCCCTCCTATCCTCCCTCTCTGCCTCCCTCCCTCCCTCCCTCCTATCCTCTCTCTCTGTCTCCCTCCCTCTCTCCTTCCCTCCCTCTCTCCCTCTCCTTTCTTCCCCCTTCCCTCCTGCCACATCTTTCTAGTCAGACTAGTTGTAGCCAAATCTTGGAGATAAGGGTTACTTTTTTTCTTTCTATGAGGAAGATTGGCCCAGAGCTAACATCTGTTACCAGTCTTCCTCTTTTTCTTGAGGAATATTGTCACTGAGCTAACATCTGTGCCAGTCTTCCTCTGTTTTGTATGTGGGACACTACCACAGCATGGTTTGATGAGTGATATGTAGGTCCGCACCTGGGATCTGAACCTGCAAACCCTGGGCCGCCGAAGTGGAGCATGCAAGGGTTACTTTTATTTTTTGTATCCTTAGCCCTAGTGCAGTGTTTGGCACAATATATGCACTGGTTAAATAGTTGTTGAATGAACTAGTGTTAACATTGTACCTTATATATAGTGTAGGTCTATACTGAAGAGACAGATTTTAAAATCAGAGTTGTAAAGCCTTAGGAATTCCTTCTGAATTCCTTCTGAATTCTGTTTAAGTATGTTACAAGTTTGAATTAGAAAATATTTTGAGGGGCTGGCCCCGTGGCTGAGTGGTTAAGTTTGCGTGCTCCGCTGCAGGCGGCCCAGTGTTTCGTTGGTTCGAATCCTGGGCACGGACATGGCATTGCTCATCAAACCATGCTGAGGCAACGTCCCACATGCCACAACTAGAAGGACCCACAACGACGAATATACAACTATGTACCGGGGGGCTTTGGGGAGAAAAAGGAAAAAAATAAAATCTTTTAAAAAAAAAGAAAAGAAAATATTTTGAAAGTAAGTTTATTATCACTCACAAATTGGTCTTTCAAAGTAAATATTCTCTGTGCCATAATAAATAACTAATTTGTAATTTATTAGTTTGTAGTCCAATGATTAAAGCCTTAAATGGCCTTAACCTTCTTAAAGCAATATTCTTGTTTACATTTTAGTAGAACTTTGTTAACAGAATTTAGAGTAATTAGCACAGGGGCTGATTTAAGTTTTCAAGCCTTGTGTACATGATTTCTTCATTCAGTACATTAGCATTTTCCCTCTTTTTTTTTTTTTAAATAGTATTCTAAGGAACTAAATATAGTTCAAGAAATCCAGGTACTTTGTTACCACCTATCTTCCATCTATGCAAATAAAGATGAAATTAATGAGAAATAATTCCTTTTTGGTGTAAACTCTAAGGAGCCTTTGCTGTGTAGTGCTTTTTAACTTTTGTTTAATTTGCTATAAGCATTTTTAAGTAATGAAATTGCTTGTGTTTTGCCATTTGGACTTGTATCATTTTCTCTTGGCTTCCTCAGGTACTACAAGTGAAAGCAATCTTGCAGTGCTCTGTTGAGTAGATCATTTCTTTGTGGATGTTGTAGACGGAAACATTCAGTTTTTACGCCTTCTCAGTTTGCCAAGTATGATTCTGAGATTTTTACAGTCTAGCGCTTATATTTGGTGAACATTTGAGAATACAGCATTTAAGTAAAAATAGAAATTGATCATTTCTGTACATATGTTTTTTTTCTTGTACATATGTTGTTTTTCTTTTAGATAAACTTTTAGAAAAATTGCTTTAAAAGAACAATTCATTTAGTAGCTCTTATGCTTTTATTGGGTTGATAGCATATTGAATGTAGAAAAAAGAAGATCTACTCTCTTACTGTTATCAAATATCGCCAAAAGTCTTAGGGAGAAAATGGGAGACTGTCTGTGGATAGAAACTCAGCTTTTAGTGAGCACTCCCGCTGACTGTTTGGCTCTTGAGGCAGTAACGCTGCAGTTGTGACCTTTATAAAATTCATCAAGTGTTTTAAGTATCTGTTGTATGCCAGCCACTGTGTTAATCACTGGAGGGGAGAGCAGGGAAGTTAAATTATATCTATAGTTCTTACTGTCCAGAGACTTATGATATGGAGGTGAGTAGGGAGGGCAGATAGAAGAATAACAATAAATAATCCTAATGTAAGGCAAGTGTTAAGTGCCGAATGAGATACAAAGAAATGCTTTCGGAAGTAAGTGATTTCAGTGGCAGAGGAATCGTGGAGGGCTTCTTGGAGGAAGTGGGATATGTGGGAAACTTTGAAATGGATGTGTTTAGAAATGAGAAGGAAGGACGTTCTGAAGTAGAGGGACTAGTTTGAGTAAAGACCTGGATCTGAATGTATGTAGGTTATTTTCAGGGTCAGATAAATCCTGAAGGAAAAGTAGCTAAGAATTGAACTGTGGGCAGCTTTAAATCCTGGAGTGAGAATTTTGGACTTAGATTTTCCGTAGAGCTTTTAGTTATTGATGACTTTTAAGCAGAAGACTGTCTTAATTAGATCTGTTTTATAAAGATATAAAAGTAATCATCAACGTACATGTTATGGAAGTTTCCAATAAGATACCTTTGTGGCCTTTAGATACTTGTATGCTTTTAAAGTAAGAAACTGAGTCAAAAGATTGGTTTCATATAAAAGAAACTGTAAAATTTGACTTTTAACTATTCTCTCCACCCATTTATTTATCTTTCAAGATGAACATTGACTTCTCAGTCTCATTGATTTTTCCATATGCTTTTAAAGTTTGGTAGCAACAATTTTCAAGATAAGTTTAAACCAATTAAATTTGTTTTACACATTTCTCAAATATTAATACAGTCCCAAGAGATATAATTTAATTTGGTTTTCGTTCAGAAACAGCTATATGACAAGTAACCATGCAGGACTATAGGGGCAAGTAGTATTACTGAGAGAAACATTGTCTAAAGGGAGGCAACTGGTTACCAGTAAAATGAATACTTAGATTCTTATGCTTACCCTTAAGTGTGAGCATGCTTGTGTATGTAATAAACATTTCTTCTCTTCAATTGAATCTTGAATTTTCTCTTGAATCTCTTTAAATTTTCTAGTATTTTATTTTATTTTTTTAAAGATTTTATTTTTTTCCTTTTTCTCCCCGAAGCGCCCCCGTACATAGTTGTATGTTCTTCATTGTGGGTCCTTCTAGTTGTGGCATGTGGGACACTGCCTCAGCGTGGTTTGATGAGCAGTGCCATGTCCGTGCCCAGGATTTGAACCAACGAAACCCTGGGCCGCCTGCAGCAGAGCGCGCGAACTTAACCACTCGGTCACGGGGCCAGCCCCCTTCTAGTATTTTAAAAATAACAAATCGGTTTATTAGTAGTCAGTTTGGCAAATACTGTCTCAAATTAGTTATTGAACAATCGAATATCTGCTTAATGACATAATAAACATTGATTGTGATTCTGTTTGGCCTCTAAGATGAGGAAATAAAGTTTTCCTTTATCAGAAAAAGCTTCATGGAGGAAGTGAATTGAGTAATAGATAAAGGATAAGAGTTGTATAGCTTGATAGCTGAGTAAAGAACTATGTTTCAGTTCTAGTCTATCTAAAATAACTGCAAATGTTGAGTCTGCTAAATTAAAATTTGTTGTAGAATGGTGTCTGATTTTAGTGTAATATGAAGTCCTAATTATTTCCATTTTTTAATATTAGTATTTTGTGATATTAAGTAAAGAATATCATGATCTCTAGGTATTATTTCCTGGTAAGTGAGTGAATCACTCCTTTTTAACTAGGCTGTGAAGTTCCTTAATCTACTCATTCAAGTGATTGTCTACTAGGTTATGTTCTAGGTATGCAGTGCTCAACAAAACAAACACATTCCTGATTATTGTCTAATGGGAGAGAAAATATTAATGAACATGAAAATAAATATATTAATATATTAATTGTGATCAAGTATTCTGAAGGAAAAGGGAGCATCTACATGAATTTCCTGAAGCTGGAAAGAGTGCCACAAGTTCAAGAAGCCCCAGAAAGGCCCTTGGAGGGAACTGGAAGGGAAGGGTGGTAGTAAGATATAAAATGAATCTGATGAGGTAGGCAGAAGTCAGATCAAGTAGAAAGTCGGATCATGGCTTTGTAGGTCATGTTAAGGACCTTAAAGTTTATCCTCAGGTAAATGAAAAGCTTATTAAAAATTTTAAGCAGGGATTGGGTGACATGATCTGGTTTGTGTTTTATAAAGATCACTTCAGCTGCTCTATGAAATATGGATTAAAGAGAGACCAAGGCACCAGGAGTCCAGTTAGAAGGCCATAGCATTTACCCAAGTTGGAGATAAAATGATGGCTTGTTTTGAACAATGGCAGTGGAGAAAGAAGGGAACAGATAAATTCAAAATATATTTTGGAGGCGATGGTTGTGGATTGGATGTGGAGAGAGGGTGAAGGGAGGATTCAGCAAGAGCAGCTGGTTGGTAGGATGAGGATCACTGGAGCAGGAGTTGTTGGAGGTAGGAGAAAAGAATCAATTCCGGTTGTATTGAGATTGAGATTCCTCGAGACATGCTCAAACAGGTCCCTGGATATGTGGTTCTGTATGTCAGAAGAGAAGGGTGGTGGTGTGGAGCATGTTTGGGTATTTGGGTTGTTGGCATATTGATGGTATTTTATACCATGAGAATGTGGGGAGAAAATGTAGACTGAATCAGAATACGACACATGACTGAGCTCAGAGGAGCACCAAGCTTTAAGAAGTCCAGTAGGTATAATGAGAGGAGTCAGAGGTGCTGGGTTAACTGGAAGGGCTGGGTTAGAGAAGCCAAAAGTATATTAAGGAGACATTAGTGGCTAAATGTGTTGAATGGTAGGTCAACTAAAATGATAAAGTGTCTGTTGGATTTAGTAACATGCAAATCACTAGTGATCTTGGCTAGGAGTGGAGTGTGAGAAATTGGAAACAATGTTGGGAAGTTGGAAACAGTAGAATGTTGAATAGTGACTGGATACATTTTGGAAAGCAATTTATCTTTAGCTACTAAAATTAGAGATGTTTACACTCTGCATCCTAGCAGTTCCACTTATAGGTATCTATCCTAGGAAAACTCTTACTTATTGGTACAGGGAGAAATGTGTAAAAATGATCATTACAGGGTTATTTGCAATGGTAGAAAATAAGGGAAACTAACTAAATGACCATCAGTTGGAGAGTGGTTAAGCAATTTGTGTGGATACACAGCAGTGAAAATAAATGAACTATACCAACATGTATCAACCTGGGTTAACCTGGTAATGCTGAAAATTAGAAAGGCTTGGAGTTTTTAGAGTATACCATTTTTAAAAGTTGAAAAATATGCAAAACAACTCAATGTCTTATTTAGGGATACGTACATATATAGTAAAAGTATAAAGAAATCTGTGAAAATGATTAACACCAAAATCAGAATAGTGGCTACCTCTTGTAGGGGGAGAGAGCATAGGAGATGTGATCCAGGAATGCTGTATTTCCTAAGGTGGTTCAAGTGTTCACTCTATGGCTCCTTACATCTTTTTGGCTAATTTTTTTATAAAATGAATGGTTGCAGAGTAAGTGGAGAATCACCAACAGTCCTTTTGAGAAACTTGGCCATAAACAACATAGAGAAGAGATAGAGTGGTAGCTAGAGAGAGAGATGGGGTGAAGGAAGATGTTCTTTTTTAAAAAAGAGTATATTTGAATGCTGATGGAAAGAATTCATCAGAGAGGGAGAAGTTGAAGTTGCTGGAGAGAAGTCAGTAACTGATAAAGTTCTAGGAGAAAATAGCAAAATGGACATAATTGTTCTTTGATAGAGATAGATTTTTTCTTTTTTAACCAGAGGAAAGAAGAGAATGGATACAAATGCTGGTGGTTTGAAAGTTGATGGTTGGTTGATGAGAAGATTCCTCTCTGATTTTTAATCTTCTATTTTTAATCTTTGTCCACTAAGACAAAGGTCATTTGTGGAATGGAAGTTAGGAGGGAGAGTCATAGGATTCCATGAAAATACTTGTGAGGGGGCCGTCCTGGTGGTGCAGCGGTTAAGTGTGCATGTTCCTCTTCCGGTGCCCGGGGTTCCCTGGTTTGGATCCCAGGTATGGACATGGCACCGCTTGGCAAAGCCATACTGTGGTAGGTGTCCCACATATAAAGTAGAGGAAGATGGGCACGGATGTGAGCTCAGGGCTAATCATCCTCAGCAAAAAGAGGAGGATTGGCAGCAGATGTTAACTCAGGGCTGATCTTCCAAAAATAAATTAATTCATTAATTAAAAATAAATGAATTTTTAAAAAAAGAAAATACTTGTGAGGAATAGGAAGGAACATTCATCAGAGAAAGACAGCAAAATTTCTGGGAAGCTTTGAGGGCCTGGTTGAGAGTGATTTATGAAACATGATTATGAGAAATTCAGATAGTATATAAAGATTCAGATTTAATTAATAAATCTGAATTAATTTAATTCAGATATAATTGATGAAGAAAGCAAAAATGGTATGGCATTACTTTTGCTTCCATGTTTTTCACAACATCATTTTAAACCTGAAGGCTGTAGAAGTCTCATAACTAACTTGGGGCAGGTCCTTCTATGCAAAATACTGTCTTGGGACCTGATGTTTTGTTAGTATTGGCTTTGATCTCCGGGTGTACAGCCTTTGTTTCTCTGCCTTGTAGGAAGTGACCTGTTCAGACTCTCTCATGGGTAGAGAAATCCTACCAAATGAGGCCAAGAGGGATTTCTCTACTCATGAGGCTTTTTGCTTTAACATAGTGCATTGTGATAAAGTTACAATTTATTTATTTATTTTTAGTGTTTAAAATTTGTTTTTGTTAGAGAAGAGCATATATTTAAAGTGAAACTTCCTTTCCCTTCTCTCTTATCCCATGGTCTACTCCCAAGCTGTTACCACTTTTAATAATTTCTTCTACGTAATTAACTTTTAAAAGTTGCTTAAATTATTATAATTATCATTATTTTATACAGTGGTTAGAGTTTACCATACTGATGCTATTTCTTTTTTTTTTAATTGCAGTAACATTGGTTTATAATATATAAATATCAGGTGTACATCATTATATTTCAGTTTCTGTGTAGACTACGTCATGTTCACCACCCAAAAGCTAATTACCATCCATCACCACACACATGTGCCCAGTCATCCCTTTCACCCTCTTCCCTCCCCCTTCCCCCTCTGGTAACCACCAATCTAATCTCTGCATCTATATGTTTGTTTTTGTTTTTATCTTCTGTTTATCAGTGAGATGATACAGTATTTGACTTTCTACGTCTGACTTATTTCACTTACTATAATACCCTCAAGGTCCATCCATGTTGTTGCAAATGGCAAGGTTTCGTCCTTTTTTATAGCTGAGTGGTATTCCATTGTGTATATGTACCACATCTTTATCCATTTGTCCCTTGATGGACACTTGGGTTGTTTCCAAGTTTGGGCTATTGTGGATAAAGCCACAATGAACATAGGGGTGCATATGTCTTTACTCATTTGTGTTTTCATGTTCTTTGGATAAATACCCAGTAGTGGAATAGCTGGATCAGTATGGTCAATGGATCAATTTTTTGAGGAATCTCCATACTGTTTTCCATAGTGGCTGCACCAGTTTACATTCCCACCAGCTGTGTATGAGAGTTCCCTTTTCTCCACGACCTCTCCAACGCTTGTTATTTCTGGTCTTGTTAGTTATAGCCATTCTGATGGGCATGAGGTGATATCTCGTAGTTTTGATTTGCATTTCCATAATAGTGAGTGGTATTGAACATCTTTGCATGTGCCTCTTGGCCATCTGTGTATCTTCTTTGGAAAAATGTCTCTTCAGATCTTTTGCTCATTTTTAAATCGGGTTGTTTTTTTGTTGTTGAGATGTATGAGTTCTTTATATATTTTGAATATTAACCCCTTATCAGATATATGGTTTACAAATATCTTTCTCAGTTGTTAGGCTGTCTTTTCGTTTTGTTAATGGTTTCCTTTGTTGTGCAGAGGCTTTTTAGTCTGATGAAGTCCCATTTGTTATTTTTTCTTTTGTTCCCTTACCTGGTCAGACATGGTATTTGAAAATATGCTGCTAAGACTGATCTCAAAGAGCAATACTGCCTATGTTTTCTTCTAGAATTTTTATGGCTTCAGGTCTTACATTCAAGTCTTTAATCTATTTTGAGTTAATTTTTGTGTGTAGTATAAGATAATGGTCTACCTTCATTCTTTTGCATGAGCTGTCCAGTTTTCCCAGCACCATTTATTGAAGAGACTTTCCTTTCTCCATCGTATGTTCTTAGCTAAAGTTACAGTTTAATAGCAGTTATAATAAACTATATTCTAAAATAATTGAAATCTTAGCTTGAGTCTCTTGAACTTTTGGAGTTTACATCATTTAATAATCTAGTAATTGAACAGCTTTATTTTCAGTAGAACAGTTGTTCTAAGACATAAATTGAAAGAAAATTAACAACAGATTCTGAACACCACTTGAAGGAGGCAAGTTAAAGGTCACATTTTACTCTTTAAACTATTTTTAAAATTACAAATTTAAAAGATTTTAAAACTAATACATGTGTTTATTAAAAGAATTGTAGAAGATCAATTTCTGGTTCACTGGGAATGTACATTAAAATTTTTTTACTATGTGCTTACTGTAATTTTTTTATTGTAAAATATACAAAACATAAAATTTATCATTTAAGTGTACAGTTCACTGACATTAAGTATGTCTTGTGTAACCATCACCACTGTCCATCTCCAGAACTTTTCATCATCCCGAACAGAAATTCTGACCCATTAAACAATAATTTCCCATTATCTCTTACCCCAATCCCTTTGCAACCACGATTCCTATTTTCTGTCTCTGTGAATTTGCCTTTTCTACATACGTTATGTAAGTGAAATCCTACCGTATTTGTCTTTTTGTGACTGGCTTATTTCACTTAGCGTAATATCCTAAAGGTTAATCCATGTTGTATCATGTGTCAGAATTTCATTTCTTTTTAAGGCTAGATAATATTCCTTTGTATGTATGCACCACATTTTGTTTATGCATTCATTTGTTGATGGACGCTTCCATCGCTTCCACCTTTTGAGTGGTAGAGAATGCTGCTTTGAGCATCAGTGTCCAAATATCTGGCTGAGTCCCTGCTTTCAGTTCTTTTGGATACGTATGTGTATGTGTAATTGCTGGAACACTTGGTAATTCTTTGATACTTTTTGAGTAACCACCAAATTGTTTTCCACAGCAACTGCACCATTTTACGTTCCCACCAGCATTGTGCAAGGGTTCATATTTCTCCACATTCTTGCCAACACTTCTTTTTAAAAAGTTTTTGAGGGGCTGGCCCCGTGGCCGAGTGGTTAAGTTCGTGTGCTCCGCTGCAGGCGGCCCAGTGTTTCGTTGGTTCAAATCCTGGGTGCGGACATGGCACTGCTCATCAGACCACGCTGAGGCAGTGTCCCACATGCCACAACTAGAAGAACCCACAACAAAGAATGCACAACTATGTACCGGGGGGCTTTGGGGAGAAAAAGGAAAAAATAAAATCTTTTTTTTTGTTGTTGTTGTTTTTTTGGAGGAAGATTAGCCCTCAGCTAACTACTGCCAGTCCTCCTCTTTTTGCTGAGGAAGCCTGGCTCTGAGCTAACATCTGTGCCCATCTTCCTCTAGTTTATACGTGGGACGCCTACCACAGCATGGCTGCCAAGCAGTGCCATGTCCGCACCCGGGATCCGAACCAGCGTACCCCGGGCCGCCGAGAAGCGGAATGTGCGAACTTAACCGCTGCGCCACCGGGCCGGCCCCGGAAAAAATAAAATCTTTAAAAAAAAAAAAAAAAAAAAAGTTTTTGAATAGCCATCTTAATGGATGTGAAGTGGTATCTCATTGTGGTTTTGATTTGCATTTCCCTAATGATGTTGAGCATCTTTTCATGTGCTTATGAGCCATTTGTATATCTTCTTTGGAGAAACATTTATTCAAGTTCTTTGCCCTTTTTTTTTTAAAGATTGGCTCCTGAACTAACGTCTGTTGCCAATCTTCTTTTTTTTTTTTCTTCTTCTTCTCTCCAACCCCCCCAGTCCATAGTTGTATATTCTAGTTGTAGATCCTTCTGGCTCAGCTATGTGGGACGCTGCCTCAGTATGGCCTGATGAGTGATGCCATGTTTGCGCCCAGGATCCGAACTGGCAAAACTGCAGGCCGCTGAAGCGGAGCTTGAGAACTTAACCACTTGGCCACAGGGCCGGCCCCATCATTGCCCATTTTTTGATTGAGTTTGTCTTGGCACTCTTGTGGAAAATCAGTTATAAATGTGAGGTATATTTCTGGACTCTCAATTTTATTTTATTGATCTATATGTTTATAGTAAGTTTTGAAATTGGGAAGAGTCTTCCAATTTTGTTCTTTTGCAAGATAGTTTTGGCTAATCCATATGAATAGAATGTGAATTTCCAATTCATTTGAATTTCCATATGAATTTTAGCATCAGCTTGTCAATTTCTGCAGAGAAGTCATCTGGGATATTGATAGGGATTGTGTTGAATCTGTAGATCAGTTTAGGGAGTATTTCCATCTTAACAATATCAAATCGTCCAATCCATGGATATGGGATGGCTTGCCATTTATTTAAGTATTCTTTAATTTATTTCAGTGATATTTTATAGTTTTCAGAGTATAAGTTTTGCTGTTCTTTATGTGTGTGTGTGTGTATATATATGTATAGGGTTGGTTTTTTGTTTTTTCTTTTTTTTGGTGAGGAAGATTGACCCTGAACTAACATCTGTTGCCAATCTTCCTCATTTTGCTTGAGGGAGATGGTCGTTGAAATAACATCTGTGCCAATCTTCCTCTATTTTTATATGAAGGACACTGCCACAGCATGGCTTGATGAGCAGTGTGTAGGTCCGTGCCTGGGATCCATACCTGTGAACCCTGGGCTGCTAAAGTGGAGCACATGAACTTAACTACTAAGCCACTGGGCTGGGCCCTGCTGTTCTTTTGTTAAATTTGTTTCTAAGTATTTTGTTCCTTTTGATGATATTGTAAATGGAATTATTTTCTTAATTTCACTTTTGGCTTTTTTAATTGCTACTATATAGAAATACAATTGACTCTTTTTTTAAAAAAAAGATTTTGTTTTTCCTTTTTATCCCCAAAGCCCCCCAGTACATAGTTGTGGGTCGTAATAGCTATAGCATGTGGGATGCTGCCTCAACATGGCTTGATGAGCAGTGCCATGTCCGTGCCCAGGGTTTGAACCAGTGAAACGCTGGGCCGCTGAAGCGGAGCACGCGAACTTAACCACTCTGCCACGGGGCTGGCCATGACTTTTTTTGTATATTGATCTTGTATCCTGCACCTGTGCTGAACTTGTTTATTAGCTCTAATAGTTTTTTGGTGGATTCTTTAGGATTTTCTGTGTACAATATCATCATTTTACATTGTCCTTTCCGATATAAATGCCTTATATTTCTTTTTCTTACCTAATTGCCCTGGCTAGATCCTCCAGTACAGTATTGAAAAGAAGTGGTGAAGGGACATCCTTGCCTTGTTCCTGATCTTAGGGGGAAAGCATTCAGTCTTTTACCATTAAATATGATGTTAGCCATGGGTTTTTCATAGAGGCACTTTATTAGATTGGAGAAGTTCCCTTCTTCCTAGTTTGTTGAGTGTTTTTTATCAAGGAGGGATGTTACAACTTGTCAAATGCTTTTTCTGCATCTATTGAGATGATCGTATGGTTTTTGTCCTTCCTTCTATTCATATGGTGTATTATATGAATTGACTTTTGGATGTTAAGCCAACTTTGCATTCCTGGGATTAAATCTCACTTGGTCATGGTATATAATCCTTTGTATATATTGCTGGATTTAGTTTGTGAGTATTTTGTTGAAGATTTTAAAAATTATATTTTAAGGTTTTCATTAATCTGTAGTTTGGTCTTTTTTTTTTTTTTTTTTTATTCTCGTAATGTCTTTTTCTGGTTTTGGTATCAGGGGAGTGTTACCCTCATAGAATGGAATGGGAAATGTTTCCTCCTCTTCTGTTTTTTTGGGAAGAGTTTGTGTAAAGGATTAGTATTAATTTTTCTTTAAACATTTGTTAGAAATCACCAATGAAGCCATTCAGTTTTGGGCTTTTCTTTGTAGAAAGTTTTTTGATTACTAATTCAGTCTCATTATTTGTTGTAGGTCTATTCAGGCTTCCTATTCTGTTACTTTTTTTTTTTTTAAAGATTAGCACCTGTGCTACCATCTGTTGCCAATCTTTTTTTCTTCTTCTTCTTCTTCTGCCCAAAGCCCCCCAGTACATTGTTGTATATTTTTAGTTGTGGGTCCTTCTGGTTGTGGTGTGTGGGATGCTGCCTCAGCATGGCTTGATGAGTGGTGCCATGTCCATGCCCAGGATCTGAACCAGCAAAACCCTGGGCCACTGAAGCAGAGCGCGAGAACTTAACCACTCAGCCATGGGGCCGGCCCCCTGTTACTTCTTTAATGACGTCATTTTGTGTCTTTTTAGGAATTTTGTCTGTTTCATCTAGGTTATCTAATTTGTTGGGATACAGTTTTTTAATTGTCTTCCCTTATAATCCTTTTTATTTCTCTAAGATTGGTAGTATTGTCCCCTCTTCATTCCTGATTTTAGTAATTTGAGTTCCCTTTTTTTTCTTGGTCATTGTAGCTAAAGATTTGTCAGTTTTCTGGATCTTTTCAAAAAACCAATTTTTTGTTTTATTCATTTTCTTGATTATTTTCGTATTCTCTATTTTATTTATTTGTGCTGTAATCTTGATTTCCTCCCTTCTGCTGTCTTTGGGTTTAGTTGACTCTTCTTCTTTTTAGTTTCTTAAGGTTAGTGTATTGATTTAAGATCTTTCTCTTTGTTTATTATCAGTATTTATACTTATAAATTTCCCCTTAAATGCTGCTTTAGCTGCAGCTCATAAGTTGTTTTTTTTTTTAAAAGATTGGCACCTGAGCTAACATCAGTTGCCAAGCTTCCTTTTTTTTAAATTAATTTAGTGTTTTCTTCTTCTCCTCATAGCTCCCCACTACCTAATTGTGTATCCTAGTTGTGGGTCCTTCTAGTTGTGGCATGTGGGACGCTGCCTCAGCATGGCCTGATGAGCAGGGCCATGTCCGTGCCCAGGATCCAAACCAGTGAAAGCCTGGGTCACCGAAGCGGAGTGCGCAAACTTAACCACTCGGCCGTGGGGCCGGCCCTGCCTTTATTCTTGTATAATGTTAAATCCTCAAATACATTCAAATACTTCTCATCTAATCCCTTTCATCAGATTAGTATGGACGTTTTATGAAAGACAAACCTGAGGTTTAGGGAAGTTTCCTACCTAAGTCATATATCTAGTATGTTATACAACCAGAACTAAAAATCAGATATTTTTAACTGTCCCATTTACTAAATTACGGTGCCCCAACTGTTTACTAAATTACAGTGTCTCAACTGTTCATAATTCAGTTGAAGTTTGAAACTTATGTTACTTTGTTAAGGTATTTAAGAAGTTAATTAAGAGGTAATTGCCTGTGTTGATGTTTGGTTACTAGACATTTTATGTTTGACAATTTTTATTAGCAAGGATACAGTGCTACATCTAGATTATCAAATAATCCTTGCTGATAAGTAAACCACTTGGATCACTTATGATTTGAGGAACCGTGTATTGGGAGATGAAGAGTCATCTTGAGAATTATATCTTAGCTTCTCTGATACTGATTATGGAGAAATAGAGGGGGAGGACCCTTCCTTTTCCCCAATATACTCATCTGGTAGATAGTTATTGCACGTGTACCATATGCTCTGAGTTATTCCTCATGTTCTTCTGAGATTGCTATCCTTAACCCCTCTCTTATTTTCTTCCTTTTTTTCCCAAGAGGTCTTAAGGATCTTGAGAGAAATATAAGTGGCTGAGAAGTGACCTCTTTCTAATTTGTTCGGTTTCTCTGTAAATGCAGTTTCACTTGGATGCATCTGCTAGTACTGGGTGGATGAGACTTAGATTAACTGCAGTGGCTGGCAGAGGCTGCCTAGCAAAGCCAGCCCTTTCCTTCCTTTAGTACCTCAGTCCCATGTTGTCCATAATAGAATTCATTTTGCTCTCTTTGGATACTAGATAACTGAGGAATAAAAATACAAATAGCAGTGTGTCTGTAGCATAGAAATTTAAAATTATTTGTTTAGATTTATTATAGTTACCACCCAGAAATAAAGAATGGAAAACTCCAGAGAGGCTGGGCAGAGGCAGATCAAGGTGAAAGGAAAGAATGCAGATAGAAACAAATCAAGAGACTTGGAAAGAGTATTGCCAAATGTTGACAACTGCGGTGAGGTTTGTATCTTCCTATGAAGGGACTGAGGAGAGTTTAGGCATGGCCTGCCTGTAGAGTTTGGGAGTGGGCCTGGAGAAGGAGGCAGATGGCTTGAAGAAGTGGTCAGTAGAGTTAGGATGCGCAGTTTAATCTAAGATTTAATCCTAACCTTATATTCCTCAGTTAAGATGTGTGACAAATTGGGAAAGCATGGTTATTATGTAATCAAAAGACTACCACTTTAGTAGAAAAATGGACAAAAGACATGAATAGGCAGTTCACAAAAGAAGAAATATGAATGGCTAAGTAAAACATGAAAAAAATGTACAGTCCAACTATCAGAAATTCTGCAGAATGCAGCTGACTGTGGGCTATATAAGGTCAGGGACTATCTATGCATCATTCTCTCTCTTTTTTTTTTTTTGAGGAAGATTAGCCCTGAGCTAACATCTGCTGCCAATCCTCCTCTTTTTGTTGAGGAGGACTGGCCCTGAGCTAACATCCGTGCCCATCTTCCTCTACTTTATATGTAGGATGCCTACCACAGCATGGCTTGCCAAAGCAGTGCCATGTCTGCACCAGGGATCTGAAGCAGGGAACCCCCGGCTGCCGAAGCAGAACGTGTACACTTAACCGCTGCGCCACCGGGCCAGCCCCTATGTGTCATTCTCCATGCCTAGCAATAGTAGATAGGCTCATATGTTTGTTGAGTAAATGAAATAAACCGATGACATTGGAATAACTTTTTTTTTTACCTCTTAGATTGGTGGCACAATTTAAAAAGACTCATAATGCCTGGGATTGAAAATGGCATGGTTAAAGGGCAGTCTCTTACTTTGTTGGTGGGGCTGTGAATTGACACAATTTTTTTGGAAAGCAGTTCAGTGATATTAAAATGGTACAACATATACCCTTTGACTCAGCAATTCCAAATCTAGAAATTTATCTGAAGCTAGAGTGTGCACACATAATACACATTCATTGTAATGTTTGTAATACTAAATTCTGGATCCAACCCAATTATCTATCACGAGCGTTCTGGTTAAATGAGTACTATGCAGTCAATAAAAGAAGGGAAATTCATATGTGTTGATGTGGAACTGTGTTCATTATTTGTTAAATAAGAATTGTGTGTATAATAATTTCTACATGTATATGACTATATGTGACTCCTTACAATCTTATTTGTTTTAGGGGAGTGAAGTTATTGGTGACTTTTACTTTCTACTTTATATTAACCATATTTGAGTTTTTGATCAAAGAGTATTACTTTTGTAATTGGAGAAGCAGACCCATCAAGGTTTATCTCTTTGAAAAATACATGGGTGGAAGAATACTCTTTATTTACATTTACAGGAACAGCCAAATGTTTACTGAGGGCCAAGAAAGAAGATTTAGCTAAATAGGGAGACATCCTACATCTTGTGTATGAAAACTGGATATTCAGATTTCAATTTTTTTGTGTTTAGCTTGTGAGAATATTAGTTGGCACCTTCTGATGCTCGTTGAGTTAGTTGTATCTAATTCTTATCTATGCATTACTCAACACTTAACAGTTCTACTGAGTTTAAAGAAATATTGAGGTGATCAGTCATATTATATACATTGTGTTGCATCTACTTTCCCTCACATAGCAGCAATTATGGAAATTCCTCCAAGTTAATTGACAAAGATCTACCTCATTTCTTGTAGTAAGCTATCATTTATTTAACCATTTCTGTGTTCTTGGGCATTCAGTTGTTTTCACTTGTTTTACCACTAAAAATAGTACTACAGGAAACATCTTTGTAGCTTATGTCTTTTTTTTTTTTTTGCAGAGGAACATTAGCCCTGAGGTAATATCTGTTGCCGATCCTCCTCTCCCTTTTTTTTTTTTTTTTGCGAGGAACATTAGCCCTGAGGCAACACCTGTGCCAGTCTTCCTCCACTTTGTTTGTGGATCACCACCACATCGTGGCTGACCGGTGGTGTAGGTCTGCGCCTGTTATCCAAACCCACAAACCCAGGTTGCCAAAGTGGAGCACACCGAACTCACCTACTATGGCACAGGGCCAGCCCCTGGCCATGCTTTTAATTCTGTGGGATATAGTCCCATGAGTGAGGCTGCTGGGCTGAAGGGTTTGTCTCTTTTTTTCTGGCTGAGTTGGAAACATGGCTTCACCATTTTAATAACTGTGTCGTCTTAGAAAAGTACTTGGCTCTTAATTACTGTTGTTATTAGATAGAACATTTTAAATAAAACGTTCTTTTCTCACTGAATTGGACTTGTTAATTATTAAAATCTCATTTATCTTTGAGTTTACTTCTGGTCTCTGTTTTTTCATTTCTGTGCTCTACCATGCTATTTTGATAATGGTGATGGCTTTATAGTAAGTTTTAATATCTAGTGTGGCAAATTCTTCTTGTTCTCTCCCCAGTGCTAAGTATATAATAGATGCTTGTTGCATATTTATTAAGTTAATAGGTATACTTAATAAATATTAAATCTTGCTTTAGATGCATTTGGGATGCCCATTTACTTTAGGGAAATGGAAG
Source organism: Equus przewalskii (assembly GCF_037783145.1). Taxonomy (NCBI): domain Eukaryota; kingdom Metazoa; phylum Chordata; class Mammalia; order Perissodactyla; family Equidae; genus Equus; species Equus przewalskii. Next base: position 41,770,923 of record NC_091843.1, read on the forward strand.
CTTGCATGTTGATGGTGTTCCCTCCTAGCCAAGAATGGTGCTACACTTTCTCAAGTATAATAAATAATGACACACAGGAGGAGTTGAGGAGAATTGGGTGATCATTGTGAACTTAGAGGTGCACGGGGGTGCACCTTAGGCATGAGAGAAATACTTTAAGCCCCTAGAGAATAGATAGTTTAAATCCCAAGGCTGAAAAATGATGGAGAACACCCATAGTACTCTAATATGTAAACTTTACCACTCTTTTCCTTCCATCTTTTATTTTGAAAAATTTCAAACCTATGAGAAAAGTATAACGCTTCCTATGTCCTAAGAATCAAGGACATTCTTCTCTGTAACCAAATACTGTTATTATCACAGTTGAGAAACTTAACATTGATACAATTATCTGAAATACTGTCCATATTCACATTTCCCCAACTTTGCCAGTAATGTCCTTCACAATGATTTTTTTCTCCCCAGATCCAGGATCTGGGAAGTGAAGGATCATGCATTGCATTTCGTTGGTATGTCTCCTTGACTGTAGAAGAATATAGATGTAATCTCCAGCCTCTTTTTCTTTGGTCTCTCAGTATTAACATTTTTGAAGAGTCCAGGCCAATTTCACAGAACTTGTCTCAATTTAGGTTTGTTTGCTTACTCATGATTAGACTCAGGTTAAATATTTTTAGCAGAAAGAATACCTAGGTGGGGCAATGTCTTCAGTACGTGACATTGGAAAGTACATGTCAGTTTCTCTCATTATTGATGATGTCTGATCACTTGATTAAGGGTAGTGTTTATTGTACTTCTTTATTTTAAAGATTTTTTCTCTGTAATTAGTAGCCTGTGGGGGTGATACTGAATATCTCATTCCTCTTAAATTGTTCATCCATTGAGTTTAGCATCCATTGATGATTCTTACCCCGGTTACAACTTTCGTGGCTGCAAAAAGGTGATTTTCTAATTCTTTTATTTCTTCTACATTTATTAGTTGGCATTCTTCTGTAAAGAAGAGTATTTTCTCCCTTCTTTATTTCTCTTTTTATTTTATTCTTGGCTATGATTATTATTACTGTGGATTCAGGGATTCTTTTTTTCTTCAGTCGGTTATATTCCATTCTGGTCTTTGTTCGTTTTGATGCTCAAGGTCCTAAGTCTGGTGAGAGCCCTTCAGGCTGGTTCCCATGCCCTTTTGATCTGTCTCCATCTGTTTTGGAGTGTTTTCTTGCTGTTAGAACAAGATGTTTTAGGCTCACTTTGTACTTTCCCTGCTGCCTTGGAATTAGCTATTTCTGCAAGAAGCCCTGGTCATTTTTGTGGGGAATGATATTGGAAATCAAAATTTGGGTGCTGAGGGTGCTTCTTTCTGGTGGGGTGTCACTGCTCCTGGACCTCTCAGTGGATAGAGCTGGAGACAATATATATGTAAGTTCATAGCACTGCTTTTAATTCCTGATCCCCAAAGGCTCTTTTTCTCCTTATTCCGTTCTATATTTGTATCTCTCTTGTTCTATGTGTGTGTGAGAGCGTGGTAAGATCCCTGGTTCCCCAAAAGTCTCAATATATTTACTCATTTGCTTAGTCTTATAGCAGTGAAACTGCTGCCTCATTATCACTACCAGTTACAAACCTAAGTAATGTTGAAGATTTCTTTCATTTCTTTTTTTTTTAAGATTTTATTTTTTTCCTTTTTCTCCCCAAAGCCCCCACATACATAGCTGTATATTCTTAGTTGTGGGTCCTTCTAGTGGTGGCACATGGGACGCCGCCTCAGCACAGCTCAATGAGCAGTGCCATGTCTGTGCCCAGGATTCGAACCGACGAAGCACTGGGCCCCCTGCAGCGGAGCATTGTGAACTAAACCACTTGGCCATGGGGCCGGTCCCACTTTCATTTATTTCTGTCCATAGAATGTTGCTTATAATAACTTACCTTAAGTAATTAAAAATTTAATTGGAAACCATCCTTTCTACTTGCTAATTTTCTTTTAAAAATTATTATATCTAGTTGTCCCACAGATTTTGTTCTGATGTAGCAATTTGCTAATTTTAACTGAATCCTATTTCAGTACAGTAGTTGCAAATGTCCTGAGGGATATGCTATAAAATAGTTTTGACTGTCCAGCAAAGATGTACTTCAAGTTGACTCATACTTAAATTTCATGTTAATTTTAAGAAAGCTCAGATTACTGGAATTACTGCTTTTGGGGAAACTTTATCTTAGGCAGAAATGTTGATGTTCAGAATCACGGGAGAAGAAAATGGAACTGAAATTAAATGTGAAAATAAGTCAGATCGGAAAAAATTAGAGAATAAGAGCTACAGCTGGGATATTAGTTCTTATAAGCAATCAGTTAATTTAGTTCTGAGCTTCTTGGCAGCCTTGTTAAAAGAGGAAATGTTCAGTTGGATGATTTTCATTGTTTAAGAAAAGAAAGTTTTTTGTTATTGGATTATAGAAGTAATTTTATTGTTTATTCTGCAGTAAATGTGCAGGTGCTTCTTACATGATTATCTTAGTACTGTTGAATACATAAAATTAAATCAGTTTAAAGAAGGCATTTCTGTTTTCTGATCTGTCAGGAGTTGAATTTAGGAAGTGTTAAGGAAATTGGTAGTTAATGTGCCCCTTAGACTCTATGGGATACAAATAACTTTGTTGCAACAAGATAGCTCAAGAGGTCTTTTTGAAACTTGATGGTTAGTGATATACAATTATCAGTTAGTTTGAGTGAACTGGTGGGTAGTATGTGTTCTTTGGTTTTATTCTTTTTTTTTTTAAGATTTTATTTTTCTTTTTCCTTTTTCTCCCCAAAGCCCACCGGTACATAGTTGTATATTCTTTGTTGTGGGTCCTTCTAGCTGTGGCATGTGGGACGCTGCCTCAGCGTGGTTTGATGAGCGGTGCCATGTGCGCGCCCAGGATTGGAACCAACGAAACACTGGGCCTCCTGCAGCGGAGCGCACAAACTTAACCACTCGGCCACAGGGCCAGCCCCGGTTTTATTCTAACTACCAAAGTGTAGATGTTTTATGGTCTTTATTAAAGAAAGATTTGTGTGATTCTATATGGTCCTAAGTATAGGGAGACCGAAGAAAGCACACATTATTTCTATACCTCAACATAGCTTATAGTCTTGTCTAAGTTTATTAGAAAATTGTACAAAAAAGAAAAAACTTGAATATACATTTGGAACACTTAGAACATGTTTTAAAATATTAAATCAGTTTATTTGCATGACAGCTAAATTGTGCAAATCAGGAAGTTTTCTCTTTGAAAGTTTCCTTGCACTGTTCTAACCACCTATGAAAGTTCTGCTGTGCGTTCTGATTTTACAGTTACAGTTTCCCCCAGTCTTGATTGACTTTAATTTTCTGATTAGATTTGATTTATGAATCCTAAGGCTAGAAGTACTTCACAAGTATAACCTGATTTGTCCCTTTGGCCTCCAACAGGACTTTTTTTTCTAAAAACAAAACAAGAGCAGGACAGATGGTTAATCTATCTCTAGGAAGGAGTATTGCAGAATCCCTGGTAATCCCTTGTCCCAGGGTTTGACAACTGTTTTCATTTTTATCTATTTAACCAAAATCCCTGCTTCTGTAAAGAAACTATTTGCCTTGGTTTGTTCTTAGTGAAAATACAACATAGTCTCTGTCATGATTATGGAAATGACCCCCTCATTTTTCTCTCCAGCCCAAAAGACTTTTTCTTTTTCAACACAATTTTGACTACTGTTACTAACCCAAGTTAATCTTAGATTCTGTTGCTGAAAGCCTCAGTTTTGCCATTTATTGAGGTGTTAATTGAAATGTTAATATATTTAGAGCAGAAATGTCGTTTTTTAGGGAATCTAGAGCAACAGCAAAGCTGAGGTCAAACTGCCGTAAGGATGGACACCAAGGAAGCTGTGTTTGGGACAGAAAGAAATCAAGATAAGGTAGATGCAAAGTAGAGAAAAGCACTGGACCCTGGGGGGAGGGGTGGCAGGTGGGAGTGGGCTGTATGCCTCTAATGGCAGAATAGTTAGATTTCTGAAAAGGAAGCCACGAAAGGCGTGTAGGAAATATTAAGGATTTGGGTTTAAGTACTGCCTTTCCTCTGAATGTATGAGTTTTAGCTGACTTTTAACCAGCAGAATACTTTAAAGATTGATAGGGTTAAGGGGTGGATTCTAATATTCTGGGCTAGTATTTCCTGTCTGGATAGTTGAGGAAGACACTATTGGTATTAGTTGATAAAACCATTGCCAAAACCCAACTTCATCACTAATGCCTGTTATTACTTGGAAGTTGAAAGGGAATTTCCGATTGAAGCATTAAACTGACAAAATCAGTATAGAACATTTCATTTTTCCTTTTCTTTTTTGTGATGTAAAGATTGTATTTTTCTTCATAGCAACATGAACCGTGAAGACCGGAATGTGCTGCGTATGAAAGAACGGGAAAGGCGGAATCAGGAAATTCAGCAGGGCGAAGACGCCTTCCCACCTAGCTCGCCGCTCTTTGCCGAGCCGTACAAAGTTGTAAGTTAGCCTTTTTTGAGTGTCTTTTCCCAATAACATGACATTTGTGCTTTTAAAATGTTTAAACTTAGAGTTATTATTATGTATACCATTTAACATTTTCTCCTTTCCTCTAGATAGAATGTACTTTTTTGGGGTAAACTTTTCATTGGAGTATAACATGCATACAGAAAAGTACATTAAGTGTTATAGCTTGAAAGAATTTTCACAACGTGAACAGCCTCATATAATCAGTACCTAGATAGAGAAGTGAAGCTGCCTGCTGCTTCCTAGCTTCTTTGGGTGTAATATTAATCAAAGATGAATATTTCATAGATTCTTTTGTTTCTCTGTATTTTTTGCTATTTGCTTACTTAGTTTACTAAATTTCAGTGACTATTAGTATGTTTGAATAAATATATCTTCAGTATCAATCTGATTCTTTTTCTGTTATATTAAACTCTCTGATTTTCTGATGTATTTAAGACTTCTAAGTATCAGCTTTAGATTAAAGCATGTTGTCAGAGGTGTTCAATTAATTGAACCAATTGCTATTTTTACAACTACCATTGTGCTTGATTGAGGATTACATAAAACACCGAATGGTACCACTTCTGATGACCCTAATGTAGCTGTAGTGGCCACAAATGTCTCTGTAATGTTTGATTTGGCTTTGGGTTTCATTTGAACCGTTCCTCTGATTTAAAGGCTTATACTGTGTATAATAGCTATCATACTATGTGTTGCAGCAGTAATGACCATCGTTGGCTTGTAGTATGAGACTGAGAGTGTGTTAGACTTTTTTTCTGATGAAATAAATATAAATGTAACAACATATTCTCAGTTTATCCTTATAACATTTGGTGTTTGTAGAAACCATTTATTAGATCTATAAAAGCCATTTATTCAGAGCCTTTAAGGATTTTCCAGTTAAAGGCAGTTATACTGACATCATTAATATGTGTATAACACAAAACCTGGGATTTGGGATTAGGGACTAAAGGCATATTGAAAAAAAAACCCAGGAGTTTGGTCCAGAAGCTTGGACTCATACTACCATTTATTTTGTAATTATATTATCGTGAATTCGATTTGATCTCTGATCTTAATATTGTCTATAAATTGCTATATATTTACCTGTCTTATTTAATAGGGATCAGACTAGTTGTCAAATAATGTAGTCATTATTGATTTCTGCCAACCTCAAAATAGATTGTAATGGTTCAGTCTTGGTTTTCCTTTTAATGTAATGAGTAAACCTTTCTTTTGTGTATGTAAATATGGAAGAATCCTAAACCTTGTAGACATCTGGGACCTGCTTATTATCCAATAATAATTCTTGAAACTTAAGTATGTACTGTTGACTTTAAAAGTTGGAGCATTTATTGGTCAGAATTAATAGCCAAGATTTAAAACTTTATCAGTGGATTTTCCCTGCTTAATTTGTTGTTGGGACTTTAATTAACTTGATGTCAAAGTAACAGAAGGAATTAAAATAAAAAAACAGTCAGTTGGGTATACTTTGTTTCACTAAATTTTTGTTTGTGCTTCCAACCATAATATGGAATTATAAGGAATATCATGCCTTCCTAGGCTGCCAAAATGTGAGTGTTGGCTAATCTGCTGACCTGGAACTTAATTACATAAAGGCAGATTACTTTTCCTACTCTTTAAAAGATTTTTGCTACTGTTGCAGTATATTTCTTGGTGAAATTTGGATTTTTCCCTTCTAGAATCTATTGTATGTATTTCTCAGTGTCCTATAGAATATTTGTGTTAGCATGAATGTTTTTCACTTTCAGTGTACTTTTTTTCACTTTAATAACTATATATTTGGAGTTTGAGATGTTAACCTTATGATATGAGATGAGGCCTCTCTTTGGAAAGCCTCTTTCCATTTGAAGTTTGGAAAGTTAATTTAGAAGCAGCTTTTATTTCCAGTTATGCTAATTGTATGATTTTATTTTGTATATATATTTTGTAGACTAGCAAAGAAGATAAGCTATCAAGTCGCATTCAGAGTATGCTTGGAAACTACGATGAAATGAAGGATTTCATAGGAGACAGATCTATACCAAAGCTTGTTGCAATTCCCAAGCCTACAGTACCACCGACAGCAGATGAAAAATCTAACCCAAATTTCTTTGAACAGAGACGTGGGAGCTCTCATCAGAGTAGCAAATGGACTCCAGTAGGACCTGCACCCAGTACTTCTCAGTCTCAGAAACGGTCCTCAGGCTTACAGAGTGGACACAGTAGCCAGCGGACCAGTGCAGGTGGCAGTAGTGGCACTAATAGTAGTGGCCAGAGGCATGACCGTGACTCATATAGTAGTAGTGGGAGCAGTAGCCGGAAAAAAGGCCAGCATGGATCAGAACACTCCAAATCACGCTCTTCCAGCCCTGGAAAACCCCAGGCTGTTTCTTCATTAAGCTCCAGTCATTCCAGGTCTCATGGGAATGATCACCACAGCAAGGATCATCAGCGTTCCAAATCACCTCGGGACCCTGATGCAAACTGGGATTCTCCTTCCCGTGTACCTTTTTCAAGTGGGCAGCACTCAAGTCAGTCTTTCCCACCTTCATTGATGTCAAAGTCCAGTTCAATGTTACAGAAACCCACTGCCTATGTGCGGCCCATGGACGGACAGGAGTCCATGGAACCAAAACTGTCCTCTGAGCACTACAGCAGCCAGCCCCATGGTAACAGCATGACTGAACTGAAGCCCAGCAGCAAAGCACATCTCACCAAGCTGAAAATACCGTCCCAACCATTGGATGTAAGTCCAATTTAGAGCTTTTAATGTCGTGACTATGTAAGCAATTTACCATGAAATTATGATTTAACTTGAACTCTTTCTTTGTCTTAATAGTAAGGAATCTAAAAGTTTAGAGAAACACTTGTAATTGACTTCCACATGGATTCCATAGATCTGCTAGCTTCCCCTCTGGGGCGGGGAAGCTGTTTTCAAATATTAGAGTGACGAGTCAGTTTAGAATAAAAGCATGATCTGTCAGTACCTTAGATTTCCTCTTTTTGATTTTATAGAATAATACATCTTGTGTTCTTTTGTTAAAAAAAGTTAACTTTTGTTCTCATAGTGATACGCATGAATAAGATGTTGGCCATGGTTCATTGTGGTAAATACTGGGACATTTTCGGGTCCATGGAGATGATAATGTGTGGTTTGGATGCCTTGATCCTTTTCTCTGGTTGTACTTAAAGGTTTGAGGCAGCTGCTCCGGATTCATAGTGATGGTTTGAAATTTACAGTATTTATAACTTCATGCCAAAGCATGATATTCAGAATAAACAAATAAGTGAGCATTCATTGTGAAATAGCTGAAATTTCATCTTTGAATGTAGTTTTTGCAATGAAAAAAATTTAAAAGTAATATCAGTAGCCAAAACTCAGGGTCAAAAATAACTCATAGCTTAAAATGGTGGGGGAGGGGTGAGGAATAGGTAAAATGCTATTTAAAAATCTTTCCTGTGGCCTTTGGAAACTCATTGTTCATGGCGTTTGTCATCTAATTACTCCTCTCAAGAGAACAGTAAAGTGGTAATTTGTTCTTTCTTCAAGCAATATGATCCTTAGAATTAGACTTCAGTTCAAACTCCAGCTCTCTAGCTCCTGTTTGTGCCTTAGACAAAACAACATCACTTCCGTGATTTAAGAAAGGCTATATGAAATGTACATCGTGTTCCAGACATGTGTCTTTCAATAAGAATGGTTGTATTCTGTTAATGTAAAATGATGTATCTCAATATCATGGTGTATTTTGTATATGAATAAACTTTTAGATTTTTGACAAGTTGCTCACCTGAAAATTACATTTAAAAAATTATTTCTAATCTAAGTATAAGAAAGATAGGATTTTAAATAACTTTTGAAAAATATGAAGTTCTTCAATTCATGTACAGTTTGGTGATTAAAACTTTTTAGTGCTTGAAAAATTTTTATTTAAGGAAATTAAGTCGAAAGATTCTAATTAGTATTCTGATTTAGAGTTGCGGGATCATAAACACTTCTTTAATTTTAATTTCATTTCTAATGATGTTGTTAGATCTGTGCAACAAATGATAAAATATCTAATAATAAATGACTCCAAATCTAATATGTGTTTCTTTTCCCTTTCTTAAGGCATCTGCTTCTGGTGATGTGAGCTGTGTGGATGAAATTCTTAAAGTAAGTTTTTAAAAATCATTTCAGTCTCTCTTATTTAATTATGATGCTCTGCTGCCCCCTGACTCCCTTTCCCCCTGTGTTTCACAGAGGATCTGATGCAGCAGATTGCTTACATGTGTAACTTGATTATATCCATCAAAAATAATTGACTCTATTCTGTTTATATTCATACTTGGGTTCTGAATCACTTGGTTTCTTTACTGTTTTCCCTCAGAGAGCTGGTTTTTTGTTATTAAGTGAAACAAATTCCAATCTTGATAGTTTGCCTTGATAAGAGGAAGAAACCAAATATAACTGTACTTTCTCAGGTTTATCAGTTAATAATTTGAAGTGCTAAAAAACTCAGTAGTTATCAGTCAAACCATTACATTAAAAATAGCTTGGCTTTGTATTCATCTGTTGGTACTGGTCAAATCCTCCAGTGAAAGACCTCCTCTGAATATGCATGTTTTGAGTGTTTAATGGAATATGTTTAAAATCAACACATGACAAAAAAAATACTTTCCTCCCTTGGGAAAAGAAAAAGTTATCTGTTGGAAAAACAGAAAAAGTCCAGTGAATTAATGAGTGACAATGACTGCTTTTGACTCAATAGAGAAAAACTGTCAGTCACGTATTGCTTGTACTTTCCGCAAAAGCTCATGAATTTTTGTGTTTATACTTGCATTTCACTATGGATACTTTTGGAAGACTACTTGGATTGGCTGCTTCCAGTTTATTCTCTCCTTCCTAAATCAACTATAATGTCTCTTTTACTTCTGCTGTTCTGCTGAACCTGTTATTTTTCCATTCATTGGAGGCTTCATTTGAGTTCTCTAGTCTTTCTGCTGTTTTAAAGAAATTTTATTTTTCCCTTCTGAAAACATTATTTTCCTTCTTTGACCGTTGTTATACTTCATTGTTTTTATTTCCCATCACCTTTCTCGCCTCTCATTCTCTGCCTTTTGGGAACCCATGGATCTTCTCTCTGAAATATGGGTGCATTTTCTAGCCCCTCCTCTTTTCTTTCTGCTCTTTGACTTCCCTTTTCCTCCATTCTTACAACTTTATCTATTAGACAGCTATTGAGTCTTTCTCTTCTGCCTTGGCCTTTTTGGGTTGGTTTATGTCTCTTAATTTCTTCTTAGCTAGGTCTCCATTTGAATTTCTCCTTGCTTCTTCAGACTCAACATGTGTAAAGCCATATTTTATCAGACGTCCGTCTATTAGTAGTATCATCATTCTCCTGTGCTTATAAATGTAGTCCTAATTATCTCCCACTTCTTTCTCTCATATTCTATTTAATCACAAAATTACATGTAGACTTTGAAAATTCCTTGATAATATGCATTCCTTTATTTCCATTTCTGCTGCCTTGAGCTTTAGTAATTGCAGTGTAGAGTTCTCACTCTGCCTGTCTGCCTCCAGAGTCTCCCTGCTTGTCTGTCTTCTGGATTGCTGCCAGATTCTTTGCTCCAATCCCTTGTCTTCATAAATTAATATCCTTTTAGAAATTTTCAGTGGCTCTCTGAGGCCCAGAGAAAAAATAGTGTCCAAATTTAACATTCCAGATCTTCCACAGGCCTAACCTCTCCCCCTACTGATTGACCACTTTTGCCAAACTGGTTTCCCTAAGTCATACACTTTCTTGCTCTTTTACCTTTCTGAAGTAAACTTTCATGGAATGTGTTTCTCCTTCCTCTTCAGTTATACAGTCATGCATCACTTAACGACAGAGATATGTTCTGAGAAATGCGTCATTAGGTGATTTTGTCAACATGCGAACATCTAGAGTGTAAACAAATCTAGATGATATAGCCTACTGTACATGCAGGCTGTACGGTACTAATCTTATGGGACCACTGTCATATATGTGGTCTGACGTTGATCGACATGTTATTTGGTGCACGACTTTATATAGATTGTTTTTGTCTTAGAATCCTAGTGAAATCCTTCTTCCTCTTGTATCAGACCATCAGACCACAGTGATGACTTTTCCTTTGAATCTCATAAAGCATTCATTTTCAGTTGCCAAGTATATAAAAAGTCTAAGGGAGCATATGTCTTTTCCCTTGAATCCTCAAAAATGCATGGTATTTTAATATGGAATAAATCTTAGATTTTCTTGTATTTAAATTATCTCTTTGATGTTACTGACCGTTTATTCTACATTTTAAATATACAGGGCTTGGCACATGGCTTTGGGTGTAATAGGTGCTCAGTCATTTGATGATGGAGAGTTAACTAGATTTTCTGTTGAGAGTATTTTGGTATTTGAGGTGTAAAATGCCAACTCTGAAACCCTGGGGTATGAGTTTCTGTATCCCTTCCCTATGTGCAGTGTGAAGGTGCTTCAAGTCATGCATTTCCTTCATGTTTTCTTGATATTTGTAGTCATGCTATTTCTAGGATCCTCATCATGAACTTAAAGAAAAAAATTTTAATCTAAAACTAATATATGTTTATTGTAAAAAAATGATTTATTAATGTAAGCCTTACTAATTGAGCACCTACTATGTGTCAAGCACTGGAGGTACAGTGGTGATAGTAATGATAATGTTGCACCCTTTGAGATGACATTCTAGAGAAAGATGTAGGAAATAATCAACTATATAGTATTATTTCAGGAAGTGAAATGCTGTTAAAAAATAAAGCATTGCAAAAGGATAAAGAGTAGTTACAGTGCAGGTGGCTGTTTTAAGAGGTTCAAGACTGTGTCAAGGGCTCTTGTCTCTTCCGGCTTCTGTCATTCCGTTGCCCGAAGGTAGCCACTGTTAACTATCTGTCAGAAATTTTTCATATATAAACATTTACTAGGACATAGACTATGATTTATGTTTGTCACTTAACAGTACACTGTGGACATCATTTCATATCAGTAGTTAAATTTCTCATTTTACTGTCTGCTTGGTGTTCCATTGTATGGATGTCTGGTAATTTAATTATTCCTGTGTTGTTGGACATTTAGGCTGTTTCCATTTTTTAAGTCTGAGCCCCTTAACATGCATCTTTACATAACTATGTGGGTATAGCTATAGGGTAAATGCCTAAATGTTATACCATGTTTAATTTATTGTATTTTCTCAGTCTGCCTGATGGCTGACTTTGAACTAAATGCCAGAAATGAAAACACTCCCTCCTTGTTCTAAATCTGATACCTCTCTTTCCTCTGCTCCTCTAACATATACATTGTGGTCTTATCCAAACCTCCACTTAGAAATACTTGGCATATGACTAGACAGAAGCCATTGAATGAAATCAGACGTATGGCCTTGCTTGTCTGTCTTCCTCCTCATGTGCTTTTGATATTTCTCTTCTGATTTCCTCCACGTGACCAACGTTTCTTACCACTTGTGTGGGCTCTGTAGCCAGACCTCCTAGGATGAAATTCTGTGTCCATTACTTACTAAGGGTATGACTTTGCATAAATAACCTCTGTGCTTCAGTTTATCTTACACAGAGTTAGGATAATAATGGTGTTTACCTCATAATGTCATTGTGAGTACTAAGTGAGTAACAAACATGTAAAACACTTAGCACAGTGTCTGGCCCATTAAGGTACACAGTAAATGTTAGCTGCTTTTTTTATTATCCCCTTCCCCCCACTCCCACAGCAAGCTCTTCCTCAGTAGCATTTTACTATATGCCTTACATTTCATTGCAGGCTGATTTCTGTAACTGTTCACAGGTCTCATCATCTTAACTCTAAGCTCCTTGAAGCCAGGGAGTGTATATTATTTATCTTCTTATTACCTACCCTCTAGTGGCTTGCACACTTAATTAATATTTATTGATTAAATATGTATACTTTTCGAGGAGCAATCATGAAACCAGCATTTATAATACAAATCTGGTTTTTAGCTGTGTAATTTTTATCCTTGACTTGGTTGAAAACAAACTGTAATAATTACATTTCAGGAGATGACGCATTCATGGCCTCCCCCTCTAACGGCTATTCATACACCATGCAAAACAGAACCTTCCAAATTTCCTTTTCCAACTAAGGTAAGTAAAATGTGTCTTTGATACTGTGAGAAAACTCTAAATGGCTTGACTAAAATTATATGAATTCAAAATTGTCTTGCCATTCCCATTCTAGTGGGAGATAGACAATAAGTGGATAAATAGATAAGTTCAAATAGTGATGATTGCTATGAAGAAAATAAAACAAGATAATGGAATTGAGAGCAACTTGGCTTGAGAGGTACTTCAAAAAGCTTTGTAGGCAATATGGGGAGGAGACTTTGAAGTTTGTTGCAAACTATTATGTTATTCTAGGCCACAGGTGGTAAGGGCTTCTCAAACTGTTGTCTGAGGAACTCCTTTCCATAGGACATAGCAACCATACTTAAGTCTTATGGAAAGAGCTTCCTCAGACAACAGTTCCAAGCTCCTCTAAAATCAGCAGATTTGGGTTTTTTTACATTAATTTATACTTACACAAATAATACAAGAACACATTCTTCTTGTGAAGGTTTGACCAGGACCCCTATGTAGCCTCCCTCAGTTCTGCCTCCTCCATCTTAGCAGAGCTACTTTTGTACATACCTTTGCGAGTCTTTTCATATGCGTTTACATGCATATATATGTAATCATTACATACAAGCATTTTTTCATTTATTTTATTTCTGCACAGATATGTTCTGTATTTTTAATCACTCAGCAATAGATCTTAGAGACCTTTCCATATTATTATATATAGAGATTATATATAGATAATATATTACATATAGAGGTATTTCATTTCTTTTAATTCCATCTATAGCATAAATGTATCTTAGTTTATTTAGCTGTTTCCCTTTGGTATTTAAGTTGTTGCCAAGTTTTCATTTCTATAAATATTACTTTAGTGGATATCTTTGTTCAGGCCTTCTTGTGTGCATACGAGTTTCTTTTGGGTAAAATCAAGAAGTAGAATTGCTGAGTACGGAGAGTATATTCTTAATTTATACCCTCAAATTCCCACCATAGTGGTGGTACTAGTCAATACTTCACTTGTATTCCCTGTTATTCCTCGTGTGCACACCATCATGCCACCATTTGTTATTTTAAGCAGCAGTCTTTTGAGTGAAAAATGGTATTCCATTTCCTGTATTGCCAGTGAAGTTCATCATCTTTACACATTTGTCATAAGTTTGATTTCTATGTGGATGAATTTGCCTGCTTCCTCTGCCCTTTGGGTTGCATCTTTCACCTAATGAGTTTTAGGAGGATTTCTTTCTTTTGTTTTGTGGTGTTGTGTTTGAATTCTGGATTCTAGTAATTTATTCTACATACCACAAATATATCTCCCAGTTAGAGTATAGAGAGACAACTTTATGCCTGTATGTGTGCTTTACCACTCTTTTACTTTTTAAATCAACTTTACACATAAAAAAATGCACACATATTTAATGTACAGTTTGAGTTTTGATAGATGTCTACACCTGTGTAACCATCACCGTATTCAAGAATTAGAACATTTCCATCACCCCCAAAAGTTCCCTCATGATCCTTTGCAGTTCACCTCACCCGTACCACTGGCCCCACACAATTACCTGATCTGTTTTATGTCATTATAGATGGTTTTTTTTTTTCTAGAATATCATGTAAATGGAATGCATACAATGTATGCTTCTTTTGTGTATGTATCTACCTTGTTTTGCTCAGCATACGCTTTTGGAATTCTTCCTAGTTCTTGAATGTGTTGGTAATTGTTCCTTTTTGTTCCTGAGTTCTTTTTTATTTCAGTTGTATGAAAATGCCAAAATCTGTTTATCTGTTCACCTGTTGATAAATGTTTGGGTTGTTTCCAGATTTGGGCTATTAAGAATAAAGCCACTTACAAGTCTTTGTGTAGACTTAATGTTTTCTTTTCTGGTGGGTAAATGCTGGGTCATATGGTAAAAAGTACAATTGCTGGGTCATATGTTGAACGCATGTTAAATTGATACTAAACTGAAAACTATTTTCCAAAGTGGTTGTATCACACTCCTACCTCAGCCCATTCCCATCCACCAGCAATGTATGATAGTTTCGTTTGTTCTTCATTGTTGCCTACATTTGGTATTGTCAGTCTATTTAGTTTTAGGCATTTTACTGGGCATGTAGAGGTGTCTCATTTTAGTTTTAATTTGTGTTTCCCTGATGGCTAATGATGTTGAGCCTCTTTTCATGAGCTTATTGGCCATTCTTCTTTTTTGAAGTGTCAGTTCAAATCCTTTGCCGTGTGTGTGTGTGTGTGTGTGTGTGTGTGTGTGTGTGTGGTGGTGGTGGTGGTGGCAGGGTTAGAGGTTGTTGATAGTTTTCTTATAATGTGTTTGGTTTTGGTATCAGGGTAGCGCTGGCGTCTTAAAAGGAGCAAGGAAGTGTCCCCTTCATCGCTATTTTCTGAAATAGTTTGTGGATGATTTATATTAGTTCTTCCTTGAATGTTTACTATAATCTAACAGTGAAGCCATCTGGGCCCATTCTTTATTGAAAAGTTTTCAATTACAAATTCAATTTCCTTATTAGTTATGGAGCTACTTAGATTTTCTCTTCCTTCCTGTGTCAGACTTGGTAGTTTGTTCATGTCATCTGAGTAGTCAAGTTTTTTGGCCTAGAGTTATTTATAATACATAGTTCTTCTTTTAATGTCTGTAGGATCTATAGTGATGCCTTTTCCCCTGATGTTGGTGATTTTGTATTTTCTCTCTTTCTTTGTTTTCCTTGATCATTCTAGCTAAAAGTTTATTGTTTTATTGCTCATTTCCAAGAACCATGTTTTAGTTCTTTTCTCTTTTCTATTTCTTTGATTTTTGCTTTATTATGATTATTCCTTTCTTTCTACTTATTGTGAATTTTGTTTGCTTTTCTTCTAACTTCTTAAGGTAGAAGCTTAGATCATAAATTGTAAACATTTCTTGTTTTAAGTATTTAAAACTACCAGTTTCCTTCTGAGCCCTGCTTAAGGTGTATCTCACAAGTTGTGATATATTGTGTTTTATTATCATGCAGTGCAAAATATTTCCTAATTTCCTATGTGACTTCTCCTTTGACCTATGGGTGATTTAGAAGTATGCAGTTTTATTTTCAAATATTTGAGGATTTTCCCAATATTATTTTGTTATTCATTTCTAATTTATGTTCTTGTCAGAGAATATATGCTGTATAATTTCAGTCCTTTTAAATTTATTCAAATATTTTGTGGCCTAGTATCTGATCTCTTGGGGACTGTTTCATGTCCACTAGACACTGTGTGTTCCATATATATCATTAGTTCGAGTTGGTTGAGAGCAGTTAAGTCATCTATATTTTTAGTGACATTCTGTCTACTTGTTCAATTACTGAGAGTGTTGACACCTACATCTGGATTTGTGGATTTGTTTGTATCTTTTTTTCAGTTTTGTCTGCTTTTGGTTCGTGTAGTTTGGAGCTTTGTTGTTAGGTACACACACGTTTAGGATTGTTATGTTTCTGATGAATTGATCTCATTTTTTCATTATGAGATCTCCCTCTTTACATCTGGTATTAATGCTTGTTCTGAAGTCCACTCGTCTCATATTCAAGTCTACTTTATCTGATATTCATGTAGGCACTCCAGCTCTCTCTTAATTTATTCTAAGCATGGTTTAACATTTTCTATTTTTTTATTGTTAATCTATCTATGCCTTTGTATTTAAAGTGGATTTCTTACAGGCAGTGTATAAGTGGGTCTTGCTTTTTTACTTAGTCTGCCAATCTCTAATTGAGATTGGCACTCTTGGAGTGTTTAAGCCATTTCCTTTCAATGTAATCATTGATATTGTAGGGTTTAAATGTGCGGATTTGCTGTTTGTTTTCTGTTTGTCCCATTGATTCTTTCTTTCTTTGTCTCCTTTCTTGAGATTCTTTTAGATTAAATAATTATTTTTTAATATTTTATCTCTTGTATTATGTAATAGCTATACCTCCTTTTTTAATTGTAAAATTAAGGCTTGAGTTTATCAGAAGATTTTGGACATAAATTTGTAATTTTGGCAAATCCCTACTTTTTGGGGGTGAAGGTTTTATTGAGATATAATATACATACCATACAGTTCATCCATTTAAAATGTACAATTCTCTGGTTTTTAGTATATTCAGAGTTGTGCACCTATCACCACAATATTTTATTTATTTATTTATTTATTTATTTATTTTTTTTAAAAGATTTTATTTTTTTCCTTTTTCTCCCCAAAGCCCCCCGGTACATAGTTGTATATTCTTCGTTGTGGGTCCTTCTAGTTGTGGCATGTGGGACGCTGCCTCAGCGTGGTCTGATGAGCAGTGCCATGTCTGTGCCCAGGATTCGAACCAACGAAACACTGGGCCGCCTGCAGCGGAGCGCGCGAACTTAACCACTCGGCCACGGGGGCCCCTATCACCACAATATTTTAGAACATTTTCATCACCCCATAAAGAAACCCTGTACCCTTTAGCAGTCACCGTTCTATATCCTCCACCTCTTCCCCTGCTCCTTTCCCTTAGCACCTAGGCAACCACAATCTACATTGTATCTCTATAGATTTGCCTATTCTGGACATTTCATATAAATAGAATCATACAATATGTGGTCTTTTGTGACTGGATCTTTCACTTGGCATGCTGTTTTCAAGGCTCATCTATGTTGTAGCATGTATCAGTACTTCATCCCTTTTTATGGCCGAATATATTCTATTGTATGGATATATCACATTTTGTCTATCTGTTCTTTAGTTGATTTGGCATTTGGATTGTTTTCAGTTTTGGGCTATTGTAAGAAATGTTGCTGAAAAGATTAGCATAGAAGTGTTTGTGTAGACATGTTTTCAATTCTCTTGGTTATATCCTAGTAGTGGGATTGCTGAGTCACATGGTAAGTCCTTGTTTAATCTTTTGAGGAACTACCTGATGATTTTTCCAAGTGGCCGTTCCCTTTACATTCCTACCAGCAGTGTATTACAGTTCCAACTTCTCCACATCTTGGCCAATTTGTTGTTATCTTTCTTTTTGATTATAGTTATTTTAATGGGTGTGAAATGGTATGTCATTGTGGTTTTGATATCCATTTCTCTTATGGCTAATGTGCTGAGAATCTTTTCATGGACTTGTTGGCTTTTGTATATCTTATTTGGAGAAATATCCATTCAGATAGTTTGCTGATTTTTAAATTGGATTATTTGTGTTCTTATCATTAAGATATAGGAGTTCTTTATATATTGTATAGTACAATCCTGTATCAGATATATGATTTGCAAAAATTTTCTCTTATTCTGTGGGGTGTCTTTTTGCTTTTTTGATGGTGTTCTTTAAAGCACAGAAATTTTAATTTTGATGAAGGCTGATTTATCTATTTTTGTTATTGTTTGTACTTTTGGTGTGATATCTAAGAAACCATTGCACAATCCAAAGTAACAAGGATTTAGACCTGTGTTTTCTCCTAAGAGTTTTATAGTTTTAAACCTTATGTTTAGGTCTCTGATCCATTTGGAGTTAATTTTTGTATTTGATGTGAGATAGGGGTCCAACTTCATTCTTTTACGTGTGCATATTCCAGTTGTCCCTGCATCATTTCTTGAAGAGACTATTCTTTCCTCATTGAATTATCTTGTATCTTGGCATCCCTGTGGAAAATCAGTTGACCATAAATGTGAATGTATTTTTGTGGGCTTTCAGTTCTCTTTTACTGATCTGTCTATCCTTATGTCAGTAGCACACTGTCTTGATTACTGTAGCTTTGTAGTAAGTTTTGAAATCAGGAAGTAGGAGTCTTCCAGACCTGTTTTGTGTGTGTGTGTGTGTGGTTGCTCTAGTCTTACAGTATTACATATCACAATTATTTTAAACTAATACATCATTTTATATATAGCTTAATTGCCTTACAACAGTATAACTTCATTCCCCTCCTTCTATTCCCTCTGCTTTTACCATGTGTTAATTATCTATATGTTATAAACCTCACAATACGTTATTTTGTCTTTTATTTTAAAAAATCAAGTATCTTCTTTTAAATAGCTTTATTGAGGACTAATTGAAATTCAATAAATGGCACCTATTTAAAATTTGACATTTTGACATGTGTATACCTGTGAAACCATCACCACAATCAATATAATTAACATATCAGTCACCCCCAAATGTTTCTTTATGATTCTTTATAATGCTGTTTTCCTTCTGCCATCTGCCCCTCCCATCCCGAGGCAACCACTAATCTGATTTCTGTCAGTATAGATTAGTTGGCACTTTTGAGAATTTTATATAAATAGAATGATACTATACTCTTTTTTTTTTGGTTCTGGTTTCTTTCACTCAACACAATTATTCTGAGATTCTTTCATATTATTGCCTGTATAAATCGTTTTTTTTATTGCTAAGTACTGTTCAGTTTTATGATTATACCACAGTTTGTTTATCCATTCACCAATTGATGAACCCAAAGGATTGTTTCTAGTTTTTAGCTATTAAAAATAAAGCTGCTCTGAGCTCTCTATCAGAACAGTTAGCAAACAATTATAACATTAAAGATCAAGGGAAGGAAAGCATCAAAAATAACTGGCTTCTCTGGAGAATTCTACCAAACATTTAAAGAAGAGTTAATACCTGTCCTCCAACTATTCTAAAAAATTGAAGATAGAACACTTCCTAACTCATTCCACGAGGCTAACATCACCCTGATCCCAAAGCCAGACAAGGACAACACAAAGAAGGAAAATTAGAGGCCAACATCACTAATGAAAACAGATTCAAAAATCCTCAACAAAATATTGGCAAACCGAATACAGCAATGCATTAAAAGGATCACACACCATGATCAAGTGGGATTTACATCAGGGACGCAGGGATGGTTCAACATCTGCAAGTCAATCTATGTGATACACATTAACAAAATGAGGAATAAAAACCACAGGAGCATCTCAGTAGATGCAGAGAAAACATTTGACAAAATCCAACATCCATTTATGATGAAAACTCTCAATAAGATAGGTATAGAAGGAGAGTACCTCAACATAATAAAGGTCATATATGACACACCCACAGTCAACATCATACTCAATGGGGAAAAACTGAAAGCCATCCCTCTGAAACAGGAAGAAGACAGGGCCCCGCTCTTGCCACTCTTATTCAACATAGTACTGGAGGGTTTGGCCAAAGCAATTAGGTAGGAAAAAGAAATAAAAGATATCCAAATAAGCAATTCATCAGTGAAACTCACTGTTTGCAGATGACATGATTTTATATATAGAAAACCCTAAAGAATTGATTGGAAAACTATTAGAAATAATCAACAACTACAGCAAAGCTGCAGGGTACAAAATCAGCTTACGAAAATCAGTTGACTTTCTGTACTCTAGTAATGAACTAACAGAAAGAGAACTCAAGAGTACAGTCCCATATACAGTCGCAACAAAAAGAATAAAATATCTAGGAATAAATTTAACCAAGGAGGTGAAAGACCTATACAATGAAAACTATAAGACATTATTGAAAGAAATTGATGATGACCTAAGGAAATGGAAAGATATTCCATGCACTTGGTTTGGAAGAATAAACATAGTTAAAATGTTCAGGGCCTGGCCCCATGGCCAAGTGGTTAAGTTCGCGCGCTCTGCTTCGGCAGCCCAGGGTTTCACCGTTCAAATCCTGGGTGTGGACCTAGCACCGCTCCTCAGGCCATGCTGAGGTGGCATCCCACACAGCACAACCAGAGGGACCACAACTACAATATACAACTACGTACTGGGGGCTTTGGGGAGAAGAAGGAAAAATAAAAGCTTAAAAAAAAAAAAGTCCATACTACCTAAAGCAATCTACAGAGTCAGTGCAATCCCAATCAGAATCCCAATGACATTCTTCACAGAAATACAACAGAGGATCCTAAAAGTCATATGGGGCAACAAAAACAATCCTGAGAAAGAAGAACAAAGCTGGAGGAATCACAATCCCTGACTTCAAAATATACTACAGAACTATAGTAATCAAAACAGCATGGTACTGGTACAAAAACAGACACACAGATCAATGGAACAGAATTAAAAGCCCAGAAATAAAACCACACATCTATGGATAGCTAATCTGCAGCAAAGGAGCCAAGACCATACAACAGAGAAACAGATGTCTCTTCAATAAATGGTGTTGGGAAAACTGGACAGCCACATGCAAAAGAATGAAAGTAGGCCATTACCTTTCACCATACACAAAAATTAATTAAGAATGAATTAAAGACTTGAAGGTAAGACGTGAAACCATAAAACTCCTAGAAGGAAATATGTTCAGTACACTCTGTGACATCAGTCTTAGAAGCATCTTTTCGAATACCAAGTCTACTAGGGCAAAGGAAACAAAAGAAAACAAATAAATGGGACTTTGTCAGACTAAAGAGCGTCTACAACGCAAAGGAAACCATGAACAAAACAAAAAGACAACCCACCAACTGGGAGAAAATATTTGCCACCATATATCCAACAAGGGGTTACTCTCCAAAATATATAAAAAACTCATACAACTCAACAACAGAAAAACAAACAACCCAATCAAAAAATGGGCAGAGGATATGAGCAGACATTTTTCCAAAGAAGATATACACAGATGGCCATTAGGTACATGAAAAGATGTTTTGTATCATTAACCATTAGGGAAATGCAAATCAAAACTACAATGAGAAATCACATGTTAGAATGGCTATAATCACCAAGACAAAAAATAACAAATGTTGGAGAAGATGTGGAGAAAAGGGAACCCACATACACTGCTGGTGGGAATGCAAACCGGTGAAGCCACTACGGGAAACAGTATGGAGATTTCTCAAAAAACTAAAAATAGAAATACCATACGACCAAGGTATCCCACTATTGGGTATTTATCCTAAGAACTTGAAATTAACAATTCAAAGAGACTGATGCACTCCTATGTTCATTGCAGCATTATTCACAATAGGCAAGACGTGGAAGCAACCCAAGTGCCCATCAACTGATGAACTGATGAATGGATAAAGATTCCACACAATGAAATACTACTTAGTTGTAGAAAAGACACAGTCGTCCTGTTTGCAACAACATGGATGGACTTTGAGGGTATTATGTTAAGTGAAATAAGCCAGACAGAGAAAGACAGACACCACATAATTTCACTCATATGTGGAAGATAAACAAACACATGGACAAAGAGAACAGATTAATGGTTACCAGAGGGGAAGAGGGATGGGGGTGTGCATAAGGGGTAAAGGGGCACATATATATGGTGACTGACAAATAATAATGTACAACTGAAATTTCACAATCTTATAAACTATTATGACCTCAGTAAAATAATTTTTAAAAAAAAGCTGTTGCGAATATTTGTGTACAAGTCTTTGTATGGGCATATACTTTTATTGCTCTTCAGTAAATACCTTTGAGTGAAGTGGTTTGGTATATGGTAGGTGTATATTTAACTTTTTAAAAAAAACTGATACTGTTTTCCAAAGTGGTTGAACCATTTTATATTCCTACCAGCAATATCTGAGAGTTCTAGTTGGTCCACATCCTTACCAATGCTTGGAATGGTCAGTCTTTTTCAATTTTAGCCCTTCGAGCAGTTGTGTAGGGGTGCCTCATTGGGATCTTAATTTTCATTCCTCTGGTGACTAATGATCTTCAGCATCTTTTCATGTACTTACTCGCCATTTGTGTATCTACTTTGGCGCCATGTCTGTTTGAATCTTTTGCCCATCTTTTCATTAGATTGTTGTGCTCTTCTTATTGAGTTTTGAGAGTTGTTTACATTTTCTGGATGCAAGTTCATTATCAGATATGTGATTTGCAAAGTTTTTTCCTGGTCTACAGCTTATCTTTTTTCATTCTCTTTAACAGTGTCTTTCAAAGAGCAGAAGTTGCTAATATTGATGAAATCTAATTTGTCAGTTTTTTCTTTTACAGATCATGTTTTTGGTGTCTAAGAAATCTTTGCCTAATCCAAATTCTCCTGTGTTTTTTCCTAGACTTCTTAAAGTTCTAGGTTTTACATTTAGGTCTGTGATCCATTTTAAGTTAATTTTTTTATGTGATGACAAGA
This sequence comes from Equus przewalskii, assembly GCF_037783145.1. NCBI lineage: Eukaryota > Metazoa > Chordata > Mammalia > Perissodactyla > Equidae > Equus > Equus przewalskii. The sequence goes on from NC_091843.1 coordinate 41,793,590, forward strand.
TAATGGTTCAAAGTTCATTTTTTTGTATGCGCATATCCAATTGCAGCCTTATTTGTTAAAAAAGCTCTTCTCTCTACACTCAGTTGCCTTAGCACTTGCAGTTTACCATAGGTATGGTGCATGTCTGACTATGTTGTTTCATTAATCTCTGTCTGTCATGGTGCCAGTACTACCCTGTCTTGATTATCTGACATCAAAAATTATTATATAGGGGAAAAAAAAGAAAAAAAAATTATTGTATAGCCACAGTAATGTAAATCCTCCAATTATATTCTTATTTTTCAAAATTGTTTTGGTTTTTCTTGGTCCTTTGCATTTTCATGTGAATTTTACAGTCAGCTTGTCAATTTCACCATAAAAGCTTTCTGTGATTTTGATAGAGATTGCACTGAATCGATGGATCAATTTGGAGAGAATTAACATCTTAACCGTATTAAGTCTTCTGACCCACGAGCACTTGTCTTCTCTATTTAGGTATAATTTAATTTCTCTACATTGTTTTGTAGTTTTTAATGTCTAGGTCTTACACATCTTTTGTCAGAGGTATCTCTAAGTATTTCATTTTTCTTTTAATTGAGTTCATAATAGTTTGCCTCACTGTGAATTTCAGTTGTACATTATTTCTTGTCTGTCACCATAAAAGTGCTCCCCTTCACCCCCTGTGCCCACCCCCAGTCCCCTTCCCCTGGTAACCACTGACTGTTCTTTTTGTCTGTGTGTTTTTTTATCTTCCACATATGAGTGAAATCATATGGTGTTTGTCTTTCTTGGTCTGGCTTATTTCACTTAACATAATACCCTCCAGGTCCATCCATGTTGTTGCAAACAGGATGATTTTGTCTTTTTTTATGGCTGAGTAGTGTTCCATTGTACATATATATATATACCACATCTTCATCCAATCACCAGTTGATGGGCACTTGGATTGCTTCCATGTCTTGGCTATTGTGAATAATGCTGCAATGAACGTTAGGGGTACATAGGTCACTTTGGATTGTTGCTGTCAAGTTGTTTGGATAGATACTTAGTAGTAGGATATCTGGGTCATATGGTATTTCTATTTTTAGTTTTTTGAGGAATCTCTATGCGGTTTTCCATAGGGGCAGCACCAGTTTGCATTCCCACCAGCAGTGTATGAGGGTTCCCTTTTCTCCACACCCTCTCCAACATTTGTTATTTTTAGTCTTAGTGGTTATAGCCATTTTAACAGATGTAAGGTGGTATCTTAGTGTAGCTTTGATTTGCACTTCCCTCATAATTAGTGATGTTGAACATCTTTTCATGTGCCTATTGGCCATCTGTATATCTTCTTTGGAAAAATGTCTGCTCATATCCTCTGCCCATTTTTTGATTGGGCTGTTTGTTTTTCTGTTGTTCAGTTTTGTGAGTTCTTTATATATTATGGAGATTAACCGTTTGTTGGATATATGGTTGCAAATATTTTCTTCCAGTTGGTGGGGTGTCTTTTTTTTTTTGATCCTAGTTTTATTTGCCTCACAGCAACTCTTTAGTCTGATGAAGTCTCACTTGTTTATTTCTTCTTTTGTTTCCCTTGTCTGAGAAGACATGGTATTCAAAAAGATCCTTTTAAGTTTGATGTCGAAGATCAGTATTTCATTTTTTTAATGCTATTATAAATGGTATTTTGTTAGAAAATTTCAGTATCTGACTTTTCCTTGCTAGTTTATAAGACACATTTGATTTGTAATTTTATCTTTTATCTTGCAACCTTGGTAAATTTATTTAATTTTAGTAGCATTTTTGTAGATACCGTAGTTTTTCTAATTAGACAATCATGTCGTTTGTTAATAAAGAGTGTTACAACTTTAATGTTAAACTGGATGCCTCATTTCTTATTCTTGCTTTATTGCACTGGCTAGAACCTCTAATATGTTGAATGGAAGTGGTGAGAGTAGATGTTCTTGCCTTATTTGTGATCATAGAGGGTAAAGTATTCAGTCTTTGATCATCAAGTATGATGTTAGCCATGGGATTTTTCTAGATGTCATTTATTAAGTTGGGGAAGTTCCCCTCTATTCCATTTGCCTGAGAGTTCTTATCAAGAATGAATTTTGGATTTTGTTGAAGGTTTTCTTTGTTGGTATAATAATAGGGTTTTCCCTTTTTTTTTGCTGTGTAATTTGGTGAATTACATTGGTTAATTTTTAATCAATATTACATTGCTGATAAGAACTCAATTTGGTCATTGTGTATCATCTACTTTATATAGTGTTGAATTTGATTTTTAAAAACATTTTCTTCTTTTTAGAATTTTTACTTCTGTATTCTTGATGGATATTAGTCTGTAATTTTTTTTTCTTGTAATATCTTTGCCTGGTTTTGGTGTCAGAGTAATGCTGGCCCCCTAGAATGAGGCGGGGCTTAACTCCCTTCTCCTCCGTGTTCTGGAATAATTTATGTAGAATTGGTATTATTTCTTCCTTAAATGTTTGTTAAAATTCACCAGTGAAGCCCTTTGGGTGTTCAACTTTCTTTATAGGATGGTTTTCAAGTGAAATTAAATTTATTTAATAGATACAGGGCTTAATACATGTTATCTATTTCTCCTTGAATGTGCTTTGGTAGTTTGTATCTTTTGAGGAATTTGTCCGTTTTGTCTACTGATTGTGAAAATTGTCAATATTATTAGTATAAAGTTTTTGATAATATTCCTTATTGTGCTTTTTATGTCTGTTATGATGCTAGGTCTCTTATTATTCTTATTGGTAATTTGTTACTTCTCTCTCTTTTTCCTCTGCCTAGAGGTTTGTCAATTTTATTGATCTTTTTAAAAAACTGCTTTTTTTTTCCTCTCCATTATTTTTCTTTTTTATTGCATTGATTTCCATTCTGATCTTTATTACTTTATGTTCTGCTTTTCTGTTGTTTAATTTGCTCTTTTTTAAAAAAAATGCAAGTGGAAACTAAGGTCATTGATTTGAGATCATTCTCACTTTCTGATATAGACTTCTAGTGCTATAAATTTCCCTCTAAATAATGGTTTATCTGTATTCCACAATTTTTGATATATATTGTGTTCTCATTTTTATTCACTTCAAAATACCTTCTGATTTCTTTTTTGATTTCTTCTTCTGTGGGTTATTTTGAAGTGTCATTTAGTTTCCAAATATTTGGAGATTTTCCACGTATTTTTCTGTTATTGATTTGTGGTTTAATTCCATTGTGGTTAGAGAGCATACTTTGTATGACTTGAATCCTTTTACATTTATTAACATATTTCATGGCCCAGAATATTGTGTCTTTTGGTAAATATTTCACGTACAGTTGAAAGGAATGTGTATATTCTGCTGTTGTTGAGTGAAGTGTCCTGTAAATGTCAACTGGATCAAGTTGGTTTATAGTATTATTCAAGTTTGCTGTGTTCTTACTCATTTTAATTCTACTTGTTCTATCAGTTATTGAGAGTTATAGTTAACCTCCAACAATAGTTTTGAATTTGTCCTTGCTTGTTCATTTCTTCATGCTTTTTCAAGCTCTGTTTTTGAATTCATAAACATTTGGGCTTGTTATCAGCTGTAGATGAATTGACCCCCTTATCATTATGAAATGACCTCTTTTAATCCTGATAATATTCTTTGCTATAAAATTTACTTTCATCTTAACATAACCATTCTGGCTTTCTTTTAATTAGTGTAAGTATTGTATACTTTTCTCCATCCTTTACTTTTTTTTTTTTTTTTTAAGATTTTATTTTTCTCCTTTTTTTCTCCCCAAAGCCCCCCGGTACATAGTTGTATATTTTGTTGTGGGTCCTTCTAGTTGTGGCATGTGGGACGCTGCCTCAGCGTGGTCTGATGAGCAGTGCCATGTCCGCACCCAGAATTTGAACCAACGAAACACTGGGCCGCCTGCAGCGGAGCGCGCGAACTTAACCACTCGGCCACGGGGCCAGCCCCTCCATCCTTTACTTTTAACCTATCTGTGTCCTTATATTTAAAATTCGTTTGTTGTAGGTAGCATATAATTTTATCTTGCTTTTTTGTTTATCCAGTCCGACACTCTCTGCTCTTTTATTGGGGCATTTAGACCATTTATATTTAATGTGGTTATTGATATGGCTTGGCTTAAATCTACCATCTTGCTTTTTGATATCCATTTGTCCCACCTGGTCTTTTTTTGGGGCCTTCTTTTGGATTAATTCAGATTTTTTATTATTACATTTCATTTTTGGCTTATTAGCTATAACTGTTGTTATTTAATGTTTGCTCCAGAGTTTGTAGAATATATCTTTAACTTGCCAAAGTCTGTCTTAAGGTGATATTATACTATTCTTTTCTGTTATATAAGAACTTTTCACCATTATGCTTGCATTTCTCCCTTCCCAGCATTTGTTCTGTTGTTCCATACATTTTATGTCCCTGTAAGATATAAACCACACAATATTGTTACTATGTTTCGTTAAAACAGTCTATCATCTTTTTTTTTTCTTTTGGTGGGGGGGGCGGGGGGGGGAAGATTCACCTTGAGCCAACATCTGTTGCCAGTCCTTCTCTCCCTGCATGTGAGGCGCAACCACAGCATGGCCACTGACAAGTGGTATAGGTCTGCACTCAGAAACTGAACCTGGGCCACTGAAGTGGAGTGCGCCGAACTTAACCACTAGGCCACCAGGGCTGGCCCTCTGTCATCTTTTAAAGAGATGTAAATAATAAGAAAAAAGACTTTTGTATTTCCCCATATAGTTACCATTTTCTTTGCTGTTCATTTCTTTGTATTCACCCAGATTCCTATCTGGTATCATTGTCCTTCTACTTGAAGGACTTGGCTTAACATTACTTCTAGTGCTTGCCTGCTGGTGATGAATGCTTTCAGCTTTTGTATGTCTGCAATTAGTTTTTATTTCACTTTTTTTTAAGGTATTTTTTTCTGGATTTAGAATTCTAGGTGGAAGATTTTGCTTCACTTTCTTCTGGCTTGCATTGTTTTTGATGTGTAATTTATTGTCGTTTTTTCTTTCTTTGTATGTAATGTTTTTGTTTTTTTTTTTTTCTTCTGGCTGCTGTTAAGATTCTTTTTGTCTTTATCACTGATTTTAAACTGTTCAGTTATGATGTATCTTGGTGTGGTTCTCTTCATCTTTCTTGTACTTGGGGTTTTTTTTAGCTTCTTGGAAGTTTATAGTTTTCATCACATCTGGAAAAATTTTGCTATTATTTCTTCATGTTTTTCTGTACTTCCTCCTCCCTTTTAGTCCTCTGTTCCAGGGACTCCAATTACATGTATCTTAGTCCTTTTGAAGTTGTTCCACAACTCAGTAATGCACTCTTCATTTTTACCGTCTTTTATTTTTATCACCCCCACTGACAGGTCTGAAAGAGCACTTTGCAAATGATCAGCAGTGACTGAGAAGTTTAGGAACATATTTGTATATGAGACCTATAAGTTTAGGAACATATTTGGAGAGCCAATTTAGTGAATCCATATCATTTGCTTAAACATCCTTGATCTGTCCCATTTAAAAACAGCACAACAAAAAGACCCCTCTATTCCATCTTAATCTTTAGCCACTTCTCTTTAGAGTTAAACTTCAATTAAAGAGTGGTTCATATTTTCTGTCTATATTATTAACTTTATTCACTCATCAGTCCAATCTGATCGTGCTTCTACCCTTAATACTTCATCGGAACTATTTGCACAAAGATCACCAATGGCCCATTTTGGCAAATCCAGTGAATGTTTTTCGTTTTTTATCTTCATTGGACTTCTCATGAGCGTTGAATTGTTTTAACCTACTTCTTCCTTGTCTCCCACTATACGTTGCTCATCCAGATTTACTTTGTTTCTCTGGCTGCTTCTTTTTCTCCTCTATCTCTGCCTTTACCCATTAAAAGTAAGTTTTCCAGGCATTGTGCTGGGTACTACAAGAGAATACAAAAGAAGAAATATGTTTTGCCTCAGTGTACCAAACAGTTGGTTGTGGAAATGACATAGTACAAAAGAAAGAAAAAAGAATCACATGTTCATGTTTAAATGGATGTGCAGTTGTATGCATCATGCTTAGACCTAAGTTGTTATCTCTTTGTGCTCTATTCCTCTTTACCCAGATATTGCACAGATTTTTCTTTTTTCTTTTCTTTTTTTTTGGTGAGGAAGATTGGCCCTGAGCTAACGTCTATGCCAGTCTTCCTCTATTTTGTATGTGGGACACCACCACAGCATGGCTTGATGAGTGGTGTGTAGGTCTGCCCTGGGATCTGAAGCTGTGAACTCTGGACTGTGAAAGTGTAGCCTGTGAACTTCACCACTGTGCCACTGGGCTGGCCCCAGATTTTTATCTTAATATAAATTTTTATCTAAATTCCGGACCATTTTTGAATTCCAGGTACATATATCCAGCTATATACTTGATACTTCTTGGATGTTGAGTTTCAGGTGCCATTGAGATATCTTCTGGGGAGAACTCATGATTCTCCCTGCTAGTTTTCAACCAAAAAGCAAAGAGAAAACAAGCATGGTCCTCTTCTACTGTTCCTATCTTAGTGAAGCTAGAAAAACTTGATAGGAGTTATGTTTGGCACTTCCCTCTCCGTTACACTCCATAAACTATCATCAAGTCCTAATGATGTTACCTCCTTTAATCTGTTTTAATTCCATTCATTTTTCTCCATCTTTAATGTTACCTCTGTGGTAAGTCTTCAAAGTGGAAAGCATATGTCCCAGTGTTATATGCATTGGCAAATGGAGTGAAAAATGAAAACTTTACTTTTATTTTTTAGTTCTAAAAATCTCAATTTATTTGCTTTTCAGTCTTAAAAAAATAAAGATCAAATAAGTGTTGCTTTTCTTGATCTGAATGAGAGATGGTCACATTTTACTTCTGGCATGTGAGATACCCGAGAGAGGTTGAGGTCTTCTCAGTACAGGCAAGTTGATAGAATTGCTCTCATTTGTTTCTCTTCCTAGCTGTGGCATATTACAGTTTTAGGTGTGCTTGGTTAAGATGATTTACAGATTATATTAACTGGTTTTAATTCAACTAATCTTCACTAATGCACAAGTGGCTTAAAAGATATACCTGCACTGAAACTACTGAATGAAAATAGCACTAAAATGCATTTCTGAGCAAACAAGAAAGTTGTCAAACTGAGATTTTCCTTCTTCTAGTATGAGCTCTTTATCTGCCACAGTACAAAGTAGAAACAGGATGCCATGAGCAGAAAAAGGAAAAAAAATCCAGATTATCAACAATAGTTTGAATATGCCTTTCTGTCGTTAACTTTGCTTTATCTGCGTAATGTGCCTTAAGATAACAACTATGAAACTATGAAAGCATTATAATTCATACTCAGTGAAATTTTGAGTTATGTGGTATTCAATTCAGTCCTTAAACGTATATCAAGTTTCATAAAATTTTATTAAAAACCTCTTTTGAGGTTTCTCTCAGTCTTCTATACCTTTGTCCAAAAACTTGGTCTTTCTGTTACAGTGAAAATGACTGGAATCCAGTACAGAGAGAACATACTAAAATGTGTTCCTTTGTCAGGAAACACTATTGCAATAGGCTTAGAAAGCAAAGTTGAAGTTTCAAAAATCAAATATTAGAAGAAATCGTGAAGTGTACAAAGTTAGCTATATATAGATGGATGAAAGTGCAGGTGCTTCTGGTAGTCTCAATTTATGATATTTGTTAGCTTCTTTTTCAGTGATAAAATAATTGAAGAGCTACTTTTTTAAGCACCTCTCAAGGAAAGATATAGCAGAGAGAAGATAACTCTTGAAGTATAAATAATTTCTCTTCCTCCCGCCTGCCTTCTTCTTTCATGGAGAACCTGTGTGGCACTCCCTAATATCGTTTAGACTAAATAGAAGTTGTCTGGTTGTTTGTTTCATGACATAAGAGTTCTCTCTTCAAAATGAGCTGGACACCTCCTTCCCTCCCTCCTTCCCTTTCTCTCTCCCTCTTTCACGCCACTCTCTACTCCCCTTTCTTTTCCTCTCTCCCTTCTCTCATACACAAACCCCAGATATGCTCATCTTTTCATAGCATATTTTTAAAAACGTAATAAATGAAACCCCTTGTGCTCTCAGGGTAAATATGATGTTTTAACAATGAATGAAAAAGTAACTAACTGTCTCATGCTAGGAAAACACCATTTAAAAAATAATGTCATCATTATGTATTTTTTATTGTTGACAAAAACTGTGATGACTGTCATATGTGCAAACTTTGAAGATTGGGAAGCAGAATTTTCTTAGTTCAGTGGGTTTTGAACCTACTTGCTAAAAATATTAAAACGCAACCTTTTAATTTATTTTCCTGACAAAAATGATTTATATCAGTGAACACTGGAAATCTACTAGCTCAATTTCAGTAGAAACCTTTGCATAACTAAAGTATAGGATTGAAAATTTGGTATCATGATTTGCTAAGTATAACACCTCTTCTGTTTATATAGCTGTGTCTTGGTGATATCTAATGAAACCAGACATCAAAATAAGCCAATTTAGTGTCAAACCTTTGAAGTACTATATGTGTGTTTGTGTGTGTAAGAAAAGTGTTGTTGCCATTAATAAATATAATTTAAAACTCTAAAATATTATTTATTTCATTTTATCTTAACCCTTTAAAATTTCAGTATTTTGATCTTATATATATTATTGAAATAATAGTGCATACAATATACATATTTTGGAGATAAAAATGCAAAAATTTCTTAGTGATGGGGAGTGCATGATCAAAAAAGCTGAGGGGCCAAATTGTTTAAGTTGTAGTCATCTCCTACTTGAACCAGTGCAATAATCTCCTAACAGATGTCTTTTTACTTCCATTCTAGTTTTCTCAAAGCTATTCTCCTTTAATAGCCAGGGTTGATCTTCACAATATGCAGATGTGGTTGTATAATTCTTCTGCTTAGTACACTGCACACACACACATCTTTAATATGGTCTGTGAGCTGTATGATCTAGCTTCTCAGGTCTTGAGTCTTATTTTTCACCACTGTGCATTTCTTCCTTCTGTGCTTTTTCCTCCCATGGGCTGCCTTTAAGTTGTTTCTACTAGCTGTGTTCCTATCCTATCTTTCTGACCTTTACACATGCAGTTCTCTCTATGCTGAAAACTTAACCTTTCCCTTTCTTTTCAGTTTACTTCCTACATATCCTTTAAATCTCAACCTGAATGGTGCTTACTCAGAGAAGCCTTTACTCATCTTCCTGGCCAGATCTCTCTCTCCCTCTCCCTCCCTCTCTCTCTCATGCACACATAAACACAATTATAAGTTCTTATATAATACTGTGTATGTATTTGCCCTTCATTGCGCTTATCACAATTGCCATTTTACCTTTATTTGCATGAGTAGCTGCAAAGATAATCATCAACACTATTCAGATAGGTGTTAAGCTCCATGAGGACAAGGCCCTTGTCTGTTTTTGCTTATCATTCTATTTTTCCAGTACTTAGATATATGAGTGAATGTCATGTCAAAGACTTTGGGTTTCGTCCCTAGGAAAAACAAAGAGCCTACACTGGGAGCCTCTATGAAAAATTGGAGAGTAATGATGACACATACTAAGACTTGGGTTTTACAAAGTCAGCAGAAGGAGAGAAATAATAAAAATCAGAGCAGAAATAAATACTAAGACTTGGGTTTTAGAAAGGTCATCTAGAGGCTATAGTTGAGTGAAGGAGTAAAGGAGAGAGACTAGAGCCAGGAAGATTCATTAGGGTGGCCATTGTAGGTGAAGACAGGTGAGGACCTGAAGTCTTTGCAGTGTAGATGGAGAAGAGATGGTGTTGCCTTTAGTAGCTGTTTTGGAGACAGAATCCAGTAGGATTTGGTGATCAGCTGACTATTGTCAGAAGTGAGGGAAAGGAGTCAGTATTACTCAAAAACTTGGCCCATTAACTTTTAGGCCATTTACCAGGTAAATGTGTATAAGACAATTAGCAGTTCAAGGGGATGGATGATTCTTTTCATTTTTAACACAATTCACCTCTCGGCCACTGCTATATTTACAGGGCTTTTTTTATGGCTTCATTGAGACATAATTCACATACTATGCAATTTACTCACTTAAAGTGTACAATTAAATGGTTTTGTGTGTGTGTGTGTATATATATATATATATATATATATATATATATATATATATATATAGTGCAACCATCACTACAGTCAACTTTAGAGCATTTTCATCACCTCAAAAAGAAGCTCCCTGCTCTTTACTATAACCCTCTTTCCCTCTTTCCCTGTCTCAGACCTACACAGCTGCTAATCTACTCTGTTTCTATAGAGTTCCCTTTTCTGGACATTGCTTGTGAATGGAATCATACCATATGTAGTCTTTTGCAAATGGATTTTTTCACTTAGCATAATATTTTCAAAGTTCTTCCAAGTTGTCGCATGTATCAGTACTTCATTCATTTTTATGGCCAAATATTTCATTGTATGACTATATATCATGTTTTGTTTATATATTCATCAGCTGATGGACATTTGGGTTGTTTCAAGCTTTTGGCTATTATTGCTGCTATAAACATTTTGTGTGCAAGTTTTCATGTGGATATATATTTTCATTTCTCTTGATTTTATACTTGGGAGTAGAATTGCTGAGTCGTTGGTAACTGTTTGTTTAATCATTTAAGAACTGCCAGAATATTTTCCAGAGCAGCTAGCTATACCATTTTGCATTCTCGTTAGGCTTCCATTTTTCCCACAGCCTTGTCAACACTTGCTGTTTTCTCTTTTTTTGATCCGACTCATCCTATTGGGTGTGGTATCTCATTGTGGGTTTGATTTGCATTTTTCCTGATGACAAATGATGCCGAACATCTTTTCATGTGCTTATTGGCCATTTGTGTATCTTGCTTGGAGAAATGTCTGTTCAAATCCGTTACGCATTTTTTCATTGGGTTATTTATCTTTTTATCATTGAGTTGTAAGGGCTCTTTATGTGTTGTAGATACCAGTCTCTTATTAGATATGTGATTTCCAAATATTTTCTCCCCATTCTATGGGTTGTTTATTCACTTTCTTGATGGTGTCCTTTGAAGCACAAAAATTCTTAATTTTGATGAAGTCCAGTTTTATCTATTTGTTTCATTTGTGCCTTGTGCTTTTAGTGTCATATGTAAGAATTCTTTGCCAAATCCAAAGCTATTAAGATTTGGCACTACATTTTCTTCTAAGAGTTTTGTAGTTTTAGCTCTTATGTTTAGGTCTTTGATCCATTCTGAGTTGATTTTTTTATATTGTCTGAGATAAGCATCCAGCTTCATTCTTTTGCTTATGGCTATTCAGTTGTCCCACCACCATTTGTTGAAAAGCCTATTCTTTCCCGTTGGATGGTCTTGGCACCCTTGTTGAAAACCAGTAGACCACAGATGTAGGTTTACAACTTTTTTTTAACAGCAAAACTATATTTTACTTTTCATACTGTTTGGGTTTCCTCTTTCACAGATAATTCTGTCATTAAAGGAAGATTGTGCTTATTTGTAAGTAGGCTTTTAGGGATATTTATGTAATTTTAATACTACTTCATCTACCACAAACATAACCTAGAAAAATGCACAATTGCACACATGAAACTGCTGTTCTGATCGTGAAAGTTGAGTTTGTAAAGCTGTGTTTCTATTACTGACGGTGACATTTTAGGTTCCTTTTTCCTGGTGCTTCCGGAGTGCCAGGTACTGTACTGGTATAGGGCTTACAAAGAAGTATATGCCAATCTCTTCTTCAAGTTGCTAATCCTAAGACATTGGGAGCAGAGAGAGGAAGGGAGTAAAATGACATGGGAATAACCATGTAGAATTTTTTTGGTACATAAAAATGATACATTTGGGGTTTTATATAGGTTGTACAGCTGTTTTCACCCTAGTATATGGTTCTCAGTATTACTTTTTTTTAATTAAAATTTTTCTTAAGACCAAGAATCTTGAATTGAAATCACTTGCTTTCCCAGGGTTCTCAGTTAGGATATGAGTACCATGGATGCTACTAAAAATAAATGAAAGATAAAGAAATTAGTATTAGGTAGCTTGATGCTTTTTGTATTAAGCTCTGGGAAGGTCTGTTATTGACCACAAAATTGCTGAGGCTAATCTGATGGGATAATTAAATTCTTTCAGTGTTTTTTCTTATATGCCTTTTTAGGAACTCAATAGGATCTTTCATTGAATTAGCTAGAACTAAATAGTTTAATTTGAAGCATTTTTTACTAATGAATCTTTTTCTCTTAATGTCACTATATAATATTATGTACTTTTTTCTTAGGAATCTCAGCAGTCCAATTTTGGCCCTGGGGAACAAAGTGAGTATGTCTTTTCATCTTGGTTTTCAAATTAAGCTGTTTATTGAGCATTCGTTTTTCATGGTCACATCGTATATTGCTGTAATAATTTTTTTGCATGTCTTATCCCAGTATTTAGGATCTGATGATTAGTAATGGGTTGAACTGAATCTTGGTATACTTAAAAATGAGGAATTATAGATCATTGGAGATCAAAATTAACTATTTTTATTGAGTTTTTGAACTAATAGTTCAAAGTTTATGAATTCAGTTTGATGGGCACCTCATAAACCCAAGAGCCATTCTATTTTTCCGTCTCCTTCATGAAGATACTTGGTTCAATGATGGTAAAACTCCAGGCAGGAAGGAGTTATTGTAGCTTACTCTGACTCTTCTCTTCCTATATCAATATTTATTTATTTTTCCTGGGTCGTTTGGTCTGGGAAGAAAGTCTGCTGTGTGCTACACAAGTCCCCTCCACCTCTACTCAGTTGGCCTCTCAGAAGAACTCGAGCAGAAGATAGCCTTAGGAGATTCAAGGGTGGTCCCAAGAGATCATGGCTGTGTGAATTGATAGTGGTAAGGTCAGGAAACTTTGCAAAGGTCTGGGCTTCCCCATATAGCTCTGTGACAAAACAGTGTTCTGTTTATTAAGAGTAATAACTTCTTAAATAAGATAGATTTAGGCTGGTAGTAACCAGTAAGCTATTTTGAGAGAGAAAAATGTGGAACTTTCTGATCCTTAGTCCCTTGTCTTTAGTGATCTTAAAGCAAAGGCAAAACTAGAAGAATATCCCTCTTAATGTTAACAAACTTTATCTATATATCCATTTCTTAGTTCTGCCTTAAAGCTGTAGTTACAAGAAAAAGGGACCCAACATTGTTGATATGCAGGAAATAGCTAGCTATAGGCCAGAAAGTTTACATTTTCTCTCTTAAAATCTTTTAAGACTGTCATCCTTACTTCTACCCCTTTCCCCTCATTCTCTCTCCTCACAACTAACTATTGGCAAATGTGATCATAAGCTGCAACTAGTCTTTATTACACTTAATTTATTTTAGAGCTGTTTTTATATCAGTATAAAGCTCTGGCTCTTTTTAATATTAAAATTGTGTTATACAGGTTAACCTCATTTTATTGTACTTCGCAGATAATGCACTTTTTACAAATTGAAGGTTTGTGGCAACCATGTGTCGAGCAAGTGTATCAGTGCCATTTTTCCAACGGCATTTACTTACTTTGTGTCTCTATGTCGCATTTTGGTAATTCTCACAATATTTCAAAATTTTGTTATTTTTATGTTTGTTATGGTGATCTGTGATCAGTGATCTTTGTTGTTACTATTGTCATTGTTTTGGGGCACCATGAACCACACGCATGTAAGATGGCCAACTTAATCAATAAAAGTTGTGTGTGCTCTGACTGCTCCACTGACCTGCTGTCCCCCTGTCTCTCTCCTCCTTGGGCCTCCCTATTCCCTGAGATACAGCAATAATGACATTAGGCCAATTAATAACCCGACACTGCCCTCTGAGCGTTCAATGAAGGGAAGAGTCACATGTCTCTCACTTTAAATCAAAAGCTGGAAATGATTAAGGCATGTTGAAATGAGGAAGGCATGTTAAAAGCTAGGCCTCTTGCCCTAAACAATTAGCCAAGTTGTGAATACAAAGGAAAAGTTCTTGAAAGAAATTAAAAGTGCTACTCCAGTGAACATATGAGTGATGAGAACGTGAAACAGCCTTGTTGCTGGTATGGAGCAAGTTCTAGTGGTCTGAATAGAAGATCAAACCGGCCACAACATTCCTTTAAGGCAAAGCCTAATCCAGAGCAGGGCCCTAACTCTTCTTCAATTCTGTGAAGGCTGAGAGAGGTGAGGAAGCAGCAGAGTAAAAGTTTGAAGCTAGCAGAGGTTGGTTCATGAGATTTAAGGAAAGCAGCCATCTCCATAACATAAAGGTGCAGTGGGAAGCAGCAAGTGCTCGTGTAGAAGCTGCAGCAAGCTATCCAGAAGATCTAGCTAAGATCATTAATGAAGGCAGCTACACTAAACAGCAGATTTTCCATGTAGATGAAACAGCCTTATATTGGAAGAAGATGCCATCTAGGACTTTCGTAGCTAGAGAGGAGAAGTCAATGCCTGGCTTCAAAGCTTCAAGGGACAGGCTGACTCTCTTGTTAGGGGCTGATGCAGCTGGTGACTTTAAGTTGAAGCCAATCCTCATTTACCATTCAGAAAATCCTAGGGCCCCTAAGAATGATGCTAAATCTACTCTGCCTGTGCTCCATAAATGGAACAACAAAGCCTGGATGACAGCACATCTGTTTACCATGTGATTTACTAAATATTTTAAGCCCACTGTTGACACCTACTGCTCAGAAGAAAACATTCCATTCAAAATATTACTGCTCATTGATCATGCACCCGGTGGTCACCCAAGGGCTCTGATGGAGACGTACAACAAGTTGAATGTTGTTTTCATGCCTGCTAACACAGCGTCCATTCTGCAGCCTGTAGATCAAAGAGTCATTTTGACTTTCAAGTCTTATTATTTAAGAAATAATAAGGCTATAGCTGCCATAGATAGAGATTCCTCTGATGGATCTGGGCAAAGTAGATTGAAAACCTGTAAAGGACTCTCTATTCTAGTTGCTATTAAGAACGTTCATGATTTATAGGAAGAGGTCAAAATATCAACATTAACAGGAGTTTAGAAGAAGTTGATTCCAACCCTCATGGATGACTTTGAGAAGTTCAAGACTTCAGTGGAGGAAGTAACTGCAGATGTGGTGGAAATAGTAGAGAACTAGAATTAGAAGTGGAACCTGAAGATGTGACTGAATTGCTGCAGTCTCATGACAAAACTGTAACAAGGCTTAGGAGGATGAGGAGTTGCTTCTTATGGATGACTGGAAAGTCGTTTCTTGAGATGAAATATACTCCTGGTGAAGATGCTATGAAGGTTGTTGAGGTGACAACAAAGGATTTAGAATATGACATAAACTTAGTTGATAAAGCAGCAGTAGGGTTTGAGAGGATTGACTCCAATCATGAAAGAAGTTCTACTGTGGGTAAAATGCTATCAGACAGAATCGCATGCTACAGAGAAATCATCCTTGAAAGGAAGAGTCTATCTCTGCAGCAAATTTCATTGTTGTCTTATTTTAAGAAGTTGCCGCAGCCACCCCAGCCTTCAGCAGCCACCACCATGATCAGTCAGCAGCCATCAACATCGAGGCAAGACCCTCCACCAGCAAAAAGATGACTCACTGAAGGCTCAGTTGATGGTTAGCATTTTTTTAAAAAATAAAGTATTTTTTAATTAAGGTATGTACATTTTTTTAGACATAATGTTGCACACTTAATAGACTACAATACAATTTAAACATAACTTTTATATGCACTGGGAAACCAAAAAATTCCCGTGGCTTCATTGCGATATTCGCTTCATTGCGGTGGTCTGGAATTGAACCAGGAATATCTCTGAGGTATGCCTATATTGTATGAAAGTACCATAACTTATTTAACTAGTCCCCTCTTCATGGACATTTGTTTCCAGGTTTTGCTGTTACAAACCATACTGTAATAAACATCCATGAGTGTATGTTTGTGTGTGTGTTTATGTTTGTGTATTCCTCCTGATACAGCTGTAAGGTAAATTCCTTTCATTATAATTGCTAAGTCCGTGGATACGTGCATTTACAGTATTGATAAGATATTACCAGATTTCCCTCCAAAAAGATTATATGAGTTTATAGTCCTACCAACAGCGTATGAGCGTGCCTGTTTCCACCAGAGTCTCATATTATGGGACTTTAAAGTGTTACCAGTTTGATGGATGAAGAATATCTCATTTTGATTTATATTTCTTTGAGGATATACTGATAGTTTATAATGTAAACTGCCATACTTCAGTTGCTGATTTCTGCATTTTTTTTGTTCTAGAAAGATATAATCCTTCTTCTAAAACTTCAAATGGACACCAGTCTAAATCGTAAGTTTATTGTTTCAGAAGTTTACTATTTGTCTTTTTTTGCTGGAAGTCTATCTGTAGTGTCTGGATATTTAGAACAACACTTAGAAATATGTACTTAATCTTTTAAGGCAGGGGTAGGCAAACTTTTATTTAAAGGGCCAGTTAGTGAAGTATTTTAGGCTTTCAGGGTCGGATAGTCTCTGTCCCAGCTGCCCAGCTCTGCCATTGTAGCAGGCAAGCAGCCATGGACCCTGGCTGTAGCTGTGTTCCAATAAGACTTTCTTTACAAAACAGATGATCATCTGGATTTGGTTTTAGGTCCATAGTTTGCCTACCCCTGCTCTGAGATTACAGGTTTTTCGTTTCTCAGAGGTGTTTGTGTTTGTGTGTGTTTTGATAGTTTGTTTTTAATAAAGAAAACATTAAAAAAAAAATACAGGATTCTTCTTAGTAAGCCCTCCATTTAACCAATAAAGGTAGAATATTAAAGCAACATAGTTTGTACTGTCGTTAAGGTTTCCTACTTATATTTTGTAGGTAGAATCAGGAATATATTTCAAAATGTAATAGGGTATATTGGATGATAATAAATTCCAGCTTAAAGAATGAACTGAGTTCCTGAGACCAACAGTTAACTCAGTGATTAAAACAAAGTTCTAAAGAAACCACGGCCACAATGCTCTCTCTCTGCGCCATGACTGCAGTCTATACTGATAACCTCAGCCTCTTCAGCTGAACATAGGGAGAACTGAGTGAGAATGAAAATATGTGAATGCAAGAAGTCCACTCTCACTGTGAAGAATTCAAATTATATTCCTATTTATCATATTTATTCATATGCAAAAACTGATGCCAGCCTATGATATATGTGCATGTCACTTTGGTTGCTGAGGGAACAAAAGCATACAGGACTTTCAGCTGTCTGGTAAAAGCTTTGGCATATTCACATGTGTAAACAGGTTCATTGAGCTGCCATTATTAAATCATAAGGGCTGAGAGAATTCAGAGTAAGTACATTTCCTTACAGGAAATGAGTCATAGAGATGCACTAAGCCCTTGTCCAAAAGAAAACTTTTTTTTCTGTCTCAGTTAATTGGGCCAGCCTTAAAACACTTTTCATAATTTGTAATCATCTGGTTACTTTGTTTCAAGGTCATCTTTTATGTGATACTATGAATTTGGGGTCAGATTTAGAAACTCAGGTTAAGCTTTCAGAGAAAAGTCTAAGTAGTTATTGGAGTGAAAGAAGATTTCCCTCCCAGCTGATTGGAGACTGTCCTGAAATTTTAAGAAGAAAGGTAATGGAACTATTGGTAATGAGAAATCAAACATTTTTATAGTTGTAGTTCTTCCTAAGCTTTGTATTAATTTTCCCTCTCCTGTAAAAAGGAAAGGAGTGTTATGTGGTTCATTACTCAGATTTTAATTTTGATTTTATAACCTTAAGAAAATTTAAATCTTTAATTTTACTTTCAAAAACTTGATTCCAGAAACTATCAGCTTATAGTATTTGTGTTTTTTTAATTGATTTGAATTTTGACCAAGAAAGACTTGGAACCTGGAGTTTATTTTTAATTCATATATGGTCATTTCTGTTGAATGGCCATGATTTTTACCCAAAATTGTTTCTTCTACAGAGGGCACTCATCTTTCATAGCAAGGCATTTCTGAACTAGAACTTTGACCTTGTGTTCTGGTTTTCACAATTACCCAGTTGTACAAATCTCTTCATGGAACATTAGAGACAGTGAAAAAGAACTGCTGATGCTTTCATTTTATCTTCCTTCTTTTTAGGAATTATATCTCTCTAGTGGACTGTTGGGTATGAGTATAGTGATTTGTTTTAATAATGAATGAGTGTGTGTATGCAGTTAGAGAAAAATTAGAGATGACAAAAATGAGTCTAAGAGTTTGTAGAAAGTGGCTTTTGTTTCATTAGAAAAGAAAGATGAATATTATACTTACGGAAAAATTAGAGCTTGTGAAATTGTTAAATTGTTCCTTTCTCTATTTTTACTCTGGATGTGAACCAAATCAGACAGAATAAGACTTGTTTCTTTTCTTCATTTTTCAATTAAATCTCTGGCTACCACAGTGATTATTTCTTGGATTGTTGGTAAATGTTTAGTGGTCTGGTGTGCCATTATTAACTGTTCCAACAGTGATCACCTTTCTGCCTTCTCCCTCTAGGATGTTAAAAGACGACTTAAAACTCAGCAGCAGCGAGGACAGCGATGGGGAACAGGTGTGTCTGCTGTTCGTGATTTCCCCAGGCTCATCAGTGGGTTTTTATTGTATTTTATAAGAATTATAATTGAATAATACATATGTGATCCAGTTATTTAAAATAAATTCCTTCCTGCCTTCTGACACTGGAATGTTGTAGTTTTCTGCTCTGTCTTTAAACCTCCATTTTTTTCTTATTTTTTAAAAAATTGGTTTTCCCTTAATACTTGGCGTGGATCAAAACATACTCATGAAGCATGAGATTGTTGAGAAGAAGAATTATTAACAAAGCTTTTCATCTTATCTTGGCAATTCTTTAGGTAAAAACAGTATGTTATGTGTTAAGTAAACCTTGGTGCATATGTTAGAGAACCTGGTTTTTCTACTGAGTTCAGATATTGTTCACATTAAGCAGACAGAGTGCTATTTATTCGTTCACGATTTCCTCTCATGTTTTAATTTTAGGATTGTGATAAAACAATGCCAAGGAGTACACCAGGAAGGTAGGCATCTTTTTATTTCTTCTTTTCTTTGGAGAAGTGGAGTCAACCTACTAACATTGTAGTGATAGAATAATTGAGCTTATAAAGTAAATATTACCGATTGTGATGGCAGCTGTACAACTCTGTAAATTAACTAAAAATCATTGAATTGTACACTTAAAATGGGGGAATTTTATTGCATGTAAATTATACCTCACTAAAACTGTTTTTAAAAGGTAAGTCCTAATGGCTGAGCAGCATATCTGAAACTTTTAAAGGAAGGATTTATTTCATTTATCATGAAGTTCTGGATTCGTAGAATTGTATCAGTTTAACAAATGGTAAACGTTTTAAATAAAGTTGGTTATCAGATTTGGATATTTTCCTGTTGTCAGTGTAAAAACAGCTTTTGGTCATTTATGTTTTGTCTCTTTTAGTAACTCGGAACCTTCGCACCATAATAGTGAAGGAGCGGACAACTCCAGGGACGATTCGAGCAGCCACAGTGGATCTGAAAGCAGCTCCGGCTCTGACTCCGAGAGTGAAAGTAGTTCCAGTGACAGTGAGGCAAATGAGCCATCCCAGAGTGCATCTCCTGAGGTGAGAAGGAGGCGGGGGACCTTCCACAGTCCTGCAGCACCCCTGGTGATGGCTAGTTAAGACTTGATTCAAATATGAAAGGTAAAGGAAAGAAGGTTACATATTCCGGCAAAAAGAAATTAAACTGTGTCTTGGAGGAAACCTAGATACTTCAGTTTCCTTGTTATTTGACCATATAAATTTGGTCAAGTAGGAACTACTTGAGGTCATATTTTGAGTCCCTGAAATACTGTATTTATTTAGTTTGGGTTTTATTTTTATTTTATTTTTTAAATGTTTATTGAGTTAATGATAGGTTACAATCTTGTGAAACTTCAGTTGTACATTATTGTTTGTCAGTCGTGTTGTAGGTGCACCCCTTCACCCTTTGTGCCCACCCCACCCCACCTTTCCCCCAGTAGCCACTAACCTGTTCTGTCTACATTTTTTAATTCCTCATATGAGTGGAGTCATACAGAAATTGTCCTTCTCTATCTGGCTTATTTCACTTAACATAATTCCCTCAAGGTCCATCCATGTTGTTGTTGCAAATGGGACGATTTTGTTCTTTTTTATGGCTGAGTAGTATTCCATTGTATATATATACCACATCTTCTTTATCCAGTCATCTGTTGATGGGCACTTAGGTTGCTTCCACGTCTTGGCTATTGTAAATAATGCTGCAATGAACATTGGGGGTGCATGGGACTTTTGGAATTGCTGACTTCAAGCTCTTTGGACAGATACCCAGTAGTGGGATAGCTGGGTCGTATGGTAGTTCTATTTTTAATTTTTTGAGGAATCTCCATACTGTTTTCCATAGTGGCTGCACCAGTTTGCATTCCCACCAACAGTGTATGAGGGTTCCTTTTTCTCCACAACCTCTCCAACATTTGTTAATTTGTTTTAGTTATTTTTGTCATTCTAATGGGTGTAAGGTGAGCTCTTACTGTAGTTTTGATTTGCATTTCCCTGATAATCAGCAATGATGAACATCTTTTCATGTGCCTATTGACCATCTGTATATCTTCTTTGGAGAAATGTCTGTTCATATCTCCTGCCCGTTTTTGATTGGGTTGTTTGATTTTTTGTTGTTGAGTTGTGTGAGTTCTTTATATATTATGGATATTAAGCCTTTGTCAGATGTATGACTTGCAGATACTTTTTCCAAGTTAGTGGGTTGTTTTTTTGTTTCAATCCTATTTTCGTTTGCCTTGAAGAAGCTCTTTAGTCTGATGAAATCCCATTTGTGTATCCTTTCTGTTGTTTCCCTTGTCTGAGAAGATATGGTGTCCGAAAAGATCCTTTTAATACTGATGTCAAAGAGTGTGCTGCGTACATTTTCTTCTAGAAGTCTTATGGTTTCAGGTCTCGCCTTTAGGTCTTTGATCCATTTTGAGTTTATTTTGGTGAATGGTGAAAAAGAATGGTCAATTTTCATTCTTTTACATGTGGCTTCCCAGTTTTCCCAGCACCATTTGTTGAAAAGACTTTCTTTTCTCCATTATGTGCCCTCAGCTCCTTTGTCAAAGATTGGCTTTCCATAGATGTGTGGTTTTATTTCTGGGCTTTCAATTCTGTGCCATTGATCTCTGCACCTGTTTGGGTTTTATTTTTGTGTCTCAACATGGTAATTCATGTTACGTAGTTATTGTGGATAAAAAGAATAATTTTACTGTAGGTTGATAAAATGTGATTAAAAATTTCTGTCCGTACCTGCATCATTTGTTTACTTTCTGGAATTAAATACACTATATTATTATTTGTAATTTTACCTGTGAAGTTGGATTCCTGACAGGAATATTTAAAGGCCATATTTAACATTAAGCTTATCTTCTTATTTTGGTGATTAGAGCTAATGGTCACTATTCTCAGCTCTTTGCTTTGGTTCAGTCAGAACTATGAAAAACAAATGCCTTTGTGGCATTAGGCCTTGTGTTTTTCCCTCTTCCTTGAGATTGTAAAGGAGGGAGAAAGCTTCAATATTGAAAATGTACTTATTTCTCTCTTTTTCAGCCTGAACCACCACCAACAAACAAATGGCAACTTGATAATTGGTTGAATAAAGTGAACCCACATAAAGTGTCACCAGCTTCTTCTGTGGACAGTAATATCCCGTCATCTCAAGGCTATAAAAAAGAAGGCCGAGAACAGGGCACTGGGAATAACTACACTGATCCGGGAGGCCCTAAAGAAACAAGTTCTGCTACTCCTGGACGAGACTCCAAAACCGTTCAAAAGGGATCCGAAAGTGGGCGTGGGAGGCAGAAGTCTCCTGCACAGAGTGACAGCACAACACAGAGGAGAACCGTAGGCAAAAAGCAACCCAAAAAGGCTGAGAAGGCAGCTGCTGAAGAGCCCCGTGGAGGCCTGAAGATAGAAAGTGAAACCCCCGTAGACATGACTACCAGCATGCCCTCCAGCAGACACAAAGCAGCCACCAAAGGCTCAAGGAAACCCAACATAAAAAAGGAGTCCAAATCTTCCCCTCGACCTTCAGCAGAGAAAAAGAAATACAAGTCAACGAGTAAATCTTCCCAGAAATCGAGGGAAATCATAGAAACGGATACCTCGTCCTCAGATTCGGATGAAAGCGAGAGCCTTCCTCCTTCCTCACAAACTCCCAAGTACCCTGAGAGTAATAGGACTCCTCTGAAACCCTCCTCAGTGGAGGAAGAAGATAGCTTTTTTCGGCAACGAATGTTCTCTCCTATGGAAGAGAAGGAACTTCTTTCACCCCTCAGTGAGCCTGATGACAGGTATCCACTTATTGTGAAGATTGACCTGAATCTCTTGACCAGAATACCAGGAAAGCCTTACAAAGAAACAGAGCCACCCAAGGGGGAAAAGAAAAATGTGCCAGAAAAGCACACAAGAGAGGCTCAGAAACAAGCCTCAGAAAAAGTTTCCAACAAAGGCAAGAGGAAACATAAGGTTTGTAAAGAGTTTTTGTTGTTAAACATCAGAATCTGAAATGCAGTGGAAATCTCAGTAAGCTAAAAAATAATTAGTTGAGTCGTAGCTATGAAGGAAAGTAGAGGGTGAGCCCAAGGCCCCACTGAGGCAACAGACAGAACAGACTCTTGAGGACCTCCATGCCTCTGCTTGTCTCCTTTAGTAACGCAGGAGGGTGTCTAATCAGGTAAGAAATGAGCCAGCACTTCTGTTCAGAGTGTGTGCTGGCCAGTGTAGAGGTGAGAGGGAAGCACAGATTGCACACTGGCCTTTACGACATTCTTAAAATTTTGGTTTTAAAGGTCTTTAGTTGGGATGTGTACTCTCCAGGTTGACACAATCCCTAATACTCTCTTCTCTCTTATAGCTGATCAAGACACACTTTTTAAGTTAATAATTCCAGCTAAAGATTGGCTCACCAGTTTTGACACTTGCTTAAGAATTTTGCCAATCCACTATACATATCTGTGCCCCAGCTTTTTTTCCTTTTTGAACGCCCATATCTGCAAGTTCAGAACTAAAAGCATTTGCTGGAACATAGCCAGCTCTCATCCCTAAATACTTCCAAGATTATTTGGATTTAGAGACGAAGCTTGGTATGTATTTAAGGTCAGCTTTTTTTAGACCCAGGAAATGTGAAAACTCACGGATGACTATGATTGGAGGATAGTAGAGATATAATGAAAAGAGCTGAACAACTTATATATATAGACAGAGATTCTTTGGAAAAAATAGCTTGATCTTTTCAGCTCTAGAGAGGAGTTTTTAAAGCAAAGTAAATTTTAATAATCTGTATTGAAGAATAGTATAATTTTCCCCGATACCTATCTGTGAATATGATTGTAAAATACTTAAAAGTATGAGCAAGTGAACACGTAGGTACCAGAATGGCTGTACCAAGTGGACTCAGAACAAAACCCCAGTCCCAGCTGACCTTGAGAATCTCACATAGGAGAGGAAGAATACAGCATTTTCTTAAAATGAAACAAGCCAGAGGTTTTTCCTCTTTCTTTTTCTTAAAACCACATTACTATGTGCAGATGATGATGTGCATTTGGACAATGTAGAATAATACCTTTTTTTTTTTTTGCATCTTCAAAAGTTGAAGGTTTCTTTAAAATTTGATTTTCTAGAAAACTGAATCCTACTGCTTTCAGTGCTCTAACTAATGAGTCTCATTATTGCAGTACAGGAGTGCTCTGACTAGGAGCGCCGTTCAGGGCTGCTGGCCTCCGTGGCCCGCAGCCGCAGCTTGCTGGGCCTGCTTCTGGGATTTAGTTCCTAGAATTACGTGCAATAAGAGCTTCTGTGTGATAGGCTCTGCTCTTTGGAAAACTAAGGTGTTTCTTATGGAATAAAAAAATGGTCCTTTTGTGGTTAAAAATTATTACATGTTCTTTATAAGATTTTTGAACATTTAAAATATAATAAAGTGAAAATCCTTTTTACTGTTTTCTTTAAAATTTTACAATATATATAACTTGTAATAAAAAAAGCCCCTTTCTCTAAAAGTGCCCCATATCTCCTCCTCTCCCTCACATCTCATTGGCATGTATTCCTCCTAAGTTTTTAATGTCAATACCTGTAAGTCAGATTTTGATTATATAAAATGTTTAACACCATGAAACTTGCTGATGATTTTTGAGATTCTTGGCTTTGATAAAATTAAGCATGAGGGGCAATTCCTGAAGATAAAGCAGTTGCTACTGAGAGGAGACCTAGCTAAGGGTAATGAAAGATGTAAATTCCTTTTTCTCCTGTTTTCACCTGTCCGTCTTTAATCGTTTGTGTGAGGGAACAGATTCTTTTGTTATGGCAGAATGTTTGCAGTCTTGTGCCCTAATATTTAAAGGAAGACTTAGATTCACCCAGGAAAGTAACATTGGCAATTACGGATGTGCCCACAGCTTTTGTTTCAGCAAAAAAGTTTTTCGAAAATCGTTAAGCTTGGCTATAATTAAAAGATGGATGGTATCAAATGTTGGTGAAGATGTGGAGAAATTGCAATTTTCATACAGTGCTGGTAGAAATGTAAAATGACGTAGCTGCTCGGGAACACAGTTTCGCAGTTCCTGAAAAAGTTAAACATAGTGTTACCTTATGACCCAGCAGTTCTACCCCTAGGTATGTACCAAAGAGAAATGAAAATATGTCCATACAAAAACTTATACTTGAGGGGCTGGCCCCGTGGCCGAGTGGTTAAGTTCGCGCGCTCCGCTGCAGGCGGCACAGTGTTTCGTTAGTTCGAATCCTGGGCGCGGACATGGCACTGCTCATCAAACCACGCTGAGGCAGCGTCCCACATGCCACAACTAGAAGAACCCACAACGAAGAATATACAACTATGTACCGGGGGGGGACTTTGGGGAGAAAACGGAAAAAATAAAATCTTTAAAAAAATAAAAATAAAAAAAAACACTTGTACTTGAATGTTCCTAGCAATATTATTCCTGTTAGCCAAAAGGTAGAGACAACCCAAACGGCCATCGTCTGTTGAATGGATAAATAAAATAATATATCCATACAATGGAATATATTCAGCCATGAAAAGGAATGAAGTACTGATACATGGATGAACCTGAAAAATATTATGCTGAGTGAAGGGAGCTAGACAGAAAAGATCACGCATATTGTCTGATTCCATTTATATGAAATGTCTAGAATAGGCAAATCCCTAAAGACAAAATGTTTAGATGAGTGACTGCTAGAGTCTGGGGGTAGAGGGCATGGAGAGTGACTGCTAATGGGTACAGGGTGTCTTTTTGAGTTGATGGAAATGATTCTAAAATTTATTGTGGTGATGATTGTACAACTCTGTGAATATACTAAAAACCATTGAATTGTGCATTTCTAAAGAGTGAATTTTATGGTATGTGAGTTATATCTTAACTATACTTTTATCCCTCCCCTCCCCCAAATCATTAGCCTGGAAAGATGCCACCTAAAGACTATAGGAGACGTATTTGAGTATTTGGGCTCTGTTTATCTAAAATAGACTTTCTCAGCCTTAAAACCTAATGTAGTGAACATTGTTTAAATTAATTCACTTCACATTTATCTTCTTTCTGAAGTTTATCAGGGATAAACTGTTTGTAGGTGACTAGTGCTGGGAACTGAAATTAGATGAATAAAATTCAAACCTAGTAGTTACTTTTTTCTATTTTTTATCCAGAGTGAAGATGATAACCGAGCCAATGAGAGCAAGAAACCCAAAACGGAGGACAAGAATTCGGCAGGCCACAAGCCATCAAGCAACAGAGAGTATGTCCCCAAATCAAGTTACATGTGTGTTGATATGTGTATGTCATTTGCTGTTGGGTACTTTCTAACATGCTCTTAGAATGTTTCTTTTAGTAAGCATATATCATATCCATGTATAAACATACATATGCCAAATAGTGGGAGCTTTTGCTTTTAGCTAATAGGGATGGAAAGCATTTAAGATTCAGTCACTTCTTCTCTTCTTTTTTTAGTGGAGTGGGGGTGAGTTTAGGATAAGAATTAAAGCTTTACAACTTTCTGGCTAGATGACAAGATTATCTATAACTTGCAGGAGACTAATTGCTAACGTACGAGTATTAATATCTTCATTCACCATTCATCTTTTTGCCTATTTATGCAATCAGTATTTATTGAATATTTATTGTGTGGCAGGCCACAGTTTAGGTACTGGGTATACAACCATGGTGGGGGGGTGGCAGGAAAAAGGCAAGAGGCCTGCCCTCATGAAATGTACAGTTTTATTGTGTTTTGTAGAAATCATGTATCCTGGTAATCAAATAGGGAAAAACAAATTTGTCTTGAAAGCAGGCAAAGAGATATGGAACGACATCCGTCAGCCTTGTATGACTGTGGAGAAATGAGGGCGTGTGTTTGGTTTGGCAGGTCATCTAAGCAGAGCGCTGCAAAAGAAAAGGATTTGTTGCCTTCTCCTGCTGGGCCTGTTCCTTCAAAAGATCCCAAAACAGAGCATGGCTC
Organism: Equus przewalskii; assembly: GCF_037783145.1. NCBI lineage: Eukaryota > Metazoa > Chordata > Mammalia > Perissodactyla > Equidae > Equus > Equus przewalskii. The sequence goes on from NC_091843.1 coordinate 41,820,037, forward strand.
TCGGAAGAGGACTATTAGTCAGTCTTCTTCCTTAAAGTCGAGTAGTAACAGCAACAGGGAGAACAGTGGCAGCAGCAAAAACAGTTCCTCCACATCAAAGCAGAAGAAGTCTGAAGGGAAGACTTCCAGCGGCTCGAAGGAGGTCAAGGTAAGGGGTGGGAGGCCTGAGCCTTCTGAAGATCACTTTCATTGCTGTCTGACTTCTCCAGGTGACACTGTACTTGGAAAATTTTGTAAACATCTCATTAAATTTATAGGCCTGTGCATTTTTACTCTCAAAATGTCTTAATCTTGATGATAAACTTATGCATAAAAACAGTTATCTGGCCACATACATATTAATTGCGATAGAAACCCATAACTGGGAAAGTTGGTTATAGAGAAATAGTTGATTATGATCTAATTATAAATAGCTCCAGTTGCTATGGTTGAGTTCTTGTCTATGGTTTAAAATTGGCTTTGGATTTTTCATAATTAGATTTTACAAGCAAGTTAAATTGCGTAAAGTGGCAAAGCAACCATTTGACTTGAATTCACGAAAAAGAAAAAAATTCTTTAGCTGAGCTAGCATTGGAATTATTCCTAGAGCATGATCATAATTTAGGGGAATATTCTTAACGTTCATGGATGGGGAATGGGATCACTAAAGCTTGTTAAAGGCTTTACTTTATTAGACCCTCATGCTCAGTTTGTTTACCAGGTTCTTTGCATTGTTTTCTAAACTATTCTGACCGAGAGCAAACTCCCTGACAAAATTTTAAAAATACCTAGATTTTTAAGAATATAATCCACTGGGTTATTATTTGGGACTGAAGTAACCAAGGTTTGAGAATTGAAAAATTACACTATTAAAGGTAGTCATGCTTATTAAATGTGTTAAGTCTTTTAAATTGAGGTAATTTTAATTGTGAACATCTTAAGTTGAGATATACAGACGGCTTTTTCTCCAGCTGGATGCCCTTCTGTAGTAGTTTAGAGAGGTAGTCCTAGGACACTTCAGGAACCCTTCTGCCTGTTGGCCTTCTTCACTGTCCCAGTTATCTATCTACCTGTCGACTGACTCTTTCTCCGTTTCTCATCCTTTAACTATAAGATTTGAGACCTGTATGCTTATTTCTTGAAACCTGTTATCTCTTTTTTTCTTAAATGCTCTCATTAAGTGAGCTCACCTGCTCATTTGGCTTCTGTTATTTCCTAGGTAAAATTCACTGTCCGTCTCTCTTCCTTATTGGTTTGTCAGCTTCTTGAAAGCAGGGATTTGCCTCTTACTTGTTTTGTGTTTTATTTAGTGTTTAACTTACTGGGTAGCCAGAAAATATTTGTTGGATCAGTTGTAGTTGTTACTCTGTTGTTATCAACAAAATATAAAATATAGGTCCTGACCACTTTGATTTCAAGAACTTATAGCACTTAACAGTTGTTGAAATTGTTAATGTAAGAGCCAGCCCTGATGGCCTAGTGGTTAAAGTTTAGTGTGCTCTGCTTCAGTGGCCCAGGTTCAGCTCCTGGGCACAGAACCACACCGCTTGGCTGTCAGTAGCCATACTGTGGTGGTGGCTCACATAGAAGAACTTACAACTGTACACGATCATGTACTGGGGCTTTGGGAGGGGAAGGAAGGGAAAAAATAACAAGGAGGAAGATTGGCAACAGATGTTAGCTTAGGGTGACTCTTCCCTTGCAAAAAAAATATAATACTTTCTATCAATTAAAAAAAGAATTGTTAATGTTAGTCTTGGTAATTTCTAATTTAGGCAATTATATATGGGTTTATTAAAGGAAAATCTATAAGTTAGAAAATATGCTATTTCTTATTAAAGAAAAATTAGATAATATGGAAGACCAAAATTATATGTAAATTTTTATGTTTTTCCAGATATTTGCTCATATTATCAAATCTTTGAAATATATTGGCATAAAGTTGTTCATTATAATCTCTTAGTTTGCTTTTAATATTTGTAACATCTTACTTATGTTCCTCTTTTGTTCTTTTTTTTTTTTTTGAGAAAGATTAGCCCTGAGCTAACATCTGCCACCAGTCCTCCTCTTTTTGCTGAGGAAGACTGGCCCTGAGCTAACATCTGTGCCCATCTTCCTCTATTTTACATGTGGGGCACCTGCCACAGCATGGCTTGATAAGCAGTGCCATGTCCGCACCTGGGATCCAAACCCAGGAACCCAAGGCTGCCAAAGCAGAGCACGTGAACTTAACTGCCTCGCCACTGGGCCGGCCCCCTGTTTTGTTCTTAATAGTAGTTTTGTGTGCCATCTCTTTTCTTCCTTGATCAGTCTTAACAGAGGCTTATTATTTTACTTGTCTTTTCAAAAAATACCGTGTGTTGTTGTTGATTCTGTGTAGTTTATTTTTGTTTTCTATTTCATTAATTTATACTCGTTATGATTTCCTTTCTTTTTCTGTTTGTTTTGCTGTTCTGTTTACTAACTTTTAAAGATGGCTTCTTAGCTCATTAATTTTTGAGTTAATTTTAAGCCTTTTTTCTTTCTCTAATATAAGCAGCTAGATTATATATTTCCCTCCAAGTACTGCTTTAGCTGCATCCTACAAGATTTGGTATATAGTATTTTTATAACTCAGTTTAAAATGTTTTCTGATTTCAACTTTGACCCAAGAGTTATTTAAAAATATGTTACTTGATTTCCCAACATACAGAGATTTTCTAGTTAAAATCTTTGGGTTAGTGCTTCTACCTTAAGTGCATTGGGGCTGGAAAGTGGTCTGCATGGTAGCAGTCTTTTGAAATTTGTTAAGATTTTCCTTATAAGAGAGTATAGTATATGGTGGATTTTTGTAATTCTTGAAACGAATACGTATTCTGCATATATTGAGGACAGGGATCTATATAATTCAATTATATTAATCATATTTTCAAAGCTTCTCTGTGCTGACTGATATTTTGTCAGTTTGTCTTACTCACTGAAAGAAATATGTTTCACTTGCCCATTATTTCCACAAATATACGGGATTTGTCTATTTCTTCTTGTAGTTTTGCCAGGTTTTTTAAATTTAAATATGCTTGATATATAATATTACTGTCAGGTGTACAACATAACGTTTTGTTATATGTAAATATTGCAAAATGATCACCACAATAAGTGTAGTTAACATCCATCACCACACAGTGATTTTATGTATCATGCATATCACTTTTATGTAGGAAAAGTGTGTTGATACATCTGGAATTTTTTTTTTTTTCAGAAACTTCAGTTTTCCTTTAATAAATCTAAACTTAGGTACTTGTAGATCTGTGTATAAAACATAGAGGGAAAACTGTTCTAGTAATGTTACATTGCAACATATAATATTCAGGAAGCCGTTTAATGAACACGCAAACTTTACTATAAGGATGTTAGTATTTTCTCAAATCTCAGGACTTTTATTTTTATTCCTTGAAGTAAGCTGTTAACAGGTAGAATTGGAAAAGCTCTAATATATCAGAAAAGAAAAAAAATGGTTACATGGTTCCTTTTAAGTAGATTTTAAGCACAAGTAGTAAAATCATATATTATTGGATTTTCTAATGTTGAAACATTCATGCATTTGTAGGATAAATTCTACTTATTTATGTTTTTTATTATGGAAAAATATGTATTCATTTTACTAAAGATAGGGCTGGATGGGGAATCAGTTGGGAAGACAGAATCATAGCCGTTACTTAAAGGGCTGTGTTGATAGGAGGCAGAATAAAGTTTAAGAAAGTGCCCAGGCTTTTGAAATATGACAGATCTGGATTTAAAATCCAAATTCCAGGAATGCCACTTGAAAGCTGTTTGAGCTTGGGTACGTTACTTAGCCTCCTTGAGATCACTTTTTATTTTATCCTAATATTACATACTTCATAGAGTTGTTGAAGGATTAATGACTGCTAAATACTTAGTTAACTTAGTGCCTGGTAAGTAATAAGCATGCAGTAAATGGTTAGATATTATTGTTGCTGTTCTCATTGACCAGTAATTACCAGTAAATTTTATCTTAAATAGTACTCGTATTTTGATATTAGGTTTGTGATTCTTTATGTTTTAACAAGTACCTAGATTAGTGCCTGGCACACAGTAGACCCCTGATATTAGAATGAATATTCTTGGTTATCTAAAATGGACCTGTTCTGTAAAAAGGGCATTTACCTTCTGAAGTTTAAAAATTTTACAACAAGAAAATTAGTTACCAAAGGCAGTGGAATTTTGTTTCCTTTTTACCCATGGCTCAAGAAATACTTCTAAAAATTAAAAGATTAAAATTAATCTCCTCGCAATTGTCAACCTAGTTATATATTTTTTTGGTCAGGACAAGGCTCCAAATAGCTCTTCTAATTGTCCTCCATCTACACCAACTCCTGATGCTTCTAAGCCTCGGAGAACAAAGCTTGCCTTTGATGACAGGTAAGATAAATATGATTGTTTTATGCATTCAGAAAGTTGTTTCAGTCAACATGTAAGAAACTCATTTTAATTTCTGTCGGTGACCAGAAGAATTCATACTTGTGTTGCAATCCACTGAATATTCAGATATTCATTTGAAAGGCACCCACTAGTCCACGTATTGCTCCTTTAGCTTAGCTCCATGACTCTCATCGGGTACATGACTGATTGCCTTTCAGTAGGACCTTACTGCTGCTGGTGTCTCTGTTTAAATGAGGGGCTTTCTTAAATAAGTAAGAGCAGAGTTGGTTTTATCCTCCATTTTGATAAAAGGTTATTTCTCCTACCCACATTTAATTGACTCTAAATCGTTCAAACAACTTGGGTAAGTTAGTGTTTAATACTAGGGAACTTGATTTCTGTTTTCCTAAGTAGAAAATTTGCCATGAGTCGGTCAAAACAATTTATGCTCTTAATCCAATATAAGCATTTGTCAGAAAAAACTGAATCAAATGTTTAGTAATAGCTCATTTTCTTTACTTTAGAACATGGAAACTGAGGGATGGTAGAGACTACAATGAACTAGTATTATCTTATGAAAGTATTTAACATTTCATTTACAATAAAAATTTACATTGCAGAAATTATTCAGCAGACCATTATTTACAAGAAGCAAAAAAGCTAAAGCACAATGCAGACGCATTGGTATGTAAATATTCTCCTCACTTTATGTATTTAATGAAATGAATCTTCATTTGTTGTTTATTCCCATAGTGCATCAGTTCAGCTCTCATTACCTTTATTATCCTTTCTTCAGTCTGATAGGTTTGAGAAAGCTGTATATTATCTTGATGCTGTGGTATCTTTCATTGAATGTGGGAATGCATTAGAGAAAAGTGCTCAGGAATCCAAATCCCCATTCCTTATGTATTCAGAGACGGTGGAGCTCATCAAGTAAGTAGGAAAACTTGTCACATCATTGGCAGTATTATTTCTCTGGTCCATCTAGGAATGGGCTGATATAACCAATAAAGTAAATACGCAGTAAAGCTAAAGATAATGCTTAATCTTTTATTGTCCTTGGATAAGGAGAACTAGATACTTCAGTGGGTATTTTTGCCTTCATTTAGGTTTGATTCAAATGTTTTAAGCACTAAGGAAGTCATAAGATCAAAGTGAAGTATTACATTTGTGTCATTTCTTTATTATTTTAACACACAGATACACTATGAAGCTAAAGAATTACTTAGCACCAGATGCTACAGCTGCGGATAAAAGACTCACAGTACTTTGGTAAGTGTTGTGTGTTCTAGCTTCTGCTGGATGACAGGCAGTTCCATAATTAATTGTGCAGTGTATGCTCTTCTGAAAGTTATCCTTGAATCCACCTTCCATAATGCAGTCATAAATCTATCATTGATGGATAAAGTAGAAAATAATTCAGAATTCCTACTGAAAGATTTTAGTTGTTGTCGGGTTCTTATCCTTTGCCCTCTTGACAAAAGCTTTGGTAGAATGGGACTGATACTAGAACTGTCCATTGTATTGAGTGGTCACTTTTCCAGCCTCTTCTTTTGGTATCCTCTCTCTCTATTTCCATATACACCTTTCCTTGGGGAGCAAATGTTTAGCTTGCTCAGAATAAAGAATGTGGCTTGCTTGCTTGGTCCCAGGGAGATATTATCAGTTCATTTGTTGTAGGTATTCACCTGGCGCTGTGTTTAACAACTGGGAATATAGCTGTCGACAAGACTGACATGGTCCTGTCTGTCATGGAGTCTAGTGTTTAGTGTAAGGAGACAGAAATTAATCAAAAATCACACAAAGTATATGAATTAAGTACTTTGAAAGACAAGTATATGTAACTGTAAGAGTAGAGTGTAGGGAGACCTAGTCTTCAGGTAGAGGGAACATGTACAAGGGCTGGACAGCGGAGAGAAATCAGAAACTATCAAGGATCTAAAAGAAGACCAGTGAGAAGTGAAAGTGACTAGAGAGGTAGGCAGCGTTGATCATGTAGGGCCTTTGTAAGCTGTGTTAAGGTTTGTATATGTTTCATCAGAGTTGTAATATTTATAGTTGAGTTTCCCGGTTTTTGTTGTTTAATTTAGATTATTTATCATTTGACCTAGAGATTCTGCCCCTCAGCAGTTTTTAATGCTTGTGTTATAATAACATTGTGGGTGACGTTTTGATTTTTGATGTCAGCAAATAGGCGGCTAGCCCTAGGTGTCTTCCCCTTGCTTCCTCTCCCTGCGATGTGTACTGTAATAAGAACACTTCTTTTGGTTTTGCCTAAGGGTAAGTGTTGTTGACCTCATGCGAGTCCTGTACTCTTGCACAATACCAAGGTTGTCTGTGCAGATATGGCTAGAGTCTGCTGTCCTGGTAAATAAGCTGCCCTTTTCCATTGGCTAGCCTACGATGCCAGTCTTTGCTGTACCTGAGGCTATTCAAACTGAAGAAGGAAAATGCTCTGAAGTACTCAAAGACGCTGACAGAGCACCTGAAGGTAAGTGTGCAAAAAAGGAGGGTCCAGGGGCCGTCCCAGTGGCGCAGCGATTGAGTGCACACATTCTGCTTCACCGGCCCAGGGTTCGCCGGTTTGGATCCCGGGTGTGGACATGGCACAACTTGGCAAGCCATGCTGTGGTAGGCGTCCCACATATAAAGTAGAGGAAGATGAGCACAAATGTTAGCTCAGGGCCAGGCTTCCTCAGCAAAAAGAGGAGGATTGGCAGCAGTTAGCTGAGGGCTAATCTTCCTCAAAAGAAAAAAAGGAGGGTCCATTTCCTAGGAGACGAAATTTGTAAAGTCTCCTATCCCCACCCCAAAATTGCCCTTATTGTTTTACCTGCCATAGCAGAGGCAGAGCTACTGTTTTTTGGGGAAAGTTTTTAAATACACTTAAATCTGATTGTGGAACCTATATCTAACCATATATCTAGTTCTTAATAACATTCCAGTAGATGTAGCCTATTTTTATCATGAAACCTAATTAAGACTTTTAAAATGGTCTTTGTTTTCACTACCACCCTTTCTTAGACTGTTACCTTGGTTTCCTAAAATGTCTTCCCATGGTTTTTCATGACAGCACCACATAAATCTTCCTAAAATTCTGTCATGATTGTGCCTTGGAACCCTTCAGTAGCTTACCATTGCTTTCAGGGTCAAGTCTAAGCTTCTTTCCCTGACTTGCAAGGCCCTCAAAGTCTCTCTTTCTTGTTCTTTATCTAAATCTTTCCTCCAGGAAAACTGTCTGGGTCACATACATTCTCTTTTCTGTGCATAGTATGACTCACCTTTCTATGCCTTTCCCCTCCTCTTTATCCGTCTGAGTGTTACTCATTCTTTCTTTCTCCCTTAATTCTTCCAGAACACCCCAGCTGTCACCTAAATAATTCTTTCTGTTGCACATTTAGACACACACACACAATTTTGGTTTCTTAAATTTATAAAACTTCTTAAGATCAGTTCTGGCCCAGTGCTTTTCAATATATTTAGTACTTTAAAAGTAGTGTTTTTTTTAATTAAGTACGTTTTATTCTCTCCACAGAATTCTTACAATAATTCTCAAGCACCATCACCTGGCTTGGGAAGGTAGGTAAATTTTATTCTATAAAATATTATTTGTGGCAAGTTATTATTGTGTAAAAGTGGAACTGGTTGAGTCCAATTTCCAAAAATAGAAAGATGACAACTTTTTAAAAAATTAAAGCCATCTCTAATAAGTATTTTTATAAGTTATCATTTTTTTCCTTGTTTATTTTTTTATAAGTTGAAAATATGATAATGAACATAATCTTAGAAAGATTTAAGAGGGGTCATTTCACCTGCAGAAGTCTGAGGTTTTTTACAGCACCTCAGCTCTTCTCACAATTTGATTTCTGTAGCTACTTGAGTTTTTATCACAGTGGACTTACATTTACTCAAGCCTTGACACTGCCACAGTTTAATAACAGTGGCATGATTGTGGTTTCTTCTCCATCCCCACCTCACTCCCATCCCACCCCACCCCCCAAAAGAAGGAAAAACACCAGAAAACCCTTTTTTGTAAGTTTATCTGTTCAGTTATTATGTTTCTGTTAATTAGCATTTTGTCTTTGCCCTTAGGTATTTCTTAACCAAATTTATAGTGCTAAAAGTGCAGTAAAAATATTCTTAGATAGCTTTTTTCCCCCCAACTTTTGTTTGATTTTCCCTTTTATATTGTCTTGGGCATTTCTATAATTTTAGTACTGCTGATATGAATCTGCCAGATCTCAGCATGTATTTTCTAAGAAATATTTAATTGAGAGGAAGCTTGAGATGATTGCTGTTGATTAAGAAAGCTGTACCTCTTTGTCAGCTCTGAATAACTTGGTTAAACTAGGAAAGTACCAGCAATTATAGAGTTTAAAATAACATGTTCCCATCTACTACCACAATTGTTTTTGTATTAAACTGTTAATTCCACTCAACTTTCTACAAAACAGTTTGAAAGTACTTAATTATATGCCTGAATAGGTGCAAAGTGTGTTGAGTTGGGAGTGAGGCAGTCTGGCTTCTAAGTCTTTGAACTTCTGCTAACAAGGTATATGCCTTCCTCAGTTCTTTCCCATCTCTTGTTCTGTTGTCGTTCATTAAAACAAACAGTAGATCATAATTCACAATGGTCTTTAGTGAGCTAAGTACTTATTTAGAAGAAATTATCCTTCTCTGAGAACCCTTCTAGTTTAAAATAATCTTCACAGTTTAAAAGCTTTCATATAGGAAGAGCCAGTAATACACTGACTTCATCACTTTCCTTATCTCCATGTGAATAAACTGCCTGTTTTTCTGTGTGTAGCAAAGCTGTGGGGATGCCTTCCCCTGTTTCTCCAAAGTTGTCGCCAGGCAATTCAGGAAATTATTCTTCTGGGGCCAGTAGTGCTTCAGCAAGTGGTTCTTCAGTGACCATTCCACAGAAGATCCACCAGATGGCAGCCAGCTATGTTCAGGTTACATCCAACTTCCTCTATGCCACCGAAATTTGGGACCAAGCTGAACAGCTTTCCAAAGAGCAAAAAGGTAGGGAGGTCTCTGGAGAAGCTTGGAGGGATGGAGTTGTTGAAAGGAGCCTTTATGATCTGGTTAAATAAGTGCCTTGTCTGCATTTGTTTAATTATCTAGTCTAGAGGTAACGATAATCAGTTTGCTAATCTACAGTGCTTGGCAATCGTACGTAATGTACTGAATTTGGTCAAAAAATGCCTTTCGCTGTGCTGGTGACACAGACTAAACTAAAAATAGTTTTTGGTCTAAGACAAATATGCCTTTGTTCTGGCATATTAAATGCAGCTTATACTATAAAAGTAATAGAATATATGTTCTACTCTAGGATGGTTAACAGTAAATTTGGCTATAGGCATAGGATTAGAGACATTTTGTACATATGAGATGTTTAATATATAAGAAAGCACGTTCAGGATTTATAGGTGTATTGGAAGAAACTTGTGTGATAGACTACAAAATGAATAGATTTCTAGCATTCTTTAATATTAGGTCATTTGTGGCTTTGTACCTTACCTCCCAAACTAAGAACATTGAGAATTATCAAGTATTTAAAGATCTGAGGGAAAAGTGCTATATGAAGACCATTCTGTTTCAGTAGACGGTATTAACAGATGTATGTGCAGCATCTGTTCAGGTAGATCCTTTGTAGAGAAACACTAAAGTAGCCAATCAATCAAATGTCCTTTTGTCACAGACTGCATTTAAATGCTTTTAGTATGAACAGATGATCAGAGGACAATGAAAGATTCCTATCATCAAAGAGGGGTGATGGTGAGAGAAACGTAGAAGGGGAACCCCAACATCTAACATAAAGTTGTGTTTTTAAAAACCTAATTTGTTCCTAAAATTTCAAATATTGTTAGTACCACTCAGGGAAGGTTACAAAGCTGAAATTCTTAAGTTACCCCTAGTTTACTTTCCATTCTTCTCCCTGATGCCAGTTGTCTAGGCTCATTTTCCCTTTTCTTTAATTTTTCTTTTCTTTCTTTTTTTTCTTTTCTTTCTTTTTTTTTTTTTTTTTTTTTTTTACTTTTTGTGTGGCAGTTTTCAAACATCAGCTAAAGGGAAGAGAATGGTATAATGAACCCCATGTACTTTTCACTCAACTTCAGCTCAGCAACACAACATTTTGCTAATCTTGTTCCATCTTTCTTTCTCTCTCTCTGTGTCATACTATTCTTTCCCCCTGAAGTATTTAAAGCAAATGCCAGATAATCATGACATTTCAGCTGAATACACTTTAGTATGCATCCTTAGGTGATAAGAACTTCACCATCCCTTTATCACAGCCATCAAAATGAACAATAACTCCTTTGTGTCATCTGATACCTAGTCTACTATCAGATTTCCCTACTGTTTCACATATGCCTTTGTTTTTTTAAACAGTTGGATTTGTTTCAAACAAGATCCAAACATTCATTGATCAGTCTCTTAAGTATCAGTCTCCTCCGCTACTTTTCTTTTTGCCATTCCATTGATATTGAGGAGAAACTGGGCCATAGATGTGTCATATTCTGGATTTTACTGATTACTTTCTCATAGTGTCATCTAGCTTGCTCGTCTGTCCCCCTTATTTCTTTCATATTGCTAGTTATATCTTGAGACTTGATTAGATTCACGTTTATTATTTTAGTTAATAATGTTTCATAGTGGTGCTCTAGATTTCCTGTTACATCATTATGAGGCATATAATGGTTATCACTTTTTTAGTGATATTAAGATTTGACCATTGATTCATTCAGGTGGTGTCATCCTGACTTAGTTTGTTGTAACATTCCCTAATAAACTTTAACTCATGCTTTTAGCATCCATTGATGATCATTACTTACATCCATTATTCCATTAGGAAATAGAAAATTCTATTAGGAATTTCCTATTCTGATACTCCTTCTGCATTTGTTAGCTGGGGTTCTATAAAGAAGACCCTTTTCTCATCAACTGTTTGATTACTTCTTGCCTTGTTTGAGTAGGCTGATATCTTTATCATGAGAATGACCCCTTTTTCTCTGCCTGTGTAAAAGCTCTCCTTACTTTCTGAGTTCTGCATCCCTCTATCATCTCCCAAAAATTGCATTGGAATCAAATGTTAGGATACTGTTGTCTCCTCCTCCTGTCTACACCTGACCTCACATGCACCTCAGCCTACATTTGTTCACATAGGAAGAATCCTTTCATTTCCGTTCCTTACATTTTTAAACTACTGTCTAAAACATAGGATTTAAATTATCAATGTTGCATGGCATATGATTACAGCAGAAAGGTTGATGTCTAACCTCACAGGGGTCTTATGGGGAAACATGCAAAGAACAGCCTCTTTTTTTGTACCACTTCCTTCTTATACAAAAACAGTACACAGAGAATGTTTTGTGTAACAGTACATTGTGGCACTGGGTCTTCATTTTAATAATGTTTATGGCATACTAGCAATTTTTCCATCAGTGGATTTCTGCTTATATGTATAACACTTAATTCCTGACCATACAGTCTGTTTAAAATGTTTCAGGACTTAGGGAAAAAATATAACTTGAGAGACTATGGAACAGTTTGTTCTAAAACATGGACAGTTCTCATTTTAGTGCAGGAGGGAGTGTTTTTTGACTTCATATGACTACTATTTCATAGTCTAGACTAAAAATTTTAAAGCAGTGATTCAAAAGAGTACGTGTCATTTAATGAGTGTTTTTGGTTTTCTAGAATTCTTTGCTGAACTGGATAAAGCAATGGGCCCTCTCATCTTTAACGCAAGCATCATGGCAGACCTAGTTCGCTATACCCGGCAGGGACTGCACTGGCTTCGCCAGGATACCAAGTTGATATCTTGAACTGAACATGTTCTCGTTGCCTCTGATTTTCTCCACAACACTGTGTCACATCACGAAGGAAAACTGCCATAATGCGCCACCTAGTCGACACTAAGAATGAGGAATGGTTTTCTCCTCCCTGGTTCATGTGTTGTTGTTTTTTATAACCCAAAGCCATCATGTCAATTGACTCCTTCAATATTCCCAATATGAAAAATTATTGAGATGCTTTTAAATCTGCAGCACACTGATAAGATGGTTTCAGTGATCTGTAATAAGATTGAAATTCTAGTTGTAATTCATAACTAATCAGTTGAAATTCTATTTATTTTAATTTCTTTAAGTTCCCCGATTGGGGCTAGTTTAAAACTTAGTTATTTCTGCCTATAAATTTACTCTGTTGAATATTTAGCATAAATTTAATGAAGGCAATTTTTATTTATATGCTTTGGGAGCTTTGTTACCTAATAATGTCTTTTTGTGGTAACTCTTCTAAGAGTAAGAGTTGGTTCATCTAAAATATGGACATGTTCTTTCTACACCTACTACCTGATATTATTTCAAATCTTAACTACAATTTTATTATTGCAGAATTTATACTTAGTATTAAAGATATTCTTCTACACATGAAAAATCACTTAAATGTGAGAAGAGGCTTTCTATGTGGATGTAAAGTGAAATGTGTCTGATTTGGTATGCATTATTTCAAGAACTGTGAATGTGTGTTAATAACACTATAGCAATCACAAGGTGACTATAACTTGCATTTAATGCATTACAAAAGAGGGCAGGCAAACTTTCTAGGAGAAGCATATCATGTGAAGGGTTTCATAAAAGGACAATCTTGAACTTTATGGATTTTATTAAAACCATGTGTTCTTTTTTGTTGCTAATTATTAATTTGACACTTAACTGAAACAGAGTAAGTTACAGTTGAACAAAGGATGCTCCAACTCTTGAGGGTTGCTGCCTATATCTCTCATTGATGATGTTTGAAGGGTAAAATCTCTCTTCAGAATTCTTATTTAAAAACTGTTTTCTCCACACTAGGTTGTGATGCTCTCACAGGAGCATGCGGGGACTGATGTAGAAATGGGCTGGAGCTTTGGCGTGTGTGCTTTTGTTATATAACTTACAGTTTTAATGCCAGATGTAGAGATGATGGATTTCTCCTTTTAAACCTATCTTGTATTTACTCCCCTTGTATTATGAAGGCCCTCATCAATGATGTATGTTTCTGATGGGATCAGAAAATTCACACTAGGGAAGTACCTATCTTGGTTCAGTGTGAGCTCTCTTGGGAAGGGGAGGGGAGTAGAGTAGAGCTTAAGAAGCCAGCTCTGTAAGAGTTGTATATCAAAGTACCTTTCCGTGTAAGGTGCATATAGGAGTCAAAGGTGAGAAATGTACCCTCTCTCTTTTGTTTTTAGTGCCCCTATCATGTCTGGTGTGCCTTAAATCTTACCTTTAAATGAAGACTCTGTGGATTGTTTACAGATGAAGTTTTACACTAGGACCAGATCGCCCATACGGTTGGTCTTCTGCAGTAATAATGCTAAATTCTCTTTCCTTTTAAATTTTCTTTTAGGTTCACATAAGATTAATTCTTTCAGAAAAGCTAATGCTTTGGTGCATGACTTAGTCTAACTTATTGGGTAATGCTGCTTCAAAAAAATAGTTTGTCCTTCTCCTTAATCCAAAAATGAATCCATTCAGTCAGAAAAAAGGATTGCCCTGCAATTTATAGATAATTTCTAAGGCTTGAAATAGGAAAGAAGGGATGGAAAATCTCCAAGCCCAGTGGTGCAGTGAATCCTCTGTTTTTTTGAGTCTCTTTTACCCTTATTTCTGAAGGTGGTGAACTTTCATTGTCCTGTGGCCTCAAATTCATAGAGTTTTTTAACTGTTTTGTACCTCAAGTTCTTTTTGCATATCGTTGAATATTGAAATCTACAGATTATGTTTAATTTAACCTTTTTCCCTTGGAGAAATTGCCTCTGATATCTTTCTAACTTAATCTTAGCGTGTTTTAGAACAGTTTTCCTTACGAGGACAACTTCTCAGTGATCATGGTAGTTATTCAGTAAGAAACTTGCCACTGTTAGTCAAGTAGATGTATGTCCTGTCCTTCTCTGATTTCTCTGACTTAATTTGCAGTGATATCTTAGAAATGGAAAAAGTATCCTCTGAGCTTTTAGACTTCCAGCAACAGCAGCCAGTGGGGCACCTTTGAGTTCCAGTGTGTTCTAGTCCTTTGTGTGTCCTCAAAGGCAGCAAGAGTCCGTCTCGGGTCACACTGGTGTTTTGTTAAAGCAGAGTTTCCTGCATGTTTTATGGTGCTGCTCTAAGATACTCTCTACCTAAAACTGTGTTAATTCTTGGAGAATGAATTTTTCAAGCTTTTCATTGTGGAGGGTTTTTCCCACTAAGTGGTAATGGGCAATGGATCAAAACCCTGTCCTGAATAATTGAATTTTCAATGTAATAGTCTGTGAAAACATCACTCCCTCTCCTCTGTGTCCATCTCCTCAAAAGTTCTATCTGTGTCTTCATCTGCCCCAGCACATATTTTGGATCCTTTAAAGGTGACCATTCCTCCTTCCTCAATAGGTGTCTTCAGTGTTCTCTAACCATTTAAAACAGAATTTGACAAGCGGCTAAAAGCTCACGTAGTCTGATACTTGTACTTAATATATAGTTAATTATAGAAATAGCAACTATTTAAAAAATTACTCTGTTGACTGCTCTTTAAAACCACACTTGTATGCCAGGAGGCAGCAGCCTACACCATTGGACTCTTTACAGGCAACCAACCAACAGATCGCGGTGGACGAAGTTGTCTCGTAGTCTTGCCCAGCCTGGGCTGGGTTATGGGGAGCACTCCCTTCAAAATGATTCAAGCTTCCACAGTCCAGCCCAGGTCCAGTCTGGCTGGGGAGCATTCAGCCCATGTCTTGCCGCAGTGCCACCTTTTTCTGGGCAAGTAGCCAAGAACGGACTATAAGCAATGAGTACTTCAGATAAATTTACAGTTATAGTTGCTTACGAGTGGAGAAGGTTGACCATCACTAATTTAATTCTCCAGTGTAAAAGCAATCTAGAGTAATGTGTGCACGTGCCCACACATGCCTGTGCTCTGGGGAGCTCTCGCATTGATGGATCCATAGGCATCTGGGCTGCACTTTGAATGACACACTTGTGGCTTTATTAGACTCACTGTTGTTTTTTTAATTGTTGTTTGTTTCTTTTCATTAAAGAAAGGTTTAATCAGATCAGACAGCATCATTTTATATTTAATGACAGAAACTTTGGGAAATTACCTTTATTGATTGAGCTCTCATTGTGAAGCAAGAGCCTACAAAAGGCACCTGTTGGAGATGAAAGCTCTGGCTCTGGGGGCCAGCAGCACTGTGTGGAGTTTCAGAGCAGCCTGTGGTCGCTCCAGTCAGTGATACCTAGTTGTGTAGAGGAGAGGTACACTGTGCACTCTTCTAGGTGTGAGGGTATGCAACTTTGGATTTTAAAATTATGTACACATACACACTTTATATATATGTATGTATGTATGTATGAAAACAAATTAGTTTGTCAAAAATGTGTGTGTTTAGTATTTTAGCTTAGTGCAACTATTTCCACATTATTTATTAAATTGATCTAAGACACTTTGTTGTTGACACCTTGAATATTAATGTTCAAGGGTGCAATGTGTATTCCTTTTAGATTGTTAAAGCTTAATTACTATGATTTGTAGTAAATTAACTTTTAAAATATATGTGAGCCCTTCTGTAGTATAATAGGGCTCTTTCAGGGTGGGAAGGATTTTAATTTTCCAGTTGTTAATTGAACAAAATGGCCTCATTATGTATTTTGAATTATAGGAGTTTGCCTCTGGGTCCCAGAACCATCTACGGGGAATGACTCTTTTAGGCAGATTATGATTTTGTTTTTTAAACCTAAGTAAATTGGGAAGCAAAGCATTTCAAGTCCATATAGACTCCTATAACTCATATTCCCTAATTATGTGAAACAGCTCTCATTTTAATTTCAGGTATCAGTGTGTTGGAGAGGCAGACTTTTCCCCAATAATAAATAATATTGCACATCTAAGATTGCTATTCAGTAAAATAAATAGAAGAGATAAGTATTGAATGACTTGACATATGTAGTGACAAGAGGCCAAAGTGGTCATGTTTGTGAGCAAAATTTCACATACTCACTAATGGAGAAATTCAGTTTAGACCCCTAGACCCTAGAATCAAGCTGGCAAATGACAGGAAATAAGTTATTAATAGTTGGTAAAGCAGATGCTGATTCTGTTCACTTGAACCCTGTGATTAATTAAAAAGAACTTATTCTGGAAAAGCAAATGGAAAGAATATCTAAATCTCCTTTTTGATGGAATTTGGTCAGAGAATAAAGCATTAGAGTTAATCCTGAACCAAGTCTTATAGTAGTTTAAGCCTTCTAAAATGAAATCATCAGGTAATGAAGGTGACTTTCAGGAATGTCAGCATTGACCTCTCCTTGCCACCTTTGCTCAGCTAAGCATAAATTGCTGTTCTTAAGAAGAAACAAACAAAAAAAGCTCTCTAAATGAGCATGGAAGAAAAGCTCCCACCCAGAAATTCTAGTAATACTCAGTTTTGACCTCTTACTGCTTCCACATGGGGTTTCTTTTCAGCTTTTAACCACTGGAATTTTCTACCTGCTATGTTCCTCTTGGGAAAATATCTATTTGGAAATGCTGCCTTTCAAATCAATGCCATGATTTATCCATACTGTTGAGTTTGTTGTTGCTGTTCAAGAAGTGTCCCCATTTTACACCTTTATGCACACACCTGGCACATCATTGACATGAGCATTCAACAGTACT
This sequence comes from Equus przewalskii, assembly GCF_037783145.1. NCBI lineage: Eukaryota > Metazoa > Chordata > Mammalia > Perissodactyla > Equidae > Equus > Equus przewalskii. The sequence goes on from NC_091843.1 coordinate 41,837,122, forward strand.
GGGGGTGGGGTGGGGTGGGGTGGGGCGGGGCTCACCAACAGAGCTGGCCAAATTGGCAGTACCTGAAAAGGCACTGCCTTTGAGGACCAGATGTGGGGTTGGTAAGCACAGTTATGAAAATTTCTATCTAGCCTCCGTTTTGAATGGTTTTAAGAAATTTTGTATATGGAGGATGGAAATGCTTATATATTTATTGAAAATCCTTTTATCTTATTTGAAATTAAAATTATTTGGTGAATAATGGTTTGATATTTGGGGAGGGTTTTGGAGGGGAGGTAAGGCCGCTGATCAATTAAAAGCCTTGTTGATTCTACAGAAAGGTACTGTTAGTGTTTGTTAGGATGCCTTTGTTTTGTACATGATCCAAATCTTTGTTTTACATTTCTTTTATCCAAAATATTTAGGCATCTGACATTTTCAACCAAAATTTCAATTATATACTGTGATTTTTATTTGTTGCAATACGTTAAAATTTCAGAGGTACTTTGGGGCTCAAAAGCTAGGATTTCTAAGTCAGTATGTGCATTTCACATAATAAAGCTGTTAATGGTGAGCAAAGTATTATATACTAACTAGATTTTTCCACATCTGTATAGTATATTATATGTATTTTGTGGTATTGAGATTATAGAAAGTTTAGAGTGTCAAACATGCGTTTAATGTGTATTTTTAAACAAATTTATGGCAATTAAAATATTTGGAGACAAGGGTATCACATTTCAATTTGTAAAGATCTTTTTAACTCTACTGTGTCATTAAGATGCTTTGTATAATGCCAAACCATAGCTGGAGAAACTAAGTTTAATAAATATCAAATAGATTTTCTGTATTAAAGTTTATAAACACTGTGCTCTTTCCACTTCTTCAACTCTGACTTTGCCCTTTTCATGTAGGTTCTGTTTTGTACTTTAGGGCCCAGTGCTACTCTTCTTTAAAAGTCTGGTCCCACCAGTTCAGGTCTCATTTTCTGATTACAGAAATTCTGAACTTGCTGGCCATGGGTCCTTTTGCATAGATCAAAATTTGCCCTGCTCCAACAAAAATCCCAAATCCTTTTTGCTGCTGTTGGTGGCTTGGGGTTTTGTTGTTTCATTAAACTAGATTTTTCTTCCAGTTCTGCATTCTGTTCAGTCATAGACAAGGTTGGGCGCATCACCAAGTAGTGGGTGCCAACATTGCCCTTCTTTGACACCTCACTGAAGAGTTCTTTACATGAAGTGAAGGACTAAGATCCAGGGTCACAGCTTATGAACTTGCCAAGGCTGATCACATAGCTATTACTAAACTTTTGCCTTTAGCCTGCCTTGTGTTTTTTATTTCTTAAAAAAAATGTTAATTCTCACTATGCTTTCCAGATTGAGAAGTTAACACATCATGATTAGGCAATGCTGTTCTTTTCTATAGCATACAAATGAATCCTCCTTTCCCTCAAAACCTTGAATTCCAGACTGCCAGAATTTCCATTTGAGACATTTAATAGTACACATAAAAAAATAAACTCTAAATTGACAAATTTAGTTATGCTTACTACATATCAACATTCTAAGAAGAAACGGAGACCAATTTAAAGCATACATCTGTCTTTAAATATTAAAAACACGATATTGCTTTACTTAAGTGTCTCCAGCCAAAATGCAATTAATCAGTATTCCATAGAATGGAGCATTGTTGTAGGTGAATGCTGTCTTCTTTTCCCCTGGTATGGACATCATTCCTGGGCCACACTTAGGGAACAGCGTCTTTTTCTAAGGAAAGAAAAGGTGGTTTTTAAGACAAAGGTCTAGCAGTGCCGAGCCACCTCTGTTGCATTTCCTCCCTCTGCTTGATCTACCCAGTCTTGGGGTAGACCGAAGAAAAGAAAGGCGTCATTTTTTCATGGTACCTGTGTGCAGCTGTTCTTGGCTCTTAACTCCTGAGAGGTTCTGCTCCATGGAGCTCCCAGCTCAGCCCAGGCAGTCCTCAATCCCAGTTTTATTCTTAGGCCTGTGTGTGTGCTGATCTCTCCTCTGCCCAGCTTCCCAGGCCTCTTTTGCCCAGCCCTGCTCCCAGGTTTGTGGAGTACCTGCATAGCCTCGTGATACATTCAGAATCGTCCCGACAAGAGGCTCCAATGGGCCTGAGGGAAACTGCTCTCCAAAATGGAGTCATTCTCCGTGGCCTTCTCTTTGCTGAACTCAGTTCTGGTATTGGGGAGCCATCTACCTGGAGGGCAAAGACAAATTCACCTCAGATATAGAGGAGTTGACACCCTGCTGCACGCCTTGGAAGAATGATCATCCCCAGGATGCTGTCGACTCAGAGCAGAGGAACCATTCCTCAGGACTGAGTCTTGCTCTCAAGTTCTGCCTACAGTTCCACCATCACCACACATCCACATTGATGTCCTCCTTTCCTTACCTGGCCCCACAACAGCAGGCAGATCATGAGCACTGCGGAGAGTTTCAGGTGCCACATCTTGACAGAGGGAGGATATGGGAACTCAAGACCCAGGAACAGTTCTCACTTCCCTTTATAGACTGAGATCCGCCTCTTATGGTTGCCGGGTGAGATGGGGGCAAAGTTTATATTTGCAATCAGGGTCGATTTAATAAGTTAATGTCTACCAGAGGAATGTGCTCAAGGCCTGCCTTTCAGGCACATTGCTATTTACTGATCCCTCACCTGGACTTTGAATTATGTTGCTGGCTTGGACCCTTTTCGCCCGTTTTACCAAAAGTCAGCACTACTCCCTCCTTTCCCTTTGAAAGCCACGTGAAGCCATTGAGGGAGACCAGGCACCTAGCCATATTTTGATTCCAAAATAGCTCAGTGAGATCACTCTAATCAAAATAGAATTCAAATAATGAAGTCTTCAGAAAGTGTTGAGTCTTTCAGCCTTGTCTAGGAAAGCAGCACTGATCTATTGTGTTACAGGCAACTGGAGAAGGCCCATTATCTCCTTTCTGTGGGAGGACGCTTCAGCACACATGGTCTGCAGTGCCCCAGATACCTCATTTGTATAGATGGACTGTCGCTCAGCCTGCTCCGGGTCATTTCCCTAGAATGGAGACCTAGCTGTGGAAAGGTCAGTCTGGCCTACCCGTCCTCTCCCAGGGGAAGGGCAATCAGGACTGATGTGAGACTTTCTTGGACTACAGGTGAATTGAATGAATAAGTATAGGCTGGTTTTTTGTTTTGTCTTTAAAAACATGAATAAGGAAGTAGCAGGGGCTCCTAAATCAGTAGAAGAGCATGGTGGTGGTGACAAATCATTGCAAGCCTTGAATTATGGCCTTTCCTCCCAGTAGTTGACTAGGATCTTCTACGAAGCATATCCCAGTAGCCTCGGGGAAGCAGACATAGGGCTGAGATATCTCCAAAGCTCAGAACATCCATTGGCTTAAGTAGGAACTCCTGCAGGTTTCTAGATCAAGAAAGGGCATGTATCTAAACCATGAGTAGTTATGAGTACTCATTAAATGACATGGACATTTTAATAAACTTGGGGGGAAAAGTGTGAATTCTGAGTAAGGAGATATAAAGACTAGATCGTCCCATGACCTGGAAGGATACGCCAACAAAACAAATGCAACAAGATTCTTTTTCTGCCTGGTGTCTCCCTGAAAACTTAGCTGATAGCCCTTCCCAAGGTCCTTCTCATCTTCAGAGGTTGCATATTTGGTAAGAGGCTGCCTATTCCCCAAGGAAAAGTGAGGAGATGCAGCACAGCTGAAGGTGGGACAGGATGGTTACCACTGCTCTTGCCAAGGGAGAAAAGGGTGGTATGGTGGACCTCAGAGTTGGGATTGGGCACAGTGTGACTCCACAGATCTGTCTGTCCTGGTTCCAGTCCTCTCAGGACCATGCAGCCAGGCCTGGAAGGAGACAGCACTGTTTGCACTTTAGGAACATTGAGAAGCAGACCTATGCCAAACCCAATCCTGCAGTTTGAGACTGGCTAGCTGCTCCTTCCCTTTACCCCTGAGCTTGGATACTAAATGACCCCAGGTAGGAGCTTAATTAGGAACTTTTGTGGGGTGGGGAAGAGGCTATGTGGTGACCTAGAGAACATTGGGTAAGAACACAAATCCGATTAGATAAGCAAAAGATTGAACAACGTGGTGTCCTAGAGCCAGTTGGGTCTGTGGACTCAGTGCCAGCCTCCCATTAACCAGCCTGGAGTGACATGCCAAATGAGATTTGGAAAATGCTTGTTCTGAAGATGGGTACTTTTCACTAATCCTCCATTTCTGTCTTCCTGTACTCCAAGCAAAACCAAACCAGACTTTCATGTTAATTTATAAAGCCAATACCACAGCCAAGGGCAGGGCCTGAGGTCCCCAGCTCCCTGTGCATAGGGCAAAAAAGAACCATTCATCATCATCAAGATGACAACACTGCAGAAGCCTTTGCGGCTCAAGCCTCTATCTTATATTGCACCCCCTCCTCCCAAAAGACCCATTAGTGACTGCCTGTGGAAGGAACCACTGTTAGGGAAGGTATTTCAACAGATGTCTACCCAAACTCTGTAGTTGTTTTATTTAAATTAAATATGGAGCAAAAAATCAAATTTTTAAAAGCAAAGCAGAATCCAGACAGCATTAGGCTGAAGTGACAGCAGTTGTCCACAGTTTCCCACACTCTAGCTGTGAAGACCTATTCCTGAAGTTAAAAAAAAAAAAATTGAAAATATCTGGGCTGTCTGCAGTCAAGTATTTTGTTGAATGAACAAACAGACAACTACATGTTCCTTCCTCTAGCAGAAAGGGCCACGCAGGCTTTAACAACTTCAGCCAGAAGGAGAAAGAATGCTTGGCTGGGAGGCAGGAGCCGGGGGTCTAGGTAGGGGAACTGACCACAGGCCAGCCCTTCCCCTCTTTGGGCTTTAGTCTTTTGTCGTGCCAAGGAGATGGGAGTAAATCTCTGAGGCCTCTCGGGCACTGACATTTGGGAGTTCAGATGATTAATTTACAAGAAGAAAATGAGACCGAAGCACATTTGATAGCTTATAGCTTGGTAACTCTGAATACAACTCCCAGGGATTTCCTGCTTCTGAGGCAAGTGCCTAGGATGAAATGGGAGAAAGACGGTATAGCTACACGAGCAGCCGTTTGAAACACATTCCAGGCAGAGAGGAGATCATTAGGGCTTGGCAGTAATTGGAAACTTTTTGCAGTCCCTGAGCAGGAGGTGCCTAATAAAAAATGAAAGACTGTGAAATGGAAAAAACTTTTCCCCGTAAAACTTGAACAAAGGGTTAAAGTGCATTTGCTTTTTTGCTGGCTGGAACTGCCATAGACTTCTGGGCCTGCACTAGGTAGGCCTGCATCTCGGGGACTGCATTGGCAGACTGAACACAGTTCCCTTTGCCACATTCTGTAGCCCAGAGATAAAAAGCCCTTGTGGGGCAAGAGCACTGCTGGGGAAAAGAAGGGCTAAATGAGCAAGTGGTTGTGCCCCAGCAGCAGGTGGAGGAGCCACTCCAGGAGGGCGGCTCCAGGGGATGGGTGACAGGCGCTGAGGCCCACAGCGGCGGTCCCTCTTCCTCCCTTAAGAACTTTACACAAGTTTTCCTTTTCTTTTTGGATTTCTACAGACAGAATAGTCCCTAAAATGATCCCAGATCCCCTATCACGTACAGGAGCACTGAGCTATTACAACTCACCACATTCCATGCCCCCACTGCCTCAGTGCCCCGCTACAGAGCTCCCTGCCCCAAGCTTAGAGAGGGAAGCCCTTTGGTGAGAGAGAGGCTTAAAGCAGCCTTTACCAATTTTATCCAAAAGCAGCAGCTCAGCACATGAAGGGCTTACAGCAGGGTCTTCTCAGCAGGGCACGCCTGGGATAAAAAGGATTCAGACCAACAAGCTCAGTCCTTGGTCTGGGCTGAGAAAGGGTAGGTTTGATTTTGAGCTGGTATTTCCAAAGGAGTCAAAGAACGAGGGAGAAATAGTCTAAAGGTAAAATGAAGTCAAGATGGGAGTGGATGGCCATCTCCCCTAGGAACTTGGGCCTAAAATCAGAGGGAGACAGACAGAAAGATTAATGGCCTATCAAGGCAGTGGTCCCCACCCCAACACGTGAATCTGTTGAAACTATGCAAAGTTAAGGATGGGTGTATTTACACTTTCTTCAGGTCCACAGCTTTCATCAGATTTTCAAAGGAGCCTATGACCAAATATGTTGCAGACCAGGTAGCTAGTCCCAGTAATAAACTTGGACAAAGAGCCAAACAGGAAAATTGGACCATGTTTGGTAGGGCAAGAGTTTTCATCATATAGCTGTCCTTTGTTGAGCCTGCACCACCCTGCCAGACTCTTACATATCACCCATTTCACTGTCACTGCAACGCTATGGCTTTGTATTAACACATCTATTTTATGGGTGAGAAACTCAAAGCTCAGGAATGCAGATTTCTTGCCTGTATCCCACAGTAAGGAAGCATCAGTCAAAGGGTATGGGCCAGGGCCGCCCCCGTGGCCAAGTGGTTAAGTTCGCGTGCTCCGCTTCGGCGGCCCAGGGTTTTGCAGGTTCAGATCCTGGGCACGGACTCGGCACTGCTCATCAGGCCACACTGAGGCGGCATCCCACATACCACAACCACAGGCACTCACAACTAGAATATACAACTATGTACTGGGGGCCTTTGGGGAGAAGGAAAAAAAAAAGAAGATTAGCAACAGTTGTTAGCTCAGGTGCCAATCTTTAAAAAAAAACAAAGGGTACAGACCCAAGTCTGCCAGACTCAGCCGTTCCTCCTTATCCTGCCTCACAATCAGTGCAATTTACCTTACTGATTTTTTTTCTAGTTTTGAAGTATTTTAATTTTGGTTCCTAAAAGGCAACATCAATCATTAGAATAAGGATAGATACAGCCTGGGCTAGAAGCTGAGCTATACTGTGAAAGTTGCTCTGGACCAGCAGGAAGTGTCCTTAGGAGAGAAGTTTCTAGAAACAGAGCAGGGAACCAGAAGCTTAAAGCTACCCCTACCATTTCCTAGTGAAGAGAAAAGGGTAACTTTCCGACTAAAAAGGCAGTTTCAAAGTTCTCTAAAACAGGGGTAAACTTTTTCCATAAAGGGCTAGAGAGTAAATATTTTAGGTTCTCAGGGCCACATATGGTTGAAAACAACTGTTCCAACCTGGTACAAACACAGGCAGTTTGTTGACTCCAGCTCTAGAGGCCAAGGGGTCACCTCACCCACTCCTTTATAGCTGACTTCCCCTCAGGCTAAGGCAGGCCTGCCTTAGGAGGAAAGGCAGCATAGCATAGCTTTAAAAGCATAAATTTAGCGCCAGACTCCATGATTCACTAGCTGTATAATTTTGGGCAAATAACTTACCCTTTCTGCACCTGTGTTCTCATCTGCAAAATGAATGTAATAATGATACTTACTTTAAAGGTAGAAGTTTAAAAGAGCTTATTTGTGTGAAGGGCTAAGAAGAGTACCTGACACACGGTAACTACAACATAGTTACTAGACTTTATTGTTACAGGAGCAGAGGGGCGGGAACCAACACTCCCCACAGTCCAGGCCACCCACAACTGCTCAGCTGCAGGGGGAGCTGCAGCTACTTTCTTGCAGGTTATGGAACAAGGGGTGAGCCCCAATCCTTCACCAAATTCCCAGGCTGGCCGAAACTGTTCAGCACTCATGCTGGAGAGGGGAGTTCATGAACTCGAAAACTAGCAGTCATGCCAAGGACTCTGCTCACAAAAATGCAAAACCACAACAGTGCAGCCCGTAGAAGTTTATTGTGCCTTCCAGATGCGACAATATAGGCTCCTGTCCCAGAAAAAGGTCTTTCAAAGAAAGGGAACCATTATCCAGACGAGTTGCTCATTTGTCATTTTCGTAGGCAGCTGGATTCTTCCTCTTGGATTTCTCAAACTCCTGGGTCCCCCACGTATAGACAAGATAAAACGCTACAAATGCTTTAAAAATCAAAAGTGAGAGTAGGCAGTGAGCACATATGACACAAGGGTCCCAGTCCTCTTTTCTGCCTCACAGCACATTCTGCCCTCCTGCCTCTAGTTTTCAAGGAACCACTTTTAAACCAGATGATCAAGGTTACCTCACACACCCATTTTACAAGTGACCAAAAGAAAGGGGTCTAACAACGAAAACCTGCCACCAAACCTTCCCCATCGCTCCCCTGCGGCACGTCTTTAAATATTTTAATGAGATAATTGGGGTAAAATTCGCATAACATAAGCTTCACCATTTAACCATTTTGAAGTGTACTCTCCGTGGTCTTTAGTAAATTCACGTTATTGTGCAACTATCATCACTATCTCCTGCATTTAACACAAAAGAGTTCATCTCCGAAAAAAGAAGTGGGTAGAGATGACCTCAAAGGGAGACGCTGGAGTCACACAAGTGACCTTGAGCCGGTCACTTAAGTTCTCCATGACTCCGTTTCCTCATCCGTAACACGGGGGGGGGGGGGGGGGATGATATAACTAGATCAAGGGGCTTCAGCAATATTCCAGAGAAAACATGTGCAGTGCCAGCTGCAGAGTGCCTGCCCGACGGCGAGCGCTCACTGAGGGGACCCGTGGTTACTACCGCGGAAGGGAGCCCACCCGCGCCCGGCCAGGGCACTCACGCGGCGCAACGCGCAGGATGCAGGCCCGCGTGCGGCGCAGCACGTTGGGGATGCCCTTGCTGAAGTAGTGCGGGAAGGCGCGCTGCTCGAAGGGCGACAAGCTGTAGGTGATCACATGCCGCATCCGTATCAGATTCCCGAACTCGCGGCCCATGGTGGCGGTGGCGGCGGCGGCGCCTGCAGAACCGAGGGAGCTCAGCCGCCGGGCTCAGCCCCGGGACGCCGCCCCCAACCCTGCGGCCCGCCCGGCGCTCCTCATCCCCTCAGCCCAGGCGGCGCCCCACCCTCCCCGGGGCCACCAAGACCGCGCCACCGGCCCCGGCTCCCGCAGCAGGGTCACCTCGCCCTCCACAACCGCGGGATCCACCGGCCTCCGTCCGCCACTTCCGGCAAGATCGGAAGCCGCTCTGGAGGCCGTGAGGTCACTTCCGGGAAGTACCATTCTCCTGCGGTCTCCAGGGGAAGGCGCCGTTGTCCCCCGTTCTGAAGAGAAGTGTCCAGGCCGGTGACCTTGCCGGTGGGCGGTCTTGGGCCGGGGGCGGGGCCTGGCGGCGGCGGAGAAGCTCTGAGCGGGTTTGGGGTCGGGGCGGCCCCCGAGGCCCTCACCTTCCGCCTCAGCCCTCTGCCTTGTCCTGGAGCCGCAGGAAGGGGCTGGTGTCGAGGAGACAAAGAGGCGACGAGAAAGGGGCCAGCCGACCTCCAGGGCCGCGCTGGCCGAACGCGTAGGGCCTGCAGGCCGCCAGCCCTGGAGAGGGCCCCCGAGGCCTGGGGAGGAGCCGCCGGCCGGCCGCGAGCGCGAGCTTTCGTCCGGGCTTGTCCAGCTGCTGGGACGGGGCTCGGTTATTTTCAGACCGTCCGCGACCCAGTGCAAAGTCAGGGGCGCGCATCTGGGGCTTCCCGCGGCGCCCGCCGCCTTCGACTCCCGGGGCAGGGGGTAGACTTTACCAAGATGGAGTAAAACGTTTCCTCGAATTCAGTCACGAGCGTCCTCACATAATCGTCAGCGATTGCTAAACGGCTGTTAGGGGTGGTAGGAGGGAAGGAAGAGGCTCCCTCCACGGCAGCCCGCTTTCCCCGAGATGGTTCGGCCTGGGGGTCGTGTGTCATGATGTCCCCCATCCTCCGCTCCACTTCCCGGGAGAGAGGGGAGGAAGGTTGCGTGGGAGGCGACCCCGAGTTCTCGGGAAGTGCTTTTACCTAAGGTTCCTGCAGTCCTGTACCGCTGACTGACTTTTTCACTTGCTACAGAGTGTCTGTAAATGTTCTATTCAGGGAGCTGCTGGCCGTGTATAATCCAGGTCTAAGCTCTCATTCAGCAGGTTGGGTGTGTTTCATAAGCCTGCTTACTAACCACGGGCCAGGGAGGCTTGGCAGGCAGTGAATTTAAAATCTGCAAACATACCTCGGTTTTACCAACCTAGGTACAGCACAGACTGATTCTGGGTCTTATCCCATGCGTGTGGGTTGACTTTCTTCCTGCAAATAGTCTCCTTAGGGGTGGCACTGGATATCCCCTCATTTCAGCTATTCATGGTGCACCTTTGTCTCATTTTTCTAAAAAAATCTCTAGCTTGGTCCCAGCTCCAAGGCAAAAACATACATACTCAACAGTTAGGAACAACAATACGCTACAAATTCCGCCACCGTGTGAGTGATTAATAAAAAAAATAAAACTTTCGTTTATTTTCTCGTATCTCTAAACCTTTCGACCAAAGTACGTGTAGATGAATGTGCAGAGCAAACAAAAGACATCAAGATGTTATATACATGTTTTTAGGTGAGGAACATTGGCCCTGAGCTAACATCTGTTGCCAATCTTCCTCTTTTTTATTTCCTCCCCGAAGCCTCAGCACATAGTTGTATATCCTAATTGTAGGTTGTTCTAATTCTTCCATGTGGGATGCTGCCACAGCATGGCTTGATGAGTGGTACATATGTCCACGTGCAGGATCCCAACCAGTGAACCCCGGGGGGGCCACTGAAGCTGAGTGCCCTAACTTAACCACTGGGCCACAGGCCGGTCCCAAGATACTATATTTTAAAATGAGTCAAAGTTAAAGGTGATGTCCTCCTTTTTTAAACATATTGCAGTATTCCAAGTACATATCCTATACTACATGACCTGGGTGAACTGGGTAACAATTCTCTGCTCTGAAATTTCAATGCCAGCTGTGACTTTCTCTCACCCTCCAAATCAACACGTAGTGAATAATTATTCTAAGCACCTGGAAGTGGGAGAAGTGGTGAGGATGGAGAGGAAGAGTAAACCCAATATCGTAAATTGCATACCAACAGATCCGTGTATCATCATGAATAATTAGTTAGCTTTTCCACACACCTTGACAGTTTCAGCAAGCACCTAAAGAACGTTTTAAGAATCCTGATTTCTCTCAGAAAACGGGTGGTTTCATTTTAAGATCATTCCTCAGTTTCACTTAGCCTTTCAGCTACATAGCTAGTCCATTAGTATAATGATAATTTAAGAGGTTTTAAATACATGCCAGGAAAAAGTGAGAGGAAAGTTAATTAACCAAATAAATCCATATCTAATGAGGACAAATTGGATAAATAGAGTGTTATCAGCTGTTTAATATACAGCTGAGAAAAATTACCTTCAGCTAGGCATCCTTGAGGTCTGATTACAGAAGTGAGCCTACCCCACCCACTCACCTAAATTTTATTTAAGAGACCAACCTAGGCTCTTCCTGGCTTTTAGGAAGAAGGCTGGCATGGGGAAATGTGTTCCTTGCTGATTCTTCCAAGCCATGGCGCTTCCCAGCAAGTTCTTCCTCTGGTTTTGCTGCTCTGCCTGGCTGTGTTTTCCCATTAGCCTTGGTTCTCAGGCTTCTAGGGAAGCAGCTCAGATTGCAGCTAGTGCTGAGTTGGAATCTGAGGCTGAGCCTTGGTCCTTGCTGCAGCCTCTCAATGGCGGAAACAGATCTGGCCTCCTTCCTGCTCTCTTCAAGGTTCTGCATGACGGGCAAGGCGGGGCTCCTAGGCTGCAGCCAGACTCCAGAGCTTTACGCTACATGAAGAGGCTCTACAAGGCGTATGCTACCAAGGAGGGGATCCCTAAATCCAACAGAGGCCACCTCTACAACACTGTCCGGCTCTTCACCCCCTGTGCCCAGCACAAGCAGGCTCCTGGGGACCAGGTGGCAGGTGTGTAGGAGCGGATTGGTTAATGGGTGGGAAGATGATAGACGACTCTGCCTTTCAATTGCAGAAAGCTGCCGGGCCTCACTCCTTGCATTGCATTTTACTTTGTGTGATACTCAGTATCCAAATTCAAACAAATCTGGTTCTTGATCTTACCGTTTCTTCCTAATGCCCTCATGCGTTAAGGTGGGCTAATGTGATAGGATTTTAGAGCTAGAAAAGACTTAATGACTTAAAGGAAAGCACTAGTGGAGAAGGTTAGCATCTTGTCCAAGGTCACAAAATCAAGACTGGAAACCAGGTATTTTGACTTCCAGTTGCTTAGTCTGCCCATTCTACCAATGCTGGCCTGGAAATGTGCCTAAAATATCTCATAGCTATTGGTGTGCTTTGTTAAACAGGATGTTTTCCCTTTTTATGTTGCTTTTGTGAGAGGAACAGTAGGTACTTACACAAACTGTTAACAATTTGACTCAGCACCTTGGTATCTTGTGTGTGTGTGCGTGTGTGTGTGTGTGAGAGAGAGAGAGAGAGAAAGCAGCGCTTTAAAAAAAAAATCTATATTCACCAGCTCGTGACTTAAAGAAAATCATTCTAACCCAACAGGTCACTTGTGGCTGTTTAAAACGTTTCCTCCTTCCTTGATGTCCCATTTTATTATAGTGGTTTTAGAGCCTCCATTTGTCAGTCTCAAGTGTTTCAAATTAACTTAGACCATTAAGTTTTCTTTATTGACTCCATCCATTAGGGCTTAGCATGTCTTCTTAACAAGCCTGTTAAGTATTTTTATTATAGGTTTGCCTCTAGAGACTCTCCAAGAGAAAAATACCACTTTCCTTATTAGCTTCTGTGTTTGGAGCAAATTATTCACTCTAAAACTTTAGAATATAATGATTCCTTGTTGTTTTAATTCACCACCAAAGCTATTATGATTTTCTGGTGATTAAAATATCCTGTTGTAGTTGCTGGGAGTTAGTTATGGTCCCAATTACTGGCATTTTCTGTGTAACTGCGTGCTCCCTCCTCCACACCCCCCCCCCCCCCACCACCCTTTTGAGGCATGAGGAAGTGGGAAAAGAGAAGGGAGAAAGCACATACAAAGTACTAATGTCTTGATTTGACTTCCTATTATGTTCAGTTTGTATTCAAGCACTACTGGTGGACTGTGTTTTCTTCTCAGGAACCCTTCCGTCAGTGGACCTGCTGTTTAACCTGGATTGTGTTACTGCTGTGGAACACTTACTCAAGTCAGTCTTGTTATACACATTCAACAACTCAGTTTCTTTTCCCTCTGCTGTTAAATGTGTGTGCAACCTGGTGATAAAAGAGCCAGAGAGCAAGACTCTCCCCGGAACTCCATACTCATTTACCTTTAACTCACAGTTTGAATTTAGAAAAAAATACAAATGGATTGAGATGGATGTGACCCCTCTCCTTCAGCCTCTAGTGGCCTCCAACAAGAAAAGTATCCACATGTCTGTAAATCTCACATGTGGGAAAGACCAGCTGCAGCATCCGTCAGCACAGGACAGTCCGCTTAACACGACTCTTCTGCTATTCCCCTCACTGCTTTTATATCTGAATGACACAAGTGCTCAGGCTTATCACAGGTGGCATTCCCTCCACTATAAAAGGAGACCTTCACAGGGTCCTGACCAGAAGAGAGATCTGTCTGCCTGTCCAGAGGGAGAAGGGGCTGCTGAGGGTATAACATCTTCCCGTCACCGGAGAAGTCAGGAAGCTGTCAGCTCTGAATTGAAGAAGCCTCTGGTTCCAGCTTCTTTGAATCTGAGTGAGTACTTCAAACAGTTTCTTTTTCCCCAAAATGAGTGTGAGCTCCATGACTTTAGACTTAGCTTTAGTCAGCTGAAGTGGGACAACTGGATTGTGGCCCCGCAAAGATACAACCCTCGGTACTGTAAAGGGGACTGTCCCAGGGCAGTTGGGCATCGGTATGGCTCTCCAGTTCACACCATGGTGCAGAACATCATCCATGAGAAGCTCGACTCCTCAGTGCCAAGACCATCATGTGTACCTGCCAAATACAGCCCTTTGAGTGTTTTGACCATTGAGTCCGATGGCTCAATCACTTATAAAGAATATGAAGATATGATAGCCACTAAGTGCACCTGCCGTTAACACATGGTCCTCTAGACTAACATCTTGAGCCTGTTTGGCAAAGTAAATGCCCTTCGCCTATCTGCGCCTTCAGGAGAAAGCATCATGTGTCAGACCTGTAAATATAATGCCGTGTGTGTTGTGTAAGGAGGAGCCTGTGTGGATTAGCACATTCTGTGGCATCTATCAGTGTAAAGCAATAACATCTGCCTTTTTAATTTCTAAGTGTAAATATAATGTAATTCTTTTGGAGAGCTTTAAATTTTTTCCCTGAGCGATTTTTTTTTTCTTTTCATAGGAGTCTTGTTTTTGATGTAAGAAAAAGTGCTGTAGTCTTGTTTAATGGAAGAATAAATTCTTGTCAGAGGCATAAATTCCCCATGTGTGTGGTTTTTTTAATTAAATGATTGCTTTTAAATGGTCATTTGGGCGGGAGAGGAAGTGTGTCTAAAAGCTAATCTTGGCTCAACTTTTGATCTCTTTTTCAGAGTAAAAGAGAGGGTAACTTCTGGTCCTGAATCCTGATGAAGTGAGATTCCCTAGGGCTAGAGAGTTTGCAACATAATCCATTTCTGTTGTAGCACATGTAGTATGTAGAAATGTAGTACAGTGTACCAACTCTGCTCTTAGATGGCCTCTATACGTCAATTGATTACATCAAACAATGTAACATTTGTCCCATTTATTTATAGGAAATTGCCTTGCAGATTTTTCCAAGAAAATGCAATGTTCAAGATTTTTTTAAATGCATTTTCTCTTTTGTATGTTTAAAACCTCTGACCCTATGGAAGGAAGTCAAGGAACGTTTTTTCTTTGTTTCTTTTGTTTATTTGTTTGCCAATTTCCCTCGACTAGTTCCCCTCACTCCACTCCCACAGATTTTTTTCCAGGTGGATTTAGGACTGTTCCCATTAAAGCTGGCAGCAAGGAGGTTATATTACAGAGCAGGCCTTGTTTGGCTGTGAGGGCTTTTATGTGGATTTTTCAATAAATCGACCTCGAGAGAGAGTCTTTGGGGCACAGAGTTAGGGCTGACGCAGTGATTTCTGTTTGTTTCTAAAACGCTAATCTACAAACCAAAAGTGACTCCTAGATGCTAGAAGTAATTTTCATTCTTGTAAATGATCTTTTGTTAGTGCCTAATGTCTAAAGCAGCCAGCTGGGATTTTGACAGGGATTGTGTTGAATCTATAGATGGGTTTGGGGAGTATTCCCATCTGAACAATGTTAAGTCTTCCAATCCATGAACGTGGGATGTTTTTCCATTTACTTAGATCTTTCATTTCTTTCAACAATGTTCTGTAGTTTGAGTATATGTTTTGTACTTTTTATTAAATATTTCTAAGTATTTTATTTTCGATGCTATTGTGAATGGAATTATTTTCTTAATTTCATTTTCAGATTCTTTCCTGGTGCTAACATACACATGACAAACCTGCACACGCTGACATAAATGCTCAGTTATCGGCTCTTGGTTCTTTCCTCTCAAAAACATTTTTCAGAAAAGTGGGACTGAAACAGAGTTTTAGGTGGCCTAGTTTTCAAATAACTTTGCCATCCTTAACTTGGAGTCACTGCTCTTTTTGTAAATGAGGCTGCAAGTCTAAGAGAAATGGTGTTTCAAGAGTTTCGTTAGCTTCTGTCATTCTTAGGAGTAAAAAGTATCTAGAAGGGACAGGGCATGAGTAATGGTGGCAGTGTACAACTAAACTTAGAGGAAGGTAAATCTCCCTTAAATACGGCTGTTTTCAAATAGACTGCGTGGAATATATATCAACTTAAAGGATTCCTCATAGTTCCCCGATTACCCTAAACTGATTTTTTTTTTTTTCTGGAACAAGGGAATTTGTCTTATTTTTATTTTTTTTTCATGGCCTAGTTCTGTGAGTATAGAATGTGGTCTGCAATCTGAAGGTTTTGGAAAGAAGAAACTGAAGGGGTAGTTCTGACAGAAGTTAAGTATTAGGGTCAATGCCAAAACTAGGAGCAGAAAAAATAGCTCCTTCTTACAGGTAAGTTCTAAAACTGACAGACTTGTTCATAGGGTTTTGATGCTACAGCTGAGTAATCATAGCTTGAAGAACTATAAGCCTGGCTTCTGAATTTTTTCAGGCTTAATTTGTAAATCTAGTTTCATTCATAGGGCAGTGTTAATATTCAGGGTTGATACATCTGCTAACGGTAAACTTCAAAGATTCTCTTCTACACAACTGAGGAGGATATACTAGTCTCCCAGCTGCCTCCTCCATAGGAAACCTGTTTTTCTTCAGTTACTCTTTCTTATAAAAGCCGCCACTTTAGAAAATAAATGAGAAAGGACAACAGTGATTTCAATCTGGAAATTCAAGGATGAGGCTACCTCTGCCTTCAATAGCTGCCTTCAGGTTTGGCATTTAGTCCAGATGAGATATGAGGTCACCTAATGTGATGAGTGCCTTAGTACGCCAGGGAACAATGGGGCGTGTGAGGGGCTGGTTTTACCTCCAGCTCTGAGTTTCCTGCTCTTTATCCGTTTAAATCAACTCCTGTGTTTCGTTGGTTGAATACTTTGTGTTTTACTAATCAGCTTCAAGGGCAGCAGCCGCTTGACCTGGTTTAGAGCTAGTTTAGACAGCTTGTGGGAAAAATTAAGTTGCTCTTTCATGGAGTAAACGAGGAAGTATTCAGTTATATAAGTGATCAAAGAAAAAGGCTCAGAAGAACTTCGTTTATATCAAAATTTTAAGTAGTCAATTTTGATTTGTAACTTTGAAGGGATTGTAACTTTTATAAAATGATAAAGTGAAATTAAAACATTTAAAATATTTTTTAGAGGATGTCAGTCCCCAAAACATTTCTTAGTTATCTGGATTAGCTGAATGGATTGATACGATAGAATAGTATGCTGTTTTATCCATTAACTCTTCTCTAAATAGAAGGAAAAATAAACACAACCAGGAGATTCAGACGCTTCATCCTCTACCAGAATCAACAAGTCGAGTAGGTTCTCTTCATGTGCTTAATTACTTCCTGATGCAGCTGGCCTTCCCAAACCGCAGACTGACTAGTCAATTTTTGGAAGGGGCTTTGATTTGTTAGTAAGCCCAGGACTATTTGAGTGTCCATGTAAAGAACAGGATTCTATAGATGGCCTGACAGAGTATTTCTTCGTCCTACCTTACATGTAATGCAATTTGTATGGAATAATTGAGTAATTAGATCTATATGGATAAGGGTCAACTGTACATTTTAGGCATCTTATTGTTTAAGAATAAGTGCTTTGTGAACGATTTACAGAGTCGTTTATAGACCTGTCTTGGTGCTGGTGTCTTTCCACATTGGAATGCTATGACAGGCAGTGTTATGAATTTGCAGCCTGTGCCTGGATGTCATTTTGGTTTTCTCAGAAATAATTAGCTCACTGAATAAATATTTATTGAACACTGACTATGGGCCAGGTGCTATGTGTGGTTAAGAACAGAGTCTGATGTTCTCAGCTCCAGGAAAAATGTCACCTACCAGAAATGGAGACTTCCTTTATTACCCTAAGTTCCATCAGTGAGTATTTGTCACCACAGAACATTCTTGGGGTGGTACTACATAAGCAGACTGCGTGAATATGACATTTTCTTTAGATTAGAATTTTTTAAATTAAACAATTTTAAGATAATGTAGATTCACATGCAATTGTAAGAAATAAGAGGTCCATGTATTTTTTATCCAGTTCGCTCAGTGATAACATCTTACAAAACCATAGCATACTATCACAACTAGGATATTGACATCGAAACAACAGATTAGAATTTTTCACCTCGAAACCTACTTGGGTCAAAGGAAGTGTTGATCCTAACATCAATAAGGTTTTGATATCTCCTGATGGAATTTGCTTAATGGTTCAATATTTTTTCATCTTATACCACTTCACCATTATCCTTGAGCCCTTTCAATTACAATTCTATTAATTCAATAAATATTTGGGCACATACTAGATCTCAGATACTCTTCTAGATGCTAGTATAATAGTGGTAAATGAGACAGACTATGGCACTTGCTCTCATGGAGCTTATATAACAGAGGGGAGAGACAGGCAATAAACAATTAAACAACATGAGCAGCCATATACAGGAACCTCTAGGCAGAACAAACTGAGGTGAGAGCAAACTTGTATTCTAAGAACAGAAAGGACTGGGTGTGCCTGGCAAGTGGGAAAGGAGAAGGAATGAGTGAAGTGGCAAGTGGGGTGGGAGGAGATGAAGTTAACCAAGCAGACAGATGAAATGATACAAAATTTCTTGGCCAGCACAAGGGCATTGGGTTTTTATGCCAAATTCAATAGGAAGCCGTTGAGAATGTTTAACAAGGGGCCTGAAATGATTAGATTCATTTTTTTAAATCATTTTAAGTGTTCTTTGTAGAGTTTTTTAGAAGAGACTAGCCTGAAGCAGGGTGACCTTTTAGGTTTTGGGGGCTATCATCATGGTCCAGGTGAGAGATGATGCTGGCTTGGATTGTGGCAGTGGAGATGGGGATGCAAAGAAGCAAAAACTTGGAATTTATTTTTGTGGCTTCTCTCTTTGTTGTTTGGCCTTTCTCTCTGAGGTTGTAGGATGGCGACCTTCTAGTAAGAGAAGAAACTTACTCCTTATGGTGAAATAAAAGGATAAAAACTTATCCTGTTACCTGAGGTGCTTCCTAATTATAATTTTTCTTGGTTCTGTTTTCTTCTTGCATTATTTCTTAAAAGGTTTGTTTCTCTTTGTTTTGGTCTTTGCCTTTCATGTTCGAGGCTTTTCTAAAATGCGTTTTGTTGTCCATTTATAAGTGTACGGCCCTAGAAAGCTGTTGGAAGCTCTGAATGAAAAGGTGGGATGTGTTAATTAACGAGCTCTTTGATTTGAGGCTCCTATCAGTTTCCATGGTTTCTCCACAGAAGAATTATCGAATCTTCTGGTGGGAGGAAGATATACACTTACCTGCTGGTTTTAGAGCCCAGGAATTTAAGGGGCTTTCACCTAATCCCTTTTAATCCCAATACAGCACCTCTTCCCCCAACCTCCACCATGCCTGGAGTTCACTTGTCTGGAACCTCTTTGATTCAACTCTTCACAGAATCAATCCCCTGTCTCCAGCTGGGTTGGAGGAGGGTAGTTGCCTAGCTGCTTGGGATGGGGAGCTATACGTTGGGGTCCAATTGTTCCATCTACAGACTCAGCCAATACTCACTTACAGTCGTTGCTGGCACCACTGCCTTCCATGGTACCTGGCATCTTCATTTCCTGAGCTTTCCGGGGATTCTGTGGTATGACTCAGCAAACTACTCACTGACATCCCTACCCCCAGCAGGTTTAAGTTTCCTTTTTAATTAGCTCTGCTTACTCTTCCAGACAATTTCCAGCTTCCAAAACTTTATTCACACTGGTGTGCTATGCTCTCATCTGTTCTTTGCCCTTATGTGGGTGTATTTGACATTCACTTGTTCTGGTGTTAATGGGAGGGAGTAGAGATAAGTGCATGTGTTCAGTTCTCCAAGTGAAAAAGAGGTACTTGTTTAAGCACCATGTAAAGTCCTTGTTCACACCTCTTCTTAGAGAAAATGGATAAGAAAAGTCCACAGCAAATTGTAATCCTTTTGTGACTTGCAAAGAATTTCTACACGTCTTCTATTTGATGGCGTCCTTAAACTTCTCCATCTCATCCTTGTTAGGTCAGTTTTGGGTAAGGAAAGCAGAAGTATTTGTAAGGCAGGAGAACATCCAATATTTAGACTGCATACCACATTTAACATAAAAAAAGTACCTCGCTAGAGGAGGTCCCGTGGTGGGTGATTAAGTTCGAGTGCTCTGCTGGGGTTTGTGGCCTGGATCCCAGTGGAGACCTACACACTGCTCATTAGGCCATGCTGTGGCAGTGTCCCATGTACAAAACAGAGGAAAATTGGCACAGATGTTAGCTCACCAAAAACAGAAGCAAAAAAAAGTACCTCACTAGATAGAATCGACTAGCAGGATCAAGCAACTTGCCAATAAGTAACCCGAGTTTTGCTGAAATGTAGGAAAACTGAGCTCAATTGTACCTTTAGAGAAGGGAAAAACAGACTTAACAGTCTATTAAAGTCAAAATAAAGGTTAATGTGCACAGCTTCCATTGCATCATTTCCCAGGAAAATTTGTGCTGTGAACTTTGCAAACCATTGCATGATTGGAGAAGAAAGTGATCAGGATCACAAATGTTCATTGTGCTCATGCCCTTGACCGTTACCAGTTTGCGAAATATTTGTAAAGGGCTAAAGCAGGGTTGTGGAGATTGAGGAATCTTGGAGATTCACTGAGTTGATGCTGCACGTCGAGCACTTCCTGAAACTGAACAGTCGTGGCTTCATCTTATTCAGCTCCTTCTCCAACGAAACTACATCACATGAGGTAACAAGTATCCCCAAGAGAGCAGCGCTTGGCTTATTACTGCTCATCAAGATCTTACGAGAGGGAGAAATGGTGGGCAGGCCCCCAGAGCTCTGGAACTTCTCTGACTCTAACTTTGGGAAAGTGAGTTAACGTCTCTGACCCAGTTTTGTCACCTGTAAAATGGGGATAATAAGAGTACCTACTTCATAGGGTTGATGGAGTAGTAAATGAGTTAATGCGCGTAAGGAGCTTAGAACCATGTCTAGCAAATAGATTCTTACTAAGTGTTGCTTTTATTATTACCATAACTAAGGCACTCTGAAGCTGTGCTGTCCAATACAGGAGTCACTGACTATGTGTGGCTGTTCAGCATCTAAAACGTGGCTCATCAAAACTGAGTTAAGCTATGAATGTAAAATACACACAAGATCTCAAAGACTTAGTATTAAAAGAAGAATGTAAAATACCTCAGTTTATTACATTGATTACATGTTGAAGTGATAATATTTTGATATAGTGGATCTATTTGGATATATTAAATATGTGTAAATATTTAATATAAAAGTTTATTTCACCTGTTTCTTTTTACTTTTTAAATGTGGCTATTACATAATTTAAAACTATATCTGTGTCTTACGTTGTGTTTCTATTGGACAGCACAGCAGTCTCTTCCTCACAGGATTTCACTCTAACTCCACCCTGATATTGCCCCCCAGGTGGAGCTCATGACACTTTTTTTTTTAAAAGCTTGGCACCTGAGCTAACAATGGTTGCCAATCTTTTTTTTTTTCCTGCTTTTTCTCCCCAAATCCCCCCAGTACATAGTTGTATATTTTAGTTGTGGGTCCTTCTAGTTGTGGCATGTGGGACGCTGCCTCAGGGTGGCCTGATGAGCGGTGCTATGTCCGCACCCAGGATCTGAACCAGCAAAACCCTGGGCCTCCAAAGCGGAGCGCGTGAACTTAACCACCCGGCCACGGGGCCAGCCTCTCATGACACTTCTAAAGTACACGTTATATATTTATTACTTTAATACATTTCCCTTCTCCTATGCAGTAGCTTTCTCTTTCGAATAATGATACTCAAATGTACTTCTTTCCCACATTTGAACTGCCCAAGCATGGTGGAATCACTGATGGTAAAAGATGGAACACAGCTCTTGCTGGTGAAAACAGTCACAATTTGAGGAGAGAGGCACAGATTGAGATATATGTGAAACATGCTTTAATTTTCCGTAGCTACCTTTGGAGTGTGGTCCTCAGGGGCTGTCTGATTAACTGCCCTATTCAAGTCAAAGGAACTGAGAGAACATAGAACTCTGCCCACCAGGAGACCTGGACCTAATTCTGCTGAAGTTCTTTTTCTTTCATGAAACTGTACACATGAAGCTGAGAAATACAACGTAGATACACGTGTGGTGTCATGTTTGGGCTACGTCTTGACTTGATAGGTCTTGAGAATAATTTGTGTTACTGTGATTTCAGAGCGAAATTGGTTAACAAGGCGGCACTAAGCTACATACTTTTGAACAGACTCCTTTTGAGTTACCACTAAAGACTCTTATTTTTAAAAATAATTAGTAGACTTTAATTCACCCTCAATAGTAATTTTCAAAAAGTGATGTGACCTGCATGCATTTGAATATTGGAACATGTGGCTGATAGATAAACCTGAAGTCACCCAGCTTGCAAGATGCTTTTGGGTCTGTAGGCAAATGGTGTTCTGAACTAGTGGGTAAATTAGTGCAAGAATACACGAGCTTACTTTCTGCATTTAGAGACACACACTTAAAATGTCAGAGTGGTTAGAGCCCTTGGAGGCCCTCTCTTGCTTTGCATATGAAGATCTTGAGCGAGAATGGGCTGATATCAGCAACAACTGTGAACTGCATGTGTATATCCGTATACATGCACACAGAGAAATTCACATAGCATAAAATTAACCATTTTAAAGTGCCCAATTTAGTGATTTTTAGGACAAATCACAAGGTTATACAACTATCACCACTATCAGTTTCCAGAACATTTTCATCATCCCAAAAGAAACTTCATAGTAATTAATCCTCACTCCCCATCTGCCCTTCTCCCAGCAACTAGCAACCACTAATCTGCTTTCCATCTCTATGGATGTGCTTATTCTGGACATTTCATATAAATAGAATATGTGGTCATCATATTCTATTTAACATCATATATCATACAATATGTGGTCTTTTTTCTGGTTTCTCCCACTTAAAATAGTGTATTCAAGCTTCATCTATGTTGTTGCATGTATCAGTACTGAATTTCTTTTTACAGCTGAATAATATTTCGTAGTATGGATATGTGACTTTTATTTATCTAGTCATCTGTTATGGCCATTTGGGTTGTTCCCACTTTTTGGCTATTATGAATAATGGTGCTATAAACATTCATGCACAAGTTTTTGTGTAAACACATGTTTTCAGTTCTCTTGGTTATATACCTAAGAGTGGAATTGCTGGGTCATATGGTAACTCAGTTTAATTGTTTGATGAACTGATAAACTGTTTCTGAAGCAACTGCACACCATCTTACATTCCCACCAGTGGTGCCTGAAGCTTCTGATTTCTACATCGTTGCTAACACTTACTGTCTGTCCTTTGATTATAGCCATTCTGGTGGGTGTGAAGTGATATCTAATTGTAGTTTTGATTCACATTTGATGTCGAGCATCTTTTCATGCACTTATTGGCCATTTGTATATCTTCTTCGGAGAAATGTCTATTCAAATTCTTTGCCTATTTAAAAAAATTGGGTTATTTGTCTTTTTATGTTGAATTGTAAGCCGTTAAGCATAGTGAGGTGAATCTAATTTAGACGAAGCGCTCACTGCTTCAGGAAGACCAGAGGGTTGCAGTTTGGCTTTATTTTTAATCCTTTTTAGGTACTTATGAAGTTTTTGAAAAGAATCCTTGTTCACAGACTGTGAACTAGGACGTACTTTCATCACTAATAAAGGTTGTTAATCTAATCCTAAGAACCAATGCAGAGGATCTGGAAACCCAGATGAACTCTCTTGGGAATCCTTGCTCCATCCATGGCAGCAGCTCCCCGAACCCTCTTTGCTGCACCTGAGTGAGTGACTGAAGCAATCTGCTCTGAAAAGAAAGTAACACCTTCTAGTATGGTAAGGCACATCTTTTTGTTAAAACCACCAGAAGGAGAAAGTGAAACAAGAATTGTAGAGACCTGAAGGAAATGACCAGTCCAGGATCTAATGTTGCTTTAAAGCTTGTTCCTCAGTGAGGGCTGACCATAAGTCTTTGCATTGGCAGAGCCACCAGGCCCTCCAAGGGCGCCTGATGCCCCGTAGAGGCATCAGCCAGCAACAGCTCTCAGTGGAAGACAGGATGCAGCTGGTTTCCTTTTGGGTCCTGGCTCCTAGCATATGTGTCCTCTGCTTCTCACCTTAAGCCATGGGCTGATTGGTACATGGACATGCAGTAATTGCTTGCTGATTGAATGATTCCTTTTACACAATCACTTCCATAGGAGGGCCACTTGGTGCCTAGAATGCTGTTTGTATAGACTCCCCTTTACATCTCTCCCAAAGCGCACTCACAACACTAATCACCAGCTCCTGGAGACCAAGGCCATCCTTGGGATGTTGCTACCAGCTGTGAATTCACAGAATGGAGGAATGACACAGCTGTTCACCTGGGATCAGGTCTCCCACATGTACTCATTCAACAAACACTGATGTTAGTTCTGAGCCTGGTACTGCCAGGCACGGTCCTTTTCTTCAAGAGCTCACAATCTGTCTAATGGGGCAGAAAAACAAGTAAATGGCCATATGTTCTACAAAGTAGTATTAGTTGGAACAGGGAACAATGAACTCTGCCTAGAGATACCAAGGAAGGCTTCACTGAGGAGGTGATACTTGGCTCAGGGGGTGGGTAACTCATCATGCTGGGTCTTTACCAGGGATATTTGCTAGTGGGAGAGGGAAGAAAAGAAGAAACCTCAGCATATGTCCAACCCTCTATGGGGGCCAGCTATGGGACAAGAGCCTATGCTTCTGGGTTTCTGGGCAGGCCCACCTTGGCCTGACATCAGCTTAGTCTTTTGGTCCATGCTGGTGTGAAAAAACAGGTAGAATGCATGTCAACCCTCTTTAGTGCAAGAATAGGAAAAAGCGACTGATCTCCAAATTTTCTTGCCTTTGTTTTTGTGTTTGTCAAGGGAAATCTTGTTTTCATCTTTATAGCAAATGTTTATGACTTTGAACAAGGAACTTGTCTGTCTTGTGTTTCTCCTGCACTGCTTTAGCCTGTTTCCTGAGTTGCTCCTTTTGAGGTTGTGTGAGACTTGTGAGAGGGTCTCCAGCCACCTCAGGGCAGGGACTGCATCCGTTTAGCCCCAGGGCAGCTATGGGAGATCTCTCTTGCCCTCTTGCCTGGTGGTTGCTTCCTCCAGGGAAAGAGTAGGTCGGAACACCCAAATATAGCTAGATTTTCCTCCTGCCTACCACTGGCATCCCAATACAAAAAGGTGTCTTGGCTCTATATAAGAAACTTCTTAGTTTCAGCTGTAGCAACCAGCTCTGCCTGACTCATTCAGAAAAAAGAATGTATTGGAAGGAGGTCTGGGGGTTCACAGAATTGACTAGAAGGCAGGAGGACCAGGCTATGAAAGTAGATAGGAACCCCAGGAGGCTGGGCAGCAAGGGCAGGAGACAGGTTAGGACCACCATGGTCATTGCATCCCCAGACTTGATAGTTTCTCATCTGTCGCTGCGTCTCCATATCACTCACAGGAGAGTCCCAGTCCCTGGCAGGAGCATCAGGTCAGTCAAGCCCAGGTCTCAGGCCTGGACTGTGGCTGGACTGGCTTTCAAAGTGGGAAGAGGGCTCTGTCTCCTCAAGACCTACACAATATGGGATTCCCCCCAAGAAGGAAGCATTCAGATGTCCACTGCAGCCATGTTTGGGGGAGTAGTGAGCCAAGTTTCAGAAAGGAGCTACCAAGAGCATGAGCAACACCCATGGGAGACCCCTGTGTAGAAGGCAAACCTTAGAGAGAAAATTGGGGCTGGGATTTAGTTGAGATTGTATTCCTCAGAGGAGAAGCTGAAATGAGGAATGATAATGATAACATGCCCTTTCTTGATGGCCTACTGTGAGCCTGGCCATCAGGCAATGGCATGTTTCCTGTGCCATTTATACGTGATGAAATCTCATTTAATATTTACCAGGCAAATACGTAGTAGTATCTCTGTTTTACAGATGAGGAGATGGAGGTTCAGGAAGGCTGGGATATCCCCAGGGTCAAAAGCCACTGGTGTTCACACATGGGTCTGCCGGGCTTGGCCTCACACTCTCTTTCTCACTATGCTGGTTTTCCTCTGCCTGGGATACACGGAATCAGAGAACACCTCCCTGTCCCTGTTCCATGGTGAGAAATCAGAGAGTGACCAATGAGCCTTTCTGTGACTCCACTCTGCCACTTCCAGGCAATTGCTGTTAGTTCTTATTTGCCCCAGAATTCTTTTGGTGTCACTCAATTAATAGACACATCTCCATTTCATCTTGCTAGGTGATTTGGTAGGAAGGTCAAAAGTAACTTTCTGCTTTGTTTGTGTTTTTTTAACTCCTCTTCATGCTTCCCTTGAAGCACACAGAGCTGCCAATTAGATTGTGTATGTGTTATGTGAGTGTCTGTGGTCACATCCACCCTGGCAGGGTCCTAAAAATGCATGGACCATGATGGATGTCAGACACATGCATCCATAAGTTTCAGAATGAAGTCTCCTCCCTGTGTGCAACAGACCAGATATGTCAGTTAAAATCAGCAGGATTTTCTGGGTGAATGTTAAGGACATGCATTATCTGCTTCCAGAGCCAACCAGCCAAAATTCATCCCACATGCATTTGGCATGTGGTGATCCAGTCCTGCACCAAGTTCAGCATGCAGCTTCTGTGTACAGCCCTGAGCCCAGAACTCCAGAATTCCAGAATTGGATTGTTCTCCCATTGAAAATGCTGACCAGGTGACTCCTTGGCAAGCAGAGACCTGGGAGGTTTAGCTCAAACAGAAGGGCACTTTTAGGAGAGGGGCTTTTTGGAGACCATTTCATCCCTTTATAAGGGCCTGAACACAGAAGGGGCAGTCTGGCCATTCCTGGACTTAAGCCAGCTGTTGCCCTCTCTGGGCAATGCTGTTGGGAGTCTAGTTCAGAGCCTGAGTTAATTTCTATGCTTGAGAACCAAAATGAAGCTTAGCGGCACTTTTCATCTGGGTCCCAGGAGATCAGAATAACAAAGTAGAGACGCTCACTTAACCACCACTTGTCTGTCCTCTGTCCACTGCAGTAGACAGAAGAGGGGAGAGCCTGTATTTATCTATCTCATTTATTTTCTCTTGTCCAAGGATGTGTGCGTAACATTTGAATGAAGACAGATCAGGAGAATTGAGTGGCCCCAGGCCTGGGGCTTGGGGTCAGGCCAGAGGGGAAAAGCTAAGTTCTTATGACCAAAGCAAGCAAGCAGAGGCTGAGGTGTCACGCAGTGTCTGTGGGGAAAAGGTGATATATGTGTACTCAGTAGGAATGTGACAGCCCAGCATTCCTTCCTAGGGACTGCTGATCTGAAAGGGGACTTTGGTTCAATTGCTGGGACAACCAGTCCCTACCCAGCCTCGCCCAGAGGGCTGGCCTCTCAGAAGCTCCCACAGGAGAGGGTGAGCTCCATTTTCTCTGCACTTTCTTCCTGTGGCTGCCTTCCTATAAAGCCCTCCCTTTGGACAAGTGTGGCAAATTTAGTGCATAATTAAAAAGCAAGCAAACTTTCCCAAAGGGAACATTTACAGTTTAAGTAGACATTCATGTATAAGCAATGATTCATGCTTTGTTGTATTTCCAAAAATAGACAACATGATTTTGTTGAAAGATTTCTGGCCTCTAACATATTTTAACCAATACGTGACCACCTCTGAATTATTAAGACAGCTATGTGGCTGCTGTCCAAAAGAAAGATACTTCTGCTTCACTCAGGGATTATAGATTCACTGCTACCACGAAGTCAAAAGACACAAACTTGGGAAAATATTTGCCACACATGGGGGAAAAAATGGGAATTGCCTTGATATAGAAATAGATCGTACAAATCAATAAGAAATAGACCAATAATGCAATAGAAAAATGGCAAAGGAAATGGATGGATCACAGAAGTTAGTACAAATGGCTTTCAAATGTACAAAATGATGTGCAATTTCATTTATTAAGAAAGAAATGTAAATTCAAACAGTGAGATACTATTTTCACCTTTCAGATTTCAGAGATCAAAAGTTTGATAATGTGCTGTGTTAGTGAGGATGTAGGAAAATGGACACACTCATATATTGATGGGAATGTAAGGTGGCACAACCTCTTTGTAAGAAATTTGACAATATCAACCAAAACTGAAAATTTATATAGCCTGTTACGATCATCTATTACTGTGTAACAAACTACCCCAAAATGGTGGTTACATATTTACAATTATTTTGGTTGTAATTTTAAGGGTCAGAAATTGAAGAAAGGCCAGACTGGGCAGTTCTTCTCTGGTGCATCCTGTGTCAGCTGGGTGGCTGATGCTGGAGGATCCACTTCTAATTCATCTTTTGGGAAATTATTCTATAAACAGACTTGCAAATGTGATTAGAGCTATATAACCAAGAGTATTCATTAGTTATAGCAAAAGACTGGATTAACCTAAATGTTCATCAGTAGGGGACTGGGTTTAATAACCCAATTTATTTATGCCCATGCAATGGGTAACTATGCACCTGCTGGAAAGAATGATACAGCTCTATGTACTGATGAGCTCCAAGATATAACTTCGAATAAAAAACCAAAGTGCAGAACATTTGGAAAAGGTACCCATGGAAAGACATGTTTTTACAAGCCCTTTACAATAAGCCCCTGGGAACCATATATGTCACAGCCCAGGTGCAGGTCCGACTGTTGAGGACAGACAGAGAGAAGGAAGTCCTGTCTGGGTTCCTGCTGCTGCTCACTTCTCATCTGCCCCACTCACTTTCTAGTCCTGGTCAATCTGAAGTCCAAAGCCTGCTCTCCTAGGAAGGCGGCGTGGACATCCACATCTTGCAGTTCTTTTACTGGTCATGTGAGAATGGCTTTGGAACCAGCCATCGGTGGGGTTAATTTTGCCTCTATTGCTTATGAGCTACATGACCTTGACAAGATATTTAATCTCTCTAAGCCTCAGGTTTTTTCACTTGGAAAATGGGGTTATAATGATACCTACTTCTCAGAAATACCAGGGTTAGAAAAGATAAGTAGAGCACTTAGCACAATGCCTCGCAGCAAAGACACGGTCTTTAGTGTTCAGACCACCGCCACATCACATCACCCAAATCCAAGAGAGAGAGCAGGCATCAGAGCGAGAAACCACAGAGACTTGTGAGGTGGACGGTTGCTGTGGTGTGGTGTCATCATTCAAATTACAAGTGCCAAACCACATGGAATGGAGGCCCACGCCTTCCCAGCCATCAGCTCCTTGAGATGGGGCCTGGCCTGCAGGGGCGAGGTCTGTGGCTCTAACCCTGGCTGAGCCCAGTCACATAGAGGTCTCTTTAAAAGAACTCTCCCAGCCCTGGGAAAGAACTGAGATACTGGGCGGCATAGGCATCCGTCTGTTTATGCAGTAGAAAATATGATAAATATGTGCATGTCTCCATCCTCTCCACAGCCCCCACTCCCCAACCAACACCACTAAAGGAGACTCCAACTTTGCAGCAGTTCCTTCCCCTTCCTCTCCCCCAAGATTCTTCGGGCTTTTGTAATAAAGAGATAGGGCATGCCCATGCCCTCCAGGCAAAGACCAGGGACTCACTTGCAGTGAACAAATTGAGTTTATTGCTAGTTGCAGTGAAGAGGAACACACAGCATGAGGAACCATGGGACATCTCAGTAAGAGGGCATTGGAAAGGACCTACAGGATTTGCGCTTGTGTTAGTGATTTTGGAGACAGTTAAAGAAGCAGGACTTTCTTGGTGTTGGGTGCTGTCTGGAAGCAAGAGTAATTCTACAATCGGATATATTAATAAATCTTATCTAGAAAGAGGAAAGACTAGAACAAGGCTAAAGCTGCAATTGGTAAAGAAAAAGCAATCACTCCCATTAATCAAGACAGAAAGATGTTTTTGTGACTTAGACAATGTTCACAGTTTGTCTCTCTTCAGATATTACAGGATGATCTTGTTTTTGTCTTGATCCATCATGGTTACTGATGGCTTTGTCTGATGTTGATGTCCTGTGAAATTGTTTACGTGCAAGAGGGGAATACCAAGGCCTTGGCTATGAGTGTCAGGTCAGCTCCTAGCAACACTAAGTTCTAGCTGATGAAACCAGCCAACTTCTAGATGCCAGGGGCCACTTTTCTCCTTCTCAGAAAAGAGGAGGCCAGGAGAGAAGTGAGTGGACAGAATTTCAGTTTTCTGGGAGTTAGGCAGAGCATTTTTGTAGTGCAGGCAAGAGAAGTCAGGGGCAGGAAGGTGGAATGGGTTAACAAAAATTGCTGTCGACACTGTGTCCACTTTATGGTTTTCAAGAAATATGTTTTTTTAACAAAACATTTTAAGTATAAATTAAAAACCTTGGCAATTTTGAATTGCCTTTTTGGTTGCTGTTTTGTGTTCCCTCTATTGTGATACTGCTCTGAGACCAACCATGTGGATCAGGGTCTTAAAAGGGCAGGGTTTCAAAGCCAAGAGCTTCTGAGCCGTTGTCTGACGGCTGAATCAGGATGGTGTTTGCAGAGGGAGCAGAGCCAGAAGAGCACCAATCAGGAGGCAAGCTCAGGGGCTGAGGCCTCCAGCCACTAGAAAACCCAAGCAGGCTTCCATTGTCCCTAGAAAGCAGCAGCCTTGATCCCTGGTCTGAGTTCTGGTCCTGGTTATTACCACCAAGATACCTTTTCAGCCAAGGAAGGATGCCAAAATCGTGGACAAGGCCCTGGCCTAGGCATGCTGATTCTGTGGGAGAGTGAGGGCAGCCCACACCAACAGCAGAGAGACCTGAGAGCTGAAGGTGCTCAGCAAGGGCCCCCCTAACCCCTTCTAGGGATGGAGCATTTCTTGGCAGAGCCAGTATTCATAGGTTAAAGGTTTGGAAAGTGGAGGCAGGGGAGGCCGAGGACTAGCAGTCAGGAGAGCACAGTAGCAGATGAGTGCACAGCATTCTTTGAAGCATGGAGATCCCCAAAGGCCAGGGCCTTGAGAGCCAGACTCCAGCCTGTGAACACTATCCAGGACATAGGGGATATTCACACGTCCAGCACCCGAAGGACCAGCTGAGGGCAGGTGGAATCAATATCCAAGTCAGCAGCCCCGGTTCTGGCCCAGGTGGCTCCCAGGAGGTCCTAGACGATGCGGGGTAGTGGGAGAAATGAAAACAGATGGCAAAAACGGGAGAAAGTGCCCAAGATGGGAGTCCAAGAGCTGGACGAGTTTTAGAAATGGAGGGTCTGGAGAGTTGGTCAAGTGGTCCGTTCCCATTCGAACCGTTCTCAGAGGGACAGGGACAGAGGCACGAGCCCCTGGAGGGTCTGGTTTTTTGGCCCAGCTTAGAAGGAAAGGAGATGGCCCTCTGGAGCCTCCCCACCGACGGGGTTGTCGGGGCCCCCGGGACCCGGCCGGCGCATCACGGGTGCTGAGGACGCGCCCGGCACGGCCACGCTGGGAGCGGGCTCGCGAGCGCGGAGGTCTGCCTTCCTCCCCTTACGGTCCCGCTTCTCCGGCCCAAAGCAAGAGGCCGGTGCGCGGCGAGGAAACAAGTGTACACCCTCTGGGCTCGGGGCTAGGCCGGCGAGCGGACACTGCGAAGGGGCGGGCAGCGCCGGCTCCGCGCTCCCGCCCCCAGTGGCCGGACGTGGCGCCTCCCATGCTGCGACCGGAGCCTGGAGGTGGGGTCGGGAGCCGGAGCCCAGGGCTCTGATGTCACCGCGGGGCCGCGGGCGCCCAGGAGCGCGTCTCGGGCTGGAGCTCAGGTACACGGCGAGGTCGGGGGCCGGGCGGCGGGGGGTGGACGGCTGGGTCGCTATTCCCGGGGGGAGGCCAGGCGAGCCCCGCGGCGAGGGGGGCGTGGGCTGGGGGTAGCTGCCGGGCCGCGAGGCAGCCGTGCGTCGTTCGGGCTCGAGGCGTCCCGCTCCGCACCGAGTCCGGTCTGCGCGAGTTGAGTCGGGCCCCAGTGCGCCTGTGCTCTTGGCAGAGAGGTGGGCAGGACGCCGAGCCCTGCGTGGCCGGAGCTGCGGGGGCGTCCGTGGAGCCGAAGCACGCAGGGGGGGCTCGCTCTGAGACCCCCCCCGCTCCCGCCCCGCGGCCGCCGAGCTGCCAGCGAGTCCGGGTCCCTCCCCCCCAAGACCGCGCCGTCTCCCTGCAAGCGTCCTGAGCCCTCCTTCCCGGACGGTGAACCCGACAGGAAAGGCCGAGAAATGCGCCGGCCAGCGGCCATTCGCTCTCCCGACCTCCCCGGAGCCCCGTTCTCCGGCCGCACCGCGTGACTCTGCCGCCCCCTGCGGGCGCCGGGCCTGTGCCTCTCTCCTCCCTCGCGTGTCTCCTCTCAGAGCTTGAAGCCCCAGGTACGCGGTTCGACCACGACTGCGGCCTCCTCCCGCAGGTGCCGCCAGCATCTCGCTTAGGCTGCGCACGGGGCAGGGCTAGAGTCCCTGGAGACTCTCCATCTGGGCGGCAATGAGCGGAGAGCGGATGCGGCGCCGATAGACCGGGAGAATGGGGGACCGCTGGGGCCCAGGAGAACCGCGGAACTTCCCCAAATGTCTACCCAGCCAGACCTAGTTTGGGGTGCTGGGATTCAAGCAAGACACGGCCCATTACCCAGAAGCTCAGTCTAGCAGGAAGACTGCCACCTAGGCAGCGCCCCTACAGTGAGTTTAGTATTGAGGGAAGACCATGTGGTGGGGTTGGCCTGGACAACCTCTCCACAGATCGCTCAGATCTGAGATGGCCTTTGAAAGAGGTACGATTTAATTCCTGATCGTTGCTGATTATTTGAGGTTGTGTATTCTCCCGCGCCTCTCTGGTCGCCTTACTTGGATCTGCTCCTGATTCCTTGGTGTGATTTTACCCACTGGAAACTGTCTTCATCTATTTCCCCAACAAACTCTAACTAAAAACCTGCCTGCTCGCTTGGTCCATCCTCTCTGCTGAGGTTCAGACCCACATCCCAACTTCTTGCCAGACTTGCCACAAACACTGCAAGGCCCAGAGACCCCAGACGGAATGAGCACTGGACCCCTTGGCCAGTCCCCATTCAGGGTCCTCCTCCCTGAGAATGGCACTTCCACCTCCCAGGCCCCCAGCTCTGAACCCTGAAGTCATCTTTGTCTCCTTTTCCTCTCTTACTCTTTCATTCATGTGATAAGTATATCTTGAGTGCCCCCACCCACCCACCCAGTTCCTGGCAGAACCCCAATATGGTGGTTTTCTAGCAGGGATTCCGTGCTGTTCCCCCTGCTCTGGCAAAGCTTGGAAAAATGCCTACAGAGTTCTTTGAGCTCCAGCCTCTGGACTTCTGTTCAATGCAGGCCGTGGTTCTGCAGTCCAGCCCACAGCTGACACTAACACGGATGCTAGAGCTCCTGGGATGTGCCACCCCCAGCCACAGGGCTGGCTGGACTGCAAGAGGCTCCCTGTAGCCAGACATGTGTGAAAACTCCTTGCTCTTTGTGCTGAGGCCCCCAAAACGCACTAAAGGAGCTAGGCTCTCCTGGTACAGCAGGTTCCACAGAGGGCACAGTGTGAGCATCCTGCATGGGTATCAACCTGCTGGGGCCACCACTGCAAAAGCATCCTTGAGACAAGTTAGGGTCAATAAGAAAGTAGATAAGTACACACATTTTTATTATCTATTCAAGTTGTTTTTATTTAGTGAACTCAGAATCCTTTGTCAAGACAGTAACTCATAAAGAAGATAGAATTTTCAAGGCCTGTTTTGAGGAGACTCCTCTTTGTTTGAGCAATCACCCCTGCGTGGAGATGCAGCAAGCCAACATGGGCAGGCATGGGTGGCATAAGCCAGGGTAAACAGTGCTCCCAAGCTGAGCTCAGAAGGATAGGAAGGGAGGAGGCTAGTGTCTGGGCAGCTAGGGTGGGTTTCCTAGAGGAGGTGACTGTCTTCCCAGGGGCTGCTACTCAGAATTGCTTCTTGTCTCCCTGAAGTCCAGAGAGTGGAGACACTTTGCCACAGAGGTCCTCAAGCCTGAGTGTGAGGACCAACCTGCAGGGCTGGCCTTAATGGGCGTAGAGATGCCTCCAGGTGGGTGATGTCAAGATGTTCTAGTCTCAGGTCAGCTGAGAGCCCATCCTGGGAAAGTTGCAGGTACTGCTTCTCCCTTTTAGCAAACACCATGTCCTCCCACCACTAACCTCTCTCCTTGCCCTGACCAGCAATCTATAGCATCTGGGTCCTCAGGGAGGGGGTGGAGGGTGACCCTGAGTTCTAAATAGTCTCTGGAAGCTCAGCTGAGTCTGCGTTTCCAGTTCCCACTGCCAGCTGCGGGCCACCTCTGCACTCCCCACCAAGCAGCTCTTGGAAAGCAAGCCAACCCTGCCCCCCAACAAAGTCCCCATAGCCCATAGGGAGCCCCAGGTTCCCAAGACTCAAATCTACTCTTACACCTGACTCAGGTACACACATTCAGCTCCTCCCCTCGCTCCCCTCCTGGCACTGGGGAGGTATTGATTTCTGGCCGGTCGTGATCCAAGCTGTGTTTGCCTCTCTTTTAGTTCCTAATAATGCATGAGTAACCTGGTCAGGGTCCATGGTGGCAACTGCCTCAGCCATTCTGTCCCCTTCCCCAGAAAAGACTAATAAGGAGAGAAGAGTGGGCAGAAGCAAAAGAGCCCTCTTCCTTCTCCACCAAAGCCACCCCCATCTTACTCCCTGCAAGCCTGCTCCTTCCCCTGCCATTCAACAGATATTTCTTTCACATCCACTACATGCTGGCCACTGAGGGTACAACGATGAATACGTGCAGGGCCTGTCCTCAGGAAGCTCAGGGGTGGGGATGGGAAGAGGGAATCACCAGCAAACCAACAATTACAATGCAGGGTGATGAGTGCTGTGATGGGGGAAGCTCAGGACACTGTAGGGATCCCCAAAGGTCAGCTGAGCCCTACAGGAGGAGTCAGAGTAGCAGGACAAAGAGCGGGGGTGAGCCTGTCATTCCTGGACAAAAGGCAGAATCTCCGAAGCAGGGACCATATTGTTCTGGAATCTGCCAGGACTTTGACTGTTTCCCACAGTGGAGTCTGGGCTTTTTTGGAGGCTTCAGGCCGCTGCGGGGTGGGGGTAAATGGGCTTTCAGCAGGGTTTGCTTCTAGGAAATCGATTCTGGCTGCAGTGAGCTTGGAGGCAGGCCCAGATTTCAGGCAGGGCGCTGCCTCTTACCAGGTATGTGCTCCTGGGCACAACATTTCCCGTCAGAACGTCAGTGTCTTCATCTGTAAATTGCAGACGGCAGTGGCTGAGGACCAAGTATTTATATAAAGCACTTGGAACATAACTGGCACAGAGGGAGGAAGGCTGTGAAGCTGCCCCTGCCACCTAACCTGGGTCTTCCCCTGTCTTTTCTTGGCTCCCCTGTGATCTCAGAACGTTCTCCACCATTGTTTATAAGGGAAAGATCACACAGAGAAGCGAACAAAGCAGCCAGGAAGCAGCCTGGGTGGGACAGGGTTGGGAGGGAAGGAGCACGGGTACATTCTCAGCGCTCCAGGAGGTGGCAGAGTAGAAGCTGGGGCTGCCGGCCAGGAGAGCCTCAGCGGGGAATAGGCTACCTGCCAATTCTGTCCCCTGAGCTAAGCCCTCAAACTCCAGAGTTGCTCCCCCGGGGGGCTGGTCTTACTGCCCATGCCATTACTGGCTCGGGATGAAATGCCAGCACTAAGGATCCTGTGACCAGGGAGGGGATGTGTAAGCACCTGGCTGTCCGTGTTAGAGGGGCTCCCAGGCTGTCCTAACCCTTCCCCCGAGCTCCTCACCCACCACGTCCTCAATGTTCTTCCAGGCCCCACGGAGCTAGCCAGCCCCAGCACTCCTCCGCGCGGCCATGGAGGCCCTGGGGCCTGGGGGCGACCGCGCCTCCCCGGCCTCGTCCACTCGCAGCCTGGACCTGCGGCGGCTGTCCGCGCGCGCCGACTCGGCCTACAGCTCTTTCTCCGCGGCCTCGGGCGGTCCGGAGCCACACACGCCGTCGCCTGGGACTGACCTTCCCTACCTAGACTGGGACTACGTGCGCGTGGTGTGGGGCGGCCCCGCCCCCCCGCCGCCCTCAGCCGGCCCTCGCACGTCCTCGCAGTCCCGGCCTGCGGCCGCCGCACGCAGTGGGCCGCGTCCTCCGGAGGTCCAGGGGACCCCAGGGCCGCTCAGCCGGCAGGCCACCCCGCTGCTGTACGCGCTGGCGGCCGAGGCGGAGGCCGCGGCCCGAGCCGCCGAGCCGCCCAGCCCACCGGCCTCGCGGGCCGCCTACCGCCAGCGGCTGCAGGGCGCGCAGCGGCGAGTGCTTCGGGAGACGTCCTTTCAGCGCAAGGAGCTCCGCATGAGCCTGCCCGCCCGCCTGCGCCCCGCGGCCCCCGCGCGGCCCCCCGCGGCGCACCTGCGCTCCGCCTCGCTCAGCCACCCGGCCAAGGAAGTGGAGCAGGCGCCCTCCGCA
This sequence comes from Equus przewalskii, assembly GCF_037783145.1. Classification (NCBI taxonomy): domain Eukaryota; kingdom Metazoa; phylum Chordata; class Mammalia; order Perissodactyla; family Equidae; genus Equus; species Equus przewalskii. The sequence continues at coordinate 41,873,062 of NC_091843.1, forward strand.
GCTCCCGCGCCAGGAACCGCCGGTCGGGGGCGCCTCGCCAACCAGCAGCGGACGTGGTGCTTCTCCGAGCCAGGGAAGCTGGATCGCGTGGGTCGGGGCGGTGGGTTGGCTGGGGAATGCTCCGGCGAGACCTGCTCCAGCTCTGGGCTCTCCAGACCTGAGCCCCAGGTATTGCAGTGTCAGGCCCTGGCAGAGTTCGAAGGTCACCAGATCAACTGGCCGCCTGAGACCCAGCCCAGAGGCATAGAGGACCCAGAACCCCCGTCCCTGAAGTTGGGCAATGCCTCCAGGCCTGCCAGTCTGAGTCGGAGCACTTCAGGTGAAGCCTTGGCTCCCCGAGGAGGTCCAGGAGAGGTCATGCCCATTGTCCAGGTATGGAAGATAGGGCCTGCAGGCTTGGGGTGGGGGGCATCTGGGAGACTGAAAACTTGTGCCATATTTCATCCATCTGTTTGCCTTTCCAGGCAGTTCCCCAAGGAGCAGAAACCCCCAGACCATTGTTTCAGACCAAACTTTCCAGGTGAAAGACATGGACTACTCTGGGGACTGAGTTGGGGGGAAGCAGCTTTCATAGCTCCTGCCCAAGAAAGGAGTCTCCCACCTACCCCAAGTTTAAGCATTGTGACTCTGTCTTTTGCAAACCACATCCCCTACTGCCCACCCCCCAACCCCCCACTGCCCAAGAGGTTCCTTCCTGGTCACTGTGGTCAGTGTGGGGTCCCTGCCTTCAGGTTCCTGACTCAGAAAGAAGCTGCAGTGGTGTGTCCTGCAGAGGGCCCCCAGAGCTGTCCCGCTGACTGTGAGCAGAGGCTCCCAGAGACCTGCCTGGTATCCACCCGGCTCCCATCCCTGCCTGATGATGACGTTTTCCTGGAAGAAGCCCCGTTGGTCAGAATGAGATCACCTACAGACTCTCATGCCCCCGCAGAGCTCCCAACCAGGTGAATTCCCTCTTGCTTCTAAGTAGAGTGAGATATCCCCTTCCCACATGAATCTACAAAATGCTGGAGGGGCATAGAACCCTCTGCCAGCTGGAGCCTGGGAGCCCAGGTGGTCGGGAAGGGGGCAAGGGCGACCACTTGTCTTTGGCCAGAGCTTTTTCTGATTCAGTGTCTCGTCTACTTCCAGTGTCCATGCCTCTGACCAGCAGTATGGAGCTGGCTTGGGCAAAAGGGCTGACCAGGCTACAATTCCCCGAGAGCACCCCCTCCATGAGTGCCCAGAGGCTGCAGGGGCAGATGACTGCTGGCAGGGGGTAAACGGTTCTGCGGATGTCTCCAGGCCCACATGCTGTTGCCACCCTGGGACTGCAAATGGTGACATCCCAACCTTTGACCCCACTGGACCGCTGACCACTGACCCCTCTGCAGCTGCAGAGAGTGACTCCCTCAAACCTCTCCCAGTTGATGCCCTGGGACCTCCAGGCAAGGATACCCCTGGGCCTCTAGACCACAATGCCCTGGCTTGGGGTACTGGCCAGCCTGGTTCCAGGCCAACATGGCCCAGTCCACGCCTTGAGGAGCTGGTTCAGGAGCTGGCGAGACTGGATCCCTCTCTGAGTGACACTCTCACCTCCTATCCCAGCCCAGAGCCACCCGTGGGCCTGCTGGATGGGCTGATTCCTTTAGCCGAGGTCTGGGCTGCAATGAGGCCAGCCTTTGGGGAGGCTGGAAAGGATACTGCTGGTACTTCTGAGCCAGGGTGAGTGAGGGGCACCAAGGACTCAGGGGATTCTAAGCCCCTGCAGTCTGGGGCCAAATAACCCAGGGAGCTCTGGCTTTGTCCTCAGGTCTTGTCTATTTAGCTCCACCCAGCTCCTGCCAACTTCTCAGGAGGAGACAAAACCTGAAAGCCTTACCACTCACCCTGTGCCTGACCAGCCATGTGGCCATGGTCTCCCTGAGCCAAATAACAGCATCCAAGCCAAGAAAGTGAGTGTAGAGAGGCTGGGGGAATTTGGTTGGGGCAAGTGCCAGAGTCTGGGCTGAGAAGTCAGGGGACTGGCCCAAGACTTAAGTACTCACACCTTCCCTGCAGGTGGAGCTGGCCGACCTCCTCCAAAAGATGCTGCGGGACCTGCAGGCTGAGCAGGAGCAGCTGCAGAGGGCCGCCCAGGCTTGGGTCAGGCGCGGGGCTGCCCTGGAGGCCGCGGTAGGCCAGGCGTGTGCACCCCGCGATCTAGAGCGGTTCAGCCGGTTCATGGCCGATCTGGAGCGTGTGCTTGGCCTCCTGCTGCTGCTGGGCAGTCGCCTGACCCGTGTGCGCCACGCGCTGGCCCGGGTGGGTGCAGACAGCGACCCTGAGGAGCAGGTAACCGGGATTCTGGCTGGGGAGAGCTAGACGGTGAGGGGCCTGGCACCTCCGGCTGGAACCGGCTGGAACCGTCCGGGAACGGAGGCACCCTCCCCCGGCTCATGGCCCCTCTCCCTGCGCTTCCAGGCCTCTCTGCTGCAGCGACTCGGGCTCCTGCAGCGACAGCAGGAGGATGCCAAGGAGCTGAAGGAGCACGTGGCGCGGCGCGAGCGGGCCCTGCGCGAGGTGCTGGTGCAGGCGCTGCCCGCCGAGGAGCTGCGCGCCTACTGCTCCCTGCTGGCCGGGAAGGCCGCCGTCCTGGCGCAGCAGCGCAGCCTGGATGAGCGTGTCCGGCTCCTTCAGGACCAACTGGACGCCATCAGGAGCGACCTTGGCCATCATCCCCCACCTCCCAAGCCGGCCTGTCCCGCAGGGACCCGTCCTCCCAATAAACCGCCCTTCCCCCCTCCCCTCATCTAGTTACTGGGGTGGGGGGTGGGGAGCACCGACCCTGCCTCTCACCCACATAACTGGGGGTGATGCTAGTATTCCGTGCTTTTCCCTGGAGGTGAGGAAGACCCAGCCGGGCCCTCCCAGGATACTTCTTCCAAATGTTCTCATGTGGTCTTACCCAAGTCTTGTGGATTACTTGGTAATTTGTGGATTTAAAACACTGCAGTATTCCCCCTTTTTGTGATGAGAGAGGGGCTCATCAGGGTTGATTGGATGGAGAGGAGACAAGTCAGAGGACCACTTCAACTTAAGATGCCAAACAGCCTCTTTTTTTCCTCTCAATAAAAATTGATGTGAGAAGTGTGTGTGTCACCTGGAGCATAGCTTGGGGGACGGATCTTGTTTGTAAACCACAGATACCAACCCTGCCTGACTAGAGCAGAAGAGGGATTTGGTGCAGGATGCTAGTCAGGTCTGGGAATCACTAGGAAGACTAGAGACACAGGTTTGAAAAGAGGAAGGCCCAGGGGGATGCTGGGCCCTCAGTTCCGCTGCCACGAGTAATCCCTACCTGTTCTGGTGACTGCATCACTACCACGAAAGCCTAGGCTCGACTGGCTGAGCCCACGTCTCCTTTGCTGATTTTTACTTGGGCGCCCAGCCTCAGTAGTGGAAGTGGGGGTACTGCCTCCCTTCAAGACTCAAGGGGTAGGGAATTTCCCCAAATGGAAGATGGGTTCAGATACTTTGCTGCCTAAAACCCTGATAAATGTCCAGTACAGTTGGACATTAGGGGATATTCATTTCAAGACCCAGAAAGAACTTTCTTCCTCTTCCAATTATGTTGTCAAAACTGAGTTTATCCAGCTCTCCTTTAGAGACCCCTACTGGGTCAGCCAGGCTTAAGGAGGGCAGTTGGGGGTGGGAGCTGAAGGTGAGGCATGGGGGACCTGGAGACCTACCATGTAGGGGCTGAGGACCCGGAGAGGCAGCTCTGCTTGTGTGCTAGAGACACTGATCTGGGGCTGGGCTGGGGTGGCGGGAAACATAGGTCACGCACTCCCCTCTATTTGTGCATCAGCCCTGAGTACACAGAATCAATGCGAGCTTCTTAAATATACATATGGAAATCTGCTTTAATATTTGTAGCTGCAAATGCCAGAGACAGAACATTGTTCATGCAAACATTCAGTGTATTTTTGAAAGTTGGGCACATTAAAAGGCTTGTGTATGTGTATTTAAAGCCAGCTGACCCCAAAGTGAGAAATCTCTGCTTCTGGGCTTGTTTTCTGATGCATATTGTTACTAAGTGCAATTGGTTGAGAATTTTAAATGGTTGTATTCATACCAAAAGCATTAGTTTTAACAGTCGCGCTATTGAACACAGAACAATGCTCACATTGTGCCTTTTTATAAAAAACATATGGGGCCCCTGCTGAGGCAGTTGCGGGTTCTAACATTATGCTTTGCTTCTCTCCTTTGAACACTGTAGGCAGGGCCTTGGCTCCAAGATCCTCAGCCTAGCCTGGCAGCTCCCTTCGAGACACATTCTGGACGGAATCTACTGATTTCTGCCTTTTGGCCTCTACGTTCCCCCTTGCATTCTCCCATTGTGATATTCTTAGAAACACACGTAGTATCCTCCATTAGGCCAGTGGAAATCGTGTACCTATTTCAGACAAAGCACTCCCAGCCCGGGATGGGCATGCGGAGCAGAGTCTGCCCTTGTCCCGTTAAACTGCTCTTTGGTTCTGTGCTGTTTTTCCATGGGGAAACATGAGGCTTCTGTGCTTGTACCTACCTACAGGGAGAGCCCCCCAAAAAGGCCACACCTCCTGCACCCGTCCTTCCACCTAGCGTCTGTCTCCTTCCTGCCCCAGTTTATCTCCCCTCCACACCGTTATTCCTTAAGAGGGGAAGAATGAGCTCACCATAGGTGTTCGGTATTGACACCACAGACCGAGACTTTTGTGGGGAACCAGAAGCCCGGTAAATTCCACCCTCCAGGACACTGCCAGCAGAGGGCACTGTTCTCCTTATGATGAAAGCTTCTGTCTCCACGTTACCACCCGCAGCCTCCCCAGCTGCCAGGCCCTGCGGGCTAGACACTGGGACTTTGCCTTGCCCTGCTGAACGGTGTCCCTGCTGGGCCTGAAGGCTAGGGCTGAGCCTTTTTGCTTCTGTCGGAAAAAAATTTTGGTCAGCCAGCCATGGGAAGGCTGGCTCGCTTTCCTTTGACACTAGGCCTTGGTTGTAAAGTTGTTGGTTAATGAGAAGTGAGGAGGAGGGAAGCCGGGGGTGTTGATCTCGAGTATCAGTATCAAAAAGAGCCTTACTTAGTTCCCCAGGAGGGAAAAGAGCGTTTCATGGTTCTCTGTTGGGGTTTCTGCCCCCAGCTCGTTAAGCCGCCTGCGCCCCCGCCTGCTCATTCCGCCCCCGGCCCCACAGCCTGCGGCGATGCTCCCTGGCGCCAGGGAGGGCAGGCTTCGGCTGAGCTTGTTGCTGGGCAACAGGCAGTCCCGCGGCCGCCTCCCCCGCGCGCCTCATCCCGCCCCCGCGGCTCCTCTTAATATGGATTTAATTAGTGTACTTTTTACCCTCACACTGTAAATTGGAAACGGAATAGGGAAGCGATGTTCCGCGGTGCCGCAAACCAGCGCGCAATCTGTCTTGAACAGCCTGCTCGGCACACCACGTACCTCCCGAGCGGATGGCATAAACCTCAGGGATCCTCCCAGGAACAAATCGCGGGGCTGTTCATGTAAATCAGGAATTTAAGAGGAAGTTTAGGTCTAACGTGGTTGAGGACCGCAGAGACAGGAGGTGACGGGATTGTGGAGGCGGGGGGGGGGGGGGGGGGGGGAGGGGGCAGGGCGCGGGTGGCGTGTAGGGCGGCAATTGCTATAAAGCAATCTTCTCAACGACCCTGTAGTGTTACCGTCACAGGCTGGTCACAGTTTAGACACTCACGATGGGAGTTTACCTGTTATCTTTGAAATTTAAATCAGCACCAACTTCCCATTAGGAGGGCTTTTTTTTTTCCTCTCTGCAGAAGCGGTCTGGACACCCCACCCCACCCTATCGCCCGTGTTTCTCTGTCTTCCTTCTTTCCTCTTGCCTGCAGTAACACCTGAGGTCACCTCTGCCTCACAGGTTCAAGTCCAGAGGTGTGGCAGTTCTGGAAGGGTGAAGCCAGGACAGAAGTTCTGCAGGCAAAAAGCTATCTGGAGAGGAATAGAGTCTATTTATGAAACCATTTTAAAAGGTCTAATAATTTCTTCCAGGAAAAGGCCAAAAAAGGGAGAGAATATGAGTACTGGGTGGGCCCAGCTTTATAACTGTGTGTTGAGGGATGATTTCAGTGTAGCTAGCTCAGTGAAAGCTGTTTAGGTCTGGAAGTGGGGGGTAGGGATGCTAGAGGAATGTACATTAAGACAGACATTGTTATATCTATTTTAACAAAAGTGACATCACATACAGAATATGGGATAACCTCCCTTTTGTGGGAATACATTTTTCCTAGCAGAGTCAATTGTTATTTATGTATACAAATACTAACATGGTAAAAGGATGGTGATTGTGTTAAAGCAAAGCTGCCGATCAGATCTATTTGTTTTTGGAATGCAGCCAGATACCCTTGCGGGACCAATTTGACACCCCTGGTAATATTTCAAGATGTATTACAGTTCACAAAGAGCTCCACTTACTCATTGCCTATGCTCCTCCCTCCCCATAGCCTGTAGGATAGGTACTGCCAGTCTTATGTCCCACAGAGGAGAGAGATGGAGCTGGGAGAATTGGGTGACTTGCCTAAGGTCACTAAATGAGTAAAAGGCTAAGGTGAGACCACCTTGCTTTTCTGCAGCAGGACACTGTAATGGAAGACAGCACCGGGATGCCATCCCCACTCTCACAGCTACTAGCTATGAGGCCTGGACAAGTTACCTGCAATTTCTCTAGGCTTCAGTTTCCTCACTTTAAAATCAAGATACTAACAGTACATATCTTATAAGGTTGTGGTTAATACCTGGCACTCAGTAAACACAGGTCATACATGCATTACCCATAACCTGGTCTCCATTAGGTGAGTGAGACATACTCAAGAACAACCTCCAACCTACTCTAAAGAAAATGTAAAACTTTATTAAAAAGCTTGCTCTGGATATGACTCATACATATCTACATCAACAATTAACTTCTCCCCCATTAAAAGGAGTGCTTTTCTTTCCTGAGACAATTCTAACCAGCTAAATTGCCTTCACCTATAAACAACTATATTTTTTTGGTCAGTTGTTGGAAATACCCTTCCACAGGTGTACCTCCTGCTAGGCAACTTATGGTTCTTAAAAACTTTCATATGCATATCAAACTACAATTTCCAACTGACTTACCTTATAGTTTTAGAAAGTGTTGGTCTGCAAGGAAAAAAGGAGTGGTTTCCAACACCTGAGTTTTAGGCTTATTAATCCTAAATTCTTGCCAAATGTTTTACTTCACTTGGAAAGCTTAAGGTCCACCCTTCTGAAACACGAAGTTTCTTCTGGCAGTTCAAGTAATCCTCTTCTGATTTAAGTGTGCAATAAACATTAGTTATCATCGTTACTACTTTGCTGGTTTAGGTTTTGCCTTTCTCAAGGCAGCTCATACCTGTGTTTGTGACCTTTGTTACCTAGTCTCAGTCAAGCCTCTCTTTTACCATGGAAAATCTCTAATATTTGATTCTGTCTTCTAGACCTTCAGCTACTCATACTGCTATAATTATTGCCTCCCACAATTTTTCTACAGAGGCAGAAGATTTAATTTGCATTTTAAAATAATTTATGCAGCTTAGCTAGAGTTCCAGGCAAGGAATGCGGGAAGGGTCAGATCAGGGCCTACGTATGTACAGTTTTTGGCTACCATATGTGTGTGGTTGACTCCTTTATTTTGCAGAGCAATCCAAACTCTTTCAATAATAGAATGCTTGAAAGAAGCAGAAGAAGGATGAGGAGAAAAAGAAGAAATTAAGTAGATAGAAAAGAAAAATACAGCAGCAAGAGCTGTAGAATGTTTAAGGGAAGTACATCATCGCACAAGCAGGAACAAAATGGGAGGCTGTTTATTTCATTGCTTAAATCAAAACATTCCATGAGGGACTGCCTTAAATAATTTCAGAGGCCTCAGTGATACATATATATGGGAGGGGAACCCCACTATCCTGTACCACAAAAACTATTTGATGTAACTAATGACATGCAAACACAATTTGCAAAAGCAGAGCATTATCACAATATGAATAAAAAGGGGTTGAGTGAGCAAACAGATTCCACATCTTTAAAACAGAAGAGCCATTATAATAACTACACTATGTTGAACCTGGGAAATCTTGGCAGTATCTGCAAACCTGCTCCATTACAGATAGAAGCAAAGGTCCAGAGAAGTTAAGCCAGCCTTCTAAGGTCACTGAGCAAAGAGATTCTGCATTTGCTATTTTGGAAGAAGTTGTCTTCTTTCAAGTGGATTTAAAAAATGGTTATTGGGGCCGGCCCGATGGTGCAGTGGTTAAGTTTGCACATTCCGCTTCTGGGCGGCCCGGGGTTCGCCAGTTTGGATCCCGGGTGCGGACATGGCACTGCATGGCACGCCATGATGTGGTAGGCATCCCACATATAAAGTAGAGGAAGATGGGCATGGATGTTAGCTCAGGGCCAGCCTTCCTCAGAAAAAGAGGAGGCTTGGCAGTAGTTAGCTCAGGGCTAATCTCCCTCAAAAAAAAAAAAGGTTATCACATACTTTTTGTTTGTACAGAACTTTCATATAATTACTTCTTTTTACATAAATTTATTTAACTTCATTTAGCGTGGCATTTCTTTTTTCCTCCTCTTTTCCCCAAAGCCCCCCAGCATATTGTTGTATATTCTAGTTGTAGGTCCTTTTAGTTCTGCTATGTGGGATGCCACCTCAGCATGGCTTGATGAGTGGTGCCATGTCCGCGCCCAGGCTCAAACCAGCAAAACCCTGGGCCGCAGAAGCCCAGCAGGAGAACTTAACCACTCCGCTACAGGGTGGCCCCCTAATGTAGTTGCTTCTTAATTACACCCATTACTATTTACCAGTTATTTTTCTGGTGTAATGCTGTTACATTTTTCTTTAAATATTCACTTACTGCACTGAAAGGCTCAGATGGAAAACCACAGGTTCCGAAACAGGGCACAGTGGTGCAATTCACAAATAAATCACACTTTAAAAAAATTAAATATTCATGCCAAATCAAAATAACCACTCAACAGTGCCGAAGACACATATTTATATTTCACCATAGACAACCCAAAATTAAAAGTATTTGCCAAAATGTCTCTTTTCTCCCATTAAATCACCTTTACTCCCAAGTTGCACTTGTTTCCTAATATTTAGCATTCACAGTACAACTGAATTAATTACATTCACAATGGTCACAATGGTTATTCTATGTTCAAGACTCTAGAATCTTGACTGCCTAAAATGAGGTAGATAAATGTTTAAGGGTTTAGTTACTTGGGACTAATTTCCTTTAGATCTTGATCATTTATTTTTTTAATAGAATTTCAAAATATTTAGCAAAAGATTGAAAATGTCTGAGCATTTTGCCTAAAAATGGAAAAATATAATTTCAAAAGGCTATGAAAGTTTTTACCTCATTTCAATTTAAAAACGTGATAAAAGCATCAAATTACAAAATCACTACATATCTTAAAGCTGACAAACAACCCGACATCACGCATTTAAAGAGACCCTTGCTCTAATTCTGGCTTGGGAGCGTATAGATGCAGAAGCATTGGATTAACTCATTCAAGGGGCCAGACCAGCTGCTGCCCCTTAATGTGGGATCCTAAATTTCAAGTCTCCTCCAAAGTTCAAGCCTGACTTTTGGCGTTCTTCGTATGAGGCTCTCACTGGCATCCCGAACGCCATCTCTGGAAATATGTCAAGCTTCAGACAGAAGCTAGAGGTGTAGGCCCACCTGGGTAAAAGAGGCGGCAGTGGACAAAGCTGGAAACAGGATGCAGCCGCAGGTGTCGGGCCGCCATCTTGGGCAGGCTTAGACTGAGGGGCAGGCCTGATAAGATCAACAAGGCCGTAGCCTCAGGGACCATCAGGTTGTTGGGGGCAGGCTGGGCGCCAGACCAGCGAAGGGCCCCGGAGTGGGTCGACGAGAGATTTCCGAAAAGGCCGGCAGGCCACCACGGGTCTTTGTCTTTTTACGAGGAGCCAAGGGCGAGGCACCCAAGAACTTGCTGACAGAGCTCGACTTCCTCAAGCCGCGAGCCAGGTCCTGGAGCATCAGGTCGTCAGCCAGGACGCCCAGAAACGCGCTGGTGGTGGAACTCAGGATGGTGGCGGCCACCTGCACCGGGCGTCGGGCCGCAAGACTGCCACCGCCAGTGCCATCGGGGTCGGTAGAGCCTCGCAGGCCGGGGTCGCCGAGTAGCCGGCGCAGCGCATACGAGGCGCCGGGCCGCAGGTACTGGTAGGCGCGCCGCCCGCTGTGGTCACGCACGTGCACCTGCGCCCCGAGGCGCACCACCAGCAGCACGGCGGCATCCTCGTGGCCGTGCAGCGCCGCCAGGTGCAGGGGCGTGTAGCCGCCATGCGAGCGCGCGTTCACGTCGACTGGCGCGCCCCCACGCCGCGCGACCTCCACCAGCTGCAGCGCCATCTCGCGGTCGCCGCTCTTGGCGGCCCAATGTAGGGCCGTGAAGCCAGACATGAAGTCCCGTTTGGCCGCCAGGCCGCTGTCCCGCAGCAGCAGCCCGTGCAGCTGAGGGGTCCAGCGGCCACCTGCCGCCCGCACTAGCCACTCGTGCTCGGCGGGCTCCAGGGGCACGGCGGACGGCGGCGGCGCGGCGGGCACCTCCTCGGTGTCGGGGCTCAGCAGGCGCGGGCCGGCGCGCGACAGGCGCCTCAGGTGCGGGGAGCGGCCAGGGCCCAGGCTGAGGCCCAGGCCGGACTCCTCTACGGAAAGCCGCCGTAGCAGCAGCGGGGAGCTTCGCGGGCTCGGCTCCTCCGACAACTGCCTGCGCAGGCCCTGCTCCTCCGCCCGGATCCGGAGCGCGGCGGGGCCCGGGACGCAGCGCACCGGCAGCATGCAGGGCTTCGGCGGCGGCGCGGCGCGCGGAGGGGGTGGCGGGGGCTCTTTCGTCGCCCCAGGCTCAGGTTCCGGATCTGGCGGCTCGGCGTGGGGTAAGGCCTCCTCCGATGGTGCCCTAGACGGTGGGGCCACGTCTGCAGAGACTCCATCGGAGGGCTGGGTTAGCTCAAAGGCTGGAATCTCGCGGTCGGAGGGCCCCCCCGACTGCTGGACCAGGTCTAACAGCAGCTCCCCGGTTGGCTGAGTGGGCTCAGAGGCCGGAGGCCCGGGGGTGTCCTGGGGCTCTGATGGCGGGGCCGGGTCCTCAGGTGGTTCCACCGACTGATGCGCCGAGGCCAAGGATGGAGCCCCCGAGGCAGCGGTTTCCCCCTCTGAGACGCAAGTGATCTTCGACGGAGGGGCTGGTGCCCCGGGGGTGCTGGGCGGCACGCAGGGCGGCAGGGGCTCTGCTCCCTCCCGGGCCCGCGGCTTCTTCCTCAGCACCACGAACTTGACGCCGTCGAACTCCTTCACCACGGCCACGTCGTTCACGAACTGCTTGAAGCGGTCCCTGCGGGCAGCGCGGCCGCGCGGGTCGCCCGCATCCAGCAGCGGCTTGAAGCGGCTCACCAGCTCCGAGTTGCGCACCTTCCCGCCCTGCTCCTGCAGAAAGCCCAGCACCGCCGCCTGGCTCACCCCGGCGGCCGCAGCGGCAGCGGCCGCGGCCAGCGCCATGGTCAGTGCCCTCCGCAGGGGAGCGGGAGCCGCCCCCTCCCGCCGGTTCGCGGCTGCTGGGGCCGGTGGACGTCGCAGCAGCCCCTGGGACGCGCCGGAGGAGGGTTCTGGGAGTCACGTCCGCCTCGGTCCTGCTCACCTGATCGTTTTCACCGAGGCCAGATAGGCGTGTCCCCGGAGCTGGACCTCGGTCACGCCCACGCTACGGGGCCGAGGTGTCTCCAGGAGGAAGGCGCCGGGGGCCGCGGCGTACACCCACCGCCACCGCCCCGCCGGGCCCCCAGTCTTCGGGGTAGGTTTCTGCTCGTATGTTCTGTCCAATGGGCGCCGGGCTCCATCCTCCGCGCGCGGTGCTCGCCTTACAGGTGACTGCAGCCACCACCGCCGCGGAGGGAGCGAGGGAGTGGAAACTCTCCACCCCCCTCTAATCCGGGAATTAAAGGCGCAGTGCCGCGCTTCAGCGCGGCTCCGAGTTGCTAGGTGGGCGTGTTCCCCGGGGATGCCGCGGTCGACCGGCGAGGCAAGGATTTTTATTCCTTTAAGAAATATTTAACCACCACAAAATACTGGGCAGTTATTTTAAAATAATAAATAAATAATAAAGCAATTTGTTTCAAGACCATCAATAGCTCTCCAATCGTCTATTGCGTTTCATGCAGGAAAACAGCTTCATGCAATTTGCAGCAAAGACAATTCGCTGTGCGTGGCAATGTGTGTTACCCCAGGTTTAGAAGAGACGTTTAAAAAAATATCTCATGATAAATTAATACATTTTCACATCGAATTTTGGGACTAAAACCACAGGAAAAACAAAGGAAGAAAAATGTCACTTGAAATCACTTAATATTGGGAAATATTTTCTTCTCCCCTCCCCATACACATATGTATATATGTTTATGCTTTAAAATAAGAAAGCAAAATTGGAATCATGCTGTTTTAAAAACTTCTTTTAATCCACAAATATTTGTTCACCATCTAGTTTGTGCCAGGACCTTTTCAGGCTGTGGTACGTCAGTTAGCAAGACAAATAAAAACCCGTAATCTAGTGGAGCTCACATGGGTGGGGGCAGAGGGAACAGGAGTAAAATGGTGAATCTGAAAACTGTATAATATGCTAGATAAGTACGATGGAAAAAATAGAGCAGGATAAAACAGAGGAGGGCAGGTTGCAATTTTGAACCCTGTGTTCAGGGTAGGACTGGTGAAGGTTGCAATTAAGCAAGGACTTGAAGAGATCAGGAAGTTAGGTAGCCAGGTGGAGGAAGAAGCTTTTTCTGGGAAGGGAACTGCCAGGGCAAAGGTGAGATCAATTTCTTCATTTACTGTTACAATACTTACTAATGTATAACCAGAGGCACCATATTGTAGTAGTTAAAGAGAGCAAGACTCAAGTCAAAATTCCTAGCTCTTGAAGCCTGACTCTACCCTAGGCTACCTGCTTGACCTCTCTGTGCTTCAGTTTTCCTATCTGTAAGGGAGGGATGATAATAATAGGACTTATCTCATCAGGTTGTTGTGAGGATTAAGTGAGAAAATAAACACAAGACATTTAGAACAATGGTTGGCCCACAGAAAACATTCAAATTATTATTAGTAGTATAGCCACTACTATTATTATTACTTATTGAAGAGGAAAAGAGAACATAAAATGTGAAGGGTCCCCCTTTCTCCAGCCCCATTCCGCAGATGTAATTTCTGTCTTCAGTCTTGTTTCCAGAATGCATATGATTTAATCTTCTTTTTTCTCTTACTTTATATTGTGAACATTTTCCCCCATGACAATAACTATTTTTTAAAAAAATATATGATTTATCATGATAGCATCAAATAAACATAGTTTTACACTTTTTTTCTTATAGTTGGTAGTCTATATTGTTTCTACTTTTTAATTCCTTGGAATGGTGCTGCTTATGTATAAAACTTTGTCCACACTTCTGATTAATTCCTTAGGACAGAATCCTACAAGCAGAACTTCTAGGTCAAAGGGAATTAATTATTTTTAAGACTTGAAACTTATTGTAAGTTGTTTTCCAGAGAAGTTATAGCCCCATGGAAATACCTTGTCTTTCCCTAATGGGCATTGAGTAATATCTTTTGTTAATTGGAGAGGCAAAAAAAAAATTGTATCTCACTCTAATTTCCATTTATTTTATTACTAATGAAGTTAAACACTTTCCCTCATTTATTATCTATCTGGATTTGTTCTTTCGTGAATTGCCTTTTTCCCTTTTACTCATTTATTAATATTTTCTTGTTGATATGTAGCTAATAACTCTTTATTATATATGTTATAAATATTTTCCCAGTTTATTTTTATTTATTTATTTATTTTTAAAGATTTTATTTTTTTTCCTTTTTCTCCCCAAAGCCCCCCGGTACATAGTTGTGTATTCTTCGTTGTGGGTTCCTCTAGTTGTGGCATGTGGGACGCTGCCTCAGCGTGGTCTGACGAGCAGTGCCATGTCCGCGCCCAGGATTCGAACCGACGAAACACTGGGCCACCTGCAGCGGAGCGCGCGAACTTAACCACTCGGCCACGGGGCCAGCCCCAATATTTTCCCAGTTTATTTGCCTTTTAATTTTGTTTTCAGATGATACTTTCATTTCTAGACCACTAGTTTTTAATTGTAAATATTGTATCCTTTTGCTTAAGAATGTTAAGTGCAAAGTAAGAAGGTATATCTCCTATTTAAAGGAGAACTTTTAGGATCAATTTACCCTACAGTATTAAGCAATCTACAGTGTAGATGGAGTGCCCTTGGAAGAAGTCTTTGTGTTTCTAATGTACAATGATAACTGTAATCAGCTATCATTTCTGTCTAAATATTACCCCTTCTTTAAACCCGGCTCAAATCCCATCCCTGTAAATTCTTCTGCAGCTGCCCCAGGTGTGTCATCCTCTTCACTTCTGTAATGTATTTCATTAACATCTATTGCCCATCTTTGGGTGCAAGGCAGTGAGCGAGGTATTCTGGGAAGGAGACACAACCCACCTTTGAAGAGTTTGCCACTTAGTGGAGAAGAGAAAAACACAATTAATTATGCTACACATCCAAATGAAATGAATGCTCCATGCACTTATCGGCGGGTAGATTCTGAGAGGGGCACCTGAGGAAGTCTTCAAGAGGCAGGCTGTGAGAACAGGATAGGCGAGTGCTTGGAAGTTGGACTCTGAAGACCTAATTCAGGGTAAACAGTGTCTAGTGTGTTTTCAGTTTAGGGTGTGTGTCAGAGATAGGGGTCACAGATGGAGGACCTTAAATGCTAGTTAGGACTTTATCCTGTTTGCAGTAGAATGCTGTTGAAAGCTTTCTTTTTTCTTTTTAAAAAGTAGCTTTAATTATTTTCTGATTATAAAATTAATAATGATGTTTTCCCAATTCTCAATAGTTTTCAAAATATAAAAAGAACAAATCACATGAAAGAAATATAAAAAGAACCACTCAATATTTTTTGGTTTATTCTGTGAGGAAGTTTTCTATATACCTCTATAGATATATACACAGCCATATATACCATTCTGTACAGATAGAATTAGACCATATGTTGTTTCATAACCCATGCTGCTTTACTGCCTGCTGTAACCGATGCTGGTGTGGTGAATGGACGGAGGAGGGGGCTCTGGATGAAGTGAGGCAGGGCCTGTGAGAGATGGTGAGGGTCATAGAGTGAGGGCAGTGGGAGCAGAAAGACAGGGATGGATGCCAAAGATGTTTCAGAAGCAGAACTTGCATTATCTTGCCTGTTTTCATTTTTAAAGTCACATTCCCTTCACTGGGATTTTCATTTCAATAGCTACTTTTTACATTTTATTTTCTCAGCTTTTCAATGACAAATTGCTGAGTCCCTTGGAAAAATCATTTCCATGATCTCATAGGTGGTGGAGCATCAATCACCTTGGAATTTTGTTACTGCTCCATCTCTTCAAGGAGAAGATTCCTCCTTTAAAGATCATTATTGATTTATGTGGTTTGGACTCTTTCTGATTATGATCACTAAGAATAGACAGGGATTAAATACTGATTGAAAAGGAGTTGCTGGTATGAGCAAAGTTTATTGACAGTGCTTAACAGGCTTCAGGCTCTGAGCTATAGAAAGAAATGTGCCCAAGGTCACAGTTAATAATTGGCTGAGTCCAAACTTGAACCGTAGGCTGTCTGATTCCGAAGCTAGTGCTCATTTACCATGCAAAATTAGATCACCAATTACTTAAAATTGATGTTCTGATTGTTTAATAAATACATAGAAAAACTCTAATAAAAATATAGCTTAAACCTTTATACTTGTACATCTGAACAGACTCTGCGTTAATATTTTAAGTGATTAGTTTATAGTTTGAGCAAACATCAGATGGAAAATGCCAATGATATCCAGTTCCCCAGGCTGCTTTTAAATTTTAGTGCCCTGCTGCCAAGTGAGGCCATTGAATCAATTCTTTCAGTGACCCAGAAGTTTGCCCATAAGCATTAGGAAAATCAAATATAAAATGTATATATATAGCAAGGGTAAAATTCTACAACGTGTCTTGAACATGAGAGAAAGCAATAGGAAGGCCATTTGTTCCTATCTCAGTAACTTAAATTTGGAGTAGGTCAGGGTAGAAGGCCTTTTGTATTTTTTAAAGCCACATTATTAAGTAAATATAAAATTAAAAACCCTCCATAATCTGTATTACGTTGTGTCGTGTCATGTTATGTCATGTTATATTGCATTGCCTATTCCAACTCACATTACTCTCTGGACCCCATGCCTGAGCCTGACAGAGAGCCGTAGTGGGTGCTTTATGTTTGTGACTGTCTTGTCCCTCTCATGGTGGCATTAATTGGCCCCTTCCATTAGGCTCGGTCCACTGCAGTCTGCCTTCTCTGTCCCTTGGTGTCTCACCAAGGCATTGTCGTCAGTAAAGAAGAGGAGTGTCTGGGGCCCCATTAGGCTGGAGTTCCAGGGACATGAGGGGGATGGGCTGCCCACAGAGGCAGATTCCTCAGACGTGCTTGGTTGCTTGGTAGGGAACCAGTACGCCACTTCACGGAGACATCGAAAGCTGTGTCCTGGCTAGGGGAATCACAAGCAGGGGTTGCCCTTTGCTACCTTCAGTCATCCCTTCGTGGCCTATTTTATGCTCACAGATGAGTTTTGACTTAAAAGATTCTCCCCCTGCCCCTCCGAGGGATATTTTGGGGCTCCATTTTCCTTTCACCTGAGTCAGGGTCTAAATTAGGAGAGTTTGGTTTGAGAGGCCTGCAAAGTGCTATTTTAACCATTTCCTTAATTGTAAAGTGAAGTCCCTGCTTGGGTCAAGGTGGACGAATCAGCAACTCAGAGGCCAGACTTCCGTTCCGTTATTCAGATGGGCTTGGAGATGACAGCACCAACTATTTGGTAATGTCAAATCCAGCAAGAGCATCTGGCTTTAAAGATGGATAGGTAGAAATAGCCCAACTCTTCCTTAAACTCTTGTTATACTGGTATACCATGTTTAACTTGCCTTCCATTTAGCAAGGTGGGTAAAGGGAGAAAGAATCTTTACACATCAACTTATCCAGCTTTCTAGTCAATGGTTCTAAGAGCTCATTAGCAGAGAACTCAAGATAAAATAACTTAAAGTTAGTTATACTAAAAGAATGAAAGTTGTATGTTGACTGAGACCCTCCCTTCTAGAGGGACTGTTGGGGGAGGAGTCAAGCTGAGGTCTGTGTAGTTGTGGGAGCGGAATGAGGAGGGAGGCGAGGTGGGCAGGCAGCCAAAGGGCTAATTCCAAGTCCTCAGGAGATCTTCTTGTTTGCCACTTTGAGACTATCAGCTAAGTAAATATTGAACAGTTTCATTAATAGCCCTCAGAGTAATAATTTCTGACATTGAACAATGAGCAAGAAACAGGAAGATGAACTCTGCCTCTGAGACTGTGGCCTGGGGAGAAGTCATTAACAGCACTGGTTTGATTCATCTGAGTAAGCACCAGTGAAACACTAGCAATGCTAAGTGAAAACAAAGATGATAGAGGTCTCCTCTCAGCTCCCTATTCCCAAGATGGCTCAGGCTCCCAGAAGCAAGATGCTGTGTATTCATCAGTTGGGATATAACTTCAAATGTTCAGTAAGTATCGATAATGATGAAATGGCAACAATTGTCACATAATAGTGACTTTCATTGCTTTGATTTTTCTTTTTCAGAATGGGGTCAGAGGGCACTATCATCAATAACTATTCAATAGTTATTCAATATGTACCATGACTATTGATAATGATAAAACTAACGATTTGTCATATGATTTTGACTTATCATGTTAATTATTGCTTTTCAAAATGGGGTCAGTTTACTGTCTACATACTCGACTCTCACTTTGGGGTGAGAGTCAGTAAACTACTTGGATATGTTACAATATGTTAACGTCATTCAAGGGTCCCATAATTTCAGAAGCTATGAGTGGGGCCATGCAGAGGGCTGCTTTTTTCTGGACTTTTCTGAATGTAAACTTGTGGTTACCTTCTCAGATGTTGATTGAATAGAGGGAAGCAATAGCATAGTTAGCAACACAAACATCTACACTAACCCTACCAGACTTCAGTTCCAGATAGAATGACTGGAGCAAGAGCAAGGAACAAAAATACAGAGGTGCTTGGGGCGCTCAGCAAGAGGAAAGGCTCTGCTTGCCCATCCAGTCTCTAAAACACACACTACTGAGGGTTTCTCTTTTAGTGGAAAGAGACTAGAGCTGAAGCTCGGCTCTTCCTGCATGGCACCGTGTTCCTTCCTCTCTTCTTCCTTCTCCAGTCATTCTCTTCTTTAGCAATGATGATAGAATTTCCTGGGCAAAATAATCCTTTCTTTTTTAACTGGAAAATTCTGGCAAAATGTCACAATGTTCTAATGTCCTCAGAGCTCAACATACTGGGCCTTAGAAACTTTCCAGGAGAGAGACAATACGACCACAGTCCGCACAGAGCCTTCTGTTTGGCTGTGACAGTGAAGACAAAAACAATCATGTTTATGTGGTTGGTTAGGATTGGGCTTTTCTGCTGCTGCTCCTTTGTGGTAGTTTTTCACTATTCAGTCTAAATTTTTAAAGAACATTTTTTATGTCTCCATTAAGAGAAATTGTTTATGTCTCAAAGTTAACAAATCCTGTGTCCTATTTTCATTTTCTCTTCAGAAGGTGTAGTAGGTTGAATGGTGGCTCCCCAAAAGATATGTCTATGTCCCAGAACCTGTGAATGTGACCTTATTTGGAAAAAGGATCTTTGCTGATCTAATAAAATTAAGGATCTCAAGATGAGAACATCTTGGATTATCCATGTGGATGCTAAATCCAATGACAAGTGTCCTTAAAAGAGGAAGAAGAAGATAAGACACAGAAGAGGAGAAGGCCGTGTAAAGACAGAGGCAGAGACTGGAGCAACGCAGCCAAGGAAGCCAAAGAGCGCCTGGAGCCGCAGAAGCTGCAAGAGGCAAGGAAGGCTTCTCTCCTAGAGCCTTCAGAAGACAGCAGCCTGCTGACACCTTGATTTTGGACTTCTGGTCTCCAGAACTGCGGGAGAACAAATTTCTGTTGTTTTAAGCTACCCAGTTTGTGGTAATTTGTTACGGCAGACACAGAAAACTAATATAGCAGTTTAGGAGGAAATGGGAAATTTACCCAATTCTTGCTGAACTGGAAGATTCCATCCTGAAAGGGCTTTCCTTGGTCCTTAGGCCTCAGATGACCCAGGGCTGTGAAGAGATCTGGCTGAGGCATGTCTCAGCTCAAACCCATGGTGTGTCTGCATGTTGAAGGGTCCTGATGTGTAGATCAAATTTGGGGAGCAAAAATTCCCCGATGGTGTAAAGATATCCAGACGCCAAGACAGGTTCCTCATTCTAGGAGGTATTTTATGTGATGAGATGACAGGCCGGCAGAATATTTTCACTCTGCTTGGGAGGGGTGTTTCTTGTTAGTTCATTTGCTGAACTCCTAGTCCCTGTCTCCTCCTTCACCCATGACAGACTTTCATGTTCCAAGAATCCCACCACCACACCACCTTGCACTGCCTGCATCCCTCCAGAATCACCTGTAACATGGCATTCCAGGTAGTCATCACCAAGCTGAGAGAGTTGACAAACAAGATGAAATATCTTCGTCCTTCTAGTATGAAGGATAATAAGTGACAGTTCCTATCCTCTATAAAATAGTTGCCTGATGGGGAGGCTAGACATATAAACAGAGGTCTGTGGGAGGATGTGCTCAGGGCTAGACAGAGATCCGTTAGCTTGCTGGGGCACCCAGAGGAGGGAGCACTTCTCCTTGGAAGAATCTGAGAGCTTTCTGAGAAGACAAGGTATTTGAGCCAAGTAATGACCAGGCATTCTGCAGGCTGAGAAGGGAAAGGAAAGCTTTTCAGCAGAGGCATCAGCAGAAGCAAAGGCAATAATACGTTCGTGGAACAACAAAAAGCTCAGGGGTGAGGATGGCGGGGAGGTGAGTGAGTGCAGAAACAGGTTGGAGGGGGTGGTTAGTGCCAGACTATTAAGGGCCTCACACATCCTCAATGACTCAAACTGAATGTGTCCAAACTGAGCTGGTTATCTTCTTCCTGAATCCTCCTGTCCCTCCCACAGGGTTCTCCAGCTCACAAAAGGGACCATCACCCACTCAGCTGGCAGGGACCTGGGCATGGGGCATGATTCTTCCTCACCCTCTTTAGCACCTCTTGAATCCATCCAGCTCTCTCCACGCCTGTGTCAGGCCATCGTCATCTCCAGCCTGGCCATCTGCGATGGTCCTCCACCCCAGCCCGCCCCCACCTCCTCGCACCCAGTCTCCTTGCTCCCTTGTGCCTTGTGTCCACTCCATTCTCTACATGTAGGCCAGAATGGTACATTTACAACACCGATCTCATCACTTGGCTGTCTGTGTAAAACTGTATTTTAAGAGGCTCACGAGACCCTCCATGATACAGCTTCTGATCAAAGCAGCACATGCACATGAGCTTATAATGGAAAGCATAGTGCTCTGATACACCGTTCCCCACCCTCAGGCTTTCTCCCTACAGAACCTCTTTTGGCCAGTTCTGAGTTTTGGTACTTCTGGTGGTCACTCCCACATCCGCAAATATTGTGCTTCTACTGAAGTTTCTTGATTTAAAATCTCGAATATCCTAGTACAGTAAATAAGGGTTTAGTTGACTTCTATTACCTTTTGTCTCACTTCTCCATCACCAGACTATTCCTAGTTTCTCCTCAGGTCTGTTCTGAAACTTCAAAAATATACTTAAACCTTAATTTCTTGTTTCCTGAATCTTGAACAGATTTACCACTAGCTTACGACTTTGTAAGGTGGGAACATTAGAGCTCCCAGCCTACCATCCCCTTTCCATGCCCCGACATTCCTTTCCTTATACAGTATACAATTTGATGACGTTTATATTCCATTTAACCATAGTGAACTCTTCCATAAATTCTTTCCAAGTTGATTTGAAAGGCAAAAAAATTCTGACTTTATAATAACCACTAAAAACTGCTCACTGCACCTCCTCTCTGTGCTGTGTTTCCGTTTGCTTCGTACTTGACTGCTGCCTTTCTTGTCTACCTTTTTGTTTTTCTGGGAGTGTAAGTATAATTGCCTTTCTTTTCTTTCTTTTTGCATTCTATGAATTTCCCAAGCCATCAGTCATACTATCTATTCTACTGAATCCCTGCGCCCAAACCCTGACCTTTCTCCAAGAGCCCTCAGGTCGGCCTGGCCTGGTGGCTGTCCAGGCTTGCTGCCCAGCTCCCAGCTCTCATCCTGGGACTTCCCGTAATTGCTCTCCTGGGTTGGATGCACAGTTCGTGAATGTCATATCTTTTTCTTTCTCTCAGCAACTGCTGAAGCATGCTATCAAGTAACTTCTTAAGAAAAGATGCTTAGGGAGTAATTTTTTATTTGTTACTTTTTTGTTATGGAAAACTTCACATATAAAAGGAAAGGAAATGATATAATGAACCCTCATATACCCATTAACCAGCCCCAATAATTATCAACTCATGGCCAGCCTTATTGCACCTACACTCCTAGCCATTTCTCACCACTTCCAGACTATTTTGAAGCAAATTCCAGATATCATATAACCAGTAAATATTTAAGTATGTATCTCAAAAAGGTAAGGGCTCTTTTTAAGAAACGTAATCACTATACCATTAACACACCTAAAAATTAAATATAATTTCTCAGTATCATCAAATAACCAGTCAGTATTCACATTTCCCTGATGTATAGTAATGTTTGCTTGTTTGAATCCAGTCCAATTGCAGTTATTCAATCTGTCTCTTGAACCTTTTCTAGTCTGTGGTTCCTCCATCTCTTTTTTCTCTTACAATTTATTTGCCGAAAAAGAACGGCTTTTTTGTTTTTGTTTTTCTTGTAAAGTTTCCCACAATCTGGATTTTGCTGATTGCATTCCTGCTGTGACATTCGCCATAGTCCTTTATCTCCTGTACTTCCTGTGAATTAGTAATTAAATTGAGAATCTTGATCAGATTTCAGTGTGATTATTTTGGGGGCACCTTCATAGGTGGTATTGCGTGCTTCCAAAAGGAGACACATCGTGTCTACTTGTCTCTCTGATGATGTGAGCAGCCATTGGTGATCCTTGCCTAGATGCATTATGTCATTGGGGATTAAAACATGGTGATATTCTATCACTCCTTCACTTATTAGCTGGAAGACTTCTATGTTAGGGAGAAATTTCCCTTTTACTATTTAGTTACCTTGAATTTCCTTGGGAAAGGTCAGGCAAAGTCACCCCCCCCCTTTTTTTTTTTTTTTACCATTTTTCAAAATAATGAGTTCCTAGCATCTTCCAAAGGCAACCTGTGAGCTTTTAAAATTTTACTCATGAATTTAAGCATATTTGATGTGTTTCAGTTCATTACGGTTATCATCCTTAGTGACACTCACCTCATCCCTTCTTTTGCCAGTGGAAACTTTGTGCAGTTGGCTCCTGAGCCTCTTGCCTTCACTCTTCCTTGATATCTGAAATGATAAGATGTTTCGCTTTCCTCTTGTGTATTTCCTATCCTAGACATGGAATAAACTATTATTTATTTATTGAGGTAACATTGATTTATAACATTGTATGAATTTCAGGTATACATCATTATAGTTCACCTTGTGTATAAATTACATTGTATTCTCCACCAAAAGTCTGGTTGCCATCTGTCACTGTACAAATATGCTCCTTTACCCCTTTTGCCCTCCCCCCACCCTACTTTTCCTCTGGTAACCACCAATCTGTTCTTTGTATCTATGAGTTAGTTTATCTTCCACATATGAGTGAAATCATATGGTATTTGTCTTTCTCCCTCTGACTTACTTCGCCTAGTATAAAACCTTCAAGGTCTATCTGTGTTGTCACAAATGGCAAGATTTCATCTTTTTTATGGCTGAGCAGTATTCCATTGTATATATATACCACATCTTCTTTATCCGTTCATCCATCGATGAGCACTTAGGTTGTTCCCAAGTTTTGGCTATTGTGATTAATGCTGCAATGAACATAGGGTTGCAAATATCTTTTCAAATTAGTGTTTTCATGTTCTTTGGATAAATACCCAGAAGTGGAATAGCAGGATCATATGGTAGTTCTATTTTGAAATTTTTGAGAAATCTCCATACTGTTTTCCATACTGGCTGTACCAATTTACATTCCCACCAGCAGTGTATGAGGGTTCCCTTTTCTTCACATCCTCTCTTCCTTTTTTTTTCTTCTTCTTCTCCTCACTGAAGCCCCCCCAGTACATAGTTCTATATTTTAGTTGTAGGTCCTTCTGGCTCTGCTGTGTGCAATGCTGCCTCAGCATGGCTTGATGAACAATGCTAGGTCTGCGCCCAGGATCTGAACAGGCAAAACCCTGAGCTGCTGAAGCTGAGCGTGCGAACTTAACCACTCAGCCATGGGGCCCACCCCTACTTGTTATTTCTTGTGTTTTTAATGATAGCCATTCTGATGAGAGTGAGATGATATTTTGTGTTTTTGATTTGCATTTCCCTAATAATTAGTGATGTTGAATATCTTTTCACATGCCTGTTGCCCATCTGTATATCTTCTTTGGAAGAGCGTGTGTTTAGATCCTCTGCCCATTAAAAAAAATTTTTTTTAATTTATTTTATTTTATTATTTTTGTCTGTGTGTATGAGGAAGACTGGCCCTGAGCTAACAACTTGGTCAATCTTCTTCTTTTTTTTTTTGCTTTTTCTCCCCAAATCCCCCAGTACATAGTTGTATATTTCAGTTGTGAGTCCTTCTAGTTGTGGCATGTGGGACGCTCCCTCAACGTGGCCTGATGAGCGGTGCCAGGTCCGCGCCCAGGATCTGAACCAGTGAAACCCTGGGCCGCTGAAGCGAAGTGTGCAAACTTAACTACTCGGCCACCAGGCCAGCCCCTCTGCCTATTTTTCAATTGGGTTTTTTTTTGCTGCTGTTGAGTTCTTTATATATTTTGGATATTAACCCCTTATCAGATGTATGATATGTAAATATCTTCTCCCAATCAGTAGGTCGTCTTTTTGTTTTGTTTTGTTTCTGCTTTATCTCCCCAAATCCCCCGGTACATAGTTGTATATCTTAGTTGCAGGTCCTTCTAGTTGTGGCATGTGGGACACTGCCTCAACGTGGCCTGACGAGTGGTGTGCCATGTCCATGCCCAGGATCTGAACCAGCGAAACCCTGGGCCGTGGCAGCCGAGCCCGCAAACTTAAGTGCTGGGCCACGGACCGGCCCCATTTTGTTGATGGATTCCTTTGCAATGCAGAAGCTTTTTAGTTTGATGTAGTCCCATTTGTTTATTTTTTCTTTTGTTTTCCTTGCCTGCCAAGACATATTCAAAAAGATACTGCTAAGACTCATGTCAAAGAGCACACTACCTTTGTTTTCCTCTAGGAGTTTTATGATTTTGGGTCTTACATTCAAGTCTTTAACTCATTTTGAGTTAATTTTTGTGTAAGGAATAAACAATTTATCATTGTTACTGGGTTGGTCTTTTTTCTAGACTTTTTAAGTAGACAGAGCTAGAAATGCATTTTTAAAAAGAGAAAATGCATCATGAATTCATACTAAAACTTCTAAATCAAATTGAAGACTAAAGATTTTTACTTATCTCGTGGATCTTATATCTCCTTTCTCCCACACCCAACATGAGGTAAACTTTGCACCTTTTTAAATGTCAAAACATTTCTTCATTCTCCTTTATGGTGAATTGACCGCTTGACTTGGTGTGGAATTCTGGGTTGAAAATAGCTTTCCTGGAAAACTTTGAAGATGTTGCTCTGTTTTCTTCTACCAGTGTTGCTAATGCAAAGTCTAATGCCATTCTAACATTTTTCTTGTATGTGGCCAACTTTTTTTTTTTAAGGGAGATTTTAGGATCTTTTCTTTATCTTTACAATTCTGAAATTTCATATTTCAATGACATGTCTTGATGTGAGTCTTTTTAAATTAACCCTGATCCATACTTGCTTGAGAAGGTGGATGGGGAGAAATAGTCAATATACCAGTGGCCAATTAGCCTCTGGCTTTTATCTCCTCTTCAGATACCTGTTGGCCATGACATCTGTGCTCTCCGAGTCCAGAGCCTAGGAGGGGCATGTCAACAGTGGATGCCACCCCTCTGTGAGAGCTCTGGGCTTCATCCACTTGGCTTCATCCCTTCATCCTTCCACTTTCTGCCTTCTAGAAATTTGTTGAAATCCTTGATCTGCAGATATCTCCTCCTTTTCTTTTCTGTACTATAGAAGAAATGAATATACTTTAAAAATTTCCTTACAATTGTTGTGATGGGATCTTGGAAAGAGAGGAGCTAAACATGATCTGGGACTCTCAGCCTTGTCCCTCAGTACTCTTTCAGTGACATTTAGCTCTTCTCAGTTCCTAGAATGGGTCTCACTTCCTCTAAATTCTGGTGCTTTGACTGGGAATATTTCTCCCTCCCCACCTCCGCCCACACAGACTTTGTGCCTGGTTAACTCCCACTTGTCTTCCAGTCTGTGTCCCTTCCTTGAGGTCGTCTCCTCTGATCTTCCTCTAGGTCAGGTCCCCCCTTATTGGTGCTCCCCTCACATTCTATACTTTCCCCATCACCACACGTCTCCATCTACTGCCATTACTTGTTCAGTGCTTGTCTTCAGACCCTGAGCCCCTTGAAGGTAGGATCTCACCTGCCTTGTTCAGAGTTATACTCCTGCTTCACAGAAGTTCTCTGTGGGCAGCCAGGAGTCAACGCGTGGCCAACGTGGCTTCTAGGAAGCTACCTGGTGGCAATGTGGGTGATGAGCTGGAGAGAGCCATGTGAGGGAGACAAATGAGAAAGTTATTGCTGGATTCCACAGGAGATGAAAAGCCCTGAACTAGGGTGGAGGCAGGAGGCTGGAGAGCCTGGTTGAGGACAAGTTTATGAGGCCTCAATCAGGATTTGGTGACCTTTCATATAGAGATGAGGGAAAGTGAGTCTTCAAAGATGATTTCACAGTTTCTATCCTGTGAGGGGAGGAAAATAGTGGTGCTGTTTGCTGAGACAGGAAGTTTAAAGAAGGGGAAGGAGCAAGTTGAGTTTGGACAAGAATTTTTCAAGTTAAGAGGGGTTTGTGGGCCACGTGGGAAATAGCTGCAAATGAAGATTTGCAGCTACTGCAAATGGAGCTCAAGAGAGACATCTGGGCTGGAGCGATGGGAGTCATGAGCCTCTAGAGGGTGGATGACCTGAGGGTGTGGGTGAGCCCACGTAGGAGAAGATGTAGAAGAGCAGGACGGAGCAGGTAGAATCTCGGTCCTGAAGGGGCAGGTGAAGGAACAACCCACGGAGGGTAAGAGGATGGACCGGACAGAGAGGCAGGAAAGCCAAGGGGAGAAAGAGTTTCAAGAAATAAGGACATAGGGAAATGGCTAAATTGTGGCACGGCCATCCCCTTGGAACATGAATGAAGAGCTGAAGGTACTGACAAGGAGCAAAGTACATGCAGGATATTTGCTAAATGAACCCAGGAACTTTATTCGTTCAACTAATGTTTACTGAGGACCTTCTAAGTGTCCAGGCACTGAAGATTCATTAGTGAGCCAAACAGCCAAAAATCCCTGTCCTCGTGGAGCTTACACTATAGAGGAGAAGGCAGAAAACAAATAAGAAAAATGGAAGACACAGTATGTTAGAAGGTGGCAAGTGCCAAGGAGAAAAAAATAAAGCAGGTGAGGGGGGATGGGAAATGTAGGGAGGGTTGCGATTTCATGTAGGGTGGCCAGAGGAGGCCTCACTGAGAAGGTGACTTTTGAGGCCAGCCCGGTGGAGTAGTGGTTAAGTTTGTGCGCTCTGCTTCAGTGACCTGGGGTTCACAGGTTCAGATCCCAGGCACAGACATAGCACTGCTCATCGAGCCACACTGTAGCAGCATCCCACATAAAATAGAGGAAGATTGGCACAGCTGTTAGCTCAGCAACAATCTTCCTCACAAAAAAATAAAAAGAGAAAAAAATCAAAGAGTGAGAAAGCTAGCCATGTGGATCTCTGGGGAAGAAGCATGCCAGGTAGGGAAAGGAAAGAGTTACGAGTGCTCCAGGGGTAGCAAGGAGTCCAGGGGGGTTGGAGCAGAGAGTGCAAGAGAAGAAGTCAGAGAAGCAATGAGATGCTCATATCAGGTACAACCCTGCAGGCCATGATAAGGACTGAGGCTTTTATTCTGAGGAAGGAGGGAGCCATTGCAAGTTTAGGAGCGTGGTAGTGATAGGATCTAACTTGTGCTTCAACAGAATCACTCACCCAGCAAGAGAACTGGCATTGAGAGAATTGGCATTGAAAGTTCTTGCTTTGAAGCCCCAAGGCAACGATAGATAAAGCATAGAAGGAGAAAATTCAGAAGTCGGAGGTACAGTCAAACAAGATAAACATTTCCGTGGACCAGAAACAGAACGTAAACCCAGAGACTCCAGCCACAGGTCTGATGGGTCTGCAGTCCAGATGCAGTGGATAGACCCAGGAGCTGGGCTCTTGTGAAGTGTGAAGGGCCAAAAATACTCCTTATAAGGTAGGCGACTAGAGTCAGGCTCACTGAGGGAAATCAAGTGCTGGATGGAACTTGTAGAATGAGGTGTATAGTTTCTCATGTTTGCTTAAAAAAAAGAAATCCACACTCTAAATGTGCATGAATTCTAGTTTTGTTTATGCCTGGACAGATATCTGGAAAGACATGCGTCAACCCAGCGAGTGGAGTGGGGGGGGGTTTCCCACTCTTTCCTTTTTATGTACTTCTGATATATTTGGCTCTTTTTCTCAATGAGCATGTACAATACAACAGAGAAAATAACAGGAGCTTAGTGCAGTGTGGGCGCAGTAGGATCAGAATTGAAAAGAAGCCTCTGGGTTTGGCCATTAAGAGGTCACTGGTGACATCAGCAAGAATAGTTTCCATGGAGTTATGGAGACAAAAGACAGATGACAAAAGACACAAGACACCTGAGTGAGTTGAAACATAGACTGCTCTTTCAAGGAGTTGGACAGGAAAGGGAAGGAGAGAGATAAGAAGGGGACATGAGGGGGCAGGGGTCAAGGCAAGGCTTTTTTAGATGGACGAGACTTGAGGGTGTGGCCTGATAAGAGAGAAGGAGTTGGGGGGCGGGGGAGAGACTTAAGATGTGGGAAGAGGAAGTACTAACTAACTTTGTAAAAGGGAATGCCTGGGGAAGAGTCTGAGCGCTACTTTCCTGGAGCCCAGAGGGAAGGTGGTCCAGGCAGTGCCGCTGGACACAAGCGCTGGGCTGGGTGAGTGGTGAACAGTGGGCTTGAGGGTAAAGGCTTTGGAAGCTGGCCCATGCCTGGCAGCTTTAGTTAGTGTGTAGCCTGTTTGCCCCCATGTCTAGCCTGTCTGTATTTCTCTGACTGTCCACCATACTGTGAGAGCAAGAGCCACACCTGATTTATCCCCATGGCTCCAGCACACAGTAGGCATTGAGTTAATGTTTGTTGACTGAATGAATAGATTTTCTTTGTAAAAATGAGGTCAAGGCTTCGGCTGAGTGTGAGGGGGGATGGCCTGGGGGAGAGTGATTAATATTAGGAGCAGCTGCCGTGGGGAATGGGCCAGGGTGGTGACTAGGTACAAGGGCAGGATTTCTAAGCGACTCTGGGAGGTCTGCTGAGCATGCAACCATCAGTAGGTAGTGCTGTCAGGCAGCAGGACTGGTGATACTTTTTTTTTCTCATGCAACTCCAGGCAGTGCAGGAGCATGCTGAGAAAGCAGATGGTTTTTTTGTAATGTGAGTTGACCTGCTGTCATTCTCTCAGTGGAGGCCTGGGAGAGTTATTGTAGCTCCCCAAGGCCCTGGCTTCATTCCTAGAGAGCGTTTTTGCCTTGGGTGGGTTCATCCTTTGTGTTTGTAGCTGCTGTGTCCAGAGCAAATTAGTGTGCAAGCCTCAGCCCAAATGTCATCCTCAGGGAAGCCTTCTCCTTCCCTCTCTGTCCTCGAATCCTCCTCTGGATCCCTGGCAGGGCGTACCATGAGTCCCACTAGGAAGCCTGGGCTTGGGGTGCAGTATCTGCCAGGGCAGAGCACGCACTGGGAAGCTGAGAGCCAGCTTGAGCCATGGGGTATCCACCAGCAGGATACTGCCAAGCCCAGGAGAGCAGGAATGATGGTTCTGGAGGCCAATAGAAAACCAAAGTACAGGTCACACAGGGCAGGGTGGTGAGCGAGACAGATCCAAGGGGGAACAAGGTGGAGGGTGGCAGTAGGAGACTAGAGCAGGTTGCTGGCACAAGGCGGCTCAGGATTTGAGCTTAATAATGCTGGTGCTTGTGCCTTTGTATTTGACTCCCAACACATTTTGCTTTGCTGAGGGCAGGTTCTTAAAGGGGTGGCCAAGTTCTGCCGTACATTATTATAATTAATAATTTTTATGTTTGCTCTCCTGTTGAACTC
Organism: Equus przewalskii; assembly: GCF_037783145.1. Taxonomy (NCBI): domain Eukaryota; kingdom Metazoa; phylum Chordata; class Mammalia; order Perissodactyla; family Equidae; genus Equus; species Equus przewalskii. The sequence goes on from NC_091843.1 coordinate 41,902,547, forward strand.
TGGCAGGCAGTACCCATGCTTTATTACTCTCCTGCTCCTGAGTATGTGCTCAGTAAATCTTTGTTGTATGAATGACTAAATGATCTCAGTGTTCAGTCAGTCCAAGAACTTCTATAATCATAATAGCCTGGGCGAGCAGGATCCTGAGAAGTGAGGAGTTCTTCCTCTCTCCTCCAAGAGGGACTTCACAGATGAGAACAAATTCTAAAGGCCCCGTATCAGCAAGCTGTCAGAAAAATGGACTCTTATCTTAAATGAACTCAGTGTATCTGACCTGGAGTCAGAAGACCAGACTAAGTGAACCCTTGTGACTTTGGACACCTGCCCAACGGCTATTTTCCCCTTCTTTTTTTTTTTAACAGGATTCCAATGTTGTTCAGATAGCAGTGCTCCCAGCCTAGGGGATGAATAATTATTGTTTGTCATGTGGGATATTATCTTGATGTGATGAAGCTTCCAAGTACTCTGTAGGCAAACTGTCCAGAGGTCATGAACAGGGTTCCTAGACCAATTTAAGATGGTCGAATCACCCAGATTAAGGATTCAATATCAAGCTTGCAGTGAGAAACAGGGGAAAGAACTGAGGTTGGTGAACCCACTTAGGGTAAGGTGAATGCAGGGCGGAAGGAGGACACGGCCCGTGTCCCGTGTTCCGGTTCACCTTCTCTCCCTCTCCTCCATCACCCTTCCTGCTGACAGTGTGGTCATGAGAACCAGAGTTGAGATTGAACAAAGGGCTCAGGAAACAGAAGGTGCCTGGAGCCAACACACACTCTATCAAAGAAACACGGAACAAGGACCCCAATTACAGCCACAGCAAATGGATGACCCTATGGGCAGAAAGGGAAGAGCACATGAGGGCCAGATGGGATCCTAATGGGGACTGCCAAGGGGGCTGATTTGGGGATGACAGCTGTCAATCTCGAATTAGCATGATCCTTACCTTATAACTTGGTTTTTTCATCCCTTTCTATCTACAAGTAACACTCTGTGTTCTTGTATCCTTTTTCTCTATTTCAACATCCATATGTTTCATTTATTCCATGTCTAGCACATCTTGCAAGTTACTATCTATACTTAACACATCTTATGAATTTTGCCCATTTCTTGTTTTTCTTGCTTTCTACAGCAGATTTAAATATTCTCAATAATACAGCCAACACATATTACATTAGTCTGAGCCAACCTTTGGCAATTTTGAAACTTCTGTGTGGCCATGTGACTCGTTTCTGGTCAATGAGACCCCAGAGGGAGTTTTTAGGGGGTATCTGAGAAAGATTTTCTTCCTCGAAAAAAGGCAAGACCAGTGCATGGAAGAAGTCCTTTGTCCTCCTTCCTTCCTTCCTATGTCTTTGGCACGAAACAGTGGCTGCTACATAACAAACACTCAACAAACGGTTGGTTGATGAGTGAGCGAACGGTGCTGGTGCCCAGCCTTTTCATCTGTGACTCTGAGATCACGCTTTATCTTCCAACCCAGCTTCATTTCTTTTTTTTTTTAAAAGATTTCATTTTTTTCCTTTTTCTCCCCAAAGCCCCCCGGTACATAGTTGCATATTCTTAGTTGTGGGTCCCTCCAGTTGTGGCATGTGGGACGCTGCCTCAGCGTGGTTTGATGAGCAGTGCCATGTCCCCGCCCAGGATTCGAACCGACGAAACACTGGGCCGCCTGCAGCGGAGCGCGCGAACTTAACCACTCGGCCATGGGGCCAGCCCCCAACCCAGCTTCATTTCTAAGGCCAGGGTTGGGAAGGTGAAAGCAGGATGCTGAAAATGAATCTTGTAACCGTCATTTAATAATAATGTTGTTAACAGCAGCTAACATTTATTGAAAGTTTACTCTGTATCGGAAATGGTTCTAAGCATTTCACATTTAATCCTCACAATAACCACATAAGGTGGAAATTTTGCACATGAGGAAACTGAGGCACAGAATGTAAGGTAACTTACCTGAGGTCACCCAGCTGGCAAGTGGTGGCCCTGGAATTTGAATCTAGACAACTTGAGTTCAGAGTGCACAGAATTAGACACATTGCCATGTGTTGCTGCTGTAACAAATTAGCACACACTTTAAGCAACACAAATTTGTTATCTTATAGTTCTGGAGGTCAGCAGTCCAACACAGTCTTACTGGGCTAAAATTAAGGTGTTGGCAGGGCTGCAGTCCTTCTGCAGGCTGGAGGATAGAACACATTTCCTTGCCTTTTCCAGTTCTAGATGTTGTCTGATTTCCTTGCCTTGTGGCTGCATCACCCTTATCTCTGCTTCCATTGTCACATCTCCTTCTCTGACACTCCTGACTCCCTCATAAGGACTCTTGTGATTACATTGGGCCCATCTGAATAATCCAGGATAATTTCTCCATCTCAAGATCCTTAATTTAATCACATTTGCAAAAATCCCTTTTGCTATGTAAGGTAACATATTCACAGGTTCTGGGAATTAGGTTCAATATCCTGTACTACACCAGGTCCTGGACCAGCAGGCCCCAGGTCCTGCAGCAGCAGTTCTGTTACACACCAAGGAATGAAGGAGTGTCCCCTCAAACCTTTGCCTGCTTTCCTAAAAGCTTCTGACTTGTTTCCTGCTCCCCCTCAAGCCTGCCCTACCCTCCCCAGCACCCCCAAGCAGGGGAGGAATACTCAGTAAGGCAGTCATATAAACCAAACAGGTGTGTTATGGGGCCTTGGACTCTTGCTCATCAGTTCATCTAAATGGGGTTCTAGTTCCCTCTGTTTTCTTTTTTCTTTTTTCTAAAGATTTTATTTTTTCCTTTTTCTCCCCAAAGCCCCCCAGTGAATAGTTGTATATTCTTTGTTGTGGGTCCTTCTAGTTGTGGCATGTGGGACGCTGCCTCAGCGTGGTTTGACAAGCAGTGCCATGTCCGCGCCCAGGATTTGAACCAACGAAACACTGGGCTCCCTGCAGCGGAGTGCGTGAACTTAACCACTCCGCCACTGGGCCAGCCCCTAGTTCCCTCTGTTTTCATTCCTCAGTCAGCTGGCCCCATCCTTATGTGTATGTTTTCTTTACTGCTAATTTAATTTTATTTCTACTTCTAATTCAAGTTAGAGTTTCAGCAACCTTGAATTTGTTCTTCCCATCTCCCTGGCCAACCTTTTGGTTCCAGGTAAACTTTACCTCAGTTCTCTTGACTCAGACTCAATGGTTCCCCTGGATTCCTTCCAGTAGCAGCCTTTTCCAGACCCATTTTATCTGTCAATAAATTCCTCCCAGAGATGTGGTTTTCAGACTTATTTTTGGCTGCAGAAGAACCCTTTGTTGAAACGAAAGCCCAATATATAAAGCAGGTGGAAGGGAGCTGTTAGGAGTGGGGATAGAGCCCCACTAGCTGGGTCCCTTCTCTTCCCCACTCTTCCCCATGGCCACTCTGGGCCCAGTTTGAAAAGTGTCGCTCTGCAGACCCCTCCCACTTAACGTCTTGCCCTGCCCATTTGCTTCTCCTCAGTTAACTGTCTCCTTTCCTAATGGCTTCCTTTAGCGCCTTGGCCAGCACGAAGCATTCTTTCTCTGTCCGCTTCCCTCATGCTCTTTGAAGGTCACATTTTTTCAAAAAAGCAAAACATTTTAACTTCCTCATCTCTGCCTAGCACGTCACCATGTGGGGCTTCCTCTCACCTGCTTGTATCCCAACCGTTTACGGCTGCAGAGATGGAGGCCACGCTGAAAGGGGCTGGCCAGCCAGCTGCACATCACCTGGCCTTTCTGTAATGTGAGCATCTTAAGCCCTCCGCTTACATAGATTGTAGCTCTCTGCTTACTGGACAGTTGCTGTATTTTTTCCAGAGAATTATTTTTGGTCACAACTACCTTGAAGGAGCAGAAATGCTTTCATCTCAGGGAGGCCCAGGTACCAATGTGCCTGTTGGGTGGTGAGGATGGGGGCAGAGCCGTGGGCAGGATCTTCTGACGGGTCATGTGGAGCCACTTGTAAAGTTGGTATCGACCCCTGTACTCGGGCCCTCCAGACCGGGTTTGGAGTGGGGTTTCCTCCTCAGTGGGCTGCTCTAGACCACATGGGTTGCTTCAGGAGTCCCTGTAGCCTCAGGGACAGGGGACCTGTGGGTGTCTCTGTGGCCCATTTACTGAGGACACCCACGGTGCCTCCTGAAACACATGGAGCTGAAATTTCCAGGCCTCTCATTTGTATGGTCCTGTTCTTCCAAGTCTTGTTCTTTGCTCATTCTGAATAAATAATTACTTCCATACCCAATCTTCTTTTTGTAATTGTGTATTCTTTTTCTTAAAGAAAGCCTACCAAGTTCTATAAGCTTCAGACCCTACAAAACCTGGATATGTCCCTAGAAACCACGGTCTTAAGGCTGTCCCAGGGGACCTGGGAACCCTGTGCTAGGGGAGTCTCTTCTGTGAAAAAAGGCCGAAATTGTCACCTCCAGGGCTTTCCAAGGCATTCTTAGTGCTTTGTGTACAGGGCACCCATGCCAAATGCTCTGGCAGAAGGCAGGGAGGTCCAGGTTTGACATGTTTCTTGCCCCATCTGCAGCCTGCAGTTTCCACTGTGGAACTCTGAACTCGGACAGCCGGAAACTCATGAGGCCAAGGAAGGGTTCCCTTCTGCTGGTTCTCCCCCCTGTGCCACACGCTCCTGCATCCAGCCTTGGTGCAAACTCTGGCCAGGCTTCCTGGAAGAAGGAGTCAGAACACGGTTTCTTCTCTTGGGACAAATTTTCCATCAGGCCAAGACTCCTGGTCTAGGCCTCAACCTGGTAGTACTGCCAGTTGACTGTAATTCCTAAATCTGGCTTTTAAGAGTCATGTTTTGCAAAATGAGGGAGCTTATCTGCCTGGTTGGGACATCTCAGGACTTGTGAACTCAGTGCCTAGGACCCAGCAGGCTCTTTGCATCTGCTCTGTCTTTGTATAATTTCAGAGCTGTGGATACAAGTCAGACATGAAAGCCAGAGATAGCAAATGCTGCTTTAAAAATGTGAAGGGGCACTTCTAGATACAGAGAGTGGATTAAAGCTTCCCCATGGACTTTCTCTTTCTCAATTCCTAACAAAATAAAAGAAAGTAGATAAAACCACAGAGGAGATTTACTATCAGCAACCAATACAATAATCTTCAAATTTGGCATCCAAAGAAAGATACAGAAGATTTTGGAGTGGCAAGGAATGGCACAACGCATCTCTGCTCCCTCCCCTGCCCTCAGTGCCCAGAAATGGACAAAACCCTGAACATTCTCCCTAGTGCTCTTGAATCTGAAAGGAAATAGATGTGAGTCATGCCCTTATATTCCTCCTCTTCTGAATGAGCAGTATTACAGAGTGTGCTGGGGAGAAATAGGGGAAGTAGGGAGCATGATGCATGGAGCTGACTCAGCTGATGGAAATAAAGGCTCCAGAACAACGCTTCGACTTGAGAAATTGATCCAAAGCCTGGCTTATCCCCCTTCCTTGGAAAAGGTGTATAGTGTCCTCCTCTCCAGTCCCAATCAGGCGACATGAGCCTTGTGCCGGACATTAATCAGAACATCAGGACAGGAGCTCACGCAGGTATTCCAACAAAGACTGCACTCTGCTTCGGCTGAGCTCTCCTCTTTCCCCTCCTCCCCTGCAGACTTCCAAACAGGGTACAGAATCCAAATACCCAGCCTCTCACTTAGCTCAGAGGGAAAAATAATGTGGTCTCAAAGAGTGGGGAGACCGTCAGTGAGCCCCCCTCTCCTGCCATTATGTTACAGCAGCATAAAGAAGGTCTGGACAGAATCATCAAACCAAGATGGAAAGAAATGGATGCAAACACATGGCAGCAAGTTATTGACGATAATAGCGGGGAAACAGTGGGCAAAAGACAAGGGCTCCGCTCCTGCCCCCCAAAAGGAAATTCTTCACAACTGCTTCACATGTAAAATGACTTAATAAGAAGATGAATTTAATAAATTGGAGGCTCAAAGACAGGATGATAAAACAAGAGAATTGATGGAAAGGAAACAAATCGAGGACAAAACAACATTATTATAGAACAAATAAATAATTAGAACTAACAAGAAAGAGAACTGACCCCACTGAAACTCAAATTACTGAATTGGGGCAGCTAAACAAGGTAAAGAGAGTCAAGAAATTAGAATTAATAGAAGTGGAATACAGACAAAGATGATCCAATATAAGGATTAATTAATATCCCTGAAGAAGAAAAACCAAAAATAGAGCCAGAAGAGAATGTCTAATGAAGAAAGAACAAAACTAAAACTGCAGATTGAAAGACATACTGTGTTTCAGAAAAGCTTGATTCAGAATCTTTAATACTAATAAGTGTCTTAGTTAAGTTATTGAACTGAAAAAAAGGATGAAGAGTGACTTCTTTAGGAACACAAGCAGGAAAAAAAGTCACCTACAAGGGGAAAGACTGAGGCTGGCCTCAGACTTCTTCCTAGAAGAAAAGGGAGCAAAACCCACCACATTCTGTGGGAAAGAAAGAAAGTGAGGCCCAAGAGTACTGTACCTAGCCAAGATATGGTTCCAGTATGACAGACGTTCTTAAACATCCAAAACCCTTCTTGAAAAAACAGCTAAATTCAGCCCATTAAGAGATGAACTGAAATAAAGAATTTGCAAATGGAGAAGTCTTGATAAAAGGACCGGCGACAAGCATTGAATTCATTTAAATCTAGAATGTATACCAAGTAACTATGCAATTACATTTTTACAAAACAGAATATGATTATCATAAACTTGGACAATGTAATAATAATATAAGTAACGAAAGTCAGGAGGCAGGATCAAGGGAGATGCAAAGATAAAAAGAATTGTGAGATCTAATACACACATACACAAACATAATTGAAATGTGTAATTTCGAAAAACGACTTCAACCTCTTAATGCTTTTCACAACTTTTGTTTAACCTCAGAGGTATCTTTTAGGAAGTAATATCTCTTGTGGTCAAGAAACATTATTTGAAGTTCATCTCTTTCTTCAGTTTCACTTCTTCTAAATTCAAGTAAAATTAAATTTAATACTTTTTATTAAAATAGCATCTGTGTTATGGTCCAATTCTTATAAAATATGTCTATGATCTTTCCTCCTATCTGTAAATATGCACAGAAAGCTTTCTGGAATGATGTAATGTAATGGTCATTTCTGTGGTTGATTCTGAAAGGTGGTATATAGCTGATTATTTTCTTGATTGACTTTTTTTATATTTTAATTTTCCAATAGATGAATACAAATTTTAAAATATTAGGAAAGTTTTTTTCAGGCATCTCACTGGAATAGAATAAATAGTCCAGAAACAGTCTTGGTAGAGATTGCCACTCTCCCCCAATGTCTACTCTCTTAACATTTTATGGAATTTTTAGCTGTATACTTGATGGCGAGAATTAAGACCCCATTTCCCAGCTCTAGCCAATAGGATGTAAGCAGACGTGCCATGTGGCAGCTTCCGGAATCATTCCAGAGTGTTTGCTCATTTTCTTTTTATCACTGTCATCCCTCCTGCTGCCTGGAATGCAGGTAACACCATAGGGGACCCTGAGGTCAAGGCCTTTCAAAGCAACAAACATAGATGAGTGTAGAATGTCACATCATCCAGACTGCCTATCTGGATAACGTGAGAAAGAAAGAAACTTCTGTCTTGTCAAAGCAACTAATCTAATCCCAACTGATCCACAGACCTGATACCGACCCTGGTATCAGTTTCCCCACATTAAACCCAGCATATATGGGGTTAAAACCAAAACACTCATTCCCTGCTTACTCTCTGGCTTCCTGCCTCCAGAATCCGCTATCCTCCATGGAGACAGACACCGTCAAGGACAAGCACCTGGACCATCTCCTCCCCACAAAGAGATACGAGCTGGTGGGAAAGCTGCTGACCAGCAAGGTCACGAGCTCCCTTCTCTCTGCAAGTGTCTCAAAGCCAAAGACAGGCTGGTGGGAAAGCTCCGACCAGCAAGGCCATATGCTCCCCCACCCCCACCTAAAGCCCCAAATAAAAACCCTTCCTTTTAGCTTTTCGGGGAGTTTGGGATTTGAGCGTTAGCTGCCCTCTCTCCTTGCTCAGCGCTGTGCAAAAATAAAGTTCCTACTTTCTTCTACCACACCCGGTGTCAGAGATTGGCTTGCTGCACAACGGGTGAGTGAACTCACTTCAGGTTCGGTAACAGACCCACACACACATATAGAAATTTAGTCTGTGATACTATTTGCATTACACATCAGTGGGGAAAGACGAAACAATTGGCTTGGAACCCACATTAAAAAAAATTATTGATGGACTGAATGTGACAAAAAATTTTAAAACATTTTATAAGAAAATATAAACAGAATATCTTTATGAATTTGAGATAGGGAAGGACTTTTTAAAAGGAGTTTTATGATGAAAACCATAAAGGAAATAACAGGTAAACTTTACAACATCAACATTTTAAACTTTTGTATCAAAAGAAACTATAAACAAAGTAAAAGAGAAGCAACAGTGAGGTCTGTCCTGTTCAAGTTCAGTGTGGTGCTGGGTGTGTGTTGGGGGTGGGGCCAGAGGAGTGGTCAACAGAGGAAAGCTGCATATTCTCTTTTCCTCTCAGACAGCAATGATGCATTATCAAAAGATAATTAGCCTATCAAAAGATCTGAGGACTTGTACAGAAAACTTTTTCCTATATGGAACTCAGCATTTCATACACACAGTTATTTAACTGTGGGACCACTATGTGTGTGCGTCTGCGTGTGTGTATAACATCCTTGAGCCTCTCCTGGGTGTATAAGGAACACTTGGAAATGCTGCTATAAGAAATAACACTTTGCCTCTTGTGAGAAATGATTGTTGCATTCACCTTTGTGTCCCCACAGGTAACTCTCACTCCTTCAGTAGTTCTGACCAGCCGTAGCATTGGGGGGGGGCGGGGAGGAGAAGGAGAGGAAAAGAGAGAAGAAGAGGAGGAGGAGGAGAAGGAAGGAGAAGGAGGAGGAGGGGAAGGGGAAGAGGACTAAAGGAAAAGAACTTTGGGGTTTGGAGAGTGGATGTAAATTCTCCTAATAGAGTGAACACATCCCAGGAGAAGGAAGTCAGCTGTCATCTGGGCTTTTCCTTCTCACAGCCACTAGCTGGGGCTGCTAGAAGTAGATGTTTTCAAATATGCTCAACCAGGGATAAAAAAGATCATTTTAAAGATAATTTAGGGCAGATCCCAGAGATCTGTGATGCAGAAAATGGCAGTTGGGACAGATTTCTTGCCAGTTATAGGAAAAGAAAGAGGAAAGAGAAGACATGGTGTAGGATGATCAATTCGACATTGATTGACCTCTTTCTCTCTCTGGGCTCTGACATTAAGGCCTTTGTAGTCTAGAGAGGGAGATTTTAGTAAGCATTTTATTCTGAGTATAGTTTAAAGCCCTGTACTTATTTTATCTCATTTAATCCTGTGACATAGGTACTACAATTATTCTCATATTTAGGATGAAGAAACGGAGGCACAGGTCAGTAAATTGCTTAAGGATAAAAGGTTGGCAAGGGATGGAGGCAGGATTCCAACCCAGGCGGTTTGCAGTCGGTCCAGCTCGCTTTACCACTGCCCATTTCTTGTAGATAATACAGCCGGTAAAACACCATGATAGAGAGGAAGAAAGGGAAAACTTGAGTCAGAAAGGACCAGCAGGATGTCAGTTCATCACAGAGACAAGCTACAGTTTGCCCGAGAGAAAAGGGAGGGGAAAGCCATTTCCCAGTAAGAAGGTCAACTGCCTGAAAGCCAGTGGAAGAGGCAGGGAGGGGCTCCTCTTAAAGCCAGGTGTGCCAAGACCAGATATGGTCTTTGGGCACCTCCAGCCAGCACAAGTTTCTGAGTAGCAGGGACAGGCCGGGTTGTCTCTCAGGAATATATGGGGGTTGGGGGCTCTGTGGAGAGTGGACGGCCTGGGACCCGGCCAGGGGAGGAACAAGAGGCAAAACTTGCCACATTCCCAAAGAGAGAGCAGAGACAAAGGCAGCGGGAAGAGAAAGAAAAGGAGAGTTTCAGAGGGTTTGGAGCTGGATTTTGTATGGATAGTCAGTGAAAAGGACCAGAGCCCCCTGAGGCCTTCAGCTTGGGCAGAGGTGTTAGTTTTCTGAGTTTTGTGCACGTTTTGAGTAGCGAGATTGGCAGAGAGAATGTGCATACATTGGAAGCCGTGGTCCTCTTAGCGGTGTTCAAATTCCATTAAGACCTCGCCCCAAGCCCTTGGGGCAGGCAGGGTGATGGTCACTAGCAATTTGATGCCTTGACTGTTGAGGTTGGCTTTTCTATTGCACGAATCCCGGGCGTGAACTGCGCATCCAGAGCATTGGTTGCGCAAGATGTTGAAGGCTGGTCCCTTGCCCTGGAAGGCCGCTCGGCCGGACGCGCGGGTCCCGCCCCGGGTCCCGCCCTGGCTCCGACCAGAGCATCAGGTGGGGTCCAGGGTACAGGCATACGACACTGAGGCCCCTCCTGGACCCCATGGGCCGCACGCAGCCCGTCGACACTCTGGTGGGTGGTCCCAGTGTATTTGCAGGCCCCGAAGGGGTAGAGGCGGTCTGGTGGGGGGAGACCCCTAGGGCGCACGCTGCAACGCGCTTCCCTCCCGACGTCACCGGTTTCTTTGCGCGCGGGCCCGGGACACTGACATCCGTGCTCGGCTCCAGCCTCCCAGGGACGCGCGGCAGGCCGGCCGGCACCAGCCCCGGCTCCCCAGGCACTGCCCTCCCGGCCCCCGAACTCACGGACTACAAGTCCCAGCAACACTCTCAGCTGGCACCTCCCGCCTCGCCGTGGAGACCCCCGGCCGTCCAAGCGGCGGGGCTCGGGCTGTGCTCGTGGCCGGGCCAGGCGGGGAGGCCGGTCCCGCGGGCGGGGGCGGGGGCGGCTCCGCGGCTTCTCCCGCCGCCGCCGCCAAGGGGAGTTTCCAGGAAGTGGCCATATTGGATCCATTCAGCCGCAGCCGCCCGGGCGGAGCGCGTCCCGCAGCCGGCTTGTCCCTGTCGCGGCCCGGGTGCTCGCCCGACCCGCCTGCCCGGTGCAGAGCTCACCATGGCGGCCACTGACCTGGAGCGCTTCCCGGTGAGGGCTCTGCTGGGCCGCGGCGCGCGCGGGAGGCGCGGGGCGCGGGGAGGGGGCCGCCCTGCAGCTGGCCAGGGGCGCGAGCCGGGCTGTCAGCGCCGCGCCGCCGGCCTCGACGCCGGGCGGGCTTGGGGGCTCTTCGCAGCGCTCGCCTGGGGTTCCGGGGCGGCGGGCGGCGGCGCCTTGCCGGGCGGCTGGCGGGGTCGCCCCCGCTTGGGCACGGGAGAAGCAGACCCCTTTCGCGGGAAGGAGCAAATAAATACGCGCCTGGTTCCGGCCAGGTGCGAGGACAGACTGGAGCCCCGCGGGCCGGGGCGGAGGAACCGGGATACCCCGGCCCCCATCTCCCTGGGTGTTTCTGTAGTGCTGGGGAGATTCCTAGCCGCGCAGGTGCTGTTGGATGGACACAACTGGTGAGGATGAAGACCCAGGGATCCGAGGGAGTCCCTCAGATGAGCTCAGGGCAGTTGCAGACTTGAGTCCTAAAGATCCTGGGCCTACCTTTCCTTCCCCCTCCATCTCCCAACCCCCACGTCCACCTCTCCCCCAGACCTCTATCCCCCACCTAAGCGCTTGGATCCTGGGTGCGATTCCAGGCAGGTCTGGCCTCAGTGATCGGGTCTGAGGCAGCCATTCCCCAGGAACTGGAGGAATTCCAGATTCAGCCCAGTGGATGTTTGTTTGGGCCTCAGTCCGCGTGTGACTTCTGCAGGGCTAATGTCTCTGATGGTCCCTGCAGGGGTCTCTCTGGGCCTGAGCCAGCCAATAGCCAACTTCCTCAAGGTTTTTATAATTCACTCCGGGGGAGGGAGGCCTTTTGGGGATTGTGTCTGCTTGTCCTCTGGTGTCTAAGGCTGGATCTGGGTGTGTCTGGGAGGCTGGGCTGTGACAGTGAAGGAAGCTGTGTCCTCTTGCCAGCATGTGAGGCCCTGGTCGTTGGAAGGGGGAGGGAGGATCCGGGGCTGTTGAGGGGAGGGGGAAATGCTGAGTATGTGACTGATAAGGAATTGGTTCTGGGGCTAAATAAGGGAGCCAGGACTTATGTAATTAATGCTATAAATACTATCATCTGAATTTGTGTATGTAAATTTTCTCTTTAATCTGAAAATACATTTTGTTGGTCTATTTTGGAACAGAAGCTCTTGATTTCGTAATTTCTAGACTGGGGTGTTTTATTCCCATTGAAGAGAAGGCTATGTGTCAGTTAAGTAAGTTTAAATATAGAGAGAACGGTTTCAGGGGTTGGGCACATCAAAGGTTCACCTCACCCCTGCAACGTAAATAGGAACTTATGTCCCCAAGGAGGGCAGCGCCAGAATCCTAATAGACCTGTGGATCAGCTGGAGGCCAAGAGACCTCTAAGTGTTTGCGTATCTCTGCATGCGTGTCTGTGTGCATTTTCTGTGTCCAGCTGACTAGAAAGTTATGTCTGGGTCGTAGGTCTGTCTGTGGCCGGAAGTTGCTCTAACAGCTGGTCTTGCAGGGGGAGCGGTATGTAGAGTAACCAGAATCAGACTGCCTGGTAGGAGTCCTAGACTGCTACTTACTGGCCATGTGACCTTAAGCAAGTTATTTAACCCCTCAGTGTTCTCATCTGTATAATGGGATAAAAATACTGCCTCCCTCATAGGGTTATTAGGAGGATTCAATGAGAGGATCCAGGTGAGGTACTTAGAGCAGTATCTGGCACGTGCTAAGGACACAGAAAAAAATGATACATGATATCTCATGTCCTTGTGGATGTGAAGACTGGCCCTCTGTATAAGAAGGCAGCAGAGAATGAGTTTGCTCTGTTACATGGCACTCTCCCTAGGGGCTCCCGTCACTGCTTGTCCAGAGTTTGTCCTCAGAGGCTGAGCTGAGAGGCCTGCTGCACTACCGGGAGGTGGGCTGGAAAGGCCATTCCTCTCAGATTCCTGTGTTTGCTGTTAGACCATTTCTGTGAGGATTTGGGGTATTATCCCCATGGTGGGCCGAGGCACAGAGAGGGGACTGACTCAGGTAAGATATACAGCCTGAGCTCAGGAGCCTTGGCTACCGGGCCAGGTTAAGCTAGATGGATGGATGCCTTTCATGCCCTCCATGCTCTGGGCCATCAGCCTCCTGAGAGGACTTGGACAGGGTTGAATTTGGGTGGAGTTTGACCTTGGATAGGGTAGGGTTTGACCTGAATTTAGGAGTTTGGACTCCATTCTCCTCTCCTTGCTTGCCATCCTGGGAAAATCGTTTCTTCCTTTATCTTGCTTTAAAATGGGCACAACCATATTGATAATTCTTCAAAGAGTTCATGGAAGGTTAATTGCAGTCTATGCTGTGTTTGAAGATATGCTTGGGTGTCTCGCCAGCCCCAGGGTTGATGCTGGTGTTAAGCAGTGGCCATGAGGCTGTGATCTGTTTGAGCTGTGTCAGGTCTACACTGCCCGTCAGGCCAGCCCGGTGATCAGACCAGCCCTAGAGGGCCTGGAACTGTACCAACCTGGAGCTTTGAAGGGCATACAGAGTTGTACTTTGAGGTCAATGTGTGCTGGGTTCCTATTCCCCACATAGCATGATGTAAACGCCATAGGCTCAGCAGCCTTTACATCTTGGCTGGGCCCTACTGAAGCCTAGATCGGCCACAGGGTTGGGGTGGACATCTCCTGGACAGCTCTCTAGGGAGTTTCTGTTGCCTCTTGCTGTCTACTCTTGCTCAGCTCCTCCTCCTTACTGGGTCCCAGACTCTGGGGTTTACCCTTTCCTGCCCCCACGGGCCATCTCCTGGGTTTCTCTTGTCAGAATCTCAGGTTCTGAAGATTGTTTGAGGTTCAAACTCCATGGCGGGGGAGGCTTTAGGGCCAAGGGAAAGTGGAGATGTGAGGGGGAGAGGAAAGAAGCGTGCAGCATGGCAGCCTCACGCCTGGCATTCCTCCTAGTCAGTCACCCCCCCATCTCCGCTTTATCCCAGCACCATCTGTCACTTCCGTTGTCACCCCTGTAATCCTGACTCTTCCCCAAGAAGCAGGCTATCCAGACAGTGCCTCTTCCCTCTCTGAATTAAGAGCTGGTGGGAAGGGATGTGGGAGGCAGCCCTCTCACCAAGTGAGGCTCTGTCATAGAGGGGTATCTCCCTGTCCTGTAAAAATGGCCAGGAACCTTGCTGAGCTGTTCCGGAGGAGAAATGAGAGCTGAGCAAAAAACGTCTGTGCAACTCTCAGTGCCTGGTGGCGTTGGAGGGTCATAAGTGAGCACCACCTGCAGAGCTGCAGCCCTGCTCCCTTCTCTGGGAGGGGGTCTGTCCTGTTCTGCCTCCCTCAGGCACATCGTACCATGCTGTGGGTGCTCACTGTACGGAGGGCTTCCTGGGATCTTGATTGGAATGGGTCAGAGCAGGGAGGCTGATGGGAAGGCATTGGTCATCCAAGGGAGCACGTGATAAGGGACTGATGAGGGTAGGAACAGAGAAGGTGGCAAGAAGGGGAATGATCACAATGCCAACAAGATGGGAGAATGGATGGAGGCTGGAAACCTAGGGCCTAACTTTTGCCAAAAGCTTTGGATGGCAGGGAGGGCGCTGGATGCTTTGTGCTTTGTGCCCATCCTCTTGTTGATGCCAGCAGCTCGCAGTTGGATGAGGACTCAGACTCTGGTCATAGGCAGATTTGGGCCTGAGAACCAATCCCATGACCCGAGTACCCCTTGGGATGACATAGAGGGTGGAGCCTTTTGAGTTTTAGGCCCTAAGATGGACTAGGTGGAGGTGCGTACTTGGAGCAGTAACTACCACAAATGTCTCTGTGGCTCAGGTCCAGCTACCAGAAGCAAGCAGCTGCAGGATGACAGAGCAAAGGGCCTGAGGGCTGGCTGGCCTTTGTGTGTCCCCTGCAGCCTCTTTAGTCTTCCTGCCTCTGTGCTCCCAGCTTGGGTCTTGGGATCCCCATGCATGGCCCCTAAGGCACAAATTTTGGCAGACAACCAGATGTGGAACTGTGCAGACAGGAGTGAGACACATCTGCCTGGGGAAAGGATGCCTCCCAAGGTCGGTGTGCCCTCGTGATCAAGCTTGGGTGTTCTGTGCTGGAGCCATCTGCATCCTGAGGGCTCATGTGAGGAACCATGGCTGGGAAGAGGTGATAGAGGACAGGGCAGGGGGCATCTTGGCTATAACTTAGGTTGTGCTGGGTGGTCTTGGAGAGAATTAGATAGTTTGCTCCTCAGAACATATGGCTTCCAGGTGGTTCTTGGCTCCTACCTAATGTGGAGCCGGGTTCTGGCTACTCTCTGAGGGGCTTCCTGGGCTTGGGCCACCTAGGGCCTGGGGTTCAGGAGGGGCTGTGGGCATGGACCCAAGTCCACTCACCAGACCTGGCTGTGGGACCTGTGTGCAAGTCTGATACTCTGCCTGGTGCTGGGTGAATGGGGCAAGAACAGAGAAGTGTAGCAGTGCTGCCCCAAGCCTCT
This sequence comes from Equus przewalskii, assembly GCF_037783145.1. Taxonomy (NCBI): domain Eukaryota; kingdom Metazoa; phylum Chordata; class Mammalia; order Perissodactyla; family Equidae; genus Equus; species Equus przewalskii. The sequence continues at coordinate 41,918,039 of NC_091843.1, forward strand.
GCTGGCCCATGTTGGTGCCCATACATCTCTCTGCCACTTCCCAGCACTGGCGTCCATCCTAGGCTGGGAGGAGGGCAGGGTCACCTTTGCTGCCCACAGTCCTCTTTCCAAGGGTAGGGTCTCATTTTCTGTGGAACACAGGCTGCCTCCTTCTAGTGATGTCCAGACCACTTGTGGCTTTCCTGGCTGTAAGGCAGTTGTGCTGCCACCAGAGTCCCTGAGCCAAGTGGGAAAGTATGAACACCTGGGGTTCCAGCACCTTCTGAAGCCCAGAGAGCCTTCTCCATCTGCTCCATGGTGGAACGGACCACTCCTTCTCAGGCGGTGCAACAAAGCTCAAGAATGTGTCTGTGTCCTAGGCCTGGGGCGTGGTGGGTGGGCCCAGAGACCAGTAACTGTGCTCTTGGCTTCCTGGAAAACTGATTTTCACATAAGAAGTGTGAAACAAACCATTCCAAATTACTAAGCAGCAGCCCTGGCTGTCTCTGTGCAGAAAAAGGGAGGAAAGTGCCTCCTGGTGAGACAGGGAAGCAGAGAGAATGGAGTACTGGGGTCAGGGCATGGGATGGCCTTGGGCTTCTGGGGGTGGTTTTGCTCCCAAAGTCTCTTCACTTCCCAGGATGGGGGAGGGGATGAATGGCCTTGTGAGAGTGACTGGTGGCCTCCTGGGACCCAGCTGTACCTTGCCATCATTACCTCATCTGCCATCATCCTGGTGCTGTGAAGCTTGATCCCTGCTCATGTCCTCTCAGGTTTCTGTTGCCGCCTTAGAAGAGAGACACTTTGTTTCCCAGGTGTCCTCTTGATTCGGGACAGGTATATGTTGCCTGTGTTCTTCCTCCTGCCCAGGGTAGCAGCATTCCCAGCCCTACCCTCCCACACACATCCCTTTGGTTATTTCCCGTAACCTTTGACCTGGGCTTAGAGGCTTGCTGTGGAATCCTGGGACCAGAGCCTAAGCCTTTCCTGGGAAAATTCCTAGGATTCCTCCTCGGACTCAAGGACAGTTGCGCTTTGACCAGGGTTCTGGCCAGAGGCCTCTGCTCTGGCTATTTAAGGCCCAGGCTGCTTAGAGTAGCTAGAGCTGGGGGTAGAGCAGTTTGTGCCAGGAACGTGGGTGGAGAAGGCTCCCAGTGGTGCGATGACTCCTGGGTCCATTGCTCACCGACTTAATGGAGGGCTGGAGCACTCCTGGGGAGTGGGCTTCCCGTCTGCCTGTCCGAGTGCTCAGGCCAGTGGGTGCTAGGCATGGGAGCCTAGCAGAGAAAAGTGTCCAAAGTCCAAGGCACCAGGGAACTCTGTGGAAGGCCTGGGGTGCAGGGCTGCTCTTTGTCAAGGATTCAGGAGCCAGATACTTATGGTGGGTTATCCTCTCTGCTCCCACCCTGACAACTAGCCTAGTTTGAGGGGTTTGATCTCAGGGTTCTTTATTCACCCACAGCTTCCTCGGCTCTATTGGTCCTGACATTCAGCAGATTTCCAATTCCTTCTGGATAAAATCCTGTTTTTATGTGGTCAAGCCATGAGACATTGTTTCTCTCCAAAACCCATCTCTCTTCTTGGTAAAAGGGGCAGCTCCTCTGGGCTGGCAATCAGAGCTGCTTCAGAAGGCTCAGACTGAGCATTTCCTGGTCAGAAAAGGACGTCCTGACGTCCTACTTATCCGCTGGGCTGCAGAACAAAATGCCATTCTCCACTTTGTTCTGGACAGCCGGGCATGGAGGAACAGAGCCGGCCTGAGCAGTTATTTCGGTGGTTGTCTTTGATGTGCCCAAGAAATGATGACACAGAAGCCTGGGACCTGGCTCAGGAGCCAAAAGCTTGTTAGTGATTAGAGAGGGGATAATGGCCCTGTGGAGTTTCCCATTATGTACGTAGAGCTCAGGGCTGTCAGCTCTCTTTCCTGGAGGTTTGAGGACAGAGCCCCCTGAGCCGGCACCCCAGGAAGTTGTGTGTGTGCAAGGGCCCAAAGCAGCTGGGTCTACCTCTCACCGGAGTCCGAGTTAAGTTGTGCAGCCTGAAGGCTCCTCCCTCGAAGCAATCTCCTGTGGTCTCCATGCTCCAAGAATGGAGACTTGGGTGTATTGTCCTTCCAGCTCACTCTCCTACCAGATCTGGGGTTGCAGACTGTCAGGCCATGGGCCACATCCAATCCCCAACATGTTTTCTTGGGCCCTCATGGTATTTTCAATTTGTATTGGTTGCCAACCTTTAAAAATGAGGGGGTTTCACATAAAAATCTAGATTTCTGGAGTCTCTTGAAAAACTGGAAGGTTTGGCAACACTACGCCTGGATTCCCACAGTTGGCTGGCGTCACAGAACCATGGCCATGGTGGACCGAGCCCAGGCTCTGCAGTTCCCCACCATTCCGGCCTCTCCCTGGGGGACCCCACACTCGGCCAAGTCAGCAGGTCTTTTATCCAGCAGGCAGTGGAGTGATGTGGCTGGAAGCATGGGTTTGCAGTCATACTGTCTCCATTCAGATCCAGGCTTCACCCTCCTGAGCGGTGTGGTCGTGGGCAAATTACTTAATCTCTTGGCACCCTAATTGTCTCATCTGCACGGTGGGGGTAATATTACAGCCTACCCCACAGGCTGTGATCCGTGGACTAAATGAGATTAGTTAGAGTCAACCCTGGTGAGCACTCGATAACTGCTAGCTATTGTTTTCATTGTTACTATATTGCTTCCCTTCCCTCATTTATAGTACCTGCCTGGCCTCTACAGCCATTTGAGCTTAGATTGAATTAGACTGAGCCCCCGAGGTCAAGGATCTGGTGTCCTCATCTTTTCACTGGCAGCCCTCCCAGTGCCAGGCACACAGCAGATGTGCCCAGTGATTGTATGTTGAGTGACTGAGTAACTGAGTCGGGAGCCTTGTAAGATTAGGGGAGACACTAGAGCAGAGTGGTTGAGGCAAGGGCTTGGCTGCTCTCAAATCCCTGCTCTGCCCTGATTAGTTCTCTAGCTTCTGTGCACCTCAGTTTCCTGACCTTTAAAATGGGGATAATAATGGTGTCTGCCCCCCAGGGCGGGGAAGGACTGTGTGGGAGACTAAATAACTCGGCTCAGCTCACACAGGGTGGTCCTCAGTGGGCTGCTGGTGTCATCATTTGACATCCGTTCCTTCCTTTGGTTGTAAACACAAACTACTTTCCACACGTTTTCCTTCTCTCCTTGTCCTTGCTCTCCTCGCTTTCTCCCTGTTCCTCGACACTCAGAGTTTTACTTCAGAGACTAGCAGTCAAGATTCTTTTAGTTGCAAGTACTAGATAGCGCCACTCAACTGGCTTAAGCAGTAAAGGGAGATCTGGCCAGGGCTAAAGGGAAAAGCCCAGAGGTAGGGCAGAGCCTGGCTCTACTCTGTGATGTTCTTGGCTCTGCCATCCTCTGTGAGTGGGCTTCAGGCTTAGGCTAGCTCCCCTAATGGTGACAAGATGGTCATAAAGGTTCTCTCCTCCTGGGTCACTTGCCTATACCTGAACCAATCGTGGGATCATGCTGATTGGCTTGGGACTATTAGGACCCACCCCTGGAGTTGGTGTTGAGGCCTTCCCTGCCAAATTTTAGGGCTGGTGGCCAGGTAGCCAGTGAGAGACCTGAAGTTTCTCTCTGAGTCATGGTAGCTAAGACATGCCAGTGCTGCTTTGGTGCTTTGGGTGCTCCTAGGCTGCGACCCCACACAGGTCAGCAGAGACACCTGGGGCGGGCACCTTGGAGTGAGTGGTGCACCTTGGATCACATGTTGTCGATGCCAAATACAGGATCAGGGAGCTTGGCATTAGTGAGAGTCACACCTCAGTAGAGGTGGGAGGTCAGATCAGTCTCCTGAGATCAGGTAACAGCACCCTGCCCCCATCAGGACCAGTGGCCATTCTTCTGTGTGTGTACATGTGTGTGTTCACACGCTCTGGAGATTGACACTCCTATGCCTGAGGCTCCTGAAGGCATTGATTACCCCAGGTCTGTGGCCCCTGGAGTGACAGAGTGCAGCCTGGGCAACAACTTGGGAATGAAGACCTGCCTGAACTCCACACACTTCTGGAGTGAGAGCTGAGCTGTGTGAGCGAAGGCAGGCAGGGCCCGCTGAGCGTGGATGGGTGGGCTTATGTGAGACCCCCGAGTGCTGCTGTTAGCCTTTGGAGCCTGGAACTGTAAGAAAGTGGGGTAAACTCAGGAATAGGATGGTTTTTGTTTCTGGGCAAGTACTCTGCAGTGGAGCGTGTGTGTGAGTGTGCGTGCGCGTGTGTGGTTTCCAGACACAGCTGACTGGGTGGGTTTTGGCGGCAGACTACAGGATGTTGGATTGCATCCTGATTGTGTCACCCTTGGAAGAAGAGGATGAATAAACACATAGCCTTCTTTGCAAGCGCAGCATGCCTTAAAGTTTGGAGATTTTCAGTCTCGCCTGAAAAGAAGAAAGCTCTAGACTAACTATTCTGTCCTCCATTTGATCCTCAAGCTGCTGCGAGCAGGTGGAACAGAGACTCAATAACGAAGCTCTGTGTGAGGTGGGCAGATGCCCCTGATGCTGCAGCAGTTGAAGATGGTGTTCAGTAATTTATGAATGGTAGTGTTGTCTAGCATGTTGGGCTTAGTGGTGGGAGGGTGGGAAGGATGGAAAACCTGACCTCCCCCAGCCTGAAGCCAACTCTGTGGAGCTTATGGGAGAGTTGGAGAACCAGGATGCATTAAAAAAGGACAACTACTAGTTGAAGGAAATAGGGTCACAGCCAAGTGAGGGCTCTGGAACGTCAGCACTTAGGGGCCAGGTCAGAGCAGGTGCGGGGGAAAAAGTAGAGTGAGCTCTGGAGCCCAGGGAAGGGGCTGAGTTTGTAAAGTGCATTCAGAGGAAACCAGCTGGGTGGGAACTAAGCCTGTGAGGAAAGCCTCAGACTGTGGAGGGCCTGCGATGCCATGCCAGGGACTTTGGGTCTGACCCAGAACATCTTATGCTCCATTTACTGTTTTTGATGTGGGCTCCAATGAGAGGAAGCTGCCTTTGGGGCCTCTCTGTTGGGTTATGTTTGCAGCCCGGGAGGGGTGTTGGGGGAGGACCTGGGCTTGAGTGGGGAGGTTGTGACATGATGCCCTGGGGATAGTAGATAGGGAGAAAGGGTCAGCTATAAGAATAGAGGCTCTGTTGAGAGAGGGTTGTTGAGAGAGCAGGTTTAGGGGTAACCCCAGTTTCTTTGAGGGGATAGTACAACTACCCAAATGGGCCACGTGGGGTCTAGGCTGCCAGCAAACACACTTGGGTGTCATCAATGCAGAGCTACAGTGATTGAGCCCAGGGGCAGTGTTGCGGGGGATGCATGATTAGTGGAGACGAGAAAGGGGTTTGGGTGCCAGGGGCTATGGTTGGGAGGAAAGAATGGTTGGAGGGGTTCAGGCTGAGGCCACAGTCTGCGGCTGCAGAGAGGTCAAGAAGAGCTCAAGAGCGGATCCCTCTGTGGGAGGGCAGGGAGCCAGCGCCCTGCATCTGGTCTTGAGCCCCCCTCTGCCCACTGTGCCCATATCCACATTGACATAAGGGCTGCCACGGTCCTAATCAGTAGCTTCTGGGGCTGTCTTCAGTTGGGCCTGTTTCCTCCCCTCTGGAGCCGTGGGCAGGATGGCAGGATGAGACTCAGACCCACTGCCCTTTCCTGTCCTTGCTCTTTCTAGCTGGCAGTCAGGGCAGAGGGGCTCAGAATGGAGGAGGCATGTTTCTGCCCAACATGGAGCTGTCTGGGGCCTGCCCTCGAGAGGGGCCAAACACGGGAAGGCTGAGCCTGGGAACCTTCCCTCGGAGGATAGCATTTTACCCCTATTCCCAGGGAAGCCACAGAAACCATCTACACAAATTGGAGTCCAACCTTGACCCTCTGCTTTGGGTCCTTGTGGTTTCTTTTTATAGTGCTGTGGGCCAGCTCCAGTGGCCCCGGTTCACTCGGGACCTTCTGCCTGCCTCTCTGCTAAAGCTGGGCCTCCACATTCTCATCCAAAATCCTCTGTCTAAATAACTAGGGTTAGGGTGGGGTTGGGAGTAGGGGAGGAGGTGGGGGTAGGGGTGGGTGTGAGAGGGTAGCATGAGCGAGAGGCTGGGAGTCCCTGGAGAACAGCAGGGTGGCAGCAGGGAGGATGCCTCAGAGACCAGCCCTCAGACCCAGTGGTGGTCTGAGTGAGCGCTGGTCCCTGTAGCAGTGCCGGTGTATGCGTTCCACGCTTGGGTGCGTGAGGAGCAAGGGGTGCACGTGGAGGACCGTGAGCCTGGCCTCATGGGGAAGGCCCCCCGATGGAGCACATATGTGAGGAGGCTGGGCCAGACCTGTCTCTGCTCAAGTTCTGCTTCAGTAGGAGGGTATGTGAGGCCCGGGAGGGGGCTGCAAGAACACACACATTCTCCAGTCTTGGCCTCTTGAAATCTTTAAGATCCAGGGACCATCTGGGGCCTCCTCCTGTGGGAGGACAGGTGAGCCGTCAGGGGTAGCAGTCATAGGTCCTGGGGCCATCCATGCCAGGAGATGCCCCAGGCTTTGGCAACCCTCATCCGTCAAGTGGAGCAGAGCCTTGGGTGAAAGGGACCTTTCCCAGATGGTGCGCTGAGGCCCAATGGGCTCCCTCTGTGAAGACTCGGCCTGGAGTTGGAGCTCTGGTGCATTCACGCTGTGTCCTGAGATTTGAGGAGAATTTAGACAAGGAGGGGCGGTTGACTCAGGTTTAGCTTTCCCCCTACTTGGCCCCTCTTCCCCAGTGGGCTCACTGCCTTGCTCTATTTCTTTCTTGGCAGAATGCAGAGCCAGAGCCCCGGAGCCTCTCCCTGGGCGGCCATGTGGGCTTCGACAGCCTCCCTGACCAGTTGGTCAGCAAGTCGGTCACTCAGGGCTTCAGCTTCAACATCCTCTGTGTGGGTGAGTGTCATGGCCTGGCCAGGGGGCACCCTCAGACAACACCAACGAGGACCTTCTGGGAGATAGGGTGCTGCTGCCCTGGCCACCTGTTGAGCTGCAAGGGGACCTCCCAGGCAGAGCGACGCTTCTGGGGTCAAGATGAGGCTTTGATTGATGTCTCTGCCAGGGTCAAGGGCAGAGTTGGAGCCAGGGCCTGACTTAGAGTTGCCGTGAAGTGTAAACAGGATTAGACGTGTAAACTAAGAGTGTTTATCACAGAGATTTAGATTCATTTGTTTGTTTAGAAAAACATTTACTGTTGTTCCTACTATGTGTGCCCCTTTCTCTTGTATGGAGGCTGAGGATGTTCAGGCACCCACCCAGCCTAGCCAACAGCCAGGGACAGCCCCAGTTCCAGCCTTTGACAATCCCCTCCTTCCACTCCCCGCTCCCCAGGGGAGACTGGCATTGGCAAGTCCACACTGATGAACACGCTCTTCAACACGACCTTCGAGACCGAGGAAGCCAGTCACCATGAGGAGTGTGTGCGCCTGCGGCCCCAGACCTACGACCTCCAAGAGAGCAATGTGCAGCTCAAGCTGACCATCGTGGATGCTGTGGGCTTCGGGGATCAGATCAATAAGGATGAGAGGCAAGAGGCAGGAAGGGTGGCCCCGCCTAGTCTCATCCCCATCTCACTCATGTTGGCCTTGGCTTTAACACTTTGCCCAAGCACTCCTCATGCCAAGCTGCTCCCATATGAATAACCGAGCCCCACACTCCATGGGGGCCAGAGGAGGGCCTCTTGGGGGAATATCTGAGGTCCTGAGGACCCCTTGTGGGTCAAGAGAAGGGGTCAACCACCTGTACCCAGGCAGGGATTCCCAGGGAGAAGCTGTTTGTTCCTACAGAGAGAAGGCTGGTGGGCAGCCTGGCTTGGCTCCAAGCCGCACAGGTTGCGGCTCAGCTGCCTGCCTCCTAGGTGATGGAGCTGTCTGTAGTTACAGGCCTATAGTCGACTACATCGATGCGCAGTTTGAAAACTATCTGCAGGAGGAGCTGAAGATCCGCCGCTCACTCTTTGACTACCATGACACCAGGATCCACGTATGCCTCTACTTCATCACGCCCACAGGGCACTCCCTCAAGTCCCTAGATCTGGTGACCATGAAGAAGCTAGATAGCAAGGTATGCACCTCCCACCCCAACTTATTCCATGGGCTCCATGGTCCTCCACTGAGGTGAGGTGGGGTGTGGTGGCTGCACTGTGACTGTCCACTACGGTCCTCAGGGGCTCCACTGGTTGGGGGCTTGCAGACAGCCTCCAACCTTGGGTTGGTCTTCTCTCTATTTTCTCTTACCTCTGTCCCTATTGCTGCAGTGGGCCCCCATTGCTCTGGGCTCTTTCTCCAGAGCTCTGTCCTCTGGGTCTGGCCCTGAGCCCCTTCCTTCTAGCTGAATCGATTCTTATTCTCGGCCTCCTCCTCTTAGAGTTACCTCTCCCCCTCGGCCCTCTGACCCTCTCCCCAGAGCGTCCCAGTTCTCTCTCAGTTCCTTGTTCCTCTGCTCCCTTCACTTCCCTTGTCTTCCTGCTGGATTTCCCTTGGGGTCCTCCTGAGCCCACTAGAGAGAGGAGAGTTAAGGCCCAGATTTGAAGGCGAGTGAGAAGTAGGTAATGAGAGGGCAGCTTCATGGGGGCAACAGGAAGGGCTTGGGGTCCTGGAGGGCGTGTGGCCACACAGTCACCTGTTAGCTCTCACTTGAGTGCCATCCGCATCTCAGGAGTTAATTTTCACTGTGAAAACTGGGATACGCTTGGCCTAGGAGATTTTAAGGTCTTCCTGTGGCTACTGATGGGTCATCTTACCTGCTTACAGAGGAGCTCAGCCCCCGCTGCTGCTTCTGTCAGGCCCTAGGCCAGTGAAGACCTTCAGAGTACTCTGGGTCAAAGCTGCATATGCCCAGGGGTCTAATTTTGGGGCTGGATGGTGGTTTGGGGGAATCGGGGCTGTAAGAAGCACTGCAGCCAATTGTTACGACCCATCAGAATGGCCCCAGGTGGCTGGGTTTGGGCCAAGACTACCCATGGGAGCAACAACTCCATCTCTCTGGCTTCCTGCCCCTCTGTCCAGGGATGTGGCCTGGGCAGGCTGTCCACAGTCAGGGAGTAACTAATCTGCTGCCCCCTCTTCCTTGATCCTGGCAGGTGAACATCATTCCCATCATTGCCAAGGCTGACACCATCTCCAAGAGTGAGCTCCACAAGTTCAAGATCAAGATCATGGGCGAGCTAGTCAGCAATGGAGTCCAGATCTACCAGTTTCCCACTGATGATGAGGCTGTTGCAGAGATTAATGCAGTCATGAATGTGAGCGCTGGGCAAGGGCCTTGGGACTCTGTGGCCAGAGGGCTTGGAGCCGGCACAGACTTCTGACAGCCCCGGGAGACTCGGTCCCCAGGATTCCAGCCTTAGCTTCTCCAGGACAGACGGGTGGGCATCTGGGAGCCAGCCAGTCCTTTGTCCTGTGGGAATCGGGTATTGTGCTGGTACTGGTGCTTCCTCAGGTTTCACAAGATACGGACTCAGGGCGGGGACCTGAAACCTGTAGGAGTAGGCAGGCAGGATGCCAGGCTGGGAACTTAGAAGAGAGCCAGGCCCACAAGATCTTTGAAGGAGCCTCTACTGGCCCCTGGGGAGCCCAAGGGCTGAAAGAATACGCTAGAAAACGTGGAAGGGGTATTGTGGGTTCAGCCCACTTCCCTTTTGGAGGTTCTAGGATACTTCTCTAAAAGACAGCCAGGAAGTGAGCATCTGGCTAGACCTTGTTCAGGTTTGGGCAACCTTCCCTGGGGCCCAGGGGCAGTGAAGGAGGGTCTGTTAGCTGTGTCAGCTCAGTGCTCATGCATGTGTGGGCCCCTTTCCAGGCACACCTGCCCTTTGCCGTGGTGGGCAGCACCGAGGAGGTGAAGGTGGGGAACAAGCTGGTCCGAGCACGGCAGTACCCTTGGGGAGTGGTGCAGGGTGAGTGTGGTGGGGAGTGCACATCCCCAGCTGGGGGCCTGAATTCAGCCCCTGTCCTGCCTTGCTGCCTGTAGCCCTGTCCTGTGTCCTCCCTGTGCCTATTTGTTACCTGCCCTGCCTCTGGAGTCAGCCTCTAGCACTCTGACCACTGTCTTGAGCCCTGTCCTCCCCGTGCCCTTATGTGTGCTTGCCTAATGCCCCATGAGCCCTTTGCTTTCAGTGGAGAATGAGAATCACTGCGACTTCGTCAAGCTCCGGGAGATGCTGATCCGGGTGAACATGGAGGACCTCCGTGAGCAGACCCACAGTCGGCACTATGAGCTCTACCGGCGCTGCAAATTGGAGGAGATGGGCTTCCAGGACAGTGACGGTGACAGCCAGCCCTTCAGGTGACAGCCTGCACAGGGAGTGAGCCTGTGTTCACATCCACAGCTAGACTTGCCATGCTGGCATCTGCTTCTGGGGTCTAGTGAGCCAGGGAGAGCAGCTGTTGGGACCCCAGCATCCTCTCAACCCCCCTGGAGCCCATGTGATTCTGCTTCTCTGCCTCTGCCCTACCCCATCCCACCAAAATCCCATTCTTGGCCTCTGTTCTCTGGGTCACCACAGCCTACAGGAGACATATGAGGCCAAGAGGAAGGAGTTCCTGAGTGAGCTGCAGAGGAAGGAGGAAGAGATGAGGCAGATGTTCGTCAACAAAGTGAAGGAGACGGAGCTGGAGTTGAAGGAGAAGGAAAGGGAGGTGAGTGCCGGGCTTGGGTGCTGTGGTGAGGCCAGATGAGGGAGGAGAGGGCCTGGCTTAGGTGGCAGGAGGGCCTGGGCACCTTCCTGGCCCACACGGAAGCCTGGGCTCCCTCATCTTCTGCTCCCAGCTCCACGAGAAGTTTGAGCACCTGAAGCGGGTCCACCAGGAGGAGAAGCGCAAGGTGGAGGAAAAGCGCCGGGAACTGGAGGAGGAGACCAATGCCTTCAACCGCAGGAAGGATGCGGTGGAGGCCCTTCAGTCTCAGGCCTTGCACGCCACCTCGCAGCAGCCCCTGAGGAAGGACAAGGACAAGAAGAAGTAGGTGGCGGGCTCCCTGGCCTGCTCTGGCTCTTGCTGTCTCCTGGGCACTCACTCTGTCCTGCTCTTGGCTCCTACTTTCGTTCTCACTCACTCTCACTCTCTTTCACTTGTTCATCATTTTGCTCTCTCATTTCACTTGCTTTCCTGCCTCGTTCTTGCTCACCTTTCTTTTTCTTTCACTAGGGATCTTGACATCTCAAGATACAAGTATCCGTGCACTATCTTGTATTCATGCACTCTCTTGTACCAGTGACCTGCCTTCCTCTCTCTCTCTCTCTCTTCTTTTCCTGCAGCCTCCTCAAGAGCTGAGGTTCTGAAGGCTGGGTCACACAGGCAGGGAGAGGCCCCCAAGAGAGTGGAGGGGTCTCAGGGAAGGTCTCTCAGGCCAGGAGAGGGACAGCATTTCCAGAAAGATTACAAAAGCTTCTGTGGTTTCTGCTTGGACAGCTATGGTGCATGCCCCTCAGTCTCGGAGGTGGTAGACATGGGACCCATATTGGCTGGTAGGTGGTGACTGAGAATAGTAGAGACTTGAGCCCAGTCAGCACTGACCCCCTGGAGACTATGATCACTACTTGGCTGAAGGAAGGACAGCAGCTCCCTGTCGGGGCTCTGTGAGTCCTGCTAGGGAGAGAGGCTGCCCTCAAGCAGAAGTTGGTTTTTCCCCCAGAGAGTAGACTTGGAGGAGAGAGAATGATGGAGGACAGCAAAGAGGCTTTATCCCAGCTTCCAGGAGTGCAGTCAACTTATTGGCCAGATGGGGGTAACTCTGAGTAACTTCCCCTGGTGTTTTTCATAGCCTGTTTCCAGCTGTCAGCTGGGTCCAGATGCCTTGGCTCCTGGGGATCTTGCTGTCCCATCCCACTTCATTCAGTGTCCCAACCACATCACACTATGTGGATCTCATCTATCCTTGCTTCTCTCTGCCTCTGGCCTGTGTTGGGTACCTTCCTTCTCTTGCCAAACCAGTAGCTAAGCAGGTGTACCCATCTTGGCCCTCATTCTTGGGCTCCTTGGAATCCCATTGCCTTCTGAAATGTTTGGGAATGTGTGTGCCCAGCCCCTTCCTTCCTTGGTGGCAGTGGAGCCTTGTGGTTAGAGCCATGCAGTGCATAGCTGTGGCGCCAGGATGCTGCTTCTGGCATTAGCACTCTCCCTGCCCCCCAATATTGTATTCCCTAATACATACTCATCCATGTACACACATACATGTACACATATGCTGTCTTACCCTCTCTCCTGCCCTCCCTCATACACAGATGCAGGCATATAACCACTAACACACAGAGCCCCCAGACACACATGCACAGAGGCACAGACACATCTAAGGAAAAGAAACTTAAAGGGCTTCTCCCTGGGAGAGGCCAGGGGGACAAAGCCAGGCATTTAGGAATTGGATGCTAGTTCTCATTCCTAAGGCCTGTCCCTCTGCTTTGGGACAGACCCTCGTCCTTTCTGTAGTCTCCCCGATCCTGCTGACTGGTAGCCCCACCCAAGCTGCCGGCACTGCTGGGATAGATGAGTCCCTGCCTGCCTGTCGCCAGGGAGGACCCCAGCCCCATACTCTCCTCAACCATGTGAATTGTGCTCTGCTTTGCATTTGCTTCCAGCTCTGGTCCATGTCCAGCTCTTGGAGTGGTGAGCCTGGGGGCTCTGTGGATTGGAACCTGTGTGGTTTTCAAGCTAGTGGCCCAGAAATCTGGTTTCTCCTGGAAGACCTGGGGTACGCAGGTCTTTGACCTAGGTGTTAGTACCCAAAGTGGCTTTGTCCTGCTTCCTGCCAGCTTGTCCCAGGCCATCTTGTTAAAGAGGAGGCAGGCAGAGTTCCCTAGGAAATAAGCTAGGAGAAACCACTCGGAAACTGAAGACAAGGACCTGTGGCCAGGTCAGGTCTGAGGGCCAGTGCGGGAGGTTCAGGCTGGCTACAGGGGCACCAACACAGCTCTCAGGGTGGAAGCTCATCACTGGGTCTGGTCTTCCTGCTTTTCCCATGTGCCCTGGGCTTAGAAAACAGGTCTTTTCTGTTTGCTGGACATGCTAGAAAGCTTCAGTCAGTTTGGCCTCTGGGAGAGACTGCTCCTTTCCCGCTGGCCTTACGGAGGCTGGGAGTGGGGTAGGTGGGGTGGCTGGGAGCACCCCTTCCTCCTGCCCTGGTCAGGGGAATGGGGTGAGTCGGGAGTGCATTTGGGGGGTGTTGTTTTTCATGACCATTTAGTTGAATGGGTTTGATTGGCTGTACTTATTCTGCAAATTTCGGTCCTATGTTGTAAAATTACTTCCCAATCAGATCTAGACCCTCAGCCTGGGACACCACAACTGAAGCGAATTCTCTGCTTTGCTTGTCACAAATGCCAAACTGACTGCCCTTTCCCAATGTCCATCTTGCTGTCTATTGCTTCCGTTTGATTTGGTCGTCTGCGTACCTTTTAATGTGTCTGTTTTTGTTTTGTTTGTTTTATTTTTATTTTTCAGTTAACGCACGCACAGACTTACATGTCAAGAGCGGACTTTAGACTTTCATGTGTTAAGTTGCTTGAGTTACATCTTGTGACCCTTCTCCCATAACATGGTGTGAGGACGGACTGGGAGCCGGTACAGACTCCAGTGTTTACAGCCATGCTTTTTCCCCCACCCCCACCCCCAGGCTGCCTGGGGCCTGGCGGGCCACCCCTCTCTATGCAAACGTGTCAAAGCCATGAATGCTGGAATCCAAAACTGACGAGGTTTATTTTTTTCAGAGCCAGTGGCTGGTCTTCCATTTACAGTGTCACTATTCCTTGACGGAGCAGTTATGTGCCGCTCTAGCGAAGGCCCCAGCCGCGATGCTCGGCCTAATTGTTCAGCGTCAAGATGGGGACTCACGCGGTGCCCTAGGTGCGGCCGCGTGGTCTGGTATACATGCTGCAAAATTCGCCCGATTCCCCTTCATTTTAATTTTTCTAACCTAGAGCTTAATTTCAATAATAACTTTTAAAACACTTCTAAATTTTTATTTTGGCACGAGTGTAAAGACAAATAATATCCTCTCCCATTATTTTCATAAGTAACACAGATTCCCTGATTTTTAAAAACTAAAAATATCTCTAAACCTTTCTTATGTATAAAGTATCCCTATAATACATAGGGAGAGGTGGGTAATAAACATCCTGTAATGACAGTGTTTGGAATTTATTTACGGATGAAAGTGGAATGTGAACAAGGCCACGTCCAGTGTTTTCACTGTGAATGTAAATGGAACAGCAGCCCAAAGCCGTTGTCTGTGTGCCCCAGAGGTGCTACCTGTAAACAGGGACCAACTCCACTTGTGTGTGTTAAGTGTTTGACTCCAACTAAGACCCCAAACCAATCCTGCAAATCCCAAGTGCACAGAGTACTCAGCTGAGGAAAGGTTCTTATCTCAAGGTCATTGTGTCCTTTTTCCTGGCAGAGTCACAGGGCAAAGAGATGACGGTGTTTGGTTATGTGGACAATTTAAGAAAACCTACCAGCAAAGGAGCTTTTCCCCTTCAGCTGCATTCTTAAGGGGAACATTTTAAGAAAGTACTAGCAGTGTTGATTCTTCTGTTCCTGTTGGTTTGCAAGCCATTGAGAGTATCAGGGATGAAAATATCGCCTGATGAAATGGGAAATGAATAGATGAAAGGAAGGATTTCATTTAATGTTGATGAAGCACTGTGCAGGGTACAGGCCACCAGAGTAATGTGAGCACCCTCAGGGAGCTCACGGTCCCGTGCACTCCCTATTAGAAGCCTTAGGAAGCTGCGCTGATATATTACTGGATCAGTAGTTTGTTTTTTGTGTCCTTCATCATGTCCCCATTTCCCCCTTTCTGCCTTGGCTTGTTTTTTGATTTCCAGGACCAAGTCCTGCTTCCTTCCGCCCTTCTGAGATGGTGTTCCATTCAGAGTGGGGTGGAGGGGTAAGCTTTGTGTGTCTACCAAGGCAGGGGCAGAAAAAGGCAAGCTTTTTGTCCTCGCCAGGAGCAGAGCACCTTTTACTGATGCTCAAAGAGAAAATTCTCCAAGGGTTATGCTATGACCAGGGATGGATACAGATTTTGAGAGGCTGGAAGCTTGAACTCTTTGATAAGCCTTCTTCAAGCAAAAGAAAATGAATATAAAATTAGGTACAGGGCCTTGGAAGGGGCCCTGGCGATTAAGCTTCATTAGCTTCACAGTAAATCCACCTCTGGTTGTGACTGATCACTGATCCTCCAGTATGGGCATCCAGAAAGGTAACTCAGCATATCTAAGGCACATGTGGACTATGAGTGTCTTGTCTTTAGGGTAATTATGTGTCTGAAAATTTATTCAATTGGGTCAAAGTATGACCTTTAAGACAGCCTCTGTCAGCTAATGTATTTTTGAAGATGAGGCTCAATGACCCAGCGGGTTCACTGGTTAATTAAAAAATGAGGACTCCTGGTTCATAGGCCCATCTGGGGACTCTGGAATGGGCAGATTCTGCCACTTGTCCACTGCAGCCTGTGGGCTGCATCCCGGGCATCCTGAAAGGCCAGAATTGTGGCTGGTTACCTGCCTGAGGGCCCATGCATGGCTTCCCAGCGTCTCTGGGGAGACCTGTCATTGTCGCATTTTCTGGGGTCTGAGCTGCCTCCACAGGTCCCATCGGCTTTAGTGAGCCGCACTGCACTTCTTTCCCTGTGCTATTTGTATTTGGGATTTTGTCATCTTTAGCTGAGACCAAATGAACCCTTGATGCACAAGGTGAGCTTAAAACTTGCCATTCTTTAACAGGCTACCCCTCATGGATTGTGACTCCTGTCTGCAGGGTCTGATTTACCCCTCCTTTTCTTTCTCAGTATCATCTGTTGGCATTGTTAGGGCTGTCAGTAGGATCAAGTTGGCATTTACTATCATGTTTTTCATGAACCAAGTTGGTTTTGGGTAGAACCGCCATATAATTTATTGTCCAAACTGAGACTTTTCAGAGTGAGATGCTGTTAATAATTATGCCAAATCAACAGGCATAAGCCAGAACTGTCTCAGGCAAACCAGGTTGTACGGTCACCCTAGTTATGGGTAAGCTGAGTCTGCGTGGTTTGTAATTGTGCAGACTGACTGCATATGTGTTTGTGTATGTCTGTGTGTGGGTTCCTGTTAAGCGGGGCTCTTATTACTGGATTAGAGGCCCAATGGAAGTGTGGCTTGCTAGTCTGTTACGTTAACATGCTTTTCTAAAACTGCTTCACTTGTTAATTCATTTACTCCTTCATTCATTGACTGTTTTTGTTCCTTTCCATTCACTTTGTACTTATTTTTTTCATTAAATTTTGCATTTATTTTGAGTTTTTGTGGTGTCTTTTTTGGGCAGTAGCTTTTCTGATTTAACAAGTTTCCTAGCTTATTAATCTGCTACAGCTGTGTTAAAATACGGCTTGTCTTTTCTGTGAATTTTGTGAGGTTGATCAGCTTCTATGGGAATTTTATGTTTGAATAATGAATCCGGCTATGGGCATCTGCAAAAGGCTCTTGAACGGGTGTGGGATGGAGGAAAGAGTCATAGTTAGGAAAGAGAAGATGCAGTCTGTGAATCTTTACTGGATAACTGGGTGCAGGACATGAGAGGAGGCAAACCTGCCCGTGAAGAGTTCACGTCCTTGTGGAGGAGGCTTGACGTCGGGCAACTAACATTGAGTTCTTACTGTGTGCCAGGCGTTGCTCTAAAATATTAAAATAGAGGAAGATTGACACAGATGTTAGCTCAGGGCCAATCTTCCTCAAGCCAAAAAATAAAATAAAATTAGAGGACAGTAGGATGGGACCTGGGGCCCCAAGGCAAGCTTGAACAATGTAAAAAAATTTTTTTTAACTCACAAGTGGTACTTTGGGAATACAGAAGTTTGCTTCCTCAAAGAAGAGTTATATTTATAGAAAGAGCAACAAGGCTGTCTCTTACCCCAGTGCTGGGGCTCACATGTCTACCTTCACCTTTCTCCAAGAGATTGAGTGTTGGATTAGCTCTGGGGACCCAGGTTACATCCAGAGCTACCTGGTTAGGAGATTTAGATACCTCCCAGCAGTGTCCCCCAAAGTCACAGACAGCCTGAGCTGGTATGGCGCCTCAAGATGACCCCCACCCCACCCACTAGTGTACACAGAGGAAGGAAGGAGGCAGAAAGCAGTCGTGGCCACTGGTGGGAGCTGTGGCCATGAGCAGCGTGCTGCCCCTTAGCACCTCCATCTGTGGCGGACTAGAGGACAGTTACTGACAGGACTCAGGAGATGGTGTTCCAAGTATACTTGACTCTAGCAAGTCTAAATGCATGGCATCCGATACAGGTAACATATGACTGAGACAGGGTTGAAAGGAATTAAAGTTTATTTTTACAAAAGCTCCAACAAGCAAATTTATGTCAAGGAAAGATAGTGATTTGCATTGACTACAGTACAGACACTATTATAGTATATCTGGTCCTTGACCACTTTGCACCTAGTAGCAGATCACATTTCCCCTAGCATTTACAAAAAACTGTTCACAGTGGAAAGACTTCACAAACCTCCTCTAAATGTGTGGCTCAGTCATTCATATCCCCAACACTACTTACACAGCTCCAGCTGGCATCTCTGCCAGCTGGACTCCACTGCTTAGAGAATGGCTCTATAGTGTCACAGCCTCAGAGAGGCAGCTGGCTTCTCCCTCACAACCATGCTAGTAACCTCCTCCTGGCAGCGCAGCGGTTGGAGCAGGCTCGCCCCCAAAACCTGCTCATCTCAACGGAAAGATCTCAGAGCTATGCCTCCCCATCACAGGGGTCACTTTTAATACCATTCTTTAGCATAAAAATTCTACTAGTTAAACTAATAAACTGCTTAGAGTAACAGAGGAAAAATATGCTTAAAGCTTGATCAAGTTACTGTACATTAAACAAAGCATACTTTATAATCCAGTCCTTGTGAAGAGAAGGCATAGGTCACGGCCAAGTCAGGGTAAATGTATCTGGCGAGACGGTTCCACTTCTGCAGTGGCAGGCAGGGTAGTTCGGACTTGAAGTGCTGCACATGTCCTTGGTATAAGTCTGGGAAGTTGGAAGGACCTGGCCAGCTCTGGTGGGTGGAGCAGCACGAACTGGTCAGTCAGAACCAGCCTGCTCCTTGGGCCCTGATCAAGGTGCACCTCTGGCCTCATACTGCAGCTCTCTTAGAGCCCTTGCTGGGGAAAGGAAGGAAACCCAAGCTGCAGTATGAGCATTCATTCATTCCCCCTGGTTTCAGGCCCAGGGGAGAGAGGGAGGCACGGTTGTGATCTGTCAGACTACCCATCCCTCTAGTGACTCCGACCTGCCTTTTTCCCCCTTATTGTCTAAGGACCTAGGAACTTTTTCTCAGTTGTTCTTCCAGGGCCTTCCTCCTTTCTTGTTACAGGATCCATAAAGCCTAGAATTTAGAGCAGTTCAAGCAAGGAGGGGTTGCTATTATGCTCTAAAGGGCACAAGGGTAGGGGCACGGAGGCTGGCAGGTGAAACAGAAAGTTGTCTGTGCAGGAGGATGACTAAAAAGTTCTCAGCTGGTGCTTTACAAGGTCCATGCAGCATCTCAACTGCTCAATACTGATCTGTAATTAAAACAGGAGTGGTCAGCCTTGAAGCAGAACCATTTTAAATCCTAAGGAATGAGCAACTGAGTGTCAAAATGTTAGCACAGAGCAATTTCAGGAAGGTCCAACCACCCAACTTAAGAGCATTAACTCCACCATCTCAGGGACATCTATCTCCAAGCTCAGTAAAACTGTCATTAATTGGCCTAACTATGCATTCCATTCTACCCCATCCATCCTGAGGGATTCTGAAACCCCCAGTGCCTGGTACCATACACTCAGATAGAGGGTGAAGTGTCTGAAATTTACACTCCTCAATATTAAGCTCAGAGTTGCTTTCTCCTGAGCTGGACATGACCCCCCCCCCCCCCCAATCCTCTTGGCTATAAGGGCTGCCACAGAGAAATCTACCACAATTGTCCAGTGAAGGGAACATGTGTACCATACTGAAGTCCAGAGGTCATGCCAGGTGTGGAAAACCTAGCCCTTGGGTAGACTCTTCATAGAGTCATTATGGCCAGAGCATCTTCTGGAGCCCACTAGGGCCAGTAAGGGCCATGGGTACCCATTTGGGGGCAGACTGCATCAGCTAAAGGGGCAAAACTGAGAGCCTGGTCTGGGGCAAAGTTGATGTCTACCTGTGCTTTCTTTAGCAGATCAGATATAGGAGTCCACCAGTCGGGCATGAGCCTCTCCAGCTCTAAGGTGATGATGACCAAAGCCAGTGTGGAGCCCTTGAACTGCAGCAGCTGGTGGCCCGCCATACAGTGCTGCAGCTGCCTGGTCAGGGACGCGACGTGGAGGGAAGGATTCCTCTGAGGCAGCAGCTCCACCACGTGGGGCCAGCCCAGGACCACCAGGGCGTGGAACTGGAGACCGTGGTTTTTAATGTTAGAACAGAAAACCCCATACTTTTCATATATCAATGACCAAAAGTGCAAACAATTTCAAATTCCATCAGGGAACATCGAATGTTGCCCAGCCCTTTTCATTCCCATCCATGGCCCTACAAGGGGCTTGAGGCTTAACGCCCTTTCTATGGCCAAGCTGAGCTTCAACCCTGGAGAGAAAAGACAGTCTGCTTTGTGACATGACCACATTATGAGCCTAACGTACTTAGATGACAATGTTTCAATTTTCTGAGAAAAAGCAGCATACTATTCAAGATTAAGGTAGCAGGAAAGTTACTTGTATCTGTTTGACAGGAGAAGAAACTCTGTAACTTGGCAACAGTGTCCAGTTTTCCTAATGAAACAGTCCTTAGTGATTTAATCTCCATGCTTCATAACAGACCAAAACTCCATGACATTTCCACATTGCATAATTTTGCCTTACTAACAGAATCATATCCTTAAGGATGACCATCATTCCCTAACTAAAACAAATACAAACTAATATGATATTTTTTAAGTGCCAGATCAATATGGTCTAAAGCCTCAATAAGGATTGTGTGTAGGTAAATAAAGACAGCTAAGTGAATGTGTGTAAAGTGTAGCAAAAACAGAGAGCTTTTTATGTACAGTATTCATAGAATGGAAAGTTAAATATTTTTGCAGTGTGTATTTAAAAGAGAAACTTAGCACAATAGTGCCGTCTAAAAATTTTTGTAAAGTTAATTTAATGTCCTTTAGAAGTGGGAGTCTGGTGGAACTATGTTGGATCTAAGATACATTTTTACTCTTCCATATGTCGTGAGCCTTGTGGGTCACCTCACTGTGGTGCATGTGCAAGAAGGACGTGTGCACGCCTGTGCTTTGCCGTCCTATGTTGTAAACAGCTGTTCCAAAGGCACAAATGAGTCTAGGATAGACTCTGCAAACTCCTCATACTTACTATGGTCAAGAAGTCCAGTGGCGTCCCGATATAGAGGTCCCAGTGCAGTTTGTCCAAAATAGCCAGCTCCATCCTCAGCAGCTCATTCGGGGTATAGCCAGAGCCATAGTGCTTTATGAAGTCTTTTATGCGTGGAATTAACTGTAAAAAGAAAATAAAGAGGCCAAAGCCCTATATCATGTCATGGTAGCTTTTGTTTTCTTATCCATGGGGACTGGGCATCCATGACCCTGGTAGAGTTGTCTTCCAGAAAATGCTTCTATAAGAAAATGCAAACCAGATCTTGGCTATCTGTTAAGTCGCCAGGTAGTTGTGACAATGTCTAGTGAATGTCACATGGTCACCCTCTGCAGACAGTTCTTCATCCCCAACTGCTCCAGCTTGTACCCAAAGGTGCTTTGGAGGCTGGGGCTGTGCCATCTCCCCCATTCATCTAGAAGAACTCACCTAAAGCTTTCCAGGGGCTGTGGGCTCTACTCATTTCTGTTCCCCATCCCTATCATGATTAAGTATCGTAGAGAGAAAAAGTATGCCTTTGAGCTTCCTGTCTGCACCAGACAGGCTCACTGATAAAACTTCCCATGGTTTTGGCAACACCATAGCTGCAAACACATTCCCTTCAACCTTGATCGAAAGCAGGTCAGTTCTGGAAAAACTATGACTTTTCCCCAGAAGAACTAATAAGGCTTGTCAAGTACCAAGTGCATTAAAGACTTGGTGATACTTTTTAAGATTATCCAAAATATTACTATAACCTCTAGAAATACTTGATTTTTAGTTGGATATAAGCAACTTTTGGGGGGCACAAATTATATTCTAATAAACAAAAATTAAAAGCATTTTTATTGAAACTGGACACACAAGCAACTTTTTCTGCCTCCTTGGACCTTGAGATCAGTCAAGGGAGACCCTGTGAAAATGGCAGTGGTTCCATTATCCCCAAAGGGGAGAGGTCAGAAGGAGGGAGTTAGGTCTGGGAAGGGTATTGGGAGAGGATCTTCTCCCAAACAGAAGCCACAGTGACACTGAGAAGTTCAAGCAAGCCTGACACACTTATGGGGGCTTCTCCTCACTCGCTGCACATGGCCTTCCTGCTGCTCTCAGAGAAGGGTCTCGGAGTCCCAGAGGACCGTTTCATTGACACAGCCAAGTCCTTAATCCTCAAGCAGCTTTCTTAGATGTCATTTCTAGGGGTGGACGTTAGGCCACGTGATTTGGGAGGCCTTTTTCCTAGTTCAACAGCAGATGCCTCTGCTTAGTGGGAGGTGGCATCTGGCATCAACCAGTGAGGCAAGATATATCTGCCAGGAGGTCAGGCCTCTGGGTTTGCTGGGTCAGGGGAATTCACTGTTCCAATTCCCCACTTGTAGGGTGCCAGAGTCTGACAAGCCTAAGGAAGGGACAGTAGAGATTCTGGGAAGCTGGTGACTTTTCCCAAATGCCCAGCATTCTCGAGGGCACAGATTTTTTCAGGAAACTTGAGTGCTCCAGTGTTATACCCCTATATCTCAAAAGCAGCCCCAAGTGGACCTCCAGGGATGCATACCTCCTCTTCTTCGTTAAATTTTACAGCAAGTCTCAAGGAAGTAATTGTGACACATTGGAGTAACCTCTCCTTTACCTGTAGTATGGAACAAACACATCTGAGCCAGATACGAATGCTAGAAACAAATTGTAAAGCAACTGTGTTTTTTTCCTCTAAGAAATTGTCTTTTTTTAAAAAGACCTGATTCTATTCCTCCACAAGAAAGTTAGTGCCATTTTTAGATTTGACCAGTGAAAACGCGCCTGATTTCAGAACTACAGATGACTAGTCAGTAGTCTTTAATTAGAGGACTGACTGGAGGTGGGAAATATGGCACCTTCTCAGGGAATACACAGTCCCATCCTGGCCTCAGGCCTCACTGCACAGGCCCAGACAAGCATACCCTACCTCATCACACAGGCAGTCCTTGCCCAACTAGGTCCTCTCATGCTCCCTAAGTCCACCTCTGATGGCCACAGACACTGAGCCAGATAGACACCACGGTAGGATGTGGAGAGGTTCCAATTTCAGTCCTACCGCTTCAAGCAAGTTAGTTTATGCACCTCCATTTGAGCATCGCAGGTGGCTCCCCTCTCAGGCAGCAATGGGGAACAGAGGTCAGTTTCCTCTCCCATCATCTTTCATCATCCCTCAGAGGCCTCCCTACCTTTACTGAAACCAGGAGGCGGCTGAAGATAGTGAGAGCCAGGTTAAAAGTGGACTGAGAGAAGTGAAAGATGTTCTTAAGCCTCAGGAGCTGCAACACGACTTCCTGGAAGGCGTCGCAGATCTCGACCTGGAAAGAGGGAGTAGGGGAAGGCAGGGAAAGCCGTTGGTGGCTAGTCTTGGTCTACCAGTGGCAGGAGCCATCTGCTTAAGGTGACCAGAGGGGCTGTGAGTAGCCCCTTCACCTTAAATCGTGGTGGGATTAAGTGTTGCCCGGCGGGTCACGGATCACCCCCTCCTCTCCGCCTCGCCCCCGCCCCTGGTTCTAAGCAGAGTCCCCAACTCAAACAGGCCCTCTTCCGAAGCACCTACCAGAAAGGCACCCTGACAGTGAGAGACGCCAGCGAATCCCGCCTCGTGCCTCGTGCGGGGGTCGCACCTGGAGAAGGTCCCGGGCTCCAGGGTGCGGCTCACCTGAGCGCGGGTGCAGGTGGAGCCCGGCCGCGTCCCGTGCACGCGTGAGGAGGGGGATGAGGGTGCTCCCGGAGGGCCCCGCCGCGGGGACTGGTACCTGGGGTGTGCCGGCCCGCCACAGGCGCGCCTCGCGGCCCAGAGCCAGTTTCAGGTGGGTGACCAGCCGGCGCTCGTCCAGGAGGCCTCCCCAGTCGCACGGCACCGGCCGGCCTTCAGCCCCGAAGAGCAGCGGCCGCGGCGGCGGCGGCGGCCGCGGGGGCTGCGGACCCTGAGCCGCGTCGGGCGCGGGGCCTGCCGCTCGCGGAGCCTGCGCCGCCCCCTGCCCGGGTCCTCCCGGGGACGGCGCAGGGAGCCCGGCCGCTCCGGGGTGGCACGCCTCCGGGAAGCTTCTCCGGGTCGCCGCGGGGAGACAGACGTTCCACCGAGGCGGCCGGAGAAGAAAGCAAAGGGCCATGTCGTCTGGACGCCGGACGGATCTTACCTCCGAGGCTGCCGGCTGCTGCGGGGGCCGTGCGCCCGAGTCCATGGCGAGAGCGAGCTCCAAGGTCTGGGTCCCAGCTTCGGCCGCTTTTTATAACCCAGCGCCCGGGACTCCAGGCTGGGGCCGCACCGGGCGGGGCCGGCTCGGCGGCCCACCCCCAGCCGTTGCCAGGGAGCTGCCCCCGGCGCGCGGGCCGCCCCTGCTTGACGCTTGCTCCTCTGGTGGGGGGTCCCCGACCTGGAGCGCGGCGGGGCAGAGCGGGCGCAGCCGGTGAGAGTACCCTCCCTCCTACCCCCACTGCCGCCCACTCAGCGCCTCTTCCTTGCCCGAAGCCTGCGCCCCGTGCACAGAGAGTCCCCAGCCTGGGATGGGACAGCTGGTGACCACGCCAGCCCTGGAGAAGGACACCCGGCACAGACCCTGCCTCCTAACTCACAGTACATATTTGCGGGACACAAAACCAGGTAGAGAGTCCTCAAAGTGGGCTCCTCAGTCGGATAGGCTTGGGATGGAATTCCTGACTTGCTGTGTGATCTCGAGTATGTGACTTAACCTCTCTGAGACTCGGTTACTTCTTCTCTAAAACAGTGATATCTCCCTCACAAAATAGTTCATTCATGCATGCATTTATCCATTCAGCAGTTGTTTATTGAGGCCTATGATGTGTTAGGCGCCAGGACATAACAGTGAGTAAAATAGACGTGGAACTTACATTCTAGTCAGGAAAGACAGACAATAAACATGAGTAGAAGATATGGAAACCCCAGCAATTCCACTCCTACGTATATGCTGGACAGAAATGCATATGAGTGCACCGAAAGACACCTGCATAATGTTCAGAGCAGCACTATTTGTAATAGCCGCAAACATCTATCAACAGCTGAATGGGACAAAGAAATTGTGGTATATTCACACAGTGGAATATTACACTACATTGAAAAAGAATGAACTACTGCTATACCTAACAAGGAAGAATCTTACAAACATAATATGGAATGTAAGGAGACAGATACAGAAGAGTTCATATTGTATGATTCCAGTTATGTAAAGCATAAAAACAAGAAAAACAAATCTATAATGTTAGAGTCAAGATAGTGGTTACTCTTGGGGGGCAGTGGGTAGTGACCGGGAAGGCACACAAGGAGCGTCTTGTGACTGGTAATGTTCTGTTTCTTGATCTAGATGCTGTTACACAAGTGTGTTCACCTTGTGAAAACTGATGAAGCTGCACATTTATGACTTGTGCACTTTTCCTTATGTGAGATATACTTCACTAAAATTTTACATTACATTAAAATATATGGGAATATCAGAAGGAGAACAGATAAAGGAACAGGAGAAATATTTGAAGTGATAATGACTAAGAATTACCCCAAGTAATATCAGACACCAAACCACAGACCCAGGAAGCTCAGAGAACAGCAAGTAGGATAAATGCCAAAAAACTCCCCTAGGCATATCATATTCAAACCAAAAAAATAAAGAAAAAATCTTGAAGGAAGCCAGTCAGGGGGAAAGCCCTTACTTACAGAGGAGTTAAGAATTACATGGGACTTCTCTTCAGAGATCATGCAAGCAAGAGGAGAGTGGAGTGAAATATTTAAAGTGTTGAGAGAAAAAACCACCAACCTAGAATTCTGTATCCAATGAACTTATCTTTCAAAAGTGACAAAGAAATAAAGACCTTGTATATAGAAAATCCTAAGAATCCACTAAAAAACTACTAGAAGTAATAAACAAGTTCATGAAAGTTGCAGAGTAGAAGATCAATGTACTACAAAAATCTGTTTTATTTCTATACACTACCAATGAACAATCTCAAAATGAAATTGAGGAAAAAATTCTATTTCAATAGCATAAAAAGAAGAAAATATTTAAGAATATAATCAAGGATGTGCAATACTTATATGTTGAAAACTACAAAACGTCACTAAAAGAAATCAGAGGAGACCTAAATAAATAGAAAGACATTCTGTGTTTGTGGATTGGAAGACTTAACTTGTTAAAATGGCAATATTTCCTCAATTGATCTATAGAGTCAACATAATCCCTATTAAGTTTCTGGCTGCCTTTTTGCAGAAATTGACAAGGTGTTTCTAAAATTCCTGTGGAAATGCAAGAGATTGAGGATGGCCAAAACAATCTTGAAAAAGCAGAACAAAGACAGAGGCCTTACACTGTCTGATTTCAAAACTTACTACAAGCCTATAGTAATCAAGACAGTGTAGTACTGGCATTAAGATAGACAAATAGATCAATGGAAGTGAATTGAGAGTCTAGGACTCAACCCTCACATGAATGATCATTGGTTTTTGACAAGGGTTCCTCGACAATACAGTGGAAGAAAGAATAGTCTTTTCAGCAAGTGGTAATGGGACAGGTGGATATTTCCAAGCAGAAGACTGAAGCTGGACCCCTATATCATACCATAAACAAAAATAACTCAAAATAGATCATAGACTTAAACGTAAGAGCTAAAACTATAAAACTCTTAAAAGAGTAAATCTTCATGACCTTGGGTTAGGAAATGGTTTCTTAGATATGCACCAAAAGTACAACAAAAGAAAAAAATATAGAAATTTGACTTGATCAAAATTTAAAACTTCAGAGCTTCAAAGGACACCATCCAGAAATGAAACAGATAACCCACAGAACAGAAGAAAATATATACATTTCATAGATCTGAAAAGGGACTTGTATTTAGAATATATAAAGAACTCTTTCAATTTAATGATGAAAAGATAAAATGGGCTTGACTTTTGAACAGACATTTGAATAGATTGAATAGGATTTGAATAGACATTTCTCCAAAGAAGATATTCAAATGTGTCAATAAGCACATGGAAAGATTCAACATCATTAGTCATCAAGAAAGGGGAAATCAAAACCACAATGAGATGCTATTTTACATCAGTAGGATGACTATAATAGAAAAGACAAGACAATAGCAAGTATTGGGGGGGGACAGGGAGAATTGGAAACCTCATACATTGCTGGTGGGAATGTAATACCTCTTACATTGCTGGTGGTGCAGCCACTGTAGAAAACCGTTTGGCAGTTCCTCAAAATGTTAAACTTTAGACTTACCAAATGACCCAGCAATTCCATTTGTAGGCATATACCCAAGAGAAATGAAACATGTTCACACAAAAACTTGTAGCAGCATTATTCATAATAGCCAAAAAGTAGAAACTACCCATATGTCCGTCAACTGACAGATGGATAAAAATGTGGTATAGCCATACAATGGAATATTATTCAGCCATAAAAAGTAAGGAATTACTGATATATGCTTCAATAGGGATAAAGTTTGAAAACATCAAAGTGACAGAAGTCATTCACATATATGTGAACAAAAGCCCACATATTATATAATTCTATCTATAGGAAATGTTCAGAATAGGCAAATCTGTAGAGACAGAAAGTAGATTGGTGGTTACCTAGGGCTGGGATGTTGGTGGGAGGAGCATGGGGGAGTGACTGCTATGAGTACAGAGTTTCTTTTTGGGGTGACGAAAATGTTTAAAATTGATTGGGGTTATGGTTGCACAACTCTGTGTATATAGCAAAAAACATTAAATTGTACAATTAAGTTGGTGAGTTATATGATATGTGATCATATCTCAATAAAGCTGTGTATATGTATATATGTACTATATATCATATATATGGTATATCGAATGATGATAGAACTATGGAGAAATATAAACTATGGAAGGAAGATAAGAAGAGTGGGACTGAAGTTTGGAGTTTTAAATAGGGAGCTCATGGTAGGGCTCACTGAGAAGGTGATGTGTGAACAAAGACATTCTGAAGGAAGCGAGGGAGTCAGGTGGATGTCTAAGGGGAGAGTTTTCCAAGGCCAGGGTTTGAATGTGGGCTTTGTCACTGCCCATATGTCTGACGTTGGGCAAGTTACTTAAAACCCCTGTGCCTCAGTTTCATTCTCTGTAAAATAATTATTCCTATTTTGTATTAAAATGACTAATACTACCTATTTCAAAAGGTTATTATCTAGATTAAATTAGTAATAAAAGAATGTAAAGCACTTAGAATGGTACACTGGCACTAAATAAAATGCTTTATAGTTATTTTTATTAGCTCCTCCTGCAACGCAAAAGCCCTTGCATTCCATCCATTTGGTTCCATCCAGATGGAACCATACCTGGAATGTCGGATAAATCAAGAAGGCCAGGTGGGGCTGGTGCAGAATAATGCAAGACAGAAGATTGCAGGACATGGAGAGAAGGCTTGTGATGTTTACTCAGTGAGGTGGGAAATCATTGGCAGGTTTTGAAAAGAGAAAATACACTATTCAATTCACGTTTTAACACCATCACTCTGGCTCCTGTATTGAAAATAGACTAAGGGGAGAAGGATGCACACAAGGAAACCAGTTCTGAGCTGTTGTAGTAAAGCAGGTGAGAGATGGTGGTGGTGATAAGTGGTCAGATTCTGGTTCTACTCTGAAGATAGAGATAAGCTCTATTGAAAGATTGGATATTGGGTATGAGAGAAAGAGACTGTGGTTTTGAGCTGAACAATGATTAGAATTCAGCTTACATTTATTGTGATGAAGGAAGTATAAGAGGGCCCCCCCCCCCCTTTTGACGTTTGGCGGTGTGGGGGTGGGTACTAGTGGCGGGGAATCAACATTTCAGTTTTGGACACGATAAACTTGAAATGCCTATTACACATCCAAACAGAGTGTGTTCAGGGGGGAGGTTCGGACAGGAAAGAGGATAGGGCATTCGTTCTTTCACAAATATTTCTAGAAAATCTGCGCTGTACCAGGTGCTATTCTAGGTCCAATTCTAGGCTCTGGAGACACTGGTGAGAAGACCGACAAAGCCCTCACAACATCACCTTCCATTGGTGAGACACTCAGAAACAAGACAGCAATCAAGCGCAGTAACGTATGTAAAATCTTTAGCTCTCCATATGGGACACAATGTGCAATTGCTGTCGTTTTTAATATTCGGAGTACATACTGCAAGCGCCAGAAGATACGCCTTGCGATGTACGAGCGTCACGTCCTCCAAACCGGCGGCAGTCAAGCATCCCCGCCCCAATGCGGGCCAGATTTCTGGCGCAGCGGAACGACAGCATTGCGCAGGCGCGCCTCCGTCTGGCGTCCTAGGAGACGAACTCGGAAAGCCTTGGCGCAGGCGTAATTCAGGAGGCCGAGGAAGCTTGAGGCAGGGGACGAGGCGGGGCGAGTTCGCAGTGCGCCTGCGCACAGCGCGCTCTCGCCCGAGGAGCCGCAGTCTCGAGAGCGCCGAGGAGGTGTTTCAGAAACCTCTGGCCAGCCTCCCCCGCGAGCCCGGCGTCGTAGGACTGCGCCCAGGGTGGGGACGTCCGCCGGGCACGGGAGGGAGCCACGATGCCGGTGAGGAGAGTCGCTCAGCCTCTGGGGTCCCTCCTCATCCCAGCGGCTTGGCCCGGGGGCGCGCCTGTTGCCATGGAGGCGCGGAGCAGGCGGGCTGCCGGGGTGGGGCGGGGCAGGGCCCGAAAGGTTGGGGAGCCTGGCGGGTGGGCCCGGGGCCCGCGGGGGTCCAGCTGGCCCTGGGAGGGGGCCCGGGGCGGGCCCTGCCGCCTTCTTCGCTGCTGCATCCCGCGGGGCCTGCACTGCTTGATATAAAGGCACTGTGCCAGAGGATGCGCTCTCGCTGCTAGCCCTGCCCGCAGAGTAGGGCGTCAGGGAGCGGCCGCGGAGGGTCGGCCCTGGGTGGGCCAAATTCAGTGGGGTCTCTGCGCCGCGGAGCCAAGCAAAGCGGGCGCTGCCTACCCCTACTCCAGGCCCCTGACTCGAGCTGTCATTCGTCTCGTGGCTTTTTAGCTTATGGTGCAGAATGTAACCCGTAGGTGTCTTTGTGTGTGAGAGGCCTCGTAGGATTTCACAGATTGCTATCGTGCACTTAATTAGAGGACCTCATAAGTCCATTATAGCGTTATGGAAAATACTTGAGCTGTGGCCGGTTGTTTACTGTTGCGAGGCCTCGGACAATTATTTAATCTTTCTGGGCCCTTAGTTCCCACGTAATTAAACTTTTCCTCATAGAATTGTTATCAGGATGAAATGAGGTAATACGCAAGAGACCTGAAGGACAGCGCTTGACATTGAGCATTAAATGCTCAATATTAGTTCCTTGTCGTTGCTTTCAAGTTATTTACCAATTCATTCAATAAATATTGGGCACCAACCACATGTTAGGGACTGGAAATACAGTATTGGGCAAAACCAGTCAGGTTCTTGAATTTAGGAAGAGAGGAGCTTGCCTTCTTGGAAGGTGGTGAAAACAATACATGTTTACAGAGACAAGACACTTAATATTAATGAATGAAATGAATGGGTGGTGTACAGTAGATAGAAGTAGATTCTGGTGAATTGTAAAGTGTTGTCATGTAGGAATGCTTGCCTACAGATGTCAGATCATCCATTTTTTCAAGAGAATCTAGAAATTGTCATTTTTGTGAGATTTCTCGAATTTTAGATTTTAGCAACTAATTCAAAAGATTTTTTAAATATTTTGAGTCTAAGAAAAGACATTTGTGGGCTGAATTCAGCCCCTTGACTACCTGTTTGCAATGTCTGATGTAGACAGGGAGAAAGGCAGACATTAATTAAATAAGAAACAAACAAAAGTAGAATCGCGATGGAATGTAGAAGAAGGAGAGCTAAGGTCCTTTCAGGGCCCATGCGTGCAAGGATTTGACCTAGTTAGGGAAGTCTTCCCAGATGAAGTGGCTGTTGAGCTGAGATCTGCAGGATAAGTGAAGACGAAAGTGAGGAATGTTCTAGGCAGAAGAAACAGGACATGGAAAGACCTGTGGTGAGAAGGAGTGTGGTGACAAGAAAAGGCCTAAAAGAAAGCCAGTGTGGCTGTGGCTAAGAAAGCCACACAGGGTAACTTGTGAAATAAGGCTTGAGAAGTAGACATGGGCCAGAGCCAGATCTTACAGACCACCTTAAGGATTTTGGTTTTTGTCCTAAGTTCTGTGGGAAACCATTGGAAAGTTTTGTGATAGATTTGTGTTGAAGCTGACTGCCTTGTAGAGGACAGACTGTAGGGGAACCTAATTAGATGCAGGAGTACAGTTGGACTCTCTCATAATCCAGGGTGTGATAACGGTGGTGAGACTAAGGTGGTGAAAGTAGATATGGAGAGAAGTGTACTGTATTGATATAATCAATTCCTTGTCAATGACAG
Organism: Equus przewalskii; assembly: GCF_037783145.1. Taxonomy (NCBI): domain Eukaryota; kingdom Metazoa; phylum Chordata; class Mammalia; order Perissodactyla; family Equidae; genus Equus; species Equus przewalskii. The sequence goes on from NC_091843.1 coordinate 41,948,747, forward strand.
TGGTGTATATTTATTTGTCTAATGCTTAGAAGAGTATCTGAAACAGTAGGAATTTAACAGGTATCTGTTCAGCTAAACTATTGAACTTCACTTCAGTAATAGGATTGTATTTTAATATAGATTCTTAATCATAAAATTTCAAAAATTGAAACTTTATGTATACAAATGTTCATAAGGTTAGAGTCATATTAAAACCTTTTTCTCTGTCTGCCTTTGGACTTCGTTTTCTGTCTTTTATTTATTGTTGTCTTCTATAGAGAAGATAGACTATATATGGAAATATGATAAATATTTTACTAATGCATTATAGAAAATAAAACTAAAAGTTTCAGGAACGCGGGACCTATTACTATATTCTTGATTAAAGTTGTTAACCATGTTCGCATGTGTTTTCCTGCAGGCACCTCAGAGGAAGTCAGGGACTTCTGTGCGGAAAGACAGTCCATAATATACTGGTTCATTTTCTGCTTGAATAGCATTTACTATAAAGGAAAATTAGATTTCCTTTACCCTCATTTGTATTGTAAAAGAAGCTGTTTTCCTTTTCCTATCTCTTAAGCTTTTTCAATGTCTGTAAGATCGTTAATTGCATTTAACACATATTTATGGAGTGCTTAATATGTGCAGGGCACTGAGATGGCAAAGTAGCCTTCTTCAAATTTTGAATTTAATCTGTTTAAGGTAAAAGTAAATGTTCTTTTCGTTATTTGTAAATGTTTTCTCCACCAGATCAATAAATCAGAGAAGCCGGAAAGCTGTGATAACGTGAAGGTGGTTGTTAGGTGCCGACCCCTCAATGAGAGAGAAAAATCAATGTGCTACAAACAGGCTGTCAGTGTGGATGAGATGAGGGGAACTATCACTGTACATAAGACTGATTCTTCCAACGAGCCTCCAAAGACATTTACTTTTGATACTGTTTTTGGACCAGAGAGCAAACAACTTGATGTTTATAACTTAACTGCAAGACCTATTATTGATTCTGTTCTTGAAGGCTATAATGGTGAGTACTTTGTATAGTTGCCTTTTTAAAAACAACTTTATCGAGGTATTATTAATACCCTACAAGTCCACCTATTGTAATTGTATAGTTTGATGAGCTGTAGTAAGTACATACAGTTGTGAAACCGTCACCACAATCCAGTTTTATCACCCCCCAAAGTTCCTTATGTCCATTTGCAGTCTCACCTCCAGGCAGCCATTGATGTGCTTTCTGTCTATAGTTTTTCCTTTCTTCGAAAGTTCATCATCGGATCATACACTGTCTCATCTTTCTTACCTGTTTTGTTTCACTTAGCATAGTGTTTTTGAGGGTCACCCATGTTGTTGCTTTTTGTTGCTGAGTTGTATTCCATTGTATGAATATACCACCTTTTATGATCTTTGATGGAAATCTGGATTGTTCCAGTTTTTTGGCTATTATAAATAATACTGCTATGAACATTCTTTTATAAGTATTTGTGCAGATATATTTTAAAGTTTCTCTTGGGTAAATCCCTAGGAGTGAAATTGCTGGGTCATATGATTAATATATGCTGGTCTTTTGAAGAAACTGCCAAACTGTTTTCAAACGTGGTGACTGTACTATTTTTTTTTTCCCTCCAGCATGGTATGAGGGTTCCAGTTTCTTCACATTCTTGCCAGCATTTAGATTATCAATCTTTTTAATTTATAGCCATTCTAGAGGATCTGTAGTGGTATCTCATTGTTTTCACTTATATTTCCCTAATGAGTAAGAATGTTGAGCATTATTCATGTACTTATTAGCCATTGTATATCTTCTTTGGTAAACTATCCCTTAAAATTTTTTTACCCATTTTTAAATTTGATTGCCTGTCTTCTTATTGAGTCATGCTCTGTATACATTTTGGATTTAAATCCTTCATCAGATGTGTGATTTGAAAATGTTTTCTCCCGGTCTGTGGCTTGTCTTTTCATTTTCTTAGTGGTGTTTCTTGAAGAGAGAAAGTTTTGGATTTTGATTAAGTCCAGTTTATCAGTTTTTTCTTTTATCGTCATGCTTTCAGTGACATAGTTAAGAAATTTTTGCCAAACCCAAGACCACAAAGCTTTTCTCTTTTGTTTTTATCTAGAAGTTGTAAACATTTTAGGTCTTACATTTAGGTGTGTGATCCATTTTGAGTTAATTTTTTTACATGGTGAGATAAGAGTCTAAGTTGTATTTTTTTTTTCCTTCTTGCTTATAGATATCTGGTTGTTCCAGCACCATTTGCTGAGAAGGCTATCCTTTCCCTATTGAATTAACCTGGTGCTTTTGTCAAAAATCAACTGACCACAAATGTGTGGGCTTCTTTCTGGGTTGTCTATTCTATTCCATGTCTATCTTGTTTTGATTGTAGCTTTGTAATATGTTCTGAAATTAGGTAGTATATGTTCTCTATTTGTTCTTTTTCAAAATTATTTTGGCTTTTTTAGTTCATTTGTATTTTCATATAAATTTTAAGATCACCTTGCCAATTTCCACTACAAAAATCTGGTGGGATTTTGACAGGGATTGTGTTGAATTGTTTTTCTGACAATATTGAGTCTTCCAATCCAGGAACATGATATATCTCTCCATTAATTTATGTCTTGTTTAATTTCTCTCATCAGTATTTTCTAGTTTTTAGTGTACAAATCTTTCAATAAATTTATTCCTAAGTACTTTTTTGATGCTATTGTGAATAGAATTGTTTTTATAATTTCATTTTGGCATTATACATTGTCAACTTATAGAAATGCAGTTGATTATTTTGGATATTTTTTTTAAAGATTTTATTTTTCCTTTTTCTCCCAAAGTCCCCTGGTACATAGTTGTGTGCTTTTAGTTGTAGGTCCTTATAGTTGTGGCATGTGGGACGCCGCCTCAGCATGGCTTGATGAGCGGTGCCATGTCCTGGCAAAACCCTGGGCAGCCGAAGTAGAGCGTGCAAACTTAACCACTCAGCCGTGGGGCTGGCCTCATTTTAGTAGATTTTTTAATTGAGATAAAATTCCAATGACATAAAATCCACTATTTTAAGCATTTTACAGTACACACATCAGGGGATTTTAGTACATTCACAGTGTTGTGCAACTATCACCATTATCTGTTTCCAGAACATTTCCATCACCCCAAAAATAAACTCTATATCGGTTGTCAATTACTCCCAATTCTGTTCCCTCCTGCCTTGGCAACCACTTATTTACTTTCTGTGTGTATGAACTTGCCTGTTCTGGTCATTTCATATAAAATACACTACATAGTCTTTTGTGTCTGGCTTTTTTTCTTAGCATAATGTTTTCAGTATTCATCCATGTTGTAACATGTATCAGTACGTTATTCTTTTTTATTGCCAAATAATATTCTATTGTATGGGTATACAATATTTTGTTTGTCCATTCATCAGTTGATGAACATTTGGTTATTACCATTTTTTGGCTATTATGAAAATGCTGCTATGAACATTCTTGTACAGGTTTTTGTGTGAATATATGGTTTCAGTTCTCTTAAATCTGTACCTAGGAGTGGAATTGCTGGGTCAAAAGGTTAACTGCCAGACTGTTTCGCCACCAGCAATGTATGAGGTTTCCAATTTTTCTGCATCTTTGCCAAAACTTGTTATTGTCTTTTTGATTGTAGCCATCCTAGTGAGTGTGTAGTAGTGTCTCTTGTGTTTTGCAATTGATTTCATATGTTGACCTTGTATCCTGCAACCTTGGTAAACTTGCTTATTATTTCTAGGATGCCTTTTTTTTTTTTTGCCCCTGAGGAAGATTCACCTTGAACTAACATCTGTTGCCAGTCTTCCTCTATGTTGTATGTGGGTCGCTGCCACAGCATGGCTGATGAATGGTGTAAGTCTGTGCCTGGGTTTTGAACCCGTGAACCTGGGCCACTGAAGTGAAGTGTGCCAAACTTAACCTCTAGGCCACAGGGCTGGCCTCCTCTTTGTGAGGAATATTGGTCCTGAGCTAACATCTGCTGCCAGTCTTCCTCTTTTTGCTTGAGAAAGATTGTTGCTGAGCTAACATCTGTGCCAATCTTCCTCTGTTTTATTTGGAATGGTGCCACATTGTGGTTTGATGAGCAGTGCTAGGTCTGCGCCCAGGATCTGAACCTATGAATCCCGGGCCATCGAAGCGGAACACACAAACTTAACCCCTATGCCACCGGGCTGGCCACTCCCACCCCCCCCTTTTTTTTTTCAGTAAAGTTACCTAGGATTTTTTACATTCAAGATCATGTTGTCTGCAAATAAAGATAGTACTTTTTTCTTTCTAATCTTTTTGTTACCTGAATTGCACTGGCCAGAACCTCCAGTGCAATATTGAATAGAAATCATGAGAGTGGACGTTTTTGTCTTGTTCCTGTTCTTAGAGAGAAAGCATTCCTTTTATCAGTAAGTATGGTGTTATCTATAGATTTTTCATAGATATCCTTTATCTGATTGAGGAAGTTCCCCTCTGTTCTTAGTTTGCTGAGAGTTTTTTTCAGGTATGTGTATTGGATTCTGTTAAATGCAATTTTTTTGCACCTGTAGAAATGATCTTTTCATTTTTCTTTTTTTTAAGTTTGTTAATATGGTCAGTTACGTGGATTGATTTTTAAATGGCTAATCAGCCATGCCACTTTGTTATGGTGTATTATCCTTTTGTGTATTGTTAGATTTGATTTGCTAAAATTTTAAATTTTTTGCATCTGTGTTCATGAGGGATGCAAGTAGGTAGTTTTCTTGTAATGTCTTCATCTGGTTTTGGTATCAGGATAATGCTAGTTTCTTAGAATGAATTCAGAAGTATTTTCTCCTCTTTAATTCTCTGGAAAAATTTGTCTAGAACTAGTATCATATCTTCCCTAAATGTATGGTAGAATTTACTGGTGAAGCCAACTGGGCCTGGAGTTTTTTTCTGTGAGAACGTTTTTAACTACAGATTCAATTTATTTGATACAGGGCTATTTATCTGTTTTTTCTTTAGTGAGCTTTGGTAGTCTGTCTTTTGTGAAATTTGTCTGTTTCATCTAAGTTGTTGAATTTATTGGCAAAAAGTTGTTTATGTCAATCTCCTGTTATGCTTATGTTCGAATGTAGTGGTATAACCTTTCTCATTCCTGATGTTGGTAATTTGTGTCTTCTCTTTTTCTCCTGATTTTTCTCTGACCAGAGATTTATCAATTTTATTGATCTTCTCAAAGAACCAGCTTTTAGTTTTATTAATTTTCCTTTATTACTTTTATATTTTCTACTTCATCGATTTCTGCTTTGAATTTCATTTTTTCTTTTCTTCTGCTTACTTTGTTCTTCTTTCTCTACTTTCTTAAAGTGGGAGCTGAACTCGTTGTTCTTAGACCTTTGTTCTTTCTAACACAGAAGGTTAGTGCTATACACTACCCACTAAGTGCTGCTTCAGTGGCATCCTACAAGTTTGGACATGCTGTGTTTGCATTCTCATGAAGTGCAAAATACTTTCTACTTTCCCTGTTGATTTCTTTTTTGATCCCTGCATTATTTAGAAATGTGTTAGTTTCCAAATATCTTGAGATTTTCCAGAGATCTTTCTGTTACTGATTTTTAGTTTGATTCCATTTTAGTCAGAGAACATACTTTGTATAACTTGAGTCTTTTAAAGTTTATTGAGACTTATTTTATGGCCCAGAATGTGGTTTATTATTATTAACTGTTTGTGTGTACTTGAAAAGGATGTGTATTTTGCTGTTGTTGGATGATGTGTTCTGTAAATGTCCATTAATTTATATTTGTTTGATAGTGTTGTTCAAATCTTCTGTGTACTTCATCGTTGTCTACTTGGTCTGTCAGTTATTGAGAGAGGGCAATTGAATTCTCTGGCTATATTTCTGTATTTGCCTATTCCTTTTATTTCTATCAGTTTTTGCTTCATGTATTTTGAAACCCTGTGAGTAGGTGCATAAATGCTTAGGAGTTTTGTGTCCTCCTGATGAATTAACCTCTTTTTCATTATGAAATTCCCCTCTTTATTCTTGGTGATGTTCTTTGTTCGAAAACTTACTTTGATGTTAATGTAGACATTCTGGCTTTCTTTTGATTAGTCTTAACATGGTATATCTTTTTCCATGCTTTTGCTGTTAATCTGTTGGTGTTTTTACGTTGAAAGTGCGTTTCTGGTAGGTGTGCTGGAGGTCACTGAGATCACTCCAGGTTCAGTGATTGCTGGGAGGACTCACAGGACTCAGCATATAGTCGTACTTATGGATTTGGTTTATTAGAGCAAAAAAGATACCAAAAAAGAAAAAAATTCAGCAAAGGGAAAAGATACGTGGGGTAAAGTCTGAAGGAAACCAGGTGACAGACTTCCAAGAGTCCTCTTCTAGTGGGCACACAGGATGCGCTTAATTTTCCTAGCAGTGAGTGTGACAATATGTTGTCTGTCAGGGAAGCTCTGTAGAGACTCAGTGCCCAAGGTTTCTGTTGGAGCCTGCTCCTGTAGGCACCCTCGGCCTCGCCTGTGCCAAGATCCCAGACTCTCAGAAGAAGGAGAGTAGGTGTTTAGCATAAATCACTTTGTTCATATGAACAGTTTAGGCATCGTGAGCCACTCTTATCAGTTAGAGATTGGTGGGAACCCTCCCTAATTTCCAATTCCCAGATGCCAGCCAAAGGCCATCCTTAAAAGTAGGACTTTCAAAGGATAGAAGTCTCAGGTTGGCTGTGTTAGCTCTTTTCTGGACAGCAGTATAGAGTTTGTCCTGTTTTTTTAATCCAGTCTTGCTATCTGTGCTTCTTAATTGGGGTTTTGAGACCATTTACATTTAATATGATTGTGTGGTTAGGTGTAATAGCATTTTATTATTTGTTTTCTGTGTCTCATTTGTTCTTTGTTCCTCTTTTCCTCCTTTTATGCCTTCTTTTGTATTAATCAAGTATTTTGATTATTTCATTTTATCTTCTCTGTTGGCTTACAGCAATACATCTTTATTTTATTTTATTGGTTGCTCTAAGGTTTATAGTATAAACCTTTAGTATATCAGTTTACCTTCAAGTGATATGCCACTTTATGTATAATATAAAAATTTTACCATCCTTCCATTTCTCCTAAGTTTTGTGCTGTTTTACTTCTCTACATTTTGCTTCTATATGTTATAAATTCCAAACCACATTGTTACTATTTTTGTTTAAACTATCAGTTATCTTTTAAAGAGATTTAAATAATAAGAAAAAATCTTATGTATTTATTTACTTATGTAGTTACCATTTCTGATACTCTTTGTTCCTTATGTAGATCCATACTTCCATCTAGTATCATTTTCCTTCTGCAATGAAAAACTTCCTTTAACATTTCTTAAAGCACGAGTCTGCTGGTGATAAATTTTTTTAGCTTTTGTAGTCTAAAAAAAGTATTTATTTTACCTTTTTTTTTGAGAGACATTTTCACTGGGTATAGGATTCCAGGTTGAGAGTTTCTTCTTTTAATATATTAAAGATATTGCTTTCCTATCTTCTCACTTGCATTTTTTTCCTTACAGAAATCTGCTTTCAATCTTATCTTGGTTCTTTATGTAACGTGTGTTTCTTTCTCTGGTTGCTTTTAAGATTTTCTTCTGTATCACTGGTTTTGAGCAATTTGATTGTGTGTGCCTTAGTGTATTTGTCTTCATGTTTCTGTGCTTATGATTCATTAAGCTTCTTGGATCTGTGGGTTTCTAGTTTTTATCAAGTTTGGAAAATTTTCAGCCATTATTTCTTCAAATACTTTTTCTGTCCCCACTCTCAAGTTTTTGGAGGACTACAATAACGTATGTATTAGGCTGCTTGAAATTGTCCTGCAGCTCATTGGAGCTGTTTTTTATTTTAAAATTTTTTCTCTGTGTTTCATTTTTGTTTCTGTTGGTATGTTTTCAAGTTTACTGCTTTTTTTCTTCTGCAATGTCTAGTCTACCATTAACCCAGTCTGTTGTATTTTTCATCTCACATATTGTAGGTTTCATCTCTAGAAGTTTAATTTGGACCTTTGTTCTATCTTCTGTTGAAGTTCTTCCAAACTTCTATCCAAATTTTCTGCTTAACTTTTCTTTTTTTTTTAAGATTTTATTTTTTTCCTTTTTCTCCCCAAAGCCCCCCGGTACATAGTTATGTATTCTTTGTTGTGGGTCCTTCTAGTTGTGGCATGTGGGACGCTGCCTCAGCGTGGTTTGATGAGCAGTGCCATGTCCGTGCCCAGGATTCGAACCAACGAAACACTGGGCCGCCTGCTGCGGAGCGAACTTAACCACTCGGCCACGGGGCCAACTCCTCCACTTAACTTTTTGGTATATAAAATAGTTCTTATAATTGTTGTAATGTCCTTGTCTGATAATTCTAACATTTGTGTCAGTTCTGAGTTGGTTTTGATTGATTGATTTCTTCATCATGAGTCATATCTTTTTGCTTTTTTGCAAGCTTGGCAATTTTTGGTTGGATGCCAGACATTGTGAGTTTTACCCTGGGTCTTGGATATTTTTAAATTCCTATAAATATTCGTGAGCTTTGTTCTGGGATGCAGTTACTTGAAAACAGTTTGATTCTTTCAGATATTTTAAGATTTTTTAGTTAGGACTAGAGCAGTGCTCAGTCTAAGGTTATTATTTCCCACTACTGATGCAGAACCCTTTTGTATACTGTACCTAATGTCCTGTGAATCATGAGGTTTTCCATTCTGGCTGGTGGCAACAGATACTGTTCCTGGCCTGTGTGAGAGCTGGGGGCTCTTTGTTCCAGCCCTTTCAGATGATTTTCCTCCTGTATTTAGATGGTTTCCTCACACTCTTGTGCTGATTGATCCTCAGCTGAATACTTGAGGAGGCCCCTCTGCAGATCTCTGGAGCTCTTTCTGTGCAGCTTTCTTCTCTCTGGTACTGTGTCCTGCAAATTCTAGCTACGTTAGTCTCTCTGGACTCTTGGCTCCTTCTCAACTCAGGGAGTCTGCTGACCACCATTTGGGTTCCTCCTCCTGCTCCACAGCTTGTATTGTCTCTTAAGACAGGAAGCTGGGCAATCACAGGGCCCACCTCACCTGCTTCCCATCTTTCAGGAATCACAGCCCTTTGTTGACAGATGTCCATTGTCTTAAAAACTGTTGTTCCATATATTTTGACTGCTTTTTGTTTCAACCAGGAGGGTAAATCTGGTCCTTTTTACTCCATCTTTGTTGGAAACAGAAGTGTCACTAATTTAATTTTGAATTGACAGAATTATGTATTTTAAAAAAATAAATGTTATACAGAGTGGTAGGTGAATGTCAAGGGACTTTTCACCTATTTTCCAGTGTATTACGCTGACTGAAAATTGTTGATAGTAACAAATAGAAAAACATTTTGAAAAAGGACAAAAATTAGGAATGCTGTAACATATAAAGCAGTTCACTCTGCAGTAGTCAAATGTGGTTTAGCTATAACTTTGGATTCTCAATAACAAGTACATAATCCTTCTGCCATTTGAAAAAGTATTTTTTAATTACTGAACTTGATTTTTTAGAGCAGTTTTAGGTTCACAGCAAAACTGAGCAAAGTACAGAAGTTTCCATGTATCCCTTGTCTCTAAACATGCACAGGCCACCCCCCGCCCGTGGACAGCCTACACCACAGTGGTACGTTTGTTGCAATTGATGACCCTATGTTGGCACATCATTATCAACCAAAGTCTGTAGTTTACATTAGGTTTTGCTCTTGGTGAGGTACAGTCTGTGGGTTTTGGCAAATATATAGTGACGTGTCTACCATTGTATCGTGCAGAAGAAGAGCTTCACTCTGTGCTCTGCCTCTTCATCCCTCCCACCCACCTAAACCCCGGCAACCACTAATCTTTTTACTGTCTCCGTAGTGTTGCCTTTTCCAGAATATCATATAGTTGGAATTACACAGTATGTAGCCTTTCAGATTAGCTTCTTTCACTTAGTAATATGCGCTTAAGTTTTCCCCATGTCTTTCAAGGCTTGATAGCTCATGTCTTTTTAGTGCTGAATCAGATTCCATTTCCTGATGTGCCTCAGTTTATTTATTCGCCTGCTGAAGGACATCTTGGTTGCTTCCAGGTTTTGGCAATTATGAATAAATGTTCCATAAACATCCGTGTGTAGGTTTTTTTTGTGGACCTTCTGCCATTTTTAATATATAGTCAGGAAATGAGACTGGGTAAAATTTCAGGTCATTTTTAGTTTTTAAAAAGTAAAGTTTTACGAAAAGTTTATATCGAAGGGAACGATAGCGTTAGATTTGTTAAGTTTGACATTTAAAAACGAGAAATTTGGAGTCTCACTCTGAAAATGAAATGAGATTCTTTTATTTTGGGGGAGTCCTGCTCTTTCTTTTTCAGCTCTAAGATAATTAGATTAATATCCTTTTTAAATTAGTTATCTTCATATGTTTAATGCATTCATAGAAATTGCATTAAGAATTAATTTTGAGTTAAAAATTTTTGGTTTCCATTACATACTGGTAAAAATTGTGGACTCTGGAGCCAAATGGACTGTGTTCAGATCTTGTTTCTACCTCTTACTATGACATTGAGCAAGTACCTCAGCCTTTCTAAGCCTTTGTTTCCCTCAAGTAAACTGTGGAAATATAAATAGTGCCTAGCTCTTAGGATTAGGGTGAGAATTAAATAAGGATGCATATAGAGGACATAGCCTAGTGCATTGCATTTGATCAGTAACCGATAGCTGTTGTGTCTGTTCTAAAATGCAGTCTGTGAGTTCATGTTATTTTCGGCTCCTTTGAATGCAATAAATTACATTCTTAATGGCAGGATTTGAAATATTTAGTGAGTTAGAAAAATTAAGACTTTTTTATTCCCATGTGTAAAAAATGGCTTCTGTTATGGTTAATTTATTTTCATAAGAATCTGAAAATGATGACAACATTTGAAGTTAACTGAATAGAGTGGTAGTAGTTGAGAGACCTTTTCCATTCATGCTGTCACTTCCTAGGCTATCCTTATTCTACACTGTCTCCTGAGGAAGTCTCATCCACTCCCTGGATCCAGTTGGCAGATGAATCTCATCCATCCCCCTGCTTGCTTGACACATCCATTTGGGTGTATCCTAGGCACTTAAAACTCAGCATGCTCCAAATTGAGTTCATGATCTTCCCTTTTAAACCCTTATTTCTCCTAGTGGTATTCACCATCTCCGTACATAGCATAGCTGTATAGCCCCTTGTTCAAGCCAGAAATTTGGAAGTCATCCTCAGTTTTTCCTTTTCCCTGGTCCCCTTACAGCTAGTTATTTCCTAAGTCCTGTCTATTCTAGCTGCTAAATATCTCTGACATCCTTCCACCTTTCTCATTCCCTTCTTTTGTCAATATCATCTCTCACCTGGCTAACTATTCCAGCCCTCTAACGGGTTTCTTCACATTTTCTCTTGCTTTCTTCCAATTCTTTGTACACAGTATAGCTATGGTGAACATGATGTCACTCCTCTGATTGAAAAATCATTCTGTGGCTTCACTTTGCTTTTAGGAGAAGCTCTAAAAGCCTTAACATGATCTTGATGGCTCTGCGCCAGCTTCTTTAGCTCTATCTGCATCCACCTTCCTTTCCTTCTGTTTCTTCCATTCTGGTCTCATTTTATTTCCTCAAAATCTTCATTCTCTTTCTTGTCTCTTGCTATTCACTCTGTTCCTATTAGTTCTTACTCATATATCAGTTTGTATCTTAAACCTTACCTCTTCTGGAAAGCCTTCCCTGACTCCTCCCCTTTCCTCCTGCATCAGTTCTCCTGCTTAGATTATTTCCCTTACTCCCTTCTAGAACTCTGTGTTTCTCATTCCTAACTCTCATCCTGCTTGTAATTCTTCAACCAGTATCTCCTCCCGGAGATTACACACCATGAGATTAAGGATTGTATTTGTCTTGTTTGTCACTGTGTCCTGCCTAGCCCAATGCCAGGCTCAGCTGTGTGGTAAATAGTTGTTGAATGAATGAATTTAGATATTTAGAAAGTTTAAGTTGTGTCTGTAATTACCTGTAATCATGGTATTGTCGCCTTGTTTTAACTCCCCCATTCCTTACAGCTGTTACTTAAAAAATTTTTTTTTAAATAATGAACTATGTTAAGATTAAGAAGAGAAATGCTACCGTTTATGTGTACTATATACACCAGGCATCGTGTTGGTTGCTTGAAGTAAATTGTTTCATTTGGTTCTTACTATCAATATAGGGTAGTTATTCTTATCTCCATTTTACCATTGAGGAGACAGTGTCTGGATAGGTACTTGTCTAAGGTCATGTGGCTAAAAATTGGCAGATACGTGGATTCGTACTGAGGTCTTTCCACTCTGGAACCTGTATTCTTTTGTTGTAGTTATAGTACCTTCTCCAATTTGAAGTCCACATTAATTAATATACACATTACAAGAAATTTCTTATAATTAGCTATAATGTAAGATTTTGCATTTAGGGTTTGGGGTACTTTTTGTTAGTAATTAGGAACATCTCATTGACTCTAGTGCTTTAACAGTGCTTTGCTCGTGTGGCACAGAGTATATATTGTAATTGTGGATAATAAAGGTGAAATTTGTATCAGAATGCATTTCAAATCTAGGGAAGAAATCACATCACAGTGTCAAAGAAATTAATTTTAAGAGCTATTCTTCTGTAACATTAGACTCTGAAAAGTGATTGATTCTTTTTGTCATTTTCAGGGACTATATTTGCATATGGACAAACTGGAACAGGCAAAACTTTTACCATGGAAGGTGTTCGAGCTGTTCCTGAACTTAGAGGAATCATTCCAAATTCATTTGCTCACATATTTGGTCATATTGCAAAAGCAGAGGGTGATACAAGGTAAAAAAAAAATTCTTTTATATTCTAATATTGAGAAGCTCAAGCATAAGAAAGGCATATAAGTACAAATTTTATAAACACATTTTAAAACTGTTCTTATAACTATTTCACTGTTTTTTATGTTTTTAAAAATGATGTTTTATTCATAGATTTTTGGTTCGGGTGTCTTATTTGGAAATATATAACGAAGAAGTTCGTGACCTTTTGGGCAAGGATCAGACACAGAGGTTAGAGGTAAGGATAATTGAAATTGGTGTACTTTCCAAAGCAATAGACTACTAGGGGCTGGCCCCGTGGCCGAGTGGTTGAGTTCGCATGCTCTGCTTCAGTGGCCCAGGGTTCACCAGTTTGGATCCTGGGTGGGGACCTACACACCACTCATTAAGCCATGCTGTGGTGGCATGGCACACAGAAAAACTAGAATGACTTACAACTAGGATATAACAACTATGTACTGGGACTTTGGGGAGGGGAAAAAAAAAATAGGAAGATTGGAAACAGATGTTAGCTCAGGGCCAATCTTCCTCACCAAAAAAAAAACGCATAAAAAAAGAGAATGTTTACTAACATTAAGGTCATTTTTGTACAAAAGGTACTTTTAATATTTTACTTATTTTTTGAGTATGTAATATGATCACATGGTTCAAACATAAAAATATTGTAAAAATTTATGCATTGAAAAGTCTTGTTCCTACCCTATCTGCCCCATTTCTCCCCACCCTAAGATAACCACTTTCGGTGTTCCTTTATGTAAGAACAAGCAAATATAATTTTGTTTTTACTCTAAAAGTAGCATACTATATACATTGAACTTTGTTTTTTTTTAATTAAAATTTTTATTAAGTATACATTCACATGTGGTTGTAAGAAATAATAGAGATTACCCATTACACAGTTTTCCCCAATAGTAGCATTTTACAAAGCTGTTGTACAGTATCACAACCAGGATATTGATGTTGATACAGTCCAAAGATATTATTCAAGTGCCCCCAGTTTTTCTCCTATTCCTTTGTGTTCTACTATTTTATCACATATATAGATTGGTGTATCTACTACCACATACTAAACAGCTCCATCACCAGGATGCCTCATGTTGCCCTTTTATAACCACATCTGCCTCTCTCCTGAACTCTCCTCTGTCCCATCCCTAACCCTTGACAACCCCTAGTCTGCTTTCCAATTCTGAAATTTTGTCATTTCAGAAGTGTTATATGAATATAACCATACAATATGTAACTTTTGGGGATTGGCTTTTTTCACTTGGCACAGCTCCCTGGAGATCTGTCCAAGTCATTGAGTGTATTGATAGTTCACCCTTTTTACTGGTGAGTAGTGTTGCACGGTATGTGTACGGACCACAGTTTGTGTAACTATTCATCTGTTGAGGACATCGAGGCTGTTCATAGTTTTTGGCTATTATGAATAAAGCAGTTATGAACATTTACGCACAGACTTTTATGTGAATTTAAGCTTTCATTCTCTGGTATGAATGCCCAAGAGTACTCCACAATTAATTTTAAGTCAGAAATTTTTAAAGTGTTGAAAATATAGATATTAAGACTAATCATGAATGTAGTCAAAAATATTAGTGTTTGCAATCTTTCTTTCACCTGAAGGAAAGACCAAACTTCCTGACTGAGAAATTCTAGTTTGTACACTTTTGGGTAACAGATTGACACCAAAGATTTTCATCATGCATCTTAGAAAAGGGAAATGTGAGAGTATATGCATAAATGTCAGATAATCACAAAAGTTGTGAATTGGTACATTATGCTGTTAACTGACACAGGTAGCGGATTCACATTCATTATTTTATTAAATTGAGATATAATTCACATAACCTAATATTCACCCTTTTAAAGTGTACAATTTAGTGGTGCTTAGTATATCCACAAAGTTATGCAACCATCACCACTGTCTAATTCTAGAACATTTTCATTACCCTAAAAAGGAACGCCATGGCCATTAGGAGTCACTCCCCATTCCCCCTTCTCCCCACCTTCTGGCAACCAGTAATTTGCTTTCTGTCTCTGTAGACTTGCCTATTTTGGATATACTATATAAAGGAATAATACAGTGTGTGGTCCTTTGTGACTAGCTTCTTTCACTTAACATAATTTTTCATGGTTCAGCCATGATATTGCATGTATCAGTTCTTCATTTCTTGCTGAATGATAATCCATTGTATGGATATACCACATTTTATTGATTACTTCATCAGTTAAACATTTGGGTTGTTTCTACTTTTTGTGTATTATGAATAATGCCGTTATGAACATTCTTGTACAAGTTTTTGTGTGGATATATTTTTTCAATTCTCTTGGCTGTCTATCTGTGAGTGCAATTGTTGTCTCGTGTGGTAACTCCATTTTTAACCATTTGAGGAACTGCCAGACTGTTTTCCGTAGTGGCTCTACCATTTTACATTCCCACGAGTAGTGTATGAAGGTTCCAGTTTCTCCACATCCTCACCAACACTTATTGTCTTTTATTTTAGCCATTTTAGTGGGTGTAAAGTGGTGTTTCATTGTGAGCTTGATTTCCATTTTCCCTAATGGCTAATGATGTTGAACATCTTTTCACATGCTTTTTGGTCATTTGTGTATGTTCTTTGGAGAAATATCTGTTCAGATCCTTTGCCTGTTTTTAATTGGGTTATCTTTTTGTTATTGAATTGTAATAGTTCTTGTGATAGTAGTACATACTTTATTTCGTTTAATCTTCCCAGCAGTTCAGTTTTGTTGATGTGAAAACTGAAACTAGAGGAGTTTCCTGACTTGCTCAAGGTCACGTGGCAGGTGAATGGCGGTATCACCTAGGGTTATGAGGGTGGTTTCCACGGTCCTACCATCTTAGCTTGAATTTTGGCTCTGATCTCTTGAGCAAGTTACTTAATCTCTGTGAGCCTTAGTTTTGCCACATGAAAATGGAAATAATAATAATATCTACTTCATGGGATTATTGCCAGCATTGACAAGTTAATGCAAAGTATGTAAATCAGTGCTTGCACATAATAAAGTATTCAATAAATGTTAGCTTTTTTCTTCATAAGTTTACTATGTAAACTCAGCTTTGGAGCAGTATATTCAGGCTTAGGGATTATTTGTTTGTTGGACCTTAATGAAGGCTTGTTCTATAATGATAATGTGTGCATAGCAAATGTAGAGATGTTGCTTTTTTGCTGGTTTTCATCTTTAGTTTTGATGGATACTTGGTTAATTCTATACTTTTACCTTTTAAAAGTTTATTGTTTCATTGCACAAATTATTAGAATAAAAATCATTTGGAAAAAGCATTTCCATTTTTGTACCAGTAATTATACATCAGATTTATTCTCAGAAATAATCTTGTCAGTGGTTCTCAACCGTATTAAACCCAATGCCCCTTTTTTATTACATATATTTTTTAATGTCTCTTTGACTCTCCTGAAATTCATAGATGATAAAAATATATCTATATACATAATTTTTAAAATATCAATATACTACCCAATTGTAATATAAAGAAGAATAAAAGTACTTAAAAAGTAAATGCTAGTGTTTCAATATATAAATGCTCAGATGTGACCGTACTTGATGACATAATGAAGTGGTCAAAGGCATATGTAATCATCATGACTGCAATAGCTACAAATGCAGACTGTTACAGGTATGTTGTATTGGTGATCTAAACACCTTGATTGGTGTTATTGTTAGTAACATGATCTTTTAAAATAGTGACTAGCTCTTGGTAGAGTTCTGAGCAAAATAAAGTAGTTCTTTCCTCAGTTTTCCTGGATTCCTATATTATTATTATTACCATGGAAAACCACTTTGTTTTTACGTGTAAAATAGAATTAGGGTCTAGACTCAGGTAATTATAAATTTTTTTTTCACCCATGTGAACATCTGGTAAGACTTTCAAAACTGAGTGGGACAGTTCTTCATTGATTGAGAGAGTCTCCCCATTTCAGAATGTTTAGTATCTCTGGCCCCTGCCTGTGGATGCTAATAGCATCCTCAAGTGAACCAGAAACTCCCCCAGAAATTTCTAAAACGTTCTGGGCAGGGGAGTGACTGCTCACCTTGAGATCCATTGTTGTAGTGTTATAAACTGTGTATTTGTTAGAGAAATTAAATTTCCGTTTTTATGATAAAATTTTTTTGATAGTATTACCACCCAAGTTTTTACACTTTTATAAATTTGGAATCATATTTGATTCCTTCATCTTTCATATCTAATCAGTTTATCTATACTTATTAATTGAATTTTGAAGTAATATTATATTGTGATTGGAAACAACCTGAGACTTTGCAGACTGATGCCAGTTTGAAGAATGTTTCCAGTTTGCAATGAGATGACTACAGAAAGTGAGAGTAAATGCTTAAAAACTTTTAAAGCAATTTGACATCACCATGGCATTAAAATGCATGATTTTGGTATTTTTCAGAAATGTCAACATCCCAGATTAGAAATATACGCATTGTTCTTTACCATAGATTTTCTGAGAAGTGTTGATATAGACCAGTACTTTTCAAACCTGTTAAAAGGTTTAAAGCATTTAAACATTTTCATCAAAGTAAACCGATATGGAAGCGCGATGTGTGACATACGTGAGAGTGAAGTTCTCTTTAGAACTTGTCTGGGCCTGGAGACCCCCACACTCCCACCGCGGCCCCTCAGTGCCACCATGGACCCTCTAGGGCTTCTCAGAGCACAGTTTGGAACCCACTGGTTTATACAGACCAACACCCTCCTTTTCTACTAAAAAATTAGGGCTTAGTTTATATCCTATGACAGAAAAAGGATAATTTTTCCTAATGTATAAATACATCTTATAAATTGTTATAAAAGAGATCAAAAAACCCAGAACGCCCCAACTAGATCTAAAATCAACACCTGGAATTTGGAGTGTCCACCATTGTGACTTTTGTCTCTGAGATTGTTTTTTAAACTTTTCTTTGTTGTCTTTGTCTAGGTCTTACTACCTGTCAAATGGCTCTCCTCACTGGCAGCCACAGGCCTCTGCCTCAGTTTCACTTTATTCTCTTGACTTGTGGAAGTGACTTCTAGGGCCTTCCAAAGTGAATTTTGTATTTCTAATAGCATCTGTATTTTAGGTAAATCTGTCCTAAATACATGTTTCAAATTTGGTAAAAGTTCTCATAAAATTACGCACAGAAAGGTAATATTTTTACATGGATGCCGTAGATCTCATTATTTCATTCAACTGTTTGAAATCCTCCAGGGGTTTCAAATTGCTGTGAAGATAAAGACCATTAACTGTGCTTACTGTTACGTCTGTCTGCCTCTATAGCCAGACATCCCACCTGTTCCCCCAGCGTCTTCTTTCCAGCCACTCTGGCTTTTTTTGTTTCTTTTTTATTTTTTCTAAGTGCCTAATTTTTTCCCATTTCAGGATCTTTGCACATACTTTTTCCTCCTACCCCAACCCAGACTGGCTGCCTCCTATTTCTTCAAATCTTAGCTTAGACAGCACCTTGGGGACACGTATCCTGTCCCTGCTTCACTAACTTAAGTCCGTCTGTATTGTATTTTCATTCCGTTCTGTATTTTTTTTCTTCATAGCATTATCACAATTGAAACAAAATAACTTTTTGTGTAATTATTCATTTGCGTGTTCTCCCTGTAGACTGTCACCTCCACAAGTGTAGAGACTGTGTCTGCCTTGTGCATCACAGTATGCTCACTATCTAGCAGAGTGTGCAACACCTAGTAGATGTTCAGTAAATGACTATGGAAGAATTATGCATATATGCACAAAGTCTTATCTCTTTGTTTTTTTCAGGTTAAAGAAAGACCTGATGTGGGAGTTTATATCAAAGATTTATCAGCTTACGTGGTAAATAATGCTGATGACATGGATAGAATTATGACACTAGGCCACAAAAATCGTAAGTGTAGTGCATGATTGCAGTGTGTTGAGTAGGCTGGTTTAGAAGTCAAATTGCTATGGCACTTGGCCCTGTAGAGACTGGATTTTTAGGTTTCTTGAAAACCCTTCCTCTTTGGTTGTTTACTATGTAGAGAGCATATGTGAATGAAAGGTATTACAGATTGCTTTCCGTGCTGACCCAAATTTTGTTTCTTAGTAATAGTTCTGTATCTTTGAAATTCTCATATGGCTGTCTCTTGTTTGCTGTAATAATGTTGGTAATGTTTATTGAGCACTCACTATGTGGCAAATGCTTATGCTAAGTGCTTTGTAAGAATGATCTGTTTTAACCCTCACGATGGACTATGAAGGTGTTAAATTTCTATTTTGTGATTAAGGAAACTGAGACTTAATTTGAGTAACTTATCTAAGGTTATATACTACTTAATAAGTTGCAGAGCGAGTATTTAAATCTAGGCCATTATTCACCATTAACCAGTCACTATACTGCCTCCTCTTTGTTGACAAGAAAAGCAAAATGAAATTAAAAATATTGTCATTCTTTTTAGTAATTATTTCAAGTTTTGTCTAAAGAATGAAAAGCTTCAATAATATTTAATATACAGATGCCCCAGGCCTGCTACTAACAGCAATTAGAGGTTAAAGGTATTTAAGATAGGAACATAGGAAGTAAACCTTTTTTTTTGTTTTTATGACTAGACTATAAATCTAACAAAGTCAGGGAAACTAAACAAAAAATTTAAAAAATCAATTGTCAGGGGCTGGCCCAGTGGTGTAGTAGTTAAGTTCACATGCTCCACTTTGGCAGCCTGGGGTTTGCAGGTTCGGATCCTAGGCACAGACCTATGCACCGCTCATCATTCCGTGCTTGGCGGCATCCCACATACAAAATTGAGGAAGACTGGCACAGATGTTAGCTTAGCAACAATCTTCTTCAAGCAAAGAGAGGCAGATTGGCAACGGATGTTAGCTCAGGGCCAATCTTCCTCACCAAAAAGAAAAAATTGGATTCTTATAAACCAAGTAATAGAAAGAAAAAGACGGAATTTTAACAGGAAAATGGGCAAAAGATGTGTATGAATATGTTATTCACAGAACTATACACAGCAATAAGCATTTGAAAGGATCTTCAACTTCACAAGTAATAGGAAAATGCATATTAAAACAGTAGTGAGAGAGGTTTTACCCATTGGTTTGGATGAAAGGATTTCTGTGTTAGTGAGGCTTTGAAGAAATGGGCACTGGTGATGGGAATGTAAAGTGGTACAGCCTTTTTGAAGGGCAGTGTACTAGTATCTGTTGAAATTTTAAAAGTGCATTCATTTTGACTCAGTGTTTCTAATTCTAGCTATATAGTCTAGAAAAGTATTTTTAGATGTAAACGAGGAAAACCTTGTTACAACATTATTTGAAATAGCAAAAAGTTTGATACCATCTAAATAACTATCTATAAAACATTGCTTAGGTAAATTATAGTACAAAAATACTGTGGACTATAATGAAGCTGTAAAGAAAAAACCGAGTTGAACTACGTGTGGAGACTTGAAAGATTTTCAAGGTATATCATTAAGTGAAAAGAAAGCAAACTAGAGGACAGTATGTACTGCCAAATTATTAAACTATATATTTGGGCATTGTTTGTGTGTCCACATGTATGTATATGAAATACGAAATGAAAGGACGTTTAATAGTGGTTACCTTTAGGGAAGGGGAAGTAAGATTGGAGAAAAGGGATGTGGGGAGCTTTCTTTCTTTTTTTTGAGGAAGATTAGCTGTGAGCTAACATCTGTGCCCATCTTCCTCTATTTTACGTGTCGGATGCCTGCCGTGGCACGGCTTGGTAAGCAGTGTGTAGGTCCACGCCTGGGATCCGAGCCAGAGAACCAGGCCCTGGAAGCAGAGTGCACAATCTTAACTGCTGTGCCACCTGGCTGGCCCCCATCACTTCTTTTTGTATGTCTGTCTTTTTAAAATTCTTATGCTAGGAATATGTTCATGTATTGCTTATTTAATTAAAAAGATGTTTAGCGTAAGATTCCATTCACAATAGTGACCAGACTCTCCCATTAACTCCCTGAGAATTAATTTAATTTGGTATGAGATTTGCTCAAGGAAAACTGAAAAAATTCTAATGAGAGAAATGAAGATAAAAGGATTTGAAGACCTAAGATAGCAGAGAGGAAAATACTCTTCATTAGTAAATAGACTGAGTCCAGGAATTAAACATTTGGTACAAATATCCAAGTAGAAAAATTCCAACATAGAAGTACAAACTTTATTATATTGATATATAGTAAAATAACTATCAAGAGGAAAATAGCAGAGGGGGGAAATGTGGCCATAAAAGCTGCTGTTCTAAATAGATGAAAAATTGATACAAATATGAAATTTGTATCAATTTTGACAGGTGATCATGCTATAGAAATAGTTAATTTTACATTTAAGAAAATAAGTGAGTCATCTCATGAACACAGCCTGCCTAGTAACTAAAACACAAATTTAAGCTAGTCAGATAAATTTACATTGTGGGTATCATTGTAAATTGGTTAATACATCTGCAGAGCAGAGTTTTTCAACCCTTAAACCATAACCCTTTTCTTTAAAATATTATCTTTTGAATAGATAATCCAAGCACGTGGTATAAAATTCAAAAGGCACAAAAGTATACATTGAAAAACAAGTTTCCTCCTACCCTTGTGTCCCAGTCACCTAGTTCCTATGCCTGGTGGCACCTCCGTTGGTGTCTCCTGTGCCCTTCCTGATATTGTCTGTGTGTGCCCAGGCATGTGTGTTTCTAAGGGGAGTGCTTGTCCTCTTTATGAGTCAGATGATAGTAAATGTACTTTATTAACAATATTACCTTGAAGATAATTTCACATTAACACATAAGAGTACATGTATAGGCATTTTTAAATAACTATATAGATTTCATTGGATAAATCTACATAATTTATTTACCCAATCTTTTATTGATGGACTTTTGAGTTGTTTTCAGTCTTGCTATTATGAGCAATATTCAGTAAATATTATATATACATGAGTTTATACACATGCAGGCATGATTATGGGATAAATTTTTCCATATCCTGTTGAAAACATAAAAACTTAATTTTTTTCTTGTTCCAAAATAAATATTTCAACAAAAATTAAAGCTATGAAAGTGTTTATTATTTCTGTTAGGTGATGTGTCTGTAGGTTGGGGCATGGAGTCTACTTGATTGCTGCCAGCTGTTCTCTCTTAGGGATTGTAGAGTTCACTGTTGGTCCCTTTTAACAGCATGTTGGTTGCATTGCTTTGTTTTCATAACCAGAAATCACAATCATAAATAGCATGCTTTACTTATATTGCGAAAACAATAAGTATTAAAATATTTAATATGATTTTTTTCAAATTACATGTTCTTTCTCACTCCAAATTGAAAAACACTGCTACAGTGTGATTTAATAATCATATAGTTATAAAACTATTCCTACCCTTTGACCTGGTAATTCCAGTTTGGAAAATACATCCTATGGAAATAATTCTAAAGAGAAAGAAAGGTATCTGCTTAAAGGTGCTCATGTTGTCCTTCTAAGGACCTAGAATGGGAAACGATCCCAAATATCTTTCAGTAAGGGAATAGCAAAATCAATTTTACTAAAGTTTTCAAGTTGTTTTTACATGGAAATATATGTAGGAGCTAATGTTAAGTGGCAAAAAACAGGAGGTAAAATAAGACCTAATACTCTGGAAACGTGTATGTGTGTCACTACTGATCAGATGATTTGAAGTGGTGTCAGATTTAACAGGGTTTCATATTTTTTGGAAAAATTCAGAATTTGATTTAAAAGAAAATAGAAAAATAGTATAGAGTCACAAATCCTTGCATTTCCTTTCACCACTTTGTCATTTACCTTCTTTCATTGGGCTTTACTTCTCTTTACAGTGCAACTTATGTTCTAGTTATGTGACTTCTAATATAGCCATATGCTAATAAAGAATACCCTTTCAATGTTTAAATTCTAAAATCAAAGCTTGTATGGAGAGGTTCTGACTGAATATATAGTAGGAAGATAATTTTGGCAGTGGGTAAAATTAACAATGCTTTTAAAATACTTTGCAATTTCAGAGAAAAACCAATGCATGCCTATTAAAAACAAGACCTTTTTCTTATTTTACACAATATATTCAGGTAAAATATTTATGCACACACAAATAGTATATTTTGAATGGATGCTGTTGGTTTACAGATATTGGATTATACTATATATTCCTGTAACTTTTATTTTTTTTCAGTACATTTGTTATGAGTGTCTTTTCATGTCGTACAGGTCTACCCTATTTTTTTAAAGGACTGCTTAGTAATTCACACTATGACTATTCTGTAATTGATTAACCACTGTCCTCTTGATTGTTTCTGATCTCTCGCTGTTGCAAACAGTGCTGCATTGAATATCCTTGTATCATTTAATGCATATATGCAGGTATTTCTGTGGTTTAGACTCCCAGAACATAATAATTTTTAGAGACAGCTGAAACCGCAGTGATTTTTCAGATTGACGTGTATTTTTTTATGTAAATTTTTTTTTAGTTTTTGGGATTGAAATTAAGTATTGTGCTAAAGTTACCTCTTTAATATGAGAAACATTACAAATTCTTTTGTTATCAGCGTAAGTTGTCAGATAAATTTCTAATAATGGCTAAATATACCTATGCTTTTATGATTTAGCCATACTCTCTGACTTTTGGCTGTGATGAAATTAAGTATTTTAAACCATTCTGGATTATTATTTTGAAGGGCACTCCTTGTTATACTTTTTAAGAATTTCCTTCCTTTATTCAAGGTTCTGTTGGTGCAACTAATATGAATGAACATAGTTCCCGTTCCCATGCCATCTTCACGATTACTATAGAATGCAGTGAAAAAGGCGTTGATGGTAACATGCATGTCAGGATGGGAAAGCTCCATCTTGTAGATCTTGCTGTAAGTAACAGGATACTACTTAAGGAATAACTCGTGATTTCTTTTTCTTTTATAATAAAAGTTCAAGTGAAAAGATGTGATTTACATAGGATTTTAAGTTGTTTACTAGTGTATATGTTTAACTTACTATTTGTTATGGAATATTTCAAACCTATACAAAAGCAGATGTAAGCATAATGACCTCCCATGCACCCATCACCTAACTTCAGCTGTTACCAGTTCATGGCCGGGCCTTTCATCTCTATCCTCAGCCACTTCCCTTCCTGTATTATTTCGAAGTGAATTCCACATATCAAATCAAATTTTTATGGTTAAATTACTTCTTTTTTTGAACTTTGGGAACAATATTCTGTATTTCTTATTTTAGCTTTATTTCTGTCTCTGTTTATTGCTAGGGTTCAGAAAGACAGGCAAAAACTGGAGCTACTGGACAGCGCCTAAAGGAAGCTACAAAAATCAATCTTTCACTTTCCACCCTTGGTAATGTAATTTCTGCCTTGGTTGATGGAAAAAGCACTCATGTGCCTTATCGTAACTCTAAATTGACTCGTCTTCTTCAGGATTCCTTAGGAGGAAATTCAAAAACCATGATGGTAAGAATTAACTGGTAGTATAGTTATCATTAGACAAGTTTAAGATTCCTGTTTATGCCAATAATTGATAGGCATAACATCTTAAAAACTATTATTATTTTCCTTTTTTTGATTTGTGGTTATTCTTTTCTAGTACACCATGTGTACTAGCCCGTAATAGTGTTGTTTGGAAACCAACGTGGTTGATGCTGTCTTTTTCAAGAAGGCCAGAGTGAAAATATGCTTCAAAAATTCCTTCTGATATATTTGTAATGATAGTATTAATTTTAACTGTGTGAAATGTAAAATGTTTTGTTTTCTATTCCTAATTCAACAGTGTGCAAATATTGGGCCAGCAGATTACAATTATGATGAAACTATCAGTACATTACGATATGCTAACCGTGCCAAGAATATTAAAAATAAAGCTAGAATTAATGAAGATCCAAAGGATGCTTTGCTTCGTCAGTTTCAGAAAGAAATAGAAGAACTGAAAAAAAAGCTTGAAGAAGGTAACTTTTTCTCAAAATATTCATCTTAATGTTGGCTAAAAATACGGTGCTTAGCTGTTCAGTGTTCTAATAAAAACCACCCATTAAAAATTCTTTGAGCCTCTAACATTGCTCTTTAAAGGAATATTTCTGCAAGGTAACTTGATACTTAGATATGTTAGCATTTTCACGTTAAGCTCAAGTAAAATGATATATTTGTATGTGTGATTTTAAAAAATTCATTTAACTTAAACCTCCATCTCAGTCCCCATGACCTTTTGTAGATTTCATATGACCACTTATTAAATGATGAATTTTTATTTGTCTCTGTATAAGAGCAACTTCTGCCATATATGTATTTAGGTGAAAACAACCAGAGTTCTTTGCGATAGATATCAGTCACAATTGTTTGAAGTAAAGAAAGCTATCAGAGTCGTGGGTAAACCAAGTTTACTATAGTAAAAATTCGTTACATGACCCTGAAAATGTGCTTTCGTACTTAAATTTGAACGTGAGATTCTATTTTGGAAATTCTTTTCCAACAAGATAACGTTAGAAGGTTAGAAAGTTTGAGGACCTTGTTCATGAGGGTGAGGAACTTCCAGCTACCATCGTGTTCAGTGACTCTCTGCCCCGTCACGCCAAGATCTGATTGGCGCAGGGCTCCTTTGCCAGGTAAACAGAGGGCTTTGAAGCTGCCTCTTTTTCAGTCACTGGGGAAACTGCTTAGATCAGATGTGAAATCCAGAGATGCCAGCATCGCAGATGTTCGGAGAAAGTGCTGATTCAATAAGCTGGAATAAGATTCTTGAAGAAAAGCAGTAATTGAGCTGCCTCTTAGATAATGAAATTTGGTGTTTTAAATGTGACCACTAGGTGGTATTTATAGTCAGTATGTTTTAAAGATTTAAAATTTCTTACATTTGTTAATGTTGAGTTCATACCTTTATTTTGCTGACTTTTTTACATTTTTTATTGTAAAATATAACAAAATTTATCATTTTGACTATTTTTACATGTATAGTTCCGTGGCATTAAGTATGTTCACATTGTTCTGTAGTCATCACCAGCGTCCACGTCCAGAACTTTTTAGTCATCCCAAAATGAAACTCTGTACCCATTAAATGCTAACTCTTCACCTTCCTCTCTCCTTCAGCCCCTAGTAACCACTGTTCTACTTTCTCTCTCTCTGAATTTGACTATCCTAGGTACCTCATATAAGTAGAATCATGTAATATGTGTCCTTTTGTGTCTGGCTTCTTTCACTTAGCATATTGTCCTCAAGGATCATCCATATTGTAGCATGTGTCAGAATTTTCTTCCTTTTTTAAGGCTGATTAATAATCTACTGTCTGTATATACCACATTTTGTTTATCTGTTTATCCATTCATCCGTCAGTGGACACTTGGGTTGCTTCTGCATTTTGGCTATTGTGAATAATAATACTATGAATGGAGGTGTACAAATACCTTGTCAAGTCCTTGCTTTCAGTTCTTTTGGGTATATTCCAAGAAGTGGAATTGCTGGAACACGTGGTAATGCTGACTTTATTTTTAACACTTCATTTTATTTATGGCATTTGTTTTTATAATCCAGTTAACAGAGTTCTATAATCTGGTTAATAGAGTTGATCATATAAACAGTTAAAAAGTAGGCAAAAACATTAAAAGAATTTTTTTAACTTTTTATTTTGAAATAATTTTAGACTTGTAGAAAACTTGCAGATATAGTAAGGAGAGAGTTCCTATATACCTGGCACCCAACTTCCCCTAATGTTAACATCTTACATAATCATAGTACAGTTATTGAAACTGGGAAATTTACATCGATACAAACTTATTAACCAGTCTACAGATCTTACCTGAATTTTGACAGTTTTCCCTCTTTTGCCCTTTTTCTCTAGTCCAGGATCCAATCTAGGACCACATTGCATTTAGTAGTCATGTCTTTTTAGTCTCCTCAGTCTTTATCTTTTTTTTTTTTTTTGAGGAAGATTAGCCCCTGAGCTAACATCCGCCACCAATCCTCCTCTTTTCGCTGAGGAAGACTGGCCCTGAGCGTCATCTGTGCCCGTCTTCCTCTATTTTATATCTGGGATGCCTGCCACAGCATGGCTTGATAAGCAGTGCCTAGGTCCGCACCCAGGATCTGAACTGGTGAGCCCTGGGCCCCCGAAGCAGAGCATGTGAACTTAACTGCTATGCCACTGGGCCGGCCCCAATCTTGACACTTTTGAAGAGTACTGTTCATATATTTGTAGAATGTTCCTCAGTTTGGGTTTGTCTATAGTTTTCTCTTAATTATTCTCCAAAGTTTCTCTCCTATAAATCTGTTTTATTTTTTCCTTCGTAAGTAATATGTGTCTTGTGGGGAGATATGTAGAGACTATACAAAGGTCCTGTTTTCTCATCACACTTTGTCCCACTCATGTTAGCAGCCATCAGGGGTTCCTGCCTGCAACAATAGTTCTGTAGTGTTTGCTCAGTAATGACTTTCTCTTCTCTTCATTCCTTCTGATGTTTACTATCTGGAATTCTCAGGAAGAGCAGTCCCTTCTCCCCCAGTTATTTGTTTATTCAATTATTTATTTATGTCAGTATGGACTCATGGATATTTATTTTAGTCTGTGGATTATAATACAGTGGTATTATTTATTTTGTTTTTCAAATTATTCCAGCTTTGGCCATTAGGAGATCCTTCAGGGGAGTTTCTCTGTCCTTTCAGCTTGCTCCCCCCAGGTTTTTTTGAGCATTTCCTTACTTTCTGGCATGACAGATGTTTTAGGCTCATTTTGTGTTTTCCCTACCCTAGCCTTAAAATCATTTATTTCTCCCTGGTTCTTTTCAGTGGAGAATGGTATTTAGAAACCAAGAGTTGGGCATTAGGTGTGCTCATTGCTACCAGGGTGCCATTGTTTCTAGGCCTAAAGAACAAAATATTTTTAATGAATTCATTCTCCCGAGACTCTGTGATCTTTTTCCATTCTTTATTTACAGGTTCAAACATTACCTTGTTGTGATTAGTGTATATTTTACTTCTTTTTTCCCCAATTACCTTTGTTTTCTTAGACATTTCATACATGAACAGTAGTATTTTTAAATGCTTTAAAGGTGATATAGTACTGGTCTGATTAATGTTATTCTCCTTTATTTTATTTTTTTAAGTTAACATAATTTTTGTACAAATAAGCCCTTCTTCTTTTGAAGTATTTCTTGTTATGTAGTCCTAAGAGGGTTATCTCTGTATTACATGACAGTTTTATGGTTCTTAAAAAATATACAGGTTGAATGAATTATTTAAAATCTTAAATGGAAAACTGAGGAGAAAATGCTCCTCAAAAGTGATCATATTTTTAAAAGACTGAAACAATAACTCTAACATGTAATTTATATATATATATTTAAAGCTGTACTTGAACTAATCATGTGGAATTTTAAATGGATCCGAATTTAACTTCTCTTTAGGATCTTTAAAAATAAAGCCTCTGTTGTATATCATATCTATTTCTGAGGTTAGTGAATCTCATATACTGTATAAGAATATTAAAGTCTAGGGCAACAAAAACCTAATGAAGAAAGTTGATATAGGCATTTCCTAAATAGCCAATGACCTGGTACAGAATAAAAATACTTGTGTTAAATTTTTATTCAAGGGGAAGAAATATCAGGCTCTGATATCAGTGGGTCAGAGGAGGATGATGACGAAGAGGGTGAGATTGGAGAAGATGGAGAGAAAAAGAAAAAGAGAAGAGGTAAGTTCTTTTTAGTGTTCTAGAAATTAACGGATTGCTACCTATGCTACCTAAAGATGGTTTAACATTCCTGAGGCAGTTGAGTGCATGCCTTTTATTTTGCCATTTTTAGTTATGGTAGCAGTTCGAACAGAGGAAGTATGCCACATACCTAGTTAGCTGTGCATTATTTTTTTTCTCCTATTTATAGCTGAATCAGAATACTGTATGTTCTGGGTTCTTTTAGAATTTACGATTGTAAAAATCTGTGATAGTGGGTATACCATTTTAAAATTTTATGTGGTGTTTTAGTTTTATGTGGGGACTTTCATCTATGTTAGGAACCTAGGTTTTTTAGGAAATTAGGATAATGTGGAGTTTTTCTCAAGCATTATTAGGCTTTAGAAGTCATTGCATTTTTAAATAAGAAATTTGTATGAGGACTATTTTTTAATTTGACTTTTTTATTTATGAAATATACCTCATTCTCATCCTGTAATGGGGCATTTTTTGCTGAGTGTGAACTGACTGTTTATTGTGATAAAGATGTAGATAACATTCAAAAGAGAGAGACATATTATAATGGCCTACATTTCACCCTAAATATTTACTTGTTTCAGAACTCTCTTCCATTAACGTGGATCGTTGTTTTCAAGTTGGTGTATATTTTGCTTGTCTTATTAAAATGATCTTGCTGAAAATAAACCCATCATTCCTTGATCAGGAGTCCCAAAGTTAAAAACTATAAAGATTCTGTAACTTCAAAAGACAGGAAAAGCATAATTTAGAGCAAGGGTTGGCAAAATATAGTCTGCTGGCCAAATCCAGCTCACCACCTGTCTTCATAAACAAAATTTTATTAAATGGCCATGCTCATTGTTTACACATCGTCTACAGCTGCTTTCACATGAGACCGTATGGCCGCCGAAGCCTAAAGCACTTACTATCTGTCCCTTTACAGAAAATGTTTGCCGACCCCTGATTTGGAGAAGTGGTTTTGTGTTCATACCTATTTTTCAGAGTAAACTATTCAAAGCTAAAGCAGATAATAGATTTGTTAAAAATAAAATTTTAAATAGAAAAAAGTGCCACTGCTTAATAGGTTAAAAGATTTAATAGTAAAATACCTTCTGGGGCCGGCCCCGTGGCTGAGTGGTTAAGTTCGAGTGCTCCTTCAGTGGCCCAGGGTTTTGCTGGTTCAGATCCTGGACGTGGACATGGCACCACTCGTCAGGCCACTTTGAGGCAGCGTCCCACATGCCACAGCTAGAAGGACCCACAACTAAAATTTGCAACTATGTACTGGGGGGATTTTGGGAGAAAAAGCAGAAAGAAAATAAAACCCTTCCTTCCAGGCTTAGATATTTAAAACTTTTCTGTGAGCCTGTCACAATTTTGCCATGAAACTTTAAACACACGTAGTTATATCTGATAGTTTGATGTTTTGGAGGGGAAAGAGTGAAATTGGAGACAAACCAGCCTGTCTATAATGAAGGGTAATTTATCATTCCTATAATTTTAAGTGTGCATGGCTTTACATTTTAAAACTCAGTTCCTTTTACTTTATCAACCTAAGTATTTTAAATAAACTTTAATGTCACCAAATGACTTATTTATTTTTTATTCTTGTCATTCCAACCCTCTGAATTACTATATTTTAGGTGAATAGTGGGGTTTGCCCACAGTAGATGCTTAAAGGAATACAGTTTCTAATTGCCCTGTATGGTTTTGTAATTAGAGAATATTGGATAGACTACCAAGACTGGTTTTAAGGGAAAGTACATTTTAGTTCTTTGATACAAAGCTTGATTGTCCTTTAAAATTCTTTCTCTGGAACTGAATTTTTCTCTGTGTATATGTTCATTTTCTTGTTTCCTCTTTCTTTGGTTCCCGTTGGGCTCATTTCTTTGTCTTCCAGGCAGTAGCAGCAGCAGTAGTTCAGACTCCACATGTTCTGTCATAGAGAAACCTCTGGATAAGTTCTTGCCTAGTGAGTGGTAGCTCTTCAATTCTCTAACAGAGCTTTGGCTTTTCCATAACCCATGGGCTTCATTTGAGAAATGCTGCACCGCTCCCTGTCGTCACTTAAAGAATACATGTTGGACTTCCCAGGGGAACAAAGCATGTGATGGTTTTCCCTCTGTTCATTGCTTCCAGTTAACCATAATTGTTAAAACATATGCTTAAGCTTATGTTTGAGACAATGGAAGAGAGATTCATGCTTTCGCAATTGAGATAATGTAAAGAGAGCTAGTAAGCTGTATAAAAGAATAATTGTATGGTTCCTTTCTATGTTTCATGATAAATTTCTAATCCTAGTCAGTATATGGGTCATGTAATAACAAATCCTGAATTTCTAAAAGTACAAATTCTATTTGGAAGTACACCAGTGCCCATTATAACATGTCTTACAGTTATAAAGATTTTATGCTTTGGTGTCCTCTTCTGAGGAGTGGCTTAAGATTGAAAGCTCCCAAATAAAGAAAAATTTGTTTGAAAAGAAAAAAAGTTTGAAATGAATAAAGATAAATTGAATAGTATTTTATTTCAAATGGCAGTTTACGCCTAATCTAAATTGCCTGATTGATTTTTAAGAAACTTTCTAAGGTGTGATTTGAGAATTCAGATCCACGAGAAATTGTTTATGCAGGATCTGTCTAGACTTATTTCAACCTAACGGCTTTTTCTTAAACCTTAGATTAATTAAGTTGAAAAGTATTATTAATTTTATTTATGTTTTATTTTCAGAAGAAAAGGGAATTGATGCTTTCTTGTACTAGCTTGCAGCTTACTGCCTTTTAAAGCATTATCTATATACTTACCTTTCCAAATCTAATAACAAAAACATTTGTTGTTGTTCTCAAGCTTTTAGCTTTCTAGGGGAAGAATTTCAAGAATATTAGAAATTGTTTTCTCTATGGACAATTCTTACATTTTACCAAAACAATTAATTTCAGAGGATAACTTAAAAATATATGAAATTGCTTTAGAAACCATATAGAAATATTATTTTGTATTATGAACTGCGAAATATGAGAAAATTTCTGAGTGGAAGGCATTATAATTTAATCTTCTGTTTTTAAAACTTAGTCCTAAAAGAGTAGTGATATGAAAGTATGTTATGAAAAGAGTTGTGCTTTGTTCAGTTCAAGCAGTCTTAGTTACTATTTTTGTACCTAGCACATAGCACTAAGTTCTTTTGTTGTGATGTGGGTGTATTGGTGAAGTGGAGAGATCGTTGTCCCAGCATGTGGTTGCTGTGTATAACTTGTATGTACCTTCTCTTTTAAAAATATGAATGGCCTTTTTTTAGGTGTTTTTTGCTTGAATCATCAATTGATCACTTACTTGTATAGAATCATTATTATAATTACCCTTAACAATCTACTGATAGATCGAATGCAAGTTTGTTATTATACAGGTGTACTTCACTTTATGCAATAAATGACTTTTTTTCTGAAAAAATTGCTTATAAGTCAAGTTGGAAAATCAAATCTATTGGGAGAACTTGCAGTCTTTAAAAATTCTTCATTAAATCCTTTTGTTAATAAAATAATCACTGCAAATTATTATAATCTAATTTATATGTTTAGTTGGTGGAGGCTTTTGTGTTGGATTTTCTTTAAGGGGGGCACACCTGTGGTGGATCCGTGTATTAGAAGAACATTGAATTGCGAAATTTTGAAAATGGACAATGTGAATTTTGACACTTATAAATTTTTTTTAAATTGGCTTAACTTTCTGTTTTGCCCTTTTAGATTACTTCCCAGGTCTTAGCAGGTCAAAATTCCATGTCTACCCTTAGTATAACCACCTGGTGCTGAGCTGTTAGATTTGCAGGAGTTTGGGAGTCAGTGTGAGCTGTTGAGATTGATTTGAATTGTAACCTTAGACTAAATTAATCTTGTTGTTATCCTTGCTTAGATTTCATCTGATTGTGTTGAATATGCTTTTCTTTTTATATAAAACTCTTCTATTTCAGTTTTGATAATGATTTATTTCTATACTTATACTATAAATAAATGCTATTACATTTTTCTTTGTTTTACAAAAGAAATAATGTTTTTCTTTTTTCTCTTCTCGTCTCTGTGCATATGCTTCCTGTCTACGGTTTGCTTACCACTTCTTATTGACAGACCAAGCAGGTTGGTGTGATTGATTTGCACTCCACGCGGTAGAATTATTTAAACTATAAATAACTTTGTTATTTAACTACATTTTTTAAATTTGGTTTTTTTTACAAGGTAAGTACTAATCTTTTATATTTAAAAAAATCTTTCAACTTTAGCTTTTTTTTTAAAAAAACTTCCTTTTTTCCTAAATTATTTTTTAAAATTTATTTCAGTTTTTATTGAGGAAGATTTTAGGAATATTCTTGTTTCTAAATGATCTTTTTAGGGAAACAATTCAGAAGCTTTAGATTGACAGTGACAAACACACAGGATGTTCTAGACCTAATTAACAAAACAGACAAAAATAAATAGATCACCAGAACCAAAAGGTATAATTTTTTTCCCTAATTCTTAGAGACCCATTAAGCCAAATTTTGGAAATACAAATATAAATGATTTCACATTCAAGCATTTTTCTCTTTTTTTAAAGCAAGGAATCACTTATGCCCATGGGTGTTCATGTAATGAAAATGAAATTAATTCAGTTAACACTTACCTGAAATTCTTCCCTTTACCTTTACTTTGCCAAGGTTTGCCTTCACAGTTTTGGTAGAGCAGATGGCAAACGGCAATTACAAATATTACTACTCCTATTTACCTTCATTAAACACTCTATGACGTTAGACTATAGATTTATTTACCTGAAATTTTGTACTGAATTCTATCATGTAGTGTTAGAAGAAGGATTTTTAAAAGTCTTAAAAAAAATCAATGTAAAAGTGACTTTTAGTGATGTCACATTTTTAAATGCCTGATGAGGAGAGTTGTACATATTTACATTTAGCTTAAAATATTATTTTGGGGTGAAATATGATTTATCAGAGTAATTTTGGCTAGAATAATATGTTACTTAAATATGTGACTTTTGAAACTGAATCTAGCAGTGTATGCATGATCATCTTTATGAAAATGTTATAAGAACACAATAAGATTTTTGCTGCTAAAGCATCAGTTTGAAAATATTACCTGAATCGTTTTGAGTAGCTAATGCAATTCAGGCGTAGGAGTAATTCATCACTAGGCATATGCTTTTGTATTTCTACATATGGAATCTTTTTATTTTACTGCCTCTTAATGGGTTTGGAAACTGTATGTTTTTAACTATTAAGAAAACAATTAAAACCCCAAAAGCCTAAAAAATTAATGTACATATGTTGTTAATCAGATCATTTCCTCTATACTATTAGTATCCATATCTTTGCACATACAGTTTTTTTGTCTTAACGTATTTGCCATTTTTTCTTTAAATATTTGTAATTCTGAGGTGGAAAGAAAGTTGTAATTTTTTAATACGTGCATTTACTTTATACCTGAACTTATACTTTCCCCCCTCAGATTTCTAAGAAATAGTATTACTGATGGAAAACTCTAGGAATTCATTGGGAATAGGAGTTAGATTACTTTTTAAAATTAATTTTTTAACAGCATAAATCAGATCATTCAGTATAGGTGATTGTGCCAAAGAAACCATCCAGAATCAGCTCTACATTCTGACTTTTGGAATGCAATGAATCACACCACACCAGAGCATGGATTTGGATCAGTGCTTTTATTTACTCTTTTATTTCACTTATTTGTTTTGTGGCTTAAGTTTGCTTTGAACTTAATATTTCTATAGAAATGAAGGGTAATGTATTTTAAACCCTTGGGTTTTTTGTATAATTTTATCCTAAAGAATTAAAGTCTATGAATGATTTTTCGTCTTATGGTTTCTGAAAGAATATATTCAGGTATTTATCTCCATCATCATTATTGTTCATTTCTCTTTCCTTGTTAGCAAGAGGGGTTAGCTTTTGGGTGGAGACATTAACAATTTATAAAGTCTTCTGGTTTACACTATTTTGTGGTCCTTTGGGAAGGAAGTTAAGAATGACAGAAAGCTTTCAGGAGAGCTCAACCCAGTTCTACGAAAAGTTTGATTGTTTTTCTGAAGGAAAGTGTGTTTCAAAGAAATTGTATTACCAGAAATGATTTATCTTGGATTCAGTTTCATGACCAGTTTAATAAGCTAGTTTTTATCTTTTCTTTTTGATTTTTCATTTTAATTTCATTGAGTAAACTTGTAATGAACACTTATTATGTGTGTATAAAACACTACTAGGCATTATAATCAAAATACTCAATTGGAAGCTGTATTTCCAGCTTTATTATTTCATAGTATTTCTACTTATATTTGACATTTGGCATGTTTAATCTGACTTAGGGAGATTTAGGATCCTGAGTTTGGTGTAATAACAAGCTATTTTGGTTGTTCATTTAAGATATGAGGACATATCATGACAGCTCAGCAACTGTAAAATGCCTGGTTAATTACTATGTAACTATTATGTAATTAGTATAGAATTTCTTCTTTTAAAAGTATACTATGAAATGAAATATTTTCAAGTAATCTTATTAAAGAAAAATTTTAGAAAAATTCTGAAGATATATATTAAAAACTACTTGCGTAAATTCTGCCGAATGTTTTTATTTGTGCGTTTTATAACTATATATGAGTTTTTTTTGTTATTTTAATAAATTTTGGGGAAGTCACTTAATTTTTGAGAAGTGGCTTGATTTTGTACCTGGTTATCAGAAAGAAATTAATTAAATAATCATTTTGGATTTTTGACCATATGTTATTTGGGGACACACAGACCTTTGCTTTTTATTTATTTGGCTTTCCTGTTAATCTGTCTTTCTTTTTTTTCTCGCTCATCTGTTTTGCTTCTCCTTCACTTACTTTTGTTCTTAGTTGTCATCGTACAATTGAGTAACAGTTTGAATTTAGCAATTAGTTAAAAAGTTCTTCTAGGAACATAATAAATAGAAATAAAATATATTCGTTTGGTTTCCTTAAAATATTGATATTTGGTTTTGTATGATTGAGGAATGTATCTTTTATTCTGATAATTTATACAAGTCTGAAGCATTGACTCTAAAGTGATTGTTGCAATTAAATGACTCAAATAGGTAAAAAGAAGGTTTCCCCAGATAAGATGGTTGAAATGCAAGCAAAGATTGATGAGGAGAGAAAAGCACTTGAAACAAAACTTGACATGGAAGAAGAAGAAAGAAACAAGGCTAGAGCTGAACTAGAGAAACGGGAAAAAGATCTTCTTAAGGCCCAGTAAGTATTACTGATTGAGGTGGATTTGTGATTTAAATTTCTGGTATTTTTCATAGGATGTATAAGCAAGAAATTTGAACAGTAATTAAAAGCTTGATTTTTGTCTCCAGAGGGGCTATTTTTGGTTAGAAAGTTTCATTGTATGTGTTGTATTTCTAAAAATTACATCTGTTTTGATTATTTCATCTCTATATGGGAGGAAAAAATATCAGTGCATTTGAGTTATAGGTGAAATCATAAATTAATACTACACAGTGGCATAATTTGATAGAGATATTACTTAATTAGATTCCTAGTTTGAAATTTTGCCTCCAAATTCTCATTAAATTATTGGAAATGATATTAGTAGAATACTAGATAATCGATGGATATAGAATATTCTCATTTTAATCGACAGACAAGAGCATCAGTCTTTGCTAGAGAAATTATCTGCACTGGAGAAGAAGGTAATTGTTGGTGGTGTTGATTTGTTGGCAAAAGCTGAGGAACAAGAGAAACTTCTTGAAGAATCTAATATGGAACTGGAAGAAAGGAGGAAAAGAGCAGAACAACTTCGCAGAGAACTTGAGGAAAAAGAGGTAATATGACTTTATGTTTGGGTAACACTTTGCCTAAGGTATTTAACTTTTCTTGTGAAAAGCTAAATAACTATAATCTTAATAACATTTTAAAGCAGATCTGTGGATTGCTTTGAAAGATAATAGTTGCTAAACATTTACGTCATTTGTTAAATAATTAAATTTATGATTTAATGAAGAAAATTATTAAGTTTATCCATTTTTGTCATAGCAAGAACGCTTGGATATTGAAGAAAAATATACCAGTTTGCAAGAGGAAGCTCAGGGAAAGACCAAGAAATTAAAGAAGGTCTGGACTATGCTTATGGCTGCAAAGTCAGAGGTTGGTCTCTTAGAAAATACCTACCAATGTAGTTCTGAAAATTTTGAAGAAGAATTACTTTGATTAAGTATGATTAAGAATCCTAAAGGAATCAAAATGTATGCTTACTAAAGAAATAAAATTTTCTCCTTTATGTGCAATTTTTAATTTATCTACTGAGGTAAGTTGTTTCTTTCCAAACTTAACTAATAACATGGAATAGATAGTGATAGTGTCATTCTGTGCACTGTCTCTGTGAAAGAACTGGATAAGGTCTTACAAGGTTTATTAGACCAGTGCCCTATGTCAGATGGAACTGTTTCGTATTTAAAGTCTTGTTTGTCCTTAATGTTTTCATTGATCTTCTCGCAGATGGCCGATCTCCAACAAGAACATCAGAGGGAAATTGAAGGCCTGCTGGAGAATATTCGACAACTTAGCCGAGAGCTTCGCCTTCAGATGCTTATTATTGATAACTTTATACCTCAGGATTATCAGGTAAGAGGGAAGTTCTCTGACCTAGATGTTAGGTCACTTGGCTGGGGTTAAGGAATCAGAAAATATAATTTCTAAATTAATTGATGGTAAATATTTACATTTCACTTGTCAGCAATAAAATTTCATTGAACTAATACCATCGCATTTCACTTCAGCTGTTAACTTTTCTTAAAACATAATTCTCAGTTTGTGTATGTAAGTACACAAAGTATCTAAGAATAAGAATTTCTCAGCCGTTTGGAGGAACCCAGTTTCATGTAATTGCAATCAGAATCAAGGTATAGGTCCTATTTATTCATTCAGCATCCTTTATTTTTTAAGTAGAATAAACAGAACTCCTGTGCTTTTTTCTCCCTTTTTATGGATGCTAATTCTCTATGTGTTTGGTAAGATATACATAACATGAAATTTACCACTTTAACTATTTTTAAGAGTGCAATTCAGTGACATTAAGTACATTGACGGTGTTGTGCAGCCATCACCACCATCCATCTCCATCTCCATCAGGATGCTAATTGTTAATACCAGTATAATTTTAAAATGTCAGCCTTTATTTTTCTTTACCCAAAATTTCCATCTTTCCAGTACATTTTAGTAAACTTTAGCATGTTGATTTTTTAAAAATTTATTTTGAATCTCTGTACAGCTTTAAGAAATTTCTCTGAAAGTAAGCCTTAGTGTTTTTTTTCTTTGGACCTTGGATGCAGAGAATTAATCTTTGGTTTGTGGTGCCCTCTCCTTCCTGGTCCTTGGATGGTCTGCTTTTATTTGTTTAGTTAGTTATTTTGTAGTGAACTCATCCCCCAAAAACAAAAGCTAGGACCATGTCAGTAACCTAGTTCTAGCCAAATGGTTTCCCTCTCCCCTTTTCCATCCCTTTGCCTCTTTCAACTCAAGGTAACTGTCATCCTGAATCCCATGTTCTTCATTTCCTTGCTTTTTATTTTTATGTAGTTTAATTTCATTTACATATATTCCTTAAAATTATGTATATTTAAGTTTATAAAAAGGATATGCAGACTATTTTTGAGACTTAACTTTTTTCACTTAATATATTAAGATTTTAGTATCATGAATATTTTTCAGTATTTTAAATGTTATTAAATATTAAAAATAGACCATCTTTGACTCTTTTAAAGGAAATGATTGAAAACTATGTCCATTGGAATGAAGATATAGGAGAATGGCAGCTAGTGAGTATTACCTTCATCCTTCCATGGTATGCTTATGGAGTCCTTCCTGTAGACTAGGAACTGTGCTGGCTACCTTGGGAGATAGGTGGTCCAGAGGATGCATCAGATGAAAATCCAGTAGGTGGACAAGACGTTTTTCTAGTTGACTGTATTATAACACACAGAATATTCAGTGGAAATGGTGTCGATGGGGGCTATGTTGGACTGAATGACCTCTGGGTCCCTTTTTGTTCCAGCATTCAAATCATGTTTTATGAGAGTAGCATTGGTATATCTCCTAGTAATTTACCTTATTCAGAGTATTAATTGCTAATTAAGACAATTCTCCTCCCCCCTTTTTTTCCTTTTTTGAGAAATGTGTTGCCTACACAGGAAATAACATGCGGAAGCAGACTCCAGTTCCTGATAAAAAAGAGAAAGATGTAAGAATGCTTTTTTTTTTAAACTACAGTTGTTTCTTGATAGGAATGTGGGTCACTAATTTGTGTTATCAACGTGATATCTGTTAACCAGCTCTGTTGAAAAAATAGGCTAATCTTTTGGGACTAGAGGCTCTGCGGTGAGGGGATTATTAGGACAGATCTGCTTGCCTTCAGTCATGATGGCAGGCTTATCATTTCTATCACAAGAGTGGCGTGGAGTCATCTTTGGAGCACTCTCTTCACCTCTCTGAGTCGTGGAGGTGTGGTTAGAGGGTAGAATGTGTCCTTTTCGAAGCTAGTCTGAGTCTTAGGTCAACAAGAGGAAGTAGCAGCTTTAGGGAAAACAGCAACAGTTTTTCTCTACTACACAGGAATTTATAGTGTGTCAGGGCATCTTATTCATCAACACTTGGTGAATACGTTTGAGATAAATGGCATTAGAAGAAGAAATCTTTAGACATTTATTTGGTCTTCTGTGGCTTTTTTCTGGAGTTTATTCAGTATTTTAAATCTTCCCCCAGATCTGGTTTAAATCCGTCCTATAAGAGCATCTTGTGTTTGTTTCCTTTACTTAGCCCTTTGAAGTGGACCTTTCCCACGTGTATCTGGCCTATACTGAGGAGAGCCTACGGCAGTCCTTGATGAAACTGGAGAGGCCACGGACTTCAAAGGGGAAAGCAAGGCCAAAGACAGGGAGAAGGTAAAGACTGCCTTTGAATACCATGAAATAAAGGCAATGAGATAATCTAATTAGATACATTTAAAGGAAATTAGTTAACGTGATAAATATATTGGCTGATATGTTTAAATAAATATCAAAGTCCTTATGTAGTTAGGATTTGAGTAAATAGAATCTGGCTAAACAATTAATGTCCTCCAACTTCTTTAGCCCCCTGAGTAATAGAATTTATTTTTAATTTACTTTGTTCTCTCTAATGTATAGTAAGTCATGTACTATCTGAATTCCTTAATTCTTACACTAATTGCTATAGTGAGATGCTAATTAATTTGCCTGATTAGACTCCCAAGGTATTGTATTCAGCTGATTTGGTTTTCTATCATAAACATTGCCCCAAGAACCTTGGTTTCTTCAGTCACCAGTTAAAGAACACTTCTCTGACCGTCCTTCCCTCTTCTTTGGCTGCTGGTTTTGACTGTTGAGTAGTCTATATGTATCATAACATAATCCCAGGGAAATCAGGATGTGAGAGCCCTGTGCTAGAATTTATTTTTCCTCTCCCTTCCCTTCATCAAGTACTCTTCCACTTATTTAAACTCATTGTAAGACTTTGGGGCTCCTGAAATGATAGGAAATAATAAGCTTATTTTTTCCCGTACTTTGAGTACATAGACTTTTGAGTTACCTGTACGGTGAAGTCGTATGGTTTTAATATTTTTGTGTTACATAATCTCATAGACATACCTAACATTTATAAATTTGGGATAGTTGAACTCAGGGAGGAGGAATCAGTAGCATATTAAAAGTGTACAAATTTTTACGTTCTTTAGCATTTCGGTGCCAGGGGTTAAAAACTTTTCATATGGCAGCAAAAGTCATGGATGTAATATTAAAGAGTGAAGCAAATCAGTTCAAAGAAATACAAATCTCCCTAGATCTTCCACTTTTAATAGAAATATTTTCCTCTTAACTCTGCAGTTAGTAAAAAAAAAAAAAACAAAAACACCAACAATGCAAGTGTGATGATACATGGTAAGACAGTTGGCCTCAGTGTAGGAGGAAAACAGGCAGTGGTGGGGACTGAGGCACGCTGGAAAGTGGTCTGTCTAAAGTGGCGGCCACTCTGTTCCTAGTTAGTTTTGGGAATAGAATGCCCATTGTTTCTGGAACATCTTGTTTCAAAGGAGAAGCCAGAAATCCAGATAATATACATAAGATCTCTCAGTTTTTATTCACTTTTTTTTTTAAACTAAGTGGACCTAAAACAAACAAACAAATAATAAGGTATTTGGATACAGTTCTCAGAACGCTTATTTTAAAATATGCACTCTTTTGGTTTAACCTAAAGAAAAATAGATGTGAACCAACATTAGATGAGCCAAACCCAGCATCTCTGTGTATCAGAATTGGCCTGCAGTATTATGAAAACAGTAGATGGCCATAAACAGACAAATATACACAATAAATGCTTTGTTGATATCACATTACATTACATGATAACGTTCAATGTGATGTTCCTCATTAGAAGTTCAATGTGCTAAGCAAAATTGCACTAAGCACGGTACATTAATGTAGCGTTTCCATCAGTCCCTGCAATGCAGCTGTGAGGTGTTGCTTCAGATGATTTGCGTCTCTGATTTTCACTGCATAAACTTACATCTGTAGCATACCCAGAAGAGATCATTGAGAGGTTCAGATCTGGTAAGCATGCAGCCCGCTTGACCTGACCACATTGTCTAGTCCAGTTTTGGGAATGATCATCCACTCAGTCCCTCGCCACTCTGGTGGTGGGTGGAGCGCCATGCTCTTGCACCTCCTCTAGGTGCCTATAGGTGACCTTTCCCTAGGCAAGCATTAGTGGTCAAACATGTCAAACCTTGGCCTGTTGCTAGACTCCGGGGCCACCTTGTATTATCTACTATATAATGTAAAGTGTTTGCGTTTCAATCTTTTAGGAAAGCATTCATGTTTTGTTTTTCTCTTCTTCAACAGAAAGCGTTCTGCAAAGCCTGAAACTGTAATTGACTCTTTACTTCAGTAAATGTTACAGACTTCAAGTCACAATAAAAATTAGTGATATTCTCATCCCTAGACAAAGTCTTTAATTAAAACACTGAAGACTTTTGTGTAATTTTAAATAACGGAAACTGTAAGTCATGGAGTAAGACTGGAACTAGTAATTTGCCTAATAACTTTCAGTGTCTATATGTTAAATTAACATTAAAATTGTACAACTGGTAATTGTTCAAATTGTCATATTAATCTTCAGTTTATGCTGTGCAGGGAAGTTGGAGGGGCAGCTCTTACTAGAGAGAGTTGCAGTTTAAATGTATACACCAATCTGCTGGTAATTTACTCAACTGCTGTATATTTAGATAACCAGATATTCAAAATAGAAAAAAAAATATGTTCTGTTTTGCACACAGAAAGTAGCAGATCTAATTGTCCTGTGCTGTGAGATGTGAATGTATGGGCTGCATATCTAAGAAATGATTCAACCCTAACAGCCACCTGACCTGTTTAAATATGTTCTAGTTTTTATACTAACATTCATTGCATTTTAGGTATGAGATGACTGATCTCATTCATCTGTAGAAAATTTTATAATTCGGCAGTCAATCTTAAGAAGTATACATGTTTAAAAAACAGAAGTTGAAAATATGTTTCATCTGGACCTCTCTTGACCTTTTTTGCCACTTTGACTTCAAGTCAAATATACTTTTTTTGTTCTGGTTTCATGTTCTCTTGAAATGTTGAGTTTGTAGCTAAATATAAAGGAGGCACAGTTGTAGAAAATTAAGAAGCTAAATACTGGTCTCTAATCTTGCTCATACGTGTGTATTTTTAAAAATTCACTTTGAAGTGTGACTAATGGATGGTTTCTTGTGTCTGAGTTCTCAATTTTAATGGAAGTTGGTCTGTGTTTCCCAGTTGAGAAAGGTCTCCATTTTCCAGAAAATGCAACTAAGGCAGGAAAAATATATTAGTCCTTTGCCTTTAAAACCCTTTGTTTCTTCATATTTTATAAAAAGAAAATATTCTTCCCTGAATTTCTTCCATTGACAAATCCAGTTAGACCATGTTCCTCTAAAAATAATAATTATTTTTATCGTATAGTAAAATAAGTTGTAATAGAATTGTTCTTTTGTTGGCTGCTTACAAAATTTTTATTTTTTTTGAAAGTTATGCTACTCCTAAACCACTTAATATATCTCTTATGAGTTTTAAAATTATGTAATCAGCCCTGAAACACATTAGTTGCAAGTTTTGAGACTTCATAAATTAGTATTTATTAAGTTCACATTATTTTAATAAGTTTGGTTAAAATACTGGTTTATAATTATAAAGCTGTGTGTGGAGTAGGGGTGAGTGAGGGCTGTGTACTTGTGTGGTGGTCATAAAATGTGTCCACAAATTTAAAGTATGTTCCAAAGGTGGTCTCAATGTGCTGTGTGTGGTGACTATTGTCTAGGCAGTAAGAATTATAGTTAACTGGCAGCATTTTCTTTGTAATGTGTAAGACAGTTAGAAGTTTATAACTTGACTCTGTGGGGCATTGTTTAGATACTGTGAAGACTTCAAGTGAATTTTTGTCGTGTAATAGCTTTGTGTGAACAGAATATCTTGGCAGTTGTAGATGCACATTTAACTCTATTAGTAATTACTCTAGAGAAATCTTAGTTTTACCAGTAGAAAAAAAAGATAAGTACTTCTTCTTTTTAAAAGTCCATGTTTCTGGCCTTTAACCATGCAGTCAATAGGAAAGGAATAACTATTATATTAAGCTTTAAAACATTATGGAAAATTTAAGCCAGTCTGCTAGATGTTTTTTCTATTCCCCTCCACTGCATTAACAAAAAAAAATCTGTAAAAATTGAAAAAACAGCCTGTTTTAGCAGTTTTTTTTAAAAAGCATTTACGTTAGAACTGATTATACCATATGGACAATAAATAGTCATCTTATGAAATAACAAAATTAGATATTGGAGCCTGGCCTGAGTATCCACAGGAAAGCACGGGACACTGACTTCAGAGCCACTCGTTTAGCTCCAGTCATAGAAGTTCTGTGGTTTCTTCACATTTACTGCGTCTTTGTCCACAAATGAAATATTTTTAATTTCAGTTTAATTTCATGAAAGGGTACAGTTGAACAAACGTGCTCGTTATTTAAAATAAATAGGCAGATTTAAAATGAATGTCACCTATAAATAGGTTGTTGAATGGGTATTTTCTTTTCTCTTTAATTTAAAAAAGTAATATTTATTTATTAAAAGGAGCCTTCATAGAAAGTTAATTTGTGGTATGTTCTTTAATAAACCCTGTAATTTATATATACTAATAGTTAGGATATTAAAATATAATAGTATTTCCCATTTTTCTTTAGATTCTTGTAAAGTACCAGATTAATCGGGGGGGTTCTGCGCCTGTGTGTTTATCGCTCAAGTAGACTCCATCTGATAAGCTGTGCCGTCTGCTTTCTGGGGAAGGGAACCTTTTTTTGCAGCAAGAAATTTAAGGTCACTTTGGGGGAGGGGGGTGGTGCTGCTTCATCT
The DNA here is from genome assembly GCF_037783145.1 of Equus przewalskii. Lineage (NCBI taxonomy): Eukaryota > Metazoa > Chordata > Mammalia > Perissodactyla > Equidae > Equus > Equus przewalskii. Next base: position 41,992,686 of record NC_091843.1, read on the forward strand.
GTACCACCATGTTTTTAAATTATGATTATGGCTTTTGGGTTGGTTTTTTTGTTTTGTTTCTTTTTAGTCTTTTAAAAATATCTTTCCCTTTAACTCTTAAGGAAAGTCCCTTTCTTTCCTACAGGGCTGTGAATTAAGGAATGGGCAGAGTTTACATTCAAGCCTGCTAGTGTCTGCCCAATGTTTAATGTATAAATTTGTTTTCCTTTTTAGTTATTCTTTGTTCTTAAAATGCTAGAAGAAAACAGATCATCCTAGTGCCTTTGAAATTGTTAGCAGTGGTCTAAGTTAAATCATTAAGGACTTTAATAGCGTTACTATAGTACTGCATCCTGGCCAAAATTACAAATTGTACAATAAGTTTGTTGCATTAATTTCAAAAGCCACACACTTTCATTGTATTTTATGTATAAATTGTATTTGTTCAAGTTGTATATATTGATATTGTATGTTTACATGCAGCATGGTTAAATAAAAAATAAAAATCTTTGCCGAATGCCTATAGTAGTGATCTGCTTCTTTACTGAACTATTTTTGTGTCTACATACATCCTGATATTAATAGTCAGGTTCTTGTGCTTGCCTTCTCAATTTCATATGGTTAAGAGAGGTCTGTGTAATTTCACACCCAGAAATTCGTAATGTTCTGAGTCTTTGAACAGAAATCATCATGAAACAGAAACCTGGGAGAGATGTTTTTAAATATGCTTCTCATTGTGATAAAATATATTTTTACCAAAAATGTTTCTATCTGAGTTTTGTTATCGTTTTCGTTAGGTTTTTGAGAGCAGAAACTTAAAGCTTTAAGTGTCTATGCAGAATATATCTCACTGAAAGGTAGAAGGAGACATTTCTCAGAGGTAACAATACCACGATCTGTTTTAAAACCTTTTAATGAGCTTACAATATCTCCAAAATAATAACATTGCTTGGATTATTGTTAATCATGTGTTATTTTGACAAACGTATATTGATTGCCAGGCACCGGGCTAGGCAGTCTTAAGAAATTCACAGTGAGCATTGAGGAGTTTTGATTTGTCGGCAAGTTTCAAAGGACTTAAATGTGCTTTTTGCGTATGAGATGACTTCAGCCCTTTCAGGCCTTGTTCTCTTCCTTTTTACAACTGCTAGCTTATGTAAAACACCTACATCTGTGTAGAACATGAAGATAAAAATTCAAGGCCTGTTATGGCGTAAGCAAGATGGTAACTAGTGCCGCCTGCACACCCTCTGCCTCTCCTCCCCAGCCGAGTGTTGGAGCTGTGGTACTCACTTTCTTTTTTTTTGTTTTTTAAAAAGATTGGCACCTTAGCTAACAACTGTTGCCAATCTTCTTTTTTTCTTTCTGCTTTTTCTCCCCAAACCTCCACAGTACATAGTTGTATATTGTAGTCGTGGGTCTTTTTAGTTGTGGCACGTGGGATGCCGCCTCAGCTTGGCCTGGCGAGTGGTGCCATGTTCGCGCCCAGGATCCGAACCAGCAAAACCCTGGGCTGCCACAGCGGAGTGCGCCAACTTAACCACTCGGCCGTGGGGCTGGCCCCCAGTACTCACTTTCGTTAAGCAACTCCACTGAGGTGCACCTTTAGGAAACCTGTTACCGCCTGTGTTGTCAGGATGCTGCTGAGGACATTGTCCGTCTCATCTTCTCATGAACACCCTCAAGAAACCTCTTTTAAAGCCAAGTACAAAAAAACCCCAAAGCAGACCCAAGTACCAGCCTAACGGGAGCACAGTTAGTGTGTGCCTGTGGGATCAGTTAACATGGTTCTGAAGCCACAGCCTATACTTAAAGTGAGCTGGAGGATCCTTGTAAACACATTTGTGTTTAGAACATTTATAACATTATCTGAATGTCTCATTCTTAAGCTGTTTCATTTGCAAAGCAAATCAGGTATTCAGTCCTCCTTCAGAAGTTGAACAAATGTGTGGGAAAATGATTATGAAGAGGCTACTTCAAAAAGAACTTGTTTCCTCTCAGCATTTATCTTGGGCTTCCTGTGACCCAATCTTCACGTTACTTTTATCAACATTATCAGAACATCACTTTATCTTACCCGAACACGTTTATGGCTCTGACTAAAGAATATGACAGATCAGACATTCTTCCACACCTGCTCCCCTCCCCCATCCCTTTTTAGAGGGCTGGGGAAATTTTAGTTTTTAATCAAAGGCTTTATTTCTCCAATTGTACAAAGGAATTTAACTGGGACTTTACAACTGAATGAAATATTTCTCAGAGTTGATACCATCTTAGCGAGAGGATATTGCCTAACCCAACCTAAAAGTACCAGAGTCGTAACAGAAATAGTATGTCGGCCTTGATTTCTACTCCATCATGAGTGATGCCGCTCAGGCACCAGGTGTCTTCTGTACTGACTTTGTACCTGTGTTGTGCTGAGTAGAAGGTCATTGCAGAGCTCACAGCCTCCCTCAGGAGAGAGAGGCGGCCATATAAATGGAGGATGAGAGCGCAGCATGTTGAGGGCTGTAGTAAAGGGGGTGAATGATGAGCTGCCGGGCAGGGCGTTCTTCCTAACAGCTAGCTTGATGCCTAGCACATGTCTGCCTGATCTGCCTGACCAAAAGGCCAGTAAAGGCTTCTCAGCCTTTGAGAGGTGTTAAAGTGGTCCATCCAGTGGGGAAAGGCATTCTGGACAGGAGGAATAACAGGAACCTAGATGCCGTGTGCGTTGTTGGTATGTCTGAAGTCGGGTAGAAGGGGTGGGAACGGATGAGCCTAAAAAGGAAAGAGATGGGCCAGGATCCTACTGTGACAGAGTGTTCTGTAGGCACTGGGAAGCCATGGAAGGATTTTAAGTGGGTCACTCACATTGTTTGTGTTTTAGAGAAACAACTGCTGGAAAGATTGTGAAGGATTAGATAGGAGGGAGCTGGGGCAGCAGATGTCCACACTTGTGCCCCAGAGGCCGAAATGGTCATGAGCCAGAGGAGCTAACCTACCTCTCCTCTCAGCTGGCTCTCTTGCACTCATGACAGGTACCAAGACTGAGGGAACATATGTATCTTTACTCATGTTGCCTAGCAGGTACCTAGGTGTGCAGTCAGCACACAAAACATCAGAATGTGCTTCTGGTTGTTGTAACGCTGGCTAATAGGAAACAAGAAAGGAACAGACAGCTTAGAGACTGAACATTGAACTAGGAAGAAGTTGACAGAAAGATGGATTAGAAGAGAAGCACTTTAGAAAGCTAAGGAGAGAATGTCTGAGTGCTTAGGGCAAGGGTCAGTTCAGGAAATGCTAGGCGTGACAGCTAACTAGATTTTGGTACCCCACCTGGGAATGGAACTCCAACTTGAACTGATAAATTGAACCGAGAAGTCAGCCCCAACACTACAGAAAGCACTTGCCATGCCCTCGATGGAAGCTGGTAGGAACTGAGATGCTAACCTTGCATGATGATAGGCCTTTAGGAAGCTGTGCTCTGCACTCTGCCCTGAAAGTCCCCATTCTCAGGTGATTTGGGCAGCCTGAGAGGCTGACCAAGATGACATGTGGAGGAGGGTGAAGAAAAACAAGGCAGGGGCACTGGCCTGGATAGACCAATAGCAACTAGAGAGCCCCCGATGCATTTTTATCAGAGGTCAGCATTTCTAACTGTGTCCCAAGAAGGTTTCAATGAAAGACGTTCACCCATAAATTTGAAACTTTTTTTTCATTCATTTATTCAATAAGTATTTATTGCCTACTAATGCCAGTTAGAGATATAATATATTCATAGGTAAAAGGTGGAGTTCTAATAGCAGGGAGGGAGGGGTTCAGCCTTTGCTGTCAATGTCACACATTCCATGCACAGACAAGAGATATGTCCCACGAAGCAGGCATAGACTGTGGCTGTGTCCTAAACAAATGTGCATACATGACAAGCATCTCAACTTTCACTTAATCCCGAAGTTTCTTTGCTCATTCTTTTTAAATGTGTCTTCTTCCATTCATGTTCTCTCTCTCTCTTGGTAAACTCAAGGGCCTATTGTTGGGTGTTTCCATCCAGAGCCCAGAACGACCTGTCTGGAAGAAATCAGAAATGTTAGTTGCATCATAACCATGGAAGCTTATGACAGACCTGCCTGGAACCTACATCTGTTCTTTCTATGGCCCGTTCTAAATCTTTCTGCCTGACAGCCTTTTCTTTTACCATCCTGGCCTCATACACAAACGATAACCCACAACTCATATCCTGTGGTAAACTACAGCTCACATTAGCCATTGAATGCAAATGGGTCTCAATTAAAGAAGAAAGGAAATTAAAATGTTCAGTGTGGCCTCAGAAGGCTCCATGACTCTCTTAGTTACTTGTTGCCCTTGGCATGCTGGTATTTTATGTGGGCAGGGTGAAACTGGCTGTGGTCAGGGTGAGACTTTAAGCTTTTGATTTGTTCCCTTATTTTGAAAGGGTTAAAAAGATGTTACATGTTTTGGTATAATTTTAGTACTAGTACTAATTTTTGTCACGTAAGTATAAGCAAAGATGAAAAGAGAATGCTTGTTCACTGTTACTAGATCCATATTCTTGCAGAGTACATGTCTTCAAAAGGCAAGTTTCAATGATGTGACACTGGTTTTTGGTTTTTTTCCATTTAATTTTTTTAAATAACAGCTTTATTGAGATGTAACTCACCTACTATAAAATTCATCCTTTTAAAGTGTACAATTCAGTGGTTTTTAGTATCTTCATAGAGTCGTGCCACTGTTCCACTAACAGAACATTTTCATCACTCCCGAAAGAAACCCTATGTCCATTAACAGTCACTTCCTATTTCTTCACCCTCCCAGCCACCAGTATTCTACTTTTTGCCTCTATGAATTTGCCTCTTCTGGACGTTGCATATACATGGAATCATATCATGCGACCTTTTGTCTCTGTCTTCTTTCGCTTAGCATAATATTTCCAAGGTTCATCCATATTGTAGCATGTATCAGTACTTCATTTCTTTTTAGTGCCAAATAATATTTTGTATGGATATACTACATTTTGTTTGTCCGTCCATCAGCTGATTGACATTTGGGTTATTTCTACTTTTTTGCTGTCATGAATAATGCTGCTATGAACGTTTGTGTAGAGGTTTGTGTGTGGACGTATGTTTTTAGTTTTCTGGAGTAGATGCCAAGGACTGGAATTACTGGATCATATAGTAACTATGTTTAATCTTTTGAGGAACTGCCATGCTGTTTTCCAAGTGGCTGTACTGTTTTCTAATCATACTAGCAATGTATAAGGGCTCCAATTTTTCCACATCTTCGCCAGCGTTTGTTATTGTCTGTATTTTTAACTTTGGTTTTTTGATTTTTAAAAACACATTATCATTTATGCACATGGTCATGAGTGCACATGCACACACAGACTTACAAAGCCAACAGTCTCCAGCCCTGCTTTCACCAATCCTTGTTCCAGGCCCCATTTCCAGCAAACCACCATCCCTTTTTTGTCTTTAGTTTTTCTAGTGGCTACCATCATAATTCCAAAGATTTCTTGATTCACTCACTATTGATTTTTTTTCACTTTTTATTATGAAAACTTTCAAACATGTATAAAAGCAGAGTAGTACAATCAACCCCCATATACCCATTCCCAGCTACAACAATCATCAACTCATGACGAATCTTGCCAACTATTTTTTGATTTATCAACGTTAGATAGTGTGTGTTGATTTTTCTATTGAAAAGTGAGGGTTTACCTCATTTATACTACCCCTTCCAAATTTTTTATAGTAAATTATTTTTAGATCTTCTATTACCTTTGAAATTTTGAATGAATACTTAACTCTCTTGTTCTCGTTCCATCAGCCTTAGACAGTATTGCTTACGTGACCCTTTCCCCTAATGAGCTGGGATCTCAGTTCACCTCTCTTTCTTTCCTTCTGCTTTTACCGCTCAGCTGTGTTCAGCTATACCGTTTACATTGTCAGGTTGATAGCATTTACAGTCTGTTCTGTAACCATAATTAAGTCTTCTGTGCTTTGTCTATTGGTTGCTTCTAAGACTTGAGAATCAAGAGAATTTACATTATTAGGACTTTAATTATTGTTCACTGAAAAGCCATGTAGTGTGCTAGATTCACTTTTTTCCCCCTATAGACTCAATATCACAACCTTTGTGCCAACGGGAGAAAAATGTTCTAAGCATCCAGTTGACATCTTTTCAATTCAGAATTATTTGGTAGTCAGTAGACCTCTTGGACCCATTCTGCAAATCATCTTACTTATTTATGTCCTGCGTGGCCTTGTATTCTTTAATCATTTTGTGCATTATGTCCCCAACTAGAGAGGGAACTCCTTGAGAGGGAAGAGGTCTTTCCTGTTTTATTCTCACACCAATTTTAGTCTCTCAATAAATAAAACTGATTTCCCCCCAAATCAAGTAAACATAGCCAATGCTATTAAAGTGACAACGTTCTACATATACTTTGTTTTATTATGAATTATAAATATATAAATATTTAAAAAATAAAGCTATCAAAATTCATAAATTAAAATATTCAGCTTATTCAGCTTTGACACTTTGAGTATTTCTCTTTCATGATCGTCTTTAGCCTTTCCAAAAAGTCTTTCAATGTGCTCTTCTTGGCTTCATTCACAGTACAGCAGGTCTACAAGAGAAACATTCCATTAGCTTGCATTGCTAAGTATTTGAGTCTTGCTGTTATGCCCGTCTGCTTGAGTCAAGCCTACTCTGGCACCTGCCACCTGAACAGTTAGAAACCAGACCTCCAGTCTCGCTTGATTAGAAGTCTGACTCTGCCACTAAGCCAGCAGGGTTTGCCTGTTTTTGGTGCATACTATATACACTCCTAGAAATGGCTACTATTCCATCACTGACTGTCTGCCTTTGGGAGTGCCGCAGTCTCTGGGGCGGTGTGTCACACACAGCTGGGTGCTGCTCAGGAGCGTAACGTGAAGGTGGAGTCTCAGACCTGCCCTCTGCTGTGCTAGGCCTTCTGTATGGCCGCCTGAACTGCCAAGAGAGAGTCAGTCCGTTTGCCCTCCTGCCCATTAAATAGCAACACCACAGCTCGGTAGCACTTCTGGTGGAAAGGATTCCAGGTACCTACCATGAAGTCACTGCATCAGTTTGAATCTCAGCTCTACCAATTTATTAATTGCATTGCTTAGGACAAACTACTTCATTTCTAAAAACTTCAGTTTCCTCCTTTGTAAAATGGGGACGATAGTGCCTACTTCATCAGATCGTTAAGAGGATTAAAAGAGAGAATGAGTGTAGTGTCAGTTCCCTATTCCATTACCTTATCTTATAAATAAAGCACTAGGCCCAGGAAGGGGATGAATGTCCCCCATTCCTCTACTTGGCGTTAGATAACATCCACTCTTGCCTCTTGCTCTCTTACACCATCAATTCTCCCCTCTCTACTGGATCATTCCCATTGGTATATTAACATGCTGAATATAATCCTACCTTAAAAGAACTTCCCTCACTCCATACCTTCCCTTCAGCTATTGTTCCATTTCTCTGCAACCTTACAGCAAAACACCTCCAAAGAGTTTTCTGTACTCACTGCCCCTTTCTTTTCACTCCTCCCCAGCCCCATTCTCTGTGGAACCCACTCTAGTCAGGCTTTCGTTCTCCCATCTCCATCTATATCAGCATCACTGATGACCTCCATCATGCCAAATCCAGTGGGTGTTCTCAGTCTTCATCTTACTTGACCTTTCAGTACATTTGACACAGCTTATCACTTCCTTCCTATAACAGAGTTTCTTCCTTTGCCTCTGGGGCATCACGCACCCTTCAGTTTCCTCCTCCTTCACTGGCTGCTTCTCAGTCTCTTTTGCTGGACCTTCCTCTCCCTGACCTCTATATGTTGGAGTACCTCTGGACTCAGCCCTTGGATCTCTTCATTTCTCTATGTCATTCAGGTCTATAACTTTAAATAATATCTTTCTGAGGACTCTTCGTTTTATATCTCAAGTTCTGACCTCCCCTAAGCTTCAGACTTTTCCAACACTCTTCTCAACATCTCCACTTGGCTATCCAATAGGTACCTCAAACTTACTATGTACAAAATTGAACTCCTGATCTTCTGCTCAACCTCTAGCCCTGCTTCATCCCCAGTCTTCCATTTCTGTAAACAGCACCAACCATCCCCCAAGGGGCTCAGGCCAGGAACCAAGAGGTCACCTTTTACTCTTTCCCTCACCCCTCACAATGGATCTGTCAGCAAGTCCTTACGGTTCTATTTTTGGTTATATCCAAAATCTAACAACCTCTACAGCTCCCACCCTGTCAAAGCAACCATCACCTCCAGCCTGGATTACTGCAGTAGCCTCTCAACAGGCCATCTTGCTTCTGTGCTTACCCCTGTTCAGTCTATTTACCGCACAGTAGCAAGAGTGATCATTTTAAATCACGTAAATCAGATTATAGTCTCTGTCCTGTTCAAAACCCTGTGAGTATTTCTCACCACACTTGGGGCAGAATCCAAAGGCCCTGTGTAATCTGATCTCCCGTTAAAATCTCCCTCGCTCACTCTGATCCAGCCACACGGCCTTTCTACTGATCTCTGAACACATGAAGCTCATTTCTACTTTCGGGTTTTTGCACAGCTGTTCCCTCTGCCTGGAATGTTCTTTCCCCAGTTAGTCCTGTGGCCTGCTCCCTCACTCAATTCAAATATCTGCTCAGATGATGTCACCAACTACTAAATCAGCCCTCTCCCTCATAACCCCTATGTTCTTTATTCCTTTATTCTTCTTCATAGCAGTTATCACTACTGGACATCATACTATATGTTTGTTTGCTTTTCTAACTCCCCCACTAGAACACTGTGAGAGCAGAGACTCTGTCTTCTTGCCTTTAATACTGTATCCTCAGTGCCCAGAAGAGCGCCTGGCGCTCATAGAGCCTCAGCCGGTATTTGTTGAATGAGTGAATGGATTGATTAATCAAGAGAACGTTAATAAGGAGGAACATTTAGAAGTGAGGCTGCTGTCCATCAGGAGCCAAGCCGTCAGCATGATGCAGCTTACCCCGTTTGCCATGCCCTTGAGGTTCCTGTCCAGTCCGCTCAGGCATTCTTTGATCAAGGACCTGTCATGTCTTTTATAGAGCTGTTGAAGCACCTTTGCAGCCCTGCAGATTTCCTTTCCATCTGTGTTCTAGAAAGAGAAATGCCACAGATAGCCATGTGCTAGCTGTATTTTGAACATGTGAGAGATATTTTTTCTTCTGATTTCTTCTTTCCAGGATGACAAGTGGAGAAGGTGAGTTTACTCAACTATGGATCAGATATTCAAGCATTGCTGCCATATGAATGAAGGCTGCTCGTCACAGTCATAAACCTCTCTAAACAACCTCTACCCGTTACCTGCAAATGCAGCATCCTTTTCCTCAGGACCTCTCAGTTTCTTTTCCCTGGGAGGGTTTTGCTCAAAGAGTACCTGAATAAAGTCACCCAACTGAGTAAAATTACAGAGTGGGGTTTGAATGCAGAGCCATCTTTCTATAGCTCATGTCTGTTTTTTACGCCATGCAAGCTATTCTTTCTGTGGAAGGTGCTTATGTGAGCTCGCAATCAGATTCTGCTCTCTTTCATTCCTGTAAGGTTTTAAAATCCAGGTTTGCCTGGAAATCCTACATGCTTGTTGAATAAATAAATGCCCATCCTTTGGCCTAGACATTGCTGCTTTGAGCAGCACTCTCCATATCGCCGTCCCATGGGAGATAGCAGTATGTGTAGAAGCTTGGGTCTGGGTGAGGAGATAAGACATTTCCCTGCACAGCTAGAGGTGAGTGCCAGGATCAGGACTGGATGTCCCAGGAGTCTGGCCTGGGGAGGTCAGAGGATGCTTCTGAGAGAGGGTACCATTGAACTGGGCCTTGGACAGAGCTCCTGTCAGGGGCCTTTGGCCTAGAATATGCTCAGTCAGAACCTCCTTGGAATACTGGCAGCTCTGATAGGGGTCTGGCCACATGGCTCTTCCTGGGGACATTTGGGCCTTAGAAGAGGGAATGTACAAGCAAGGAAACAGCTCTTTTTGGGAACCCAGGAGTGGAATTGTGCTTCAGTTTGACTCAGACCTGGTGTGTCCTCTCACTTTCCACTGAAGAACAAAGGCACAGAGCCTGGAGAGCCCCATCCAGCTCAGATAAAGCTCTCTCTAGCCTCTGCCAGGACATGCTCCAGTCCCCTGTGGTCCATGGAGCAGCAGCATGAGCATCACCTGGGAGCTTGCTGGAAACGCACAGTGTCAGGCCTCACTCCAGACCCATTGAATCACAAATGTGCATTAACAAGATTTCCAGGGGATTTATACAAGAAGCACAGTCCAAGCAGCTTTTTAAATCCTTACATATTTTTTTCTGATTATCAAGGTAATACATGTTTACTATAAAAGTAATATATTTTCAACAAAAATGAATTCACTCATTATCCCATCAGCCAGAGATAACTACTGTTAATATTTTGGCAACTATCTTCCCAGGGTTCTTTTTAACTTTTCTTTTTTCAAAATAGGGACCAACTATTGATACTGTTTTGTAACCTTTTTACACTTAACATATGGTACAAACATTTTCTGAAGTCATTCAGGCGTATTTAAGAACGTGGGATTGAGAGCTGCGTAGGAACTCCTGGCATCTTTGTATCATAGTTGATCAATCCCCTGTCACTGCAGGTTTTTGCTTCTGTATATAATGTGACAGTGAGTCATCTGTGTAAATCGTTGTGTTCATCTCTTATTCCTTTAGGCTAAATTCTGGAAGTATAGTTCGTATTTTAAGGTTTTTCCAGGAGGCTCTAGACCTAGACCGAGGCATCGGAATCCCAGACTATAGGAGCTTCCCCTTCCCCCTGTGGGGCGTGATGGCCCATAGGCAGGGCCTCTGGAAGGACATGGGCTTAATGAACTAGCCGAGAGGCCTCCTGGGCCCTGATTCTGGTTGGGAACTTAAGAGCAGCACCAGTAGCTCTGGGCTCAGGGAGTCAAGAAACCCCCCATAAATCACCACACACCTCTAGGGGCTTTGTGGCCGAGCAGAGGCAGTGAGGCCACGGTGAAGGCAGACGCTCCCTGACAGTGAGGTTCCAGGAGGCCAAGAATAAAAGAGCCCCTTTGCTTATTTTTCCATCAAAACCTAATGAGACTTTTCTGAAACTGTCTTGGAGCCTAGAAATTAAACTGCCTCTTAGTTTTGAGTATATGGCCATTTAATATATGGAGAAAAAAAACCCTCTAAAGCTATTTGTCAAAGGACTTTCTAAGGTAGTTAGGATAAAATAGGAATTGCAAAGAGCTTGAATCAAATGGAAAAACTTTAAAAGAACTAGTTCTAAAGAGTTTTAGTTAAAGGCCTTAAAGTCTGAGTTCCATTGGCATTGCAGCGACAGGATGACACCCCATACCAACTGCTTTCGTCTGCTTGTCCGCCTTTCACTGGCCAAGTGTGTCCAGCATAGCTCAAGGCTAGTGGACCTGGCAGTTCAGAACTGCTCAGGAGAAGAGACTCAGAAGGCGGGCGTAGGCCCACGCCAGGAGAAAACCCGTCCCTCAGCAGATGTGAGCAAATAGCGGAATGCCATCGGGGAGATTTCTTCTGCGGTAGCGACTCTCTTAGAGTTCTAACTTGGTTCTTGTCAGCTTCATTTAGGGCCATAAAAATCCAGTACTATTTGAGTTATCTCCATTTCTGCCCAAATTTATTCAGCCAGTGCTATATATGAGAAAATCCTTTACTTTCACTTAAAGAAGATTTGAGGATGGGCATAAAGCTCTCTGAAAAATTATGGACTTGAGCTTTCTTTGGTAAATAGGAAAGACCTCCAACTAACGGCCCACCCAAAAAATCCTTCCTAGGACACCTCGCTTGCTTGTTTTCCACTTTGCTCTTCCTCAGACCACCTTAATTTCATAGACACCCAGGTAGATGTTAACCGTGAAACCCAGCATTTAGATCAGCACATTCTTTCCAGCAACTGCCAAGAGCAGACGCTACCCAACTTAGAGATTCTGGAATTTTTAATCTCCAAAAGAAATAAAAGTAATACTCTCGATTTTGGAAAGATGTCCTTCTTTGGAAACACAAAGAAGTCACGTTTCCTTCCACAGACCACCTCTGTGGGTTTTGAAGACAACTGTTCCTTGTTCTGAAATATTCTAAGAGATAAATAAGCAGTGTTGAGTCTTCAAGGAAAAGAAAAGAATGGAGGATGCAACTGTTAATCCAGGAGGAACAGAAGCAGCAGGGGAAGGTGTAAGAGAGAGGTAAGAGTGAAGGAAGGCGCTGGGGCCTTGTTTCAGGAGACGTCTGCCCATGTGGCGAGGGAGGGATGTGAGAATTGAGTGAATAAGAAGGCCAAGAATGGGAGGAAAGCGGTGTGGCCTAGTGCGGGTGAGGGTGGCCGGGTCTTCTAGAGACAGCCCAGAGTAGGGTCGCCTGAGCTTGGAGTCATGGAGGGGTCGATCATTTCCAACCTCTGGCCCCTCCTTCTTAGAATGATTACTTCTCTGCAACCAGTTTTTGCTTTTAATCAAGAGTTATATCATCTTACAATAACACTTTCCACTAACTCAAGAGTTGGAGTCCAACCAACTTTCAAAATCACTTTCATATCGTCAGCTGTGAAAACTGAGGCACAAAGAGGTGTGCAGACTTGCCAGAGGCCACACAGCCAGTTAATGGCAGAACTGGGACTAAAACTACAGGCTGCCTCACTTCCAGACCCTCCGCTCTTCCTCCTGGGCCCTGCCCTTGGCTTTGGTAGACCTCTCACCAGTGCGGCTGCCCTTGGACAACCCAGAGCACACCCTAGTGAACTCTTGGCTATTTTATCTATTCCTCTATATTTTATACAAAAGATAATATTCTATATATACATATAAAATCTGCAAATCCTTCTAACCTACTGAAGGACAGAGTCTGATACGTGATGACATTCTGAAGGACAAAAGCATATAATATATATAATCATATATTATACATTATACATTTATTTTACATTATATATTATTATATACAATTACATTACAATATTATATATTATTATCTATCAGACTCCTGGAATAATCTTTAATGAAATGAGATATCCAGATAAAGGCCGGAAGAACAGTTTTCCCCGTGAAGTGGGACAGGCCTGTTCCAGGTCTGAGGGCTGGGGTGTGGCCCTGCCCAGCTCCCAGGGCTTTACCTGGCCAGGTTACCTGCTCTAGCGCACATGGAAAGCAAGTGGTTAGGAGACCACTGGTAAATTGATGCTTTGGGTTTTTCATTCTCAGTCGTGTGTTTCCATGAAAACAGGAACTGATGTTCACAAAGCTATTGATATGGCTGTAGTCATGTGTTTGTCAGAGAAAATGCACTATCAGCTGTCAAATCTATCTCCTCCCACTACAGATAGAGGGGCGGGGGTGAGACGGCACAGGAGGTGGAAAGGCGAGATGCCCAAGCAGCCAGAAGCAGGGATGTGTTGGACCCCATCTGGCAAGACGGCCCCAGACCAGGCTGGAGGGGAGTTGGCAGGACAGAGCAAGCTGAGGGTCTCTGGACAGCCACCCCAGAGCTGGCGGGCTGTTAGGTGACCAGGCTACGGAAGAGGAGGGGCTCTGGTAATACCTTTTCTGTTGCCGTAGGAAGTCTCTTAGACAAAATGAAAGCTCCCTCAACCTGTAATCTCAAATATCTGTTTTTGTGAGAGTATTTGGTTTTTCAGAAATGTATAGGCCAGGAAAATTCTCTCCTTCCCCAAGCATTTATCGAGTGCCTCCTATATTCCAGGCAGTAGGCCTGGGCTCGGTAAAATCCTAAAGAGCTTTTCCTTGACCAGGATCTGAATTAGGATTACAAAATCCAAGCTTTCTATTAAACATCTTCTAAATCAAGTGAAACCGGAAACACCAAGACGCATTTGAGAGTAAAGATCAGAATTCACATTCTTTGAAAACATTTAACACTTTATAGTTAATTTGGGCCTGTTCGCTTTCCGCTAAGAAAGTCTCTCGTCAAACACCTGTGGATTGGCTCTCCTCTCCCAAGTCACCCGTCTGCCAAAACAGCTCTTACCTTCGGGCCAGCAAAGGCATCCGCTACAGTCAGCTCCATGCACGAATTCTTGCCCTGGGCAGGAACGAGAAAGCGAGAGACAGAGTTACCTCCCACTGTACAGAGGAATCCTTGCTGAGCAGCTCTCACTCCCTCAAACTGAAAAAACTTCCTACGATCCCTCAGAAAAAAAAATAAAAAGCACCAGGGAGAAGTGTCTGCTGTGCTCTGCTCTGCTCCTTGTCCTGTCGCCAGCTACCAACTTCTCTAGAAGCTGTTATGCTCTTTCTCATAGTCTAAGACTACTCACAGCATCACCAGAACATCTGGAGAGATGGTGCCAGATAGCTTACTCACCTTTCCATCTGTGAGGTTGTTCAGCGTTTTGATGATCTCTTGTAAGGTGATGTCGTATTTGCATCCCTGGATGAAGTTGCTGGTACATGCTAGTAAGCAGACCAGAGCTGGAATCAGTTGGGAGATGAGACCCATTAATATATCTCTATTTGCAATGACAATGTGAAAAGATTAGTTTACCAGGAGAAGCTAACAATGCAATTCTGACAAAGACATCTCTATATATAGATTTAAAATTGCTGAAACTGAGGGAAAATGAGTTTACATTGGAAAATTTCATTACACCAGGTTGTCAGTCGTTTGGGGCCAATCAGCGCCTCTCTTCCAGGAGAAAAAATGCCTCACAGAAACAGGTAAAATGTTCCTGTGAAATCAGACCAATAGGAAAATGAAACCTTTTTTTAAAATTAACTACAAAGTATCAGCATAGGAAATTACACCATAATTTTCTCTTTAGATTAATCTTATCAGCTTGGGGTTGTTGCTGGCTTTTTGCTTTGCATAGAAGGAAGAGGCCACAGGTGTCCGAATTTATTTTAGTGCAGTCCTCCTGGGGAAAGATAGAGTAATATCAAGAAAGTTTGACTTGAATGGTATTTCAGCCTGGCTTTTTCCAAGTAGGGGTAGCATCTTGGAAACTCTCTTTTTGTGGAAAAGCTGATATCAGGTTCTTTCTCTGGGTAGAAGGACAGTAACAGGCACAGATTCTCTCCTGTCCTAGCACTCAGGCACGCCATTCTTCCAGGGTTGGGACTTTGGCAGAGGACGGGTAACACCAGGTGGGGCTGCGTTTGGGTCACAGCGGGTCTGTAGGTCTTTCACAATAAGGAGGCCCTAGGCAAGTTAGGTCTATCCTGAGGTTTCAGAAATGACCGCTCTTTAACTGAAACGTAAATACATCTTCAGCTAATTAGGAAAAAGAGCCAGAGTCTTCCTGATTGACAGTTTGGTTGTCTTTGTCAGTGCCCACCACATGCCCTGCTGTCTTACTTTAATTCCTGTGGACCTGGTGGGGCGCTGAGCACCCCCACCGCCACTACTTTCTTCTACCTGAGCCTTTCCTTCTCTTTCCTCTCCACTTCCCTTCTCTTGGTTTCTGACCTCCTCTCCCTACTGATTTCCTCTGGACAATCACATAGAAAAGATTATGGCTACAGTTGTTCCTGCGCTTTGGATCTTGTTATAGTGCCTTGTGATCTGTGAAGGAGAGGCCCTGGATAATTGTTTCAGGAAGGTCCTTCTACCACATTTTGGATGCTTCCATTGGAACTGTACAATGAGTTTGCCAAACTCAGTGCAGTGACTTCTGACACCGACTACACAGAGTTGGGCCAAACTTCACAGGTTAAGGACACAGCTTCTCCAAGACTGCCCTCACTTCAGACACGGGCCCCAAATTAGGAGGTCAGCAGTCCACCCTTACTTCTGGCCAACTGGCTACAAATTCAAGAGCTCCCACTAAGCCCTCAGGTTCAATAATTTTCTAGAATGACTCACAGAACTCAGGAAAGCACTAGACATAAGGTTTCAGTTTTGTTACAGCAAAAGGATATCAGTGAGACCCAGCCAAAAGAAGATACACAGAGGGTGAGGTCTAGGAGGGTCCCAAACATGAAGCTTCTGCTATCTTCTCCCCACAGAGTCACCTCCCCAGCGCCGTGATGTGTGACGACATGAAGAATACTGCCAACCAGGGCAGCTCACCCGAGATTCAGTGTCCAGAGTTTTCCTGAAGTGTCATTCCGTAGTCATGATTGATTGAATTATTGACCACTCAATTGACCTCATTCTCCAACCCCCTCCCTGGAGGTTGGGCTGATATCACAGTAGCTTAATGGTGTGGCTGGCCCCCACCCTGAATTGCTTCAGTAGCATAAACTATCAGGGCCCACCATGGAGAGCAAAGACGAATCCCAAGGATTTAGGGGCTACTTCCTAGGAACTGGCGACAAAACCAGCCAAATACTTTCTTTCAGAGGTTTAGAGTTTACCTCCCAAGAGCTGGGACAAAGGCCAGACCTCTCTGGGTAAGTTAAAATTTTTTTAAATAGATATTTCTCTTTTTTCCTCCAGTTTTATTGAGATGCAATTATATACAGCACTGTATAAGTTTAAGGTGTACAGCATAATTATTTGACTTACATACATTGTGAAATGATTACCACAATAATTTTAGTTAACATCCATCATCTCGTATAGATACCTCAAAAAAAGAAAAAGAAAAAATGTTTTCTTTCCTTGTGATGAGGACTCTTAGGATCTACTCTCTTAGCAACTTTCTGATATACCATACAGCAGTGTTCACTCTAGTCCTCATGTTGGACATTATATCCCCAGTACTTGTTTACCTTATAACTGAAGTTTGTAATTTTGACCACATTCATCAAATTCCTCCTTCCTCCACCCCCTGCCTCTGGTAACCACACATCTGATCTTTTTTCCTGTGAGTTTGTTGTGTTTTGTTTTTTACATTCCACATATATGTGAGATCATACCATTTGTCTTTCTCAGTCTGACATTACTTCTCATCATGCCCTCAAGTTGCTTCCAAACAGTTTCTCGCCAACAACAGGATTTCCTTCTTTTTTGTGACTGAATGATATTCCATTGTGTATATCACATCTTCTTTATCCAATCATCCATCGATGGACTCTCAGGTTGTTTCCATGTCTGGGCTGTTGTAAATAATGCTGCACTGAACATGGGAGTACAGATAGCTCTTCAACACAGTGTTTTGTTTCCTTTGGATAAACACCCAGAAGTAGGATTGCTGGATCGTATGGTAGTTCAATTTTTAATTTTTTGAGGAACCTCCACACTATTTTCCACAGAGGCTGCACTAATTTACAATACCACCCACACTGCACCAGGGTGCCCTTTTCTCCACATCCCCGGCTGCCTGTGTTATGTCCTGTCTTTTTGATAACAGCCATTCTAACAGGTGTGAAGTGATATCTCGTTGCGGTTTTGTTTTGCATTTCCCTGATGATTAGTGATGTTGAGCGCGCTTGTCGTTTACCTGTTGGCCATTGGTATATCTTCTTTGGAAAAATGTCTGTTCGGGTCCTTTGCCCATTTTTTAAGTGGATTAGCTGGGCTTTTGCTAGGCAGCATGATACACTACACAGACGGAGGACTTCATGAGAAGGGCAGACACTTCCTTGCAGGGTAGGTGGAAGCTTCAAATCCAGGCTGACTATTGTTAGGAGTACAGTGGTGCATACTCCATTCTTGAGAAAAGGTTCAAGTTAAAACAGGAGTGAACTTGGGACTGCAGACACACCGGAGGAGAGGCCAGGGTTCAGAGAACACCTGTCAAAGTCTTGGAGATGTGGGGGAGCTGGAGAGGACGGGAGGTGAGCAGGGTCCTCCAGCTGAGAAGTGTGTAAGAAGCAATAGAAAAGCCATCCCCATATTCAGCAGTTGTTTTTGTGGGCGCTTGCTTTCCCTGAGTGCCAGACCCTGGGCTTGGGGCTCTGGAGGCAAAGATCTGAGTCAGAAAAGGAATATAAAATGGGAACCAGTAGCTCAGAAGTAGAATACAGCTATTTTGTTTTGTTTCAATGGTTAGATGAGGCCATAGAAAAAAGGATTAACTTTTCAGAATGGCAGGGAGTGACCAGAAGGTCCCCTCAAAGGGAAGAAGGGGAACATGGGCCATCCTCCCTGCAATGTGGCACCATGGCAGCTGTGCATGTGGCTGGCTGGGCAGAGGCCAGGTAGGTAGGGGCCTGCACATCAGGGACACAGACAGTCACCACCTGAGAAGGAGCCTCTCCCAGCCTGCAGGGGTCATGGACAGTGACTGCACAAGGATGGGGAGCAGGCACCGAAGCTCAGAGGAAAGTTGGAGACTGCCGTGTTCTGGCTGTCAGTCATAGATCCTCTTCCCTTCACCCTGCCTGAGAGCTGAGAACCAGCCCTGGCCCCTGTGTGGCCGCAGAGCTTCCCTTTCAGACTCTGGAATGTAGCAATTATGAGCTGGGTTTTGGGGTCCAGCAAACAAGTCACTTGTCAACTCCGTGACCGTGGGCAGATCATGAACTCTATGGGGCTCAGTTTCCTCACCTGTGAAATGGGAATAATATAGCTCTTCCTCATGGAATTCCTGTGAAGAGCGAGTGAAAGATTCCATGGAAAGTGCTCAGCAGATGTCACTCCATAAAGGGTGGCTGTTACTGGACACCACCACGGCACTCTGTGGGCCCACGTGGCTTGTCAGTCCTGGCTGCTCTGCTTTCTCGCTGTGCAACCTTAGGTATGCCACACAGCCTCCTTTGTGAAGTGGGGGAGATAGTTGTACCCGCCTCATGAGGTTCTTCTGAGGAATAAATAAGTTAATGTTCGTAATCATATCTTTAGTTGGACAAATGACTGTGGTACTTACTCTGTTAGGCAAATCTGAGTGTGGACAGGACCACTGGAGGTTTTGCCAGTGGACATTTCCCACATACGTCCCTCCTGGATGGGTCTCCTTTTTAGTCTTTGAGGCCCTCTCCTTTTTTCAAGGAGCCACCGTTAGTTGCTACAGTGCAACCCTTATACCTGTGTATCTGCATTTGTTGCAGGAAACAGACACTGCTGTGGGCAGGCACCTCAGGCAGAAGGAAAGTAGGTGCTTACAAAAATGTTGGGAGGGTGGAGGAGCAGATTCCAGGCTGGGTCCAAAACTCGAAAGAAATGATGCACAGCACGGACCACTAGCCTTGAGGCTGCCACTGCATCTGGAGTTCAAGAATGCCCCCTGAGGCTGCAATCCAGGGGTCCCAGAGCTGCTGCCTCAACTGCCTCCCCACAGCCACAAAACTCACCAGGAGAAACCTCATCTCCCCACGCCCCAGCCCAAGGGAGCAGGAGGATGGCCTCTGTCCCCTTCCGCCTTCCACGTCGCACGGGGGAACAGTTCGCACCCAGACACTAACCTCAAGGGGGTCTGCTCAAGGGGAAAGGCATGGAGGTTGAACAGAGCATCCCAGTTTCCCTGGCTGATGATTCTTGCCCCCACCGAGCCCTGCGAATCTCGTCTTCCCTCCTCTTCTACCAACTGTGCAGGACGACACACAGAAGAGCCCCTTCCAACTCCTCATGGGCTTATTCTCGAAAAAAAATCAGACTCCTCCAAGGGAGTGATGTTTAGCGGAGATCGGAATAAGTAGGTCTTAGCTAGGAGCAGAGGACTGGGAGTGTGGGGAGGTGTGAAGAGCAGGGGGACAGCATGTGGAAGGCCTGAAGGCGGGCGCTCCCTGGGGCCCTGGAGGAACTGCGGAAAGCCACTGGGCCTGGGAGGGGGAACAGAACACGGTGTCGTCCTGTGAGAGAGGGAACTGGCGTGGATAGGGTGGGGCGGTGGGAAGGAGGGCTGTGGGTCTGAGTTGTCCGGCAGCAGCGGAGTGTGGAAGTGAAGGTCACATGTCCAGGAGTCAGTGGGACCTGGTAGTTCGGAATCCCAGCTCTGCCACTTACTCTCTGGGTGACCTTGGAAAAGCTACCCTGTCCAGGCTTCTCTGTCAAACTGACCTAATAATAGGGGTGTGGGGAGATTATATGAGGGGCTAAATATAGAATGTTTGGTGTCGTGCCTGGCATGTAGGAAGCCCTCAATAAATGCCAACTATCGTCATTATCATTATTAATAGCACATGGAATTGGCTGAATATGGGGGTGAGGAAGAGTGAGAAGTCACAGAGGACCCCAGGTTTCTGGCTCGGGGAAATGCTGTTCATGGAGATGGCAGTTTAGGAGGAAAGGAGATGGGGTGAGGGGGACTCTGAATGGAGGGGCCTGCTGCTGGGTCTGCAGCTCTGAGCACAGAGGAAGGTCTGGGTTGTAGACACAGAGGGTGACAAAGCCAAGGGGAAGAAGATACCACCTCGAGGGTGAGGGAAGAGAGTGAACAGGAAGTGCCTATGACCCTCTCTTGACACTGGAAGGAGAAAGGAAGGAGAGGGAACCCAGGCCTGAGAGAGTCTCGGAAGAGAAGTGAATGGTCAGCAGTGTCAGACTTTCCTCTGGGTCAGGCGAGATAAGGATTTAGTGATAGGAGACAATCGATGACATCACTGAGACAGCTTCTGGAGTTCAGTCAGGGCAGATGCCCGACAGGAGCGGGACTCATGAAATGGAAACAGTGGTGTAGACGCATTTGAGAAGGCAGGCTATGTTGGGGTGCTGACTGCGAAAGATGGGCGAGATTTTAGACGGGACACACTTGAGCCCAGGCTTCCCCAGCTCAGTGAATGGCAACTCCATCCTTCAGGGTGCTCGCACCACCGTAAAAACCTCCCGTGTCCCACATCCAATCCAGCACCAAAGCCTCTGCCTGCAAACTGTATCCAGAATTGAGTGATATGCTGGTTTGAACTCGGGGCCGGGACGTGGCGGGGGTGGGCCGGGAGCAGGTGGGGCAGAGACTCAAAACTAAGTTGGCCACGAGTTGCTAATTGTTGAAGGTGGGGGCAGACAACCAGGAGTTACCTTTGTATGTCTTTGAAATTTCCCATAATAAAAGATTTTAAAAACCTATACGAATAGAAAAGTTAAATATATAATTAATATTTCTATATTATATAATGTACATATATTTATACTTTTATATATCATATATAATATGTTTATGTAAATGATATATAAATATAAGCGTATGTTGTACAGATGACACTCACATATCCCCAGAAGCTGACCAGCCCTCCACTGCCACATCCACTGTCATTTCCCATATGGGTTTCCACAGGAGCCTCCTAACTAGCCTCCTGCTCCGGCCCTTGTCCCACGCTCCGTTCTTCACACCGCGGCTGGAGCACTTCTGTTAAACCTGAGCCAGACCGTGTAGCTCCACGCGAACGATGGGAGGAGCGTTCCGGATCTCTCACGCTCAAGACTGTGGTGCTCGGTGTGCCCTTTCTCTGGACCTCTGTCTCCCTTACGTAGATGGCTTTCCCCCTCCCTCACTTCATCCAGATCTCCCTTCTATGTTATCTCACCAGGGAGGATATCTCTGAGCTCCCCTCACAATATGGCGGCCCCCACCTGCCCTCGCAGCCCCCTGAGTGCTTCGCGGACCTCCGTAGCACTCACCACCACCTGCACGCTCTGTGTTCTCTTGTTCGTGGATTCTGTGCCCCGACTAGAAGTAACCTTGTTTTGTTCACCATGGATTCCCAGTGCCTAGAACAGTGTCTGGCACCTAGTAGAGGCCTCAATAGATAATTGTTGAATGAATGAATGAAGCTCCATTTCACGGAGGGGACAGCTAAGACTTGGCCTAAGTAGGAACGAGGGAAGTCAGGGGCACAGCTGAGACTTCCAAGCTAGGGCTCTTTGGACCCTGAAGTCCTTGCCCTGAGCCCCAGGAGAAGACAGGGGAATGGGTTCCTGAGCATAGACACAGGGAGGGGACAAGGGGACCAAGGGGAGGAGGGAGCCAAGGTAGGAAGGGCAGTGGACTCGGGCTTCCTTGAGCGGATGGTGAAGTAGCTCCATAGGCTACTGGCTTCTCTCTTTTTTGAGAAGCAGGTGAAAAGTCCTTCTCCTGAGAGAGAGGGAAGCCAGCTGAGGATCTGAGGGACCTCTCCATCTGTCCCTGGGGGAATTAATGTCGCTTCAGTCTCGAGCTGGACTGGCGGCCTACCATTTCCCATCTCATGCTCCCTGGTCCCGCTGCCCCAGCCTTGCAGGCCAGGGCTGCATGAAGACCCCCAAGAAATGAGCCCCTTCCTTTGTCTCTGGCAACACAGGATCTGACATGAGAGGAGGGATGCTGGACCTCCTGCCTCCCAGACCCCTGCAAGTGTCCACCGCCTCTCCTGAGACAGCCAGCTCCCAGGGAGGAGTTAGAACTGACTGAGGGGTCCTGGCGCTAGTCCATGGGGGCGGGGGGGGGGGGGGGGGGGGGCGGTGCCGCTGGCCCCTCCCCCACCCTAGCTTTGATCAGTTCCCTCATGGACCAGACATCCAGTTCACGTTCTTTTTTAAAATTAAATTTGCCTTTGTCCCTTCATGGGAAATGAATGTATGCTCGTTATAGAAAACATGGGAAAACAGAGATTAGAAGAAAGAAGAGACAATAAATGAGAAATTGCTTTTCTAATGTGGTATCGCTGAAGCTGCTTCTGGCCTAGGGCCCCGGGCCTAGCAGGGGGCGCAGACTCTGGCTGGTGTGGTCAGCAGACCGTTGAGCGCCGATCTACATGGGACACCACAGTCAGCTCGGGCCTTCCTGCCCCCACGGGTTTCAGGAAGAGCCACTGGGCCGCAAGCTTGTCCAAGTGATGCAGAGAGCAGAGCTAACAAGAGTTGCTATATTTAATTTTGGTATCTGCGTCACAGGTGACCACACAGCAGTGTCTGCCCGGGCTGTGGGGCTGGGGGTGTTTCTGAATGGCTCTGTGAGAGAATCACTTTCCACAAGAGAAGGCAATGTGGAGGGGAAGGGAGAGAGCGCAACAGAAAGTGAGGTCGTAAGTAGAAAATCGCTTCTGGGATTTCAAATGGCTTCGTCATGGGGCCCTCCCTTGCTGCCGAGAAATCAGTTGATCTGGGAAAGTTCGTTGCAAACCCTTTGCTCTGTTGCATTTGGGTGGAGCCGAGAAATGAATGAAGATAATGAGGCTTTCTGACTTTTATTTTTCAGAGTAGGAGTGGGCAGTGATGGGGGGAAGGGGTGACCGTGGATACAGCCATCTGTACTGATGCTGCCTGGACCTCAAGGAAGGCTGGGTAACTGGCCAGCATGTCCCAGGCCAGGCCGCCGCGTCTGGAACGTGGTCAGCCAGGACTCGGGCCGGGCCTTCTTGGAAGGGAGTCAGCTGAAGGGAGGAAAGGTTTTTGAGTTTGTTCAAACTGACCAGCTAAATTAAGATAATAAGCAGAAGACACTTACTTCCCGGTTGATCATAATGAAAAACTGATAAGCTGATGGACTTGATAAACCCCAGCCTTCAAGCTGCTCGGTCATAAGGAAACAAGATGCAGGCCCTCATCCTCCCGGGTCCTGAGCAGTTCAGAGGGCCAGCCTCAGAGAAAGCCCCAAGTGACTTGGAGTGTTTTCTGACACCTCATCTGAGCAGCACACAGAGGTGTTTAGAGCCAAGTTCACCGGAAACTCGCGTGTGTCTCTCACTTCTCACTTGAGCCCCAACCCCTCTTCCAGTGAAACCTCCTGGGCCTGGGGTTCCTGGGGTGCCAAGGGGCTCCCCACCCTGGGCCCCACCACCAGCATCTTCTCTCCCACTCACCACGCACTCTTATCTCTTCCCAACCCCCCTTCACTCTGGGCCCTGCTCAGCGTTGCCTTATGCATGAAAAGCGAGACCACACGGTTAGGGAAAACTCCCACAAGTGCCCCGGGGGTCAGTCCCCAGATGGTGATGCTCCAGCCACAAGAGCTGACACCTACCTTTTTTTCCTCTTTCTTTTTCTTTCTCTCTCATTCCTGGCTGGGCCCACCTCCTTGTTGCTCCCAGCGGTGGCTTGGTTCTGTAGCTCTGTGAGGTGTCCTTATCCCTGAAAGGCCCCGAGCCCCCTCCAGCTCACCGCTCACCACTGATGACCAGAGGTCGCCTGTCTAAGGGACAGTCTTGGAGGCACAGGCAGGGAGCTGTGGGTGGCCCAGGATGTGGCACGCTGCGGACCCCTAGTGGTGGGGCCTGAGCGGCCCTGTCAGCACTGTGTACCCAGCTACAGGGCCCTCCTGACTGTATGGCTTGGAATACATCCTCGGGAAATCCTGAGGGACCCTCCCCACACCAGCCTTAATTCCAGTGTTTGTTCTGGGGAGATTCACATGGAATTTCATTGGAAGACTTTCCCTCTTTCTTGTGGACAGACAGGCCAATGTCCTGGTTGGCAGAGAGGACATGGGTCAAAGATGATGCTACCACTGGATGGATCGCTAAGTTCTGTATTTAAAAAAAAATCCTTCTGGCCTTAAGATCCTCGAATCTCTGGATAGAGAGGGATAGCAGAGATCTTGCCTCCTACCCCTACCCCCGACTTTTGAACCTCCCTGCCCTCCCAGGGTAGAGCACCCTCCATCATTTAAAGACTTCTTTCTGGTGCTAGACCTTGAGTGCTTGTGGTGTCTTGGTCATTGCTAGCCCAGAAGGCTGGTGCAGGGCAGGCCATAGGCAGTCCTCAGCAAATATCGTGGGACTTCACAGGTTCTGAGGCCTCTTGGGACCACAGAGACAGTACACTCCCTGCTCTGGACAGCCCATGGGACACTCAGCCCCTGTACCTCCTCCCTAGGTCATCCCACTCTGGGCTGAGCATCCCTAGGCTCTCGAACTGTCGATTATGGCTTCTTCCCTCGTCTCTGCCTGGGTGCAAGCGAGGTGTCCGCTCTATTTGAGAGTGGCTCCTGGAGCAGTCTGCCATGGTCATTTGCTCCCTGGACAAGCCCTGCCGTGGCCTGTGTTCCCTGAATCATCCACGGCATGAGCTCTTGCTGCTCCTGGGTGGCGGCCTCCCCTGACTTCTGAGCATCGCTGTAGATGTTCCCACAGGGCTCTGGGCTCTCCAGAGAGGGCGCCTGCATGTGACTCAGTGTTTGAGACTGTTCTCTGAGGACCCACCACCCACTGCAAAGGCATCCTGTCCTTCTGGGGCAGCCCTCTGCTCTGGACACCTCCCAAAGATTAACAGTGGAAACCACTGCTGACGGGCATGACCACCATGACCGTGAGCTGTGGCTTGCTGAGGCCTGCTGCTTCTTGCACTCCAAATGCTGACATGGGCTGAGGGAGAAGTAAAAAGACCTGCTTAGAAGAATGGTCTGACCAGGGCCCTGCAGCCTTGGCTCTCCACTCCAGTCGCTCCACAGTCCAGGGGCCACCAGTCAATTGATGTGTCTTTGTTCACAGAGGTGATAGTGTGTACCCTCTAATGATGAGAGGTGTCTAGAAATTGAATGGGCTGTCCCTAGAAAGAAAGTAGTGAGCTCCCCATCAGGGGAGGTACCCAAACAAATTGATGACAATATTATAAAGGTCGTGTGTTCAGGCCAGATGACATTTGGACAGAGGCAGGAAGGGTGGTTAAGTGAGCTTTGGAGTTGGAATGAGTTTTGGGTTCAAATCCTGGCTTTGCTGCTTATCAGCTGTGTGACCTTGGGCAAGACACCTTCTCTTCTCTCAGCCTCAAGAGGTTATGAGGGAGGCATCAGAGGGTGTGTGGGTGGTTTCAGACACAGGCCGGCCACTCATCAAGAGCTGTGATCCTGAGATGACTTCTGAGGTCTCTGCCTGCTCCAGACACCCTCCTTGAACCCTAACACCTGGCCCAGGCTTCCTCCCCCTCCCTGTGGGCGGTAGGTGGGGGGACTTCTTCCAGGCCAGGTATCCCCTCCCCCAGAGGCTTGCTTACTTTCTTTCAGCCCAGATCTTGTCCTTTACTCCCACTCCACTCTATCTTAGGGCCCCTCCTCCAACTGGCCTGCTTCTGGAAGAGCTCCTCGGAGTCTTAAGAACACAGGCCAGCATCCCCGAAGGCCGAAATAAAAGGCAAACACCATCAGGTCTCTTGTCAGCATCTTTATTTCTGGTTTTCAGTTTGACAGTCAGTGAAACAGCTTATTCAATGACCCCGTCCCCCAGTCCACACACACCATATGCAGTGTTCTAGGCTGCTCTTTTATATATTAACTCTGTGATAACATATTTTAATACTTAACTTTAAATACAAGGAAAAACAATAAATTACTCCTTGGCTGAGGGCCGACTGCTGGCTGGCAGACAAGAGCTGCTCCTCCAGCCGTCTCTCCTGTCCACTGCCCTGGCCCAGGACCCCAGTGAGGTAGCAGAATTTTGCACACAGTACTTGATCCCAGGGACTCTTCACCCTCGCTGCTTTAGTGCTGGAGCCCCAAGTTTCCACACCCTGGGCTCCAGGTTCTGGCTGCAACAGTTTCCCCTTATCCCCAGTATAGACAAACACACTTGTTTAAATAACACATAATAATAAATAAGGCCAAGAAGAAATGTGTCTGAACTGCTTTCTGCCTCAGTCGCCCCTGTGTAAAGCAGGTCCCTCCCCTGCCATGTGTCAGGTAAGGGTGGCGCCCACTGTAATGCTAAAGTTTGCTCTGAGGAGGGGGAGGTCGTGTGGGGCAATGCTCCACCCTCGTCCACCAAGCTCCGAGCCCTGGATGGAGGAGGCCCAGTGGGGTGAGCCCCAGGCACCAAGGCAAGGGGCAGCTGGGGTCGGCTAGGCAGAAGGCAGGCAGCACAGGCTGAGGTCCAAGCTAAGGAAATCTCCCCCCCACCCCACCTCCCCAGCCCTCCTCCCCATCTCCCCAGGAAATTTCTGACATCCGAAAGAAAAACGGATCTTCAACTTAAATGGTTAAGGTCTGCCTCCGCAAATGATGATGCCAGCTTTTCAGGCGTCCACATGCTTTCCACCGTGAAAAATTTTCCTTAAATTTTTGAGCAGGTCTTTTACCAACACGATCACTTCAATTTTGGTGTCTCGGGCGCGCTCGCTAGAAACCTGCTGCAGGACAAAGAAGCCAGCGAGTTAGTGGGACGCCAGAGCGAAGATGACCAATATCCACCAAGGGCTTTCCAGGGCCCGGCTTGTTTAATCCTCACAAAAGCCCCAACGAGGTGGGTACTATTATTACCCCATTTTACAGATGTGGAAACTGAAGCGCAGGTAGGAGTCAGGAGCCCTCAAGCCCAGGTCCTAGAAATCCCAAAGGCCGTGTCCCTGCTGCCACAGTGGACCCAGCCCTGGGTGGACGCATGCCTCAGATGCTCAGCCAGGTTCCCTTGGAGCTCCCAGGGTGAGCCCAGGGCTGGCAGGAGTGGGTGCAGAGGAGGGGGCGCAGGGCAGGGGGCCTTACCCCGGCTGAGAGCTGGTGAGGGCAGAGTTTAGTCAGCATCTTCCGCGTGTTTTGGATGGCACTGCAGGTGGAGACGTTGCTCAGGGACTCCAGGGCTCTACAGTACTGAGGGGAGGAGAACACCTGGGCATCAGGTCCCGCTGGGCGCCCCCAGCTGTATGGCTCAGGTGACTCTTTCAGTGAGTTTACAGGAGGAGGGGGACTGGTGGAGGTGGGTCTGGGTGGTGGGAGGGGCCCAGATTATGAGAGGACAAAGGGTGGCTCTTGAAGCTTGCTTGAAACCCCCCAGGTGTGTGCACAAGGCTCAGAGATGACAAGCCCAAGGCTTACAGCCTCAGCCACCTCCCTCCCAGCACCCAAGGATCCTTACCGTGTCAGCTGTCAGGTTGACGCTCCACACCATGCTGCCATTGCAGAGGGGGGCCTGAGGGAGCAAAAAGACAGTGAGCTGAGTACTGGTGGGGGCCAAGCCTGCCCCAGGCAGCCCAGGCCAGGTCTCTAGAGGGGTCAGGCCCACAGGCATCCCTGGTGAAGCACAGAGGCAGGCCTGGGCCCCCTCCATATTCCTGAGCTTCATTTCCTGCTCTGCATAATGAGGGAGTCCCATTGCATAGGGTTGTGGAGCTGAGAGAAAAAGTGTGTGACACAACCAGTAAAGGACAAGCCTTGTGCAAAGCTTGCCAAAGCCAGGTCAGGCAGGTCAAGAAGGGGGGCTTGCCCGGGAGGGCAAGGCCAATCAGATGGGGAGCAGTGGGGTCTAGTGTATAAACACCCTGCCTTCTGAATTGGGGGAAACCACAGTTCAGAGCATGGGCAGTCTGGTGTTGGGCAGGCCTGGTTTGCATCTGGCTTTTGTCAGTTAACCTCACTGAGGCTTAGTCGGTAAAATGGGGTCATCGTACCTGCCTCTTGAGGTGGTTGGAGTGATGCAATGAGATGTAACGCAGCTAGCGCCAGGCCTGGCACCTAATCAGTGCTCAGAAAGCGTGAGCTGTCACCACTGAGGAGCAGAGCTGACTCTGCTAATGAACCCTTCCATAAGAATGGGCTTAACAAGGATGCTGTGAATAATGGCCCCATTATTGTGTTCAAATACAGTTGGCAAATGCAAATGGTTCTAGGAGGGTGCTGGCCCTTCTCTGCTTTCCTCTGTTCAGGAATGGCTGAGTAGGAGCTGACAGTGGCAGGCAGGGCCAGGCCAGGGAAGCAGGTGGTCCCTGGGGGCTCTGCCAAATCCCTTCATGGGTCCCTCCATATTGCTGCACCCCCTAGCCTTGCTCTTTTCTCCTGCATGGCTGGGCCTGTCCCCTGGTCCATGGGCCTACTTCCTGACCCAAAGGCATCTTAGGACCAGGCCCAGCCTTCATGGGTCAGGGCAAGACCAATACCCTTTGGGAGAATCACCCACCCAACACCCTCAGAGCTGGGACCCTGGCCAGTGAGCACTCACCTGGTTCTGGGTGATGTTGACCAGCTCCTTAATGAGCTCCTTGAGGGCCATCGAGGATGGCAGAGGGGCTGGGGAGGCAAGGCCACCAAGGCAAGCGAGAGCAATGACTGCTGTCAACCAGAGCGCCATGGAGCTCAGAGCCAACACAGGAGGAGCCAGGAGCGGACACGTAAGCTGGCCTAAGCTGAGGCTTGTGGCCTTGGCCTCCTGAGGCAGCTTTTATAGGCCCGAGTGGTGACGCTTCACATTCTGGTCTCCGCTTTGTCGGGCACTATCTAGAAACCACATCTTTACTCATCTTGATTTTACTTTGTGGAAAATCCAGTGTCGCATAAAGGAAAGAGTTTGATTTCTTGTGGACTTATTTTTGGGAGGGGTCCTGGGCAGTTCCAAGACCTGGATGGGCTTACTCCAGGGGTAGGCGAGAACGCCCTGGGGGGGGCCTGGTGTCAGCCATACCAGCTGGAGCTCCAGCAGTTTTGCTTGGTGACCACCATGAGTGGCTTGCCCAGCTCCTGTCCTCAGACAGTTTGGTTCACCGGAAGCACTGGGCAGACAGCCCTGTGACCGGGGTCTATCAGATGTGGGAATTTGGAGGTTCTGTTTTTTCAATGAACGGGTCTCTTGCATTACTAGAGTAACACTTGATTTGGATACACAATTCAAACAGAGTAAAAGGAGAAGAGTGAGGGTCACTTATTTCTTGCTTCCCTATTGGCCCCACCGTGGGAAGGATTATAAAAGTTCTGATTCCCAGGTCTCCACTGAAAGATCCAGTCAGATTCAGGGAGCCTTTTGGGACCTTTCCTTTTTAAAAAGTTGCTTTGATGATAACTCTGAGCACAGGCACCCTGGACACTGGGTGCCCTACCCAAGCCTTCAGTGTGTCCCCATCCTGGTGGGAAGCCCTTAATATGCCAGGCCAGCAGGAGGCGGACCCAGCCTCAGCCCAGGTCAGAGAGTGTAACTGTTTCCAGGGCCACTGAGACCTCAGGCTACCACTTTTGTCCACCAGTCTCTATGGGACCAACCCCTGCCCTCTGGGGGCCTCAAGTTTCCTTTGTGCAGAATGAAGGCTGTCGAGGGCAGCTCCTGGACCTGCCCCCATCCTGGGTCCCCAGTGGGCAGCCCACCTCCTGCAGGGACACTGGCATGTAGACATTTTCCTGCTCTTCCTCCTTTCTCTAGAAGTCCTCCAGAAACCCCTGCAACAGAGGCCACAGCATTTGCGTACTGGGTGCTGATGTCAAGCTCTCTCCCTCACCCACTTCCTCCCCTAGCCAGTGCTTTCCTCTCCAGGGCCCCTCTGCCTACTCAGGCAACCTCTGCCCTCCTCCCAGAGGGGCTCAACTTCCTCACAAGGGTCTTCTAAAGGATGCTGGAGCTTTCGTCCTGCTCAGAAATCCCCCCCCCCCCCCCCCCCCGGCCTTGCTGACCCTCTCCTCCCACTGGTAACACGATTCCCACACTCTGTTCTGTCCAAACCCCAAGCTTCCCAGTCCAATCGCAGGCCCTGACCCCAGGAAGCCAGCCCCTGCCCCGCGTGGCCCCCCCAGTGCCTGGAGTGCTGCCCTCTGGCTGAGTGACCCCCTCTGTGGGCCTCAGTTTCCTCGTCTGTAGAATAGGGCCAATGACATCTCCCTTGGGGTCCCTCTGATGAGGGATGGAGCGGGGAACCACCGTGAGGCTAGTCCCAGATCCCTGCGCCAGGAAGAGTCAACGCCCCCTCCCCCTCAGGACCAGCAAAACTGACGCGGGGAGCCGTGGGCAGGCGCGCCCCCGCGCGTGGGAGAAGGCGCGCGGGCCCGGTGATCGCGGCGATGCCCCGCGGAGATAGCGGCGCGGCCTTATGTAATGGGAGATGGGGCGATAAACGGGATCTGCGCGGCCCGGCCTTCCTCCGCGGCCTCGGGCGGTGGCTTGTGCCCCAGGGAGGGGCCAGGGCGCAGACCTGCCCCTCAGCGAAGCTGCGAGGCCCACGCCCCCGCCCCCGCCGGCAGAGGTCGGAGGCCGGAGGCCGGGCAAGGGATCGGCGAAGGCGGAAGTGGGGGTTCCGAGCGCCGCGCAGGGCAGCGGCCGGCTGGACACGCGGGCGTCCAGCGCCCCGAGCGCCTGTGCGCACCGGTGAGCGGGGGCGCGCACGTCCCGCGGCCAGCGCCTAGCCGGCATCCCCTGGGCCGGGAAGCCTGCGGGGACGCGGCCGAGCTGCCCGCCACTCCCTTGCGCTGCCGTGGAGGGCTTGGGGCTGCGCCGTCCGGCCGTGGCTCGGGAGACCCGCCTTGGCCTCGGCCCCTGGACGAGTCAAGTGGTCTGTGTTGCTATTTCTTGATTTTCAGCGGGGTTCCATTCACACCCCGCATAATTGTAATCAACACAAACTACAAAAGGGCTGCTCCGGGCACTTGACGCACGTGGCTTGCAACTCTCCTACAACCCCCTGCGTGGGCCGCCCGTCGGGTTACAGGGCTGTGGAGGAGGCCGCCCCGGCGGCGCAGGCAGGGGCAGCGAGGGGCGGCGTGCGTGGCCTCACCGCCTTGCTCTCGCCACGGATGGGACCGCTGAGGTTGGGACCGCTGAGGTTGGGACCGCCCTTCCTCCTCCGGACGAGCCCTCCCCGTGCGACAGTTCGGAAAACTTCCTTTTCCCATTTTGTCCAACTTTGGGTCCCCATTGGAAAGAAAAGATGCCCAGTCAGTAGGAGTAAGGGTTAGGCGAGTTGTTTTAATAATTTAAAATATCTAACTTGTAAGGTTTTTATTCTTATGAAAGTCATACGTGCATGTAATGTTTAAAATAAAATAATGCAAGGAGCTCGATTATTAAAAACGGCAGTTTTGGGAATCAGTTCTTCGTGGGTCTCTTGCGTTTCTGCACGTCTTGTGAGAGGCATTGACTGCCCTACTTTGTTCCCTACTGTGTTTTAAAGGATGTTTGTAAGCAAACAGCCTTGGCAGAGACAGCATCATCCTCGGAAGCAAAAGGCAGGCAGTCTTACTGTCTATTATTAAAAATTCAGCTTCCCTAAGCTCAGGCTTGTCTCTTGTCATGCAACCCATTGTGTGTACAGGTGCCACCTGACTTGTCATTCTGCGAGAACTGGGATTCAGGGAACAAAATTTTAAAATGTTAATGCTCTAATACTACTGCAGTGCATAATAAATTGTTCTTTGTCTCTGATCCAAGAGTCTTGTGTCTTCTGCTATCCTCCATGAAACTGGCATGCTAACTTAGCGTGCAAGTGTGATAAAAATCTCAGAGCCTTCAGCTGTTGACAAGTAGCCCTTACCCCAAGCCCATAGCCTCTTCTCCAGAGGAACCAGGATTTTAACGGTTTCTTTTGATATTTACCTCCTTCCTGTCTCTAAATTTCTTGATTCTTGGGTGTAGGCATTATCGGTGGTCCACAATGAATATTTGCTTCTCTTTTCTCCTTGTCATCCTCCTTCCACTCGCCTCTTTCCTTTTTTCTCATCCTACCAATGTACATAGACAAGCTTTGCTTGCCGTTTACGTAATTATACTAAAATATTCACAGCTGAAACATGGTTAACTATTATTATTTTTATTTTCCCTCAAAACGCTTTTCCTCTTGGGTTAATAATTGTCTTGGTTTTCCATTTGCTTGGCTTTCTATGTTCCTCTTAGTGTTTTAACCCTAAATTCTCAGCCACTTATATAAATCTCTTCTCAGGAGATTTGGGTAAATCAGTTCTCACAATTTCGTCTTCTTAAGAAAGTCTTCCCTGGATCCTGCTGACCTGCTCTGACATGGACAGCTGCCCTCTGACCCTTCTATACAGCTGTCATCCTGAGGTCTCCTGTCACCACTGCCCTGGGAATTCCCTTCACCTCTGTCCTTTGTGATTCTCCTATTCCTTGCATCCCAGGTCTTCCTCTTTCTTGGAGGAACACATACCTAATAAACACAGAATTTCAGGCAGGAAATCATTTTCTTTCAGAATTTTGAATGCGTGTGCTATTGCCTCCTATATTTCAATATTGCTGTTCAGAAGTCCAAAAGCATTTTTGAATCCAGACCTTTTCTAACTCTCTCTCTGGAAATTTGTAGGAAATTTTCTTGGTCCCCATGCTCCAAATTTTACAATGATAGACCTTAGTGTAGTTCTGTTTCCATCTATGATGCCAGACACACTGGCCATTTCAAACCGAAAACATGTCATTACATTTTGGGAAATTTTCTTCCTTTAAAAAAGTAAAAGATCTGTTATCATTTTTAAAAATGCTGTGAAGCTGTTCCTTTTTTAATAAATAGATTTTATTTTTTTAGTTTCAGATTCACAGCAAAATTGAGCAGAAGGTACAGAGAGTTTCTGTATATTCCCTGCCCCCACACACGCTCGGCCCCTTCCATTATCAACATCCCTCCCAGAGTGGTACATTTGTTACAGTTGATGAATCTACGTTGACACATCAGTATCACCCAGAGTCTGCAGTTTACATTAGGGTTCACTCTTGAAGTTGTACATTCTATGGGTTTTAAAAAATGTGTAATGACATGTGTCCACTGTTATAGAAGCATACAGAGTAGTTTCACTGCCCTAAAAATCTCTGTGCTTCCACCTGCTCATCCCTCCCTGCCCCCAGCCCCTGGCAACCACTGACCTTCTCACTGTCCATAATTCTGACTTTTCCAGAATGTCATATAGTTGGAATCATACCACATTTAGCCTTTTCAGATTGTTGTCTTCTTCTTAGTAATATGCATTTGAAGTTCCTCCATGTCTTCTCATGGCTTGATAGCTCATTTCCTTTTAGCACTGAATAATATTTCGTCGTCTAGATATGCCGTGGTTTCCATTCACCTACTGAAGGACATCTTGGTTGCTTCCAAGTTTCGGTAATTATGAATAAAGCTGCTGGAAACATCCCTGTGGAGGTTTCTGTAAGGACATAAATTTTCAGTTCATTTGCATAAACACCAAGGAGTGGGATTGCTGGATCGTATGATGAGTATGTTTAGTTTTATAAGAAGCTGTCAAACGGTCTTCCAAAGTGGCTGTACTATTTTGCATTCCCACCCGCAATGAGGGAGAGTTCCTGTTGCTCCACATCCTCATGGCATTTGGCGTCTTGTCAGTGTTTCAGATTTTGACCATTCTAACAGGTATGTAACAGTATCTCACTCTTGTTTTAATTTTTATTTCCCTGCTGACGTATGATGTGGAGCACCTTTTCATATGCTTACTTGGCAACTGTGTATCTTCTTTGGTAAGGTATCTGTTAAGGTCTTTTGCCCTTTTTTTAAATTGGGTTGTTTGTTTTCTTATTGTTGAATTTTAAGAGTTCTTTGTATGTGTTAAATAACAGTCCTTTATCTGATATGTCTTTTTCAAATATTTTCTGCCAGTCTGTGACTTGTCCATTCTCTTGACAGTGTCTTTTGCAGAGCAGAAATTTTTAATTTTAATGAAGTCCAACTTATCAATTATTTCCTTCATGGCTTGTATTCCTGGTGTTGCATGTAAAAAGTGATCACCAATCCGGGGCCGGTCTGGTGGTGCAGTGGTTAAGCTCACACATTCTGCTTCTTGGCGGCCCAGGGTTCGCCCATTCAGATCCCTAGTGCGGACATGGCACCCCTTGGCAAAAGCCATGCTGTGGTAGGCGTCCCACGGGTAAAGTAGAGGAAGATGGGCATGGATGTTAGCTCAGGGTCAGTCTTCCTCAGCAAAAGGAGGATTGGCAGTAGTTAGCTCAGGGCTAATCTTCCTCAAAAAAAAAAAGTCATCACCAACCCAAAGGCATCTACATTTTCTCCAACATTATCTTCTAGGAGTTTTATAGTTTTGTCTTCTACATTTAGGGCTGTGATCCATTTTGAGTTACCTTTTATGAAGGGTATGAGGTCTGTGTCTAGATTTATTTTTTTGCACGTGGATGTCCAGTTGTTCCACAC
The DNA here is from genome assembly GCF_037783145.1 of Equus przewalskii. NCBI lineage: Eukaryota > Metazoa > Chordata > Mammalia > Perissodactyla > Equidae > Equus > Equus przewalskii. The sequence goes on from NC_091843.1 coordinate 42,027,261, forward strand.
CATTTGTTGAAAATGATGATCTTTGCTCCATTGTATTGCCTTTGCTCCTCTGTCAAAGATCAGTTGACTGTATTTATGTGTGTTTATTTCTGAGCTCTCTATTCTGTTTCGTTATCTATTTGTCTATTCTTTTGCCAATACCACCCTATCTTGATTACTGTAGCTTTTATAATAAGTCTTGATGTCAAGTGGTGTCAGTCCTTCAACTTCATTCTTCACCTTCAATACTGTGTTGGCTATTCTGAATCTTTTGCCTCTCCATATAAACTTTAGAATCAGTTTGTTGATATCCACAAAGTAATTTGCTGGGAATTTTATTGGGATTGCATTGAATCTATAGATTAAGTTGGGAAGAACTGACATCTTGACTATATTGAGTCTTCCTATCCATGAACATGGACTATCTCTCCATTTATTTAGTTCTTTGATTTCTATCATCAGAGTTTTGTAGTTTTCCTCATATGGATCTTGTACATATTTTGTTAGGTATATACCTAAGTATTTCATTTTGGGAGTACTAATGTAAATAGTTGTGTTTTTAATTTCAAATTCCACTTGTTCATTGCTGGTATATAGGAAAGAGATCAACTTTTGTGTATTAACATTGTATCCCACAACCCTGCCATCCAGGAGTTTTTTATTGATTGTTTTGGATTTTCTACTTAAATTATTATGTCATCTGTGAACAAAGATGGTTTTATTTCTTCCTTACTAATCTGTATGCCTTTTCTTTTCTTTTCTTGTTTTATTGTATTAGCTAGGACTTCCAGTACAATGTTGAAAAGCAGTGGTGAGAGGGGACATCCTTGCCTCATTCCTGATCTTTGAAGGAAAGCTTCAAGTTTCTCACCAAGAAGTATCATGCTAGCTGTAGGCTTTTTGTAGATATTCTTTATGAAGTTGAGGGAGATTCCTTCTATTCTTAGTTTATTGAGAGTTTTTATCATGAATGGGTGATGGAGTTTGTCAAATGCTTTTTCTGTATCAATATAATCATGTGATTTTTCTTCTTTAGCCTGTTGATGTAATGGATTACGTTAATTGATTTTTTGAATGTTGAACCAGCCTTGCAGATCCAGCATAAATCCCACTTGATCATGGTGTATAATTCTTTTCCTACATTGTGAGATTCCATTTGCTAATATTTTGTTGAGGATTTTTACATCTATGTTCATGTGAGATATTGATCTGTAGTTTTCTTTTCTTATAATGTCTGTCTTTTGGTGTTAGGGAAATGCTGGTTTCACATAGTAAGTTAGAAAGTATTCTCTCTACTTCTATCTTCTGAGAGAGTTTGTAGAGAATTGGTATAATTTTTTTCCATAAATGTTTGGTAGAACTCACCAGGGAACTCAGCTGGGGCTGGTGCTTTCTGTTTTGGAAGGTTATTAATGATTATTCAGTTTCTTTAATAGATATAGGCCTATTCAGATGGTCTTTTCTACTTGTGTGAGTTTTGGCAGATTGTGTCTTTCAAGGAATTGGTCCATTTCATCCAGGTTATCAAATTTGTGTGCATAGAGTTGTTCATAGTATTCCTTCATTATCCTTTTAATGTCCATGGGATCTGTGGTGATGTCCCTCTTTCATTTCTGTTATTAGTAAGTTGTTTCCTCCCACTTTTTTCCTTAGTTAGCCTGGTTAGAGGCTTATGGATTTTATTGATCTTTTCAAAGAACCAGCTATTGGTTTCACTGATTTTCTCTATTGATTTCCTGTTTTCAATTTTATTGATTTCTGCTCTAATTCTTATTTCTTTTCTTTTGCTTACTTTGGTTTTAATTTGCTCTTCTTTTTCTAGTTTCCTAAGGTAGAGCTTAGATGATTGATTTTAGATCTTTTTTCTGTTCTAATATATGCATTCGATGCTACAAATTTCCAACTGCTTTCATCATATCCCACAAATTTTGATAAGTTGTATTTTCATTTTTATTTAGTTCAAAATATTGTTTAATTTCCCTTGCGATTTCTTCTTTGCCCCATATGTTATTTAGAAGTGTTTGGTTTCATCTTCACGTATTTTGGGATTGATTTCCCAGCTATCTTTCTGTTATTGGTTTCTAGTTTAAGTCTATTGGGGTCTGAGAGCAGACACTGTATGATTTCTATTCTTCTAAATTTGTTAAGGTGTGTTTTATGGCCCAATATGGTGCTTCGTGAACTTTCTGTGTGAGCTTGAGAAGAATGTGCATTATGTTGTTGGATTAAATAGTCTATAGATGTTGATTATATCCAGTTGATTGATGGTGCTGTTGAATTCAACTATGTTCTTACTGATTTTCTGCCTACTGGATCTATCCATTTCTGATAGAGGGATGTTGAAGTCTCCAACTATAATACTGGAGTCATCTATTTCTCTTTGCAGTTCTATCAGTTTTTACCTCACACATTTTCACACTCTGTTGTTAGAAGCGTGCACGTGAAGGATTGTTATGTCGTTGGACATACATCTTTGGAAAATTGACTCCTTTATCATTATGTAGTGCCCCTTTTTATCTCTAATAACTTTCCTTGGTCCGAAGTATGCTCTGTCTGAAATTAACATATTACTATTAATATAGCTACCCGTGCTTTCTTTTGATTAGTGTTATCATGGTACATCTTTCTCTATCCATTTACTTTTATTCCATATATGTCTTTATATTTAAAATGGTTTATAGTTGGGTCTCATTTCTTGATCCACTCTGACAATCTGTAAATAATGGGTGCTTTTAGGCTATTGATGTTCAAAGTAATTATTGATATAGTTGAATTAATATCTATCATAATTGTTACTGTTTTCTATTTGTTGCCCTTGTTTGTTGTTCCTATTTTTGTCTTCCACTCTTTTTCTGCCTTTTGTGGTTTTAACTAAGCATTTTATATGATTCCATTTTCTCTCCTTTATTAGTATATTATACTTCTTTTTTACTTTTTTTAGTGGTTGCCCTAGAGTTGGCAATATACATTTACAACTAATCCAAGTTCAGTTTCGAATAACACTATACCACTTCATGGGTAGTGTGCATGCCTTGGAATAACAAAATAATCCTGATTCCTCCTTTCTGTCCTTTGTTTCCTTGTCATTCGTTTCACTCATACAGAAGCATGTATGCTATGTGTGTGTGTGTTGTGAGTGTATATGTATATATATAAACAGTGTATATGTATATATATAACAGTGTATAATCAAATACACTGTTCCTATTATTATTTTGAACAAATTATCATTGAATAAATTGAGAATAGAAAAAATGTTTCTATTTTCCCTTCACTTATTCCTTCTCTGATGCTCCTCCTTTCTTTATGTAGATCTGAGTTTTATCATTTTCCTTCTCTCTAAAGAATTTCTTTTAACATTTCTTGCAAGGCAGGTCTACTAGCAATGGATTCCTTCAATTTTTGTTTGAGAAAATATTTCTCCTTCAGTTTTGAAGGATAATTTCACAGGGTATAGAATTTTAGGGTTTTTTTCCTCTCTCTCTCTCAACATTTAAAATATCTTACTCCACTCTGTTCTTGCTTGCCTGGTTTCTGAGGAGAAGTAGGTGTAATTCTTATCTTTGCTCTTCTGTAGGTAAGGTATTTCTTTTTCCTCTGGCTTCTTTTAGGAGTTTTTCTTTATCTTTGATTTTCTGTAGTTTGAATCCGATAGGCCTAGACATACTGGGCGGGGGGGGGGGGGGGGGGGGGCGGCATTTATCCTACTTGGTGTTCTCTGAGCTTCCTGGATCTGTGGTTTGTTGTCTGACAGTTTCGGGATATTTTCAATCATTATTGTTTCAAATATGTCTTCTGTTCCTTTTTCTCTTTATTCTCCTTCTGGAATTCTGATTATGCTTATGTTACACCTTTGGTAGTTGTCCCACAGTTCTTGGATACTTTATTCTTTTTTTTCCCCAGCCTTTTTTTCTTGTTGCTTTTCAGTTTTGGTGGTTTCTATTGAGATATCCTTAAGCTTACAGATTCTTTCCTCAGCTGTATCCAGTCTACCAATAAACCCATTAAAGTCATTCTTCATTTCTGTGATGGTGTTTTTGATCTCCAGCATTTCTTTTTAGTTCTTTCTTAGGATTTCCATCTCTCTGCTTACATTCCCATCCATCTTTTTTTTTTTTTTTTTTTTTGAGGAAGATTAGCCCTGAGCTAACTACTGCCAATCCTTCTCTTTTTGCTGAGGAAGACTGGCCCCAAGCTAACATCCATGCCCATCTTCCTCTACTTTATATGTGGGATGCCTGCCACAGCATGGCTTGCCAAGCGATGCCATGTCTGCACCCGGGATCCGAACCGGCAAAACCCTGGGCCAACGAAGCAGAATGTGTGCACTTAACTGCTGCGCCACCAGGCCGGTCCCTTGCCATCCATTCTTGCACACTGTTTACTTTATCCTTCAGGGCCCTCAGCATCTTAATCATAGTTGTTTTAAATTCCTAATCTGATAATCACAACATCCTTGCCATATCTGAGTCTGGTTCCCATGCTTGTTCTGTCTCTTCCAACTGTGTTTTTTTGCTTTTACTGTATCTTGTAATTTTTTCTTGATAGCCAGACATGATGCACTAGGTAAAAGGAACTGCTGTAAATAGGCCTTTAGTGATGTGGTGGTAAGGTGTGGGGGGAGGGGAAGCATTCTGTAGTCCTAGGAGTAGGTCTTAGTCCTTTAGTTAGCCTGTACCTCTGGACTGTGAACTTCACACTTGCTTCTCAGTCCCCCTTGCCCTTTGGTGGGGCAGGATAGCTAGAGTGGGCTGAAGTTGGGTATTTTCCTTCTTCCACATGGAGGCTTGGAAGGCTAGAGCCAGATGCAGCTGCGTATTTCTCTTCTCCCAGGCCAATTAGGCTCTGATAATCCCCCATCAAGTTAGGCTCTGGTTAAATAGTTTCTCCTGAGGGCAGACATTGTCAAGAAGAACAGAATGCTCTGGCATATTTCAAAACGTTTCACTCCCCTTCCCCTACCCCCCACGATGGAAGCATGAGGGGATTTTTCTCTGATATTCACTGTGAGGAACTGGTGAGCTCCCAGAGGCAAAACTAACAAAGCGTGGGGGCCCTCCAATGACTGGGTACCCCTGGAGTTTTTTGTTTTTTTTTTTTTTTTGAGGAAGATTAGGCCTGAGCTAACTGATGCCAATCCTCCTCTGTTCGCTGAGGAAGACTGGCCCTGAGCTAACATCCGCGCCCATCTTCCTCTACTTTGTATGCAGGATGCTCACCACACCATGGCGTGCCAAGCAGTGCCATGTCCGCACCCGGGATCCGAACCGGTGAACCTCCGGCCGCAGAGAAGCAGAATGTGCACACTTAACCGCTGCGCCACTGCAGCCCCAACTGCTGGAGTTTTTAACCTCTCAGACTTGTCCATGCTAAGTCTCCAGCAATTCTTCAGTTACAGATCAAGTTTCTCTACCTTGACACTGGTTCCTGCACAATAATTTTTACTTCTAATTTTGAACAAGTATTCCATTCACATGGTTCAAAAGTCAAATCTATATAAATGAAAAAAATCAGTGGAATGCCTCAACCTCCATCACAAATGACTATTTTTATTAGTTTTTTGGTGTATCCTATCCAAATTTATGTAAATATAGGCATATGCCTATATGGTCTTATTTTTTCTCCTGTTCCTACATGTGAAATATCATCCTATACACATTTTGCACCTTGCTATTTCCCACTTATCTTTACAAGAAGATATTTCTGTATCCACACTTAGAGAGCTTGGGACATTTTCTTTAATTATTTTATGACTTTCTTCTCTCCATTCTCTGTCACCTCTCTTATCAGAACTATCAGTTTTGGCTATACACTTCCTGGACTGACCTTCTAATTTTATCTCTCTTTTTTTAAAGATTTTATTTTTCCTTTTTTCTCCCCAAAGCCCCCCAGTACGTAGTTGTGTATTTTTAGTTGTGGGTCCTTCTAGTTGTGGCATGTGGGACGGCGCCTCAGCATGGCTTGATGAGCAGTGCCATGTCCATGCCCAAGATTCGAACCAGTGAAACCCTGGGCCACAGAAGCAGAGCGCACGAACTTAACCACACGGCCACAGGGCCAGCCCCCTAATTTTATCTTTTTTCTCTTATTTTCCATTTAAAAAATTCTCTCTTCTCTGAGATATTTCCATAAGACTCTCCTCCATCTCAGGGTATCATATTCTTCTCAGAATATGTGTGTCCAATAGCACCATGGTCTTCTTTCATTGATGAGATATCTTTTCTTATCAATCTGAGAATTTTACTGATAGTTGGTATTTTTAAGTGAAATCTTTGTCTTTGTAAATATTCAGCCTAGTGTGGAAGACATATTTTAAACAAGTCATTCACAGAACAATTACAAGTTAATTCGTTATGTAAGTGTTTATTAAATGCTTACTGTATGCCAGGAACTAAACAAAACAGCACAGTCCTTACCTCTTGGAGATACATTCTAGTAGATGGAGACAGATAACCACATATATATATGTCAGATGGCAACGAGTGCAACGGAGTGGAAAAAAAGGCAGGGGGACAGGCAGAATGGATATTATTATACATGATTACATACGGGACGGAGAGGTAGGTGTTATTTGAGCAGAGACCTGAAGGATGTGAGCGAGTGACCATGCAGCCATTTGGGGGAAGAGATTTCGTGCTGAAGGAACAGCAAGTGCAGAGGCCTTACAGCAGGAGAACGCCCAGTGTTGAGGATTAGCAAGGAAGCTGGCACAGCTGGCCGGAGTGAGGGGCAGCATGGTGAAACACCGTCAGAAGGCCAACAGGGCCAGGGCACGTGGGGCCTTGTGAGCCATTGTGAGGGTGGGGGTTTTCACGATGAGTGAACTAGGTGGCAATGGAGGTTTTGAGCAGAAGACTTACCTGACTTGATTTACCTTTTTCCTTTTTCAAAAAAACCTTTTTATTTTGAAGTTGTTTTAGATTTATAGAAAAGTTACAAAAATAATATAGTTTCCATATTCCCCCATACCCAGCTACCTCTAATGGTAGCATCTCACATAATCATAATGCAGTTATCAAAAACAGAAAAATTAACATTGGTTTAGTATTATAAAGTAAACCACAGACCTTATTCTAATTTCAACAGTGTTTCTACCAACGGCATTTTCCTCTTCCAAGATCTACTCCAGGATCCCACATTGCTTTTCGTCGTTAATGCTCCTTAGTCCTCTGCAGTCTGTAACAATTCTTCAGTCTCGTCTCGTCTTTCATAACCCTGACACTTTTCAGGAGTATTCATCAGTTATGCTGATGTTTCTCAGTTCCAATCTTCCTGATGTTTTCTCATAATTGGGCTGAAGTTATACATTTTTGGCAAGTTAATCACAGAAATAAAATGATATGCTCAGTGCATGTCACAGGGTTCACGATGCCCATGTTTCGGTATGGTGATGTTGACGTTGACCACTTAAAGTGTTTTCTACCAGCTTTCTGCACTGTAAAGTTACTTTTTCTTTTTAGTTAATAAATACATTGTGAGAGATAGTTTGAGCCTATATAAATTCTATTTCTCCTCAAATTTGCGCTCATTAATATTAGCACCCATCAGTGGATTTTGTCTGAAATAATTTTCACTGTGGCATTTGCCTAATGGTGATTTTTCTGTTTCCCTCTTTTCTTCCACATCTATCATTTGTAATTGTGCTATAAAGAAGAGCTGTCCTTTGTCCCTCTTTCATTGTCTAATTAAGTACTCGTTCACATCAATGTGACCTCATTTCTTTCGGACATATACCCTGGAGTGGAACTGCTGGATCATGTC